>NC_056631.2:222913547-224187297 GCF_002870075.4 Lactuca sativa | reverse complement strand
TAGGAATGATTCTAGCGCAAGAGTTAACTATTGCGACCAGCAATTAGTGACACAACATGATTTGCTGAGGGAGCTTGCTATTCACCTCAATAGCAAATTACCCTTAGCAAAAAGGACAAGATTGAGTATAAATGTACGGGGAGATGAATTTCCTACACCAATCAAACAACTTCAAGAATCCATGCAAGCCCGCATATTGTCCATTTCCACAGGTTTTGATTCCTTTATAAATTAAAGCGCATATATCTTTGTAGAAGCATGTGAGGGTTCGAGCCTTAGCAGTTGCAATGTTGGAGTTTCAGTTCCAATGTGAATTTGGCTCTTTGAGAGTAGTGGGTTATATGTTAGCCACCTAGGGGGCTGCTATGTATTTGATTTACATCTCACATAAGATCTTAAGGTCAGACTATGTTTTGGGCTAAAATATAAAAAAATAGCAACATACTATTTTTTGTTTATTATATCATCCCCCTTTCATTTCTTTTATTTACTTTGAAAATTTACTCTATTATAGGAATTAAAATTCTTTTTATATGACTACGATTGCTATAAGTTGGTAGATTTTTCGAAGTACAGTGTTGTAATAAGAGAAATGAAAGTAGGATGTTGAAATGAAAGTACATTCTTATTTTGTTGTATTTATACCCTACCAAAATAATATTAATCTAGAATATGACAAGTGAAAAGTTTAATCTGTTTAGGACAAAAGGGTTGAAATGATTTTACAGTTTATCACGTTTTCTATTAATTGTATTTGTATACAATCTTGATTGCAGGAGAATCGTTCTCCTCCAAATGGTGCAACATGGAAATCCCCAACCTCGAAGTTCTAATCTTAAACATGATGTCGAAAACCTACACTTTACCCCATTTCTTAGCGGCAAATCCAAAATTAAAGAGTCTAAACATCACAAACCACGGTTTATACCTTACAAAATTCAACAATTTCCATTTTCTTACCTCTTCACACAATCTAACAAGGATCCGACTCGAACGTGTTGACATAAGTCCATCCATTTTATCACTCATAAGCCTGCAAAAAGTATCCTTAATAATGTGCAAAATTGGCAACACTTTCAAGAACCTCATTACCAAAACCCCAAATATCTGGCCACAGTTAGTTGAACTGGAGATCGATTACTGCCAAGACTTGGTCGAATTCCCAGGGACATTATGTAACAGTGACCATCTCAAGAAGAATAGCATCACAAACTGTAATGATTTGTGTGGGTTTTCTGAAGAATTTGGGGATTTGATTAATTTGGAAATGCTTAGTCTTCGTTCTTGTACGAAATTGAAGAAATTGCCTGAATCGATATGGAGACTTAGAAACTTGAGTGTTCTTGATATTTCAGATTGTTTGAACTTGAGTGGGTTGCCGGAAAAAATGGGGAAATTGGGTTGTTTAAGGAAGATTTATATGAAAGGTTGCAGCGGAGTAAATGAGCTTCCAGAATCTGTGGAGGAGCTGTCTCATGTACGTGTGGTATGTAATGAAGAAGTTGCTTACAAATGGCGGGGGTATAGTAATGTGGAGATTGATTTGGTAGAAGAAAATCCATTAGAAACACTTGAGAGAATGATGTCGTTTTGATGCTGCATATATAATTTGTTTAGTTGAGTGCATATTTTCTTGTATGTTGATCTTCAAACGAATGAGATGACATTTCGATTGTTTGTATAAACGATTTTTGTAATTTGTGACTGATTCCTGAATCAATAAGAATCAAGAAATTATTGGATCAATTATTTTATGATTATAAAAATGTGAAACGCCAAACAGATTTCATTTTGACATTAAGTAAATATCATATAAAAGAATGAAATCCTAAATTCTCCGAGCTAACAAATGCATCGGTGTGGTTGTTGACAATGGCCTCTGCTTCAGTCCACTCATCATGTTCATCATCATCTTGCTACTATCTACACTCTTCTATGATTTCCTACTCTTCAATGGTGAAACCAATCTACTTGCCAATCTCGACGAAAAGACCTCTGCAGCTTTGCTGCCGTCGAAACCTTCTTAGGCAGTGAAATTGACTTCTTCACGGAGGCCGTCCTTGGCGGTGACGTCAACTTCTTCTTTCCGGTGACTGGGCGGTGACTGTTGGTGATTTTAGGATTCCAAGGGACTACAACCCCTCAGCGGCGTTTAGGGGTAGCGCCCCTAGCCGGGTCCAAGGGGCTCGAGGCAGCGCCCCAAAACCTAAATGGATTTTTATATCTGATATGACTCCAACCATGCATTTTACCGCCAAAACTCACTTGATGATGCAACCTTTAGTTATGTCTAATAACTACTAGGTTTTTGCGCAAAATTTGAAGGCAACCGCCGTAACCACTTTTCCCTCTAGTATAAGAACATTCTTTATGTTCCAAAAAACGGGTTACAAACCATATACTCTCAAAATCTAATTTGAAGATTTGTTCTATCTCTCAAGATCACATTAACAGGTATTATGTGTTTCAAAATCTAAATTAGGTCAGTAATTCAGATTGGTTCATTCTTGGATTATCCCACTTCTGAATTCGTGTACCTCAGGAAAAAGGGACGAATTATACATTTCGGAAAGTGTTTGATAAACACGGTCTTTTTATCTATCAAAATCTATATTTATTGTTATTTTGATCCCTTTATTTTCTAAGAGTGATATCACCTTCTACACATTCCCTTTATTTTCTAACAGTGACGTCAACTTCTACTCATTCATGTCTTGGGTAATATCATGTTTGGCAGTCATTTGTTCTGATTCATTAAAACTGCCAAAGAGATGATAGCCTCTCTTGATTCTTATTTCAAATATTTTTACTTTCTGTATGATTGATAGTCAAACTTCCACCCTAATTTCATCTGATACTAGGAAAATTGACAAATCCTTTATTCATTAGAATGTATTTTTACAGTTTTAAGCAACGTTGAGTATTTACCCCTTGAAGGGGTTCACCAACAATTTATAAGATAGAGACAATTCAAAGCCTTCTTTCAAGAAAGACAATTCACAAAGATATGGTATTTTAATTGTTTGGGTATGTGATTTGTTTTAGTTGATATGGTTTGAATTGTTTTTATATTAATCACTAACTTTTTGAACCACAAATATGCACCTTTGGGTGCATATTGCCCTGTTGCAAAGTTGTTCGAATAAGAAAAGTGGAATTTGTGATCTTTTAAGTTATATTATATGCTATTTTGGATTCCTTCTTTTTATATAGTTTTGTTTATTTAAGGAAAATTATAAAAATAAAATAAAACAAATAAAAAAAATATATTTTGGGGGTTTTGCGAGTTAACCACTTATACCTTTTTTTCCAATCAAACCATTAAAGTTTCCAGACTTTCCCAAATTAACCATTTTGAAATTAGCATTAAGATCGACCAAATTCAACAAAAAAACACCATTGAGAGTATATTTTTTCTATAAAGGAACCACTGTATAGGTTTCCTAGCAATGAATCGCAAACATCCTATGAAATTTATGTCCCTATGATATAATCAAAATGGTTAAATAGGAAAACTCTCCGAAACTTTTATAGTTTGTTTGGAAAAAAAAATAAAGTATAAACAATTAAACCACAAAATTGCCTAAAATATAACGATTTTTTTGTATTTTTCCCTTTTTTATAAGTTATTAACTGATTTTCATTTTGGAGATTGTTATGAATCTAGGACACCATCCATCCAACCTAATCAATTCCATTCCACCATACCATACCTTTACATCAATTCCATTATGTTCCCGTGTTGCATCTTCCTCGTCATTCAACCATACACCACTCCATATTATCTCATTTTCTTTATTAACCTCTGGAATCGAAATGTCACTCCACGAAAGTCAAGACCAGGTGTAACATCTTGATTGCCAGGTATTTTACACATTTAACCCTTAGTGTGAGAAATGTTTGCAAAAATGGTCCCATGGCACTTTAATGAGAAAATGTGGGTTGCTTGCGTACGTTGGGCATGCGTGGCTTGGACCAAAAACCCAATATTTAGGGTTTATGCACTATTTATACATCCTTAACTCTCCCTTCATTCATCAGCCTCCAACCTCATATTCAACCCTTGCAAACCCTAATCTATTTTGAGATCATCTATGAACCATTAGTGTGTGTTTTTGGTGTTCTTAAAGGAAAGAGAAGGAAAGGAAAGAATCATGGAAGCTTTGAGCACTTTGGATCCAGAAGCACATCATCATTTTGCACCACTCGGAGGTAAAAAGATCTTATCTTGATGAAGTTTTCCTTTAGATCTTGTTAGCCATGGATTTGGGTTCATTTTGGTCCCATAAGCTTGGTAATATGAGTATGGGTTACTCTAAATCATATGAGCTAACCTTTTAGACGTTTTGGAGTGTTTAGAGTCATTAAAATGTAATCTTGGATCTTAGTTTCATTCCATGCATGGACTATGTTGTCTTAATGAGTTGAGAAGTTAGGTTTTTTTGGTATTGAGCACTTAATAGCCATGCAAGATCATAAAGTTGAAAACTTTATGATTAAGGACTTCATTTGAGGACTAGATCTGGATTTTGGACAAAAGGACTTAAGGGATTAATCCCTTAATAGAAGAAAATGTGGTAGGTACGTACATTGGTATGTTGGGCGTACGCTATGGTACAGTGAGCGTACCAGGTCAACAGCCTGTTTTTTGTCAACACACTAGTACGCCATGCATACAAGCTGAGTATGCTAGGCGTACTCAGCTGAGTTGAATCAGTTGACTTCTTTGACTTTGACCAGATTTTGACCAAGTTTGACCTAGGCGCATTTTGGGTAATTTAAATTGTTGTTGAGTTTGGTCATTTTTCATGTATAGGTGACCGGTAGAACTGATATTCGGAGCAGTGTCCTATTCAACTATCTTTTTGAGACTGAGAGGTGAGTTTTTCTCACTGTACCTGTGGGTCAAAGGCACCAATGCCAGCCCACTAGGTTATATGCTAGTATACAGGATGTTGTTATGCTATAGTGATATGTTAGATATGTATCCCAGTATATAGGATGTTGTTATGCAGTAGTGATCTGTTATATCCGTATCATTGCATATAGGATGTTGTTATGTTGTAGAGATATGTTAGATCTATATCCTGGTATATAGGACCCGTACGCGTAACAAGGAAGCTACAAACCCCGAGGGTTAGTCTTGTCATGATGGTTATGGCAGTATGGTTGTGGCCTTTCTGATGTATATCTTGGTTTATTTTTCAATATGGTGATTATGAGAGGTTCTGCTTCAAGAGCTGGATGCTAGGATAGGTCGAGATGGACTGATGATGACATTTGTGAGTTGATCGCTACAGAGGTAGCTACTACTGTCCGGAGCTCTATTTCGGAGTTGTTTGGTTCTATCAAGACCGCTATGATTGAGCTTTTTGATGACCGCTACATTGCACTCATTGACACTGTTGTTGTTGCAGCTACCACGGTTGTTGTTGCTATATGGATTCAAGGGGAGAGATCATTTCAGTATCGGGACTTCGACAACACGAACCCCCTACAATTTGATGGGGTCAAGGACCCGATTATGGCGATAAGGTGATTGTAGGATGTGGAGGGTTGTTTATTTAATTGTTCTTTCCTGGATGACCAGAAGGTTAAGTGCACCCTGAACCTTCTCCAGTTAGGGGCGAAGGATTAGTGGAGATTGGTGACTAGTTCATACACTCCTGAGTAGAGGGTTGCTATTACTTAGGAGCAATTCTCAGAGATGTTCCGTTTGAGATACGTTCCCTTGGTGGACAGGGAGATATTAGTATGATGATAGTTGTCTTCAGTCTGAGGTGAGTTTCCTCCACCGTACTCGTGGGTCGAAGGAACCAATGTCGGCCCACTAGATTATGTTAGTAGGATGATAGTTGTCTTCGTAACAATTTCATCTTATGTTTGTTTATGCATGTTGTCTTCGTGACTCTCGTTGATATGATTGAATGCTTAGCTGTAGGAGTCAAATAGACTCAGTACCGGTTGAGAGATATCGAAGGGGGTGTGTCACACCCCCGAACCAAGGATGGCGAAAACGTCTGGGGGTGGAGGACTTCATGTGCAGTATCATAACAACGAGTATAATAGTGCTCAAAATAAATACAACCATCATAAATATAATTGAAAAGTTACACCATAGTATGGATTTACATGCTTTAAAATCAATTACATTATGATGACAAAATGAACTATTTGACGTCTTAACGTCCCATCCTCAAAAGTTGCAGGTTCCTGTTTTTACTATTTTCCTGAAAATACAAGTAGTTTTGAAAAAAAGTGTAACAATTAAGTTGGTGAGTTCATAAGCTTTTGGATGTAAAATTTGAAACCCCTGGTTACTACCAGTATGTATAGTAGTTTTATTATTTGAAATAAAACTGAGTATTGTATCTCGAGTTTGAAAACCTTTGTTTGTAAATGTAATGTATATCCAAGAAAAATCTAATATTTTCCTTATAAAATGTTATGTAGTCTTAAATCCCAAGACCGAGTATATGTATGTTCGTACTTGTAACGAGGTATGCAGTTTTAAATAGATAAAACCCCTTTTTAAAATAGAAATTCCCATAAACTAAATGTGTCGTTATATCCCTATGTGAGTCGCTATAACCATACTATAACAGAGATGCATGTTGCAATGTTCTTCAGGCGTCGGAATTGAAATGACATTTGTCACCCCCGATCGGCCGATCGGGCTGTTGCAAGCACCATTGGTGTGGGTTGTCAATCCCAATATAGATCTATACACAATTATCATGCTCTCCCTACAAGAGACTCTAGTTATAACTATTTCAGGAATTTTAACCCGTACTCTAAGAGTACAATGAAGATGTGTCTCACAATTTACGATAACGATTTTACGTGTAGTATGCGTGTAAAACCTTTTCTATGGTGGAATTGAAATCCCCTTTTGTGTAGTATGTTTGAAATGTGAAATCCATAAACTATACCTATTATAG
Source organism: Lactuca sativa (assembly GCF_002870075.4). Lineage (NCBI taxonomy): Eukaryota > Viridiplantae > Streptophyta > Magnoliopsida > Asterales > Asteraceae > Lactuca > Lactuca sativa. The sequence goes on along the minus strand of NC_056631.2, from coordinate 224,180,356 downwards.
TTTATCATGTAGTAAATGAAACCCGTTTGTATTGAGTGTAAAACCTTTTCGGTGTAAGTAGTAGTTTAGCAAAATATAACTATACTTGTTATGTTTCATCTTGTATTATTTGTAATGACAAAAGAATCTTACAATTCAGTGAGTAATTTTCTGTTATTTAAATGTATCACAACAGAAAACACATGCAAAATATGAAGTCATCAAAGATAAACACTTTACTCAACATGTTACAAAGTGTTATCAAAATGATAAGTTGTTAACTAGTTTTTAACTTTTATGCCTTGTTTTAGAAAAATCACAGAAAAATCATAAGAAGTCAAAAACTGAATCTGTAAACTCTGAGAGTTTAGAAAATGTGTCTAATTTCTTCATAAATTTTATTATGATTTTTAGAAGTCTCTAAATTGTGTGAAAATGTCCATATTCACAGACTGGTCCTCCAAATTCATAGCTACAGTGATAGGCAGTTTTGTAAAAAATCACTATTAATTGTAGAAAAATCGTATGAACATGTGTAATTAGTCATTTTAAAGGTATAACCTGAACTATTTGCATATTAAACAGTTTTGAAATATATTAAGTTTAAGATGCTCAAAACAGTCCGTGAATGGAACTAAACTTTCCTGTTGAAAGCTGATGTTTGAGTTTAGTTAAGTTTTTGGTGTCTTAACTTGTATTCTCCCCCTAAAACTTGAAGAAAACATGAAAATGTGGGGGTATGAACTCACCTTGAGTGATTCCCTGAGATGAATGTTGAAGAAAAGAGGTTTCCAAGCCAAGAACACTTGGAAGATGCTTGAAGATTTGAAGATCCTAAGAACAAATATGTGGATATTTGTATGGGAAATCTATGATATGAGTGAAGAAGTGTATAATACTTAAGAGTAGGATGAGGATACTTACCAAAAGTAGATGAAAAGATTGAGATCAGCCCTTGAAATCTCAAGTTCTTAGAGAGAGAAGTGAGAAAGACGTGTTTTGCCTTTTGGTGAAAGAGTGAATAAGGTGGGAGGAGAGATAAGGATTTTTTAGCCTTTGATCAAGATATCTTGCTGGAGAAGAGTGTGAGAGGACAAATAGTTGACTAGCTAGAAGTGAATGGTGACCAGTGTAACATCTCGTTTAAAATAAAATAATTAAATAATAAACCCAAAACCTGAGTAGTAATTTTATTGTTATTTTATATTATTTATTACTCAAAAATTAATTAATAATTAGTGAGGTGTTTGTTTCGGAAGGCCAAATGATATAATTTTGATTTCTTGGGGCTAAAGTATAATTTCATGATTTAACTTGCAAAGGATTTTAGAAGTCAGGGGGTATTGGTATTATTTGGACTTAAAATGTAAGGAATTATGGAAGCAGGGGCTACTTGGTAAATATTTTGGACTCAATTTGTAAGGATTTTAAGAGAGAGAGACTAAAGGAGTAAATGTTGGATTTAAGTTGACAAGATTTCTTATGGATAGGGATTAAACGTGTAAAATACACAAATGGTTGAAGATGGATACGGGTGGAACCCGTCACCTTGTTAGCCTCCATATAAACATCACAGCCACAGCACCCCATGTAACCCTAACCCTAATATTCCTCCCAGACGCCACCTTATGCTTCCATCTCTTTTAGCCGCCGCTATTGACCACCAAAGTCCACCGTGAACCGCTACTACCAGCAAGACATTCAGGGGGTGCTGTTCTATTGCCAACGACGACAGACCATGGCCGTCACTGCTGCCTTTCGTGGTTAAAGAAGAGCGGTTCTGTTAAGAAGTTAACAGCACTCCAATACGTCGTCGATGTTGCTGACCCCGAAGACGAGGGCTGCGGATAATTCTGAGATTCGGTATTGTGACCCATCGTGGTCATTACATTGACGGACACGACAACCCCTCGTCGTGAATGACGTTCTTCCCTCTCCGATTCAATCGCTGTTGTGACCACCGAAACCCATCCGCCGGATGCCACCATTTTTGGGTGGCTGTGTTCGCATCTAGCAAGTCGGGTGTGGGTTGCCGCCACTTGCTGCCTTATTTCCGTCGCCACCAGCCACCATGGATGGTGGCTATGTGTGTGTGTGATTTCTGTATGCTTAAGTGGGTGTATTGTGTGAGTGGGAAAAACCTTGGCCGGAATCTGGAAAGAGATTACTACCACCACCATGAGGTGGTGGCTGCCACCATCTGCTGCCGTCGGCCACCACAAGGTGGTTGTGTGTGTATGTGTTATTAGTGTGTGTGTATTATTAGTATGTGTGTGTGTTTATTTGGATTGAGTTGTAAATTGTAAAAGTTACCCGAGATAATAAAAGAAACCCAAACCACCACCGTATGGTGGTGGCTGCCGCTACCGACCGCCGTGTCGAGTGACGGTGTGCTTTGATTTCATTTGGACCCCGTTTGGGGGATGTTTGGACAATGTATGAACAATGAAACCCTAATGGTCCCAATAAGGCCCAAAGTGACCTAAAAGCCCAACCAATGGACTAATAGGTTAGTATGGGGTTGGAAAACCTTAATTAGGGTTTGGAAAACCTTAATGGCATAAGACCCTAATTTTGAGAATTTATTGGGACACACACGAGATTATTTAATAACTTGAAATATTAAATAATAATCATTGACAAAATTAACCTAAAAGCAATAGTGGACTTAATGGATTAAGTTATTAGTAAATTAAGTCCTTAATGGGTTAAGTAAGAAACACTTAACCCTAATTATCATTTCATGTGGAAACCCTAATCTCACTCGGGGTTTGAGGTGGGCCTTCCTGTTGGGCTTTTGCGATTGGACTATTTGTGGGCCATCCAAGAGCAAGTTAATGGACCAAAGTAATTAGATGGGTTTCAGGGTAAGGCCCATGTGCGGACTTAAAGAAAGATGGACCATAATTGGGCCTTCATGGTTATATGATATTGGATCATGGGAATTGGATTGGAATAATGGGATGGGCCTTAAAGAAAGACCATGTAGAGGTCTGGGCCCAACACATGGCCTATTACTTGACTATTGGGTTTTGTAGTGTGAGTTGGACTTTAGGCTTGGAACCTAATTATTAATTGAGTGTTGTTTGATGTTGGCAGTTTGGGATTCTGTCAACCAACAGTAGGAGTTTCATCCGCAGGACTTCAGCAGTGTCAGGTGAGTTATCCTCACTATATCAATAGGGTCTAAGGCACCAAAGCCAACCTTTATGGCATCCTGGTTATAGTACGTTGTTATGATCTGTATGATATGTGCTTGTTGTTGATTGATTATGTGTTATAAGTATGTTGGCATATGTATGTGAATGTTTGGGTTGAGGCGGTCCTGCTTTATGCTTAAGGCCAACGTACTCAGGGCGGTCCAGATAGGCTGAAGGTCTGCGAGGCGGTCCAGTCAGGCTGAAGGCTCAATATGCATACTGTTTGATAGGAATAGTGATATGTTAGTTCTGCCTCCTGGTAGATAGGATGACACTATGCTTGTTGATCTGTTAGATCTGTATCCTGGTAGTTAGGATGAGGTTATGTTTATGCTTAGTGACCTGGTTAGGTCGGTGTCCTGGAAATAGGATGTTGATGTGCTATATGATCTATTAGATCGGTTTGATTGCTATATATGTATGTTAGTGTATGATATTTATGTTCACATGTTTTCTTGATTGGGGGTTAGGTTGAGGCGGTCCTTCTTTGTGTTGTAGGCCAACATACCCGATGAGCGATCCGGATAAACTGTAGGCCCTGCGAGGCGGTCCGGTCATGCTGAAGGTTCGGAAGCGGTCCAGATAGGTTGTAGGCCCTGCGAGGCAGTCCAGTCATGTTGAAGGCTCATGATGCATGTAGTTCTGTATTGGTTATATGATATGGTTATGTTGGTATGGTGTTGGTATTATAGGGGTAACTCACTAAGCTCTCGGGCTTACAGTTTCAGTTTATTGTTTCAGGTACATCAGATAATCGCAGGAAGGCAAAAGCGTGATCATACAACTCCTCATATTTTATGGTTTTGTGAATTGATTTTGGGGATACTTTGATGTCTAAATTGTAACATCCCATAATACGACCCAAAATTTTTTGTTTAATCATGACTAAATCATTATATCAATATCATAAAATAAAAACCCATACGTTAATATCTCAAAACCATAATAAAGTATCATGAGAAAACTGTATCAAATTATATATACAAAAAAGCTGAATCGACTCCCTGGACAAAAACTGAAGCGGTGGTGTGTGCGATGCCATCATCCCGAGCTCTTCCCATTAATTGTGGAAGTACTTGAAACCAAAACTGAAATTGTAAGCACGAAGCTTAGCGAGCTCCCCCAAACTACCATATACCATACAATAACATATAAAGCACATACTAGGCCTTACCCACTGCATCGGACCAAAATCCAGAAACTGCATTGGACCGCAGTCCGAAACTAACCAGGGCCTTGCCCTCCGCAACAGACCGAAGTCCGGAAACTGCATCGGACTAAAGTCTGGAACTGACTGGGACCTTGTCCCCTGCATCAGACCGAAGTCCGGAACTGACTGGGACCTTATCCCCTGCATCGGACCGAAGTCCGGAAACTGACTGAGCATAACATAGCATAGCATAAACATATCAACTAGCATAAGCACATATACTGCATACTGCATCGTACCGAAGTCCGGAACACATAACACAAAACATGCTTGAATCACAAAGACGTCAAGCAATCTAACTACTACATCGGACCGAGGTCCGGAACTACTGCTAACTAACCAGGCCGGCATTGTGTCCGTAGACCCGTTCCTACTGGAAGGAAACTCACCTTGTAATCTGGCTGCTAAATGAACTGCTCGGGAAACTGTTTGTTGTTGTTCCGGTATCTCCTCGGCTACAATTTCCATAAGTACACTCAATCAAATATTGATAACTATACTTAGGATAAAATGACTATTTTACCCCTGGTCAAAGTCAACCTCGTGGTCGAAGTCAACATACAGTTGACCTGACTCGCCGAGTTGGGCCGCCAACTCGTCGAGTCCCTACTCTCATTTCTCGCTTCTGCTCGCTACTAGTCGTCGAGTTTGGCGTAGACTCGACGAGTTCCTCTTCGATACCAACACTTAGTCAATCTGCATCCGACATGAACACTCCGACTGTGACTTGCCGAGTTGTATGAACAACTCGCCGAGTCTGTTCTTGAGATATGAAGATTGCCTTGGACTCGCCGAGTCAGGGCATTGACTCGCCAAGTCCCTCCATGAATGAGTCCGATCTCCGACTCACTGAGTCCACCTATAACTCACTGGTTCCAATCGACATAATACATGAAAGGGGGAAAACTCGGGGACTCACGACTCGACTCGCCGAGTCTGAATAACGACTCGCCGAGTCGGTTGCATGCAACTTCTATACAGTTGATTCTGCTCAAAACCAATGCATACAACTTGCAGATCTGGGTTCTTAAGGCTTGGTTACCACGTAAAGTTTCCAACTTTACGTGTACATATGCATGAAAAGGAATTTAAAGGCTCAAAAGGCACTTAAAAGAGTAGATCTAGGGCTTTCATGCAAAATGGCTCCATAAAGGTGTTAGATCTAAGTTTTTGGAACTGAAACATGGCTAGATCCAAAGGCTATGCGATCTCTCTACTATAATAAAGCTAATAAAGTGGATAAAAAGGGCCTAAATGGGATTTCTAATGGAAGATCAACATAGAAACAGAAGAGATTCGGATTATACCTCAACAAGCTCTGGATTGGACTCTAGATCTTTGCTTCTCACCTTCCCTTTTAGTCCTTCCTTCTTTCTTTTCTCCAAACTTCAAAAGATACACAAGATATGCTCAAAATGCTCAAATAATGGCTAGGGTTTTCTAAATGACGTTCTGAGGGTGAAGGAGGCGAGTTTGGGGCTCATAACATGGTTTAAATAGGGTACAAACCCTAAAGATTAGGGTTTCCTTCAGACTGGCCTACTCGTCGAGTCCAGGTACGGACTCGCCGAGTAGATCACTTAAAACCCGCATCTAACTTGGTATCTACTCAACGAGTTAGGGCTACTACTCGCCGAGTAGCTCTCTATAAAATACATTTAATGAATTATTACGTACCAGGAATGGGCGTTACAACTCTCCCCCACTTGTCTCAGACTTCGTCCTCGAAGTCTGTTGTTGCTGCATCTGGAAACAACTCTGGATAGTGCTCCCTCGTCTGCTCCTCTACCTCCCACGTCTACTCAGACCCCTTCTGGTGCTGCCACTGCACCTTTACCAACTAAACCACCTTGTTCCTCAAGGTCTTCATCTTTCGATCCAAGATCGCAACCGGTCTCTCAATATAATTCAGGCTGCTATCAACCTGAATATCCTCCAAGGGTACAACTGCTGACTCGTCCATCAAACACTTTCTCAACTGGGAAAAATGGAAAGTGTTGTGGATCTGGCTAAGCTCTACCGGAAGATCCAACTGATAAGCGACCCGACCCACCCAGGCCAAAACCCTAAAAGGACTGATGAACCTGGGGCCCAGCTTGCCCCTCTTACGGAACCTGATGACACCCTTCTAGGATGATACCTTCAGGAGGACCATGTCACCCACCTGAAACTCCAAGTCTAAACGCCTTCTGTCGGTGTAACTTTTTTGCCGACTCTGCGCAGTCTGCAGTCTACTACGAACCTGCTGGATCAACTATGTCGTCTTGAGCACCACTTCGGTGCTCCCAATGACACGCTGACCGACCTCGCCCCAAGAAATCGGGGTCCTGCACTACCTACCGTAGAGCATCTCGAAAGGAGGGCGGTCAATACTTGCATGGTAACTGTTATACGAAAATTCCGCTAATAGAAGGTACGTATCCCAACTGCCACCGAAGTCTAGGATACATGCTCGAAGCATGTGCTCGAGAGTCTGAATCGTCCTCTCGCTTTGCCCGTCCGTCTGAGGATGGAAAGCGATGCTGAAATGGAGACGAGTACCCATCTCGTCAAGAAACGGCTTCCAGAATCTGGAAGTAAAACGGACATCTCGGTCTGATACCACTGAAACAGGCACTCCATGTCGTGCGACAACCTCTCGCACATAAATATCGGCTAGCTTCTCAGCAGATATACTCTCCTAGATCGGTATAAAATGAGCACTCTTCGTCAACCAATCCACTATAACCCAAATCGAATCTACCCCACGTGCAGTTCTGGGAAGCTTAGTGATAAAATCCATAGTGATATCCTCCCATTTCCACATTGGAATGTCTAACGGATGCATCTCGTCGTGAGGCCTCTGGTGCTCCGCCTTCACCTTCCTGCAGGTCAGGCACCTCTCCACATAACAGGCGACATCTCGCTTCATGCAGGGCCACCAACAGTCGGGTCGAAGATCTCTATACATCTTCGTTGCCCCTGGGTGGATGGAAAATCATCGAGACTTATGAGCCTCGTCCGTCAACCCTTGCCGTACTCCGCCCTAGTACGGTACCCAAACTCTCCCATGAAGGATCAACAATCCTCGACTATCAAAGTCAAAGGAAGCTACTCGGCCCACAATCCTCTCACACTTCTGCCTCTTCTCCTTGAGGCCCTCGACCTGTGCCTCTCTGATCTGCTCCAACAATGGAGTAATCACTGTCATCCTCAGACATATATCCCTGATCAGAGCTGCTGCCGCCTTGCGGCTCAGGGCGTCGGCCACCACGTTGGCCTTCCCTAGGTGATAAAGGATCTCATAGTCGTAATCCTTTACCACATCTAACCACCACCGCTGCCTCATGTTAAGATTCGGCTGATCCATGAGGTACCTCAGACTCTTATGATCCATGTAGATGGTGCAACGGACCGCATAAAGGTAATGCCTCTAAATCTTGAGGGCAAACACCACTTCCCCCAGCTCTAAATCATGCGTAGGATAGTTAGCCTCATGAGGCTTCAATTGTCTAGAGGCGTAAGCAATCACACGGCCTCGCTGCATCAACACTGCTCCCATACATGTGATCGAAGCATCACCGTAGACTATGAAATCCTCTACTCCCTCTGGCAGGGTAAGAATCGGTGCCTCGCACAATCTCTGCCTGAGGGTCTCGAATGCTTCCTGCTGCTCAGGCCACCAGCGAAACACCACCGACTTCTTAGTCATTCGGGTGAGCGGTACAGCTATCTTGGAGAAATCCTGGATGAATCTCCTGTAGTACCCTGCCAAACCTAGGAAGCTCTGAATCTCATATGGAGATCTCGGGACCTCCCACTGCATCACAGCTTCTATCTTGGCCGGATCTACCAAAATACCCTTCTGGTTGACGGGGTGCCCAAGGAAATGCACATCGCGCAACGAGAACTCGCACTTGGAGAACTTTGTGAAAAGTCTCTCCCTCCTCAAAATCCCTAGCACCTCTCTCAGGTGCTCCTCGTGCTGCTCCTGAGTCTTGGAATAAACCAAGATGTCATCGATAAATACTATCACCGACCGATACAACAACGGCCTACAAATGCGGTTCATGAGGTCCATGAACACGGCTGGAGCGTTGGTGAGCCCAAACGGCATCACCACGAACTCGTAATGACCCTACCGGGTCCTGAAAGCAGTCTTCTGCACATCCTCATCCCTGACTCGCATCTGATGGTACTCGGAGTGTAAATCAATCTTGGAAAACCAAGATGCTCCCTGCAACTGATCAAACAAATCATCTATCCTCGGGAGTGGGTAACGGTTCTTCACCGTTACCTTATTCAACTCTCGGTAATCTATACACATACGGTGCGACCCGTCCTTCTTCTTCATGAACAAAATTGGTGCTCCCCAGGGGCGAACTGCTCGGCCTGATAAAACCATTGTCTAGAAGCTCTTGCAGCTGCGTAGACAACTCCTGCATCTCTGGGGGAGCCAACCGATACGGTGCCTTGGCTATCAGAGCCGCACCAAGGATTAGGTCAATCCTGAACTCGACCTGTCTCTCAGGAGGTATTGCAGGCAACTCCTCTGGAAACACAGTCGGGTAGTCCCACACTACTGAAACATCATCAACTGTCGCCTTGCCCTTCTCCCGGGCATCTAAAACATAGGCAATATAACCGACGCAACCCTGCTGGAAATAGCGCCTCGCTCTCGCTGCCGAACACAGAACTATTCCACGTTGTGGCCTCTCACCCTGAATCACCAACTCTCCCCCACTGGGAGTGCGAACCCTCACTAACTGCAGCTCATAATCTATCACCGCCCCATTGAGGATCAACCAATCCATGCCTACTATGACTTTATTCCCTCGCAGGGGAATATGGACCAAGTCCACCGGAAACTGCTCATCTAATAACTGAAGGGAACATCCTTTATGTACTCTTGCAACCCTAATGGTCCTGTCAGCTGCTATCTCAACCTCAAGTGGACAATCTAGCTCCCCTGGAGCTCTGCTAAACCTCTTGCTAAGCGCAAGAGAGACGAATGATCGGGTGGCCCCCAAATCAAACAATATTGTGGTTGATATGTCGTTCACTGAGAACGACCCTATACAAAACATATAACCATAAGAAACAACCAATAATAATTGCAGAGATAAGGAAAAATACATACGCGTCACCATGTCAGGAGTCGCTCGCGCCTCCTCTGTTGTTAGTTGAAAAGCCCTACTCTTCGCCATCGGCGTCTCAACTCGGCCCTGACGGCCATCTGTAATCCTCAAAGTAGCAGGGGCAGGTGCTAATACCTTCCCCGCAGCAGCTAAACCCAGATACTGAGACTTTTTATGTCCCCTCTGTTTGCACTGGAAGCAAATCAGATCTGATGCCACAATGGCGGTAGTAGTGGCTGTATAATCTCTGCTCATGTGACCAGTCCGACCGCACTTATAGCAGCCGACACTCCTTGCCTTGCACGCCCCATCGTGCAATCTCCCATACTTGCCACACCGACCGTGGCTCTGCCGACTCCTGGATCTGTGATCTGAAACCTTGGGCTTTTTGCCCGAACTCCCTGAACCCAAAGCCGCCTCCGGCTTCCTTTTTCTCTCTATCTCAAGGTCAATCTCTCTCTCTCTCTCTCTCTCTCTCTCGCCCTAGCAATCATGTCATCCAGCGTTTTACAGTTGGACCGACTCACAAACTGGCGGATGTCACTTCGTAGCATCTCATGATAACGAGCCTTCTTCATTTCCTCATCAGTTGCGTACTGAGGAACGAGAAGCGCCCTTTCCCTAAACTTGGCGGTAATCTCCGCCACTGCCTCTGTAGTCTGGGTGAGATCCTGAAACTCCCTGGCTAACTACTGCACCTCAATAACCGGTGCAAACTCAGCTTTGAACCCGGCAGTAAAGTCAGCCCATGTCATAGAATCCAAAGTTGCGTCAACTCCAATGACATGTCCAACCTCCTCCCACCAATCTCGTGCCCTGTCCTTCAGGAGACAGGATGCTAATCTGACCTTGTCCCCCTCGAGACACCTGCTAGTGCGGAACGTGTTGGCCACATCCGCCAACCATCTGGTACTCGCTATGGGGTCCCGCGCCCCGTGATAATCTGGAGCTCCACATGCCCGGAATTCCCTGAAAGTAAGCGTGTGCAACCCCATCATGACTGCCACCTCAACACGAAAGGTGCCTAGCTTTTCCTCCATCATCTCTAGTATACCCTCCTTGATCGAACCAAAGATCACTGGAGTCTGCTCAAGAATGATACGAGTAACCTCTAAAGTGAAGAACTCTCTAGTCTACTCATCCAACTATTCGGCCCTCGAGCCTGATCCTAATCCCTCCCCAGCACCTGAATTGTCGCCTGCTGGTCTAGGGCGTAAAACCACCATTCTAAAACACATTACGATAAACGTCAAAAACACTGGTATATCTTGAGGGATCACTACTACTACAGGCTTTCCGGTCTTGTCTCATCCTTCCTCGATTCGAGTACGGATCCTCTGCTTCCAGTAGTATGGGCCCCTACTACCTTCCACATCTATCCGTGCCTTCCTCAAGGACCGCCTCGACTCCACCAAGCCACTACCACTGCTGCTGATCTCTGCTACTCTCATCCTAGGCTTGCCCTAGGGAAATCTCTAACTCAACCAAAACCTGTCCTCAGCCGCTGAAGGCCTCCTTGTAATGTCAATTAGTCATCACCTGAATACCATCATATGTGACAAGGCTCGGATAATCCTTCGAGTAAAAGACTCGTCCCTACAACGGTTAGACTCAAACAAGAGCTGCGCAGTAGGGCCAACTCTAGCACTCTGAGATTATTCAACTCTGATCACATGCGATGTGACGTATTCACCTAACGGCTAACACCCATTATTCGGAGTCCCACAAAGCACAAAGCAAGCAGCATTCGGACACAGGAAACTACCCAAGTAATTCTATCCTCATAACGAGAAATTGTACTAGCATACAATACTAAGCTCATACTATCAGGCATAACCTAACAGGCTATCCTACTGTTGTCTACTCAGTACTAGCATGTAACTCTCATAAAGTTGGAACACATATAGCAGGAACATAAGGCATCTTCCTAGATCCTTAGTCCTATTCTAGCATGTTGTTCTACTGAAACTAGAACAAATAATCATAACATAATCTTGTATGGGTAATTTGGGAGTACTTACTTGAGCTCGGCTGATCGCATGCACCACACCCTTTTCTCGTTTTCAAAACTCTTTTCTTTTTAAGTCTTTTCCTCAAAAATTCTTTTGAAAACATTTTTCTTTCAAAAATCTTTTTACTATTTCCCTTAGTTTGAGTTCGGTCACACCCATAAGTGTGCCTGAATCCCTCAAACCAAGGCTCTGATACCAACTTGTAACATCCCAAAATACGACCCAAAAATTTTTGTTTAATCATGACTAAATCATTATATCAATATCATAAAATACAAACCCATACGTGAATATCTCAAAACCATAATAAAGTATCATGAGAAAACTGTATCAAGACTGTATCAAATCATATCTACAAAAAAGTTGAATCGACTCCCATGACAAAAACTGAAGCGGTGGTGTATGCGATGCCATCATCCCGAGCTCTTCCCTTTACTTGTGGAAGTACCTAAAACCAAAACTGAAATTGTAAGTACGAAGCTTAGTGAGCTCCCCCAAACTACCACATACCATACAATAACATATAAAGCACATACTGGGCCTTGCCCACTGCATCAGACCAAAATCCAGAAACTGCATCGGACCGAAGTCCGGAACTAACCAAGGCCTTGCCCTCTGCATCGGACCGAAGTCCGGAAACTGCATCGGACTGAAGTCCGGAACTGACTGGGACCTTGTCCCCTGCATCGGACCGAAGTCCGGAACTAACTGCATCGGACCGAAATCCGGAACTGACTGGGACCTTGTCCCCTGCATCGGACCGAAGTCCGGAAACTAACTGAGCATAACATAGCATAACATAAACATATCAACTAGCATAAGCACATATACTGCATATTGCATCGGACCGAAGTTCGGAACACATAACACAAAACATGCTTGAATCACAAAGACATCAAGCAATCTAACTACTGCATCGGACCAAGGTCCGAAACTACTGCTAACTAAACAGGCCGGCATTGTGGCCGTAGACCCGTTCCTACTGGAAGGAAACTCACCTCGTAATCTGGCTGCTGAATGAACTGCTCGGGAAACTATCTGTTGCTGTTCCGGTATCTCCTCGGCTACGATTTCCATAAGTACACTCAATCAAATATTGATAACTATACTTAGGATAAAATGACTATTTTACCCCTGGTCAAAGTCAACCTCTTGGTCGAAGTCAACATACAGTTGACCTGACTCGTTGAGTTGGGCCACCAACTCGTCGAGTCCTTACTCTCATTTCTCGTTTCTGCTCGCTACTACTCGTCAAGTTTAGCGTAGACTCGACGAGTTCCTCTTCGATACCAACACTTAGTCAATCTGCATCCGACTCGCTGAGTTGTATGCACAACTCGTCGAGTTCTCCTACAACATATGAACACTCCGACTGTGACTCGCCGAGTTGTATGAATAACTCGCCGAGTCTGTTCTTGAGATATGAAGATTGCCTTGGACTCGCCGATTCAGGGCATTGACTCGCCGAGTCCCTCCATGAATGAGTCTGATCTGCGACTCACTGAGTCCACCTATAACTCACTGGTTCCACTCGACATAATACATGAAAGGGGGAAAACTCGGGGACTCGCGACTCGACTCACCGAGTCTGAAGAACGACTCACCGAGTCGGTTGCATGCAACTTCTATACAGTTGATTCTGCTTAAAACCAATGCATACAACTTGCAGATCTGGGTTCTTAAGGCTTGGTTACCACGTAAAGTTTCCAACTTTACGTGTACATATGCATGAAAAGGAATTTAAAGGCTCAAAAGACACTTAAAAGAGTAGATCTAAGGCTTTCATGCAAAATGGCTCCATAAAGGTGTTAGATCTAAGTTTTTGGAACTGAAACATGGCTAGATCTTAAGGCTATTCAACCCAATGCGATCTCTCTACTATAACCAAGCTAAGAAAGTGGAGAAAATGGCCTAAATGGGATTTCTAATGGAAGATCAACATAGAAACAGAAGAGATTCGGATTATACCTCAACAAGCTCTGGATTGGACACTAGATCTTTGCTTCTCACCTTCCCTTTTAGTCCTTCCTTCTTTCTTTTCTCCAAACTTCAAAAGATACACAATATATGCTCAAAATGCTCAAATAATGGCTAGGGTTTTCTAAATGACGTTCTGAGGGTGAAGGAGGCGAGTTTGGGGCTCACAACATGGTTTAAATAGGGTACAAACCCTAAAGATTAGGGTTTCCTCCAGACTGGCCTACTCGTCGAGTCCAGGTGCGGGCTCGCCGAGTAGATCACTTAAAACCCGCGTCCAACTTGGCATCTACTCGACGAGTTAGGGCTACTACTCGCCGAGTAGCTCTCTATAAAAGACATTTAATGAATTAATACGTACCAGGAATGGGCGTTACATAAACTATTTTGAAAACAAACTATAATAACTTTATGGTTTTAAAATGTATTAAAGTTTTAATTTGGCTTGAATTTTATGGGTGTTACAACCGGAGATGATCATTGAATGTGTATGGGGATAGCTTGTGTCATTACTTTAAGGAAAAGTCAACACTCCACCTTAATATCTTACCCAATAGATATCATTCTTAGACAAATATTTCCCTAAAAATGTGATTAAATTATCAATATATAGGGTCTTATATGTCAAAATATGAGTTTGGGTGAAAATACCATGTTAAAATCATGAAAAACGGGCTTAAAACGCGAAACTACTCGAAAACCGGGATCAAGAGGCGAACCTGCGAGGTTCGGTCTCTAAGAACCAAGAGGGAGGGTTCGGTCCGAGCAGCATCACAGGCGAGAATGGAAGGGAAGCGAAGGCGAAGGTTGCAGGCGAATGTAGGCGGAGCTTCGGTCCGAAGGCTTGATCCGAACCGAAGGGTTAGTTCGGTCCTTAAGGGGGTTCGGTCTCGGGTGCTTTCGATCCTCAACCTTTCGGTCCTCGGGGTTTCAGTCTTCTGAAGTTCGGTTCCTTAGACTTCGGCTTCTGCTCTAATTCTCTTCGCTTCTTAGGGTTCGTTTTCTAAGGGAACCGTCGGCTTCGGTCCTAAAGGGTTGATTTTCACATAAACATCCTGTTTTGCGCGGTTTTTGACTAAATTAAGGATCGGATTCCCCGAGTGATTATAAAAGTTGAGAGAGGTTATGAGAGAGATTTGGGAGAGATTTGAGAGAGATATGGGAGAGATTTGGGAGAGAGATATATAGTGTAACGCCCCGATTCTCAGGTGTTGATTAAATAAAAGGTTCTTTGATTTTAAGTCCTACTCGACGAGTTAGTTGCCCTACTCGTTGAGTAGTAGTAGGGTGGGATCGCGTGTTTAATGACCTACTCGCCGAGTCCAAGAAGGGACTCGACGAGTAGGAGTTGGCAGATGAAACCCTAAACCCCGGGGTGTTGCACCCTATTTAAGGAAGCTTCAACCTCTTTTGGCCTCCTTACAGTCTTTGAGAGCTCAGTGAAACCCTAATTCGTGTGGTACTCCTTGTGGTGTGTTTAAGACCTTGGAAAGAAGATTGGCTTTGAGGGAAGAGCTTGAAGAGAAAAGGATTTGAGGCAAGGAAGGTATAGGAAACATAACTTACCTCATCTAGCATCTTTTGGAGGTATCAAGTTGCAATCTTTACTCCCCTTTTCTTCTAGATCTCTTTATGGTTGAGTTTTAGGGTTTTATGGATTTTTGGGAGTCATATTGGTGAGCTATGGGTTAGACCTGAAGCTGTAACTTCAGATCTGGACCCTTCTCAAGTTCTAGAATCACAAAGTTTCTGTTTTGGTCGTGGTTGAGGCCCTCCTTGTGCATGAAACCCCATTAAGAGCTTAGATTTGGCATTAAGAGCCTTTTTAGTCTTGCATGCACGTAAAGTTTGCAACTTTACATGAAAAGCATGTCCTAGAAGCTTGGATCTGTAATTTAGAGCCATTACATGGCTTAAATAAGTCTGTATAGCTTAAGGACTGAAGGAACTCAGCGAGTCGCAAGGTTGACTCGACGAGTCTTATGAAGATGGCCATTGAACTCGACGAGTTGATGAACAACTCAGCGAGTCCGATGAAGATTGCCTTAGACTCGACGAGTTGTATGAACAACTCGGTGAGTCGGATGAGTTTTCCCCGATTTATGAATGTGTGTGTAGCCGACGTGTTGCAAGAAGGAAACTCGACGGGTGGCCTTAGGGTTTCGATCGAAAATCATGAGAACTCGACGAGTCACCCGATGACTCGGCGAGTGGGAAAGAACTTCAAAGAACTCGGCAAGTAGTCGAGGGTACTCGGCGAGTTAAGGTCAACAGAGACTGTTGACCTTGATTGAGGACTTTGACTTTGACCTGGGGTTGACTAGTTGGTTTATGGAGTACTTGTGAGGTTGAGGATTTATGAGTATTCTTGTACTATGGTAATAGGTGGAGGAGTCTTTGGCAAGTGATCCGAGATTTGGGATTTATCTACCGAGTCGACATCTGCGAGGTGAGTTATCCTCACTATATCAAAAGGGTCTAAGGCATCAAGGTCGGCCCTTTAGTTGTTATCGTTATGATATATATATATATATATATATATATATATATATATGGTTATGATCTAATAGATTGGAATCAGGATAGACAGTATATTATGCTTCTATGATCCTTAGGGATCGGGATGTTAGTGGCCTGCTAGGTATGTATTCTAGTCATGAGAGATTGCTATGATTGATGATCAGTGAGTTAGCTATGTTTGATGCCTATATATGCCAGTATATGTTAGTTTTGCGCACATGATTGTTTGCTCGTTGATTTGGGTTGAGGCGGTCCTGCTTTGTGCTGAAGGCCAACATACCTTATGAGCGGTCCGGGAAGACTGTAGGCCCACGTGGCGGTCCAGTCATGCCGAAGGATCGGTGAAGATTCAGTAAACTGTAGGCCCTATAGGGCAGTCCAGTCAGGCCAATGGCCCAGTATGCATGTTGTTGATTTATGGTTACAGATTTGGTATTCCAGTGTGGTATTGGTATTTTGGGGGTAGCTCACTAAGTACTCGGGCTTACAGTTTGCAGTTTATTGTTTCAGGAACTTCAGGAGGAGATCATGGCAAGGCAAAGGCATGACCGTACCGCTCCTCATCCTTATGATCTTATTTTGGGACACTATGATGGATATTGATAGAAAATGTTTTGTAAACAGTTACTCGTTGGTTTTAAATTATGATTGAAAAGTTTTAAATTTTGGCGTAAAAATTTATGGGTGTTACATATAGAGCGAGAGAGATTGCGAGACTTTGTTTGCGACCTTTGCGAGTGTTTAGCTTCGAAATGCAAGGTTTGTAAGCCCCATTAAGCCTCGTTATGAGTGTTATACATCCATGGAAGGTATGTAATAATGTTTTATCGAGTAGTTCCATCACTTACCCTGATTAGGGTTTAGATTTTCTGAACACGTGAAGACTCAAAGTGATTCTTTGCATTAAGATAGGGTGTTGTACAATAGTTTACACAATGTAATCCCTAATATACAAGGGTTACTTGAGTTGACCGGTTTGACTTGCTGACTTTATTTGACTTTGACTAGACCGGAAATTGACGGTTGTCACAGTGTGAAATAGACCCAATACCGATTAAAAGATACCGAAGGGGGTCAAATAGACCCAGTACCTGTTGAAAGATACCGAAGGGGTGAAATAGACCCAGTTATGTTTGACTGTTATGCATGTATGATATGTGGTATTTTGGAGAAGCTCACTAAGTTTTTTGCTTACAGTTTTCAATTATGTTTCAAGTACTTCCAGCTCAAAAGGGAAGGGCCCGACTTGATTGCACCGCATTCGCCCATGTTTTCTACATTAAGTGATTTTGGGATTTGTACTATGATATTATCCACTATGATACACTTTTGGTTGTTTTGACATAATCACTCAGTGTTTTGGAATGAATTAAAATGAATTTTTTGTCTGAAATTTTTCGGTTGTTACACTATAATTGGGATTTTTGCACTTTACCTTTTTAGGTATGTTTGTTAGATGGAATGGAAAAGGTAATGATAATGGATCGAACCATTCCATTCCTTCGCCTTCACCATCATACCAAACGCATAATGTGTGATGTTTAAGTTTAATCTCCCTACTTTGTTACTTTGAACCCTTTTAACAAATATGTACAAACCCACATGAAAGCATGAGCTTTTTTACTAGTTCAAATATCATATCAACTCACAATTTTTTATAAATTATTTTTTATAATAATAAGTTTTTTTTTTATTAATTATGAACAATAATAATTGAAAATAGCATTATATATATATATATATATATATATATATATATATATATATATATATATATATATATATATATTCAAGTTCATCATAAAAATAAATAAAATAATACAAAGTTGAAAAATATTTTTAATCATCTTTAAATGCAGTTGAAATGCGATGGGTAACACTTTTCAAATGCACATCGTCTATCTTATCACATAATACCAGGTGTATTTGTTGACTTTCAGTCCACTCATCATGTTCATCATCATTCATGCACTTATATATAGTTGATTTCCCACTCTTTAATGGTGAAACCAATCTACTCGCCAATCTCGATGGTGAAAAAGACCTTCATTATTTTGCAGTCGTCGACACTTTCTTAGGCGGTGAAATTGACTCCTTTACGATGGTCGTCCTTAGTAGGACATCAACTTTTTATGTACGATGACCATCCTAGGTGGTGAGACCGATTTCTTTTTCATGATAGTCGTCGCTGGTTTGAGATATGCAAAAGATTAGGCTACGAATCTTCAACGACAAAGCCAATCTAGTCGTCAATCTCGACAAATAAAATGACCTTCATAGATTCGTAGATTTGCTGACGTAGACACACTCTTAGACGGAGGAATCTGAATCTTTACTTGAAACTTAGCCACGCCTAGAGACGGTGATATCTTGATTAAAAACTTTGAGGGATGCTGACAGGTTCTTGAAATCACCGACGACCTTGTTTTGCAAAAACGTAGGTTTTATGAAGCAAGTTTTGAATGGAAAAGTGGGTTTGGGAATATCACAACTTTTCTAGTCGGTCTAGTCTTCTATGACACCCTGTTCACCGGAAACCGACTGTTTACTGTCTTGATTTCTTTTTTGGGTGGAGAATCAGAGACTTTGAAATTAATCCTTGATTTTGCAAGGAGAATGTGGATTTGATCGGATACTTTGTTTCTCTATTTCTTCGATCCCTGAGCTCGGGTATTTCCATGTTTAACTTCAAGTTTTGTATGGAATCATTAAGGTTTGGGTATGGTTTTGTTGTATAAATACAACTTTTTTACAACCATTTAGACTCAATGAAAATCAGATTCAATCGTATCCTATACTCTTACTATTGTATTTTCTTGTTGAAGTTAGGACAACTTGCTAGCCTATAATGATTTGGTTGTCTTGAATAACTGTTGTAGTTGTTGCATTTTGGAAAACAAACATCTAGTTGGGAGGCATATTTGTTTTAAGGACATTATGTTCAACATAAGCCTCAATAGTTTATGTTTTTGTTGTTCTTTCTTGCATTACTTCAATATATTTCCCTACATCAACATGTGGTAGAACTAGAGTGGGTCGGTGACGGGGTTCAATGATGAAATAAAAATCGAAGTTAGGGACAATTATGTAAATATTTCAAAAGTTGGACCGAACATGCATTGTTAAGAAAGTACAAGGACCATTCTCGTAATTTACTCAAATTTGTAATACCGCCGGTTGATTTTTTTAATTTTCAGAAGACTCGTTCCATTTATCCAGCTCTGTTTTTTCCACCAAAAAACCAAGACCTTCGTATCATCAACTCCATCTCAATAATCTTCCTGTCTATTCTTTTACATCGAGATTTCGGATTAAGAAACAAGAAATGGCCCTGCTTCAAGATCCCCTTTCCGAATCCATCTCCAGCCTTTTTAAAACTGTAATATATGTAGCAGAAACCACAGCAGAATTCAAGCCCCAACTAGAGGAACTCAGAGCCATCTTACAGAGAATAACACCGATCATCGAAGAGACGGTGAAGCTGAAACGGGAACTAGATCAGTCAGAGCTAGAGTGTAAGATGTTCATAGATGAAGTCCAAAAGGCAGAAGAACTTATCACCAGATGTTCGAAAGTAAAGAGGGATCCGACCAAGATGTTTCTTTACTCACGGGAGCTAAAAAATTTCAAGCTTAAGTTGGTAAACTTCTTTCAAGTTGGAGTTCAAGCAATTCAGATTCGGGACATTATGCAGACTCTTGCAGTGGTGAACGACATCAAATCAAAACTGGATCGTATGTATGTGGATTCAAGAGATTCGAAACATAGAACAAGATTGGTTGGTAGTCATAGTGGATCTGAAAGTGTAGAACGAAAAAAATATGGTTGGCAAGTACCCAGACTTCAAAGTGGAATCGTGGCATTTGACGAGCCACTGGAGAAGCTGAAGGCTGAGGTTGTTTCTGATATTGGTATTGATGATCGTTTGGTGCTGGTTGTCGAGGCTCCTGGTGGATGTGGGAAGACTACTTTGGTGAAAATGCTATGTCATGACGCTGAAATTCGAGGTGATCCATCAAAATCTTTAGAATCGAAGTATTAGTTAGTTCTTCTTGGTTGACTTGATGCTAAAATCTCTTACTTTTGAACAGAAAAATTTGGGGAGAATATCTTCTATGTGACAGTTTCAGAAACACCCGACTTGATGGTGATTGTGAGTGATCTGTTTAATCCAAATCCCTCCACCCCGCAGCTTCAGTTTCAAGGCAAGGAAGACGCAAAGATCAAGTTGGACAACTTTTTGAATAAGAAAGCATCAGATCCTATGCTTCTAGTATTAGATGATGTGTGGTCTGCTTCGTTTATTGAAGAAATCTTTCCATCCAAGATCAGAGGACACAAAATTCTGGTCACATCTAGGACTGCTTTTCCGAAATACAAGACCTTCAGATTTGAGCCTTTGAATGAGGAAGATGCCAAAACTCTCTTTTGCGATTCAGCATTCACTAAAGGAGGGAGTAGACCTAGTCCAACTATTAGTGATCATCTTGTGAATCAGGTAACTAACTATATATCATGATATTCTTCTTTTTCCATGCATGGTGAGATCCTCATTATATAATCAAAGAATGTATGTAGTATTTTTGGATGCATAAAGAAGTGATTTTTCTTTCTTCTGTTGCTCTTCCTTTTGCTTCTAACATGTTTGTATCCATTCATTCCCTTGTATGTAGATGGTACATTGGTGTAAGAAACATCCCCTGACCCTTTTGGTGGTTGGCCGATCCTTAAATGGGAAGAATGAGTTAGCCTGGAAATCTATGCTAGGAAAGCTGTCTCAAGGTAGGTTGGTTCTAGATTTACACAAGGATGTACTCATAGGCCTAGAAAGAAGCTTTGACGCTTTGGATGATGAATTTAAAGAATGTTTCTTGGATTTGGGGCTATTCCCAGAAGATCAAAGGATCCCCGTTAGTACCCTCTTGAATATGTGGGTGCATTTGTACAACCATGATGATGATGGTGTTGATACCATGGACACCATCCTTGAGCTTTCCTATAGAAATCTTGTCGATCTTATGGCCAAAGGGTATTTGACTTACGCCCTTGTTGCTTTTTTTTTTTTTTTTTTTCCATCAGACTCTCTAAATACAGTGTTCTTTGGATAAATGGTTGGTACCACATTTTCCTCACTTTCTCTATTAAGTCTCTTTGCTGCATCAAGTCAAAATGAAAAACTCATTTATAGCAAATATGTGAAAAGTTAGGGCTTTTCCTGGCTTTCTCTATCAAGTCAAAAATAAAAACTCATATATCAAATTTATAAAATAGTTGGGACTTAATGGGTTCCCTCACTTTCTCTTGTAACTTGTTCTTTTTGTCGTTTAAGTTTAAAAAAAAAAATCCATATATAGCAAATTTGTAAGTCATGACTTTGGGAACGCCTCATTTTACTCATTTCCTCTACAAGTCGTTCTTTTTGCATTAAGTCAAAAAGAAAATTGCATATGCATAAATTTTCTAAAAACCTAGGTTTTAACGGGGAACATCTCATTTTCTCCATCAAGTCGTTCTTTAAGCAATCCCATACACTAATTATCTTATTAAGACTTGTCCTAGTCAAGTCCATCAACTAAAAGAGAAACAAAACCTTGCTCAGTTACTAAAAATTACTCGAGTGAATTCAAGGGTGTCCAACATTTGTTATTAAATAGGAGGAACTCCAATTTCATTTATATATATATATATATATATATATATATATATATATATATATATATATATATATATATATATATATATATATATATTGTTGTAGACTGATCCTTGAATTGTTTAGTTTTAGGAATGATTCAGGCGCAAGAGTTAACTATTGTGACCAACAATTCGTGACACAGCATGATTTGCTGAGGGAACTTGCTATTCACTTGAATAACAAACTACCTTTACCACAAAGGAGTAGATTGTTTATTGATGCACGAGGAGAAGATTTGCCTGCATCAATTGTAAAAATCCAAGAAGCTATGCAAGCCCGCATATTGTCCATTTCCACAGGTTTTGATTCTTTTACCTTTATGCCCTTGGGCATAACATAGTTAATTCTAGGGTGGGAGTTTTAGTCTCAATGTTGCGTCTCACCTCTTAGCCACCTAGTGAGCCACAATTAAATCTGACATGATGCTCTTAAGGCATGGTGGGCCACCTTAACGGTTGATAAGAATAGCCCTTTTGCGATTACATTCATACCTTTAATTTAATGGAACCCCTTCCCTTTGAACGTCTACATTGTACTTTAAAAAATCTACCCAATTTAAAGGCGAAAATTGCTTTGTATTAGGATGAGTGGATGACATTGGGTATATATTTTTTTTAGATTTCAACTTTTATATACGAAATGAAAGTAGGATACTAGGATGTTATAATAAACAAATAAATAGAAGTACATTGCTATTTCTTGCTTTTTATAATCCTGCCAAAAACAATAATAATAATCTCTAGATTACAAGAAGTAAAAACTCTTATTTGTTCTGGACAAAGTGGCAGTTAGTATGAATGAACGTGTTATTATATTATGTTTTTATTAATCTTTTACAATCTTGACTGCAGGAGAATCATTCTCCTTGCGATGGTGTGACATGAAAGTCCCAGACCTCGAAGTTCTGATCTTAAACTTAATGTCAAAAACATACACTTTACCCCATTTCTTAGCAGCAAATCCAAAATTAAAGACTGTAAACATCACAAACAACGGATTATACCCTACAGAATTCAGCAATTTCGATTTTCTTGGCGCTTCTTACAATCTAACAAGAATTAGGCTCGAACGTGTAGTAATAAGTCCATCCATTTTATCACTCATAAACCTGCAAAATGTATCCTTCATAATGTGCAACATTGGCAACCCTTTCAAGAACCTCATTGCCAAAACCCCAAATATCTGGCCACAGTTAGTTGAACTCGAGATCGATTACTGCCAAGACTTGGTCAAATTCCCGGGGACATTATGTAACAGTGTCCATCTCAAGAAGATTAGCATCACAAACTGTAATGAGATGTGTGGCTTTTCTGAAGAATTTGGGGATTTGATTAGTTTGGAAATGCTTGGTCTTCGTTCTTGTATGAAATTGAAGAAATTGCCTGAATCGATATGGAGACTTAAAAACTTGAGTGTTCTTGATATTTCAGATTGTTTGAACTTGAGTGGGTTGCCGGAAAAAATGGGGAAATTGGGTTGTTTAAGGAAGATTTATATGAAAGGTTGCAGCGGAGTACATGAGCTACCAGAATCTGTGGAGGAACTGTCTCATCTACGTGTGGTATGTAATGAAGAAGTAGCTTGTAAATGGCGGGAGTATAGCAATGTAGAGATTGATTTGGTGGAAGAAGATCCATTAGAAACCCTTAAGAGAATTTTGTCGTTTTGATGCGGCATATATATATAATCGATTTTTGTACTTTTGTGACTGATTCCTGAATCAATAAAGAGTCAAGAAATAATGGGAACAAATTGCAGATTATTGTTATTTTATGGTTATAAAAATGTGAACACCAAACAGAAATCATATTGACATTAAGGAAATATCATATAAAAGAATGAAATCTTAAATTCTCCGAGCTGACAAATGCATCGGTGTAGTTGTTGACAGTGGCCTCTGTTTCAATCCACTCATCATGTTCATCATCATCTCGCTACTATCCACGCTCTTCTGTACAGATGATTTCCTACTCTTCAATGGTGAAACCAATCTACTCGCCAATCTCGACGGTGAAAACGACCTCCGCAGCTTTGCCGCCGTCGACACTTTCTTAGGCGGTGAAATCGACTTCTTCACGGAGGCCGTCCTTGGCGGTGACGTCAACTTCTTCTTTCCGGTGACCGTCCTGGGCGGTGAGATCGACTTCTTCTTCACGGAAGCCATCCCAGATCTTGTCGGAGATACGCAAATCGTTGGGTTCCTAATCTTCAATGGAGAAGCCAGTCTAGTAGCCAATCTCGACGGTGAAAATGACCTCCGTAGCTTTGCTGACGTGGACACGTTCTTAGGCGGTGACATCGCCTTCTTCTTCGCGCTGGCCGTTTTGGGTCTGGTCGGAGATACAGAAAGTGGTGGGCTGCGAATTTTTACTTGAAACTTAGCCACAGCGGCAGGAGGCGGCGGCGTCTTGATTAGAAACTTGTGAGGGGTGGTCTGACGGGTTCTTGTAATCACCGGCGACCTTGTTCTGCAAAATTGTTGGTTTTGTGAAGCAGGTGTTGAATGGAAAAGGGGGTTCGGGAAGATCACGGTTTTTCTAGCCCAAGGTTTGTTCTTCGGGGACACCCTATTCGCCGGAAACCGACCCTTTTCAGTCTCAATTTCTTTTTTGGGTGGTGAACCGGAGACTTTGAAATTAATCCGTGATTTTGCTCTTTCAAGTAAAGGAGAATGTAGATCTGATCGGATTATCCGTTTCTCTCTCTTTCTCCGTGACCGGAGCTCGGTGGTTTCTGGGTTTAACCTCGAATTCCGTCTGGAATGAGTCACCGGAGTTTTCGGATCGCCGCCGGTGCCGGTGGTGATCTTTTTGGCTTTCGTTTCAACAGCCGTCACGATTTCTCTAGCAAACTGACTTGCTTGGAGTATCTCCCCCACCGTTTCGCCCAAAATCATCGCTGGTAGTGACATCCTTTTCCATTCCCCTTCATCAATTCAAAACCAAAATTCAAAAATCCGCCATTGAAACACAAAATACAAACATCAGATATCACCCAAAATTCTCACCTATTTGTGTGGGTAATCTTCCAGGTGACGATTTTTGACCATTTGCATTTCTGATTCTAAAGATTGGAGAGAGAAAACATTAGCATAATTAAACCATCAAATTATAAAATACCCATCTGATTGATTTACAGAGAATTTTCCAACAAATTTTACCTGAGTGATTCCTGTTTACACCTGAGGCTTGTTCTTAAGTAGCCTCTGGAACTACGAGGGCTGAGATTCACACCGGAGATCACCTTCGTCCCACCGGTGATGTACTGAAGCTCTTGCAGTCTATCCATACATTTCTCCACCTTCAAAATCCCAGTTTTCGTCATTGAAACACCAAAATCCAAAAATGAAAAAGAACAGAGATTTAGAAGAAGGTGAAATGGGTACCTTGTCGAGTGTGTCTCTGAGTTGAATCGGATCAAGTGGAGCCACAATCTTCTTCCTCAGCTTCGGTGGTGATCTTGCGACCATTGTGTGTGTGTGTGTGTTGTGTGTGTGCGACAACAAGAAGAAAGGGTATGTTACATGAAGTATAGTGAACACCCCCAACGGTCAGATTGTGTAAAGTAGAAAACGCACACAAAGAGAGTTAAACGGCTACTTCTTTCTCTCTCTTTCTCCCAATAAAATATTATCATCATTTTAATCAACCATTGACTTTTTCCGTTTCATTTCGTAAATAATTATCTATAATTTATTATTATATTAACATGCTAATAAAATCCTGCTCGTTAAAATATTAATATCCCTTATTTTTGTAATCAATTATACTAAATGGTTTAAAGTGTAATAAATTTTTGAATATACTTGGTGCCCTTTTTTGACCCATTAAATCCTAATTTTTCACCTTCAAAATTATATCATTAAATTTTGAGTGAATACCAAATAATATTGAATCATGACAGATAAATCAGTGTCTTGAATAGATATTGTCATCTTCAAAACTGTTAATGTTTTATGATTATATAGTCTTCATTTTAAATGATACAAACAGGGAAAGACCTATACTGGGGTGAGGCCACATTTAAAAAGAAAATTAAAAAATAATTCAAAAAAAAGCAAAAATAATATTTTTTTTGACCTGTTGAAAATAATATATTTTGACCCTTTCAAAAAGTATTTTATCCTTATAAAAAAATTATTTTTTTTTTATTTTTTTCGAGAAATTTGTTAGTATTTTATCCTCAGAATACAGGTACTACAAGAACTTTGTTACAGATGAATATAAATATGAATCATATTTTGACTTCCATATAAGAAGTTGCAACTCGACAATATTGATCTGATTATAACTTAATGTGTAAAAGTGGGGGTCTGCCTCAGGGTGTTTATGTAACATTGAAATTTTTGGCAGTGCTTTAAATGGGAGATTAAATTGTGGTGTGGGTCCGAAGCATTCAAATATAGAGGTGACACGTATTGGGTGTTGTAGAATGTGGGTAACGGAATTTTTGTTCTTTTATCATCCATAACTTTGCTTCAATGTTTTTTTTTTCTTTAAACGGTAAATATGATTCATATGATTTAGTCATTTAAAAATCATAATAATTTTTTGGGTTAATATATGAAAAATCATTATATTCGTGCTTTTTGGGATTAAAACTAACTCTTTTTTAGAATATTTTTTATTTTTTTATTTTTAATATGGCCTTTTAGGTTGTTTTTTTCAGAAAAACTTATCTAATGTGACAGGTTTCGGTAAAAAAAAGTAGTAGGTTTTTTTGAAAAAAATTAAAAAATGCAAGATTTTTTCCAAAAAAAAACTCAATATATAAGATATTTTATTATATTAACCTTTATTTCAAAATGATTTACCAACTATAACGACTATATCTCATATGAGCGCGTCTAGACACATCTAAACACGTCTAAACATATCATTATTTTTTTAATTAACTACTTTGGACTTTTGGTTAAAATGATTTCCTTTAGTTAATTTGAATAGATACAAATACCCTAAAAGCCTTTTTCCGTTCTCTCATATTACCCTCATTGTAGCCCAAATACTTGTACTTGATGGTATTTCTTTGCATTGTAAACATTTTATCTCGATGGTTTCCTCTGTATTGTTTTCCCTGATTTGGTTATTCTACATAATCTAGTGTGTTTTTCCCTCGTCTTTATTGTTTTACTAATTATCGTTGATTCCCATTATTTATATATTAGTACTTTCCTTTGTTTGGAGGTGTTATTATGTATCATCAAAACATTTGAAGGTTTGGATTGGTTTTACCAACCATTAATAAACTTTGTCATTTCGGGAAGTGTTTATTGTTCTTTATCATCAAAAAAAAAAAAACTTTATCATCAAAATATACACCATAACTGAATAAATATATACATACCCTTGTTTTCTATACAAGATTTACACAAAAGCAACAAGACTTAACAACTAATGTTTGATTAATACCAATCAACATGTTTAGTTGATACATTGGGTTGCTTTTTTGGCTTCTTGTACCGATTATTTTCAAACTTGGCTTTTACAATGAGCGTATAAAGCAAGTCCGCCTCAGCAGAGCAATCAAAAGGCACATTCAAGATGCTACAACAACAACAAATAACCACATAGTAAATATTATCAAATTTTTTGTTTTTTTGGAATGTAGAGATAAAATGGTCAATTATTCTCATCCACATGATTTTAAAACAGACTTTATGTATACAACAATTTATCCAGACAAAGATCATCACCAATTCAACCGCTTTCTGTCACCAAATGAAAGCTAATTGATTTATATTTTTAATTTTTTGTTTTATAAATTATACCTGGCAAGTAACTCCTGGAGAATAATCCTTTGAGAAGGTGTTACATAATGTATGCAGTTTCTAGGGCACTGTCCAACTGCCAGCTGTACCTTATAGTCCTCACCATGACCTAATTATTAATTAAAATGTAGAAAGATGTGATCTAAATAATTACTATATCAACAATGTTTTTTGTTTTTTCCTAAATTTATGCAACAAAGTGGTTTTTTGTTATAAGAGATAAAACCACAATTCATCTTAAGACCAAAACATGCAATTTTCACTATTTCACAAGTAACCTTTGTTGCATAATTTAGGAAAAAGAAACCACTTTTTTTTGCATAAATTAGGAAAAAAGTTCAACTTTGTTGCACAAGTTAAGAAAAAGATGAAACTTTGTTGCATAAATTTTATATACAAACCTTGAGACGTTGCATATGCAGTTCCTGTTGAAGAACTGAATGTGAAAGCATGAGGTGCTGCCTTCACACATGAATAAGGACACCCTACACAACAAAATCAATAAAGGGTATTTTGGTCATTTAACATGATTTCCATGTCAATTGCTTTGACAAATTTCCAAACCAATAGAAAACAACAAAAGAATGGGGAATTGAATTCCATTCCATTTCTTCCCAACCAAAAGCAGGACAGATTTAGTTATTAAGATTTAAATTTCTTATACATAGATTTCATTCCTTCTAAAACATTACGTAGAAAAAAAAATAAATAAATAAAGCTAAAAGAATGAAGAGGCTCTTGCCTTTTCCAGCACATAGAACTTCATTAACAAAGATGTCAAATGCCTCACATTCAGGAGCATCAAAAGGGTCTAGACATTCACTACAATTTCATATCAAATACCACATTTAGAATATAGGATCCATACTTTTCACTAGAAATTATGAAAAAAGGAAATGTCCAAAAGATACATGCCTTTCAATGATCTCTGATTTGCTTAAATTGGATAACACCTGGAAAAGATAATATTCAAGATTTTGATGAATATCCCTCAACCATCACATGTTTATATCTTTATAAAGTTAGGAAGTTATTAAGAAACTTATGCATCATAGGAAGTTTCTAGATAACAATTACTAACTTAAATCTTAGGAAAATCATCTACCTCATAGGCTTGAATGACACAGCGAATCATTGTATCTGAATTACCATCATCACTCTTTATAACATCAGGATGGAATTGCTTCACCTATAAAAAATAAAACAAGAACAAAAAAGGACTATTAAATAGGAAATTTTCATTAGACTTCTCCCTTAATTATATCCCATGTGTTCACAATAGCTAACATTTCTTTGTGTTTGACACTAGAACACTCCACACAAATCGTATCCTGGATCAAATATATTTGCAAATGGATTTTGAACGTATTGAATACAACCATAGAATAACTAATAAAAATAATAGAAATATACTTTGGCACGAAAAGCTGCTTTGAGTTCGGACAAAGTGCAATCAGGCATTATGTCGAGCACCTGGTAGGCAGAAGAAACAGACATGATGGTTTGATCTCCATTACTGTCTCTGACTGAGTTAACCCTGAATTTGTTGTTGGTATCTGAAAAGAAACGATATGGGTATTTGATGCTTGTAGGAATCAGTCGATGAAGCGAGGATTCACAGGGTCTCTTTTGACAGATACGGTGATAACTCTTTTGGAGTATTGATGGTTGTGATTGATAGTAGGAGCATAAGGTGACAGCTTTATTGCATATAGGAAAAGATCCCATCCCCACCATTGCATCTACAAATATATGTTATGTCAGATGGATTTCTTGCAACTTTATATGTATCACTCGTAACATTACTTGGTAAATGATTCAATACACGGGTTTTTTGTTCTTCGAGAGGAGAAGGTTGAACTTTGAAGTAGGGTATGAATGTAGAGTACTTACTCGTTTACGTTATTTGCTTAATGCATCCCAGGATGTTTGTATATTAAATACTCTAATCGGGTTATCAACCAAATTCGAAACAAATGAAAATATTAACCACCTAAGTAATAATGAAGAAACTAATAGCAAGTAAGCACGGTATAAATCAAGGAAGAATGTAATTTACTGAAGAATTCAAAGGAGGCTTCTGGAGAAGACGAAGACGTACGGCTGTGGTGGAGAAAGAAGATACGGCTGCGGTGAGGAAGGAAGAGGAGTATAAAACAGAAAAAAGACAAAACTACAAAATTGGTCCTCTTGGTTTACAAAAATCTTTGGATAGGGTCCAAAAAGTTTCCGGCTTGCATGGAAGGTCCAAAATCGAATACTTTCCATGGTTTTAGTCCTAAAATAAAGAAATTTCTGTATTTTTGGTCCTAGGGAAACCTAAAAGCACGATTTTACCCTTCTAATTTCCTTTTTGTATTTTTTGTATTTTTATTTTAATCTTTTATTAATTAAAAATAGAAAAGAAAATAATGGACCCATTTCACACACACACACACTCTCTCTCTCTCTCTCTCTCTCTCTCGCTCTTCGATGACCAAGAAGATCACGACTCAGACTATTCCTCTCCTTTTGTATACTCCTCCCTAAACCCAATGACACCACCATGATCCTTTAAACCTGTGATCATCGGCACCATCATCGGTCACCGTCGCAACCCTATTTGGTTCGCAATTTGTCCCGATTAGCCCTTGAATGCCATAACTCACCAGAATCGATTCAATCCACGATTATGGATGTTGGCGTTATCCCATCTTTCCGATTTGAATCTGGAGGCGATTCTGAACCCAGAAAAACCTATCTATCTCATGTTCAAATCAATACAATCTATGAATGCATTATGGATGGACCAGATTCTGAATCTTTTCATCTGATTAATCCAGATGGGTTTCTTGGTTAAAAAGAAGATAGGAGAGACATGGAAGTCTTACCCTTCAATCACAGGTTCAAGGTCTAACTGAACCAGATGAATCGATTCAACACGGGTCTTGTAAATTCTAGGGTTAACCGCCATGGATATTGCAAATCTAGGGCTTGTAAAGTTAAGATTCACACCTGCAAATTGATTGTAGAGATTTTGTGTATGTATATATCTATGCATGTGTGTTAATTAGTGTATAAGAGTTT
This sequence comes from Lactuca sativa, assembly GCF_002870075.4. Lineage (NCBI taxonomy): Eukaryota > Viridiplantae > Streptophyta > Magnoliopsida > Asterales > Asteraceae > Lactuca > Lactuca sativa. The sequence goes on along the minus strand of NC_056631.2, from coordinate 224,149,813 downwards.
TGAATCAGGAAGATGTCGATAGAGAAATGGAAGATGATGCAGGTTAAAGTATGATTTTGCATGTGAAAGGGAGAAAGGAAGATTGCAGGGGCGATCTTGAAGTTTCAGTGCTCATCGAAGTTCAGGTGTTCATAGGAGATCTTGGTTTCTAAAGAGATGTACACGCATAAAAAAATTTGTTTAGAATTTTTTTCTTAAGTTGCAGGTTTTGTATGAGAGAGTAAAAGAGAGGGACAACGAGAAAGTCAAATGGAAGAACGATGGGGTTATGTGTTGCTCTTTTGTTTTTTTTAATTTGCAGGTGAAGAAGAAGAAGAAGAAGAAGAAGAAGAAGAAGAGAGAGAGAGAGAGAGAAGGGGTACCGTGGGTGTAGTCATGGAGAGGGGTGCGGTGATATTTTGTTATTTTTTATTTTTATATAATTTTTTAAATACTAAACTCAATAAAAAATATAAAAAAGAAATAATAGGGGTAAAATGGACATTTCAATATTTTCAGGACCAAAACCAAAGAAAAACCTTGATTTTGGACAATCCATGCAAGTTGGAAACTTTTTGGACCCTATCCAAAGTTTTTTGAATACCACAAGAACCAATTTTATAGTTTTGTCCAGAAAAAAGTCAATTTGTAAAAGGGCGCTTTTTGTCAAACAACTTATTTATTTTGATATTGTATATATATTAATTGGAAATATTAAGAAAATCCCTGTATTTTGGAAAAAATTATATTTTAGTCTCTAATTTTTTTTCGCACAAAAAACCCATGAAACCGGATAAATTAAACATTTCGACCCTCTTCAATCGGTGACCCTCATTTAGCAAGTAACAATTGATGATGTGGCCAAGATTGGCTTAGGTGGTCGGTGATTCATTAAATGTTGGTTGTATTTAAAGGTATTAAACTCGTTAACCTCATTTGTGCCCTAAAATCATACCAGGAAGCAACAATCAAAGCAGGGGGAGCAACGGATGTCTTCTTCATCTTTTGTAGGAAGCCAATGATCAAATCGAGTTGGGATGAATCATCTCACAAACGGGTGTTATTGTGTTGATCCCATAGGACGGTCGACTTCATGGACTCCATTAAACCCGGAAAGAAGATTTACAGGTTGCCTAAAATTACTAGGATGAACTCAAATATTGCAAGTATTTTTGTTGGATGGATCCTCCTCTACCAAATCAGTGGTATGCAAATTTCTTATTAGAATTTCGCAACAATATCAATTTGGAGAACCATGCAATACTTGGAGAGTTTGGGCAACAATAACATGTAGGGAACCTATTTGGAGAATTGGTGGAATAACTTGTTGGATTAGGTGTCTAAGCCCATAACTATAATTAGGATGCACTTGATCTGATTGTAGCATGGTCCTTTTGGGATGCCTTCACCATAGCAACTGATAGGATGAATTATAGAGAAAGAGGTTAATAAATAATTTATTAATATATTATAAGAATAATATATTAATTGAGAAATCATATTATTTAATTAGTATTGATTAGAAATTAATTTGGAATTAATTTTGTGATCAAAAGAGACTGATTAAATTAAGGGGACTGATATTGCAATTAACTGATAGTTGCAAGTTGAGCTTATGGATCCCTTAGGAAGGGATGGACGAAATTCTATGTGTAGCCCACATAGATTTCGTCCAAAGGGGGGCCTTCTTGAAGAATCTATTGGACTGCTTAAGGCTTAAGCAATCAGATTAGGGTTTTACCTGAAACCCTAGCAGCTCAGCTGTAACGTCCCAAAATTCAAGACTAAAAATTTCTTTTAATAAAACATCACTTAAAGCAAAATCATCGATTCAAAACATAATCAGAGTAATATTTTCCAAAACACATGCTCGTTATCAGAGTAAAACATTCCCAGGCTGACTAATTTATGGTGTGTGCCATGCGATCACCCCGAGCTCCATCATCCGCTACTGGAAGTACCTGAAACCAAAACTGAAAACCGTAAGCACGAATTTTAGTAAGTTCCCCCATCATACCATACAATCACATATCATACATACTGTCGGGCAATTCTGGGGTGCCCGACCTACCCGGTACGGCCATTCTGGGGTGCCGACCTACCCGTGTCAAGCCATTATGGGGTGCTGACTACCCATGTCAAACCATTCTGGGGTGCTGACTACCCATGTCAAGCCATTCAGGGGTGCTGACTACCCATGTCAAACCATTCTGGGGTACTGACTACCCATCGGTCCTAACGACCGAACCTCTAGGACTATTTCACCCCATACTACTACTACTATCACATATCATAACGTAACAGATTATCAGACATATCTGGGGTGTATGAACTACCCTTCGGTCCTAACAACCGAACTTGGGGACTACTCCCCTCCTACTACCTCTAACTCATATAACAGATCATGCTAGCATGTAAACATAACATCACATACTGTCAGACGTATATGGGGTGTATGACTACCCTCCGGTCCTAACAACCGAACTCTACTGATGAGTTAGGGAACCCCGTCCATGCTCATACTGATAGTGAGATACGGGCCCAGCCCACCCTCACTCTATCCCTATCTTGGGCCTCGCCCCTGATCTGCTGCTAATGAGATGTGGAACACCATCCACACTCTGCTATTGGTGAGATACGGGACCTCGCCCACACTCACCTCCCTACCAGGCACATACAAGTATCACACAGACAACACGTATAAACTATCACATAAACCATTCCTTGGGCACCCGCTCGCTATCATTGGACCTTGTCTTGAATATCATACTAGCATACTGTGCCTAGGGCTAACCCCCGGGTCTTCTACTCATAACTACATGGGTCGGCATTGTGGCCGTAGACTCATTCACACAAAGGGAAACACACCTGCACTGGCTGAACTCGCTGATGATCCCACTAGCTGTTGCCCGACAACTCACTGAACTCCTGCTCTACTAGCTCCCCGAGCTATCAATATCAATGCAACACTTAGTCTAACCGACCCCCGAAAGACAACCAAATCAACTCTGGCCAAAGTCAAAGTCCTGGTCAAAGTCAACCTTTCAGGTCAACCCTACTCGCCGAGTCCACCTACTGACTCGCCGAGTTCATATGCTCAAAGTCCTTCCAATTGCGACTCGACTTGCCGAGTCAGTCCATGACTCGCCGAGTCTACCGATTTCCGAGTCCTGGCCTGTCCAACTCACCGAGTCTCCACTACACTCACTGTTTCGAGTCTCAACTCGAAGGGTTTGGGGTTTCGCGACTTGACTCGCCGAGTCGAAGAACAGACTCGCCGAGTCCAAGACAACCTTCAACAGACTCGCCGAGTTGTTCTTCAAACTCGCCGAGTTCCTGCCCAACTTCATCCGACTCGACGAGTTGTTCATCCCACTCGTCGAGTTCCTCCTAATCTTCATGCTACTCGCCGAGTCCACTCAAAGGACTCGCCGAGTCCATTCAGATCTACATACATGCAGAGGACTTTTGAGTCATGCATGGACTCCAAACTGTAGATCTACCCTTCCCAACCCTATTCCTCACGTAAAGTTGCAAACTTTACGTGTAGAGAAGGAGATCTAGGCTAAATACACCATAAACTAGGGTTTAAGGCAAAGAGGCTCCATAATCAACTCAAGGGCCGATACTTTATGCTTCCCAAGACCAAAATATGCTTAGATCTAAAGTAGCAACTCCAGATCCGGCTTCTAACTCAAATGGATGACTAACCATGGCTTAAAAAGCCCCAAATCTCACAACCATAGAAGATCTAAAGGAAGGAAACGACTTAATACCTTCAATAACTCAAAAAGGTTCCACAAACTCCAGATCTAAGGCCAATCCTTGAAGCTTCAATGATTTCCCTCTTTCTTCTTCCTTCAAATCACCCAAAAATGGCTTGGAAGCTTGAATGCACAACAATGGGGACTTGGGGTTCGTTTTCTGTATGAGGGAGGCTCTAAGGAACCCTAATGGAGAGAATAAGGAGCTTAAATAGGGCCCAAAGTCCCGGATTTAGGGTTTTCTTCGTACAGACCAGACTCGTCGAGTCTCCTTGGTCGACTCGCCGAGTCGGTCACTTACTCCTCGACCCGGATCCCGCTCGGACTCGCCGAGTTCCTCCTTGGACTCGCCGAGTCATCCCCTAAACTTAGGGTTTCCTTTCCTTTCTTGGCCTTTCTGACTTTGGGTGTTACAACTCTCCCCCACTTAAACTAAACTTCGTCCTCGAAGTTCGCTATGGCCAACCGCCTGCGATCTGCTTCCCATACTCTACAAATTATTCCAACACCAGCTGCCTACCTTTGCTGGTCTTCCGCCCGGTCATTCCGACTAACATTAAACCTTGCGAATAATAATCATGAGTCAACCCTGACCCTGAACATCCTGAAAGCACAACTTACTCAACCGACAATCCTTCTAGTACCCTCTGAATACTGCACTGAACCCATAGGGATTCACCCCTTCTTTCCTTGCGCGATTTCCCTGCCTCCCCAAGGCAACGCTCCAAAACTAACTATTTCCTCTGCCACTGTGAAGGCCCTATCCTTCGCCAACTCCATCACCCCCGCTACTACTAGTACAGGTCATTATCGCCAGATTCCACTGGGCATTTCTTTCCACTATAATTTGGTGTCGAGCACCCCCGATCAACTAACTAAATTCCACCATACACTGCATACCCGCACTGCTACTGACTGAAAAATGTTGTTATTCCTTATCTGCCTTCCGAATGAACTGAGACCACCCTGGTCCTTACCAATCTATCAATATCTGGATTACCAACTCCCACCGGTCACTAGACCCAATCACAACTCCTAGTCGCTCCCAGCGACTTTCGAAAAAACTTCGACCACCTATAACTGCTCAATCTATCATGCCATTCAGGGGATACAATCCTGGCATCCTCGATCCCCTATCTTGACACTAAGGTCCCTACCAAGTCCCACCTATGCTGCTAAAACTCATGAGCCTCGCCCAAGGGTCCTACCCGCCTCTATCCTGGAGCGGCTTCTCCCAAGGTCTCACCTCTCTAGGGCTATACAGGCAACTCCCTATCATTCTCATCCACTACCCATTCCTGATCCCTGACTGGTCACTAGGAGACAAGGGCCTTGCCCTATCTCCGCTAACGAAGCTACTAAGGAATGTTACGGCTTACCCGTAGTCTCATATCACCATCCATCGCTGACTGCTAGTGAATGCTACGGCTGCCCTGTAGTCTTACAACATCTTCTACCACTGACTGCTAGTGAATGCTACGGCTGCCCCGTAGTCTTACATCACCTTCCACCACTGACTACTAGTGAATGTTACGGCTGCCTCGTAGTCTTACATCACCTTCCACCACTGACTGCTAGTGAATGCTACGGCTGCCCCGTAGTCTTACATCACTTTCTACCACTAACTGCTAATACGGAGGCACCCATGTGCCATTAGCTCTCAAGATTCTCATTCCGACTCCCTCGAGTCCTACAGGCGATCCATCAATCTGAATTCCTGACCACGCACTAACCATCACATCACACGCACTAGTTGATGGGGAGTTTCTCAAACTCCCAACCCTGAAATCCTCAGTCCATCAAACGCTGCACTACCTCCTTTCCTTCTTAGAGATCGTGCACACATCCTGGACCTGCATGCTCTTACCCTTGCACCCTCGGAGGATTCTCCCCCACTTCGATCCTGCTTAACCCTTGATGCTCAAAGCTCGGATAGAGATCCCAATCCTTGCCACCATTCCAATATCAACCTGTTGAGGAACCCAAGCTCGCCATAGCTAGGGATCTAACCAATCCATCTCTAACACTATACAATTCCGCTCTAGCGAGACATACCAAGTCCCTCCCAAGCATGCTACAGTTACTGCATCCTATGTAACCTTCTCCAATAGGGTACATCCCTTAACTACCATTCGAATATCCAAGGTACGCAGATGGCATATAACTCGATCATAATCAACCGCTCAAAATAAAATACTCATACCGATACTGATGCAGAACCATAACAATATAATCATGCACAAATAAAAGAATTGAAAACAGATCGCATACTTGCAACGTCCGGTGCTGCTCGCGTCTCCAAGGTAGCCATCTGAAAAGCCCTGCCTCCTACTGCAGGCGCCTCTGCACGAACCTGACGACCGTCTGTGATCCTCAAAGTTGTAGGGGCAGGTGCCATCACCCGTCCTGCTGAAAAAAAAAAACTAGGGCATTAGGCCTTCTTGTGGCCCCGCTGATTGCAGTGAAAACATAACAAGTCTGATCCCTGTGTGGTGGTAACAGTACAATCTCTGCTGAAATGACCAGTCCGACCGCACTTGAAGCAGCCGGACTCACCACCACTACCACTCCTGCATACGCCCCCATGCGCCCTGCCACACTTCCTGCACCGGCTGTGGTCCTGGTAATCCCTCGATCTAGTTTCCGATCCCTTGGGCCTTTTGCCCAAACCTGCGGCTACCTGAACCTCATCCGGCTTCCTCTTCCGGATCTGCTCCAAATCAATTTCCCTCTCTCTAGCCCGAGAAATCATATCTTCCAGCGTCTTACAGCTGGACCTGCTCACGAACTCCCTGATGTCATCCCTCAACATCTCATGGTATCGGGCCTTCTTCATCTCCTCATCCGCGACATACTGCGGTACAAGAACGGCCCTCTCCCTGAACTTGGCAGTGATCTCCGCCACAGTCTCAGTGGTCTGCGTCAAATCCTGAAATTCCCGTGCCAACTGTTGCACCTCAACAATCGACGAAAACTCCGCCCTGAACCTGGCCGAGAAATCACTCCAAGTCATCGCGTCAAACACTATATCATCCCCCAAACCATGACCAATCTCCTCCCACCAATCCCTCGCTCTGTCCTTCAGAAGACAGGAAGCGAGTCCGACCTTATCCCCCTCAGGACACCGGCTCGTACGGAATGCATTGGCAACATCAGCCAACCATCTGCTGCTAGCGATGGGGTCCCTAGCCCCATGATCATCTGGTGCCCCGCAAGCCCTGTACTCTCAGAATATCAAGGTACGTGCTCCTATTAATGCCATCATCTCGGTACAGAAGGCTCCCAGCTTCTCATCCAAAATCTCCAATATACCCTCCTTGACCGTGCCAAAGATCACAGGAGTCTGATCTAGAATACTGCGCGTAACCTCAGCTGATATCAACTCCCTCATTCGCTCCTCGAGCTGCTCGGCTCCTGAACCCGAGCCTGATCCCTCCCCGGTGCCTGATCCGCCCGCTGGTCTCTCTCGCAACGTCACCATGCTGAAAATATAATACATCCTCTATCTGAATACTTATCACTGCTGCGAGACCAAACACACACTCTACCAGGTTCCCGGTCTTGTCTCGGCCTTTCCCGAATCGAGTACGGATCCTCTTTTTTCAGTAGTACGGGCCCATACTACCTTCCACATCTATCCGTACTCTCCTCAGGAATTGCTTCGACTCCACCAGGTCCCTTATCCACTACTACTGCTCCCAGCACTATCTCATCCTACGCTTACCCTAGGGAAACCTCTGACTCAACTTAAACCAGTCCTCAGCTGTTGAAGGCCTCCTTGTAATGCTAATTAGCCATCACCTGAATACCATCACATGTGACGAGGCTCAGATAATCCATGTGTGTGAGGAACAGGGCACCGTAGATGACTTCCATGGACGGGGGATCAGTCCTCGTCTACTTATGTGGATATCAAAATTCAAAACTTTTCAAATACGCTCTCATACCTAAAAACTCATTTCAAGTTCTGCTCTCTTATCATCTTTATAAACCTGTCGAGATGCAAGGGAAAAGTATCCTACCCCCGCCATCATCCATTTCACCAACAGATGCTCACCAGCTTGATCTATGTGAACAAGTTTGATATCCTCTATAACCTAATGTTGGTATTTTTGAAGAAAATCCTAACAGAGAGATAGGTCAGGCATCTCCTTTTCTTGTGTTAATCTTTGATTTTGATTTGAACATTGTCTCTTTTTTTAGTTTTGATTTTCTTCGGTTCTTACTTGATCAAATCAACTTCACAAAGAAGTCGTCTTGAACAGTAATGGAAGATGATGATGAAGGACAATTGATCAGTTACTGCCTCTTTCTGGACCAGCAACGACGCCCTAGATGCAATGGCAAAGTGTGATTATTTCATTCATGTTGTTTATTTTAAGCTTCACAGCAGGTAAACCCTTAAAATTAATATTTTTTAAAAATCATATTAAACTTCCTTTGATTCAAAAATCTTGAAGTTGATTTCTATATTTTTTGAAAAATTAGGTAAAATGGAGATGAAGGCACCAGAGGCGTTCTGGTGGCAACATCGACTTAGTCAACTTCGTGATGACTGATTCATAGCACAAATTAAAGAGGTATACTTTGATGGGTTTTGGTCATAAGACATCTTATGTGCTCATACAAACCCTAAAGCTTGGATCTAGGTTTCTCTATTGTACATACTTTGAATCCAAGACTTTGAACCCTAATTCTAGCATATGGAAATCAGAATTCACATGTAATTAGGTTTAAGAACATACCTTGATTGTTATATAGCAATAACAATCCAATTCCTCCTTGAATTGACCTTGGAAAGCTGAGAGTCACAAGTGTCACTCCTCTAATGGCTTACAAACACCATAAGCAAGTGGAGAAGGTATAAAGAGAGAGGAGGGAGGTTAGAATTCGTCCTTAGGACCTCTTGGGAAGAGTTAGACGAATTCCTAAGCCCTAGGGGGTTTATATAGGTGTAAAGATTAAGGTTTTAGTCCTTATCCTTATCTAGTTGCTTGTCCACCAAGCAACCATAAGATAAGTCCTAGAAACCCTTATCCTAGTCGAATTCTAAGGGATTTACACCTCAAATTCGTTCACCATATATATAAGATAATCCTTACCTTATTTTGTAACTATCACATAATTACAATTCAGCCCCTCTAGTTTAATTAATTACACTTGATCACAAAATTAATTCTTAATTAATTATTGACCAATATTAATTAAACAAACATGATTTCTCCTTTAATATATTATTCTTATAACATATTAATAAATCATAATAACCTCTCTCTCTTTATTTATTTCTCCAATCAAGTTGCTTTGGTGAAGGCAACCCAAAAGGACCATGCACCATCGTGTCAAGTACATACCAAAATAGTTATGGACTTAGACACTAATCCAACAGTCTCCCACTTGGATAAGTCTAATAACTATTCTGCGTATGACTTCGGATCCCGATCTGCAATCGTAGCTTTCCAAAGTCGCTGTCAACTCTGATCATATCAAATACGCGTGTCCTTAGATAAGGGATCATATATTCCTCCATTCTAGATATCATATGAGATATGATTTCAAATCATTCTCTTTGTAATATATCTCGATTCCCGATTTATGACGACTGACTAATTGAACAAATCAAATTAGCCCTAGCCCGGCCGAGCATTTATGTTTGTCATCACTAAATCATCGAGGGTCCCAAAGATATCGCTTTTATCCTACTTTGGATAAAAGGAACAGATAAACTTTGATACAATGCTTGCTTGCACTCACTAACCAAATCACACACAACAATATGTTTTATAACACCAAGTTACTAGTGCGTTTACATATTATCAATGTGCAACCGATTCGCAAGATGCAACTCACACATCTCGGTTTCAAGAATATAAGATGTTATCGTCTCACCAATCACTCGTGATACAATTCATGGAGTGATCCAAGTGAGCGTGGGTTTAATCCAATGCTCAAATCATATTCATAAGCACTCATGAACGTTGCAGCAAACGTTTGCTTATGTCTAATGCTCTTTAGACAATCCACACACCAATTCATGACAATCTTCATTCATATCTACTTCCAACATATGAACGATTGTGGCCCGTTTGAATAATTCGATTATTCTTAATAAACTCAATTATTCTGGAAGTCAAAACATGCAAATGTGAAACACAAGAATAATACTAATCCCATATGGCCTCAAACCTTTGAGTATAAATAAAACGCCTTTTATTTATCACCATATTGATTACTCATTATTTGTCGTTTCGGGTAATCAACTTCTTACTTGAATTCCAACACTTGTCCCATGCTCCTAGCATGCACACAATGTTTACCTATGGTTCTTACTTTGTGAAATAGATCTCATTGAATACATTTCCAATCCTTCTCATTTCACAACTCCAAATCCGTTTTTCATAAGTCAAAGAATATCAAATTCTTGCTACTTATAGAATATGCTAGATTCTAACATTCTATGCAACTATCCTTTCGTAATGTCACTGCACCAAAGTCACAAAGACCATTGCCAATGATATTACAAAGTCCTCTATCGGAGATTGTTACAAGACAATTCCATAGACGTGATGTCTCTCACTCAAAGTACATTCTTTGAACATCCTTTTGCATAGAAGTTTCTAATCTAGTCATAGATTTTCAATATTCAATTCCCAATATGGACACACTTCCATATGTTCCATATGACAACTTATTCTTAATAGAATCTTATCTATTCGTAATGATGTCGATATGGTCCATCCAATATGGAAACATTTTCATATTTTCCAATACTATACTTCCAACTACTCACAAGCGACCAATCCTCGTCGAACTTGGATTGTCCTTTGATAGTTGTTTAATTATTTGAGTCAAAACCAATTCTAGTCCCTTTTCCCTCTAAATGCGCTCGACATTTGGAAAATTTTAGAATGGTCAAACATTAAAGCATTTGCAATCGATCCTATACACGAAGCGTATGGGACACGACGCATAATGTTTTATTTGCTATGTTCTCAAAATTCGAATTGTGAAGAGGGATGCCGTAATCATAATCGAAATTTTAAGAACACACTTTGTACCTTTGACTAAATTTTATTAACATTTCTCAACCTAAACCTTTAGATTTGAAATGAAGCATAATATTTTCTCCCTTAATTATAGCAAAACAACTCTTCAACTATTGCAACTTTGCAAAGTATGACTCATGTTTTCTATAATTAATATTGCTAACCTTGCAATACTTCCCTTAATAATCATACAATCATAGCATTTATGCTCCCACTATCATGATGATTATTATAAAACATAACACTTATGCTCCCACTAGCTTCGACATGTATTCTTAAACATCTTAACTTCCAGAAAGACAATACCTATTGAATTTCTTAAGTCCATGTTTCTAATACATAGTGCTTTGATAATCTTTTATCAAGGCTTCTTGAACTTATACACATTTGCCTTCGATAGTTCATATGTGTGTCTAAACAATTAAGACTAATTGCCAAACCTCACAATTCAAATTATGGAAAGGGATACCGTAACCATAATCGAATTCGAGAATGCAATTTTACAATCACTATCTTCTTAAATCTTTCTTAGTGAAAGCATTTCCTCACAATCATTTTCATGAAGGAGGAAATCTTATGACACTTAGATTTGAGCGGTGTATGTGTTCCTATCCATGTGAATTTGTCAAAACCAAAGTTTACGACAAATTCAAACTCTTATGGATCGAACTTTCTTGATCTCGATTTCTTGCCTTTATGGTAGCACAGCTGCCCACCATGTCTTCCAAGTAGTTAAGCAGCTCACATTTTCCTATCAATGTACCTTTCATTGATTAAGGTGCTTTGCCTTTTATGCGTTCAAAATGAGAACTCATAGAACTCACATGCATAATTAACTCGATTGGATTGGCACAGAATCAAAATAATGTCAACACGATAGGTTGTAAACCTCAACTCGTGTGCTAGTGATGATCGATAAGGTTTATTTGATTTGTTCTTGAAACCTTTCAAGACCATTAAGACTCCCACTGACTCCTTGACATATAAGATTCTCTTGTGAATAAATATTTCTTGACAAACAAATATTCAAGAGTTAGTGTAGTTTTTATCAAAACACTTCATAAATTGGTCCTAGTTGGTCTTTGTCTTATCCAAGACATCACAACTTTCCACATTTAATGAAAGTTACAAACCTTCTTAATACCTTTCACTCAATGTCACAATCTTAACTTTAAGATTTGTTATTGGAACGAAGTATGATTGACTTATTGATTTAACCATTTCCTCAATTCTTGATTCCTCTTCTTAGACATACAATTGTACTAAGACTCACTTAGAGGATCAATTGAGATATGGTTCTTAATCATTAAGACCTATCATAAAGCATAAAAGGTACTCTCCCTTCATCTTAGAATGGAGAAACTTTTATCTTTCTGCCTACTTGATTCTTCTTATTCGTTCTGCTATTGATTTAAACCCTTTAATCAATTCAGAATTACACCTAATCATGTAAGTATAATCATATTTACTAAACCTTTAGTAAATCATGACGAATATCATTGTTACTCTTATGGTGGACTTGATCAACACACAATATTGTGTGCTCGATCTCTTAGTCCTTTACTTGACACCTTGTCAACGAATTAGTCTAATTTCCATATATGAAATTTCTCATTCATCGTGCAACCAAGTTGCATGATTCCAAATTTCTGTCCAATTGAAACTTGGGCGATGAGAAACTCTCCCTATTTGGTAAATTCTCGACTTTTCCATAAACACCATAAATAATAATCATATCCATTTGTTGTAGAAATATGCAAACACCAATTTTCATAACAATTTCATTGTAAGGAAATAAACAAATAAATAAATAAGTCAAACGAAAATTTATTTTATTTATAAAAGCAGCGGAAAACATATGTCCTTACAATGCAAAATCCATTGAAAACTATGTATTTCAAAAGAAAAATTTCTAACAACTCTATCATAACTATCTAAGATCAAAATCTAATCTTCAAGTCCATGCGATCAAGATCCATTCCTTGTGATTAGATTCATCTTGCTCTTTCACCAAGCTTCCTTTCTTTTCACCGATCCTGTAAAACATTCAAATGCAATCTTATTACATTATGTATTAAGAATTAATGAATAGGAACTTAATGGAGTTAGATAGTGGATTTTACCTGAAGCGCAGCCATACTCTTTGACTCTCCCATCTTCTGGACTCTTCAGGCTCTTTGGTCAGACTTGTATCCAATGCCCTTTCTTTTGGCAGCAAACGCAGATCGGTTCTCCTAGAACGTCCTCGGAAGTATGGTCAGTTGACTCTCCCAACAAATACGCTCCATTGCTTCGCCAAATCATTTCTGATTCAGCAGCAATGAGCATGTAAGTTAGGTCAATGAGGTTGTCGTCATGATCCATCATATAATACTTTCTTTTGAACTCATTAAATGATTCTGGAAGTGACTGCAAAACCCAATTCACAGCCAACTCATTCGGGAATGACACACCCAACATTATCAACCTATCAATGTGTGATTTCATTCCTAGAACGTGGGCACACACGGGCTTACCATCTTCATGTTTCATTTCCAATAGGGATTTAGTGATGTTGAACCTTTCAATTCTTCGATCTTGTGGGTTAGGGAGAACAATTGGAGGAGGTGGAGGAAGTGAAGCATGATTTCTTGTTCCTCGATCGAATCGTGGAATACCATCTTCATGTGGAATGCTTGTTCCACGGGATTTGAGAAGACCATAGTTGTCGAACTTTGACATCTACAAAACGGGAGAAAAATGAATTCAAGTTAGTTGATCGATTGAGTCCTTAGTAAATCACCCAAATGAGATACTAAGGCTAGGACCCAACATAATATTCTACAACTCGGGAGAGGGATGTCGTAACCCTAATTGCAGAATATTTGAAGGTAAGTGAATGACGATTCACTAATTTCCACCATGAAAAACGAAAAAGAAATTTAAGTTTTAAATCTATGAAAACTCCTAGATCCTTTGAGATTCATTGAACTTTCAATGGCATGTTTAAATCTCGATATGCCCCTCTTGTTTGTGACTGGGATGCCGAGGATCACAAAGCGGGTGTGAATAACCATGCAAACTTACATGGTGCCCTCACATGTTACAGTCACCTATTCGATGTGCCGGTAAACCACACACGCTCCACCGAACTATGACAAACATTGAGTCACCATTTGCTACCTTTGATTAGACCCATTTAGTGTGCCGGTTAACCACACACGCTCCACTAACGTCTTCGCAAGGGCATAAAGTGTAATTTCATGGAATTGCATCAATTCACTTTTGCCTAAGTAACTAAGATTGAGAATTTTATGAAAACATTTAGTTACTTTTATACTTCATTATACTTATAATGGAAGGTTTTGTCCCATCCTACCCGTTCGGCTAACGACCCTCCACTAGTCAAGAGTGCGGTGGGTAAGAGTGGATACCCATTCAATCGCCATTTTATAGGCAATTTCCTTAAACACCCCTTATAGACTAGCTTCGTGAATGAGGCCTACTAACGGTAAGACTGACTTTTACTCGTACATATATATAATGTTAGACTTTTAATGTTATATATAGTATAGGGTGTATTTTACACTTTTTAAAATACTAGGTGGTCTAATTTAACAATTATACTTTTAATTCAATTAAATTGTAAACCTAAACTTTTATGGATTTATTAAGCCTCTTTTAATTATACACCCTAATTAATTAATAAAACCATGAGGGTGTGATTTGAACATTTTTCAAAACAATACTAGAGTTTCAGAATTTGACATTCCTAATTAAACTTTTAATCAACTTTTAAATTCCAAAACTTGAGGGCAAGTTTTGAAACATTTCAACACATTAGGGTTTAGAATTTAAATATGCATCAAAATTAAACCATTTAATCAAAATTTAAATTCCAAAACTTGAGGGCAAGTTTTGAAACCTTTTTCAAAACATTAGGGTTTTAACTATTTAAATTTCAAAACAACAAAACTTTTGGGGTTCAAATTTAAACTATAAAACCTAAAGGGCAAAATATGAAACTTTTCATAACAACAAGGATCAAATAACAAATAATTCAAATTAACATTTAATCACATAATTATCCATATTTGTTTTATTTAATGATTTCTTGCAAAACAATTTATCAGTTTACTCAAAATAATTAATCAATTATCTTAAAAGGAAACAATTATCTTATTAATTGATAAATATCTTCAATTAGATCAAAATTATAGTCAAATATATCATATAATCGATTAAGATTGATCTAACATGATAAGGTAATTATCCCAATGCAAAAACAGCAAGAAATCCCGAGATAAGCACTATCTGACGCACCGACTCGCCGAGTCACCCTCTGGAACTCGCCGAGTAGGGCTGACTCGCCGAGTCCAAGAGTGACTCGCCGAGTCAGGTCGAACAGTGAGGCCAAAACACGATTTTCAGTTACATCAAGCATCAATACAATAGAAACCAATCATGTCTCTGATACCACTAATGGGTTTTGGTCATAAGACATCCTATGTGCTCATACAAACCCTAAAGCTTGGATCTAGGTTTCTCTATTGTACATACTTTGAATCCAAGACTTTGAACCCAAATTCTAGCATATGGAAATCAGAATTCACATGTAATTAGGTTTAAGAACATACCTTGATTGTTATATAGCAATAACAATCCAATTCCTCCTTGAATTGACCTTGGAAAGCTGAGAGTCACAAGTGTCACTCCTCTAATGGCTTACAAACACCATAAGCAAGTGGAGAAGGTATAAAGAGAGAGGAGGGAGGTTAGAATTCGTCCTTAGGACCTCTTGGGAAGGGTTAGACGAATTCCTAAGCCCTAGGGGGTTTATATAGGTGTAAAGATTAAGGTTTTAGTCCTTATCCTTATCTAGTTGCTTGTCCACCAAGCAACCATAAGATAAGTCCTAGAAACCCTTATCCTAGTCGAATTCTAAGGGATTTACACCTCAAATTCGTTCACCATATATATAAGATAATCCTTACCTTATTTTGTAACTATCACATAATTACAATTCAGCCCCTCTAGTTTAATTAATTACACTTGATCACAAAATTAATTCTTAATTAATTATTGACCAATATTAATTAAACAAATATGATTTCTCCTTTAATATATTATTCTTATAACATATTAATAAATCATAATAACCTCTCTCTCTTTATTTATTTCTCCAATCAAGTTGCTTTGGTGAAGGCAACCCAAAAGGACCATGCACCATCGGGTCAAGTACATACCAAAATAGTTATGGACTTAGACACTAATCCAACATAATTCAACCTTGAATCCTAAAATTCCTAAATAAGGGCTCCAAAAAGCAGCATATGGGTTTAACTACGTCTGTGATTCAAGGTTAGATATGGGCTCTATTTTGCTTTGGAATTGGTTTGGGGTTTTTACTCTATTCTGGTTTGTAGGCTCATGTATGCATTTGGATTTGGAAAAGAGATATCGACTGGAAAAATAGGGGACAAGGACATTCACTGATGGTGATTTAAGGGCAGAAGGGTATCAGTTTGAAAAAAAAAGCTTAACCAAACCCTAAACCAACATGCGATTTAGGTATTTTTTTTAATTTATTGCTTCTTTTCCTTTCCCGTGCTTCTTTTTTGTTCTTACCTTTTTTTTGTGACTTTAGAGGCTCTAGTATCCGTAATCTCACCTTATATGCCCCAATCGGGTAAGATCTCTGATTTGACAACAACTTTGATTTCAATTATTTAGAAGTTATTCATTTTTCATATTTTGCCTCTTATTCATTTTGGCTTCTGAATCTGGACTTTTCCGTTTCCCTTTACTTCTAAGGTGGAACGTATAACCCTTAACCAAAATATTTTGGCTGCTAATTAGTTTATTGAGCTCTAACGAAGGTACATTTAACTGTTCATTTAGTTGTCTACAAATCTCTCACGCTTGAGTTGTTTACAGGTGTTTAATTTAATATGATCTTTCTCCCCATCCTCCTTTGTATCTGAAAGCATTTGTTTACAAGCTGAAATAATGCAAGTTCTATAATTTTGTATTTTTGTTGTTTAAATGTGATGTAGGCATGTACTTATGGTAAAGTATGCTGCCATTATCTAAGTAATCATGTTTTGGTTTCATGTTATTGTACAATTGGTTGTGGCTGAAAGTGTAGTTTAGAAAAATTAGAATATTGTTATTGTCTAGTTAATTTGCAGGGTGGTGGCAAGGAGGTGTTGATCTACTACATCCGTTGATATCCTTTTATTTGTTGTAAGGGTAAATGAGTCCACATACAATCCTAATTTATATTAGATTCAATGCAACTTATATTGTAGTCTCTAATGTTTTCTTTTATGTGGATTATTTATGCAGCTACACAAAAAATTGTAGTAAACATTACCTGATTCTTAAATTTGGTTATTTAGACAGACATTAAAAATATCATTTTGGGGAAAACAGAAAACACCAAAGTATAGCAGCAAAAAAAAATGAAATCTTTTTTATATAGATTATCTTAGCAATATCAAAATTCCATATGCCCATGTGATAGTTATTTTCTAAATGTGAAAAATATTATGACTTTTGTATTCAATATATGAAAACCATTGTGACTGTTTGTCTCCAGTTTATTTTCAAAATAAGAAAATTTTCCTTTTAGGTAATGTTTTATTTTATTTCCTAGCAATTTGTTCGTTTCAATGGAAGGTAAAGTCTTTTTGAATTTTATTGATTGTCTCATTCATCGTATATTATCTTTTAATACAATGTTTTTACTATAAATAGAGATATTTGATATATGTTGAATGCTAGAAGTGAAAACATTAAATAGTTTTTAAATGATTTAAGTAGTGGATATTATCATGTGAAGCATGGTTTCTGCATAATTGACAGTTGTGTGTTGGAAAGTGTATTGACTTGAAAGACCAATTATATGCGTGTATTTATAGGTACTATTGCAGTAAGTATATCTAACTGCCACCAACATTTTCAGTCATATGAGAAGCCGAATACCAAGAAATGATGGGGTTTCGAAGGAAATCTCACTTTAAAACCAAATAATAAATAAATGGAATGCCCTTTGTTTCTATATAAATTATTATTTATATTGTGTTGTTATTAATATCATAATTTTTATTTTATTTTCAAACATAGGTATTTTCTATATCCTCAATTCGAAATTTTATTATCATTTAGGTGAAACTTACTTCCATAAATTAATATGATCGTTTTTTATGTCATAGCTACTAATATCTAATGAACCACCAAGATAATAAATCATGTGTTTGTATATATTTGTAAACGATCGTAACTCTTCATTTTTTACTCTTACTGATTACATATTTACTAGAATGAATATTATTGATAATTTTTTAGATGTAGTAAATTATTTGTGCAAAAAAACTATTTGCCACTAGAAACTATTTTATGAAAGATTCACACTCGTCGCTTGGCGCAGGTAAACGACTAGTATATATATATATATATATATATATATATATATATATATATATATATATATATATATATATACACACACATTTAATTTTATCTTTGTAATTAGTTTTTTTTCTTTTTTTTAAACGTCGGAATTGCATTAAAAATGTTATTGGAAGATTATTTTTTGAACTATTTTATATTTTACTTTTATACTAATAAAAATATTATGTTAATATTATAAACTTTATTGTAGAGTTGATCAAAAGTTTTTATTATTCACCGCTAAAAGTTTTCGCGAAGTTATATTTATATTTACGTGTAAGAACCTCGAGCAGTTAGAAAGACCTTAATGGTTTGAATTGATATGAGTATATTATTAGTTGTTCGAGTTTGATTGTTAAGTTTGAATTATTAATCGTTAAAAATTATATTTAATTTCCTTTAAACAAACTTGAATAATAATAAAAATAAAGTGAATTATGTGACTGAGTATGTTATCCTATACTATGTCACATTTAAAGGCCTTAAGTTACTTAAAAGATCTATATTAGATCTGATGCCTTAGGCTGGAGGGAGTGGTGCCATCGAAACCGTATTTTCTCCCCCGCCACATAAGCGTCATGTTACTTTTTACCACTCAAGTGTGGTGACACACTTTTCATTTTTTTTTTTGTTTTTTTTTCTGATATTTTAATTTAATAAAACTTTTTTTTAACTATTTTAATTTAATATAACTTCTATTTTAATAAAAAAAAAACATAATTTTTCATTACTTGAAAATTAAAAAAAACAGTACATTGCGTTACTTAAAAAAAAAAAAAACCCACACACATGACATTTAAATAATCCTAGAAACTTAAAAAACATAAATAAAATAACTAAAACAAACTACGTAAAGTCGTTCTCCGAGAACTCGTCTTCGGGGTCACCCGGTGGATCCAAATTAAGGTTAATGTTTTGAACCTCGTAAATGTGTTCCACCAAGTCATTGCGAAGATTGTGAAATGTTTCAGTGCAACGTATCTCTGCTCTCCTGTTTATAAACTTTTCGCCACCAATTTCTATTGGTTGTGTCTCTGGTATGGTTTTTTCCTCGTCAAACGCACATATCGCTCTTCCTTCGTCTTTAATAATCATGTTATGCAATATAATACATGTATACATGATTTCTTGAAGTTTTTCGTCACCCAAATAAGCTGCTGGTTTTTTCAATATGAACCACCATTTCTTCAGAGCTCCAAAAGCACGCTTAACATCCTTCCTAGCTATTTCTTGAGCTCTCTTGAATTTCTTTCGTCTAGAACCATGTGGAGCTGAAAACGATTTAACAAACACAACATACCCAGGATGGATTCCATCAACCAGATAATAACCATACTTATATGACGTTCCACGCACTTGAAAAGAAGAATCTGGTGCGGATCCATCGTATATGTTGTTAAATATTGGTGAACGGTTAAGAACGTTGATGTCGTTAATCGAACCAGGAGAACCAAAAAAAGCATGCCAAATCCACATATCTTGTGATGCAACTGCTTCAAGTATGACCGTTGGGTGACCATGATCACCTCGGGTAAATTGCCCATTATATGCTGTAGGGCAATTTTCCCATGCCCAATGGAGACAATCTAAGCTTCCTAGCATTCCAGGAAACCCATGCACACTAGCATAATGAGCTTGCAATTACAAGATGTTATTACGTGTAGGCTTACGTAAATATTTTGGACCATAAAACTGAATCACAGTTTTGCAGAAAAAATGGAGATTGTCCTGTGCTATCCTAGCAGACATCCTAAAACTTTCGTCTAACGCATCAGGCGGAATGCCATATGCTAACTGACGAAGTGCGGCCGTGCATTTTTGTAAGGGAGTGAAACCGAGTGTACCTCTAGCATCGTAGCGTTGTTGGAAAAAACTGCACTCCCTCGTTACATCTTCAACTATACGTTCGAACAAACCTTAGAACATTCTGAAGCGCCTATGAAAATAATACCCTTGGTAAGTGGCATTCTCTGCAAAATAGTCTTGCACTAAACGTTGGTTGGCTTCTTCACGATTTCTGTAAAAATATCTTTGTGTTCTCTGTTGAGAACTTGCAGCTGCATTGTTACATACAACGTTGTATGTTTGTTCCGCCATTTGAACACACGCAACAACGGTATCCAAAATAGTCTGAAATTCTTCAGAAGATGAAAAAGATGACATTTTTGAGAGAGTGGTGATTTAAAAAAAAAAATTGGGAGAGAGAGGAGATTGTGTTGTGAAAAAAAAATAAGTTGATATGTATATATATAGGAAAGAAAAAGAAAAAGAAAAAAAAAGCTTAAATGCTCAACGACTACCTTCCTCAACCAATCAAAATGCACGACATTGGAGGACCGCACTGCGGCCAAGACCGCACCAGACCGCGGTCTGGGGGCGGTGTTCGCGTCCTATGTGGCACGAAGTGCGGTCTTGGACCGCATCCATACCCACCAGCCTTAGTTGAGAATTAGACGAGAATGGTATCATATCTTTTTGTCTATATTATTAGTTTCATTTCAATTCCATATCAATTTTATCATATTTTATGGTTCCATGCCACCCATAAAGATTGGACACTATGTCATGTCATATTTTTTTTAATAATTTTTTTAGACAATTCAATTTAAACAAAATAAGAGTAAGAGAGAGCACAAAGACCGCGACATGCCAATGCCACAACCGAGCGTGACACTAATGCACACCCAGAGTGGTACGTGTAGTGTCGAAACTGACATACAATGATTGATACCATGAACACTCTCGCTAGCATCATGACCAATGTCCATGACTCTTTTAGTAACATCATATATCAAACTTTCTTTTATTTTTGAATTAATCTTTTGTAAAGTTAGCTAATCATATCATTTTATTAAAGTAATTTATATTTTTACAAATATATATTTTTCATAATTATAAAAAATATTGAGAATAGGGATAATGACTTAAAAAGGTAATATATTTTTCGATTTGTACACATTTGGTCACTAAGTTTATTTTTTGTCCACATTTACCCCTTCAACTTGTTAAAATATACACGTTTAGTCCTTATGACTGGCTATTCCAGGTTAGCCGGTAAAAATGACTTAATAGGGTAATATATTTCTCATTTTGTACAATTTAGTCCTTAATTTTTTTGTACACATTTAATCCTTTTTATGAATGATTTCATTAGGTTTTTCTCACAATATCTTATGTGGAACAATCATTAACGAGGCGTTTTAGGCTTTTGATGCTTATGTCCATTGAGATCTTGACTATTTAGTTGCTTAGGTCATGTCTTTTGAACGTCATAACTTCTTCATACTATCTCGAATTTTAACGATCTTTATATTTATGCGTTTGTATTTTAGTATGCTACAACTTTCGTTTAGATTACTCCCGTTAGAAAGTAATATATACTTTTACTTACGATCTTTATATCCATATGTTTTTTATGAATGCGTGTATGGATGTTTTTTTTTTTTTTTTTTTTTTTTTTTTTTTTTTTTTTTTTAATAAAATCGTAAGTAAAAACATATTATATTTTAACGTGGGTAATATTAACGAAAGTTTTATCAGACTTAAAAAACGAACATGTGGATATAAAGATCGTTAAAATCAGATATCGTATGAAGAAGTTACAACGTTCGGAACACAAAACCTAAGCCAAACCACAAGACTTATGCAACCAAACAGTCGAGGTCGTGATTGACATAAGCATCAACAACCCCAAACACCTCATCAATGATGGACCCACATAGGATGTCGTGAGAAAACCCTAAATAAATCATTCATAAGTACTGAATAGGTACAAAAACAAAAGTAGACTTATTTTGAAACAAAAAAATATTAAGGACTAAATGTGTACAAAAATATTAAGGACTAAATGTGTACAAAATGAGAAATATATTATCCTAATAAATCATTTTTTCTAGCCAACCTGGAGTAACCGGTCATAAGGACTGGATGTGTATAATTTAACAAATTGAAGGGATAAATGTGGACAAAAAAAAGGAAAATCTCCGGAAAAGTCTCAATATTTTACCCTAATTTGCAAAAAAGTCCCAAACTAAAATTTGTTTATGAAAAAGTTCTAATTACCGGTAAAAATGACGATTTGACCCTATTTTCCCGGTTTCATTATTTAACCGATTTTAATAAAGTCCCATTATTTTACCATAATTTACGAATAAGTCCCAAATTATGGTAAAATAATAGGACTTTAATGAAAATTATGGTAAAATAATAGGACTTTAATGTTTCCGGGTAAGTAATGAATCCGGCAAACCGGGAAAATAGGGCCAAATCGTCATTTTTACCGGTTTTTGGGACTTTTTCATAAATCAATTTTAGTTTGGGACTTTTTCGTAAATTAGGGTAAAATATTAGGACTTTTCCAGAGATTTCCCCAAAAAAAAAAACTCAATGACCAAATGTGTACAAATCGAAAAATATATTACCATTTTAAATCATTATCCCATTTAGACAACTACTATAACATAAAGTAAATTTTTTGACCTATTGATAGTTGATTATTGGGTCAGCTCTAACCGACTTAGACCCAATAAAAAATATATACAAGATTAAACCGAATAAAGGGGTGTTTGATTTAGCTTTTGAGAGACCAAAAGATCTTTTAGGAAAAGATCAAAGGTAAAAGATGTTTGACAAAAGACTTTTAAAAGATACTTTTGGATTTTAGATAGAAGGAAAATTAACTTTTTGGAAAAGTTAAAAAACCTTACTTTTTGCAACTTTTCCAAAAAAGACTTTTACCCTCTAAAACAACTAAGCCCACCAATCCCTAAAAGCCTTTAATTACGGTATAAAGAAGGGATATATATAGTAAAGTTCCAATATTTTCATCGATTTGACAAGAAAGTCCTAAACTTTATTTTTTTGACAGTAAAGTCCAAATTACCGGCAGTTTTTGACACTTTTACCGTTTTTCCCCGGTTAGCCGGTAATTAGGACTTTTTTGTCAACAAAATAAAGTTTAGGACTTTCTTGTCAAATCGTCAATTAGGACTTTACTGTCAAAAAAATAAACTTTAGGACTTTTTTTGTCAAATCGTTCAAAATATTGGGACTTTAGTGAATATATAATTTTTTTGTTAGAAATTTAATGGTATGATACTTTTTAAGCATAAGAGTTATTGAGACCTTCTCTAATCAGCTAGATCCTATTGAAATCCTTTACGTTTGCTTCTTGTTAAATCGTTTTTTTAATCTCAACGAACCGACATTGAAAAAAATTGAGATAATCAAGAAAGAAAGAAAGAACCAGGGTTGTGTTGACTTTTTGCAGTCTCAAAAATGGAGAAATAAGAAACCGAAAAAAATCGAAATTGCCCTTCTTTCCCTTCTCCACATTCACACCCTTTTGACTAGGCATGTGTTGTTTGTATTTGTATAAAGCTAGGGCAATTTCGTTTTTTTAGGTTTCTAATTTCTCCATTTTTGAGACTGCAAAAAGCCAACACAACCCTGGTTCTTTCTTTCTTTCTTGATTATCTCAATTTTTTTCAATGTCGGTTCGTTGAGATTAAAAAACGATTTAACAAGAAGCAAACATAAAGGATTTCAATAGGATTTAGCTGATTAGAGAAGGTTTCAATAACTCTTATGCTTAAAAAGTATCATACCATTAAATTTCTAACAAAAAAAATTATATATTCACTAAAGTCCCAATATTTTGAACGATTTGACAAAAAAGTCCTAAAGTTTATTTTTTTGACAGTAAAGTCCTAATTGACGATTTGACAAGAAAGTCCTAAACTTTATTTTGTTGACAAAAAAGTCCTAATTACCGGCTAACCGGGGAAAAATAGTAAAAGTGTCAAAAACTGCCGGTAATTTGGACTTTACTATCAAAAAAATAAAATTTAAGACTTTCTTATCAAACCGATAAAAATATTGGAACTTTACTGTTACAATGTTTATCGAGTAAAATCCAATTTGGAAACATATCAAAATCTTATTGAGGACCACTTTTTAATGTGACAATGTTTATGCACAGATGTCGGCCCATGACCCCCACACGGCTCGTTGAATGCAGCCGTCACTTTGTCATTCATTTCCTGTGATCTGATCGTTTCAAGTATGGAAGGAGGTCGTTGATTTCTTTTTTAACCTAACCCTTATCCAATTCCCTAAATACCTTTCCAATTTTCATCTCTCTCGACAACATGTGTATGTGTATATATATCCTCCTCAATTATCAAACAATTATTGTAATTTATTCTGTCATCTTCACCATAGAATTGCGTGCCTCCTCTCTATACTATTTATCTCTCTATTTTCCTTTTTCTTTACACACACGCGTGTATATGTATCTACATCAAATTCAGACTTTCATATCGACCACCAATTGCCCCAAAACTGGAGATTGATTCTGTAATTGCTGTTTTATCTTTTATCTGCAACTGATTGACACTGTGATCGAGCTTCTGATTATTGGATGGAGGATTCAAACTCGATCGCTGGTCGACGCCTTACTGCAATTCACAGCCATCTTCTTACGTCAACCGACAATACCCACTCTCAGATTGAAACCAATAGCACTGCCGGAGAATTCTTTGATGGTAATCATCTGATTCTGTTCTATGTATTCCAAGTATCAGATGAATAATAGTACTTTTTCTTTTTCACCTTACCTACTGTAGTGGTCAAATGATATTGGCAAGTAAATATAAAACAGTTTCTGCCTATGTAATTAGATATCTTTATGTAACAGTTTTCTGCTGTCCTGCTATGTTAATTAGAAATCTCATTCTAGAACCTTCTTTTATCTTTCCGCTTATGTATACAAGCACCTCTTCCCTAATTTCCCTGTTTTATTTTTCACATTAACTACTGTACAAGTCAAATCATATAGGCAAGCAGCATGTTATATTGGAAACATAGGTATATAGACTTGAATTATTGAGGCAAGTAGTACAAAGTGGTCTTGAAACAGTTTATTAAGTAAATTAAGAACTTTATGTCAAGTCAATGAAGAACTTCATAGATTTTTTTACTAAACTTATCTCATGATCTGAAGTGCCACACACAAAGTGACTTAATAAACATAAGTTTCTAAATGATGTTTAATTTAATCACACATTCATGAATATGCTGCAGAGCAAAGATACAGTGTTGTTCTTCCAGAGAAATTGAAGGAAGGAAAATGGAATGTATACAGGTGGATAGATATATTTTATTTCAGTCAATAATCTTTCAGTTTTATAGTTTTATCTAATTTTTTCTATGTTGGTATAACTGGCTTCTTACAAAACTGATTCATCCTGGCAGATCTGCACGTTCTCCATTGAAGCTTCTTACCAGATTTCCTGATCATCCTGATATTGAAACATTGCATGACAGCTTTGTGTGAGCATCTTAATCATCTTCACTATGAACACTTCTTGATAATTTTCTGCCCCTTTATGATAGTTTCTCATGTTTTACTAGTTGTACTTACTTAGATTAAATGGCTAAATGCATGAAATAGCGACATACTTTCATTTATCTGTGTTTTATAGCATCCTACTTCTATTTCCTTCTATTACAGCATTTTACATTCAGTATATTTCTTATCAAGATACTGTACTTTGAAAATCTACCCAATTATAGCATTGTACTTACATTTTTCTTCTTATTAAGACATTATACTTTGAAAATCTATGCAACGATCATTAAAAATTGCTTTGTAGGGTGGAATTGCTATATTTAGGTAGATTTTTCAAACTACAATGCTGTAATAGGAAAAAACATGAAAGTATGATGCTATAAGAAACTCTTTCTATTACAGCATTGTACTTTCAGTATACTTGTTATGAAGGCATTGTACTTTCAACTTTTTTTTTTCTTCCCATATAAGACATTATACTTTGAAAAATCTTAGTAATAGAAGTGAAAATTGTTTTGTATTTGGATTGTGTTTGCTATAATTGGGTAGATTTTCATCATAATGTTGTTATATAGGAAGAATTGAAAGTACTCTGCTACAATAACTGATTCTTAACCTTATTTGTAATCTTGAAACGAATTTCATATTAAGTGATATTATGTTTTCAGATATGCAGTTGATACATACCCAGATTACAAGTACTTGGGTTCACGTGTACGAGTAGATGGAACAGTTGGCGAGTAAGTCTACTTATAAATTTAACAAAGTTCCATTCCATGTTGACCAGAGTTGACTAATTTCACATTAAGCCATACATATTAACATGTTTGACTGACTTGTACCTTAAGGTACAAGTGGATGACATATGGAGAAACAGCCACTGCTCGTTCTGCTATAGGATCTGGCCTGCAGTATTATGGATTATCAAAAGTGAGTTCAGTTTTCTGTTTTTTTCTCTATCTCCTCTAACATGCTTTGCTCAAGTATGTTACTTAAATGCAAGAAATAGCTACTTACTTTCATTTATATGTGTATTATAGCATCCCACTATCATTTCTTTCTATTACAACATTATACTTTCAATCTTTTTCTTATCAAGACATTAATTATACTTCACAAAATCTACTACCCATTTTCTTATTAAGACATTATACTTTGAAATGCAAATTGCTTTATTATTTGGATGACATTGATACAATCTGGTAGAATCTTCAAAATACATTGTTTTGAATAAGAATAAATGAAAGTAGGATGCTATAATCAACAAATGGATGAAAGTATGTTGTTATTTCTTGCATTTAACCATAAAAGAATGTCTAACAGCCATATGATTTGGGTTGTTTTGGAGCAGGGAGCATGCATTGGACTTTATTTGATAAATAGACCAGAGTGGATGGTTGCAGATCATGCATGTTCAGCATATTCATATGTTTCTGTGCCTTTATATGACACTCTTGGTGTGTAAGTGTGGTGTCATAAGTTTTTTTTTTATAGATGTAAGATCTCTAGTGTGTTCCTAATACTTGATTTTCAGGTCCTGATGCTGTTAAGTACATCATAAATCATGCTGATTTACAGGCGGTTTTTTGTGTGCCAAATACATTGAACATCGTAAGTCATTTTAAAATAAAAAAAAGTTATTTGAATAAAGATCGAAAAGGAGAAGTTGTAAAAAAAATATTCTTATAGAATCAAGGCTTACAATCTTTTCTCAACTTGCAGTTGTTGAGCTTCTTATCTGAGATTAGTAGTGTACGTGTAATAGTGGTATGTTCTCAAACCTCTTTTTAGCAACAAAGAATTTATACAGAAATGATGTTGCTTGCTTTATTATAAAATTCTTTTCTTCTTGTGCTATCGATTTTTCAGGTAGTAGGAGGGGTAGAAGAACACCTTCCCTCTCTTCCAGAAACATCCGGTGTGAAACTTGTATCTTATTCAAAACTCTTGAGTCAGGTTGGTTGAATTAAGGACTCTTAATTGTTTTTATCAACTTGGTATTTTAGGAAGTTAAAAAACTCTAATTTCAGTTGAAAAAGGAGGAAATCGCTAAGCATCAATTTGATGTGCACCTTTATAATATCAATTTCTCCTAATAATTAATAATCTTTCTTGTAGGGTCATAATAATCTTAAACCTTTTTGCCCTCCAAAGTCTGAAGACATTGCAACCATATGCTACACAAGTGGTACTACTGGAACACCAAAGGTAACATTAAGCATCTCAATTTTTACTTCAAATATTTATAAATTTATAAAATGTATACATATATTAAATTTATGTATTTGTTGTGTGTAGGGTGTGGTTCTGACACATGGGAACTTGATTGCAAGTGTCGCAGCTATGACCTTGTCAATTAAATTCAACTCCACAGACATGTGTGTTTCTATTTTAGGTTTAAATGCATGAAATAGCTACATACTTTCATAAATTTATTTATTAACTATTATAGCATCCTATATCCATTTCTTTGTTTTACAAAATTGAAAAATCCACCCAGTTATAGCAATTTTCACTGTTATACTCTAGTAGATTTTTCAAAGTAGAATGTGTAATTGTAATAAAAAGAAATCAAAGTAAGATGCTATACTAAACAAATGAATGAAATTATGTTGCTATTTCTTGCATTTTTAGGCCTTGTCTTTTATTCCCAAATTTAATGATTATGCTCATACTTTGTGCTAAATATTATGCTTTATTTTGAATGGACAGTTACATATCTTATCTTCCATTGGCACATATCTATGAGAGAGCTAACCAAATTATGTTGTCATACTGTGGTGTTGCTGTTGGTTTTTACCAAGGGGTATGTACTGTTTACAATTATACATGTAGCTTGCTTTAATTATTAGAATTCAATTGGAAAGTACTATTTTTTTTTTTTTTCTCACATAATCAATAAATTAATATATCTCAAAAAAGCATTGAATTTAAGATGCCTGGTTGCAGGTCAAACTGGTAATAGGGATTAGAGTAAATTACATTTTTGGTTCCTTTGTATAGCTGATTTTTGCAATTTTGGTCCCAGTAACTTCTCTTGCAGTTTTTGTCCGTGTTCCAAGTGAAATGACTATATTACCCTTCATTTTATCAAAAATTCAAATAAAGGGTGGTAGAGTAGTCATTTTACTTGGAACAAGGACCAAAATTGTTAAGATAGATCAATATAAGGACCAAAATTTCAAGAGAATTTTGTGGGACCACAATAAACAGACCCAAAAACAACGGTTTGTCTGATATTAGTTTATGTTTTGTGCAGGACAATTTGAAATTGATGGATGACTTGGCAGTTCTAAGACCAACACTTTTCTGTAGTGTACCTCGTCTCTACAATAGAATATATGCTGGGTAGAGCCATTTCTAAAAGCTAAATAAATTTCCTTTTCTTTTTTTTAAATAAAAATAAAAATATTTCCTTCCAACATTTCTGGGTCTGTTTTTGTGTAGGATCATGAATGCTGTAAACACTTCTGGGGTTTTAAAGCACAGACTATTTACTGCTGCATACAATTCTAAGAAACAGGCGATAATGACAGGTATACCCTTGTTTATTTATACACAGACTGAATGTTTTTTGTTAGATCTTGTTCATTAGGCTTCGTTTGTTAGAGGGGACAAGACTGGACAGCCTTTAATAGGGATATTTTCAATAATGAGGATGTGGAGGGTATTTACGTCTTTTGGTAATTATTGTATGTGTCTGTTGTAGGTCGAAAGCCATCACCAATTTGGGACAGATTGGTATTCAATAAAATAAAAGCAAAAATTGGAGGACGTGTCCGTTTCATGGGCTCAGGTGCTTCGCCTTTATCTCCTGATATCATGGACTTTTTAAGGGTGTAAGTTAATCATCATCAACTCTACTTATAGTAAAGTAAACACACTCTTTCGCCTTTTTATATGTCATCAAGCTATCTTTTTAGGGACATTTTCGTCTTTTTGTTTTGTGCAGATGCTTTGGGTGTTCAGTTATTGAAGGGTATGGTATGACGGAAAGCTGCAGTGTCATAACAATCATGGATGATGGTGATAACTTGTCTGGTCATGTTGGTTCTCCTAATCCTGCATGTGGTGAGTTTTTTTTTTTTTTTTTTTTAGGAAGGTTTAAATGCAAGGAATAGCAATGTGATTTTATTTATTTTTTACATCTTAGTTTCATTTCTTTCTATTGCAACATTGTATGTTTAAAGATAAGAGTTTTTATAATTACTTTTAGCACTTAACACATGTCATGCATGGTTTCATGTTTAATTTCAAATTGCTATTATTCTCCATAATTAAGGGTTTTAGAAAAATCAGACTTATTGGTCCTTTTTCTGATACAATTAATCTTTTAAACCTTGAAGAAAATGACACAACTCAGTTTTTTGAATTTCCACATGTCATCGTTTTTTCATCATATACTTCGTTTAACTGATTTTGTATATAAACAAACTATTCATCAGAATCTGTTGTGTGATTGTGTCCTAACATTATGTTTCTTTTTTCAGAGATAAAACTTGATGATGTACCTGAGATGAATTACACCTCTGATGATCAGCCTCATCCTCGTGGAGAAATCTGTGTTCGTGGGCCCATCATCTTTCAAGGCTACTACAAAGATGAAGTCCAGACGTCTGTCGCTAACATAATTTCCTTTTATTTTTTATTTGAGAAATTAAATATCCTCCTACCTTTTAAACCTACAAATCTTCCTACCCATTTAATTGATGACATGTGTCATATTAGTATCCTAAAATATCATTAAATCTCATTAAATGAGCATTAAATGTTACACATGTCACCATTTCATTGGGTAGGAAGATATTTAGGAATAAAAAGTAGGAGGATATTTAATTTCTCTTTTTATTTTTATAAAAAAAATAAAATCTGTTGGTTTAACTGATATGATCTTTTCACATAATTGAGCAGAAGAGAAGTACTCGATGATGAAGGCTGGCTTCACACAGGGGACATTGGATTGTGGTTACCTGGAGGACGCCTTAAGATTATTGACAGGTATGTATTTATTGAGAAACTCCAGGGGCATTTTGGTCTTTTTTTTTTTTTAAGAAATAAGAATAAATATTCTTTGATTTGTGACACAGGAAAAAGAACATATTTAAGCTGGCACAAGGGGAGTATATAGCACCTGATAAAATTGAAAATGTATATGCCAAGTGTAGGTTTATTAGCCAGAGTTTCATATATGGTAAGGACCAAGGACACTGATTTTGCTTTATTAATTAAACATAAATAAATATAACCTGCTGACTGTTTTTGTGTGATCAGGTGATAGCTTCAACTCATCTTTGGTGGCTATCATCTCTGTTGATCCGGATGTAATGAAGGATTGGGCTGCATCTCAGGGCATAAAGGTACTCTAACAAGGCTAGAATGGTCATTTACTCTTAAATTGTCAATTTCACACATATTATTCAGCATCACTTCTTAACTGTTCTCAAGTAAACTCTCTCATTTGTATTATTCAGAACACTTTTAAACATAAGGGTAAGACGGTCATTTACTCTATAAATAGAAGGGTAAAATGGTCATTTACTCACGTAGTCAGTAATTTGTTATGCAGCATTACTTCTAAACAGAAGGGTAAAATGGTCATATACCGGCATTTTTTTTTTTAATTCAGCGTCACTTATAAACAGAAGGGTAAAATGGTAATTTCCTACAAAAAAAGAAGGATAAAATGGTCATTTATTGACGCGAAACAGTCATTTGTTATTCAGCATCATTTCTAAACAGTTCTCAAATAAACAAACAGTCATTTGTCAGTAACTTGTGAACAGAAGGGTAAAATGGTCATTTACGCACATTCAGTCCATCATCATTAATCATATGTTATTATTATTATTTTTTTTTCATTAAATAAGGTTTTATGGGGTGTGTGGGTGTGTAGTATAATGATTTGGGACAACTATGCAATGATCCAAGGGCAAAAGCAGCTGTTTTGGGTGAGATGGATGTTGTAGCAAGGGAAGCTCAGGTGATCTTTTTAAATATGAGAACCACTTTTACTTTAATTTTTATATTTTCTTCAACAAACACTAATTTTACATATTTATTTATTTCAGCTGAGAGGTTTTGAGTTTGCAAAAGCTGTTACCCTAGTGGCTGAACCATTTAGTGTGGAAAATGGCCTTCTTACCCCCACGTTCAAGGTACCCACCTGACCTACCTCTATTGTTCTCAGATAATAATAGCAACCTACTTCTTTAACCAAATAATACCAACATATTTGATTTGATTTTTAAAATGATGGGTTCTAGTAAGGAAAAGAGCAAATAGGTTTCTATTATTAGTAAGTAGGTGGTTGCCTAAAAGGAGTGAAACTGTGGTGTTTGTTTGTTTCAGGTGAAGAGACCACAGGCAAAGGCGTACTTTGCAAAGGAAATATCAAACATGTATGCAGAGCTTTCAGCTATGGATCCCACCCTTCATAAGCCATTATGAGTGCTCCTTCCTTTAGTTCCATACAAATTGTTCCTTATTGTAAGGTTAAATTGTTGAATTCGACAATTAAAGCACCAAATTATAAAAAACATTTTTACAGTCTTGCCTTATTTATGGCCTTTGTCCCGTAAGTCTCTCAAGGATCAACTAAATAAATAAATAAGTCCTTATTTATGGCCTTTCCGTTCTTGCATGCTTGGATGTAAGAATATCAGCAGGCTCAACATTATTTTTTTAGTTATGTTATTTACCTTTTCACAATATTTTTGTTTGACCAGAAAAAATAAAAATTGAATATAAAATTGATTCTGTAAAATACTTGCAATCTATACTATACAGACCGGAATTTATGCAACCAATTTCGGACTCTAGCATGTAATCTTATCTTATGGAAGAATAAATAAATACATTTAGGTTGATATATATATATATATATATATATATATATATATATATATATATATATATATATATATATATATATATATATATATATATATATATATATATAAAACTAGACAAACTTCGTGTGTATGTTTTTACGGAAAATTATATAAAACTTCTGGAAGTTTTTTGGTTTAACCACTGAAAAATATTTTTATGATTTGAGAACGAATTTTCAAAATTTTTATTTAGCGAACAACAATATCGAATTTTAAATTTTATAAAAATCACTGTAATTCGGTTTGATTGTTTTAGTCACATGAAGATTTTCTTTTATCATTTAGCATTTAAAATTTCCTTTAAAAAAAAAAAGAACTTTTACCATGAAAATATTACTCCCATTGTTCTCTACAATTCTTACCAGAAAACTCTTTTAGTGGATTCTTTTTATAAAAAAACAAAATTAGTGGTTAAACCATAAGTTTTCTTTTGATGGTTAAAGAAAAAAATCAACGTGTAGGAACTTTTACGGAATTTGGCATATATATAAGGTCAAGGTGTAATGACCATGACACATTTTTAAAAGTAATGTTGAAAACTAATCATCCTACAAAATTACTATGGGTGCGTTTAGTTGACGAAAAATGAGCCTTTTTTCGGAAAATTTTTTTAAGAAAAATGAGAATTTTGAAAACGCGTTTAGTTCGTCTATTTTTTAAAAATTTTCATGGAAATTTTTTTCTAAAATTACAAAGAAGTTGGAAATTTTTGGAAAACCGATAATAATTGTTTTCCATATTTTTCTAATTTCAATTTTTTTGTAAAATATATATACACACTTACTCCCACCTCTATCTATCCCCACCTTAACACCCCAACCCACCATACCCCTACCTACCCATATCTACCCACTCCCAAGCCCATCCTCACATACACACACACAAACACACACCTACCCCCAACACACACATAACCACAAACACACACACACACACAAACACACAGCCACATCCACTCACACACACCCCAATCCTCACTCACACCTACAACCCTAAGGCTAACGAAAGTGTAATTTACTCTAGATAAAAATTTAATATATTTTTTAAAAATTACTCACATGTTATAACAATAATAGTAAGAAAATTACTTGCGACAATTAAGGAGCCTAACGAAAGTGTAATCGGATGTTATGACACATTTGTTATTTTGGCTAAAACCCTAAGGCTATATTGAAGCGACTTTACATAGTCATGCGTAAGTGAAGGAGCTACACCGCCCCCATGCATCATGAGTAAAAGCTTCGTCAGTGCTACTACGCTTCAATACAAGGAAGAAGGAAATATAAAAGAAACAGTCATATGACCGTTTGACAATTTTTCAAAAAAATAAAAATAAATAAAAGAGAGAATTACACGAATGGTCGCTATGGTTTAGTATAAATTGCAAGCTTGGTCCCTAAATTATTTTTTTAACTCAGACTATCCTCATGTTTTAATTATGTAAGGCGACTAGTCCATGTTATAAGATTTCATCAACTTTTTCTATTAGACTCCTCATGTGTCTTGCATGCCGGAGGTATATTTGACCTTTTACCTTTGCAACGTTCTACCGCTAAGAAATAAGATGAATCGTTATAACATTCACGCTATATCTCTTTATCGGACACAAAACCTTCACACACCCCGATTGAAAACCATTGATCGAGAAAACCCTAAACGTGAAACACTACAGTTGAAGACGACGATGACGCCTTGGAGGATATGTGCTACCATGGACGAGATTGACGTTTCTCATAAAGTGTTCATAATTTCCATCAATATGTTAGGAATGTAATTGATCTTTCCTCTCAATCTATAGTTGGACATCCTACGATATTCTCTATCAGATTACACCACGGTGGAGAGTTTACACAGTTCTTTGGAAGAAGGTACATCAAAGGCAAGCAAATGTACATTGATTTGCTAGACATTGACACCTTTTCCATTCACGAAATTCACGAGATGATGGAGGAGATTGAGCATATTGATTCAAACGTTAAGCTGCTCTACTATCATTTTCTGAGACCATTTGACAATTTGGACTTTGGGTTCTGATCAGGATATTCACCATTTAGGTACGTATGTTGGTAACCATAAGCTAATAGACATATATTATGAGCATAGTAAAACAAATTTACATACATATAACATGTCCCCTAATCCTAGTAAGGTTAAAATTGTTGAAATTGAAGAGCCTTTGACTTTCTCATGTCCAGTTTCTCAAAATAAACTGAATTTGAACTAATCAAACTCACGCTTTAAGGGTGAGTGTTTACGACCCATTTTTAATGTTTTCATTATTTTGGGGGAGAGAATACACATGAAAAATATTTATCGATTATGAAATATGCATGCAAAAACTTATATCTAGTTATAATCAATATTTTGTCAAGATAATATATCATAAATTAGTTTCATCTTGGCATGCATATGTTGTTGTGGCTTAAACATCTATAATCAGAATATATAACTTATTAGTTTGCTAAAAAGTGTAATGATTTCATGTGAAACTAATGTGTGTCATAAAACTTGTGTCATGAAAAATGTTATCATCTTTGTAATATTTCAAACCTATATCATGCAAGTACAAATTAATAAATTTATTATTTTGACAAGGAACGAAATTTCAAGCCCACGTCTTTAATAAAATATATATTTTTTCAGAATATTTGAAAACATCTATCTTTATAAATTAATAATTTTTTTCTTATCATTGTTCAATTATAACCTTGATTTATTTATAATATTTTTTTCTTTTTCATCCATGGTGTCCATAAAATTTAACCTAATATTAACTATAAAAAATATTATCTAAGGTACCAACTACATCATTACATCCTCAAAACATCTCCAATATAAACTAATAGAAAACAACTCAAGACAAAACAAAAAAACAAACAACATCACATATACACATTTCTCACTCTCATTCACACTCCCAAAATGTATAATCCCATTTGTTCTAAATCAAGGGAAAAAAACACTAAAATACACTAAATTATATTGATAACTTTTTGAGAAAGAGGAAATTATATTGATGACTTAAACAAAACAAATTTGACATAAGGCAATACGACACATATTAAACCCTAATCAGTTGTAGGGGTGTTCGTTTGGATGGATCGGTTCGATCCGATCTAATTAAATAAATCCAAATTGATTTCGGTTTTCGAAAAATGGATCCAAATAGTCCAAACTAAATTCAAATCCGATTCGATTACAATTCGGTTAGATCGGTTTTTATAATTCAGTTTTCAAAAACCATAACATTTTAAAATGACGTAGAATTATAATATGATCTAATTTTACAGAAGAAGTAAAAACAAATTATTTACTTGTGATTTAATTTATACACATCCACTAAGAAAACATATTATAGTTTATTATTTAATAGATAAAAAACTTTTGAAAGAAAGTACATACTAATGTCTTTTATTAGGTAAAAACTTTTAAACTTATTTAAAAAAAAATATAAAATTAATCAATAATAATAGATATTTTGAAAATAAATACATAACAAATTGTTATTCGGTTTTTTTGAACTATTCGGTTATTACTTTATAAACCAAAACCAATCCGAAATCCAAAATAATAATTCGGTTTTGTTGAAAACCAATCCAAAAATCAAAATATCCGAACCAAATAGTCCAATCCAAATTGTCCAATTGGACACAATTCGGTTTTATCCAAATAGTGAATAGCCCTAATCAGTTGACATGCTTACAATCCCAAATTTTGATATAAGACAAAATAATCAAAACCTTGTTTGATTAACAAAGAATCAACATAGTAGCCCTAATTTCTATGACTAACAACCATATAAAAGCCTAACACTTGATATATGTATTAATCATGAAGTTTTTTATTTAAAAATTTGTAAAAATGTTTTAATTGAAAAAAATTTAGTGATTTCATAATAGAATTTACTAAAAATAATTGATTAGTTAAATTTTTTTTCTATCGACAAGTCTAACTTACTAATAATCTGATTTATGTCACGAGATGTTGATCGGAAGGAAGAATGAATTTCCACGTGTCAATATCTAACTGTACGGTTATGATCATCATCCATGTCGGTTTGGTGGGTCAGTTTCCTTTAACGCATAGATAGAATCCAAAAAGAAGTCCAGTTTGTTCCTTTCTCCTCAGCCTTCAACTTTCTTCTTTCCGGCGAATCTCGTCTGTGTCTGACAATGGCGATGGTGGCGAAGATAGGCCTCATACTACTGTTTTTATATCGTATTCAATTTAGTTCCTCCGCTGAACAACCGTTTGACGTTCGTCAACACCTGGCTACCGTAACACGGTAAACTCTTTACCCTTTCTCTGATTTCATCACTCATGATCTAGGTTTCTCATTTGTTCAGCTTCATAGGTGTGATTCGTTTCGCAAATCAACAAGTGTACAAAAAGTGAATACGACAGATACGGTGTTTTTATGTAAGAGGAATTTAATGTCGGTAGGTTTTGGTCTTACTTCCTTGAGGATATTTGAGATTCAATC
Source organism: Lactuca sativa (assembly GCF_002870075.4). Classification (NCBI taxonomy): domain Eukaryota; kingdom Viridiplantae; phylum Streptophyta; class Magnoliopsida; order Asterales; family Asteraceae; genus Lactuca; species Lactuca sativa. The sequence continues at coordinate 224,112,866 of NC_056631.2, read as the reverse complement.
AGTGCAATGATCTTATTGGAACAGTTAGGGTTTTATTAAACTGGAAATAACCGACGGAAATTGATTCGAAGAAAATAAAATTGGATTTCAATGGTTCGTTAGTCATAGTAGGAATTAAAGATATCCTAGCGCGAGTGACATTTTATATCCAGCTACTAGATGTATCCACGTTCACTAGCTGTTCAAGGGGGGAAATGTATCATATGTTGAGATTTCTATGCACAAGAATCACATTACATCTTAGTTTATCTTCGTATGTGTTAATGATGTTTACTGTGAGTGCACAGTGTATGTTTTTGAATAATCCCTTTGTAACTTATGAAGTGATTTATGTTTTGACTGCAGATATGGGGTTTCAAAAGACATGAAAGAAAATCCGTTTGTTTCATCAAACATCCCTGATCAATGTTCTCCTATCCACCTAAATCTTGTGGTATTTCCAATATCTTGTTTCTTCATATATCTTTCAACAATTTGTATGCATATCTGCTTACACTTTACAAACATTGTGTGAATCCTTTTGCAGGCAAGGCACGGGACACGTGCACCTACCAAGAAAAGGATGAAAGACCTGGAAAATTTTTCAGCTCAACTGAAATCTCTTTTGAAAGACGCAAAAGAAAGAGGGGCATCTTTGGAAAAACTTCCTTCCTGGTTGTGGGAATGGAGGTCTCCATGGAAGGGGAAAACCAAAGGTGGAGAACTAATAAGTCAAGGAGAAGATGAAATGTATAACCTTGGAATCAGAATCAGGGAACGGTTTCAAGAACTGTTTAGTGATGAATATCACCATGATGTATATCAGATCAGAGCATCCCAGGTTTTCCTTCCTTAACCTATAGCTTGAACATGGTTTTTCTTTCTACCATATCTTATAAGTTTTAACAGTTTTATATCTGTTCTGAATATGATTTAGATTCCCAGAGCTTCAGCTAGTGCTGTTTCATTTGGAATGGGCATGTTTAGTGGGAGAGGAGAACTTGGAGTAGGAAAGCATCGAGCTTTTGCAGTTTTGAGTGAAAGTCGTGCAAGTGATATAATGTTGAGATTCCATGATTGTTGTAAGAACTACAAGGTACATAACTAAACCTTTTTTGTATTATGATATGATCATAATAAAATTAAAGATTGTTCCTAATTGCTTCCCTTTTGTTGCAGGCTTATAGGAAACAACAGGAACCTGCTGTTGATAAGCTTAAAGAACCTGTTTTAGAAGAGATAACACATTCATTAGCAGCACGTTATGGGCTTAATTTCACAATCAAAGATACCACCACACTTTGGTTTTTATGCAAGCAGGTAATAAACATGTGATGGGCTTCAACTTTCAACTGTGGAAATCATTTTTTGTATTTAATTAATAAATCTTTTCTTGTACTAAATTCCAGGAAGCATCCTTGTTAGACATAACTGATCAAGCTTGTGGTCTTTTCACTAATGATGAGGTACATCTGTACTCATATTCACACAATTATTAATTATTTTGCAGAAACTATAGTAGGATGCTATTTTTGTCAAATCCTATATACTCAAAAAACAAAAAAAATGATTTATATAGGTGAGTCTATTAGAGTGGACAGATGATCTGGAAATGTTCATAGTAAAGGGTTATGGAAATGCATTAAATTATCGAATGGGAGTGCCATTGCTGCAAGATGTAATATTGTCCATGGAGCAGGCGATTAAAGCAAAAGAAGGTAATTACTAATAATTAGAAAATTCTATTATTTATTATTTATATGAATTATGAATTATAAATACACAGTTTATATTGTTATTAATTTATTGTTTATAGAAGGGTATGCACCAGGGAGTTATGAAAAGGCAACGTTAAGGTTTGCACATGCAGAGACATTGGTTCCTTTTTCATGTTTGATTGGACTCTTTCTTGAAGGATCTGGTGAGTATCTCTTAGTTACTTTTATCTGTGTATTTTTTTTTTTTATATATATATGATAATTAAATTAATTATTTGTTATTATGTGCAGAGTTTGAACAAATACAAAGAGAAGAGCCGTTGAAATACCCCCCGAAACCCCCAGAGAGAAGAACATGGAGGGGAAGCAGAGTGGCTCCTTTTGCTGGGAATAATGTTTTAGTTTTATACAGCTGTTCCCGAAATAACACAAATAAATATTTCATGCAAGTTTTACACAATGAACAACCAATCCCAATGGCTGTAAGTCTTTCCTTCATCTTTTCTATATTTGGATCATCTTAACAATTCTTATGTGAGATGAGTTGAGAGAAAAAAAAAAAGGTAAAAGGGTTAATAATGTCTTATTACATTGATCCAGGTTCTTTTTTTGGCTAAACCATTAAGTCATTCTGTCGAAATTAAGTAAAAAAGAAACAGTCTGTATATAACTGTACAGATTAAGTATTTAATCCATTAAGCTCATTAATTTAAAAAAAAAAAAACAGCTCTTTGATCATGGTTGGCATATTTCGTCTAAAAAACCACATTGTTGCAAAAGTTTATATAAACAAACATTAAAACCCATATATCTTTTATACACAGGGATGCGGGGGTACTGATTTCTGTCCATTTGAAGTTTTCAAGGTAATATATTTCCTCTTGGTTTCTTTTCGATGATCAGGTTAATGAGGGCATTTATGTCTTTTGCACATACGATAGATTGAAAGTGACTCCCTGTCCCATCGTTTTTAGGTGGGACATGAGTCTGAGTTTGATAAATGCGAAACACAGTTAGTTGTGAGTTGTTTTGTCCTATAAATAGAATAGAGAGCAACATTTGTATGTTTTTAATTTGTTCCAACAGGAGAAAATAGCGGCGCCACATTTGAAGCACAATTATGATGAGCTATGCAACGCGAAGGTGCAAGAGCCGGAATGCAAGTCATATACGACTAAAATAACCGAAATGTTGGGTTCGATTTTCTCAGGAAAAACCAACAACGATGAAACATCATCACAGAAAGAAGAACTATAATAAATTAATTAATTATAAACAGATCACTTTTCTTTGCATTTATCACTCAACTTTTGAAACTGGCATCGGCATGTAACTAGTCAAGGTTTTAGCTTGTATGCCGGGAGTTTTAGGCTAGGGACTAATCTAATCCAACATTCATACTTCTTTTTTTGATGTTATATTTACATTTTGAATTTCATAAATCCAATTGTCATGTTTTCCACTTCTATCCAGTTTTATGTCTTTTTTTTCATCAGCCATAAATTGATCACCTCATGCATAGGTGTGGTATCTCCGTATTTGTTATTTGTGTTGATATTAATAGGAGATTTGCTAGAAGATGAAAGAAATCGTCTCTTAGAAACAAACAAAATCAGAGTAGATTGATGGAGGGAAAATATCAACCCCTCTCTATTCTAATCTAATAAAAGAATAGTTACGATGAACATGCCGGTTTGCCACGTGTCATTGTTTTTATAAAGCCTTTTCTATTCATTTTTCTGCCATGTAACTTTTCCTATAAAAATTTGAAAATTTCTATTATAGCTATTATAAATGGTAATTGGTAATTTTCTTAAAATAGGAAATTGATTTTTTTTTTCTTCCCCTAAAATAACCATTTAGTTATTAAAAAAATGTTATGTTATTACAAAAATTTAAGAAAGTTATTCTTAATCATTTATTACTTGTCAAATAATATAAAGAAATTGATTTTAGGCAATAAATCCGGTTGAATTTCCGTCATAGTTTCTCATTTTGAATACAATTTGATTTATTATGTCAATCCCTTTAAATTAAACACTAATTATTTCATCTACCTCCGTCACATATGCTTTGATTTTTAAAGTCATATTACTTTTATTATAGATTTATGAAATTAGGCTATGCATTTATATGTCAGGGGGTGTTTGGCGATCTTTTTCAACATCAAAAGTATTTTTGTAGAAGGATTCTTAATAAAATAATTTTTTGTGGAATGAAAAGGGCTTTTGTGTTAACTTTTTACAAAAAGTCAGGTTTTTATGACTTTTTGAAAGCCATTATTTTCTTCTGTGCAAAAGTCATTTTCAAAAGGACTTTTCTTATACCCAAACACTTTTTGTTTATTTTTTGACTTTTTAGAAAAGTTAGAAGCCAAAAGTCATTCTGAAAGCAATCCCAACCATCCCTTTAATATAAATTTTAAAAATAGCTTAAAAGGATAAAAGTAAATGTTGGTCATTTAAGATAAGTTGGACTCTAATTCTTTTTGACAGGATGGTAAAGCAAACAGGATATAACAAATTAGAGGAATTGAATTTCATTGTTGTTCGTCCACCAAATGTGTAATAAATCTTAATTTTTTTGGATTTCCTTTCAAAATTTTAATCCTTTCAATTTTTTTATTCAATTATGTGACGACTCGACAACACAATATATGAAGATATGTAACATGAACATTTTCTTGAGTTATAATCTTATTCCACTTTTATGTACATAGATCTATTTCAAATAAAATTAATATGAAATATATGTCGTTTATTTTAATGAATGTATACTTTAAGTATGTTAAGTAACATATCAGTTTATTATTAGCACAAATATAAATAATTAATATATTACAAAATATTAAAAGTAAAAAAGGAGGAAAAATAATTATATTCTTTTGAATAAGCTGATCATTTGTTAATCCGTAAGTAACAATTTTTTTTTTGAAAAAACTCACCAATAGTTGGGTTAAAAACATTCACACTTAAACGTTCACATATAAATGATATGAAATCACTTGACAAAGAGATGCATGTTATATCTAAAAAATTTCAAATCTTTTATATTATTATATTACTTTTTTATTTTATATAAAAGAGCATTATTTTCATAATTATCTTTGCTTTTTAAATTATATTATATTTTAATTTTTAATAAAGCAATATTATTTCCATGATTGATTATATTTGTTTTTCCACTTTATTTAATTTTCTATTTAATTATACAACATTATCATATCAAATTAAAATAGTTATGATAATCAAACTCTATATAAAAATCACATTTTGTTAACATTTACTATTTTTATATATTATATGTTGTTTTAATTTGTTTACCATAAATTCTACGGATTCTAACCTAGTTTTTTTTTTCTTTTTTTTTGTTTTGTTTTGTTTTGTATTCACGAATTTGAAAGTTCACTATGTTTAACAACTACAATATCATTTATCAGTAAATATATAAGATGAAAATGTTTTTTCTTCGGTGATCAAACTAAATTTGGTACTATTCATAAACAACATCATATTGCTGTAGTTTCTATCTTCACTATTTTCACATAATAAAGATTTATTTAAAAAAATGAACGAAAAGGACTATGCTACTTTTGGTTTTTTAAGCGTTTTTAAAATTTATAATAATGAATTCATATAGGGACAAGCGGCAATGACTCTTTTTAGGTCGTTTTTTTTTTTTTTTTTTGTTTTGGGGAAAACGATTTAGGATGGTAAGAAAGTTTTAGGTTTGTTAAAAAAACATTATTTTTTGGCTTTTTTTTTTTTAATTTTTTTTATAAATATTTTTTTATATCATTAAAGTCTCAAAATTGTTCAAAAATCAATATTTTTACCAAGAATTTGAGGTTTATCCGGTAATATTGCAAAAGGTAAATAGTATAAAAGACACTCAGTTTACATTAAAATTCTAATTTGGTGGGTTTTTTTTTTTTTTTTTTTTTTTTTTTTTTTTTTTTCAAATTTGATACTGTGTTTTTAAATTTGTTACAATTCTGACAACTTGACCGGTCAACCAGGTTACATACTGACATGACATGATGACGTGTCAGTTTTGATAACAAGGCATGCTGACGTGTCAAAATTGAAATTTTTTCCATAAAAAACACTATGTTTTTATTTTTTTTTCGATTTTGACACCAAGTTAATTTTTCCTTTCAATTTTGACACTACGTTTTTTTTGTTCCAAATCGAACATCATTTTTTTCAATTTTTTCAATGTTGACAATTTTCTATTTGAAACCGTATAAATATTTTTTTGATACATTTAAACCGTATAAATATGTTTTTTTTTTCAATTAAAAACCACAGTTTTGCGTAAATACAAGGTTTTTCTTTTACATTCAAACCATAATTTTACGTATAAATATGTATTAGTTATATAAAAACCGTATTTTATATTAAATACACAACTTTAAAATGAGTTTGGAGGTTTGGAGGCGTGTAGTCGATCAAAACCCGGATGTCAAGTTTGCAACCCGTGAAATTTTTACATCTTTATTAGAAACTTATGGTTAGTTTGATTCTCATGATATAACTAATACATATTTATACATTATGCTTTGAATGTAAACAACAAAAACACTTTGTATTTAAATAAAAATATGGTTTTTAAATGAAAAAAATATATATTTATACGGTTTAAAATATATTAAAAAAATATTTATACAATTTCTAATGAAAAATTGTCAACATTGAACAAAATTGAAAAAAATGTTGTTCGATTTGGAACAAAAAAAACATAGTATCAAAATTGAAAGAAAAAATTAAACTTAGTGTCAAAATCGAAAAAAAATTGAAAACTTAGTTTTTTTTTTTTTGGGAAAAAAATTCAATTTTAACACGTCAACATGTCATGTCAGTATGCCACATCATCAAAACTGACACGTCATCATGTAACCGGGTTGACCGGTCAAGTGGTCAGAATTGTAACAAATTGGAAAACACAATGTCAAATTTCAGACAATAAAAAAAACACAGTGTCAGATTAGAATTTTAATGTAAACTATATGTCTTTTGTGCTATTTACCCTATTGCAAAAAAAAAAAAACAAACTTACATAGGCATTAGGTCTTATTACGTACACATTTAATATAACTTTAACCACTCAACTTATTGGTACTTAGATAAATATTATCCTAGCTCACGTGAAAATTAGGGCCCGTTTCTTTAAGTCAGATTCAAGCTATCTCTCTAACTCACAATAAAACAATTTTACAAGAAAAGACAAGAGTAAATTACATGAATGGTCCCTATGGTTTGAGGTAATTTGCGTGCTTGGTCCTTAACTTATTTTTTTAACTCGGAAAGTCCCTAACGTTTGTTTTTGTTACGCGCTTGGTCCCTACTATTTGTTTTTGTTACACGATTGGTCCCTGTTTTATCTAAAAAAACTATTATTTAAATAGGAAAAAATTGTAGGATAGGTAAGGTAAAGTGAGGGGGTTGGGGTTGGGGTGTGTTTATTTAAATATTTTAAAAATTCAAGGGCAAAATAGTTTTTTTAGGTAAGACAGGGACCAAACGTGTAACAAAAACAAACAGTAGGGACCTTCCGAGTTAAAAAAATAAGTTAGGGACCAAACGCGCTAATTACCCTAAACCATAGGGACCATTCGTGTAATTTACTCAAAAGACAATTAAGACTTCGTCTAATACAGATGAACAATAGTTCCTAATCATTGAAGTGCACTATAAAGCTTCATTTGCCCTGAGTCCGCTAGTTGACTTCAACCCTCTTAAAGTTTGTGTGAGTAAATAATTTCTATTGAGTTGATTAGTTCTTTTTAAAGCCCAAAATGTAAAAGCAAGTATTTATCTTGTAAATATTCAACTCATTTTCTAGAATTGCAATCTTCAGTCAAAGGTGCTTGCTTTAACCTCATCTATCTCATGTTTCATTCTTGTTTGATTCTTCATTCATCAATTTCTAGAAATTACATTTCTTCTTTAGATTCTTCAAACCGCAATTAAAATTAGACGAAGAAAACATTTAACTTAAATATTAAGACCTACTTACCAAAAAGTTTGGCAAACCCTAAACTTTTTGCTAAGATTATCCTTGGTCCATAACTTCTAAATTCAAAAAGGGTATCCCTAGTGACTAACTAGAGCTTGCATCATCAACTATTATATTTTGCTATACCTTTGTCTAAATGGGTATTTAATTTTAGGGTTGAGAATAGACAAAATTGCAAAAATGGTCCTTGTGGTATGCATTTTTTTTGGGTTTTAGTCCAAACCACGATTTTTTTGGATTGGTGGTCCTTTTGAGGTAGTTTGCTTGTGATTTTGGTCTTTCGATAAATTGCAAAGACTAAATTGCCCTTACCATATTTATTTTCCATTTTTATTTTTTTCCTATAAGTATTTATATATATAAAATAAAAATAGGGGCCCATAACTCTCTCTCTCTCTATGTGTGTGAAAAAACAAAGCAGCAACCGGAGGTTGCTGTCCTCCGTTCCAGTCTTACTTCTTCGTTCTTTCTAGACAATACACAAACCTAAATACCCCCCTGGAGAGCATCATTTCCAGTTGCACCCACTATCGGTCAAAAACAACTCGTCGACACCCCTAATTGCTGAGTGAATCTTGTGAAAAACCCACTGGAAGTTTCCCCCATTTCGCGACTGTTTTCAACCTCCAACAAGATCCCTCATTGACCCATCTACTTCAATTAGTGATCCACAAGTTATCATTCCCGTTTTTTTTGTCGAAATCGAGCCAAAACGACCAAGAACAACTGCCACACGTCACCGTGGTCGGCGGTACGTGCAACAAAGGCACAACTGCTCCGGTGGAAATTTTCAATTGAAATAAGATTTCCTAAGTTCTTAACATGTTGGTTTTCCATGATGTGTGTGTAGATTTTCTCCAAATCATCTCATTTAAAAAGTTGAGTTTGTAATCAGTTTCCAATTTCTCGATCATTCTGAGTTTTCATCTTCTAGGTTTTCACAAAGGTTTTTTCTTTTTATGTGATGTAGGTCTTGTATCTGATTTCTTGGTCATCCAATTACAATCCTGTACAGATTCGATATCAATGGAATTGTTATCGGGTTCCACCGTGTAGATTGGAAAAGAACAAATGAAGTTACTTCAGAAACATCTCCTGTTCTTGTAGATGGATGAGCCACGTCAAAGGAGAAATACTTAGGAGGATGGTGCTCTGTTGCTGTTCCTGGGCTGATGAGTTCCCCACCTACATCAGGAGGGTGTGACGGTGGAGGTTGTGGAAGGATGCTAGTGGCGGTGAGGTTCTGAAGACCGAATACAAAAAGAAAGGGAAGCTGGTAAAGAAAGAGCATTTTGTTTTCAATGATCAACGACATAGCAGTGGAGAAGGCAAAGCATGAATCCGACAATATTTTAGGGGTTGTGTGTGTTTAGAGAGAGAGAGAGAGAGAGAGAGAGAGAGAGAGAGAGAGAGAGAGAGAGAGAGATGGGTCCAATATTTTTTAGAGTAAATTACACGAATGGTCCCTATGGTTTTGGGTAATTTGCGCGCTTGGTCCCTAACTTATTTTTTTAACTCGGAAGATCCCTATTGTTTGTTTTTGTTACGCGCTTGGTCCTTACTGTTTGTTTTTGTTACACACTTGGTCCTTGCCTTACCTAAAAGAACTATTATTTAAATAGAAAAAAATAGTGGTGTATGTAAGGTAATATGAGAGGGTGAGGTTGGGGGTGTGTTTATTTAAATAAATTAAAAAAATTGAGGGTAAAATAGTCTTTTTAGGTAAGACAGGACCAAACGCGTAACATAAATAAACAGTAGGGACCTTCCGAGTTAAAAAAATAAATTAGGGACCAAACGTGCAAATTACCCTAAACCATAGGGACCATTCGTGCAATTTACCCTATTTTTTATTAATAAAACTTAAAATTAAATAGAAATAAACATATAAAATATATCAAAAGGGTATTTTAGTCTTTTCAATTTAGCGAAGGACCAAAATTACAAGCAAACTACCTCAAAAGGACCACCGGTAAAAAAAAGTCGCGGTTTGGACTAAAACCCCAAAAAAATACATACCACGGGGACCATTTTTGCAATTTTGTCTTGAGAATATAATGTTTTATTAAGGACCAAAATGGGAATAATCAGTAGTTAAGGGACTCATCTGGTATTTTACCGAAGATTCTTAAATGGTAAAGTTTTATCCACGTAAACCACCATAACTCTCTGCTTGACACATTTCCTTTCTCTCTCTAAAAATGGGATGCTGTGGTGAAGAAGAGGAAGACATCCTCCAACCACTCCAACAACAACAAACCCCAACCCGACACTCCTCATCCTCTTCCATGGCGTCGTCAATTACCGGCGATGACTCATATACCACCATATCTCCGATGAATTCCAATTTTGCGGCTTTAATTTGTAAAGATATCCTGCGTACGATCTTCGAAAAGCTTCCGGTGGTAGATCTAGCACGGTCGGCGTGTGTATGCAGGTTGTGGAGTTCAGTAGCTTCTGATCGAGAGATTCAGGTTAGGGCTTTCAAGGCGCCGTGGAAACTGAAGGGCGTGATCGGGAATCCTAGCTCCGGTAGCTTCTGGAGAGATAATAGACTTAGCCGTTTCGCTATTTCACATCGGTTGGTTCGCAGTGACACTGTTGCTAGCCTCGCTGTCAAGTACTCCGTTCAGGTTTTCCTCAATCCCTGTCTGCGTCTGTCTTATTAAACTTTCAATCTATTTGTTCATCAGGTTCCTCAATCTATGTGTGATAGATAATCAGGGATGAAGAATTGATTGTAATTTGAGAATGGAAATTCACTCCGTTTCTTATCTGTCACTCCATGTGTAGTGTGGAATCCGATTTTATCTCAGTCGAATTGCTACATGATGCTAATCGGAATTTTCAATCTATTTGTTCTTCGTTGATGTGATGATTAACTCTGTTTCTTCTGTAGGTTATGGACATTAAACGCTTGAACAACATGATGAGCGACCACGGGATACACTCAAGGGACAGATTGTTGATCCCTGTAAGCTCGCCAAGCCTTCTCATCAATGGCACATGCTATATAGAATTGGATGCTCATGCTAAGAGGGAAGTGGCAGTTTTGTATCTGGAAGGTAAACCTGAGAGAAGGGTGACTGGTGTGTTGAATAACGTGACCTCTGAGCAAGGAAAAAGAAGGATAATCGACTCATTGAGGAGAAGCATGCAGGTTGATGATGGTACTGCCCAGTACTACTTGTCTTTATCAAATGGTGATCCCAGAGGTGCGGTCATGGAGTTTTCTGAAGATCTTAGGTGGGAGAGGGAGGTTCGTTTTGCCTAATTTGGTCATACAATTGAAGGCTAAATGCAAGAAATAGCAAGGTACTTCAAGTTATATCTTCTTTTTTATTTCTATTTACAGCATTATACTTTCAGTTTTTGAAAAATCCAACCAATTATAGAATTGTACTTTCAATTTTAGTTTCTTATTAGGACATTTGTAAAATGCTCTGAATTTAGATGACTATGCTTTAAGTGGGTAGATTTTTGAAGTGGAAATGAAAGTAGGATGCTATAAAAAATAAAAGTACATTGCTTTGCTTGCATATTGATGTGGGAATTTAGAGATGGGGACAATGTAATTAAATAGTAACCATGTTTTTGTTCATTATTGTGACATTTTGTATTCCTTTTGTTCCATTGTTATGAATATTTGTATTTGTTTTATGTGGTGCTGACGTGGAGATAAGAAATATGATGGAAGGAAATGCTGATTAATAATACCTGTGAAATTGTTGCAGAAAATGGGTTGTGATTTCTTTCAAGTGGAAACACTGGGAGTGGGACTAAAGCCAGCTGATTATATGCATCAGTTTATGTGTGTTTAAATGTAAATTCTGTGATGATATTATATTTTATATACTAGTAGTAAGTTTCCTGATTCGCTACTAGATGTATTGGTTTATGTTCACTTAGTAATTGTAAAGCTATATTGTATTATGTTAATCCTACATAATTTAAACTACATGATATGCTTCCTTCCCATTCCCCCATAATTCATAAAAATGTTCAATTTTTCTGAACTTGTATAATATATCATATGCTTTAATTTCACAACTGGAGTTCATCTTCTATTTATATTCACAGATACAACTTGGGTATTCTGTGAAAGTTTTGGGGCTCTGATCCTTTGACCTTGCAAGGGGTTACAACACCTATGACCCTATATAATTCACTGTGTTCATGATCAAGCTGTGTGCATTTTCACCACCTAAATTGTATTACTAACTTTGGTTCCTTTTGAAACTAGCATAAATTCATATTACACTCAAAATGACATGTGATCACCAACAATCCTCCCCTCCCCTCCCCTATTTTAATGTAATTCTTTACTTAATACAGACAAAATAAACAACTCAAATCATGCATAAATGAAAATATTGAATCAATTGAATGTTCACTATAGTATTCTATATTTTCCAAATATTTGAGAATCGGGATGTCATAAGGATTGAAGCTGTCAACCCATTCCCATTTGAATTCATGGAGATAAAATCCACACAGGTTTACTAGCAGGGAATAACGCAACTAACTCAACTTCCATAGTTGAGTTAGTAATGCAGATTTGTTTCCTAAATGCCCAAGAAATGACTCCTCTCCTACACAAGAATATTTAACCACTCGTAGAGCAATGATTGTCCATGTATATCCAACTTGCATTAAAATATCCTATTAAAAATGAAGGATATCCAAGATAAATTAAACCATGGTTCGTGGTTCCCTTTGATTATATGCATTATAAATGCCCTTAGCAAGACAAGGAGGCCGCGTAATTTCCTTAAGATCAAACTCAATTAACTGACCTAATATGTAACCGATTAATATCAATATATCCCTATCTATTGCATGTTCATTTATCGACTATATGCTCTATGTGTGCAACCAAGTAAGTTGAGATGGATCTGTTATCGACACTAGTATGTTATGTCGTATGTATATATTACAACAAGTCAAACTAAAAAGTAAGACATTAGCTTATTCAACATTTAGTTTTTGTAGATGAAAAGCAATAACAAGCTAAAGATGTTGCAAAATGGGGATATCTTAATCAACATGTAACATCTGTATTCCCAGGTTGGTTTAGCTTACTATTTATCAGAGACCAAAGATGGAGTTTTGAGAAAAACTCTATGCCACGATCTGGTGCATGGATGCCCACGATGTGGCACAGATTAAATGGAATGCATGTTTCTCATGAGTGTCATGACGTGACAGTAGGTTGACCACGGTGTGGCAACTGTTCGGGCCCAAGCCCGTAATTTTAGGGTTTCCTACCATATTTAAGCAACATTTCCAGAGGATTAGGACATCCTCTTTAGCCTCCAACCCTGTACCTTAAACCCTAGCCTCCCTTAGAGAGTTTTGGTATTCTTGGTGCCTTGAAGAAGAAAAAGAAGGTGTTTTGGTGCATTAATCTAGCAGGCAAACTTCATCATCACCATCTTGAACACATGCTGGACCCTTGTGAGTATTCAAGTACCAAGCTTTCTAGTTGGTGCTTCTAGATCTTGGGTTCTTGTCCATTTTCTTTATAATGTGATAGTTTGAAGGAATGGATTCTGTTGAAAATTGGTTGTAAATTAGCTGTAATTTAAACTGTCAATTAGGAGTAAATCAAGGTGTATAATTTCCATGATTACATAGTTGTCTAGATTAGTGAGATAGACTCTAGTATAAATTAAGGCCCTATACATCTTTATTTTGTGTAAAGTATAGATTACAATCTTTTACATGGTATCAGAGTAGCGTTACTATTCCTGTTGTGTTCCTTTTTTTTTTTTTTTATTTCCAGATCTTTAGGGTTCCTGTATTTTGTACCAAACCTTGACTATCACTCTCAAGATCCTTTCGTCTCTCATGATAAGTTTTTTTCTCGGTTATCATACTCCTATCACAAGCATTTCTTTTATTATGTTTATTAAACAATGTATGGAACACACAACATGTTCAATCTTTCTTCCTCTCCACTTCTCTTTGCTAAAAAATTGACAAGTTTAATTATATGACTTGGTCATCTACTGTGGAGCTGTGGTTTATAAGTCAAGGTCTTGATGATCACTTGACAAAGAAATTGAAAAACATTGATGTCAAAGACCAACCCAAGTGGAAGGAGACTGATGCCTTCCTTTGTAACGCCCTCTGGATTCTATAGATCGAACGATTGTTGCTCGACACCGATCGTATCGCTCTTGCTATGAGGTTTGCGAGAAAACAAAGAAACTTTACTCGAACGATATCAATCGTTTATACACAATAGTCTCTAATATGAAGAAAATCGGGCAAGAACAAGATATGAAGACCTATCTTGGGAACATAGAGACTATCTGACAAGAGTTCAATGAGCTGATGCCATCCTCTACCAATCTCGAATTGCAAGATGAATAACGTGGAAAATTCTTTGTGGTTCTTTCACTTGCAGGATTGCGTCCAGATCTTGATTATGTTCGTAACCAAATCTTAGCTATTCCCGGGGTTCTAAATCTTGATAATGTGTTTGAGCAACTAGTTCGTATTTTACCACCAACAAACATCACTACTGGTTCCAACATTACTGTTTCTGCAATTCTTGCTGCATCTAAGGAGGGAGGCAACCATGGTCGCGGGAATAGAAACCGGCCCCGATGCAATAATTGTAATAAGATTGGCCATATAGTTAACCAATGCTTTCAGCTTAAACCACCTAAGATAGCTAATGTTGCACATAATGAGGGAACCCCACCAGGCAATGTGTTTATCTCTGCTGCTGACTATGCAGAACTCCTAAAACTACGAGAAGATAACCAATCTCCCATTGCTTGTGTATCTCAATCATCCCCGATGGGTCCTTGGGTGATTGATTTTGGTTCTACTAAACATGTGTCTGATAACACAAATTTATTATCTAACATTACATACTCAAATATATTGTCCCATATTACCATGTTTAATGGTTCACAAACTAAAGCTATGAGCATTGGACAAGCCCAACCTATGCCTTCATTATCTCTTGATGTCCTTTTTGTACATGGTTTTCCATTCAACCTTATTTATGTTTGTAAAATAGCTAAAACCCCACCATTTAAAGTTACCTTTTTGGATGATTTGTTTCTTGTACATGATCAAAACTTTGGGAGGACGATTGGTGTAGGACGTGAGTGCCATGGGCTATACTAGCTCACACCACCATCTTCACCCACACCATGTATTACAAACGATTCTTCTGCCATTATTCATCATCGTTTGGGACATCCTAGCCTTTCAAAGTTACAAAAATTGGTACCCATTATTTGCAAAGTTGTCTTCATTAGAGTGAGAGTCATGTCAGTTGGGAAAGCATATTTGTAATTCCTTTCCTAGTCGAGTCAATAAACAATATGAATCTCCTTTTACTTTAGTTCATTCGGATGTGTGGTTCCTAGTCGTGTTACATCACATTTGTGTTTTAATTATTTTGTCACCTTCATTGATGATTACTCAAGGTGTACCTGGTTATTCTTAATGAAAAACAGATCTAAATTATTTTCTATCATTAAGTCTTTTTGTTCTGAAATTAAAACTCAATTCAGTATCCCCATATGTATCCTACGAAGTGACAACGCAAAAGAGTATTTTTCAACTCGCTTTCAATCATTCATGACCTCAGAGGGTATGTTTCATCACTCCTCATGTGCATATACCTCGCAACAAAATGGAGTGGCTGAACGGAAAATTAGACACCTGATCGAAACAACACATACTCTCCTTCTTCATAACAATGTTCCACTGCGTTTTTGGGGAGATGCCGTTCTCACAACATGCTATATAATTAATCACATGCCTTCTTCAGTGTTAAAAAATCAAATCCCTCATTCTTTATTATTTCATACTTAACCACTATTTTCCCTTCTACCTCGTGTCTTTGGTTGCACATGGTTTGTCCATGATCTCACACCAAGAAAAGATAAACTACACACAAAGTCTCTCAAATGTATCTTCTTGGGTTATTCTCGGACACAAAGAGGTTACAAATCTTTCTCTCCCGATCTTGGACGACATCTCATTTGCGTTTATGTATCTTTCTTTGAAACTACCCCGTTCTTCAATCGTACCAACCGTAGTAAGTGCTCTCTTGATTTCACCCCGATGATCCACATAACCCACCAAAATTCTATTATGTGGATCTGATCACAGATCCAATCAATGATTCGTCACTACCCATTGATCTTATCACAAATACGCCTCCACCTTTGCATACTTACCATCGACGTCGGCCAGCCCAACCGAATGACTCTTCTTCCGATGAACATTCTCCTAAGCACATGCCTTCACCCAAGTAATTCTACATGCATCAACCTATCATGTTTTTTAATTAATGAGTTCAAACAAACTAACATCACTTCACAGATTACTAACTCAATTAACGACTTTGCGTTAACAATATTTTCCTGTGCACCAAATACGTTCACCACTCTCCATTCAGAACCAAGACAAGAGAGACCTGGTTCAATCTGAAAATTCAAAGTTATAATAATAGCAATTTACTTATTCCTTAAAATATGCATGTTAATTAAGATCATAATTAACAAACCTTTATCCATGGGCGGAGCTAGTAGGGGGGGGGGGGGGGGTTGCTAGATGCTTTGCACCCCTCAATCTCCTTTACAATTCAAACTATCATCCCTAATAAATAAATAATTTTTTAACACTTGTCAATTTCTTATGCATTTAGACACATGTAATTTTGTGGTTAATTCTTAGAAATTAATTTTCACTTGTCATTTTGTGGTAATTTTTGATTTTCTTAATTAACTATCTAATTTTTAGGTTATAGAAAGTAATTAATATCTCCTTAATTTGTTTCCTTATATTTTCAAATTTTAATATGTTTCCTTTAATATATATAATTCAAAATTGACATGTTTCTTTTAAAGTTCATTGTCATTTAAGGCAAAACGGTTTATATAAAAAATAATCAAACTTTGTTGCTTTTTATTGACAAACTAAAGAAAATGTTATATGATCAAAATATAATTATTTTTCTGTAGTTTGTTTTATTAATATAAATTGAATTATTTATTTATTCATCATTGTGTTTGTATATATATTTTGAAATTTTATTTTAAAAAATATTTAATGTTTACACTTTGATATTTATTATTTTCTTAAAAAAATATTTAAAATTTATATCTTCATATATAATTTTTTTAATCAACCGGGTTTCACACATAGTATTATAAATAAATAATGAACCTCTCACTAATTTGAAGCCCATGTTAGTTTTTTGTTGCTAAGCCCCCTCAACCTTTTAAAACTTCAATTATTTTAAAGAAAAATAATGAGACTATATTGCGACTAAAACTGAAGTACACAACTAAAATTCCACATTTATTTTAGTTTATGTCATTGATATTTTAGTTATTCTTTTCTTTTTATTCATAGCAGTGGTTTAATTAAAAAAAATATTATTTAACTTCTTTTTATATGATTTTTTTTCTTAATCATTTTGATTTCTAATTTTTTCACTATCGTCCATCTATTTTTTCCTCATACTTATTCTCCTACCACTTTTAGATAATGACAAATGTAATAAAAATTTATTAATTTTATTAAATATGACAAAAGTCATAATTTTAAGTGCGAAGAAATATGATAGGAAGAAAAAGTAAGAATAAATGAAAGATTGAGAAGGAAATAATATGAAAGTTATGTGACGACGTGATAAGTAAAATGAGAGAAAGATAAATGAAAAGTATAAGAAGAAGACTTATGGTTTGAATAACATTCCAAATTAGCTTCTCTCATTTTTCATTTCTTAGACAAAGAAATCTTTTCAAACTTTTGGCCACCTTTCAAGACGAGTGATTGAAGAACATGAGAAGGATGGATACTAGAGAAGTATTTGTCGCTAGTTGTAGAGAAACGCAAAATACAAGGAGATGGGTAGAACCGACAAAGAAGGGGAAGACCACTAACAAGAATCAAAATTTAAACCGCCGACAGATTCTAGCCGTTGTGATAGCTTGTCGAGTACCAATGAACCGAGAGTGGAGAATAGATAGGTGCACTAAGCACTACAAATAAAATGACATTTAGTGACATACACTTTTAATGACAATTTTTTTTATGCCACTATAACATGTTTTTAATGGCATATTTTATATGCCACTATAAAATTAATAGATTTAATGACATTTAATAATATATGTGGCTAATATTAGTATTCATTAATGGCATAAATATATTAAAATGCCACTAAAAACTTTATATTTTACGACATATATTTTTTTATATGCCCACTAAAGTTTTATTATGTGTTTTACCAATTGGTTTTGTGCCACTAAAAAAGTTGAATCCCCCCTTATTGCCCTCTACGAAAGGAATCGTCATTTATTGCATATAGTTTATATATAAAATATGATGTTTCCCCAATTCTTATACCCTAATTGATCGCATTTAACATCTCATATCATACAACCAGGCCGACGGCGAGTTTGCCAAGATCAAACAGTTTTTTTTTATTGGATCCTTATCCGAATTATGATGAGCAAAGTCGAAATCAAAATCAACAGGATGAGAATTAGAGCTCCTTATCGTGTTATCTCTCTTCTCTGAGCTTCTTTTGTTCTAATCTTCTCAACGAGAACATTCTCGGAGATGATGATTTTCTGGATCATGTAACTGTCCTCGAATCAGGAGCCGAAGTAAAGGCTCTTCAAGCAACAAAAGAAATATGAATATTATTAACATGAGTTCCTTGACTTTCTAGACTATACGTCGCCATCGTCAATGCCTATAAAGCAGGAAGGGAGAGAAACACCGATTTATAACTAGGATCTTTCACATCCATCAACGACTGTGATGCACAGTTGCAATTCACCAAGATTGTCGAACTTCGATAGTTATGATTATCTAAATCAAAGGTAATTTTTTTGTGCATCGTCTTTCAGAGCTTCAGATTCAATTAGTTCAAATCTCATCAGGCAGAATAGCACTCCCGTTGGATATTTATCCTCTTTAACTGTTGAAACTAGTAAGCACTTCAACCTCCTTGTTAATTTCATTCTTTTTTTTCAACTTGTTGTGGATTTATTATCTTAAATAGTTGATATATGTATTGGAAATTGACATTTGCTAGGAAATTTTAGTCGACATGTGTTAACATAAACTCGCTCCCAATCTATATTATGTGAAATCATTGTTTCTTGGTTAGTTATTTGAGTCATTGAAGAACGTCATTGCTTCAAAGCAGGATTTATACAGGAGAGGTAGGAATCGAGGGGCTTATGCTTCACAATTTGACCAATTACATGATGATATGATGACGATAACTACAATACACAAGGTAATGGGTGGTTCAAGCAGATCTGCATAGGGTGGTTCAAACCAAAATAAATTATGATGTATCTGTTTTTATTTTCCTTGTTATATTTTGTATAAATTCCTTTTATATCTTTGGTTGTTTTTATAACTGAAAACTATTTGTATCATTCAGACAACAGTTGCGGATTTTCTGCTCTTTGATAACCAGTATCGTGTTGCTGGTGGGTATCTTGGAGCTGAACTTGCAGAGAATCTGGTGCGTCATTTTCATTTTTATGCTTACAAAATTGTAATATATTTTATGTTTATAAAAAAAATTAAAGAAGCTTTGTGTCTGCATTGATGACAATGGCAAAAGGGTAATTTTAAATATTAAATGCAAGAAATAAAAAATGAGGCAAAAAAGTAGATGGTTAGTGTCATAATTCTTTAAGCTAGATTTTTATTCACTTAACCTCTTAACTCATTATGTCCATATTAAGTAAAAAGGAAACACCCCTAAGAAGAGTCTTGAAAGCGTAATGTTCTATTAAGAAAGAAAGTTAAAGTAGAATGCTATAATCTGGTGCAAGAGGGTGATCTTGCTACCATGCATCTAGACAACATACTCTACAATGAACAAGTTTACTAGAAATAACTCTCTCAGGCCTACCTACCTGGTGAAAGAAAATGGCAAAGTTGGAATGCAGGTGTGCATAATGAAACTATGTCTTTTACATTGTATATATTAACTAGGCGAATGTCCGCGCGTTGCGTGAGATATAAAAAAAATATTTTATATTAAAAATAACTAAATCATTGTTATTAACAATTAAATAATAATTTCATAAAAAATATAAAAAATGATTTTTAGTATTGCTATTGTGTTGAACTATATTATAAGAGATAAGGTTGGAATTTGAAGTTGTTTTGCATATACAAAGTTATATGATTAAAATAGAAAAATAAATAATTTTTAAAAATAAATAAATCGTTATTGTTATCTATTAAATAATAATTTCATATTAAATTAAAACGTTTATATTAAATATTATCATTATGTAGAAAATACGATAACAGAGACATCTTTTTATCTATCTTAAAATTTATCATTATGTACAACATATGATAATAGAGACAACTTTTTATCTTAAATAGTAAAAAAAATGTTTTGTATCATAAATATTACCATAATATGTAGAACATATGATAATAGTAACGCCCTTTATAATGTTAAAACTTTAAATTGTATTACATACAGGGTTGTAAAACTTGGCTAACACAACCAAATACTCGGCATATTACTTAAACTCGGCCTCCAATGGAAGCGAGTTTGCCTAACTCAACCAGAAGACACTCGGATCCTTATTAAACTCGATCCACATCTAAAAGATACGATCCAAAATCATTTTCAAAATTCTAAAATTTAATTGGTCACTTGTCGACAAAGACAATCTCACCAAAGAATACACTCAACATCCTACAAAGTTAGATGCAAGGAAGATCTCATGACTTAGTCCATTTAAAATATTTCATAATCTTTCATATTTATAGAGGAGAATACATTCTCCTGTTTACTCTTACAATCAATATGGGATGAAGACATTTTAATTAAACTCATTTCTTTATTTGCCAATAATTTCATTTTGTTAAATAAAATATTAAATAATAAAAATAAAATGTTATCCAAAAAATTTATTGTTCAATAGTTCCATTTTTCAGTAATCTTGTAAGTTGCTATAAAAAAATCAAGTTTTTATTGAATAACTTTTTGTTAGATCCTAAAATCATAAATTCGGTTAGGTACTTAATATAGAAAGTTTGTATATATGTATTTTCATGATTCAAAATGTTATTATAAAATGAATTCATTTATAAAATATAACCGAGTATATATTTCGTGCTTTTAAATCAAAGTGATTTTTCAAACAATTATAATTTTATGTTTAGGTAGATTTTTTTATATTTATATAACATTATGTAACTTATAATATTATTATAAACAAACTGAATAATCATGGGAGTTTCAAATGTATATGGTGAAAGGAAAATGCTTCATTTAACGATCCAAATTGATCAAACTCGGACCGATTCAACTTAATATACCAAACTAAACAACGTTTTTTCTATTGAAACCCGGTTTGTATATATTTTGTGTTTTTGAATCAAATTTAATTTTCAAACAATTATATTTTTATGTTTACGTAACTTATTTATAATATTATTAGAAACAATTTGAAAAATCATGAGAGTTTCAAATGTATGTGCTGAAAGGAAAATGCTTCCTTTATCGGTCCAAATTGTTCAAACTCAGACTGATTCAACTCAATATACCAAACTACATAACGGTTTTTCAACTGAAACTCTGTTTGAACCTAAAAAAATCTTGTTCAAAACCATTTTCAGGATTCTAAAACTTAAATGGACAGTTGCCAATAAAGACAATCTCACCAATGAATACCCTCAACATCCGAAAAAGGTAGGCATAAAGAAGTTCTCATGGTTTGGTCCCTTTGAAACAATTCACAACATTTCCTATTTATAGAAGAGGAAACGTTCTCTTGATTACTCTCACCATCGATGTGGGATGAAGACATTGTAATAAAACACGCTTTCTTGTTAATAAAACATTATTCAACTTATTTAGTAAAACATTCTTTCTCTTGTTTACCCTTTCTTTATTGTTCAATAGTTCCATTTTTCTATAATCTCGTAAGTTGCTATCCAAAAAAGTAAGTTCTTATTGAATAACTTTTTGTTCAATTCTAAAATCATAAATTCAGTTAGGTACTTAATATAGAAAGCTTGTTTATATGTATTTTCAAGATTCAAAAGTTCATTATAAAAAGAATTCATTTATAAAATATAATTTGCGTATATATTTCGTGCTTTTGATCAAATCGAATTTTCAAACAATTATAATTTTATTTTTGGGTAGATGTTTTTTTATATTTATATAACATTATGTAACTTTTTTAAAATATCATTGAAAACAATTTGAAAAATCATGGGAGTTTCAAATGTATGTAGTGAAAGGAAAATGCTTCTTTTATGGTCCAAATGGATCAAACTCGGACCGATTCAGCTAAATATACAAAACTACATATTTTTTTCTAGTGAAACCCGGTTTGTATATATTTCGTGCTTTTGAATCAAAGTTATTTTTCAAACAATTATAATTTTAGGTTTAGGTAGATGCTTTTTATATTAATATAAAATTATGTAACTTATTTATAATATTATTAGAAATAATTTGAAAAATCATGGGAGTTCCAAATGTTTGTTGTGAAAGGAAAATGATTCCTTTATCGGTCCAAATTGATCCAGCTCCGGTTCAACTCAATATACCCAACTACAAAAAAAATTCTAACTGAAACACGGTTTAAACCTGAAAAAACTCGGTTCAAAACCATTTTTGGAATTCTAAAAGTTAACTGGACACTTGCCAACATAGACAATCTCACCAAATAATACCTTCAAAATCCTACAAAGGTAGGCATGAGGAAGTTCTCATGGTTTGGTCCCTTTGAAACATTTCACAACCTTTCCTATTTATAGAAGAAGAAACATTCTCTTGTTTACTCTCACCATCGATGTGAGATGAAGATATTGTAATAAAACACCCTTTCTTGTTTATAGAACATTATTTAACTTATTTATAGTATTATTGTTAAGAAATTGAAAAGTCATAGGAGTTTCAAATGAATGTGGTGAAAGGAAGTTAAAAAATGGGGTTTTAAATGCATGAGATTCAAGAAAAAATGTTAGCTTTATAAGTATGTATGATAGTGTCAATAGATAGTGTGATCCACAAGTTTTTTTTTTGGTTGATTTTTGAAGATTCCATCAAATCCACATTAGATAATGACACGGGTTCTTGAAATCCCGAGAGATTAATTTAAATGTCTGCTGGAAAAAGATTGGGCTTTATTTAATATTTTTTAAATGAAAGATTTGATCAGAGGGTATAATTGTCATTTTACCAATATAAACATCATTTTAGCTTGAAATTTTCTCCATTTTTTCCATTTCTTTGACAGTTACAACAGAGGAGCCTACTTGTTTCTACCATCCTATATAATGTACACGCATAGCACTAAACAACAATGTGATGTAGTTATAAGAACACTAAAGAAGCAATTGTAACTTGTCTTTTGGGGTTTGTACTAAATTTATAAAATTCCCTTTTCTTTTCTAAATTCATTTCATGATTTTCATTTTTATATACATTTCAGATACTTAATATACTTAATACCAAAAAATGGAGGGTAGTTTTTGGTGTTATAGACAGAATTTGGGCTAGTGGAGGAAACTAGTTGACTTAGTTGATCGTCATGATGTAAATTTTTTTTTTATTATTTTTTTTATAATTATATATTTTTTCATTAAAGATACTAAAAGTTTAATAAATTTTATGATTTAGGTTTATTTAGGGTGGATGTTTGAAAGGTAATATTATCACTTTTTTGTCCTAAAAGAGTCGGTATTTGATATTTAAGAGTCAAATGTGTAACTTTATAAAAATTTACTAAACTTGCTCCATATAGATGTTGCTAAGCATGCAGAAGTTTTAGAACCAAGCTTTTTTCACACTATTGATTAAACTGTAAAACAACTATATGTCAGGTATGTACTAAAATATCCATATATATCTTGCAGCCTGGATATTATCAAAATTACCGTAATATCTCATGTCTTGTGTTTAAGGAGGTAAATAATATGCTAATGAAATTATAAAAAACTTTTGACATTTTCATTTTTTGTATTTGACAGAGAATTGCTAGTGTTGGTTCTATATAAGGTTATTGAAGATAACATGAAGTTTGCGAATAAATTCTACTGCAATGAAGTTAAAAAAAAAGTTGTTTGTTTAGTTGTTTTTTATATTTAGTGTCTATGTAGTAGTATATTTAAATTAATTTGGCATTGATGTATAACAATGAAATTTTTATTATTTTTCATGAATTATAATTTAATTAGCTTTTTTTTTTCTTATTATATTATAACAAAAGATTTGTTGATATTAGTAGTATAATTTTAAAATCACATTAGTGTTAAGGACACAAAATATGTGTAATAAATTTTTTTATTATATTGTGGCGGCTAAAAAAGTGCCACTAAAAGAACATAAATTTTAGAAATGAGTTAGTATTTACCGGCACATAATATATGCCACAAAAAACTTATTTTCTATAGTGACAAATAACAAAGTGCCACTAAAGTCCCAAAATGTTGCAGCGTCAAAACCGAAAAGTGCCACTAAAGGGTTTTAGTGGGAGCGTTTCTAGTGACACTTCTTATTTGTGTCGTAGATTCTCCAAGTGGCCTTTAGTGGCATTTTTTGGGTTTTTAGTGACATTTTTTATGTGCCACTAAATGACATATTTTTTTGTAGTGAAGGTTGGTTAAAACAAGTTTCTGTTTTTAAAATAGCCGGTTATTTTTAATTTCGCTTTCAGTTAAAACCTAATTACCTGGTTGATTTTTTTTGTAGTGAAAGTAAGTTAAAGTAACAGGTATTTTCGGTTATGAAAATCGGAAAACTCATGGTAAAAAACTGATTCACACTTTCCTAAAAACCTATATTGAACTGGTGGTTCGGTTTTAGTTGAACTTGTTATACAAAAACTGAACTGGTTAGACTACTAGGTGTGGACAACATGTTATCACATGTTACCACACCCAAAAGGTGCCATGTCAGCATCCTACTCATACATGGTGTTATAACACCCAATGTGGAAATGAGCAACATCTAATAACATGTGATAACACTAATTATTTTCTATTTTTTTTTTATTTTTTTTGATGTTTTGTTTTCTGTATTTCGAATTGTTTTTTTTATTTAACGCGTTATATTTGAAACGTAAAAATAAAATTTTAATAAATCTTAAATTAAAAACAACATAAAAAAATTACAACAAAACACAAACACATTTAAAAATCTAAAAAAACAAAAAAACAAAAAAACAAAAAAAAAATGATAAAACCTACATTTTTTGCCCTAAAACTATTCATCTTCATCTTCGTGACCAATATAGATGTAATCCGCCAAGTCTTCACGAAGTTGCTTGTGTTTTCGCTGATCTTGAATATCAACCACTCTATATAAATATTCTGATGTCCCTGGTTGAAATTGCACATGTCTTGGTTTCGTAGGCGAATACGTTGCAATATTGCGTCATTTATCTTCGACAACCATGTTATGCATTATGATACATGCATACATGATATATCGTAGAGTATCTAACTCATAAGGTCTCGCTGCATGTTCAACTATGTGCCATTTTGATTTCAAAACCCCAAAAGCACGTTCAATGTCCTTACGTGCTCCTTCTTGTCGTCTCTTGAAATATTTGTCTCTTGGATCTATTGGGTGTCGAAACGCCTTCACAAACGTGGAATATTGTGGATATATTCCGTCTGTAAGATAATACCCAAACTTATATTCATTTCCATTCACTGTGAAAGGAGCATCTGGGGCTTTTCCTGACAAAAGGTCGTCAAATATTGGTGATTGATCGAGAACGTTGACGTCGTTGTTAGAACCCGCAACCCCGAAAAAAGCATGCCAAATCCATAAATCCTGTGAAGCAACGGCCTCTAATACCAATGAAGGCGCTCCATGATGACCGCTCGAATACTGGCCTTTCCACGCCACAGAGCAATTTCTCCATTTGCCAGTGTGTGCAGTCAATGCTCCTAAGCATACCCGGAAAACCATGTCTTTCTTCATGCGCCGCATATAGTTGTTGCATATCATGCAACGAAGGTTTGCGCAAGTATTGGTCACCGAAGGTTTCGACAACACCTCCTGCCAATAAATACAAACTTTCTCGTGCGGTCCTCTCAGACATTCTCATATAATCGTCAACAGAATCGGGCGACTCCCCTATTGCCATAAGTTTAATTGCAGCTACACATTTTTGCAACCCTGTGAAGCCTCGTTTGCCTCTAGCATCATATCTCATTTGGAAAAATTCATACCTAATTAAATATTAAACATGCAAAAGTTTTATTTATTTTATCTAAAAGTGACATTTTGTAAATTATAAAAGACGAGTCAAATGATACCTTGCTTCCATAGCGTTGGCTATCATTTGGAAAACATTTTTTCGCAAACGAAATCTTCTTTTGAAATTGCTTGGTTGGTAGACACAATTTTCCGCAAAGTAATCGTTAACTAGACGTCTATGCCCTTCCTCACGATCTCTATTTAACGCCGCACGTCGCGTGAGTAGTGGAGCTGGATCTGGCTGTAGTACGTTATCCATATAATACTGGTACATCATAGTCACGTACAAATCGTCATCGTCGTTATCATCATTGAACGGATGAGCCGGATCAAGACGATTCATATTTTCAGCTTTGAAATATTGAAAGAATTATGTTGTTGAGAGAGATTTATGTTTTTTGTAGTTAAAAATGATATAAGTTGTATATATATTTTATAGTGTAATTTTTTTTTTAATATTACCGTTTGAAAAACGGTCGAAAATTCAACCGTTTGATTTATTCAACGCGTTATAGCCCATGATCATGATAACGTATGGTAACATAACGCGTAATAACGACTACCCGGGGCAGTGTTCCTCCGTTATGGCGCCGTTATGACGCTGCCACATCAGATAACGCCTGAATGGCGTTGCCCACACCCGAGAGACTTATGGAAAAACCAATCCAGTTTTTTGTACGGAAAGTGGTGTACTTTCTGGAAAATTTCAAAGACCAACAAAAATAATAATCACATCTTTGATGATATTGTTAGGTGTTTTGGCTTTTTTAGCTATTTTTTATACTCGATTTCCATGTTACACGTCCTTATAATTTGTTAAAACCGTTGTTGATTTGGTATTTTTTTTTTCTGTTATTGTTAATGTTTGTGTCTTTATTCACTTCCTTTTTTGTTTTCTCAAATTCCATGTTACACTTTCTTATAACTGTATGATTTGGTTGAATCTAAAATACTATGGATGTCCATCTTAAACACATATATGTACCAAATTTGACATAATCTCTACATTTTTTCCAAATAAAAGGAAGTATATATATGGACACGTACCTTTTGTACATCAATTCACTACTACAACTCACTAATATTCTCATCCCTTGTTTAAACGGGGCTGTGTAAATTAAATTGACACAAAACAAGATTTCTTTCTTAACCATTTTGTATCAGCCATGAATATTCGAATCATTCCTTCATGATTACATAATTAACCAGAGTTCGATTCGAGTCATAATATCTATTATATATATAATATATATCTATTATATATATAATATATATCTATTATATCATTTCCATGCATGCATGGGACACACAATGTAGATACGATCCATAACACCCTGACGCTAATATTAATGTAGGACCAGATTCTTCAACACCCTTCTGCCATTTCTCTTTCGATTCATCACCTTCTTTTTCATCGACTTCATCTTCTTCATGCTCCTCCTCCTCACCGGAGCCACCTTCCTCAGCCTGCTGCTTCCCTTTTAGTTTCTTACCATCAATTAATTCGACACAACTAGCTTCTTTAAACTGGTGCATCATTTCATTCAACGCTTCATCACTAGATAATTCCTCATGCTGCATGCATGATCAAACTCAAAGAAAGAACAAAATCCCAGATATATAAAGCCCATGCAATTAATTCTACATGCATCAACCTATCAAGTTTTTTAATTAATAAGTTCAAAAAACTAACATGTATCACCTCACAGATTACTGACTCAATTAACGACTTTGCTTTAACAATATTTTCTTGTGGACCAAATACGTTCACTACTCTCCATTCAGAACCAAGAGAAGAGAGACCTGGTTCAATCTGAAAATTCAAAGTTAT
This sequence comes from Lactuca sativa, assembly GCF_002870075.4. NCBI lineage: Eukaryota > Viridiplantae > Streptophyta > Magnoliopsida > Asterales > Asteraceae > Lactuca > Lactuca sativa. The sequence continues at coordinate 224,085,058 of NC_056631.2, read as the reverse complement.
AATAGTAATAGCAATTTACTTATTCCTTAAAATATGCATGTTAATTAAGATCATAATTAATTAACAAACCTTTATCCATGCACCAGACTCCATTTCCATCCTCAACAGATTACTGCTGTAGTTGCCATGGACATGATTAACCTATATAAACATATACAATAATATATATACACGAATTGAAGCCTTCATATAAAGATCTTATCATTAATGATTTTCTTGTTTTTGATTCAGTTAAGTGTATATTTATAATCATGCACCTTGTGGACAGGGATGGTGATGTTGTCTCCATAAATGATTGGTGGCATCAGAATTACTGGAAAAATCAAGCTACTATATGTCTACAAAAGATGAATTAATCACAATATTTGCAATTATATATAAGTATCAAATGAAAAATAATCATCGTAGTTTTTTTTTTTGTTTCTTTCAATAACCTTTAGGGTTTTATCTAGGATGAGTTCTTCAGCAGATGTAATTTCTTCAGTAGTACCCAGAATATCCAGAAATGAATGCCTGAGAAGATTGGATTCAGCATCCGCTAGTATCCCAATTGTGGCTTTTGAGACTCTTTGAATCTCCTTCATCCCTTCAAAATCGTCCCCAAAGACTGTAACAAGCTGTGAAAAAGAGTAATATATACAGAATTTTCAGCGAAAATGATTTCTATATTTGTAACAGATATGAGATACGTAGAATGTGATCACGTACTTCTTTATTACGAATCCTATATACTTTTCTATCAAGTTTGGCCTCTGAAGCATCTGTCTGAGTTACTTGGTGAGCTTTCCGAGTATTATCTTCATATTGAAAATTAGAGAAGTAAAAACATTGATTACAACTAATTAACAGCTTTCTTGATAATGAAATAAAAACAGATAGGTAATTTTAATCAAATTACTGATACAAAAAGACAACAAGAACACACCGCAGCAGAAATCTTGTGAGAATTGAACGAAGTTCTCCAAGAACCCTTATAAGCAAAAAAGGAACAAAACATCGATCAAATTCTTAAACGTGGAAATTACAAGACAAAAACAAAAGAAATGGAGCTGATATTATACAGTTTCGTAATGATAATGAAATCCTTACTGAAAAATTTCATATAGCAGAGATCATTTAGTGGATGATCATCATGTTTCAGAAACAGCTCTGTAGATAAACGAAGATTTAGATTTGGTTCTTCAACTTTGGCCTTCGCAAATTTGTCTCTTCTTGGATTTCGATTCATTTTGTTGCACACTTCGAACGATTGTAGAAAGAAGACGATCAGGAAAAATGAAAATGATTTTTATTTTTCGGTTGCATGAAGTGATTTACAGGTTTTTGTACGAAGGGTTTCAAGTAAAGAAGAAGAGAAGCGGGAAATTCTGTCATTAATAGACATGAGTTTGTACTTTTAAGTCCTTTGAGATATAAGTTATTTACAATTAGGCCCTGTATTTGTTGTATAACGAAGAGGTGTTCAAGTTCAGATTCTTCTAATCGAATATAATTGGAATTTGGAAAAATTGCGTTAAAGCAATAACCAACAATATGACGCGAGATATGAAAAATTATTCTTTAAGAACGTTAAAAAAATATATTTTAATCCCTAATTTACGAATCAACTACTATTAATTATTATAATTAAATGTGAAATGCATTAATTATGGATTATTAATGAATTTTATATTTAATTATGGTAATATTTCTTATAATTAATGTGCTTAACATTTAATTATGATAATAATTATTATTAATTAATACTTCTTATATGCTTTAGGACACATATTAGAAAATCCCTTAATTATTTGAAATAAAAAGCATTTTACAAAAGTTAGCAAGATGCATTTACATTCGTGAAACTAATTTTATGTCATATCTCCAAAATAACATAATTTATATATTGGCTCAAAAGTACCTAATATTAATCAAATGCAAAATATAAACGGAATAAGTGCTCAACAAATTTTCACGGTTTGCCGAATTTCTTTTTATATTTTCATTTAATTAGTATTGTTTGACATCTTTTCGTAGGGGTGTGCAAAAAAAAAAAATTGAAAAAACCGAAACCAAAAAAACAAAACATTTGAAAAACCAATGGTTTGATTTTTGTTTTTAGAAAAACCGATTTTTTAGGTTCGGCTTGGTTTTTCAGTATCTCGAAAGCAAAAAACACCAAACCGAACCAAAATACACAAAATGACGTCGTTTTATATATAAATATCATACCATTAATAAAGTAATCCATAAAATAATAAAAATTAATATTCTATGGTGTAGGTGAAACACATATATGATAGGAGATGTTAGAGGGTTAAAAGTCTTGAAAGATTCAAATCACATACATCTTATATCAATTGTAAGATTCAAAAGTGGAGATTTTTTTTGATACTATAGAATGAAGAAAATAATTAACTCAATCATCACATGATTGATTATTTGTAAATGAGAACACATATAGGTTTGGTTGTCAGTTTTAAAAGTTTAGACTTGGTTCATTGGGTTCGGCTGTCGGTTTCACATGAAAGAAAATAATTAACTCAACCATCATATTTTCATTTATTAGACTCGGCTCATTGGGTTCGACTGTCAGTTTCAAAAGTTTCAGGTTAGGCATAGTATTCATACTTTTCATTTATTAGACTCGGCTCATTGGGTTCGACTGTCAGTTTCAATAGTTTCAGGTTAGGCATAGTATTCATACTGGAAATTATGATCAGGGATCCCTTTATCAACCGACATCTACCTCAGAGATTCCCCCTGAAATATTTTTCAAATACAAAAGTTCAGTATCTTCCCCCGAATTAGTAAATTAGTCAGGATTCCTTGGCACAGAGTACAAAGGCATTCCAGGATGACTACAATACAAGTCATGAGTGATAGCGAAACCAAGCTGGATAAGCTTTTTTATGTCGAAAGCCCTAAAACTAGCTATCTTATAGCAGACAACTAAGGCAAAGCCTACTCAACTAATCTCATAAGTTAATACAACAAGTGATAGTAACACATGATCTATAGAAAACAAGAATAAGTCTAACTGGAATCAACTGATTCCAGGTTATCATTCATAAAACCGATCAGGAGAGTATTTATACATCAACAAAATAAAGAGGTAAAGTAGAGTCCTTCCAGGAACTAGGTACTAATAAGATAAGCATAACTAGCTAAACAAGTAAATAAATACGATTTTCTTCACTTCCCCTCAAGATGGAATGTGAAGATCGTGAACGCCCATCTTAATGAAAACCCTCAATCCCAAGAGGTTTAGTAAAATGATCAACAAGTTGATCTTTAGTGTGGATAGCAGCTGGAAAAATTTCTCACGTCTCAACTCTCTCACGGACGAATTAACAGTTCATCTCAACATGTTTAGTATGTTTGTGGAAAACCGGATTTTTGGCGATATGACAAGTAACTTGATTACCGCAATGAAGACGAGTTGCACCTATGTGGGGAGCTTCAAGATATAGTAACCAACAAAGCCACAAAATTTCACTAATAGTAGTGACCATGGACCGATACTCTGCTTCAGCAGAAGAACAGGATACCACATATTGACTTCTTTGTTTTCCAAGAAATGGAGGCACCGCCAAGAGTAATGAAATAACCAGCGTTGCGTGAAAAGACAACCAAGCCAATTTAAGTCACAATATGCATCCAAGGTTAAATTCCCATTCGTGGGAAAGAAAATACCGTGACCATGTGTAGTTTTGAGATATCGCAACATACAGAGAGCAACATTCCAATGTGTTTCGTGAGGAGCGAAACAAATTGGCTAAGCATGTGACTTACAGATAAGAAGACGACCAATGAGCCACCTGTACTTTCAAACATCGGTCAAAAGAAAATACCCTGACCAGGTGTAGTTTTGAGATATCGCAACACACGGAGAGCAACATTCCAATGTGTTTCGTGAGGAGCGGAAACAAATTGGCTAAGCATGCTGACTCCAAAGGTAAAGTCGAGTCGTGTGACTTGCAGATATAGAAGACGACCAATGAGCCTCCTGTACTTTCCAACATCGGTCAAAAGAGAATCATCTTCGGTAGTCAGACGGATGTTTCGCTCCATAGGAAAAGCACTTGGTCTACAACCTTCATACAACTATCAACCAATATATCAAGGGTATGTTTCCGTTGACAGAGAACCATTCCATCCGTCATTGGGTGACTTAAATGCTAAGGGAGTACTTCAACGGTCCCAAATCTTTGATACTGAACTTGCTATTAAGAAAAGCTTTGACTTTAGTAATCTACTGGTCATCATTTTTCCAGAAGAATGACGTCATCAACATAGATAAGGGATGATATATAAATGTCCATTTGTTTGAAGATAAAAAGTGAATGATCAGCCTTGTAATGCTTGAATCCAATATGGAGAAGAGCTTTAGTGAACTTACTGTACTTGCTATCAAGAAAAGCTTTGACTACTTCTGTTCACCTTAACGCTACTGATGGCACACCCATACCAAATACTACGGACTACAGATCTATAGTTGGTGGTTTACAATATCTATCATTAAAATGCCCTGATGTTTCATTCTCTGTCAGCAAATTATCATAATTCATGTATTGCCCAACTGACATTCATTGGGTTGCCCTAAAAAGGCTACTACGGTACCTTCACGGTATCATTCACCATGGATTTCTCATATGACGCAATTCCCATTACATCTTCATGCATTCACATATGCAGATTGGACAGATGACAAACAAACTTATCGAAGTACCAAAGGATATCTTGTATATCTTGGTTCCAACCCAGTAGCATTGAGCTCAAAACGACAACTCACCTTAGCAAGATCATCAATAAAGGCATAATTTCATGCTATTGCCTCAACTACAATTAAAGTTCAATGGATCATTTCTCTGCTACATGAACTTGGCTACAAATCTAATATTAACCTAACCATTTTTTGTGACAATTTGAGTGCCACTCCTTATTCTGCAAATCCATTATTCCACTCAAGAATGAAACATTTGGCCCTTGATTTTCACTTTGTTCACGAAAAAGTCCAAGAAGGGTATATACGTGTCACACATATAAAAAGAGGTGACCAACTTGCGGGTGTTCTAACCAAACCATTGTTAAAAACACTGCTACAACAATCTTCTATCCAAGATTGGACTATTCTCATGATCGTCCGTCTTGCGAGAGCATATTAACACCTAACACACATTTATTTATGTATAGTCATTCAATTTTGCATTGTATATACAGATAGAATCAATCACATAATATTGAAATCTTCAACCTTTTTGTTAATATTCTTATAAGTATGACCTACGTCCATGGCATGAGGGAGTATTATTATTCACAAAGTTAAAAATGTTATCACAATCAAATACACGACGACCACTTTAAACCCTAGCTACTATCCTTTATATAGGCAAAGTATACACATAAACCCTAGCTACACAACTAAACTGGGCCTCCTTTCTGTCAGCTGATTGTCAGCCAAGCTAGTTACTGGTCAACCAACTAGCTATGGATTAGTTACAGATCATCCAACTGATGGTTCGTCAGCTAGCTAATGCTTCGCCAACTAGCTGTTGGTCTTTAATTCTCAAATCACATTTAACACAGTAAATTTTTATTAAAAATAAAAGTTAGAAATAACGGCGACACCAATAATGACAACATATGCCAATAGGCATTTCATCAATAAGTAACAACACATAAATTCAACCAAAATATATTCCTTCCTTTGTTTCCGTTTTGTTAATACAATCAAACGGTTTCGAAATCCGATATACATATGTGCCTGAGGGAGGAATAGACATTTCATCAACACAACAAAAATTTCTAAGATTCTCATCCCTTGTAAAATGGGGTGGTGTAAATTTGACCAAAAACAAGATTTCCTAACCATTTTGTACTAGAAACATTTGTGTATCATTCATTCATGATTATGTAACAAGAATTTGTTCCCCTTCCCTTCACAATCTAATACCATTTGCATGCATGTGACACACCTGATCCATCATGCTGCTGACAAAGGACCAGCATCTTCAGATTTCTTATGCTGCAAATGCTGCTGCTTTTCTTCATCTGTTAGACTGGAACCACTTTCCTCAGCCTGTAGCACCTGCTGCTTCCCTTTATCCAATTCACCGGATTCTTCTGTTTGTTTACTTCCCTCTGATGATTCCCCAGGAGAAGGACTTACAGGTCCAAAAGTTTCACTCCAAGTAGGTTCTTTAAACTCATGCTGCTTTTTCTTTTCTTCTGATTCACCTTCTGTTTGATTAGAACTAGATCCCTCTGATTTCCAATCACCAGAATTCTTAATTCTTAGAAAAGTTTGACCCGAAATAGGTTCACCAACCTTCTGCTTCTTCTTTTTGTTTGATTCATCATTAATAACAGACTTCTTATGATCAATTAATTCACTACAACTAGGTTCTTTAAACTGATACAGGAATTCATTTAGTGCTTCAGTAGCAGATAGTTCTTCAGGCTGCATGCAACAACAAATTAAATCCCATCAAGCCCAATTAAATGATATATGCAGTCTTTGAATAACAAGTTAAAAGAAAAAAAATAATAATTACATCACCTGTTCAGATATTACTGACTGAATTAACAACTTAGCCTTGTTAACATTTTCATGTGGACCAAATATATTCACTACTCTCTCCCATTCCCAAACACCAGGAAAAGAACCTTGTTCAATCTGAAAATCGACAGTTTTAGTAATAGCAATGTATTTATGCTTCAAGATATTTAAATGAAATAAAAAAACCTTTATCCATGCACCAGACTCCTTCTCAATTCTCAAGATATTACTCCTGTAGGTTCCAAGGAGCCGACAAACCTAAATAAACAGATTCAGAGAAAACAAGGCTTAAGACAAGTAATGACCAAAATGCCCTTCCTGTTTTATGTCCAGTTAAGTATATAGTCTCACCTTGTGGAGGTGGATTTTGATGTGGTCCATATAAATTGCTTGTGGCATCAGAATTACTGGATAGCACAAACTACTATATGTCTACAGATAATGGAAACATTAGTCAGAAAGATGAAAGGTTTTTTTTTTTTTGCAAAAACAAGGGAGTTAATTACCTTTAGAACATTCTCCAGGATGAGTTCTTCAGCAAGTTTAACTTCATCAACAGTACCCACCAAGTCCAGAAATGAATGATTCAGAAGATTGGATTCAGCATCAGCTAATACTCCGATTGAGGCTTCTGAGATTATGTGAATGTCCTTCATCCCTTCGAAATCTTTGTCAATGAATTTGACAAGCTGTAAATAGAATTTTTAGAATGAGAATGAAAACATACATGAGTTCCATATTTGTAACAGATAGAATGTACCTACTTCTTTATTACGAATCCGATATACTTTCCTATCAAGTTTTTCACCTGAAGCAATTGCCTCAGCTAGTTGCTGAGCTTTCCCATAATCTTCTGATAACCATATGAGAAAATAATTGATAAAGATTAATGTATGTTAATCAAACAAATAAATGAAATGAATCTACGCATAGGGATTATTTTCGAGAAATAGATTATAGAACAGAAATTTCTTGGAAAACATCATTGATTACAACATTCTTGGTGAGGATATCAACTACATAGATCATATAAATCAGATTACTCATACAAAAAACAACAAGAATCTCCAACAGATACAGATTAGTGTCAACAAAAACAATACAACAGAGAATTCTGTAGAAAATTAAACGAAAGTCTTCATATACAGATGAAACAAACAAATATCGATCAACTTCTTGGACATGGAGGTTAGAATTCATCTCTTTACCGAAAATTTTTATATAGAAGCGATCATCCATGGGAACACCATCTGTGTTCAACAGCGATTGAAGTAAACCTGGATTTTGATTTGGATCTTCAATTTTGGCCTTCGCAAAATTTTCTTTTTCTGGATTTGGATCCATTGTCTTGCTTCGTTTGATAGATTGAGAGTTGAGAAGTAGAAAAGGAAGAATGCAGATGAAATTCGTTGTGTTGCGTGAAGTACAGCGTTTCAAGAAAAAAAAGAAGAGTGGCGGGAAATTCTGTTATTATTTGACATGTCACTGAAAAGATAATTAATAGATTTAAGTCCTTTTAAATATAATTTATTTACGATTAGTCCCTGTACTGTATGTGTTGTATAAATTAAGACGGGGAGTTCAAGTTCGGTTTTTGTAGTTGAATATGATTAGAGGCAAATTGCGTTCAAATAGGGCCAACTCTATGTTAAAAAAAGAAAAAGAAATATACGAAGTAAAGAGAAAAAAACAAGATTTTTTTTTAATTTTTATTTTTGATGTGGGTAGGTTGAAGATGACCACACCATATGTGAAAGTATTTGTTTAATTGAGACGTTTAATAATCTTTGTTGACTTCTCTTTTAATTCATGTTAACTTCTAATGAACAGTGTCACATACAATTCTCGATGGAAAACACATTAAATGCAAAAACATTAGTGAAACAATATGAATTGCGCCTCCTAAACTCATAATTACTAATGACAATGGAGCGGGCATTGGGCGAGGTATGGTATCCCCGTCCTGCATCCGAAACTAAAATGTTTCATTGAACATGCATTGTTTTCTGTCGGGCATCTTATTGGATAAGTTTTTCCCTAAACCAAAATCTTGAAAGCCAAAAATTAACATATTTTTGGAAAAAGCTATAAAAGTTAAACAATGAACCGAAAAAACTAATATTGTAACATAACCAAGTACAAAATATGGAAAAACTAAGTCCATAACATTATTACAAATTTACAATAATTTTAGCACAGACACCAAATCATCCAAAATTGTTGTTCTATTTGATATGATATGAATGAGTTTGCATATTTGGTCTTTAACATTTTTATTTTAAAACTTGGATGATCCTTAAACTTTATTCTATTATGTATGTTTTCCTTAATAACTTTATTCTATTATGTATGTTGTCCTTAATATACATAAAAAAAAAATCCTTTTACCCTTATTTATTTCTTGTACATATATATATTTTTATTTCTTGCTTATTATTTATTATTTTGATTATATGAAACGAACCCATCAATCCACAAACCACACCTTATCCCTTCTATCCCTCCCACCGTCATCTTTGTGATGGTCATCTCCCTAAAAGAGTCACTGATGATAGTCATTTTCTCCATCAATGTTTATAACTTATTCTTCCTTTTTATTGAAAGTGTTTCTTTTGTGAGTTCCATAAAGAGGTGAATTCATGAAGAAACACTCAAATCTTTCATCAAGGCACCTAATGCCTCTTTCTTTTCGAACCAACAAACACCCAAACATAAAAACATCAATTACACCATCAACTAAAATAAATCCAAACATCATGGCCATCATGTTCACATCCTTCTATGTCATTACCAATATGTCGAGAAAGACATCCTATCTAGTGGTCAATCTAGAACTAAAAACCATATGGTTCACAAGTGAAATCCATAGAAAATGAAAATAAAAATAAAAAAAAAATACTAGTTGTGGGTCCGGATCAAGTTATATTAACATGATAGAAAAAAAAAACAAAACACAAATAAAAAAAATACTACTTTTGATAATATGCTCTTTTAATTTAAATCTCTCTAATTTACATGATAAAATTTCATACATGATCGTTATGTCCGATCAACAGGTAGTGAACTTAAACCAACCCTTATATGTTTATATTGGTCATTATCTTCTTAGTACTTTTATTTATCATTCATTTAGAAAAAAAACTTGAATAAATACATTTTTTATTCTAATTTATGAAACAAATGGCAATTAACAAATCAATAATTAACTAACACAATTCTAAAACTTGGAAGTGAATGTAACTAAACAAGTCCAAAGAACCAATTGCCAAAATCATTGACAAATTCGCCCCTGTTAGTGTGAACTATGAATCAAAGGTTTGGAATTTGGAAGTAAATTTAAATAAAGTATTTGTTTGATTACTTTATTTAAATTCACTTTCAAATTCCAAAGAATTCGACCCTGTTTAATTACTTTTGTCTTTGGGCCAAAGAACCCACCTTCACCAAACATAAACTTGCCATTGAATTCCTATCGAAAAACTAGTTGTTGTTGATTCTAACAAGGTTCACAACATATTTTGTCTTCAAAAATTCCGTTCATTCACTCCAAATTCACCATTACGTAGAGGTAAGGAAATAGAGACGATTTGTTCGGTGGACCAACAAATCAAAATTCCTAACTATTGGAAATCAAACCTAAATACACTTGTTTATCTTTAGCAAGCCAAAAACCATCTCCAACATTTTCATCATAAAAAAAACCTGCGAACCTCACCTATAGCCATCAAATCCTAACCACAAAATTCATCCGTTTGCCTTCTCATTCTTAACTGTTGGGCTTAGCGGCGCAACTTGTTGCCCGTTTGCCTTCTCATTCGTTGTATGATGAAAACTAAAATTGCAAATGGAAATTATTTTAAAATGAAATCCGTAATTCAAAATCAACAACCACTGCTGCCCACCAAACTCATATTCTCAATCATCAGAAAGGGAAATTCCAAAATTAACAAGAATTTGCAAAAAGGCAAAATCAATGGAAATGGAGACCAAACGATGCACAAACTAGAGACATATTTGAACCCGAACCGTCTTCTTCACCCGCAAATGAAGCTTGGCGGGCGGCAACGGTGATCCAATTGCTTCACTTGTGAATTGAGCTTGTGGGCGGCAATGGTGTTGCAGTGAGAGAAGGAAGAAATAGAAGTTTGGGTTCCTATATATTAGGGACTAAATACGAAATAGAATAATGTTTAGGGACCATCTTAGTTAAAAAAATGTTAGGGACCAAGTATGCAAACTAACCCAAACCACATGGATCATTCATGTAATTTGCTCTAAAATAACATGCATCTAATTGCTAAGTAATGGTCTTATGAACATTATTTACCTAAACGGCTAAACCATATCATAATCATAATCAATAAAACGAGTTGTATATTCCTGTGTATATTCCATGATATATATTTGCCACCAATATATATATATATATATATATATATATATATATATATATATATATATATATATATATATATATATATATATATATATATATATATTATGTGTGTACATTCCCTATTATTGTGTATATCCGTTATTATTACAAAAATTGTCAATTCCATCATCTTTACTTGATAAAGATTCCTTCTTATGATACATGTACCTGGAGGAGTGGATAGTCATTTCATCAACACAAAAAAGACTTACTAATATTTTCCCATCCCTTGTTAAATGGGGTGTTGTAAAATTCACCAAAAACAATATTTCATAACTATTTTGTATCAATAATACTCGAATCATTCATGCATGATTACACAACAACAATTTGTTTCCAATTCCACACATGGGACACACACAATGTAGATAGATTTCATAACGATTTCGGATGACATCTTCTGATTCTTGACATCATTCATCTTCAGATTTCATGTGCTGCTTCCCTTTATCGATCTTCTTCTTTTCTTTTTCAGTTGAACTAGAACCAGAACCAGAACCACCTTCCTCAGCCTGCAGCTTCTCTTTCTCCACTTCACCGGAATATTCATCATCATTATCATATTCATTCCCTTGTTTTGTTTGTTTACTTCCCCCAGGAGAACTAGAAGCTACGTGTCCAAAAGTTTGACTCCAAGTAGGTACTTTAAACTCTGATTTACCTTCTGTTTCTTTAGATCCCTCTCCATCGGATTTCTTAACTCTTAGAAAAGTTTGACCCCATTTATGTTCACCAACCTTCTGCTTCTTCGACTTTTTGTTTGATTCCTCATCAATAGTATCAATTAATTCACTACAACTTGGTTCTTTAAACTGCTTCAAGAATTCATTTAGTGCTTCAGTAGCAGATAGTTCCCCAGGCTGCATGCATGCAACAACAAAAACCCCATTAACCCAAATTCAATTATATACACTCTTTGAACAAAAAAAATACTATATATTAATATATAATTACTGTATTACATCACCTGATCAGATATTACTGACTGAATTACATACTTGGCCTTGTTAACATTTTCCTTAGGACCAAATACATTCACTACTCTCTCCCATTCCCAAACACCAGGAGAGGGTCCTTGTTCAATCTGAACATTCAAACTCTTAAATATAATTTATAACATAAATATATGATCAAGATGTGTAAATGAAATAACAAACCTTTATCCATGTTTTAGTCTCCACTTCAATTCTCAAGAGATTACTTCCATACGTGCCAAGGACACGACAAACCTAAATAAACAGATACAGAAATGTAAAGACCAAAATACCCTTTTCTGTGAAGCTAAGTTTGTATGTACTTATCACCTTGTGGAGAGGGATGTTGATTTTGTCCCAACAAATGCCTGGTGGCATTAGAATTACTGGATAGCAAATGCTACTATATGACTGCAGTTATTGAATTCACACAAAATTGGTAAGTGTAAGTATGAAATAAACAGAAAATGTTGGTGTCTATATATGTTGTAAAATGCTACTATATATATATGACCTTCAGAATGTTGTCTAGGATAAGTTCTTCAGCATGTTTGACTTCGCCAGCTGTACCCACCATGTCAAGAAATGAATGATTGAGAAGATTGGATTCAGCATCAGCTACTACCCCAATTGTGGCTTTTGAGATTACGTGAATGTCTTTTATCCCATTAAAATCTTTGTCAATGAATTTGACAAGCTGTGAATGAAAAAGAGAAGGGTTAAATTAGATTATTAATTCGCAAGAGATCAATGAAACTTAGGTTTCATATTTGTATATAATTACAGAGGGAATGTGCGATTTCACATACTTCTTTATTACGAATCCTGTGTAATTTCCTAACAAGTGTCTCCCCTGAAGCAAATGCCTCAGTTAGTTTCTGAGCTTTCCCTTCTTCTTCTGATAATCGTGAGAAAATATATAAACAAATCATGTTAGTTGAACAAATAATTGAAATGTATATACGCACAAAGATTATTTCAAGAAACAGATTATAGAACTGAAATTTCTGTGAAAAAACAGATGAATTCATTGAAGTAACGTCACCAACTCAAAGTCGTTCATTAACAGTAGCTTGGATTTGAAATTTAGATCATGATTATATATGAACAGCGTTGATTGCAACTTTCTTAGTCAGGAAATCAACCACAGATCATATAAATCGGATCACTACACACAAATACTTAGGTCAAGAATCCCAACACAACATAAATCTCTTGAAATTCAATCCAATTGGAAACCTCACCATAAATTAGAGAAAGAAAAAACAAAGGTCCATCAAGTTTTTGAACATCGAGGTTGTAATCAAGAAAGAAAAAGAGACGGTGATTATATTCAACTCCTTACCGAAAATTTTCATATAGCAGTGAGGATTAATGCAACCACCATCAGGTTTCAGCAACGACAGATGTAAGGGCAGATCTGGATGTTGTTCTTCAATTTTGGCTCTCGCATATTTTTCTATTTCTGGATTTGGATCCATTATCCTGCTTCCTTCCAAAGATTTGTGAAGTAAGAAGATGAACAGGAAGAATGAAAATGAAGTTTTTGTGTTGTGCGAAGTGATTTACGGGTATTGCATGAGGGGTTTCAGGTTAAAAATAAGAGAGGCGGGAAATTCTGTTATTAATCGACATGATGCTTAAAAAATTATTTTGTTCAATTAAGTCCTTTGAGATATCATTTATTTATGATTAGTCCCTGTATATATTGTAAAACCATGGGTGTTAAAGTTTTGTTTTTCTAATGGGACTATAACATAAAAATTCTTATGTTTGCTGGATTTAACTATTTTACATATTTTACGTTTATTAAAACCGGATGTTTATTAAAGTTCTTATATTTGATAGAAATATTTAGTTTTATCATTTTTCTGGTTAAAAAAAACCATTGAGTTTGATTTTCTAGTTCATTAAAACCTTGAGTTTGATAGAAATTTTTAGTTTTTTCAGATTAATTTGCAAAAATGATAAAATAGAAAAAAAATTGCAAATTTGAAGCATTAATAAAACTAAAATACAACTATAGATAAAACTAGGGGTGTTCAAAACCGGATATCTGAAAATTCAGATATCCGAAAATTCGGATAGTTGATTTTTGATATCCGAATCCGTATCCGAAATTTCAGATATCCGAAATTTCGGATACGGATTCGGATATTAAACCGGATATCCGAATTTCATTAATTTTAAATAAATATCCACATCCGAACATCCGATCCGTAAAATCACCGCAACTCTTGAAATTAATAATAACAACTATTTTAAATCTTGCGACATAGATGTATATCGATAGCAACAAATAAATATATGTAACATTTACTTAATAGTTTTTGATTATAAGCCAACGAACCAGGATTATAACAAACAAATATATAACGATTGTAAATGGAAATGTTTGCAATAAAAGTTTGGAAAGAATGGTCATGAAAAAGTTGAAAATGGTGGGGAACATTAGTCCATTAAGCATGCCAATGTTTCTAATTTCTCATTTTAAAATATTAAAAAATAAAGAAAAATTATTTTTTTCGGATATCGGATATCCGAAATATCCGAAACTTTATAAATTCATTATCCGTATCCTAATCCGAAAAATCGGATATCCGAAAATCCGGATATCCGAAATTTCAGATATTTCGGATCGGATTTTCGGATTTTCGGATCGGATATTTCGGATGCGGATATTTTTGAACACCCCTAGATAAAACCGATAAAAGCTTACAAACATAAGAGTTTTTATGACAATTGTCTTTTCTAATTGTACGTTCTTTTACAGAATAGTTATTTTTCAATTGGAAAATGCGTCAGGTGAAATCATATTACAAAGAGACGTATCCCTCAGCTGCCAAGAAAGGAAAATTGATTTATTACTCCCCCGGTCTCATTTTAATAGTCAATATTTCATTTTTGCTTTATTCTAAAATAACAGTCTACTTCTAAAAATAAATATCTCTTTTATCAAAAACACCCCTTATTATTAGTTAATCTACTATGGAATTAAATGCAACAAAAGATGCAATTAAATACAACAAAATTTGCAATTAAATACAACAAAATGTTACAATTGTCATTTCATTTAATAAAATTAGTGATAATTAAAGTTTCTTAATCTGTGTTTTTTGTCTGTGGATATCAATTTTTGGACAGAAGAAGTATGATTATTTTATTTTATTTTATTTTTTAATTTTGTCAGTTTTACAAATTATTGCAACAACATACACTTTTTTTTATGTATGTTGTATGTCTAAAAATATCTCAATTAGGTAATAAAAATTTTCAATCTACTCAATGCTATTTGGAAATTATTTTTAGGTATCAAAGATATCATAGGATAGATAATTGATTTCGTTTAATGGTTTAAACAAAATTAGCTGAAAAGATGCTAACTGAACGATGGAAGATGTAATTTTTATTTGTATATGAGCAGTGGTAGACCTAAAGGTTCCTAGGGGTCCCATACCACTACTAGGTTTTCGCTTCGAAGTGTAAAAATATGATTTTTTTTTTATCTTTTTTTTTTTTTGTATTAAGATCAAGGTTCTAAATATCGTAATGCGTGACTTGGCGGCAATGTCAAGCCTCAAGCTTTTCCGAGTCTTGGCGAGCCACTTCGTTTGTAAGACGTGACGTAAGGCGGCAATTTTGTATATAATTAATATTTTTATATATGCATTTTCAACTATTATTCTATTTTATACACATATATGAGTTAAAGAGACGTTTTGGTAAAGTTTGGTGGCATGTACAAGCCTAGGAGTCACGACTCACCATGGCAGAGCCATGTCGAACTTTTTAGAACCTTGATTAAGATCAAAGCACTAAAAAACATATGCAACGATGGGTATATTTATCCGTGTAGTATGGCCTAATCATAACTAGCCCTTTGTACATTGTATATTTATCCGTGTAACGAAAATCCCTCGAGCATGGGAAATTATTCTCAGTAACATGGTATCAGGATAAAAACCCTAGCATGCTGTTTCCTTCCCTCTCATGTCGTTTTCACCTTCTATAACTAACACCCTTTTTTTTCTCATCTTCTTAATCATGTCTGTTCCTAATGACAAAATATACGGATGCACAAATATCAAATCCTATGTTCCTCGAATCCTATATTTGGAACACATGAACTATGATTCATGTTGTGAGCTTTTCAAGACCCACTACATCAGATATGGAGTCTATGATCACCTTGAGGGTACCCCCAATAAACCGGCTGACAAAGAATGGTGTGAGGTTGATAGCATTGTCAAACAATGGCTATTTTGCACTTTATCTCAATCTCTTCTCAACTCCATCATATAACGCCAAGGTTCTAAAAGGCTTGAGGCGTAGCGTGACGGCAACGCCAAACCTCAAGCTTAACGAGCCATGGTGAGCCATGACATTTTTCAAGGTGTGATGTAATACAACGATTTTGTATTAATTTATAATTATATTACCACATAAATATAGATTTCTATCAAATATAACTAGTTTTTAGAGGGGTTATATAAAGAACTAATAACACAAAGTTAACAAAAAACACAATACTTGTATGTATGATTAGAAAAGGCATAAAAAATAGAAAAAAAACGTGTCTCAAACGAAAAAACACGCGCCATAACACACCATAACGTGCCATGACATGCCATATCATGCCTTGCCAAGTACCACGCCTATAACAACGTTATGAGACGTTTTTGTAACGGCGAAATCGTGCCTTTTAGAGCACTGTACAAGTCGATTGCACTGCTTCTCAACTATGGAAAATCCTTGAAGACTTGTTTTGTGACAATAAAGAGGCCAAAGCCATGGAGCTCGACAATAAACTCAAAAATATTGTTCTTGGAGACTCCTCTGTCATCGACTATTCTACCCAAATAAAAATAATATCAGAATTGCTATCAAATATTGGAGCCCCGGTGCCGGAAAGAAACCTAGTTATATATGTCATCAATAGTCTTCCTCCAAAGTTTGATCACATACCCACCACGATTTGTCATAAGACTTCGTTTTGATCTTGGCTATAGATGTGCTTCATGCTCACCATTGAAGAACATCGCATGATTCATAATCAAAATTGCCTTGTTCAAACCCCACATCAAGACCACTCTTCTGCTCCTACTGCTCTCAAAGTAAATCACAACAATAATCGGGGCTGAAACTCATCTTGTGGGGGCATAAATTTTAGTCGTGGAGGAGGTCGGAATCACTGTGGGGGCGACAGCAGCAGATGCAACGACGACAGGGGAGACAATCATCAACAACGCATCGTTGGATCTAACAATAATCCTTTCCGATTACATAGCGGCACATGAGGTTGGGGGTGCCGGTTCTTGTATCCCGGTCCGCTCCCTCAACAATAAACAGTACCTTTTTTTTTTCTAGTGGGCTTCTTCCTTCTCTTTCAGTAAGTCCATGGCACCAACAATCCAATACCAATTGGCAACAACAGCCTAACAACAACAATGCAAACCAACAACATCAATGGCCCAACAGTGTAACCTATCAACCTCAGACCTTCTTTTCTGGACAACCCACTAATCCAACTTGGTTTCAAGTTCCTGCTTAAAATGATCAAAATATGTCTCTTCCTTAGGCTTTTAGCACCATGAACCTTCAAGACTCGGGAAACTCTAAATGGTTGATGGACACCGGGGCAACTACATACCTTCATGCCGATGCAACTATACTCAAATCCTTTGGAAATAAATGCAATAACTTTTCTGTTTTAGTCGGTGATGGATCACACATTCCATTTACTCGTAAGGTAACACCACTCTTAATCACAACTCGTTTGTCCTTTAGTTTAACAAAATGTTCTTATTACACCTTAGATTATCAAAAAATTAATACATGTTTGTCAATACTTGTTATAATAAATGTTCTATTGAATTTGATAAGTTCGATTTTTCTATAAAGGATTATCAGACTTGACAAAATTCCTTCTTCAATGTGATAGTTCGGGTGATCTCTATCCTATTACAACGCCCACTCCTCAAGCTCTTCTAAGTGTCGATTCTACCACATGGCATAAAAGACTTGATCATCCTGGTCCAGAAACCCTCAAGCATTTAATTTCTAATAATCTCAATACATGTAATAAGAAGAAATCTTCATTTGTTCCATGTTTGTTAACTAGGAAAACATGTCCAGTTGTTGTTTGATTATCTAAAACTAATGTTATGTTTCCTTTTCAAGTTATTCATTCGGATGTTTGGACATCACCTTTGCAAATTCATAATGGTATTAAATATTATATTCTATTCCTAGATCAGTTCTCTCATTTCTTCTGTGTGTATCCTTTAGGCCAAAAATCCAAAGTTTTTCAAAATTTCTTCACTTTCGTGTATTCATCAAAAATCAATTTCAAACCGATATCCAAACCTTTCAATGTGACAATGTTAAAGAATTCGAGAATACCTAATTTCATACTCTTTGTGACTCGATTGGTATTTACATGTGTTTTTCGGGCCCATATACATCCCAACAAAATGGTAAATTGGAACGCATCCTTTGCACCATTAACAACATTATTCACACACTTATTTTGCAAGCTTATCTTCCTCCCACATATTGGATGGAAGCTCTTCGTATGTATCACAACTAGCATTTTAGCTAGGAAGTTCTGTTTCCATGTAAACATCAACTACTGTAAGACTTGTACTCTAAGTGAATATCATGCTATATGCTAACATGAAACCATCCATTTGAATCCAAACTCTTGATTTAAGTTCAAAACCTAATACAATACATCTCATATGTTCAACTATGGATTGAAAACCCTAAAAATCCCGGTTCAAGATTATTATGGGCTATGATTCTCTTATTAGGCCTAATGGACCAATAAACTTTCAATTTGACTACTTTCGGCCTAGGAACCCTATTTGGGGTGAAATTAGGGTATTTTGAGTCATATGGTCCTAGAATAATCAATCTTATTTCTAATGGGCCATGATGGGCCATAACTAGTTTCAATAGCCCTAATGGGCCGTAAGCCACATTATTGGGCTTCTTTGGGCCGCGAACCCTCACAAAGGCCCAATAGGCCGAAAAATAATTATTTTGGGCCTCATGATTTCGAACTAAGTTAAGAAGGGCCCAAACTTTCTCTTTTCCTTTCCTCCTTCCTATCTCTCGGCCCAACAAAAAAAAAAGAAAAAGAAAACAAATGGGAGGATATTTGAAGTGCCACCTCATAATTGATGGGTTTTGGTCATAAGACATCCTATGTGATCATACAAACCCTAATGCTTGGATCTAGGTTTCTCTATTGTACATGCTTTGAATCCAAGACTATAAACCCTAATTATAGCATTCAAGTAATCATATTAACATGAGAATAGGTTTATAATGTTACCTTGATTGTTATGTAGCAATAACAATCCCAATTCCTCCTTGAATTGACTTTGGAAGGCTTAGAGTCACAAGTGTCACTCCTCTAATGGCTTACAAACACCAAAAACAAATGGAGAAGGTATAAGGAGAGAGAGGAGGTATTGAATTCGTTCCTAAGAAGCCTTAGGGAAGGTCTGTCCGAATTCATGAGTCAAGGGGTGTTTATATAGGTGTAGAGATAGGGTTTCAGTCATTATCCTTATCTAGTTGCTTGTCCACCAAGCAACCCATCAGATAATCCTTGAATCCTTATCATAGTCGAATTCTAAGGCCTTATCACCTTAAATTCGTCCAACCTATTAATAAGATAATCCTTACCTTATTTTGTAACTATCACATAATTACAATTCAGCCCCTTTAGTTTAATTAATTACATTTGATCACAAAATTAATTCTTAATTAATTATTGACCAATATTAATTAAACAAATATGATTTCTTCTTTAATACATTATTCTTATAACATAATAATAAATCATAATAACCTCTCTCTCTATTCATTTCTCCAATCAAGTTGCTTTGGTGAAGGCAACCCAAAAGGACCATGCACCATCGGGTCAAGTACATACCAAAATAGTTATGGACTTAGACACTAATCCATCAGTCTCCCACTTGGATAAGTCTAATAACTATTCTGCGTATGACTTCAGATCCTGATCTGCAATCGTAGCTTTCCAAAGCCGCTGTCAACTCTGATCATATAAGATACGTGTGTCCTTAGATAAGGGATCATATATTCCTCCATTCTAGATATCGTATAAGATATGATTTCAAATCATTCTCTTTGTACTATATCTCGATTCCCGATTTATGACGACTGACTAATTGAACAAATCAAATTAGCCCTAGCCCGGCCGAGCATATATGTTTGTCATCACTAAATCATCGAGGGGCCCAAAGATATCGCTTTTATCCTACTTTGGATAAAAGGAACGGATAAACTTTGATACAATGCTTGCTTGCACTCACCCACCGAATCACACACAACAATATGTTTTATAACACCAAGTTACTGGTGCATTTACATATTATCAATGTGCAACCGATTTGCAAGATACAACTCTCACATCTCGGTTTCAAGAATATAAGATGTTATCGTCTCACTAATCACTCGTGATACAATTTCATGGAGTGATCCAAATGAGCGTGGGTTTAATCCAATGCTCAAATTCATATTCATAAGCACTCATGAACGTTGCAACAAACATTTGCTTATGTCTAATACTCTTTTAGACAATCCACACACCAATTCACGACAGTCTTCATTCATATCTACTTCCAACATATGAACGACTGTAGCCCGTTTGAATAATTCGATTATTCTTAATAAATTTAATTATTCTGGAAGTCAAAACATGCAAATGTGAAACACAAGAATAATACTAATCCCATATGGCCTCAACCCTTTGAGCATAAATAAAACACCTTTTATTTATCACCATATTGATTACTCATTATTTGTCGTTTCGGGTAATCAACTTCTTACTTGAATAATTACACTTGTCCCATGCTCCTAGCATGCACACAATGTTTACCTATGGTTCTTACTTTGTGAAATAGATCAAATTGAACACATTTCCAATCTTTCTCATTTCACAACTCCAAATCCTTTTCCATAAGTGAAAGAATATCAAATTCTTGCTACTTATAGAATATGCTAGATTCTAACATTCTATGCAACTTATCCTTTCGTAATGTCACTACACCAAAGTCACAAAGACTATTGCCAATGATATTACAAAGTCTTCTATCGGAGATTGTTACAAGACAATTCCTTAGATATGATGTCTCTCACTCAAAGTACATTCCTTTGAACATCCTTTTGCATAAGAGTTTCTAATCTAGACATAGATTTTCAATATTCAATTCCCTAATATGGACACGCTTCCATATTTTCCATATGACAACTCATAGAATCTTGTCTATTCGTAATGATGTCAATATGGTCCATCCGATATGGAAACATTTCCATAATTTCCATATGACGACTCATCCTTAATAGAATCTTTTCTATTCATAATAATGTCGATATGGTCCATCCAATACCATGCTTCCAACTACTCACAAGCGACCAATCCTCGTCGAACTTTGGATTGTCCTTTGATAGTTGTTTAATTATTTTAGCCAAAACCAATTCTTGTCCTTTTTCCCTCTAAATACGCTAGACATTTGGAAAATTTTAGAATGGTCAAACATTAAAGCATTTGCAATCGATCCTATACCCGAAGCGTATGGGACACGACACATAATGTTTTATTTGCTATGTTCTCAAAATTCGAATTGTGAAGAGGAATGCCGTAATCATAATCGAAATTTTAAGAACACACTATGTACCTTTAACTAAATTTATTAACATTTCTCAACCTAAACCTTTAGATTTGAAATGAAGCATAATATTCTCTCCCTTAATTATAGCAAAACAACTTTATAACCCTTACTACTTTGCAAGGTATAACTCTTGTTTTCTATAATTAATATTGCCATCTTGCAATACGTGCCTTAATAATCATACAATCATAACATTTATGCTCCCACTATCATGATGATTATTATAAAACATAACACTTATGCTCCCACTAGCTTCGACATGTATTCATAAACATCTTAACTTTCAGAAAAACAATGCTTATTGAATTTCTTAAGTTCATATTTCTAATACTTAGTGCTTTGATAATCTTTTATCAAGGCTTCTTGAACACTTTTGCCTTAGATAGTTCATATGTGTGTCTAAACAATTAAGACTAATTGCCAAACTTCACATTTCAAATTATGGAAAGGGATACCGTAACCATAATCGAATTCGAGAATGCAATTTCATACCTTTACGCTTCCGAGCTTGTGAGAAGTATTGGGTATTGTTGGAAATTTGTCACATATCTTAATGCAAATTTTCTGATCTTAATTAAGAGCTTATTTTATAAGACAGTAAAAAGTTAGGGTTAATTGAAGAGCTTGTTTTGGTTAATTTAACTAGGTTAAAGACATTATACTAGAGCTTGTTAGTTTTTCTCAGTATCGACTTAGATAGACCGCATTATGAATAACCAGATCTGGGCGATTGCATGATTTGGAAAGTCACATCAGAACTGAATTCGTTTTTATAACTGAGTTTTATTTACTTTATTTTCACTATAATTTTTAGTTTTTAGTTTAATTCTAAAGCCCTCTTTTTATAATATCTGTTGTATTGATTAGAATGTGCCTGATGCAAAAAGGCATTGACCGTTAGGTTGTGTCCCTGAGGATTCAACCCTGCTTCTCTATGGTATATTATTAGTGCAACAAGCAGTGAAATTTTATTTGCTTAATACGCCAGCGACAATGGGTTAACAAGAATATATGAAAGTAGGGAGATGGTGGAAATCTGGATACCTTATGGATCGTGTATGTTCACTTTCCGAACTGATATTTCCACCCCTGGATTGCAAGAAATCCAGTGTAGGATAATCCAAAAGGACACTTGTGTATGTAGGCACAGAAACACCATCCAAATCGCTAGAGAAGTCTGAGATCGTTAAGAAAGTGAAGAGATGATAAAAAGGTTCTGTTTACGGCTCAAAATAGGAGACGTATAAATACAAGACAAATTAAGGTTAATCTTCTAAATTAGTTATACAAACCTCGAAATTAATGGCATAATCAATAGTTACCAAAACCGAAAAGATTTGTCAATCTTACCATAATCACCTACTAGAATTCGGATTTTCCCCAAAGAAACTAATTGAAATTTTCAAAGACCTTTTAGGGCCATGCTGCAAACCCTGTTGCAACGCTGCCGAACGGGACCACGACCAGGTGCTCTACCCCTCAGACCCCGCTAGGAGCACCACCCCTAGGACCCTATAAGGGGGCACGACCCCCTTGACTCCCACCATTTTGTCATACTGACTTATTATTCGATCTTATATATGCATGCACTCCACATTCACCAAACATATAACATAAAGTATAAACTGTGACATCCCCAAAATCACGGCCAGAAAAGACCGATTTCATTTATGCTTTTTAAAATAATTTCAGAGTAAATCCTTTTGATTTAAAAGAGTTGCGGAATTTTTTCCCAAAACAAAATATGATAAAATAATATTTATCAAAGCATTTCATCAAGAGATGCATTTTCATTATATAATCAAAACTCGGGATGTCATGTTCCGATATAGACCGGAAAGCATAAACGATAACATTACAAGTCATTCAACAAATATATACATATACAGACTTGTAAACAAAACAAATTGGTGATTCATCCATCTTATGCCCTTGCGCCACTACCTGTAATACGAATAAACTGAGTGGGTCAGGCTTGGGAGCCTAAAGCCTGGTGAGCATATAGGGTTTACAACCCACAATAAATAATTATATTTAATTTCACCAACCAACAATAACCCGATTACCCATTCCCGTTATCCTCACTTTATGTTCCTAAAACAACATCTATCTCAAGGGACCTAATCTAGGATTTTCATCGGGACGGACATTACTGCTAAGGGGTTTCCTCAACAATAGATATCCTAAAGGCAACCATGAGGGGGATACAGTACACCGGTGAACACATCGTTCACAACACCTACAGGTTATGAACCTGCTAGCGTTCCACAGGACTATCTAGAAAGAGTCTGTGGTCGCTATCCATACTCCGCTGAATAACTAGATCAACAACAACAACATCGAGGCCTCTTATGTGTTTATCACACATCAACTATCTACCCATGTTCTACCCAACATATTAGTAGATAAAAATATATATATTTTTATACATAGTTTAAAACCTATATAGCATTCTCATTCAATACATATTCCACATAACAGATGAGGCACACCCACATAACACGTATTTCATAGAGAATAAATTAGATCTATGAGATAGAAGAAAGTGAATATACATTCACACATATAACAACAAAAATATACACATAACACGTATATCGTATAAAATACTTCATAGTTATGTGTTAGAAGAAAGTAACTATACACTCACTTGATCAGAAGATGATCGGACAACACTACGACTTGCAGAAGTAGTATTCTTCAATAGATCTGGAAGATCTTCACAAAAACCGGGAGTCTCGCGAGCAGAGATTCGGCTCGGGAATTGCACTTCTCGGGATCTTCGGGCTTCGGGACTTGTTTCGGGACTCGGGATTGATACCGGGGCTTCGAGGGGTTAAAATAGGGCTTAGAGAGGGTATCGGGAGTGGGAGAGTAAGAGAATAGCAACCAAAATCGGCTGCCCTTCGATTTCTATTTATAGGGCTGAAATATTGAATTCACGTTGTGAAATCTCAAAATTCACATCGTGAGTTTAGTCAGGCAGTCGTCATTGCGTTCGTCATCAGTCCACTTGCTCTGGAAGGCTTCAGAAGGCGTCAGTACTGAGTTCACGTCGTGAACATTATTTTCACGTCGTGAACTCTGACACATTGTTGGGGTTCGCGCCCCGAACTTCAAAAATTCATAACTTTCGCATATGAACTCCGTTTTCGACGTTCTTTTTTTCATGCGTAGGTAAAAACAAGATCTACAACTTTCATTTAGACGCCGTCGGCTAATTTTGACTTTATTATTATTATATATTTATTATATTATTTTTAGTAGGCAAGAACAGGAAAACTCCGTTAGAAAATCATAACTCCTTCGTCTGACGTCCGTTTTCGTCTATTTTTTCGTCGTTGCACTACTATCGATGAGATCTTCAATTATCATTTAGAAAGTTTTGGCTAAATATCGCTCGATCTCATATTCGAACTTCGGGCTGTCTACTGCTAAGCTGAAACTACGAAAAATCATAACTTCCTCATACGAAGTCAGATTTGGGCGTTCTTTTTATGTACGCTCTCGGTTTAACATATTCTACGAAGTTCGTTTAGATCACTAAGGCTAGATATCGTTCTATCTTAATTTTGCATTTTACGTCATTCAGCGTTGCCGGCTCTGTCGCGAAACTTCGACAGGTCATAACTTCTTCGTTATAACTCGGATTTCGGCATTCTTTATATATTCGGAAACCTCGTTTCAACTACTACAACATTACCCATAGATATCGACTTTATCTAACATTTCATTTTGACGCTTATTTTTATTCTTAATTAAATTAAGACACACAATTAAGTACATAACACATAATACTCAAATAATACACTTCTATTATTTCAAAACGGGTTACAAAGGTTAACCTGGACTACTATATCAATATTAATGACGAGCCCAGAAATACAGGTGTTACATAAACGATAAGCCCCTTAGCTCACATGTCAATTCCAATTACACAAAATGCTAGTGACACTAAAATCACCAACACTACGTGTGAAGCTTCTTTGTGAAAAAAGTATGTTATGATTGAGTGTTATTAATAGTTTTTGAATTCCTCAACTTATCTTCTGGGGTTTCTTTCATTTTGATCTTCAGTATCGTGACAAATGATATGATGAAGTTTAGGATCTTTTCAATTTCTTGTTTAGTATTTCTTCAATTCATAGTTCAAATTTGGTTTCATTCTAATTCATGAATAAATAAGAGGGTAAATTGCATGAAAGTCATTATATTACTACACAATTTCGATTTTGACACTGATTTTTTTTTTCAATTATGTCATTATATTTTCAATTTTGTTGCAATATCAAATGAACAGTTCTCCTTGTTCTCCTGGTAACCGCTTTTGCTAAATAGCAATAAAGTCATTAAGTTTACAAAAATTTCAATTTTGACATCAAGTTTCAAATTGCAAGAAAGTCACTATATTAACACAAAATTTTAATTTTGACACCAAGTTTTTTTTTTTTTTTTTTTTTTTTTTTTTTTTTTTTTTTTTTTTCAATTATGTCATTACATTTACAATTCTGTTGTAGTGTCAATCAATTGATGGATTCATGAGATGTTATTGTGGTTTAGAAGAGTGATTTGTAAAACAAATAAATGAAGGTCGGTCCAATAGTTCAAACTCACTTACAAGTCAACCAAAAGGGCATAGTCACCCTTTCAGGAGATGCTACAGTGGTTTAGAAACTTGATTTGTACAACAAGTAAATGAAGACCCCTACAATTTCGATTTAAGACTTGTATAAGGTCGATTTGTACAATAAAGAAATGAATACTCCTACAAGATTGATTTATTTTCACAAGAAATAAATGAAGATCCCTACAAACTCGAGTAACGTCCCAAAATTCAAGTCAAAAAATTTCATTTTTAATTAAGTTGTTCATAAAACATTCACTAGAAAACATTGAATCAACACGTCATCTCATAAAATCAAGTATCATGTTTCAAACCCACAACATAAGCAAATAACATATCAAAGTACAATCCTAGAAAACACCGTGCGGAAAATCAAATGTGTGTGTGATGCCATGCTACGCCGCCGACTCCTTCCCCTTAGATGAAGAGGTACCTGAAATCAAAAACTGAAATTGTAAGCACAAAGCTTAGTGAGTTTCCCCATCATACCACATACTATACAATACCATCGGTATCTTTCAACCGGTAATCATAATCGATATCTTTCAACCGGTAATCGTCATCGATATCTTTCAACCGGTAACTAGGGACTATTCCACCCCTACCACTAGCATACAATAGTAAGATATAAGCACACAGTCAGGCATATCCGGGTACTGACCTACCCCTTTGTCCTAAGGACCACTATCAGGGAAACTATCCCTATCATGTAACATATCATACAGATATAACTCATAACCGAACGCATACCAGACCAAGATAAATTATAACAAAGACAATTATCTTCTAAATACTCCTCAATGGTGGGTCGGAATTGTGGCCTTAGACCCACCCCTACTGGAAGGTAACTCACCTCGTAGCAGCTGTTGAACGGTGCAGAAATCCTCTGACTGCTGCCGCTGCTGCTCCGGAAATCCTCCGGCTATAATTCCCACAAAACACTAAGTCAGAAACTGACATCTACTCTTAGGGAAAAATGACCATTTTACCCCTTGACCAAGTCAAAGTCAAAGTCAACTTCTAGTTGACCTGACTCGCCGAGTTGGCTCGCCAACTCGCCGAGTCCCTATCCTTCCATTAGACCTCATACCCGTCTCTACTCATCGAGTTAGGCGATGACTCGACGAGTTTTCCTTCTAAATGAACACCGACTGAATCCTCATCCGACTCGCCGAGTTGTATGAACAACTCGTCGAGTTCATCATCAACTGATACTTATGTCCTGCCTTGACTCGCCGAGTTATATGAACAAATTGTCGAGTTAATCCACATCCTATGAACACGTTCTGTCCTCGACTCGCCGAGTTGATGAACAACTCGCCGAGTTCTATGAAGATTGTCTTGGACTCACCGAGTCCGGTCATGCACTCGTCGAGTGCCATGAATTTCTAGAACAATTTGCTTAGTCCAGAATGTTGGGTCACTCCCCGGGACTCCCTAAAACCCTTCCACACTCATCTGGTCCTTATGACCCTCACTGATACGGGACCAAAATCCTTGGACTCGCCGAGTCCAGGAATGGACTTGCCGAGCCGGTCACATCTCTTCTCTAAAACTTTGATTTTTGATGTATAACACTTAACCAAAGGATAGATCCAGGCCCCTAAACGCGACGTAGCACGTAAAGTTATAAATCTGAGTGCAAAAGCATCCCAAATCTGACTTGTGACTCCAATAATGACATGACCCAGAAGCTCAAACCCCCAACCATGTTTGCATACATGGTTGGCCACCAAAAATGGCTTATAAAAGCCCTAAATCACCCCAAAGAGGGATCTAACCAATGAATGAGCAAGGTTCAGACTTTATACCTTCTGAAGACTGCAAATGGTGAACCAAACTCGAATCCTCCAGTCTCCTCTTGATCCTCCTATGCTCTTCCTTCTTCCTTGAGGTCAAAACTCACAAGAATCACTCAAAGGCCTTGGATTTCCTCAAAAACGGCTAGGGTTTTCTATGAGAAGTGTTTGGGAGCATAAAGGGGGAAAGGAGGCTGCATAAGGTTGTTTAAATAGGGTGCAAACCCCTGGATTAGCGTTTTTGCCCAAACAGCGGCTACTCGCTGAGTCCGAGACCCGACTTGCCGAGTCCGCAGCTTAAACTCCGCACCTCATCCCGCTTTTACTCGGCAAGCCAGTCCTTCGACTCGCTAAGTCCAAGGCTAAAAAATGCAAAAATAAATGAAGATTTAATAACAGAATACGTACCAAGAGCCAGGTGCTACAACCCGCTTCTAAACCAATTGACCATTTATCATCAATCCAACAGATTAACAAATAAATGACATGCCAATATTGTGATGAGAAAGCCACATAAATTTTTATGTGGTAGGATTGAGTTTCAAATATACGGTTTGCATCAAACCAAATTTTACGTATCTTTCTATGTTGATCCAGTGGTTCAAAGTCAACCAAAAGTCAACGAATATGGGATACTCACCTTTTTAGGTGACACTTTTTATTATAATGTTGAATTTTAGTAATTGTTAGAGTATTTCTTCACAAATGACATCTAAAAGTCAATATAGTGGTTCAAACTTACTTAAAAGTCAGTGAAAAGGGTGTACTCACCCTTTTAGGAGATGTTATTATGGATTAGAAGCTTGATTTGTACAAAATGTAAATGAAGATCCCTACAAAATCGATCCAGGAGATGGTTAGTGAGTTTGAACCACTAAATCGACCTTATAGGGGTCTTCATATACTTGACGTAAAATTGAGCTTCTAAACCACAATAACATCTCATGAAAGGGTGATTATGCCATTTTTATTGACTTGTAAGTGCCTTTGAACCATTGTATTGACCTTCTTTTATTTTTTGTACAAATCAAGCTTCTAAATTAAACTTCTAAACCATAATAACATCTCCTAAATCAGTTAATTGGTTTATATTGTAATAAACTTCTAAATGTATGATATAATTGAGAAAAAAAAATTTAGTGTCAAAATGAAATTTTGTGGTAATATATTGACTTTCTTGCAATTTGAAACTAGGTGTCAAAATCAAAGTTTTGGTAAACTTAGTGACTTTATTACAATTTGGGAAAAATAGTTATCGGTAGAAATTGGAGAACCGATCATTTGGTTGATATTGCAACAAAATTGTAAATATAATGACATAATTGAAATAAAAAATAACTCATCGAAATTTTATAATAATATAGTGATTTTTTTTTTAATTTTATTCATTAATAGATTCGGTAACCTAAAAGTGAACAACTGATGTGGTTTTAGTTCTATATATTAAATTAGGGAATCAATAGTTATTAGCTACTGAGGTTGTGCATTCACATCTCCCTTTCAACTAATAAGAGAAAAAAAACTTTTTATTTCTCATGTCTATCTGAAGTATTTTTTTCATTCTAAAAGCAAGTCATCTTTAATAAATCAAGATCAATTTTGACACATGTCAAACTTTTATAGTTTTGACATTTGTCATATTATGGTGTTTTTTAAAATAAATAATATCTACTTGTCAATTTATAGTTTTTTTTTTTTTTCAAATTTTAAAATTAAAAATCACATAATACTTATATATATATATATATATATATATATATATATATATATATATATATATATATATATATATATATATATATATATATATATATATATATATATATATATATATATACACCGAATGTTATAATAAATTTCAATAAATATGTTTTTTTCTTATCTTATAGTTGTAATTTAAAAAAATAGTTAATATTTAATCTATTTTTAATTAACCATTATAATTAACATACACATATGTTTCACAACTAAAAGTTAGTAACAAATGAAAACGAATTGATTAAGATATAACAAGAACAAACATTTTATTACAGAAGAAATTTAAGACAAATTTACATCAAACAATATATATTATTCGGTTGAAAGATAAAATATTTTGTATATATACGACGATTGATTAATATTGATATACTCCTTCATATCGACACACTATTTGGGATTCCCATTCCTGTAAGTCCCTCTTTGCTAGAAGGATAAAGAAGCGTATATGGTACTTGAACCGGTCCAACTCTATTCTTCAAACTTCCATCATTGTTTCTTTCCACAATCCTCCCCTCGATTTCTCTGAGCTTCATCCCAAATTTCTCAAAAGCTTTCAAAGCTTCCGAATCCATTGTCCAATTAGGGCACCCACTTTGTCCAAGATATACCTCCTCTGCTGGATGACTGGACAAAATCTCTATCAAAGCTATGCCAATAAGCGATTGAAGCTGAGCTGTCACTGTTTTCAAGAAGACATTATCTGGATCCTCTATAAGTTCATCATACTCTGGGGTATCTGGTTCAGGCATTAAACGACGACTAATTGTTGGACGATTAGGAAGGTATCCAGCATAAGGGTATTGCCCAAAATTAACAGCTGCATGAAGAGCTGAAGCTATCCATATTATTGTAGTGCAAGTGTCCCTTAAATCATCACATGTCTGCATTTTCGACCACCATGTCTCTTGTTTCTTGTCGCCATGTCCCTCTTCTCGAAGCTCCTTCCACCATGATTGGAGTTCTGTGTCATTTTGTACCATATCATCATTCTTGTAGTAGAAGCTACAGTAGTCTTCAACCCATGTTTTGATAGCAAACCAAATTTCAAGACCATCAACACCATATGGGTAATCCTCAATCAGTAAACGGAGTCCATGGGGACTATTTGAGTCCTCAATCGCCATTCCCCTATGAATTAAATGAGTTAAGTTTATTATATGTATTTCTAAAACAAGATTATGTTAAAAAAGATTGCTTATTATATATTTTATGAATCAAATACCTTTTAACAAGATCAACAGGGAGTGCTTGGTCAGGAAACACCCAATCCTTGTATAACACAGATGACATTTCCATTGCGTATCTCCCTGGGAAAACGGTTGCCTCAAGAAGACCTCCACCATTGATCAAAATTTGCCTTGCGAAGGCATTAATGTTCATAGTATCCTTGAAATGAGGTTGTAGAAGTTTATGAATTGGGTGAAGCACGCTTAGTTGCCTATTAGTTGCAATCACAAACGGCTCAATAGCACAATGCGTATTCAACCTGTGAAGTGGATATTCAATGTTGATAACAATTAATGTTCATATATATTCTAAAAAAACATAAATAGAAGCATATTCTTCTTGTGTTTTTGAGTGGTTGTTACAACTTACCAGTGACTTATGAGTTGATGAACACCCGAGTCATTGACTGCAACGTATGCTTTGGCCAACTGCCAAATGGAGCTTTCAACTCCATGTTCAGATGGAGTGTAAACTTTACTAATGGCACCAAGATGGTCTCCTCCTTCATGAGGCAAGCTTAGTTCAATTGCTAATGGTTTTAGAGTTCCATCTTTTTGTAAAAATAGCAAAGTTCGTGTGGCATAAATCTTGTTGGATGTTGCATTTATTCGCCTCACATATGGCATTAACGAATCATGGTGGTCTAAAATATATAGTTTGTTGGTCTTGATCGCCTGCATGACCAAATATTAGTAACTTATTAAAATTTTCTCATCATAATTGATAAAAAAAAATTACAACAAGAGATTGGATTTGAAATTTACCTCTTCTATCTCTAATCCATCCAGCTTTGACTCAATGTGGTAACGTTTTATGGAACTGTTTTGGTTACCATAGACTTTGAAATCTAGCTTGCTTGTTGGAGGAAACTCCTATAAAAATAAGTTGCATAACTCATCAGTTGTCAATCAAACAAAAGAAATACAACCAATATTAATGTTTGCTGATCGTCAAATTATTTTTTTTTTTCATGGAAATGAATATTTACTTTGAGCAGACGAATGCTGACAGGGTTGACACCAGCCAACATTTCTCTTGCAAATTCTTCATCGGTCCTCCATGCAGATTTATCCCCTGATCAGATAGATACCAGTAGAAATGTCTCATGAACAAGTAGAATAATCCATTAAGCAAATATAAACATTTTCGAGTATAAAAAATACTTATGATTTCCCATTTGTAGATTTGGTACCTTTGATAGCTTGTGGCATGGGGAATTTCAAGAGTCCCTCGCCATCTGTTTGAGAAATTATTCTTAACAATTCTACATGGATTTTTTTCCTAGCTTTCTCAAGAACTGGCAGCTTGATTCCTCCTTCATAAACCTTCAACACATCTTCGAAAGAGTCAAATTCATTAGGAGTGCTATCAATTAGAGCCTCAAGCTCAGAGACAAGGAATTGACCAGTGGACTTCAATCCAAAACCAAGAAAGTCAGACAACTTCACGTGTCTAAATCTTTCATCTGCTGGAACATATATGCTTAAGCTGTTAATAAGTGGAATCCTGCTCTCAGTTTCGGGATCTGACAAAAACAAAATCTCCTTTAATTAATAACTCGTAAAAACATTTATAAAGCAATACACGCTAACCTTGATATATATAAAAAAAAAATCACATCTTAAATAACCTGATTCGGTTGCTGGTCTTCCTGTTTTACCCCTACGAGGATACGGGTACTCGGTTGACCCTCCAAGAACGGGTCTTGCATCATCTAGGTCATGATCTGGATCTCCCAAATCATTGTAGAAGGCATAATCATAAACTCTGTCCCATTCCTTGAGCTCCCCAGATCCATTACCTCTCAAGATAACCAGTTCTTCTTCTCTATATGGACCTAGTAACTCGGGAGTTTCACCAGGTAGATATGCCTACAAAAATATGATAATTGGTTTGTTTAAATTTTAATTTAATTACAAACATTAACAATTTGTCTTTGTACAAAAATCATATCAAACCTAATAATGATACCTTATTTGCAAAGAAAATGCGGTCCTTCAGGTAATATTTTGACGGATACACCCATGAGTTACAAACAAAATGGACATGGCCATGACCAGGAACATCGTGTAGAGTGAGGGTCTTTAGGTAAAATTCACTATGGTGACGATTTTTTACAAGAAATGCCCCTGGAACACCTATCTTATCGTCCCATTCGAAGCTAACTTCATACTCGGTGTCCTCCACTGTCAGAGGGGTAATTGTGGTAATCCAGTCTTCCAAGATGGCGGGATTTCCAAGTTTTCCTTTCAACCTTCCTTCTATATATCCAAAAAAAAAAAAAAAAATTCATTTAACAGGTTGAACACTATAGAGCTTGTGAAAAGTAATTAATCATGCAATTGCTGCTAACATTAACTTTAATATCAGGATACCAACCACTCAGCGGTATGTAAACCGGATGATATTATTCATGTACTTGCATGATAATTGATATTAATCTCATGATATTTAAACATTACTCGGAGAAAAAATATGTGGTTAATTGAAGAATATATACAACTCTTGCTCAAAAGCGAATGCAAATTTTAGTTATCAATTAAGGGTATTTAGTTTTTACAACATGTACTGATTAGTCAGCCCTTGCTTACTAGCTAACAAATAATAGAAAAATAAGCATGCTTTACTCAAATATTGTGTAAGAAATTATTTATGATTATAATAGTATTAAAAGATTTAGATTCTCGATCTTTTAAACAAGTTACGACCATTGAAGCAATCAAAGCCATCAACATCCAATATATCTTGTACTTTTCTTCAATTTTTGTTGGTATATATCGCAGTCGCTAATTAATTAGTACAAGTAAATCTCTTTTCTACATGATATATAATAAGGGAGACTGGTAATATGTCAAGATACTCTACATTTAATAAATGTTAAACTATTTTTTTAGTGTTTAATTAACTGGTGTAGAACCTGGCACGATTGGAACATACATTTAGACGAGGTTGTATATGTTATAATAAGAATAAGTATAATCAAATAAGGGATGTTAATTTATTAAGTAACATAGAAATCTGCTTACTCCTAATTGGTTCCTATTGTTTGATCAATACTTTGTTTTTAAACATATATCATATGGCACGACCTTAAATGTTGATTTTAAAAAGTACGTTCCCTATGATAACCATTGAGCTGAATGTACACAAGTTTCATTTTGATGCAGTTGTGGGCATTATATACCCTCTAAAACTTTATGAAGTATTACTAAAAGAGTAATCATGTACACTGATACCCCACTGTTTGTGGCAATTTTAGTAAATTACTAGCAATATGATGCAAATTAATGATGAATAATTAAATACCTGAGGATTCGTGCTCCGGATGAATTGCACTAATGAGCTGGAAAGAGATGTTTCCACCAAACACCTCATGCAGTCGATCAAGAACTGATGCACCTAAGTCATTAAAATCCAACACGTTCTTTTTCTGCAAGACCACTCTCCCTGTGATCATCTTCTTTCCATCTTCCATCATGGCTGCATCTTCTGTTTTATGAAACATGCTTTTAAGGTAAGCCTGTGTGTGTGTGTGTGTGTGTGTTTGTTGTTGTGATCACGTGTGTGGTGGTTACAATACAAATTAAAGGTGTAGGTGAAGTGTGAAGGTAATGAAGCTATGGGAGAAGGTATTTATAGGCCAAAACATTATAAGTTAAGTAATATAAAATTACTATGCATATGATCATATCAAACTGTTTAGCAGCCTTAATACGAAAAGCTAGAAGTAAGATTGGACGGATAACATGACTAGGATAGTTGGGTCAAGAAAAGTTTAATAATAAGGAATGTCAACTTACAAGCACGCTAATTTTTTCCCTTGAATTTATCTTTGTTATGAACTATGGCTGCTTGCAAATTGACTTTCAATATCAACCATGCATCTAGCTTATTGTGTATGGATTTTTCGATTTCTCAGAACGTGGTAGCTGGAATATTTCTAATGTGAACCAGTTGGGAATTTTTGTTGAAAGTTCAACATGAATATTGTATAGTGGATAATGCATTAAATCTCAATATTTTATGTCTTGTTTTTTTTGTTATATACATAAATCTCTCATTCATAAACCTTCAAATACAAAAGAAATAGCTATAATCGGTGGACCCGGTTTCTACTGTCACAAAATGTTTAAAAAAAACAAATGTTTATGAAACATTGTATATTGAGAGACTAAAATACATGAATGGTCCATGTGTTTCGCAAATTTCTCACAATTTTGGACCTAAACATCCAATTTTTCAATTTTGGTTCTAATTGGGAATTTTATTTTCAATTTTGAAACATTTTCTAGATGGTATTAAATATCATTGTTTAAGTTGTGTATGTCTATAGCACATAAGGGTAGTTTCGTCATTTCCCATGCATCTTATCTTCATTCTTGACACAAAATTGCGACAATTTGCTTGTCGTTTGACTACATTTTCCCTAATAGTTATTGTATCCATAAACCATATAATTTCTTCTCATCAAATCTTTTGTGGCGATTTGCATTCATGGAAGAGTAGCAATTATTTACACTTTTTGAACAAATTAAAAATCGGTTGACAGTTTTTACTATTGTCCAAACAAGCTAGGTTTGCTCATTATACAAGCAAATACATAATCCTTATATCAAATATCTATTTTATTTTCTTCATTTTACGCCTCCCAATGTCCATGTCTTGGATAGGTTGATCTTGAGATGTGTCCATGTTTGACTGAAATTATACTCGGATAGTTAAGTTCAAGGAACAAGATGCAAGTTGTCTTTCAAGATAGTAGGGGGAAAGTTCCAAAATTGAAGCTTTTTGTTGGTTTGTAGTTGTGTTTTTAGTTGTTTGTCTAATCTTGTAATTTGCACATGCCGTTTTGTCCTAATGATTTCTATTTCCTCCCATGTAAGTGCCTAAGTGGTGTAATTCTATGACGTATCAACGATATATATATATTTTTATTATTTATTATTTTATTATTATTATTTTCTATTTTTATTTTACTAAAGATAGGATATTTTACCATTGGCAACACCAATCAAGGTTTTTACCAAGACTAAATTGCAAAAATGGTCTATGTGGTTGTCAATTTTATGTGTTTTTGGTCCAAAACGAAATGTTGGTGCACCAATAGTCTAAAATTGAATATTTCTATTGTTTTTGGTCCCTATCTACTTAAAAAGACCATTATGCCCTTATAATTTGTTTTTCCATTTTTTTATTATCAATTTTTATCCAAAATAAAAAAAACCCACCACCATCTTCTCTCTCTCTCTCTCTCACACACACACACATACACGCTAAATCTTCATGTGGGTTCTTTAACTTCATCTTCTTAAACACAGACACACACACACACACAAAATACACAAAATTATGAAGATGCTCGTCCGATGGAGAAAAAAAATACGAATGGGAACAACCACAAGGTCAATCGATGGTCCAGTGGTACAACTCTTGTGCTCTTCTGTCTCGGATGAAGGATGCGAAGGAAGGGGGCTCGGTGTGGGTATGGGTTTCGAATGGAAGGAGGCCAGAAAAGAGTTCAGACGAGAAGAACGACGTCGCACGTGGTTCGGTGGCGTTTGCTTTAACGGAGGTGGTGATGACATCGGGTGGTGATGGTGGAGATGTGATGGCAGCGGGTGGGTTCGCCGCTTCCTCTCTCTTATGTTAGATAGCTTGATGAGGAACAAACAGAAGGCAGCAGCGGCGTTGGGGTGTTTGATGGTGGTGGGTCACGATAGTGGGAGGCGGAGGAGCTGCCACAATCGACTGTGGTGGCTCTCTTCGCCGGAGAAGTGAGAAACGAGGGGGATAGACGAGTTGGAGATGAAAGGGAGGTCGGGGAAGGGATTTTGACGACATCAGCTATGGTGGGTGGTGGTGGTTTGCATCAGCGATGGGTGACAGTCGACTTTTGGTTTTCTTGCTTGCTTTAGCGATTCACGACAGGGAAGGGGAAGTAGTAGCCGGTGGGAGGTATTGGTCGTTTATGGTGGAGCAAGGTGGCCAGAAGGATCATTGAGGTGGACAGTAATTGAGGTCGTTTATCGTTGAGTGGTGTAGCTTCTTCCTGCTCTTTTTCCGGCACTATAATGGAAGAGATGAGGGGTCGGTATTTTAAGAGATGGGTATAAAGATCATGAGAGAGAGAGAGGTGGGTTTATTTTGTTTTTGTTTTTATTTTATTATAAGAATAAGAAAATAAACAAAAGAAATTAAAATATAATTATTTAAGGGGCATATTGTAACAATGTAAATTTTCCAAACAATTTTTCATTTTTAAATCACACTTTTAATCAAAAAAACAATATCAAAATATAATGTATCCATTGTTATCATAACAAAATAATTCCTAGAATCTTAAACATAATCTCTATGAGTGTGTACGGATCATACCGGCGCCTTCCTATGGTCCTCGCTAGTACCTGAAACACATAACACAACAACTGTAAGCATAAATGCTTAGTGAGTTCCCTAAAATACCATATTCACACATACGCCTTTCCAGGCCATAACTCAGCAGGATCTTCCGATCCATATGTCTCAGGGGACTTCCGTCCCGAATCCCAGTAGACCTTCCGGTCATACTTGTATCGACCTTCCGGTCCATAACCTCTTGACCTTCCGATCCATAACATACATAACATTCATAACACATACATATCACATAACAACATACAGCTCATACATCTCATAACATATAAGACCTTCTGTTCACACACAGGTACCTTTCCAGGTACAGTATAGTGAGAAGACTCACCTCAATGAAGTCGGATAAACTCTCGTGCTCGATGTCTTCTGGACGCCATAATGCCCATAACGAGTTCTGAATGCCGTCTTCTGGATATCTTCATCCCGAACCCTCATCTGATGATAACCCGACCTCAAGTCTATCTTGGAGAACCAAGACCCCCCTGTAACTGATCGAACAGATCGTCGATCCTTGGTAATGGATAACGGTTCTTGACCGTCAACTTGTTCAATTCCCGGTAATCAATACACATCCGGTGTGAACCATCATTTTTCTTGACAAAACTCCTGCATATCTGGCGGCACAAGTCGATAAGGCACCTTGGCGATAGGCGCTGCTCCCAGAACCAAATCAGTATGGAACTCCACTTGCCTCTCGGGAGGCATACCCGACAATTCCTCGGGAAAAACATCCGGGAACTCACACACTATTGGAACCTCATTAATCGAACTTGGCCTCGCAGCGGCCACTCGTGTGTCCATCACATAGGCTACGAACCCGCTGCAGCCCTGCTGCAAACTCTGTCTCGCCCTGGCAGCCGAACAAAACGCTGACCCACATTGGGTACCCTCGTTGTACACCGTAAGTACTCCCCCACTAGGGTCTCGTATCGTCACCAACTGATGCTCGCAGTCTATAACAGCACCAAATCGGCTCAACCAATCCATTCCCACTATAACACATACGTCCCCCATCGCAATCGGGACCAAATCTATCGGGAACTCCACACCGAAGATCTCAAGTATACATCCTCAAATCACATCCGTAGCATACACCGCTTGCTCGTTAGCTATAGAAACTCACATATGTCGACTGAACGCCTCTCTTCGGATACTAAAGTGCTGACTAAATGCCAAGGAAACAAATGGCCGACTCGCACCTGATTCAAATAACACCAAAGCGGGTACAAAATTCACAAAAAAAGTACCTACGCATATCATCATATAAGCACAATATCTCAACTCAACAAAATAAATAAAGAATACATACTAGCCACAACATCGGGCGTCGCGCGAACCTCCTCCGATGTCAACTGGAAAGCTCTCCCACGAGCCTTCGGTGCCTCGGCCTTCACTGGCCGAACCTCGGTAACCCTAGCAATAAGTGTAGATCCCTGTGCTGATCCCTGATGTAACTGCGGGCACTCGGCCTTCCGATGGCCAG
Source organism: Lactuca sativa (assembly GCF_002870075.4). Classification (NCBI taxonomy): domain Eukaryota; kingdom Viridiplantae; phylum Streptophyta; class Magnoliopsida; order Asterales; family Asteraceae; genus Lactuca; species Lactuca sativa. Next base: position 224,046,099 of record NC_056631.2, on the reverse strand, counting down.
TCTGGTTGCAATGGAAGCAAACCATACATCCCTTGGGGAAATCCTTGGCGATATGGCCCTCCTTGCCACATTTGTAGCAAGCACCAGATCGACAGACTCCCATCATGTCCCTTGCCGCACTTCCCACAAGTGTGGCCCTTCTGGCCTCCAGATCTCGTATCCGCGGATTTGGCCTGCTTGGCTGCCGGCTGAGACTGCGCCGGCCGCCGATCCATCCTCTGAGACTCGGCCTCCTCCCTAGCCTGAGTCTCCAACTTAATCTCCCTCTTCCGGGCATTTTCCTGGAGCTCAACAAATGTATGGTAAGTCGAGTTCGACATGAACTCTCGAATGTCTCTCCTCAAAACGCCCAAATACCGACTCATACGGGCTTGCTCAGAAGACACCTGCTCAGGGTAGAACATCGCCCTCTCATGAAACTTCCTGGTAACCACAGTAACAGAATCAATATCCTGCTTGAGGGTCAAGAACTCCTGAACCAACCGTTCCCTCTCCACCGGGGGAACATACTCATCTCTGAACATGGTGGTGAACCTCTCCCAAGTCACCTCTGAAATCTCCGCAACAGTGAAGCTTGCCGTCACGAACTTCCACCAGTCCTTCGCTCCCATACGAAGCTGGTTCAACGCGAACCTTACCCTCAGATGCTCCGGACATGAACACGTGTTAAAGCATCCCTCAATATCAGCAATCCATCCCATCGCAGCGATAGGATCCCGCGTCCCATCAAACTCAGGTGGCTTCGTGTTGCTGAACTCCTGAAACAACAACAAATCACCTCCCTGAGGCCTGGCATCATCCACAACTGCAGTAGCTGCAGCCTCAGTCACTGTTGCATAACGCTCGTCAAAGGTCTCAATCAAAGTGGTCTTGATAGACCCAAACATCTCCGTAATCTCGGCCCGGATCGCCGCTGCCACCTCATCGTGGATCATCTGACGAAGCTCTTCGTCACTCACACCGCTCGCCTCAGGTGTGTGGCGTGTCCCAACCATGATGTCTATGAAATACAACATAATAATATCAGAGACTTGCTCGAGCATGCTCGCACTCGATAACTCGACTCTACCTGTTTCCTAGTACCCAAAGGATTCTTACTTACAGTGCGCACTACTCCGGTGTATTCAGTAGTACGGGCCCTTATACTACTGTCTACACCGCATCAGTATTCACCCTAAGTCCTCCTCCTTGGATCCCAGATCACAAGTACTCTATATCTCACTGGCATAGGCTACCCTTTATTAGGCCTCTCATCAGCTCCTCGCTGCTACCTACTCGCTCTCAAGCATCACATAGCAGCAAAATCCTTCCTAGGCTAAGGCATCACAAAATCAGGCCACTCTAGTCCTAATATGAATACCTAGCCATCTCTAGCATGCATATCATATCATAACATATCTCATAACACATAATGTATGGGTATTTAGGGAAATCACCGTTCGGGCGCTGGCTGATCGTACACACTGCTTCCTTCTATCTTTCAAAATCTTTTACTCTCTTAGAAAAATGTTTATTTTATGAAAACTTTCTCAAATCCTCAGTTTGAGTTCAGATTCATCCAAAGATGCACCTGAATCCCTCAAACCAAGGCTCTGATACCAACTTGTAACAACGTAAATTTTCCAAACAATTTTTCATTTTAAATCACACTTTTAATCATCAAAACAATATCAAAATATAATGCGTCCATTGTTATCATAACAAAATAATTGCCAGAATCTCAAACATAATCTCTATGAGTGTGTACGGATCATGCCGGCGCCTTCCCACGGTCCTCGCTAGTACCTGAAACACATAATACAACAGCTGTAAGCATAAATGCTTAGTAAGTTCCCCAAAATACCATATTCACACATACGCCTTTCCAGGCCATAATTCAGCAGGATCTTCCGATCCATATGTATCAGGGGACTTCTGTCCCGAATCCCGGTAGACCTTCCGGTCATACCCATATCGACCTTCCGATTTGTAACCTCTTGGCCTTCCGGTCCATAACCTCTTGACCTTCCGGTCCATAACATACATAACATTCATAACACATACATATCACATAACAACATACACCTCATACATCTCATAGCATATAAGACCTTTTGGTCACACACAGGTACCTTTCCAGGTACAGTATAGTGAGAAGACTCACCTCAATGAAGTTGGATAAACTCTCGTGCTTGACGTCCCGACTTAGCCTCCTCCTATTATTCAAATAACACCCTGATCAAAATTCTCTCTTGATCTCATCTCTACAACTGGGTAGAAGGCCATTCTACCCTACCCTGAACTCTCCTGAATCAGCCTTGACCAAAACCCTAAAGTCAACGAAAGTCAATGGTCAAACTTTGACCCGACTCGTCGAGTGCACATGGGCGACTCGACGAGTCCATGTGGTTTCTCTGAATCCTTTCAGCCTCTCTTGACTCGTCGAGTCATCCTTCCACTCGACAGGTTACATCTGACACGAATCGCGGGGCAACCCTGAGTCGACTCGTCGAGTCCACTTATGAACTCGGTGAGTTGTCGCCATGCTCAAACCCAATTGACCTTTTGAGGTCAGATCTGTTCCTATAGTCCATATATATGGTCTTCCCAACGACTATAATCACGTAAAGGTCTGACCTTTACTCTCATGCAATGACCATAAAGCTTCTTTGGGTGAAATAACCCCTAAAATGGAAACCTAGGGCCATAACTCAAATGGAATAGCAAAAAGTAAGATGGATGGGACTCTATGGACCTCTTAAGGTCCAGATCTAAGAGGAACTCCACCTTGGGACCTCACATACTTCAAATCCAAGCCAAAGAAGGCATAAGAAAACCCTAGATTCAACTAGAACACCAAATACACGAGTTTGAGCATAGATTATGTAACACCCCATTCTTGAAATATTTATTTATGGGTTCCCGAGAGCAAGAATAAGGGCGTTTCGGTCCTTAATGTGGATATAGAGTTTGGCGGGAACGGCTTATGATGGAGGAGATGTTGTAAATTAAAGATATTGGCAACAATGGTCCCTAAGGGGGAAGCTTAGCAAAGGGGTCGCATGCATGCCAAGCATGCATGAACGTGTAAGCTGGATGTACGCCCAACTTAATGGAGGAAAGGAATGTAGAGGTCTCTCGACGTACGCCCAGCCTACGTCTATCATCCAGAAACCCTAAATTTAGGGCTAGCCACTATATAAGGAACATAATGGTTCTCTTCCTAGCCTCCATAAACACTCTCTTATCCTCAGAAACCCTAGATAGCCGTCCTACCTCCATTGTTGGGTGTGTTTGACCTTGGAAAGCTTGTTTTGGCAAAGGAGAGGCTAGAAGAAGAAAGAGGAAGTTGTCAAAGAAGGAGTTGAGTGGCTGGAGCTTGTAGATCTAGAAAGACATCATCTTCTGAGGCTTTTTTGAGGCAAAAAGTCTCTGGCTTGACAATCATATTGTGTAGATCTATGTGTTGTGAAGTTTTGACATCATTCTTATCCCAAAAACCTCATCTTGATGCATGATTCGAGTTGGTTGAGATTAGCTGTCCTTTTAGACCTTAGGAGAGGTCTTGTGTAAGAAAAATGAGGTCCCAAGGGCTTTGGTTGTCTCATAGGCGTTATAGATTGGTCTTAATGGATTAAGACCTTGGATTAAGAGCTTTATGGACGTCCCAAGTAATAAAGTTTGAGACTTTATGAATCCTAGGCATATTTGGTCTATGGATCTCAAGTTTGGGCTTAAGAGCTTAAGCCATTAAGATCTTATGAGGATTTTTGTGGAACTCACGTACGCCCCGCGTAGGAAGCTGTACGCCTCGCGTACAGGGTCAACAACCCGTTTTCCAGTCAACTTGAGACGGAGTACGCCCAACGTACGCCTTCTGTTGAGTTTTCATTTTGGGCCTTAAGAGATTGGGCTGTTATTGGGCTAATAGAGCTTGGGCCGTGACTGGACATTATGGATGGAGAAATTTGGACTCACTAATTATTATGGACCTTGGATTTAGGCCCATTTGGTGAGGTGGGCCCAATTTAGTAAATTGGGCCAATATTGGGCTTTGCTTCAGATTTTTGGTCTTTGGGCCATTAGTGGGCTTGAGAGCTTATCTAGTGATGGGCCTTTCATATTTTGATTGTGGGCCCTTAGTCACGGACCAGATTGAGTTAAGGGTAAATTGGTCAATTTATCCTTGGAAGGATATTGTGCTTCGTCTAATGATTGTTTTGCCGCTTTGGGTAATTCAGGATTTTTGGTAAGGCGGCGGTTTGGGAATCTGCTTCTTCAGTTCAGAGTTTCAGCAGTTGCGAGGTGAGTTATCCTCGCTATATCAATAGGGTCTAAGGCACCAAGGCCAACCCTTTATTGGATGGAAATCCGGGTAGTTGTTGTTATGTTATTGCTTTGTTATGTTTGCATCCTGGTAGTTAGGATGGTATATGTTAGAGACCTGGTTAGGGTCGGTATCCTGGTTTATAGGATGATGCTATGCTAGTGACTTGGTAGGGATGTGCTACGTACGTGATCTGCTAGATTGGTTGATTTGTTGTGAATTGTTATATGATTATATGTTTATGTGCACATGGTTGTTTGACTGGGGTTGGGTTGAGGCGGGTCCTGATTTGTGCTGTAGGCCAACATACCCAGGGCGGACCGGTTATCACGAAGGCCCAGTGAGCGGTCCGGATATGATGTAGGCCCCAAGAGGGCGGACCAGACGTGCCGATGCTCGGAGAGTGGACCAGTCCGACTGAAGGCCCGGTGTGGGCTGACCAGTCATACCGGTAGACTCAGAGAGTGGACCAGGTAGATTGAAGGCCCGGTGCGGGTGAACCAATCACACTATAGACTCGAAGTGCATGACTGTTCTGTATTGGTTATATGATATGGTTATGTTTGTATGGCATTGGTATTTTGGGGGTATCTCACTAAGCTTTCAGGCTTACAGTTGTTGTTTAAATGTTTCAGGTACTTCAGAAGACCGTGGCAAGGCAAAGACATGATCGTATCGCTCCTCGTGTTTTATGTGTTTATGATGTGGTTTCTGGGAAATACCCTGATAATAAATGTATTGAAAACCTTTTTGTAATAACTTTATGAAATTGGGTTGTTTTTGAAAAGTTTAAATTGGTTGGAATTGTTGGAGCATTACAGATTAGTACCTCCAGTAGCCTCCTCTGGTGAATGGGGGATGGATCCGAGCTCCTCAATCTTCCTTGTTTGTCCTCCTTCCTCCTTTCTTGCAAAACAAACCCACAAAGGTCCAATAATGACTTCTTCTCTCTCTCAACGCTCAGGCACTATTAGGGTTTCTCTCAAGGGTCTGGTAGCCGTAAATGGTGGCTATAAGGGTCCTTAAATAGGTCATAAACCCAAGAATTTAGGGTTTCATTAAACAGCATGGACTCGCCGAGTCCTTCATTAAATCAGACCAAAAATGTGCGATCTCACTCGACGAGTCAGAGCGCCTACTCGCCGAGTTCCCCTCATAAACTCAATATAAATACTTAACATAGGATACCTGGGAATCCAAATGTTACACATATTAGTCATTTTAGGTGGGATGTGGACCAAAAACACAAGAAAATACAACCATATGGACCAAAACCACACAAGATATCTAAAATTGGACCAGTGGTGCACCAATATGTCGTTTTGGACCAAAACTACAGAATTTTTCCAACCACAGGGACCATTTTTGCAAGTTTGTCTTTTACTAAAGATACCACATTTTATCCAACTTGTCACCATCATCATTGGTCTTGAAACACTACTTGTATGGGTGGTTTGAAATAGTCATTAAATAACATTTCCATAACATTTTGAAACCATTTAATAGTAATTGCGAATAATTTCCCAAAGCATTCTTTTACACAAATAAGTTTTCTTTTTAAAATATAGAAGGGTATTAAAAAAATTATAAAGAGAACCAAATAAACCAAAAGAAAGTTTTGTACATCTCTAGAAAATAATGCAAGTGTTGGACTAAGAAAAGTATGTTATGTAACGAAAGCCTAAAAAATAATGTACCGAATATAAACATATGTCAAAATAGTATGGTATGTACCGAAAGCCTAAAAAATAATGCAAGTGTTGGACTAAGAAAAGAAATGAAAACAATTTATAAATGTATTACCCATTTTTTTCTTAAAAACTAAATATAACTCTTGACATAAAATATGGGGAAAATCATTGCAAGAATAATAGTACAATATTATAAATAACATAAACCTGACAGAAATTTGACAATAAAACATGATAAATAAATGATATGTCTGATATATGTCAAATCCAAAATGCAAGTCAACCAATCCACATAGTCAATGTCCCTTATTTAAGAGACTTCCCAAGATAAACTCGAACAAAAATAAGGTTAATGAGATCTAAGTAATACTTAGAGAAAAGAACATCACTAAATAGAGGTATGTACTTGATTACTTCATTAAATGACATTACATGTGTGACACCTATATTTTGATAACATTCATAAAAGGTATGGCTTGGTGGAAGTTGGTTATGTGATGAGAAAATGGAGGTTTTTTAAAGATAGAATTTTCATAAAGAAGTAAAATGCGGCTTGTCGCGACGCATAGAGTCAAAGTCAATAAAGTCAACAAAAATCAAAAGTGTGTGAGAAAAGAGAGACACTTGGCGATAACCGGCGACACGTTCTTGAAGAGAGAAACATGTAGCAAAGAATTTGGGAGTAAGCATGGATGCGATGCATCCATGACAATCGGACGACGCGTCGTCGTGGTAGGTCTATGGACATGCTTCAGGAGATTAGTACATGTGGAGGCGGGTTGAAATATATATATATATATATATATATATATATATATATATATATATATATATATATATATATATAAGTTGAAAGGTTATGTTCAGCTAATTTTTTAAGAAACGGAAACCAAAAAAATAGTGTGAAGAAATTGAAGTTGAGAAAGGTGATCGTTGGCGAAATTGTTTGGGGCGCGAGCCACTGTGCGATTGAGGTATTCTCTCATTTTGTTGTTACATAAATTATATGTATTGTAGAGGGTTGTTAAACCCCAAGTATGTGTTGTGGTGTTTTGTGATATAGTGCTATTACAAACTCGATAGTGAGATTAGTAGATAAATCTTATAGTGAAATGTTTTGTCTGGATAGTAAGGAATTATAAACTGATGGTTTCGAGAATTACCCGATGTGTGAGATTGAAGTAATAGCTTACAGAGTTAGGTCATTTAGTAGTTGTATTTGGGAGCTAGACAAGTTTGGTAACAAATGGTTACCAGGACTAGTTAGCGGTCGGGTAAATGACCACTGTGAGGGATATGTTAATTAAACTCCCAGTTAGTTGGAACAAGTTTTGAGGAACTTGGAATATTATGTAAATAGGTGTTGACAATGTGATAAGTGATGAAGAAAAGTAGAGGTTAAGAATAGGGAACCAATTAGTTTTCACTAACTGATCAGGTGAGTACATGTGGATTTTCTAGGTACATAGCAAGATGTAATACTTTGTGTGTGATGATTATTCATGTGATGACAACCATTATTAAGCAAGTCTATTTTGGAGAAAATGTTTTGAAAACATGAGTCTTTGAGTTCTTAGGTTTTCTTATTTTAAAAAGAGGGAAATTTGGTGATTAAAATGTTTTTAATATTTATGGGTAGATATTACTGATTTTTCAGTAAGGTAAGTTTATTATATGTGAGTTGATTTATTAGTAAGCCTTGTGGGAGTGTAGGACATCACTCTCTTGCGTAGTGATATATATCCAATAGAGGGGGATCCTCTGACACTCGGAATTTAGATGGTTAATTACGAAAATAAAGCCTCATTTCTAAGATCAACTATTCGAGTTTAGGGCAAGAAACTCAACGTGTTGGAAAGTTGGGGCGGACGTTTTGGAAGACCAACTCAACGAGTGGGACGGGGTTTTGGGAAACCCTAAAATCGGGACTTTGCGCCCTATTTAAAGGACTTAAATTCTAGGGATGGCCTCCTTACCAACATCCCTTGTCCAGAAGAAAACCTAGATCGTTTTTCCACTTGTTCCTTCAGTTTTGTGAGTTTTAGAGTGATTGATGGAGATATTTGAAGGAAGCATTGAAGAGAGAAACATCAAGCTTGGAGGAATAATCTTGGTTCCATAAACCCTACATCATAGGCTACATCATGGAGGTATAAAGTCATAACGTTGACATGTAGCTTATTGGATCTCACCTCTTGTAGTTTTGGCTTGGTTTTGGGTCTTTGACTGAGTTATCCAAGAAGAAGAGGATTCCAGGGCTTGTTGGGGAAGATCTGACCCCTAAATGATGTAACATCTCAATCTTCAGGCATGAATTTAAGCTTTATATTTGTATATGCTTTCATGGCAACTCGACAAGTTTGTAACACCTGTTCAAGGTATTACTTAAGTTATCTATTTTTTTTGGGTTTTATGCATGGAATCGGCGAGTTGGGGAGCTCCAAATTTTCGAGTAGAGATCATTTATTGGGACGCGAGACTTAGAACTTACTCGACGAGTCGGAAAGCCCCGACTCGACGAGTAGGCGTTGTAGAGGGAAACCCTAATTTTTAGGGGTTGGTACCTTATTTAAAGAACTTATGGCTCATTTGTAGCCTCCTTCATCGTTCTTACAGTCCAGAAAGAAATCCTAGCCGCATTTTGGTGCTTCCTTGAGTGTGTGTGAGTTTGGAGGGTGAAACTTGTGCTTTTGAGAAGGAAACTTGAAGGTTGAGGAGATTGAAGAGAGGAAAAGGCTTTGGATCCGGCATCTACTTGTTGTTAGCATCCATTTATAGGTAAAAAGTTGCTAAATTGATCTCTATTTTCTTAGATCTCCTTTTATGGAAGAATATGGTCACTTTTGGTGCAAAATGGGGTCATACTCGGATTTGGACTTATCACAAGGATATGGTTCTAGATTTGGGCATCTCTTGGTCCTCAATGACATAAAGTTGCTCACTTTATTCAGCTTAGGCCCTTTCCATGCACTAAAACCTTGTAGGAAGTTTAGTTTTGATGTTATAGCCTTGGGAGGCCTTGCAGGCACGTAAAGTTTGCAACTTTATGTGGTATCTGTTGGATAAGGTGTCTAAGTCCATAACTATTCCTGGTCAGTACTTGAACCGACCCGACATGGTCCATTTGGGTTGCATGACACCATGCAATTGGATAGACTAAATGAGAGAAATAACACTTGGAGATTATTAATATATTATAAGTTCTAATATATTAATAATATTATTTAATTAGTTTGATCAAGAATTAATTTAGAATTAATTAAGCGATCAAAAGATAACTAATTAAATATATGGGTTGATTATGTAAATCATTCATATCTTGTATAGTGGGCTAAGAGGCTCCATGGATTATCAAGTTGGGTTCCACCCATAGGATGCTCCATGGATGCTCCATGGGAGTTACAAACCCATGGGTCATGGAAATGAAGATTCATGACACATTAGGGTTTACATGGTGTAACCCTAGATGTGTCAACACTATATAAGAATCCCATTCTCCACCAAAATCGGCTACACATATGAAACAAGAGGGCTAGGCCGATTTCAAGAAGTGTGTATTCTCTCAAAAGTCTTTCCAAGAGCATTTGGTGTTGTGTGAAGAATTTGAGGCATCACACTTGGGGTGCTAGGCTCACAAGGTTTCAAGGAACATAAGCAACAACAAGACAAACATAGATCCAAGGTTATTAGGGTTGCATGTACACTTAGGAAGTCTTAGAATGCTCAAAACCCATCAGTGGTATCAGAGCCTAGGCTTGTTTGTTTGTTATTTGTGCTTAAAAGTTGAAAAAAGTCGAAAAACTTGTTGTCTGCCTGATGAACTCGCCGAGTCCATGGGGAGACTCGCCGAGTTCACTTGTATCTTCAACCTACTCGCCGAGTAGGTTCATGCACTCAGCGAGTAGGAGCCACAGAGTGCAGATTTTCGACTTTAGTTGCTGGAAATGGACTAGAAACATTACCCTAAACTGTTTTGGTACTTGAAAACTTGTTTTAGATGGTGTAATGTCTTTGCTAATCCATTTACAACAACTAGTTATCAAAATTACAAAGTTTTAAGTGTAGTTTTGATTCATGAAAGTGTTCATGTTCATGTTCTTGATCTTATGATGTTTAGATGATCATAGGAATTATTTGTAACCTATGTGGTAGTTTAATTCTTGATCATAATGTGTTTTAATGGAGTCCATAACTTGTCCTCAAGTTATGGAAAACCAAAAGTCACTTGAGTTAAAACCATTAAAAGAACACAAGAGTTAGAAAAATGAAGAGTCTTCATTTTTATTACTCTAATAAACTCATAAGTTACAAGAAATGAAAAGTTTTGAAAGTTTACAAAACTTGCCCTCAAGTTTTTTTAGCAAGTAAAGTCATGCTAAAACTTTAGTTCCAACCCTTAGAATTTTGAAAGTTAAAATTCTACCCTTATACTTATAATATTATAAGTTGATAATATATATATATATATATATATATATATATATATATATATATATATATATATATGTATGTATGTATAAGATTAAAGTCGTCTTACCGCTAGTACGCCTCATTCACGAAGCTGGTCTATAAGGTGGGTATAAGGTTGTTGCCTATAAAATGACAACTTAATGGGTGTCCACTCTCACCCAGCGCTTGCTTGACTGGTGGAGGGTTGTTAGCCGAACGGGTATGACAAGGACTTATAAATTCTCATTAAAAGTATGATGAATATTATAAAGTAACTAAATGTTTTATTAAATTCCCAATCTTAGTTAGTTTAGGAAAAATGTGAATAAGGTGCTAATCCATGAAATTACACTTTACACTTTGTTTAAGTCGTTGGTGGAGCGTGTGTGGTTAACCGGCACACTAACTTGGACTTAACAAGGTAGGTAAAGAGTGACTTAAGGTTTATTATAGTATCGGTGGAGCGTGTGTCGTTTACCGGCACATCGATTGAGTGATAAACTTTAAGGGTACCAAGTGATTTGCATGGTTACTTCACACCTCGTTTTGTGATCCTCGGTATCCCAGTCACAAAACTTGGAGGGCACACTCGAGATTGAAACATGCCTTTGAAAATTTCATTGAATCTCAAAGAATCTAGGAATTTCTAAGAACCAATCAAAAACCTAATATTTAATATTTCGGTTTTCGTGGTGGAAATTGGTGAATCGTCATTCACCTACCTTTCAAATATGTTATAGCTTGGATTACGACATACCTCTTCTAAGTTATAATATATTGTGATTGGATCCTAGCCTTAATATTACATTTGGGTGTCTTATTAAGGACTCTCTAAATATCTAAACTAATCTTGTCCTTTTTCCTTCAGATGTCTTCAAACAATGCTGCTTCTAGCTCTAATCCTAATGGCTCCTTTACCCTTATGAACTTGTGTGGGAAAGTCACTTTTGATGAGGCAACTTCAATGAATGGATCAGAAACATCAGGATGATTACCTGCTACGAGGACAAAGAATATGTCCTTGACAAGGAGCTTAAGCAGATTGATGAGACCACTGCAACTCCCCAGGAGATCGCTGACTTTCAGGCACATGAAAGGGATGCTACCAAGGTGGCATGCATCATGATGGCCACGATGACAGCAGAACTCCAAAAGTTCTATGAGGATTTCTACCCTTATGAAATGCACAAAGATCTGATGGAAAGATACCCTCAAAGTGCACGACAAGAAAGGTATGAAATCATCTGCTCCATGATAACAACCATGATGAAGGACGGGGAATCCGTCATGAGCCACATGCAGAAAATGCAAAGGTGTGTGGATCGATTGCTGAAGCTTAATGTGAACTTCCCTGAGGAGCTTGCAATAGATATCATTTTGCACTCCTTACCATCGTGCTATGATCAATTCCGCATGACATATCACATGAATAAGGAAGAGGTCACACTCAGCAAACTTCAGGGACTTCTCAAGACCGCAGAAACAAGTCTTAAGGGGAAGTCGGTTGTTAATACTCCTACTCCAAACTCTACTCCGGTTTTGGCAATCGGGAAAATTTGAGGGAAGAAGAGAAAGAGCTCTTCAAAGGGTACCAAGGCTCGGACCCTTGATGGCTCTTCTTCAAGTGGAACCAAGAAAGGTTTCGTTACTCCTTCTTCTGACCCAAAAGAGGCTGAATGCTTCTATTGCCATGAAAAATCACATTGGAAGCGGAACTGCCCAAAATACCAGCAAGATGTGAAAGATGGGAAAGTTAAACCCAACCATGCAGGTATTTACACTATCATTTCTAATAACTCACCCCATTCTAAATCTTGGGTCCTAGATACCGGTTGTGGTATTCACATTTGTTGTGACTTGCAGGGACTAAGAAGAAGTGAGAATGTGGAGCAAGGAAGAATAAACCTAATCATGGGGAATAGGAAAGCTTTACCTGTCACCAAGATTGGAGTTTATACTTTATCGCTAAGTAGTGGGTTTAGTTTAGATTTGAATAAGTGTTGTTATTCGCCAGAAATGGCAAGAAATATTATTTCCTTTCATGCATTGTATAAACAAGGTTTCCCCTTTTCATTTGATAATGAAGTTGGTTCGATTAATGCTTTCTTTAATAATGTTCTTTATTTTAAAGCATTACCTTGTGATGGCGTGTATGAAACAGTATATGTGGTTGATAACTTAGGAAATAATGTATTGTGTATTGATTCTATTAATAATAACTTGGATAAAGCATCATTATGGCATTGTCGTCTTGAACATATAAGCAAGAAACGCATAGGCCAACTCCAAAAGGATGGAGTCTTGGAGTCATTTGACCTAAAGTCAGATGATAGTTGCGAATCATGCTTACTTGGAAAAATGACAAAGTCACCATTCACAGGCTCGTGTGAGAGGGGTGAAGGTTTGTTGGACCTTGTACACACGGATGTGTGTGGACCATTCAAACATGCCACAAGGGATGCTAATCGTTATTATTTGACTTTTACTGATGATTACAGTAGATATGGATATGTCTACTTGATCAAGCATAAGTCAGAGACTTTCGAAAGGTTTAAGGAATTTAAACAGGAAGTCGAGAATCAATGGGGCAGGAGCATTAAGATGCTTCGATCCGATAGTGGTGGTGAGTATCTTAGTTCAGAGTTCCTTGACTATCTAAGGGAATGTGGGACAGTCTCACAATTGACACCTCCCAGGACACCACAGTTGAATGGTGTGGCTGAGAGGCGTAATCGAACCTTGTTGGATATGGTTCGTTCCATGATGAGTCGAGCTTCCCTACCAATCTCGTTTTGGGGGTATGCCTTAGAGACTGCCGCCCATATCCTTAATCTAGTCCCTACAAAGAAAGTTACCAAAACTCCTCACGAGATGTGGACTGGTAAAGTACCTAAAGTAGACCACATCAAGATTTGGGGTTGTGAGGCTTTCGTGAGACGCGAGACTCATGATAAGCTCGAACCTCGAAGCAAGAGGTGTATTTTAATCGGCTACCCACAGCAATCCTTTGGTTACCTCTTCTACAGACCTAGTGAAAATGTGGTCTTTGTAGCTAAGAGGGCTTTCTTTAGAGAGAGAGAGAGAGAGTTTATAAGCCAAGGAAACAGTGGGAGGCAAGTTGATCTTGAAGAAATTCAAGAGTCAAGCAGTGAAGGAACTTCAAACCCTAGCACTCAACTTGAGGAGGAAACTCCTGTTGAGCCAATTGACAAGTCTGTACCTCTGAGGCGGTCCACAAGGGTTAGGAATGCTCCTGATCATTACTATGGATTCCACATTACTGCAGAAGGTGATACACTTATCAGTGATGAGACACTGATAGGTCTGGATGAACCTAACAGTTACGCGGATACCATGGCAGGCCCTGAGTCAGCCAAGTGGAAAGAGGCAATGGACAACGAAATGCAGTCCATGTATGACAATCAAGTTTGGAACTTGGTTGAGAATGTACCAGGTCGTAAGACAGTAGGGTGCAAATGGGTTTTCAACAAGAAGACCGACATGGATGGTAAAGTACACACTTATAAGGCTCGACTGGTTGCAAAGGGCTTCTCTCAAATTCCTGGAGTGGACTATGATGAAACCTTTTCTCCAGTAGCCAAGATTAAGTCTATTAGGGTTCTGTTAGCCATAGCTGCATTTCATGACTATGAAATATGGCAAATGGATGTCAAAACCGCTTTCCTTAATGGAAAGTTGGCTGAAGATGTTTACATGAGTTAGCCAAAGGGTTTTGTCAGCAACGAGAGCCCTAATAAAGTGTGTAAGCTTGAGAAATCCATTTATGGATTGAAGCAAGCACCTCGTAGATGGAATCTTTGCTTTGATGAAAAGGTCAAGGAATTTGGCTTTTCTAGAAGTGAAGATGAGTCTTGCGTGTATGTCAAGGCTAGTGGGAGTATAGTTAGCTTTTTGGTATTTTATGTGGATGACATACTACTCATAGGAAATGACATCCCAACTCTGCAGGAAGTTAAGTCCTGGGTTGGGAAGTGTTTCTCTATGAAAGACCTAGGAGAAGCTGCCTATATTCTAGGGATAAGGATCTTGAGAGATCGGAGTAAAAGACTAATTGGACTTAATCAGAGTACCTACTTGGATAAGGTGCTGAAGAGATTCAGCATGTAGGACTCCAAGAAAGGAGAGTTACCCATCCAGAGTAACGCCAGATTGAGTAAGACACAAAGCCCTAGCACTGAGGCTGAGATTGTAGAAATGAGTCGAATACCTTATGCTTCGGCTGTAGGATCGATCATGTATGCAATGACGTGTACTCGACCTGATGTAGCCTTTGCACTGAGCATGGTTAGTAGGTATCAGGGGAACCCTGTCAAGGTACGCTGGACTGCGGTAAAGAATATCCTCAAGTACCTACAGAGGACTAAGGACTGGGTCCTTACCCTCGGTGGGAGTGATGACTTGAGAGTTGTAGGGTATAGTGATGCTAGCTTCATGACTGATAGGGATAATTTCCGCTCTCAGTTGGGCTGGGTCTTTACCCTAAACGGAGGAGAAATTTCTTGGAAGAGTTCCAAGCAAGAGACAGTGGTTGATTCAACTTGTGAATCAGAGTATATTGCAGCTAGCGAGGCGGAAAAAGAGGCGATATGGCTGAAGAACTTCATTGGAGACCTTGAAGTTGTACCAGCTATTAAAGAGCCAATGGATTTTTTCTGTGATAGTGAAAGCGTTGTTGCCTTAGCCAAGGAACCAAGGGATCATGGGAGATCCAGACACATCGACAGAAAATACCATTTTATCAGACATCGGATAGAAAAAGGACTCCTCGTGGCAAAGAGGGTATCATTGGATGAGAACCCAGCAGATCCCCTCACGAAGGGACTGACTCGGGTTAAGCATCTCCAGCATGCTCGGAGCATAGGGCTGAAGGATGATATTAGATTTAGTAGTTAGATATCCTAGAAATTTGTAAAGTGTAATTGACATTAGATGATGAATAAAAGGTGTTTTATTAATGAGTGAAGTGTTGCTATTGTTGGATTAATGTCTAAGTCCATAACTATATTTGGTATGTACTTAACCCGACCTAGCATGGTCCATTTGGGTTGCACTTCACCGACACAATTTATATGGATAATCTTTTGAGAATAGTATGTTTATGATTAATATTAATATATTATAAGTTCTAATATATTATTATGGAATCATATTATTTAATTAGTATTGATCAAGAATTAATTTATAATTAATTAAGTGATCAAAAGGAACTAATTAAATATGGACTCTTATATATATGGAATGGGCCAAGTTCATTTAGGTTGGGCTAAGCTTTCATGGATAGTCCATGGATTGTTTAACCCATGGATCCTAGGAAATGAAAGGTCATGGGTATTAGGGTTTAACCCTAATCCTCCACACTATATAAAGATGTCCTTGGTTGGTGAAATGGGCACTAGTGTGGATACACTAAGAAGGGCTAGCCAATTTCACTAGAGAGAACCAAGTAATCATATTTTCTAAAGTCTTCCAAGGTGTGTTGGTGATTTGTGATTCCACTTGAGGCTTCCACACTATTGGGGCTAAACTCTTAAAGTTTGAAGACATCAAGCTACATCAAAAGGTATGTATTCTATCTTGTTACATTCTTTGATTTGTATGCTAGATTAGGATAATACCTTGGAAGTTCTTATTTGCATGTATAATAGAGAAAACATAGATCCAAGGTTTATAGGGTTGCATGTACACCATAGGAGTGTTAGAATGCTCAAAACCCAACAGTGGTATCAGAGCCACGGGTTGTTTTATGTTATATTGATGCAAATATTTTATTTTCAAAGTTGAAAAAAAAGGAACAAAACATGAAGTTTGTCAAATTTTAAGATAATTACTTGTTCTTGTGAAAAAATAATTATTTGTAAAATTTGAATAATTTGCTTTATGAGTTGAATTAGGTCAAATTTAATAAAAGATAAAATGATATGATTATTTTATTAGTTTTAAAAGTTTGATCTAAAGAGTTTTATTTTTGAAACCTCCATAAGTTATGGATATGAAAAGGTTTTAAAAAAATTGATTCAAAGTTTTTATGGATTTACAAAATTTAGTGTTAATGTTTTAAAGGATTCCATAACTTAAGAATAAGTTATGGATCACCAAAAGTTTTTTGTGTTACCTTGTTTTATGAGTGAATTTAGATTAATGAATAAAATTATGTGATGGTTTTAATCCAAATTAATCTAAAAGAAGTTCATAAAATGTGTTTATGTAACTTATAAGTCACATTTATGAATCTTAAAACTCATAAAAGTTGCCAAAGGTTACAAAAATGAAGAGTCTAGTTCTAATTAAATGGTTTTATGACTCCATATAATTCCATAAGTTATAAAATAAAGAAAAGTTAATTCTTTTATTAGTTTAAAGTCTTCCATAACTTGTCCTCAAGTTGTGGAACTTGAAGAGTTTTTGGATTAAAACTACTTTAAACACATAAGTTATGGAATTAATTAGTTTTGAATAGTTTCAAAACTTGCCCTCAAGTTTTGGAATTTGTAAAGTTTTCTCTTATGAGTACTTTAATTCCAAGTTAGCCCTTAGAATTTTAAAAGTTAAAATTCAACCCTTATACTTTATAATATTATAAGTTAATAATATTTATATATATATATATATATATATATATATATATATATATATATATATATATATATATATATATATATATGTATAAGAGTAAAGTCAGTCTTACCGTTAGTAGGCCTCATTCACGAAGCCGGTCTATAAGGTGGGTATAAGGTTGTTGCCTATAAAATGGCAACTTAATGGGTGTCCACTCTCACCCACCGCTTGCTTGACTGGTGGAGGGTCGTTAGCCGAACGGGTTTGACAGGACTATAATTCTCCCTTCATTAAAAGTATTAATGATAAATACTAAGTAACTAAACTCTTAATAATACCCAATCTTAGTTACTTAGGATAATGTGAATAAGGTGCTAATCCATGAAATTACACTTTACACTTTGTTTAAGTCGGTTAGTGGAGCGTGTGTGCTTAACCGGTACACTAACTCGTATTTAACTAGGTAGGCAAAGGGTAACTTAATGTTTATCATAGTATCGATGGAGCGTGTATGGTTAACCGGCACATCGATTGAGGGGTAAACACTTAAGGGTAACAAGTAATTTGCATGGTTACTTCACACCTTGTTTTGTGATCCTCGGCATCCCAGTCACAAAACCTGAAGGGCACACTCGAGATTGAAACATGCCATTGAACAGTTCAATGAATCTCAAAAGATCTAGGAGTTTCAAATCCAATTAAAACCTAATAATACATTTCGTTTATCTTGGTGGAAATTGGTGAATCGTCATTCACCTACCTTCAAATATTTTATAGCTTGGATTATGGCATCCCTCTTCTAAGTTATAAAATAGTTTGTTGGGTCCTAGCCTTAATATTTCATATTGGGTGTCATATTAAGGACTTAAGATCAACTTTCTTGAATATCTCCCAAAAGATGTCTGGTTTAGACATTTATGATCTTCCCAAATCTCTTGAAAAAGCTTTCCTAAATGAAGATGATGTCCCATGGAAATCATACTTCTTTCACCTCCTCCAATTATTCTCTCTAACCCACAAGTTCAAGGTCACTCAAGCCCTATTGGCAAGGCAAGGTCTAGGTGTGGTCACATCTTAGAGATGTAGTCACATATTGACAGGCCAGGAGAGTTGGGTGTCAAAGTCTTGAGAAAGTTGGTGGTTCAACTACTTTCTAAGTCACATAGTGAGTTCTTTTGGAACACCTATGAAACAGACTATGACAAGACCCTTAATGATCTTATCTATTTGTTAAGATCAACTTCCTAAAACTTTATGGACATTGACAATGATGACATTGGATATCTAGTAAAGCTCTCTCTTCCCGGTGGAAAGGGATTGGCCATAGTCAACTCGGTTGACCAAATGGTAAAGAGAAAAGCTAAGTCTGTGATAGTACCGTGTACCATTATCAAAGGGTTCATATGTTTATATTGCCAAAGGAAGGGGCATTGGTTGCGAAGCTGCCAAATTTACCTAAGGATGTTAAAGTCAATAAGTTTGACTTTACTTCAGGTAAAGTCCACTATCTAACTCTGTTAAGTTTCTATTCTCAGATTCTTGATACATGATGTGACTGGGTCACGTGGTGATGTTTTAAGAATCAAAGAAAAGTGAAGAAACTTAAAGAAAGAATATGCTGAATCTGATGGCGTAGATGGATTTCTATCGCATAGTTTGAAAATCGGATTCTTGAGCTACTTCTTAGGAGTTATGAGATATTGCTTAGGAATAGATAACAACAAGTTTTCATATGGATTGTAAGGATAAGTTTTTCCGCATAGTTTTAAAATAAAAGAAAAATTTTTGATTTTATTTATTTTAAAATATCCTTACAATGGCATTTGAGGAAAAATTGTTGCTTATATGATTCCATTAAGAGCAAGAGTGGAAATATGAAATTGATTCTTTCATTTGTGGTAATGTCTAAATTTACCAAATAAGGAAAGATTCTCATCACCCAAGTTTCAATTGGACCGGAACTTGGAATCATGCAAGTTGTATAGCATGATGAATGAGAACTTTCAAGTATTGGAAAATTAAGACTAATTACTTGTTCACATGGATGTGTGAGTCAAGTGAAGGACTAAGGGATCGAGTACACATTCTTGTGCACCGGTCAAGTCCACCACAAAAGATTGACAAAACTATTCGTCATAGTTTACTAAAGCTCAGTAAATATGATTATACTTACAAGCTTAAGTGTAATTCTGAGACATTGGAAAAAGGTTCCAATGTATGACAGAGCGAATAAGAAGAATCAAATTAGGAAGAAGGATAAAAAGTTTCTCAAATTTGAAAAGATGGGAGAGTACATTAGTATCTGTTTTTGTGATCATCTTAATGATTAAGAAACCATATCAAAATTAGTTCTCTAAGGAAATCTTAGTGCATTCTGATGACTAAGAAGAGGAACTTGAATTGTTGAAATGGTTAAATCAAGAAGATGAGTCATACTTCGTTCCAATACAAGTCTTAGAGTCATACTCCAAGATTGTAACTTGAGTGACATGTCTTAAAGAAGGTTTAAAACACTTGTCAAATGTAAGAGTAAAAGTTTCCTACTCTTGTACATTTGAAATTGGTAAGTTGTGATGTTTTGGATAAAACAAAGACCAACTTAGGCCAATTATGTGAAGTGTTTGTCTTGATTAGAATCCACACTATCTCTTGGATATTTGAAAAGGGAGTCTTATAGGTCAAGAAGAAAGTGGGAGTCTTAAAGGTCTTGAAAGTCTCAAGAACTAATCAAGAATGAAACCTGAAGTTCCTCACTAGCACACGACTTGAGGTTTATAACCTATCGTGTTGACATTTTCTGTGCCCATTCCAGTTAAGGTTGGCTTTGCATATGAGTCCTTAGAGTTCTCAATGTGTTGCACAACAACTTGGAAGCAATGGCAGGCCCTTGAGCTCCCAGGTGGCAAGAAGTTAAGATTGAGTTCAATCCATATGAGTTTGGATTGGTCATTATCCTTGTCTTGTGACTATGGTTTTGACAATTCACATGGATAAGAACACATACACCATTAAATCTAAGTGTCATAAGGTTTCTCTCCGATTCATGAAAATGATGGTGAGGAAACACTTTCACTAAGTAGATTTTAGCTAGATAGCAATTGTGATGTTTGCATTCTCAAAGTCGTTAGTGGAGCGTGTGTGGTTTACCGGCACACTAACTTGGACTTGTGAGAAATGGCAAAGGTCAAAACAATCAAGACTATGATTACGGCATCCCTTTTCATAGTTCTTGAAATTGTTTAGACACACCCATGAGCTATCTAAGAGAAGGTGTATGATTTTTGATAAAGTTTTATCAAAACAATCTAGTATCAGAAATCTGAACTTTGGTAAGAAAGTCAATGAAGTATTGATTTCTAGAAGTCCAGCTGATTTCTGAGTACATGTCAAAGCTAGTGGGAGCATAAGTGTTATGCTAATAATCATCATGTTAGTGGGAGCATGATAATTATGATAAGTATTGCAAGTTAGCAATGTTAATTATAGAAAACAAAAGCTCTTAGTTGGGAACAAGTTGTTTTGCTATAATTAAGGGAGAGGAAATTATACTTCATCTGAAATCTATAAGCTTAGATCGTGAGGTTTTAATCATTTAGTCAAGGATATATATATATATATATATATATATATATATATATATATATATATATATATATATATATGAATTTCATGTTGGATTGGCTCAACATATGGAAATTCTGTATATGAGTCCATTATTTGCGTTCTAAAATTCGATTATGATTACGACATCCCTTTTCATAATCTGAATTATGAGAACTTGGCAAATAGAAATGGAAATATTATAGCAAAAGAATGGTTTAGTCTTTATGTAAGACATCATGAATCGTGTCCCATATGCTTCGGATATAGGATCGATTACATGTGCTATATTCACCCTTTCTAAAATGTTCCAAATGCCTGGGGCATTAAGAAGGGAAAAGGTTTAGAACTGGATATGACTAAAAGGATTAAACAATTGTCGAGGACAATCTAAGGTTTACCAAAGATTGGTTGCTCAAGGACAGTTGGAAGTATAGTGATAATTCTGGAAGGACCATATTGACATAGTCTGTAAGGAGGCAACTCTTGTTCAGAAGTGATTGTCCAAATGGAATATGGAAATGTTTCAAAGTTAGAATTTTCAATCTGTGTAAGATTAAGGAAACTTAATGCAAGAAGGATGTTTCCAAGGAGTTGATCTCCTTTGGAATGCTCTGTAATGTTTGTTGTCAAGTCTTTATGACTTTGTGCATAATCATTACAAGAGGATCAATGCATATAAGTTTAGAATCTAACAGATTTCAGTAAATGGCATGAATTTTGAATTCTTGCATTTGCAGTAAGGATTTGGGAGTGTGAAAAGAGAATCATTGAAGTTATGTTCAATTGATCTAGTTCACAAAGTAAAGATCATAGACAAACATAGTATGCATACTTGGTGTATGGCATGACTAGTGTTTAGAAAACATAGTGTACATGCTTGGAGCATGGGACAACTATTGTTTTAAATTCAAGAATAAAGTTGATAGCTGAAACAGTATACAATGAATAATGTGTAATCATATGGTGATAAATAAAAGGTGTTTTATTTATATTCATAAGTTCTGAGACCATATTGGATTCAATTATTATTGTGTTTCACTTTGCATGTTTTGACTTCCCGATTAAACTAGGTTATTCTTCCGGAATGACTAAGTTATTCAAACCATCCACAGTCGGTCATATGTTGGAAGTAGATATGAATTAAGACTGTCATGGGTTGGCTTGTAGAGGTATAAGGTGTTGGACAAAGGGCTACAACACTCATGAGTGCTCATAAGTTCTGAGTATTGGATTCAACCCGCGCTCATTGGAATCACTTCATGGATTTTATCACGAGTGATCATGAGACGATAATATCTTATATTCTTCAAACCTAGAGATATGAGTTGTTACTATGAGTTGGTTGTACATTATTTGCACGAAAACGCATTTGGTAACTCGGTGCTATAAAACGTGCCTTTGTGTATGATTCGACAAGTAGTAGAACAAGCCATATGAGTCGAAGTTTATCCATTCCTTTTACCTTCGAGATAAAAGCGATATCTGTGGGCCCCTCGATGATTTGATGATGACAAATGGAAGTGCTCGGCCGGGCCAAGACTGATTTGATTTGTTCAATTAGTCAGTCGTCATAAATCGGAAATCGGGAAACAACAAATGGACAGAGAGAATGATTATAATCCATGTATCAGTCCATATGATATCTAGAATGGAGGAATATATGATCCCTTATCTAATGGACAAGTTTGTTGACAAGATCAGAGTTCGACAGCAGCTTTAAGAGCTACGATTGCCAGTTAGGTTTGAAGTCATACGCAATAATAGTTTTAGACTTATCCAAGTGGGAGACTGTTGGATTAATGTCTAAGTCCATAACTATATTTGGTATGTACTTGACCCGACCCGGCATGGTCCATTTGGGTTGCACTTCACCGACACAATTTATATGTATAATCTTTTGAGAATAGTATGTTTATGATTAATATTAATATATTATAAGTTCTAATATATTATTATGGAATCATATTATTTAATTAGTATTGATCAAGAATTAATTTATAATTAATTAAGTGATCAAAAGGAACTAATTAAATATGGACTCTTATATATATATGGAATGGGCCAAGTTCATTTAGGTTGGGCTAAGCTTTCATGGATAGTCCATGGAGTGTTTAACCCATGGATCCTAGGAAATGAAAGGTCATGGGTATTAGGGTTTAACCCTAATCCTCCACACTATATAAAGATGTCCTTGGTTGGTGAAATGGGCACTAGTGTGGATACACTAAGAAGGGCTAGCCAATTTCACTAGAGAGAACCAAGTAATCATATTCTCTAAAGTCTTCCAAGGTGTCTTGGTGATTTGTGATTCCACTTGAGGCTTCCACACTATTGGGGCTAAACTCTTAAATTTTGAAGACATCAAGCTACATCAAAAGGTATGTATTCTATCTTGTTACATTCATTGATTTGTATGCTAGATTAGGATAATACCTTGGAAGTTCTTATTTGCATGTATAATAGAGAAAACATAGATCCAAGGTTTATAGGGTTGCATGTACACCATAGGAGTGTTAGAATGCTCAAAACCCAACAGCTATCTCTTGTCGATCGTTTACTATATTTCGTTTGCATGTTTTGACTTCCAGAATAATTTTTGTTTCGTATAACATATTATTCAAACTTCCACAGTCGGTCATATGTCGGAAGTAGGTATGAATCAAGGTTGTCATGATTGGTTGCAGAGGCCTAAGGTGTTGGACAAGGCTACAACAATCATGAGTGCTCATAAGTTCTTAGCATTGGACTCAACCCACGCTCACTGGAATCACTTCATGGAATTTATCTCGAGTGATCGTGAGACGGTAATATCATATAAGTCTTCAAACCTAGAGATATGATTTGTTACTTACAAGTTGGTTATACATTGATTGTACGAAAACGCATTGGTAACTCGATGTTATAAAACGTGCTTTTGTGTATAATTCAATGAGTGGTAGAACAAACATATGAGTCGAAGTTTATCTGTTTCTTCTTGGATTAGAAGCTGATATCTGGGCCCCTTGATGATTTTGTTTTGACCTATGTACCGGGCCCGGTCAGAACTAAGTTGATGTGTTCAATTAAGTTCTTTGTCAAACAAATCGGAAATCGAGAAACAAACTGTTGGACAATAAGTAAGACATTGTTCCATGTATTTGTCCGGATGATATCCAGAACAGAGGATTATATGATCACTTATCTTAAATGGCGTATCAACATCTTCTCAGTTCCGAGAGACCTTGAAAGAGCTACGATTACCGGTTGGTTCCTGAAGTACTGGAGATATAGTTATTAGACTTATCCAAGTGGGAGACTGTTGGATAAGGTGTCTATGTCCATAACTATTTCTGGTCAGTACTTGACCCGACCCGGCATGGTCCATTTAGGTTGCATGACACCATGCAATTGGATAGACTAAATGAGAGAAATAACACTTGGAGATTATTAATATATTATAAGTTCTAATATATTAATAATATTATTTAATTAGTTTGATCAAGAATTAATTTAGAATCAATTAAGTGATCAAAAGATAACTAATTAAATATACGGGTTGATTATGTAAATCATTCATATCTTGTATAGTGGGCTAAGAGGCTCCATGGATTATCAAGTTGGGTTCCACCCATAGGATGCTCCATGGATGATCCATGGGAGTTACAAACCCATGGGTCATGGAATTGAAGAGTCATGACACATTAGGGTTTACATGGTGTAACCCTAGATGTGTCAACACTATATAAGAATCCCATTCTCCACCAAAATCGGCTACACATATGAAACAAGAGGGCTAGGCCGATTTCAAGAAGTGTGTATTCTCTCAAAAGTCTGTCCAAGAGCATTTGGTGTTGTGTGAAGCATTTGAGGCATCACACTTGGGGTGCTAGGCTCACAAGGTTTCAAGGAACATAAGCAACAACAAGACAAACATAGATCCAAGGTTATTAGGGTTGCATGTACACTTAGGAAGTGTTATAATGCTCAAAACCCATCAATATCTACACTAAGGGAAGTTGGATATGAAGTTTGGAACCTTAGATCCCCTTGGAAAGGACTGAACACAAAAGGACTGGAGGAAATCGTCGAGTCCCATTGGTTGGCTCGAAGAGTCGGGGTAGGGTTTACCCGTTTTCGAGTTTCTGAATGAGCGTAGTGAAGGATTAGAGTGTTTGTCTGAATGAACTTTTGGTTTTTTGGACATTGGACGAACTTGATGAGTCACTTAGGTGACTTAGCGAGTTGACATGGGATTCAGTGGAATGGACCCGGGAGGAACTCGACGAGTTGAGGTCAACATGGATTGTCGACCTTGACCATTGACCTTGATTTTGACCAGGGTTAACCGGGGTTGTCTTTGAGGGTATTTATGATATTTTGGGATTGTGACAAGTTAATCACATGATGAATATAGATAGTTGAGTTGGAGCAGTGCGTGGGATTTATCCGATCTTAGCTTCTCAGTTCAACATTCGAGTGGTGAGTCTTCTCACCATACCAATGGGTCTAAGGCACCATGGCCAACCGATTTTATGATATGTGGATTGATGATTGATTTTGTGTTATGTTAGTATGGCATTTGCATGGAAGACCCCGGGGGGTTCTCGTGGTAGTAGACTGAGACCACGATGGGGTTCCCGCGACATTTGGTATAAGACCTTAGAGGGTTTCCATGGTTTCCTAGTATATTTGCATGTTTAGTTTTTATGATATTTGCTTGGTAGTGAAGACCATGTGGGGGTTCTCATGGCAGTTAGAGAAGACCATGTGAGGGTTCCCATGGTAGGAAGACTATGTGGGGGTTCCCATGACATGTAGTTAAGACCACGTGGGGGTTCCAGTGGCACTAGGTGTAAGACCCTGGAGGGTTTCCATGTCTTCCTTATATGTTGTATGCATGGCTTATGTGATATATGTAGCTTTTATAGCTAATATGATATGTGTTATGTGGATTGTGTGTGGGGTATGCTCTGGGGGACTCACTAAGCATTAGCTTATATTTTGTGGATTTGTTTCAGGTACATCTGAGCCCAATGGCAAGGTCAAGGCTTGATGGCGCGATGTACACTCTCTCACAGGCGTTTTTATGGGACACTCTGATGATTTGAAATAAAATTGTATTTGATATGAATTTTGAAAAAATTGTATTTGGGATTTCATGGTTTGTGGAAAGTATTTTGGTTAATCAAAAATGAAAATTTTCTCTTGAAAATTGGGTCGTTACAGAGTTGGGAGGCACCTACTTGTCGTGTTGAGTTAACAATGGCCGCGTTTCTTCAACATCTAGCCCCAACTCGACAAGGTGAAAGCTGAATTCGAAAACCCTAATTTTTAGGGTTTGCACCCTACTTAAAGGCCTTAACTCTCATTGTTGGCCTCCCCCATTGCCTCCTTGTCCAGATAAAACCCTATTTCTTCATTTTTCCCTCATTATGTGTGTGTGTGTGTGAGCTTGGAGAGTAATTTTTGGTGCTCTTTTGGAAGAAACAAGAAGCTTGAAGAAGTTGGTTGAAGGGAAAGGTTGTAGATCCGATGTTTACTCTGTTGTGGCAAGCATTTTGAGGTATAAAGTTGATACCTTGGTCATTTATTTGCTAGATCTCTTCATTTAAGAGTTTATGGTCATTATTAGCTTATTTTGGGACCATTCTTTGATTTGAGCATGTTATGAGGTTATGGTTTCAGATCTAGACATCTCATGGCTTCCATGAACTTAGAGT
Organism: Lactuca sativa; assembly: GCF_002870075.4. Classification (NCBI taxonomy): domain Eukaryota; kingdom Viridiplantae; phylum Streptophyta; class Magnoliopsida; order Asterales; family Asteraceae; genus Lactuca; species Lactuca sativa. The sequence continues at coordinate 224,019,775 of NC_056631.2, read as the reverse complement.
TGCCAAGTTTATCAAGTCTTGGACGTCCTTCATTCCTTAAGTCCCATAATAAGCTTTACTTGAGTGTTTTAGCCCCTAGATGCCAAGCATGGACGTAAAGTTAGCAACTTTACGTGGTATCTCAACCCTAGGGGACCAGACCTATAGTTTAGAGCATTAGAATCGCTTGGAAAGTGGCTGAATGATTTAAGACAAGGAAAATTCGATGAGTTGATTTGCCAACTCGACGAGTTGGCTAGAAGTTTCCCGATCTTCTAGACAATGTACGAACTCGACGAGTTGTCTTGACGACTCGGCGAGTTAACTCGGGTTTTTGCGGTTTTCTGTGTTCTGAAGGAACTCGACGAGTAAGTAGATGCACTCGACGAGTTGGATCAACATGGAATGTTGACCTTGACTATTGACTCAAACTTTAACCAAAATGGTATTTTGGTAATTCGGGATTTTAATGGAGTTAGTGACATGGTGGTTGTAGGCGGTTGAGAACAGTGCCGTGATTCGAGAGTTGGATCTTGTCAGTTAGTGCTACTTGCGAAGTGAGTTTTCCTTACTGTACTAATAGTGTCGAAGGCACCAATGTCGACCCTTTGGTTGATATCCTGATATTCATGATATGTCAAGTACGGAATATATATATATATATATATATATATATATATATATATATATATATATATATATATATATATATATATATATGCATGAGTATGCTAGATATTGATATGCTAGTCTGGTAGATCTATAGGACTGCCTGTGATATTGTCTGAATGTCTGTATAGAATGTTATCTGTTACATGTCGACATATTGTTTGGGTTGGGTTGAGGTTGTACTACTTTGTGTTGTAGCCAACAAACCCTGGAGTATTCTAGATATGAGCTGTGGGCTAAGGAGGGAATGCCAGATTCATACTGAGGGCACATTGGCATTCCATATACGAGATGAGGACCAAGTGGTATGCCAGACTCATACTGAGGGATTGAGGGTATTGGAGCAATCCAGATATGAGTTGAGGGCCGGGAAGGGCATGCTAGACTCATACTGAGGGCTCGTGGGCATTCCATATACGAGCTAATGGCCGGGCAGGGCATGCTTGACTCGTAGTGTAGGTCGGGGAGAAAGCAAGACATAAGTGGTGGGCCTAGGGGAAAGCCAGACTTATGTTGTGGGCTCAGGGGTACTCAATTCTGTTAGCTGTGGACCCATTGCATGCTGTTATTTGTATATGTGCTACTATTTGTGTGTTGGTACTTTGGGGGAACTCACTAAGCTTTGTGCTTACGGTTTTAGTTTATTGTTTCATGTGCTCCAGATGTTTTGGCAAGGCGAAGGTGTGGCCGTACACATCCTCGCATTTTAAAGTTATAGTTTCTGGGAAATTCTGATAATGTGAATGATTTGAAAACTATAATGATTCCGGATTTAAATAAATGTTTTGGAAACAACAATTTTGTAAACACTTCTATAGAAAAATGATTGTTTTGAAAAGTTTAAATTTTACTGAAATTTTTTGGATTTCACAAGCTGGTGTCAGAGCCTTGGTTTGAGTGAATTGGAGGAACACCCATGTGAATCCAGTCTCAAACTAAGGGAAAGATTTTCAAAATGAATTTCAAATGGTATTCAAAATACATAAGGAGGATGCGATGTGTACGGTCAGCCGAAGCCAGTAAGTACACCCCAAAATACCATATTGTTATTTGATATTGTGATATGTTAGAACAACATGCTAGTGACAGGCTAGGGATCTTAATTATTTGCTTGTTAGAATTGTCAGATTATGTGATGCCTTAGTTCCAATAGAGTTCCCTTGTTTGGCTATTGTGTGACTATCTCGCGTGTGAACTGGCTATTGAGTGGATATGCTAAGTCACATGCTACATCATTTAAAGGATCTTAGGTTGTGCGGTTTAGTCCTGCTTCACAACTCTCGTCTGAGTCCAACCATTGTGGGATTGAATCTTTTAGCCTAAGATTGTTTAAATTATGGGGAATGTGGTATGGATGAGTCGTATGGGGACAGCCAACCAGTAGCATTATTGGATGAGGTAGCCATGGTTTCTCTGGTTGAGCGCAATCATAGCTGGTCGGCATGAGGAAGAATTAGCCACTCTCGAGAGAGTGAGGGCAGGGAAAAGATGCACACATGGTGCTGGAAGTCTGAGATAGAGGATTTCATATAATGATATGTCTGATTTTATTGCATCTTAGTTCTAGTCGACTTCTCTGCTCGAATGCTGCTTGCTTTGTGCTTTGTGAGACCCATGTTGATGAGAGCTAACCATAAAATGAATTCATTAAAATTTCATGCTATGGGCGTTAAATATTCTTAGGATAAAGGACTTAGACCTATTGCGCAGCTCTTGTCTAAGTCGAACTGTAGGGCTGGGTCCTTTAGCCGAAGGATCATTTAAGCCTGGTTGCATGTAATTGTATTCATTATGTGCTTAGTTGGCGTTGGTAGGGGTTCTTCAGTAGCTGATGGCAGAGGAGGTGTGGTGAGTCCTAGGATAGCCTAGGGAGTATTTAGTGCGGGTGTTTTGTCAAGGAGCAGGTTTTAGGAGTATTGTAACTAGGACCTAGAGGACCTGAGATAATTCTTTAGGAAAGTATGGATAGGTGTGGAAAGTAGTATTGGGCCCGTACTACTGAAAGCACATGATCCATACTTGAATCGTGGAAAATCGCAGGGATTCTAGGGGCCGGTTAGGGGAGTTAGCATGGTTGGATACCATGATTTGCATAAGTGTTTCTAATCCTGCCAATCTGTTGGTTGTGGCTGCTCCGACATGAGGATGTTCCTAGTATTTGGTGTGAGCCCAGTGGTGTTATCGATTTTGGTTGTTTGGTACAAACCTAGTGAGTGTTGGTTTGAGGTGTTGAGGGTTTTGCTCGAGGCTGGGATGCGATTCGCGACACTCAAGAAGGGAGCGATGATTTTGATCGACTAAGTTTTGCAGCTAGAAGTAGAATGACTGATTTATGGATTGGAATGTCGTTATCTTTGGCAAGGGTTGTGCCCTTTTAGTTTTCCCAGTTAGAAGTAGTGGGCAGGTTTTTGACCTCTCGAGTTAGATGGAATTCTCAGTTTATGGCCTGTTAGTCGAAGTGATTGGGAATAACATGTCCATGCTGGTGTTCGCAAGTGGTTCGATGTTGCACAAGTACCTTAGCGATGCGAGTATGGACCGTATTCTTGAGGAGATTGGAAATCCAGATGTCGGATTGTCATAAGGGTTACATGTTGGGGTGTATGTTTGGATTGTAAATTGATAGTGTCTATGCTTTGTAAGTGGTTATTATGGGAAGTTCCGAGGTTTTCAGCTGTACTTAAGGTATCTTGTGGGGTTCGTTGATCCGTATCTGGAGGAGCATTCTGCGGATGATTCATTTCATGGTCAAGTATGGTTGTACCTAGAAGGATTGCTTGGGTTATGTGTTGGTTTCACCACCGGTGGGCGGTGGTTCGTGTTTTAAGTGGAGGAGAATTGAGATTCTTAGGTTGAACGTTAGTCCTTAAGGGTTCTGTCAGTTCGCTGGTTGGGTCGTTGCTTTCAGATTAGTTTTGGGAGAGGATGATCAGTAAATCATTTCCAGAAGTGGATATGTTCAGTTCCCAATGGGTGTTCATTCTCTGGAGTAAGTGTCAGGTAACCTCAACATTTGGGTCGTTGAGTTCTCATTCAGCAGGGGTTATCCGAAAGATTCAAGGAGTGGTGGTTAAAGTCCAAGGGATTTGTCAGCCTATCATCAAGTTTAGTATGTTTATGTCCCCTTGGCCTCAAGTATTATTATCCACTTCAGGGGTGTGAAATTTTGGTTTTCAGCAGACTTAACTTTTTGGTAGCATTCGGTAAGCCTTTGAGAGCTAGATGCGTATTGGTGGAATCTGTTTAGCCTCGATCAAGGAATGAGGTCTTATTCCGATAGTTCATGGAGATGTTTTCGGGTTATGCTGAGAATTGTTGTTTTGTTGGAACCCTGGAAATTCTTTTGGGTATCAGAAAATATTTATGGGAAGTATGCATATTATTTCCGTTGGTTCGTAAGCTGTTGTCAAGATTTTGGATTTCAAGAATCGAATTGGTCGGGAGGTTGCAAGTCATAAATTCCTTTATGATAGTCTCGAGTGGTTGCCCAGGTGGGGGTACACCTGAGTCGGAAAGGAGTTGGTAGTATCGCGGAGATTTTTGGGTCTGACCATATTTGGTCATTAAGGCAGTGGTAAGTAATGGCATGTCAACGGTCGAGTATATTAGGGTTTGGTGTGTCCTATGGTTTGGTTTTGGGTGAGGTTTGTGATCAGTGTGATTTGAGGATCATTTCTGCATGTTCTAGTAGTGTCTCCAGTTTGGAACTAGGGGTAGACTTATTATTGGATTCTCATCAATTGTAGGAAGAGTCTTCAAGAGCACCGTGAATGCCATTTTCAAACAAACTCTCAGTGGAACTCGTGTTGGGAATCCCGAGTGTACCCATGCAAGTTATGTATTTTGAGAGACCATGATGTAAGTGGAGAACCTTTTTGGTTGAAGTACGAGTCGCGAGTTCCAGGCGGAAGGCGTAATGTCATCACGATGGTTTAATCGAAGGTTGTTTGGGTTAGCACTACCTTGTCCTTTAGGTTCTCGGAACCTGGCAGTCGGACCAGGTGCTAGACTGGTAGTCTCAATGGCGGTTGAGAAACCTCTTTGTATCCAAGTTTAGTGAAGGGGATGCAATGAATCATAATATTATAAGTGAAATGCAAGAGTAGATCCTTGGATCTTGGATTATGAGTTTAGACCCAATTTGTGTGCATTGATGTTCCAATCTAGGGTATTCCATCCCGAGGATGACCGGACCCTATGATCAATTGGAACTGGTGTGTTTGGTATTCTGACGGTTGATTGGGCCAAACATGTGCATGATGTGTGGGTATTCCATCCTAAGAATGTCTGGGTCATCGTCGGCATGCCTGGTATTCTAGCCTGAAGCTGATTGGGCCAAGTATGAGTGTCCGTGCTTGTGAGATGGTTGTTATGTGTACGTTGGTTCGGGAGTTGAAGGAAGCATTGTCTTGTTAGAACTAAACGATTTGTCTCCCTGTTTGTCTCCTATTGCACATTATATCCCTGTAAATCTGGTCATTAGAACGAGCCTTCCCTTGAAGGAATATGTATTCCCTCTTATCAAGAGAAGAATTGTCGGTAGCAGCGTATGATCTGTGATTCAATTTTCTGTTAGGAACCTCAAGTTTTCAGGGTTGAGTAGTCAGCTTAGGGATAAGGGGAATGGATTTAGCGATGGTTATTATGGGCGGTCTGTCGGGGAGTCAGACCAAATTCGCGATTCCAGACTACAAATTTTCAGGTGAAGTAGGAATTGCTTGCCGCGTGGGATTATGGATTTACTTTCTTTGGGTTGAAATTTTTTGCTAAGTTTTGTCGCCTTGGGAAGGTCATGGTATGATCAAGTTTGTGGGTGTTTTCCTCAGGATGTCAGGCATGCCGAGGATGGTAAGGAATGATTTCGAGGACAAAATCAAATTTAAGTGGGGAAGAGTTGTAAAATCCTATTATTCAGACATGAATTTGAGATTTATATTTGTATATGCTTTTAGGGCAACTTGGTGAGTTGGGAGGCACCAACTCGTCGTCTTGAGTTAATAATGGCCACGTATCTTCAAGACCTACTTGACTAGTTGGAAGGCCCCAACTCGACGAGTTGAAGGCTGAATACAAAAGAACTAATTTTTAGGGTTTGCACCTTATTTAAAGGACTTAACTCTCATTGTTGGCCTCCCTCATTGCCTCCATGTCCATAGAAAACCCTATTTTGTGCTTTTTCCCTCATTATGTGTGTGTGTGTGTGTTTGTGAGCTTGGAGAGTGATTTATGGTGCTCTTTTGGAAGGAACAAGAAGCTTGAAGATGTTGGATGAAGGGAGAGGCTGTAGATTCGATGTTTACTTAGTTGTGGCAATCATTTTGAGGTATAAAGTTGATACCTTGATCATTTATTTGCTAAATCTCTTCATTTAAGAGTTTATGGTCATTATTAGCTTATTTTGGGACCATTCTTGGATTGGTGCATGTTATGAGGCTATGGTTTCTGATCTGGACATCTCATGGCCTCCATGGACTTAAAGTTTACAACTTTATCAAGTCTTGGCCCTCATTCATGCCCTAAGTTCCGTAATAAGCTTTACTTGAGTGTTTTAGCCCCTTGACACCAAGAATGGACGCAAAGTTAGCAAGTTTACTTGGTATCTCAACCCTAGGGGACCAGAACTATAGTTTGGAGCATTAGACTCGCTTGGAAAGTGGCTGGATAACTTAAGACAAGGAAAAATCGACAAGTTGCTTTGACAACTCGGTGAGTTTCCTGAAAGTTTCCCGATCTTCTGGACACTATTCGAACTCGACGAGCTAACTCGGGTTTTCGCGGTTTTTTGAGTTCTGAAGGAACTTGACGAGTCAGTAGATGCACTCAACGAGTTCGGTCAACATGGACTGTTGACCTTGACTATTGACTATGAATTTGACCAAGGTTGACCAAATTTGACTTTAAGGGTATTTTGGTAATTCGGGATTTTGATGGAGTTAGCCACATGGCGGTCGTAGGAGGTTGAGTTCTAAGCTGTGATTCGAGAGTTGGATCTTGTCAGTCAGTGCTACTTGTGAGGTGAGTTTTCCTCACTGTACTAACAAGGCCGAAGGCACCAATGTCAGCCCTTTGGTTGATATCCTGATATTGTTGGTATGCCGAGTATGTAATATACATATATATATATATATATATATATATATGCATGAGTATGCTAGTTATTAATATGCTAGTCTGGTAGATCTGTAGGACTGCCTGTGATATTGTCTAATTATATGTATTGGATATTATCTGTTACACGTCGACATATTGTGTGGGCTGGGTTGAGGTTGTATTGGTTTGTGTTGTAACCAACAAACCCTTGATTATTCCAGATATAAGCTGAGGGCTAGGGAGGGTATGCAAGACTCTTATTGAGTACTCACTAGCATTCCAGATATGAGTTGAGGGTTAGGGATGGAATGCCAGACTCATACTGAGGGCACATTAACATGCTAGATACGAGCTGAGGACCAAGTGGTATTTCAGACCGGTATTGAGGGCTTAGGAGTATAGAGCAATCCATATATGAGCTAAGGGCCAGGAAGGGCATGCCAGACTCATTATGAGGGCTCATGGGCATTCCAAATATGAGATGAGGGTCGGGCATGGCATTCCAGACTTGTACTATGGGTCGGGGAGCAAGCGAGACATAAGTTGTGGGCCAAGGGGAAAGCGAGACTTATATTGTGGGCTTAGGGGTAATCCAGTCTATTAGCTGTGGACCCATTTCATGATGTTATTTGTATATGTGCTACTGTTTGTGTGTTGGTACTTTGGGGGAACTTATGGTTTCTAGGAAACTTTGATAATGTGAATGATGTGAAAACTATGTGTAACTTATTTCGGTTTTAAATAAATGTTTTGGAAACAACTGTTTTGTAAACACTTCTATAGAAAAATGATTTTTTCGGAAACTTCAAATTTTTCTTAAATTTTATGGATGTCACAAGTTGGTATTAGAGCCTTGGTTTGAGTGAATTGGAGGAACACACGTGTGAATCCAGTCTCAAACTAAGGAAAATATTTTCAAAATGAATTTCAAATTGTTTTCAAAATACTTAAGGAGGATGCGATGTGTACGATCAGCTAGAGCAGTAAGTAGACCGCAAAATACCATATTGTCATTTGATATTGTGATTGTTGGATTGGTGTCTAATTCCATAACTATTTTGGTATGTACTTGACCCGATGGTGCATGGTCCTTTTGGGTTGCCTTCACCAAAGCAATTTGATAGGATGAATTATGGAGAGAAAGGATTAAATATGATTTATTAATATATTATGAGAATAATATATTAAAGGAGAAATCATGTTGTTTAATTAATATTAGTCAAGAATTAATAAGAATTAAGTTTGTGACTAAAAGAGATTAATTAAACTTAAGGGACTAGAATTGTAATTATAAGATACTTGCAATTGGGCTATGGATTGCCTTATATTATAAGGTTGGATGAATTCTATGGGGAAACCCATTAGAAATCGTCCAAGGCCTTTAAGGAAAGGAGTCCATGGGTTGCTTAGGGCTTAAGCATCCAAATTAGGGTTTTCTTGTTAGATAACCCTAATAGCCTCACTATATATAGAGCCCTTATGCCCCAAAATCGTGGACAAGCTTCCTTCTAGGGTTTCAACACGTTTTAGGCAGCCTCCTTCTCTCCTCCTCTTCATCCTCTTGCTCTTGGTGTTTGTGAACCATTAGAGGAGTGACATTTGTGACTCTAAGCTTTCTAAAGTCAACACAAGAAGGATTTGTGATTGTTATTGCTACATAACAATCAAGGTAATATCTTAAACCCATTCTTATGTTAATATGATTACTTGTATGCTATAATTAGGGTTTATAGTCTTGGATAACTTGCATGTACAATAGAGAAACCTAGATCCAAGCATTAGGGTTTGTATGAGCACATATGATGTTCTTTAGTATAAAACCCATCAGTGGTATCAGAGCCTTGATTGGTTTCTATTGTATTGATGCCTTGTTTGTTTGTTAAAGCTGTAAAATCAATTTTTTGGCCCCTTGTCTGATGAACTCGGCGAGTTCCAATGTGGACTCGGCGAGTAGCTCCAACTCGGCGAGTCCATAGAGGAACTCGGTGAGTTCGAGCGTCAGAAGGAGGCTGTTTCGGGATTTTTTTGCCTATTTTGACTTAGGATAATTGCCATAATTGTTTAAAATTAATAAAATTCGATTTTTATTGATTCCTTATGATTATCCTTGTCAAAATAAAAAATTTTGGTCATCTAATTAGATAATTGTTACCTTATTTGATAAATGTTAAGTTATGGAAATTATTTGATCATTATCTTGCAAGAATTTGAACTAGATCTAATTAGATAACCACCAGTTATAGATAATTGCCTTATTTGAATTATGTGATCTAGAATATTCTTGAAAAAGTTTGGAAAACTTTCAAATTAATCCCTTTAGGTTTTATAGTTTAAATTAGAACTTGAAAGTTTAGAATTTAAATAGTTGAAACCCTAATGTTTTGAAAAAGGTTTCAAAACTTGCCCTCAAGTTTTGGAATTCAAATTTTGACTAAAAGTTTAATTTTGATGTATATTTAAATTCTAAACCCTAATGTTTTGAAATGTTTCAAAACTTGCCCTCAAGTTTTGGAATTTAAAAGTTGATTAAAAGGTTTAATTTAGGAATGTTAAATTCTAAAACCATAGTGATGTTTTGAATAGATTCAAATCACACCCTTATGGTTTTATTAATTAATTAAGGTGTATAATTAAAAGAGGTTTAATAAATCCATAAAAGTTTTGGTTTGCAATTTAATTGAATTAAAAGTATAATTATTAAATTTGACCACCTAGTATTTTAAAAGTGTGAAATACACCCTATACTATATATAACATTAAAGGTCTAACATTATATATATGTATGAGTAAAAGTCAGTCTTACCGTTAGTAGGCCTCATTCACAAAGCTGGTCTATAAGGGGTGTTTAAGGAAATTGCCTATAAAATGGCGATTGAATGGGTATCCACTCTTACCCACCGCACTCTTGACTAGTGGAGGGTCGTTAGCCGAACGGGTAGGATAGGACAAAAACCTTCCATTATAAGTATAATGAAGTACAAAAGTAACTAAATGTTTTACAAATTCCCAATCTTAGTTAGTTAGGCAAATGTGAATTGACGCAATTCCATGAAATTACACTTTGTGCCCTTGCGAAGACGTTAGTGGAGCGTGTGTGGTTAACCGGCACACTAAATGGTTCTAAGAAAAGGTAGCAAAGGGTGACTCAATGTTTGTCATAGTTCGGTGGAGTGTGTGTGGTTTACCGGCACATTGAATAGGTGACTGTAACATGTGAGGGCACCATGTAAGTTTGCATGGTTATTCACACCCGCTTTGTGATCCTCGGCATCCCAGTCACAAACTAGAGGGGCATATCGAGATTTAAACATGCCATTGAAAACTTCAATGAATCTCAAAGGATCTAGGAGTTTTCATAGATTTAAAACCTAAATTTCTTTTTCGTTTTTCATGGTGGAAATTGGTGAATCGTGATTCACTTACCTTCAAATATTCTGCAACTAGATTACGGCATCCCTTTTCTAGGTTGTAGCATATTGTGTTGGGTCCTAGCCTTAGTATCTCATTTGGGTGATTTACTAAGGACTCAATCAATCAACTAACTTGAATTCGTTTTCTCCCATTTTGTAGATGTCAAAGTACGACAACTATGGTCTTCCCAAATCCCGTGGAACAAGCATTCCGCATGAAGATGATATTCCACGATTCGATCGAGGAACAAGAGATCATGCTTCAATTCCTCCACCTCCTTCAATTATTATCCCTAACCCACAAGTTCAAAGGCTTGAAAAGTTCAAGCTCACTCAATCCCTTTTGGCAAGTAAACATAAAGAAGGAAAGTCGGTGTGTGCACACGTTCTAGGGATGAAGTCACACATTGATAGGTTAAGAATGTTGGGATCCGTTGTTTGTGAGGAGATGGATGTTGATTGGGTTCTTCAGTCACTTCCTAACTCATATAGTGAGTTCGTAAGAGAGTACTATATGATGAACTGCGACGTGACCCTTATAGATCTCACCTATATGCTTATTGCTGTTGAATCAGCAATGGTTTGGCGCAATAGAAAAGCAAAGTTGATTGGTGAATCTGCCTTCAAGACCTCTATGGATATAGACAATGGCAACGAAAGACATGCTATGATCGAACGGTTTGATCATAAGAGAAAGGCAATGTCTGAAGTAGTTCCATGTGCTGTTCCAAAAGAGTCAATTTGCTTTTATTGCCAAAAGAAGGGGCATTGGAGACGAAGCTGCCCTATTTACCTAAGAGATCTAAGAGATGGGAGAGTAAAAACGTATGGCTCTACTTTAGGTAAAATCCATTGACTAACTCTTTTAAGCTTCTATTCTAGATTCTTAATACATAATGTGATAAGATTACAATTGATGTTTTGTAGGATCGAAGAAAAGAAAGGAAGCTTAAGGGAAGAAGTGAGCAGAATCTAACCGTGAAGAAATGGATTTCGATCGCATTACTTGAAGATTAGATTCTTGAGCTACTACTTAGAGTTAGAATAAAATTGCTAAGAAAGATGTATTGACATAGTTTTTCAATGAATTGCATTGTAAGGACAAATTTTTCCGCAATAAAATAAATTTTGATTTTAAATTTTATTTATTTATCCTTACAATGTCGTGTATGAAAAAAATTGATGTTAAAATATTTCTATTATTAGCAATAATGGATTTGATTCTTAATTATGTTGTTTGTGGAAATGTCGAGAATTTACCAAATAGGGAGAGTTTCTCATCGCCCAAACTTCAATTGGACAGAAACTTGGAATCATGCAACTTGGTTGCACGATGAATGAGAAATTTTCATATTTGGAAATTAGACAAATTCATTGACAAAGTGTCAAGTGAAGGACTAGGAGATCGAGTACACAAGGTTGCGTGTTGATCAAGTCCACCATAAGAGTAACAAAATATTCGTCATGAATTTACTAAAGGTTTAGTAAATGTGATTATACTTACAAGATTAAGTGTAATTCTAAATTGATTGCAAAAGTTTAAATCAATAGCAGAACGAATAAGAAGAATCAAGTAAGAAGAAAGATAAAAGTTTCTCCATTCTAAGAAGAAGGGAGAGTACCTTTTATGCTTTATGATATGTCTTAATGATTAAGAACCATATCTAAATTGATCCTGTAAGTGAGTCTTAGTGCAATTGTATGTCTAAGAAGAGGAATCAAGAATTGAAGAAATGGTTAAATCAAGAAGTCAATCATAATTCGTTCCAAAACAAGTCTTAGAGTTAAGATTGTGACATTGAGTGAAAAGTATTAAGAAGGTTTATAACATTCATCAAATATGGAAGTTGTGATGTCTTGGATAAGACAAAGACCAACTAGGACCAATTTATGAAGTGTTTTGATAAAAACTACACTAACTCTTGATTATTTGTTTGTCAAGAAATGTTATTGACAAGAGAATCTTATATGTCAAGGAGTCAGTGAGAGTCTTAATGGTCTTGAAAGGTTTCAAGAACAAATCAAAATAAACCTTATCGATCATCACTAGCACACGAGTTGAGGCTTACAACCTATCGTGTTGACACTATTTTGTTTCTGTGCCATTCCAATTGAGTTAATTATGCATGTGAGTTCTATGAGTTCTCATTTGAACGCATAAAAGTCAGGCACCTTGATCAATGGAAAGTACATTGATAGGAAAGGGTGAGCTGCTTAACTACTTGGAAGACATGGTGGGCAGCTAAGTTACCATAAGGCAAGAAGTCAAAATTAAGAAAGTTCGGTCCATATGAGTTTGAATTTTTCGTAAACTTTGGTTTTGACAAATTCACATGGATAGGAACACATACACCATTAAAATCTAAGTGTCATAAGATTCCCTCCTTCATGAAAATGACTGTGAGGAAATGCTTTCACTAAGAGAGATTCTAAAAAGATAGTGACTGTGAAAATTGGATTCTCGAATTCGATTATGGTTACGGTATCCCTTTCCATGATTTGAATTGTGAGATTTGACAATTAGTCTGAATTGTTTAGACACACATATGAGCTATCTAAGGGAAAGGTGTATAAGCTTAGATAAAGGATTATCAAAGAATTAAGTATTGGAAACATGAACTTAAGAAATTCAATAAGTATTGTTTCTCTGGAAGTTAAGCTGGTTTCTGAATACATGTCAAAGCTAGTGGGAGCATAAGTGTTATGTTTATAATAATCATCATGATAGTGGGAGCATAAATGTTATGATTGTATGATTATTAAGGCAAGTATTGCAAGTTAGCAATATTAATTATAGAAAAACAAGAGTTACACCTTGCAAAGTTGTAAGGGTTGTAAAGTTGTTTTTCTATAATTAAGGGAGAGAATATTATGCTACATTTCAAATTTAAAGGCTTAGATTGTGGAATGTTAATAATTTAGTCAAGGAAACATAGTGCGTTCTTAAAAATCCGATTATGATTACGGCATTCCTCTTCATAGTTCGAATTTTGAGAACGTAGCACATAAAATATTATGGCAGAAGATTGATAAAGTATCGAATCTTCGTGTAAGACATTATGCATCGTGTCCCATACGCTTCGGGTATAGGATCGATTGCAAATGCTATAATATTTGACCATTCTAAAATTTTCCAAATGTCTAAGTGCATTTAGAGGGAAAAAGGACAAGAATCGGTTTTGACTAAGATAATTAAACAACTATCAAAGGACAATCCAAAGTTCGCCTAGGAATGGTCGCTTGTGAGTAGTTGTAAGTATAGTATTGAATGGACCATATCGACATTATTATGAATAGACAAGATTCTATTGAGAATGAGTTGTCATATGATAAGTATGGAAAGGTTTCCATATTGGGAGTTGAATATTGAAAATCTATGTCTAGATTAGAAACTTTTATGCAAAAGGATGTTCAAAGGAATGTACTTTGAGTGAGAGACATCATATCTAAGGAATTGTATTGTAACAATCTCTGATAGAGGACTTTGTAATTTCATTGGCAATAGTCATTGTGACTTTAGTACAGTTACATTACAAAAGGATCGTTGCATAAAATGTTAAAATCTAACATATTCCATAAGTGGTAAGAATTTGATATTCTTCACTTGTGAAAAGGATTCGGAGTTGTGAAATGAGTATGATTGGAAATGTGTTCAGTTTGATTTATTTCACAAAGTAAGTACCATAGGTAAACATTGTGTGCATGCTAGGAGCATGGGACAAGTGTAGTAATAATTCGAGTAAGAAGTTGATTACCCAAAACAACAAATAATGAGTAATCGATATGGTGATAAATAAAAGGTGTTTTATTTATGCTCAAATGTTTGAGGCCATATGGGATTAGTATTATTCTTGTGTTTCACTTTGCATGTTTTTGACTTCCTGAATAATTTAATTGGTTTAGAACAGTCAAATTATTCAAACGGGCCACAGTCGTTCATATGTTGGAAGTAGGTATGAATAAAGATTGTCGTGAATTGGTGTGCGGATTGTCTAAAAGGTATTAGACATAAGCAAATGTTTGCTGCAACGTTCATGAGTGCTTATGAATATGATTTGAGCATTGGATTAAACCCACGCTCACTTGGATCACTCCATGAATTGTATCACGAGTGATTGGTGAGACGAAAACATCTTATATTCTTGAAACCGAGATGTGTGAGTTGTATCTTGCAAATCGGTTGCACATTGATAATATGTAAACGCACCAGTAACTTGGTGTTATAAAACATATTGTTGTGTGTGATTCGGTGAGTGAGTGCAAGCGAGCATTGAATCAAAGTTTATCCGTTCCTTTTATCCAAAGTAGGATAAAAGCGATATCTTTGGGCCCCTCGATGATTTAGTGATGACAAATGTAAATGCTCGGTCGGGCTAGGGCTAATTTGATTTATTCAATTAGTCAGTCGTCATAAATCGGAAGTTGAGAAATAGTACAGAGAGAATGATTAGAAATCATGTCTCATACGATATCTAGAATGGAGGAATATATGATCCCTTATCTAAAGGACACGCGTATCTGATAGGATCAGAGTTGACAGCGGCGTTGGAAAGCTACGATTGCAGATCAGGATCTGAAGTCATACGCATAATAGTTATTAGACTTATCCAAGTGGGAGACTGTTGGATTAGTGTCTAAGTCCATAACTATTTTGGTATGTACTTGACCCGATGCTGCATGGTCCTTTTGGGTTGCCTTCACCAAAGCAACTTGATAGGATGAATTATGGAGAGAAAGGATTAATTATGATTTATTAATATATTATGAGAATAATATATTAAAGGAGAAATCATGTTGTTTAATTAATATTAGTCAAGAATTAATAAGAATTAAGTTTGTGACTAAAAGAGATTAATTAAACTTAAGGGACTAGAAATGTAATTATAAGATAATTGCAATTGGGCTATGGATTGCCTTATATTATAAGGTTGGACGAACTCTATGGGGAAACCCATTAGAAATCGTCCAAGGCCTTTAAGGAAAGGAGTCCATGGGTTGCTTAGGGCTTAAGCATCCAAATTAGGGTTTTCTTGTTAGATAACCCTAATAGCCTCACTATATATAGAGCCCTTATGCCCCAAAAACCGTGGACAAGATTCCTTCTAGGGTTTCCACACATTTTGGGCAGCCTCCTTCTCTCCTCCTCTTCATCCTCTTGCTTATGGTGTTTGTGAACCATTAGAGGAGTGACATTTGTGACTCTAAGCTTTATAAAGTCAACACAAGGAGGATTTGTGATTGTTATTGCTACATAACAATCAAGGTAATATCTTAAACCCATTCTTATGTTAATATGATTACTTGTATGCTAGAATTAGGGTTTATAGTCTTGGATAACTTGCATGTACAATAGAGAAACCTAGATCCAAGAATTAGGGTTTGTATGAGCACATAGGATGTTCTTTTGTATAAAACCCATCGGTGATATGTTAGAAAAACATGCTAGTGATAGGCTAGTGATCTTCTGGAATTGCTTGATATAATTGTCTGTTTATGTTATGCCTTAGTTCCGATAGAGTTTCCTTGTTTGGTTGTTGTGTGACACTCTCGCGTGTGAACTGGCTATTGAGTGGATACGCTAAGTCACATGCTACATGGTTTAAAGGATCTTAGGCCGTGGGGTTTCGTCCTGCTTCGCAACTCTCGTCTGAGTCCAACAATTGTGGGATTGAATCTTTTAGCCTAAGATTGTTTAAATTATGGGGCATGTGGTTATATCCATGTGATAGTCATTTGGCACCAATGGAGAATTTTGTGGCAAGTGTGGTATGGATGAGTCATATGGGGACAGCCGGCCAGTAGCGTTATTGGATTAGGTTGCGGTGGTTTCCCTGGTTAAGCACATTTCATAGAGGGTTGACATGAGGAAGGATTAGCCACTCTCGAGAGAGTGAGGGCAGGGCAAAGATGCACACATGGTGTTGGAAGTTTGAGATAGAGGTTTTCATATAATGATATGTCTGATTTTATTGCATCTTAGTGCTAGTCGGCTTCTGTGCTCGAATGTTGCTTGCTTTGTGCTTTGTGAGACCCATATTGATGAGAGCTAACCATAAAAAGAATTCATTAAAATGTGTTATGAGGGTTAAATAATCTTAGGATAATGGACTTGGACCTATTACACAACTCTCGTCATAGTCCAACCGTTGTAGAGCTAGGTCCTTTCGTCGAAGGATTATTTAAGCCAGGTTGCATGTAATTGTATTCATGAAGTGGTTAGCTGGAATTGGTAGGGGTTCTTCAGCAGCTGATGGCAGAGGAGGTGTGGTGAGTCCTAGGATATCCTAGGGAGTATTTAGTGCGGGTGTTTCGCCAAGGAGCTGGTTTCAGGAGTATTTTGTGACTAAGACTTAGATGACCCGAGACAATTCTTGAGGAAAGTATGGATAGGTGTGGAAAGTAGTATTGGGCCCGTATTACTGAAAGCACAAGATCCATACTCGAATTGAGGAAAATCTCAGGAATTCTAGGGGCTGGTTAGGGGAGTTAGCATGGTTGGATACCATGATTCGTGGAAGTGTTTCTAATCCTGCCAATATTTCGGTTGTGGCTGCTCCAACATGAGGATGATCCTGGTATTTGGTGTGAGCCCAATGGTGTTATAGATTTTGGTTGTTTGGTGCAGACCTAGTGAGTTTTGGTTTGAGGTTTTGCTCGAGGCCGAGATGCGAGTCACGGGACTCAGGAAGGGACTGATGATTATGATCGGCTGAGTTTTGCAGCTGGAAGTAGAATGACTGATTGATGGATTGGAATGTTGTTATCTTTAGCAAGGTTTGTGCCCTTTTAGTTTTCCCAGTTCGAACGAGCGGGCAGGCGTTTGACCTCCTGAGTTAGATGGAATTCTCAGTTTGAGGTCTGTTGGTCGCGGTGGTTGGGAATAGCATGTCCGCGCTGGTGTGCGCAAGTGGTTTGATGTGGCACGAGTACCTTAGCGATGTGAGTGAGGGATGTATTATTGGGGAGATAGGAAAGCCAGATGTCAGATTATCATGAGGGTTACATGTCGGGGTGTATGTTTGGATCGTAAATCAGTAGTGCCTAAGCTTGGTAAGTGGTTATTATGGGAAGTTCTGAGGTTTTTGGCTGTATTTCAGGTCTCTTGTGGGGTTCATTGATTCGTATCTAGAGGGTCATTCTATGGATGATTCATTTAATGGTCATGTATGGTTGTACTTGGAAGGAATGATTGTGTTATGTGTTGGTTTCACCACCGGTGGGTGGTGGTTCGAGTTTTAAGTGGGGGAGTTTTCACCACTGGTGGACTGCTTGGGTTATCTAGTTAGTTAGTTCTACTTCCGAGGTGAGTTTTCCTCACTGCACTAACAGGTTCGAAGGCACCAATGTCGGCCCTTTGGTTGGTATCCTAATATTGTTGATATTCCAAGTACCGAAAAGATATGCATGAGTATGCTAGTTATTGATATACTAGTCTGGCAGATCTGTAGGACAACCTGTGATATTGTCTGATTATCTATAAAGGATATTATATATTACATGTCGACATATTGTGTGGTTTGGGTTGAGGTGTTACTGCTTTGTGTTGTAGCTAACAAACCCTGGAGTATTCTAGATATGAGCTGACGGACAAGGAGGGCATGCTAGACTCATACGGAGGACTCATTAGCATTCCATATATGAGTTGAGGGATAGGGAATGCATGCCAGACTCATACTGAGGGCACATTAGCATTTTAGATACGAGCTGAGGACCGAGTGGTATGCCAAACTCATACTGAGGGCACATTAGCATTTCAGATACGAGCTGAGGACCGAGTGGTATGCCAAACTTGAACCGAGGTCTTAAGGGTATTGGAGCAATCCAAATATGAGCTGAGGGCCGAGAAGGGCATGCTAGAGACATACTAAGGGCTCGTGGGCATTCCATGTACGAGCAGAGGGTCGGGCAAGGCATGCCTGAATTGTATTGTGGGTCGGGGAGCAAGTAAGACATAATTTGTGGGTCCATGGGGAAATGCAGACATATATGTGGACTCAGGGGTAATCCGGTTTGTTAGTTATGTACCCATTGCATGCCGTTATTTGTATAGGTGCTACTATTTATGTGTTGGTACTTGATAAGCGCATAATTAGTCATATATTTTGTGTTAAATCTTAATAATTTTTGGCTATTTTATTGCAAATTATGAAAAAAGGTACTTAAATATGTTTAAAATGTATTTGTAGCCTAAAAGACACGCTCGGAAGGAAAATGAAGTGGAATTGGCGATTGGAAGCTTGGATCTTGGATTTTGAAGAAAGAAGGATGTTGCTGGACAACTTGACCCCTCATCAGTGTTTTGACCATATCTCATGAACCGTAACTTCGATTGAAGAGATTCAAAATGTTCTGAAAAGTAGACACAATTTTGGTCGACTTTGGTGTTTTGAGAAAATGTTGATTCCAAATGGACTCGACGCGTTGGCAATCAACTCGACGAGTTGGTCAGAAGTTTCGCGATTCTTTACGCTGACTTGCCGTCCACAGATTTTAAATGATGGACTCGTCGAGTCGGTCACTGGACATGCCGATTCACCCCTATTTTCAATATATATATATATATATATATATATATATATATATATATATATATATATATATATATATAGAGAGAGAGAGAGAGAGAGAGAGAGAAAGAAAGAAATGTTTCTCATTCAAACCCTAACTAGTGGGCGGAAGCCTTGGATGATTTTTGGAGGCCATAAGGGTTCTTGGAGCTCTAGTTTTCGAGAATTCAACCTAGGAAGCACTTTATAAGAGATCAATGACAAATAATTATTCTTCTTTTCGAAATCTTTGTTTTGAACCATGTTTGAATCATTAGAATTTGAATTTATGTTGTTATTTGTTGTAGAAATGAGCTAAAACTCATATCTTCTATTTAGGATAGATGACTTTAGGAATATGGATTGATTTTATGGTTGGGTTAATTTAATTTGGTGAGTTTTGTTTTGTTAAGCTTGTTAAAAAACCTTATGTGTTAACAACAACTATTTTTTGTTCATTACAAGTATATTAAGCTGCATGAACATCTCTTAATTGATTATCTCTTGTGATTTATGTGAAAACATTGTTATATGTCTAGGAATAGCGAACGTGAAACTAGGGTTAACTAGAAAATTGGTAAGTTAATGTGTGAGCTTGTGTGACGAACCATCAACAAGAAGTTAATTGAATTAGTAATTTGATTAGCTAACTACAAGTCTTACTTAAACTAAATCAATAAACTAGCAAATTTATAAGTTTAATCACTTGATAAATGCTTAAATTAATTTGTTTTCTAAGGATTAGTAATTGCGAACATGAACCTAATCACACTAATCGGTAGCCAATGCCAATTAATCCATTGCACTTGCCATAAAATCAACCATAGGAATAAGTGAATGGAATCTAAATGGAAGTCTCTTTAAATTGATTGAATCTAGTTTTCTTTTGTTTCTCCTTAGTTGTTAATTGTCCTTTGTTAAAGAATTTAAGTAGTTACTAAGTTTCTAGTATTGTAATACTAGAGAAAACCCTTCTTTTTACTTGTTTTATTTAGATAATATTAGTAATAATCTTAATTATTTACCGTTCACTATGTTCGATACCTTACTTACCTGAACTAAGCTGCTAATCGATAGGTACACTGCCTTTCGTGTGTTTGTTTCTGTGTCTAAGTTAGTTGGATTAAAACTAGTTCGTTTAACACACATCAAGTTTTTGGCTCCGTTGCCGGGAAACGGTTCAATAGTTAATTTTATTTGCTAATTGTTATCGTTTTAAATTTATTGATTATTTTTTTATCTTTAGTTTAATTTTTATATTTATTTTTATTTATTATATATTTTCAAATCTCAATGCTTTTGATGCTTTTTTTTGAGGAAGTAGTACAAGAAATTGAGCAAGAAGATGAGGAGTATGACTCAAATGATGATTCGAAGAAATTTGGAAGATGGTTAGATAACATCTTGCCCAATAAACAAGAGCAATATGAGTTACAAGAGCTAGAGTTAAAAGATGAAGAATTTAATCCAGAAAGAGACTTGGAGGAGCTGGAAAGGTTGCTAGCACAGAGGTCAGACGAAGAACAACAAAAAGCTGAGTTGCAGGAACCAAGCCGTGGATTGACCATTACCATGATGTGGCCCCCTGTATTTCTGGTTTGTGTTTCAAAGAATGGGGTGACGATTCCAACTTTGGAGAAAGTTCTGAAGTACGATCCATTTTTGATTAGTACCCGACCGGTTCCAACTCTTGTCAAGATTCTTGGGTTACATGAATTGAAGCTCGTTTGGCCAAGTTTTGAAGCAAAGAGCCAAATTTTAAAAATTGGTCCAAATAAAATATTTAATGTAACACTCAAAATTTCATGCCAAAATAATTTTTTTTTCAAAACATTTAAAACCATTCGTCATTAC
Source organism: Lactuca sativa (assembly GCF_002870075.4). Lineage (NCBI taxonomy): Eukaryota > Viridiplantae > Streptophyta > Magnoliopsida > Asterales > Asteraceae > Lactuca > Lactuca sativa. Next base: position 223,999,227 of record NC_056631.2, on the reverse strand, counting down.
AAAGTTTGTTTTCAAAATATCTAATATAAGAGTTTTCCCAGAACCATAAACAAAATAGGAGGAGCTGTACGATCATGCCTTCGCCTTGCCGCGATCCCCAGATGTACCTGAAACAATAAACTGAAACTGTAAGCCCGAAAGCTTAGTGAGTTTCCCCTAAAATACCAATACACATACAATTCACATATCCCTATCAGCAATATCATATCGTAACAAACTAAACAGCATGCGATGGGTCCACAGCTTACAGACTGGATTACCCTCGGGCCCACAGTGTGAGTCTGGATTGCTTTAAAGGCCCACAACTCACATCTGGCTTGCCATCGAGCCCACATTACGAGTCTCCCTTAGCCCGTAACTGGAATGATCCAGGGTTTGTTGGTTACCGCACGAAGCAGTTGATGGGTTTTATACAAACAATCCTATGTGTGCATGCAACCCTAGATTCGGATCTATGTTTTCACTATTAGTCATACAACATTATGAACACAAAAAGAAACCTAGCATGCTTCTAATATTATCGAAAATCACATAGAAGAATAGAATACATACCTCTTGTGTTATGTAGTAATAACAATTTGTTTCTAGATTCTCCTTATCTTTGAAAGCAAGTACCACAAGTATAGTACCTCTAATGGCTCACAAACACCAAGACCAAATGGAGAGGCAGGAGAGAGAGGGGAGGTATGAAATTTGGCTCTAGGAACCCTAGGTATCAAGCGGCCGAATTTGTTATGCCAAGGGTCTTTATATAGGTGTAGGAATTAGGGTTTCAGTCCTTATCCTTATCTGATTGCTTAGCCACCAAGCAGCCCAAAGGATAAACCTAGAAACCTTATCATGGACGAATTCTAAGGCCTTATCCCCTTGAATTCGTACACCCTATCATATAGGGCATCCTTTTCCTTACTTTGCAACAATCACATAATTACAGTTTAGTCCCCCCTAGTTTAATTAACTTCTTTTGATCACAAAATTAATTCTTAATTAATTCTTGACCAATATTAATGAAACAAATATGATTTCTCTTTTAATATATTATTCTTAAAATATATTAATAAACCATAATAACCTCTTTTTCTATTATTTCTCCAGTCAAGTTGCTTTGGTGAAGGCAACCCAAAAGGACCATGCATAACTGGGTCATGTACTTACCAAATATGGTTACGAGCTTAGACACTAATCCAATAGTCTCCCACCTGGATAAGTCTAGTAACTATAAATTCAAGTACAATCCGATTAGTAATCGTAGCTCTCAAAGACGTTGTCGAACTCTGATCTTATCAGTAACCTATCCTTTAGATAAGGGATCATATATTCCGCCATTCTAGATATCGTATGAACTGAGACATGGATTTTAATGATACTCTCTGTTCACACGTTGTTTCCCGATTTCCGATTTATGACGACTGATAACAAAAAACAGTTGAACACATCAACTTAGTCCCGACTTGGCCAAGCGCTTAGGGTGTCATCACTAAATCATCGAGGGCCCACAAATATCGCTTTTATCCTTATTTTGTAACATCCGGATTCCCAGGAATTCTATGGTATTCATTTATTTTGAGTTAAAGAGAGGGAATCAACAAGTCGACGCCTAGACTCGTTGATTAGGATCGCGATTTGCTGACTAGATTAATGAATGGACTCGACGAGTCGGCAAGGTGACTCGACGAGTCCGTGCTGACGGCAAAAAACCTAAATCTTTGGGCTTGTGCCCTATTTAAGGGTCATTATAGTCCTCATTTTCGAGTACCATTCCAAAGAGAGAAATCCGAGAGAGCTTGAACGAGTTGTGTGAGAGAGAAAGCCATTTCGATCTTTTTTGGTGTTGCTTTGCAAAGAAGAAGGTGTTTCCAGCTAAAGGAGGTCAATAGAATTGCTAATATGTGGTTTCCATGCTTAGATCTACAGTGTTGATGTAGCAAATCGATCCTTTTCTCTGTTGTGATTAAGATCCTTGGATTTTAGGGTTTTCTATACCCTTTATTAGCTTGAATTGTTGAGTATGTTGTCCCTTTAAGTGTTAGACTCTGGATCTGGACCTTTAGAGGTCCAGAGGGCCTTATCCATTCTTCTTTATGTTGGTTCATGGAGGAATTGAGACTATGTTGCCATTTCAGAAGCTATTTCACCAAGGAAAGCCTTGTGTGCGTTGCATGAATGTCAAAAGTGGACCTTTACGTAATTATTGTGTATGGGAAGGGCAGATCTATAGGTGAGAGAAGCAGATCTGACCTCAGAAGGTCACTTAAGTGTGGTCATGGAAGCAACTCACCGAGTCCATAAGTGGACTCGACAAGTCGATTCGTGGTTGCCCTACGATTCGTGACAGGAGTAAACCGTCGAGTGAAGGGATGACTCGACGTGCCAATTGAGACTAGAACGATTCAGAGGACCCGCATGGACTCGCCGAGTCGCCCATGCGTACTCGACGAGTCGGGTCAAAGTTTGATTGTTGACTTCAGCTGACCTTAGGGTTTTGGTCAAGCTAATTCAAGAGAGTTCAGGGAGGGGTATAATGGCCTTCTACCCAATATTTAGAGATGAGACTATGAGAGGGTATTGATCAAGAATGTTATTCGGATGATAGGAGGAGGCTAGGTCGGGACGTCGAGCACGAGAGTTTATCCAACTTCATTCGAGGTGAGTCTTCTCACTATACATTACCTAGAGTGGTATCTATGTGTAGACCGGATGGTCTTATGTGATATGTGTATGTATGAGATTATGTGCATTTAGATATATGTATGCTATGTGTTGTATAGACTGTACTGGAGGGTCCAACGATATAGACCGGACCGAATGGTCCAACGAGCTATGACCGGACCAGAGGGTCCAACGAGCTATGGGACTGGAGGGTCCCGCTGAGACACATCGACCGGAGGGTCGTACTATAGCCTCGAGTGGCGTATGTGTTGTATGTGGTATTTTGGGGGACTTACTAAGCATTTATGCTTACCGTATTGTGTGTTATGTGTTTCGGGTACCAGTGAGGATCGTGAGAAGGTGCCGGCATGATTTATAGACACTGATGGAGTTTTATGTATTGTGATCTTGGGATATATTATATTGACATGTGATACATTGGATTTTGTTGATTTGTGAATGAAATGATATTTTTAAATGTGAAAAATTGTTTGAAAATTTTGCGTTGTTACAAGTTGGTATCAGAGCCTCGGTTTGAGGGATTCGGATGCACCTTCGGGCGAATCTGAACTCAAACTGAGGATTTGAGAAAATTTTCACAATAAAACAATCTTTCTAAAAGAGTAAAAGGTTTTGAAACGAGCAGAGCAGAGCAGTGTGTACGATCAGCCAACGCCCGAACGGTGATTTCCCAAAATACCTTTACATTATGTGTTATGAGATATGATATGATATGTTATGCATGCTATAGTAGGCTAGGTATTTATATTAGGTCTAGAGTGGCCTGATTTGTGATGCCTTAGCCTAGGAGATTTCTGCTACTATGAGATGCTTGAGAGTGAGTAGGTAGCAGAGAGGAGCTTATGAGAGGTCTGCTAAAGAGTAGCTTATGCATAGCGAGATTAGAGTACTGGTGATCTGGGACCCTAGGAGGAGGACTTGGGGTGAATACTGATGTGGTGTGGATGGTAGTATAGGGACCATACTACTGAAGACACCAGATCGGTGTGCAGTCCAAGTAAGAATCCTTAGGGTACTAGGGTGCAAGTAGGGTTGAGTTATCGAGTGCGAGTGCACTCGAGCGAGTCTCTGATAGTTTTGAGGTTGTATTTCAGAGACATCATGGTTGGGACACGTCTTAGACCAGAGAAGAGCGGCGTGAGTGACGATGAGCTTCGTCAGATGATCCACGATGAGGTGGCAGCGGCTATCCACGTAGAGATACCGGAGATGTTTGGGTCTATCAAGACCACCTTGATTGAGACGTTTGACGAGAGATACGCAACGGTTATAGAGGTTGTGGATGATGCATGTAACATCCCCCTCTGGCACGTATCACAATATTGTCCGCTTTGGGCCACTCGGCACGAGGACTTCCTAGGGGGTCACCCATCCTGGTACTACTCCCACCCGAGCACGCTTAACTGCAGAGTTCTTATGGGATCTGCTGCCCTCACGGCTTTAAAACGCATTGTGTTAGGGAAGGTATCCACACCCCTTATAAGGAATGCTTAGTTCTCCTTCCCAACCGATGTGGGATCAGATCTAACCCACTTTCACCCCCCATTATAGGGTTCGACGTCCCCGTCGAACACATCGACCCGTGCCCTAGCTCTGATACCAACTGTGACATCCCCAAAATCTCGGCCAGAAAAGACCGATTTCATTTATGATTTTTAAAACATTTTCAGAGTAAATCCGTTTGATTTTAAAAGAGATGCGGAATTTGTTCCCAAAAACAAAACATGATAAAATAGATATTTATCAAAACATTTCATATGATTTCATTTCATAATCAAAAGTCGGGATGTCATGTTCTGATACAGATCACAAAGCATAAACGATAACATTACAAGTCATTCAACAAATATATACATATACAGACTTGTAAACAAAAACAACTTTGATGATTCGTCCATCTTAAGCTCTTTCGCCACTTCCTGTAATACAATTAAACTGAGTGGGTCAGGCTTGGGAGCCTGGTGAGCATATAGGGTTTTCTAACCCACAATAATTATATTTAATTACAACAATCAACGATAAACCCGATTACCCATTCCCGTTATCCTCACCTTACGTTCCTAAAAATAACGTCTATTATAAGGAACTTATTTCAGGATTTTCATCGGGACGGACATTACTGCAGAGGGGCTTCCTCAACAGTAAGTGTCCTAAAGGCAACCATGTGGGGGATAGAGTACACCGGTGAACACTTCGTTCACAACACCTACAGGTAATGAGCCTGCTAGTGTTCCACAGGACAGTCTAGAATAGTCCGTGGTCGTCATCCATACTCTACTGAATGACTAGAATAACACCAATAACACCGAGGCCTCTCATCTGTTTATTTCACACCAATTATCTACCCATGTTCTACCCAACATATTAGTAGATAAAAATATACATTTTTATACATTGTTAAAAAAAACCTGTATATCATGCTTTAATCAATACATATTCCACATAACAGATGAGGCATACACACATAACACGTATATCATAGAGAATATACATTCACACATATAACCACAATATATATACACGTAGCACGTATTTTATATTAAATACTTCATAATATTGCGTTGGAAAGAAAATAACTACACACTCACTCGATTAGAAGATGATCGGGCAGCACTACGGCTTATAGAAGCAGCGTCCGTAGATCTGGAAGATCTTCACAAAAACCGGACTCCTCGCGGGCAGGGCTTCGGCTCGGGAATAACGCTCTTCGGGATTCTCGGGGCTTCGGATCTCGCTCCGGAGCTCGGGAATAATATCGGGGCTTCGGGGTATAATCGGCACGCAAAACGAGGCAAAGGACTAGAGAGAAAGAAGAAATTGTGAGTGAGAAATGAGCTGCCTTCGGATCCCCTTTTATAGTTGCTGACCCTCGCACGTACGCGGGGAGTACGCCTCGGTGGTCGTCAGCGCTTACGTCATCTGTCCCCTTACGTCACTGCATACGACTTCGGACTACTCGAGTGCCCTTCGCTGTACGCGGGGCGTACAGCAGTACGCGGCGCGTACTTCGGATAGACCGACTGATCCCTCTTCGGATAATATCGGAGGTTAATTAAAAATAAATATTAAATATTTATTAAACTTCAAAAATTCATATCACCTTCATACGAACTCCGTTTTCGACGTTCTTTATATCCACGCGAAGGTGAGACTACGCTCTACAACTTTCGTTTAGACTCCGTCGGCTAATTATCGCTCTATCTTAAATTCATATTTTGCGTCACTCGGTGTCGTGCCGGTTCTGTCGCGAAACTTCGACAGGTCATAACTTCTTCGTTATAACTCGGATTTTGGCATTCCTTATATCTCCGAAATCCTTGTTTCAACCACTACAACTTTATGCAAAGATATCGGGCTTATCTCACACTTTAATTTTGACGCTTATTTTATTCTTAATTTAATTATATCACATAATTAAGCAAATAAACACATAACTCACATAATTCACAAATTCACAAATAATACATTTTTATTATTTCAAATTGAGGTTACAAAGGTTAACCTAGACTATTACATTGCTAAAAATGGCAAGCCCAGAAACACGGGCGTTACAATGCAGCTACTGCGGATGTGGCTGCTGCTAGACCTTAGGGGGTGACTCGTTGATGTTTTGAGAGTTCTGCAACACGAAGCTACCAGAGTTTGATGGGACGTAGGATCTGATTGCTGCGATGAGATGGATTTCTGATATTGAGGGATGTTTCTATACCTCCTCGTGTCTGGAACATATAAGAGTGCGGTTCGTGCTGAACCAACTTCGCTTGGGGGCGAAGGACTGGTGGATGTTTGTGTCAACAGATTTCACCCCTGATGAGCTTACTGTTGTGACCTGGGAGAGGTTCACCACTTTGTTTCGTGGTGAGTACGTTCCCCCAGTAGAGAGGGAACGACTAGCTCAGGAGTTCTTGTCCCTCAAGCTGGGCACTGATTCTGTTACTGTGATCACCAGGAAGTTTGATGAGAGGGCGATGTTCTACCCTGAGTAGGTGTCTACTGAGCAGACATGTATGAGCAGGTATCTGAGCATTATGAGGAGAGATATTCACGAGTTCGTGGGGAACTCGACGTACCGGACGTTTGCCGAGCTCTAGGCAAATGCTCGGAAGAGGGAGATTGAGTTGGAGACTCAGGCCAGGGAGGAGACGGAGTCTCAGGGGAAGGATCAGCGACTGGCACAGTCTCAGCCGGCAGCCAAGCGGGTAAAGCCCGTTGATTCGAGATATGGGGGTCCGAAGTGTCGCGCTTGTCGGAAGTGCGGCAAGAGCCATGAGGGGGCGTGCAGAGCTGGTGTATGTTAAAATGTGGGAAGGAGGGGTATTTTGCAAGGGATTGCCCCAAGGGATTCTCGGTTTGCTTTCATTGCAACCAGACTGGCCATCGGAAGGCCGAGTGCCCACAGCTACTGTAGGGATTAGCGCAGGGATCTACACCTGCTGCCAGAGCCACCGAGACCCGTCCAGTGACGGCCGAGACACCAAAGGCTCGCGGGAGAGCCTTCCAGTTGACAACGGAGGAGGCCCGCGCAACGCCCAATGTTGTGGCTGGTATGTATTCTTTCATCTATTTATTTTGAGTTTGAGATATTGTGCTTATTTTATGATATGCGTAGGTACTTCTCTTGTGAGTTTTGTACCTACTTTGGTGTTATTCGACTCGGGTGCGAGTCGATCTTTTGTGTCGCTAGCCTTTAGTCAGCACATCAGTATCCGTCAAGAGGAGTTGAGTCGACCTCTACGAGTTTCCATAGCTAAAGAGCGAGCAGTGTATGCCACTGATGTGATTCGAGGATGTGTACTCGAGATCTTCGGTGTTGAGTTTCCAATAGATCTGGTCCCGATTGCGATGGGGGATGTTTGTGTCATTGTAACAACCCAACAATCATGAATAAAAATTTCGTTTGAAAAACATTACTTAAACCACGATTGTCAATCCATTACATGAATCATAACATAAAAGAAGAGTGTTAATTCAAAACATATTCTTATCATCAGAGTAAAACATCCCAGGCTAACTAACTATGGTGTGTGCCATGCGATCATCCCGAGCTCATCCCTCCGCTACCGGAAGTACCTGAAACAAAAACTGAAAACTATAAGCACGAAGCTTAGTGAGGTCCCCCAAACTACCACATAACATACAATAACATATAAAGCACATACAGGGCCTTACCCACTGCATCAGACCGAAGTCCAGGCTAACTAGGGCCTTGCCCCCAGCATCGGACCGAAGTCCGGACTAACTGGGGCCTTGCCCCCTGCATTGGCCCGAAATACGGACTAACTGGGGCCTTTCCCCTGCATCGGACCGAAGTCCGGACTAACTGAGGCCTTGTTCCCTGCATCGGACCGAAGTCCGGACTAACAGAACGTAGCATAACATGATCATAGCACATATACTGCATACTGCATCGGACCGAGGTCGGAACTAACTAACACATAAACATGCTTGAATCAAAAAGAAATCAAGCATACTAAACTAGTGCATCGAACCAAATTCTGGAACTACTGCTATCTAAACGGGCCGGCATTGTGGCCGTAGACTCGTTCCTACTGGAAGGGAAACTCACCTGAACTGTTGAACTAGGCCGATAACCCTCCGAAATGTTGCTCTTCTAGCTCCCTGAGCTACCAATACCAATAATAACACTTAGCCTAAACTGTCCTCCCGAGGTCAACCAAGTCAACTCTGGTCAAAATCCTGGTCAAAGTCAACCTTCTAGTTGACCCGATTCGTTGAGTTGTTCTACCAACTCGCCGAGTCCATGGTTTTCTATCTCAAAACAACCCCGACCCCACTCATCGAGTCTGGAAATAACTCGACGGGTTCTCCTTCAACTAACACTCGGGACCATCTTCAACCGACTCGCCGAGTTCATCCTTGAACCTTAACATCCCAAAATTCAAGGCCATAAATTTCATTTTTAAATAAGTTATTACTTAAAACCATTAGTATAAAAAATTCATAATAATATGTCGTGTCAAACCAAAGTGTCAGTAATCAAAGCATATTATCGTAAAACCATATCAGAGTGTAATCCCAAAGATATCATGTGCGGAAAACCATAGTGTGATGTGCTGCGATCAAGCCGGCTCCTTTCCTTAAGACACGAAGTACCTGACACCAAAACTGAAAACCGTAAGCATGAAGCTTAGTGAGTTCCCCCATCATACCACATACCATACAAGCACATATAACATACATACTGTCAGGCATATCTGGGTGCCCGACCTACCCCTTCGGTCCTATCAGCCGGATAATGCCTAGCATATCTGGGTGCTGGCCTCCCCTTCGGTCCTGTCGATCGGATACTGCCTAGCATATCTGGGTGCTAGCCTCCCCTTCGGTCCTGTCGAGCGGATACTGCCTAGCATATCTGGGTGCTGGCCTCCCCTTCGGTATCTTTCAACCGGTAACCGGGGACAATTTCACCCTTATTATCACTATCACATAACATCATAACATACTAGTACATAAACATATAAAGTAGTAGCAAACCTAGATGAATATCAAAAAGACAGTCATCTAACATACAACTCATATTGGTGGACCGACATTGTCGCCGTAGACCCATCGCTATTGGAAGGTAACTCACCTCACACTGCTGAAGTCCCGTAGACACAAGCCCACACTGCTGAAGTCCCGCAAACTCAACCCTAGCTGCTAGATGACAGATTCCCAAACTGTCAACACCAAAATAATACCGAATTAATATTTGGGTCCGAACACATAACCATAAATACATACTTGGATAATTACTACATTACCCCAAGGTTGGCTTTATTTAAGCCCAAGGCCTAAACCATAGTGCCAAAGTCCAAGTATAAATCAAGGCCCAACGTATGGCCCAATTTTCCAAATTGGGCCAAGGTCTATACATGGTCTTACTCTAAGGCCCAACATCATATAATCATTAAGGTCCAAACTATGGCCCATCTATGGCCCAATTTTCCAAATTGGGCCCAAACCCCTTACATGGACCTTACCCTAGGCCCATTAAATTACTCTAGACCATTTTCTTGATCTTGGATAGCCCATTTAATAACCCAATCATCAAGGCCCAAAAGAAAGGCCCAACAATAAACCCAAGTCAAATTAGGGTTTCACATAAAATGATGATTAGGGTTAAGTTTCCTACTTAACCCATTAAGGACTTAATCCATTAAGTCCACTGCCGCTTAGATTAATCTTGCCAATGATTATTATTTAATATCCCCAGTTATTAAATAATTCCCGTGTGTCCCTATTAATTTCCCAAAATTAGGGTTTTGATTGCATTAGGGTTTTCCAAACCCTAATTAGGGTTTCCAACCCAATTACTAGACCATTTATTAATTTGTTGGACCTTTAGGTTATTTAGGGCTTTGTTGGGCCTATCAAGCCCATTAGGGTTTTATTAGGTCAATTAGAGTCCATTAGACTCATTAGGGTTTTCACTAAGCCCATTTTGCTTCATTGGGCCCATTAGGCTAACAAGGCCCATTAGGGTTTCAAGCATCCCCAATCGAGTCAACTCACAAGACAAGCACATTGCCACCCGACACGGCGGCCGGTGGCGGCAGCCACCACCCTAAGGTGGTGGTTTTCAGTTTCTTTCCATTATTCATTTTTTTTTACAATTTACAATGGAAATGCCAAAATAACGCACACACACATCACTAAACAAACACACACACACGCAACCACCCTTGTGGTGGTCGGTGGTGGTACACGGTGGTGGTGGTGGCCTTTCCATGATTTTTCAGGCCAAGCTACACACACACCACTCATACGAAATAGAAATGCACACACACACCCACGATGACTTCTTGCAAGAGAATCCGGCCACCCTCCTGGTGGTGGTTGGCGACGACGAAAGTACAAAACCATGACAGTGGCGGCGGTGATAGCAACATCTTGCAATAACAACCACCACCTGATGGTGGTGGCGGCGGTTCTTTTTGATTCCCAGCCGAGAAACACACACCCACACGAACATGCTCGGAGGATAAGTTCAACCACCCACCTGTTGGTTCATGACGATGGCAGTGGGTGGAATAGCCGTTGGACGGCGGTGGCTGGAGGCGGTAACAACGGTAATCATCGACAGCAGAACAAAAAGGAAGAAGAGAAAGAACGGCGACAGCGAACAATGGCCACAACCGCGACTACCGGAAGCAAAGCAACAGTGGGGTGGTGGTCTTTGTTTTCTTCGCTGATCGGAAATGGCATTGCGGTGGCTAGGGACGGAACGACGGTGGAGAGGTGGCTCCGGTGAGGGAGGCATAAGGGGGGAAAGAAGATGACGGCTGCTCACTTAGAGCTGGGGTTAGGGTTCCTTATGGGTTATAAACCCGACACCATTAAAAGGTTTGCCATAATGACCAAAATGGTCCCTCTAGCTCCAATTTCATTCGAAACTGATCCATATTTTACCCTTCTAACCCCACCATCGGAAAACCCTTACAAATAAAGTCCCGATAATTACTATGCAGTCCCTCCTCCACAAATTCTTTTTAACAGAAATCTATATATTACCATTCAACCCATAAGCCTCCAAAATCTCTTCAATTTAAGTCCTAAAAGTTAGCATTTAGTCCCAACCTTCATTATTACTTACAAATTAAGTCCCAATTTTACACTTTTAACCCCTAATCTCTTAAAGTGTGACAATTAGCTCTACGAGACCATCATTTGATATAGAATTATTTATTTTAGGTTACCATTCGTTCATTAATTTATTTTTTTTAACTAACTAATAAATGGGTGTGGTATGAACAACTTATCGAGTTCATCTTCATAACTAAGAAGATTGTCTTGGACTCGCCAAATTCCTCATTGAACTCTTCGAGTGCTATGATCTAGATGATCATTATGGGTCCAGACTGTGACAACCGTCAATTTCCGGTCAAGTCAAAGTCAACTGAAGTCAACAAGTCAAACCGTTCGACTCAATTTGACCGTGGGTACTAGAGTTTATGATATGTAATCTCTAAACAACTCGTTATTCTAATGAGAGATCATAAATCGAAAAGTACGTACATCTAGACCTCCTTAACCTAAAACTGTGGTAAGTGACGAGCCAAACCGATAAAACAATGTTGCATACTCATCGAGAGTGTGTAAGATCCTTAAACAAGGCTTAACAGGGTTTACGGACCTTGCATTGCGAAGCCGGACACTCACAATTGTCACACATGAAACCTCTCTCAATCGTTTTCACTCTATCTCTCTCTATTTTGAAATCTCTCCCAAATCTCTCTATGTATGTGAAATCTCTCCCAAATATCTCTTTGTATGAGAAATCTCTCCAATAATTTCAAATCTCTCCCAAATCTCTCCAAGAATGTGAAATCTCTCCCAAATCTCTCTTTGTATGTGAAATATCTCCAAGAATGTCAAATCTCTCCCAAATCTCTCCAAGAATGTGAAATCTCTCCCAAATCTCTCCAAGAATGTGAAATCTCTCCAAGAATATCAAATCTCTCCCAAATCTCTCTAAATATGTTAAATCTCTCCTAAATCTCTCTCAAAATTTCCTTAAACTTTTTGTAGTCTCTCGGGCCATCCCGACCCTTAACCGGGTCGAAAACCGCTTAAAACGGGGCAAAAACAGACAAAAAGGGCTTACGGACCCGAAACTCCCTTAAGAAGCCGAAACCCCTCTTAGGGCCGAAAGTCCTCTTAGGGACCGAACCCTCTTGGACCGAACCCGAAGGCTGCTGAACCGAACCCTCTTGGACCGAACCCGAAGGCTGTTGAACCGAACTCGAAGCTACAGTTCATTCGGTCTATTTCGGTCCTGATGACTTCGGACCGAACCTGCCCTTCGCTTCCTACTATCTCGCCTCAGTTCACTTCTGATCCAGCATCAGAAGGGACCGAACCTTCGGCCCCCTTACGAGAAGCCTCACAGGAAGAGCCTTTCTTCCCGGTTTTCGACTACGACTTCATTTTAGCTTCGTTTTTCATCATTTTAACGCGAGATTTTCACCCAAAACTTTATTTTAACATATAAGACCCCTTAATTAATGATTAATCACGTTTTTAAGGATAAAACCTTATCCAAGAAGTGTGGGTGAAGTACAAAGGTTGAGTGTTGACTTATCTTTGTATTATGACACAAGCAACCCCCATACCCACTCCATGAATAACCCACACTCCTCCTCACCATACCTTGTCACTTCCTTGTATTTTTTACCTCTCTCACAAGCCATCCCCATGTTTTAGAGCTGGAACAACTCTCTCTCTCTCCTCATTCTCACTCACTTCTCTCATTTCTACCGAAGATTAAACCCACTTTTCTCTCAAATTCTCTCCCTCAAATTCGAAATTCAAAAGCTGATCATCAAGTTTTCTCTCATTTGTGGTAAGATTTATCACCTTTCTCATGATTAATACATTTCCTTGTACTCAAATCATTGATTCTTACACAAATTTCAATCATAAATTGTGCTAGATTCTTGAATCTTCAAGCAATCTTCAAGTGTTCTTGAGTTGAACACTTCTCATCTCCAACACTCATCTTCTAAAACCACTCGAGGTGAGTTCATACCCCTATATTTTCATGTTTTCTCAACTTTTTAGGGGGGGGGGGGATACAAGTTAAAACACCAAGAACATAACTAAAATTTTCTAACAGCTTTCATCAGAAAAGTTGGACTCCATTAACGGACTGTTCTGGACTACTTTCACATCTCCATACGATTTTTCTACAATTTATGGTGATTTTTACAAAACAGCCTATCATTTCAAACACCAATCCGGACCAGTCTGTGATTATGGACTTTTTCACCCAAGTTGGAGGTCATTAAAAATCAACTAGACACATTTTGGGAACTCTTAGAATTTATGGATTTGGTTTTCGACTTCATATGATTTTTCTATGACTTTTCTAAAACAGCGCATAAAGGTTAAATTTAGTTAACAATATATAACTTTCATAACACTTTGTATTATGTTGAGCAAAGTTTATAACAATAAGTTCTAAATATTGAATGTGTTTCCTTGTTAGTTTATCATCATAATCTGAAACCTAGTCATTCATGATAAGATTATTCATTCATTTAGAACACGTATATTAAGCTATAATAAGCATAGTTTATGGATTCATAACACAAAATGCGTTTTCATAAAAGAGTTCTTATACATTACAAACGTTTGGATAAACTATAATAGGTATGGTTTATGTTTCCATTAACACAACAAACACATTTCGGAAGGTTTTATTCCCACAGAGAAAGGTTTTACACTCATGCACACCACACGTAAACTTGTTAACCTAAATTGTGAGACAATCTCTTTCCGTACGTCCGAGTGCGGAATCTAAATTCCTTGTAGTTACAATCAGAGTCTCCTAGAAGGAGAACGTGATAGTTGTGTATAGATCTATATTGGGTTAGACACCCCACACTTGAGCTGCATGCAACAGCTAGACCGGCAGGTCTGTGGTGACAAGTGTCATTTCAGTTTCGCGACGCCTGAGAAACGTCGTGGCAGGTTCATTCGGTTATTAGTATGATTATAGCGGCTCACATAGGGATTTAATATAAAGTTTACGGGGATTTTTTCTCAAATCAGAAAGGGTTTTACGCCAATTTAAAACCACATTTATATATTTTAGTATGACAAATACTTGTTCATTCTCGGTCCTGGTATCTAGGACCACATAACTTTTATAAGGAAAATATTGGATTTTTCTTGGTAACATACATCTCTTTACAAAGATCGATTTTCAAACTCTTACTGTCAAAAGCTTATGAACTCACCAACCTTTGTGTTGACACTTTTCAAAACTACTTGTATTCTCAGGAATTCAGTGAAACAGGAAACCAACAACGTTTTGAGGATGGGACGATAAATCGTCAAACAGTTCATTTTGTACCATAATGTAATTGATTCGAAACATGTAAACATATACTTTGGTGTAACTTTTTCAATTATATTTATGATGGTTGTATTTACTTTGAGCACTATTATACTCATTGTCGTGATACTCTACATGAAGTCCTCCACTCCCGGACGTTTCCGCCATCCTTGGTTTGGGGGTGTGACAGATTGGTATCAGAGCATTGTTTATAGTGAACTCAGTATATCGAACCACATAAGATATACAAACTATAAATTCATTGGGACTAAAGTCTCTGATTTAAAGTTTTCAAAACAATTATACTTTTAGAAATAAATAACTTCCTATTAAAAGTATACATGCATGCATACATATTAAGGTCAGCATCATTCTAGAACAAAACAAAAGTAATGATTGTTGAATATCACAGGTAAGCTCGGGGATGTATGGTCAGTCTTGCGAGTGGCATAGCCTGGTCAACTATGCTTGTCCGAGGAGTGATTAGCACATCCCCAAGAATGGTTGTGATATTGCAACAATTCTAAAAACTTACCAACACCACCACAATGAGAACATTAGAACAGAACACGAGTTTAAAATACTATAGCAGTATTTTGTAATATCATAACTTATATGAAAACCAAATAGATCCTTAATAATAGGTCTATAGTCCCTAAGTGGATACTCTAAGGTTATATATAACTTAGAAGTCATAGACTTAGAATTTGTGGTCATTGCCTTACTTCCTTTTCCTTGTTTGGATGTGGGCCTAGGGTAGGATCACTTATTCGAAGGTCTATCATAACTTGTTATATGTAATTAGTATGCACTATGTCATTATAGAAGTAAATAATAAGGATCACCCCTATAAATAATTAATTATAGAGTTAGACGCCAAGTAATTATCTCTTCCACTCCTATTCTCGCACGTACAACATAGCAAGATCCTACTTACCGGACGACCCTTACTTTCCCTATCCGAACCTGAGAAATGGTGAATGGTTATGAGAAGAATCAGAAGCGGAACCGGAGGTAATCAATCCTCCATGCATAACAAGGGCTTCCGCGAACCGTTTCGACTACATCGAACGTGTGCCTAGTTGGGAAATCGTGATCGAGGGTTGAATGTCGACAGCAATGAGAACAACCACCATGTGGAGACCAACGAGGGTGCTATGACCTCAACCACGGGGGACCGACTAACAGAGCCCTCCCGGCGAAGACCCGACAGATCGTGAACATCGGGGAATAAAGCAGGTAGACTACAAACCGAGTTCGGAAACTACGCACTACTACAGACCCTACTGTCTCACGTACCCGAGACTCAGAATTAGACTACTATTCCCGAGACCAACTCTCTTTTAGGACCTTATCGCCGCTCATGAAGAGGAAAGAGAATAACAGGGTAGACACACGACATTCAAAGAGAGGATGATTGCAGCCAAGCGTCGATTGGCAAAGCTACAAGATGCATCGACCTTGCCTCAGGCATCACAAGGGATGAATCGTCGTGAGTAGAGTTCATTCCGCTCACAAGAGCTGGTAAATTAGGTTCATGAGTATGCGTTGGTTCTACTCTATTATAGGTAAAAGCACGACACTGCAAATTAAGTGGTCATACTAATCGAGAGATCTAGTTGCTATCAAAACTCGTCTATGCACAGATGTGAGGTAGACCTGCATCAAGGTCAAAATTTTCACTGAAACCATAATTACTAGAGTCATATTAACAAGATGGGCTTAGGATATACCTAACAGACTCGAAGGTCTATTTAGTCTTAGTTATATAACTAAGCATACATCAATTGGTCATAATAAGGACCTAGCTTGGGTCAAGTATAAGGTTTCACTTGGATACAGAACTACTGAAACACATGAGTTTACCATATAAAGAATCTCATTATGAATTGTTTTCAGAACACCCTCAACAACCGAATTACGTTACAAATCGATATAAGATAAACTTAGTTAGAAAACTCACGACGTATAGCCACTCTAAAAACTCATTATCGTCTCACCTATTAAACATTTTGTTGAGAAGTTCCTTCTTCATAGACCTATGGAGTGCGATCGTTCAAGCACTAATACACCGGGTCCCATCAAAACTCCTCGACATGATTCTAAGATGAGTAAAGCTTAATGCCCATATGAAACCTACTCCTACCCACTGCCATAACTCCATCTCAGGAATGTTAGCGAAAACACTAGGAATAGTACAGTATGTGCAAAAATTTATATGCATAAATATAAATCGTAAGGATGCACTTAAGATAATCATTTCCACTAACGGAGTCGTTTTTCATCGTGAAACAGAGCTATGTCATCACCAAAAGGCAACCAACCAACTAGCAAGGCACCAACTCTGCAGATAGACTTTGCTACTTTTCAGGCTGCAGTCACGGCAGCCGTGACAGACGTCATGGTGCAATTCAATGCTAACAACGCCAGCAGAAGTGGAAGCGGTACTGACAATATAGATTGTGGTAACAATCAGGAACACCAACGGGTGTCTGCTAGCGAAAATACCTTAGGCCACAAACCTACGAACAAGAAGTGAAAGTTCTGGGACGAAAAGAAGTGTAACCTACCTCAAAAACTCGCTGGAAGAAAGCAATCCGTAGCTGCACCTGCCATTACAATAGCAATCACGACGAACGCCGCGACACTAGCCACGGGGTCTGCCACCCAAACGCCGGCCAGACCATATAAGGGATCACTCCCAAAGTGTAACCAATGTGGCTTCCATCATAATGGGGCTTGCCGAATTTTGCACTGTAGCAACTGCAACACGAAAGGACATACCGTCCGTTCCTGTAAGGCCGCGACCCAACATCTCCCTTCAATCACCAGCACCAAGGTAGACCCAGTATGCTACTTATGCAGTGAAACGGGACACTTCAAGAGAGAGTGTCCAACCGAGAAGAATGACGGAGGAGCCGGAGGAGTGTGACAAACGAACCAGCAAGGGTAACAAGGAACCAGATTAGGACTTTTGTAATGTTCCAATGACAAAAAAAAACGTTTAAGTACCATATGGTTGTAATGAATTTGGTATGTTTTCTTAAATCACCGTCTTTCTAAAAATAGTTAAGATACTCTCTCATTCAAATCAAACCAAAGACATTCATATATGTCCTTAGGATCATTACCTGTAAGATGTGATGACTTTGTACATACATCGGGGTTAACTATAATCAAAATACCGAAGTCTTGAAACAAATAATTCCATCCTGACTCCTATTCCGTGTCTAGTAGTAAGAATTGAGTGGGGCCACCCACTCGACGATTTCACCAACATCAACTTACATACGACGTTCATATATCGCTCGATCGTAGGGATACCTGTCAGGGATCATGATATGAAATATCATTACTGGATATCGAAACACACCCAGTACCAGTGCTAGACACTATGGTATGAATCGTCTATAGTAATAATAACATCAAACAAAACGGAACACTCGGAAAAGAAACACAAGATACTCTATCACTCTAGTGATCTCTTCTTACGAATACAGCTTAACTCATGTTATCTAAAAAGATTCGGTTGTCACCATTCAGTTTCGATTAGTATAGTCCTCATCTTCCCGGTTTAACGACTACAAAAGGACCCTTCACCTAACCCCCCCCCCCCCCCCCGAATATCGAAACCTTCGTCTCTCATAAACATCCAGCACGGACCTCCGGGTCATCTCTCATTGCGAAAATCCAAAACACACAACAGAGGAGTGTTATACTTCCCGAAACCTTATCACAAGTATTTACAGGAGACCTTCGGGAATGTCACGCATGTAGCAGAGAAGGTTCAAGCACAGAAGCTTAGGACGGATACGGTTAGTCTACCACTACTACGTGTATACGCGAGGATAATGTATAATTAAGATTCTTCGGACATTGGATGTGTGCTTCCGCCTCATTTCCTGTTCCATGTCTGGTTGTGGACTTGGGGCAGAGTCACCCATCCAACTGTCTTGCCAATCTTAAGCACATACGACCTATATACGCAAGTTAATGATAGATGGACTAGGTACAAGTCCTTCCATGAACTTCGGGCCAAGGTTGCCCAAAAGGACAAGTAAATGTCCTACCATCCGAAAAGGCCTAGTCACGTAAACCAAACCCACATGCTTCTTACCGAGCTACAAGAACTGTTAGGTCAAACCTGTCGAACTACTCAACAATGAAATTAAAGAACCAAGCCTCTCACCCTGGAGAGCTTCGGCCTTATTCTTCAAATAGAAAGACAAATTGGTCGTAGGTCCATCGACTTCAGAGGCCCCGACAATATCTCCAGTAGAAACCTTTGCTATATGCCTCGCATATACAAATAGGCCGACCAACCGCAAGGAACGAGGTACCCTTTAGGAATTGGACCTAAGATTTGAATATCACCAGTCGCAAGTATTGGAGAAGGATGTCCGAGGACAATACTCCAAATTCGATGCGGACGTTGCAAGTCCGTAGGGATACCCCTCGGATAGGACCAACCTGCTCGTGGTATCCATGAACGTAATAAATAGGATATGCCATTCTTACTAGGATCAGTTCGTCATTGTCATTGTAAATGACTTGCTCATCTACCCTCGTAGTAAGAAGGAAACCAAGGAGCAGCTACAACAAACCTCGGAAGCAATACGATCATAGAAGCCTTACCCGAAGTTCTCTAGATATGAGTTTTGGAATTGAGGAGTTCAATTCCTAAGACACATCATTATCAATGTGGAGATTCTTAAAGACCCTCTCAATTGATCAAAACCGTTGAGAAACATTCCGCACCAAAGGCATTAGCAGGAATACGCCAAAATTCTAGGTCTCGCTGACTTACCGTCTTAATTCCTTTAGAGCTTCTTGTAAATTACGGAACCCCCTTACGACTTTGACCCTGAAGGGAGCAACCCTTGACTGGGAAGAGAAGAAAGAGGGATAGACCTTTAGAACTCCAGAATAAGAGACCAAATTCCTTTGGAAGCCTCACTCTGGGAAGGCTTAGTATGCTTCGGAAAGCGTGGAAAGCCAAAACCCTAGATAATTATGCCTTTCGAGATTCTTGTTAGAATCAGCCATGTAACTCGCTACTTCAATCTACTCCCGTAAGCTTGGTAAAGTACATTCTACTCGACACGTCCCGAACTTGCAGAAGTATCTATCCGACGAGGCTCTTGTAATTCCCCTCGACGAGATCGAGTTCCACAAGAGCCTCACCTTCGTGAAAGAACCGTAGTGAGCATGGACCGAAAGGTCAAGCGAACGTAGCAACGCCGCTTCCCATTAGTGAAAGTTCGTTGGAATACTAACCAAAGGACCTGGAGTCACTTGGGAGCGCAAGAATCAGTCGATTAGGAAGTATCCCCACTTCTTGGCTCGAATATTCATGCCTACTCCTTGCCTAAATTCAAATTTTGGGACGAAATTCCCTCTAACAAGGGGATGATGTGACAACCGTCAATTTCCGGTCAAGTCAAAGTCAACTAAAGTCAACAAGTCAAACCGTTCGACTCAATTTGCCCGTGGGTGCTAGAGTTTACGATATGGAATCTCTAAACAACTCGTTATTCTAATGAGAGATCATAAATCGAAATGTACGTACATCTAGACCTCCTTAACCTAAAACTGTGGTAAGTGACGAGCCAAACCAATAAAACAATTTTGCATACTCATCGGGAGTGTGTAAGATCCTTAAACAAGGCTTAACAGGGTTTACGGACCTTGCATTGCGAAGCCGGACACTCATAATTGTCACACATGAAACCTCTCTCAATAGTTTTCACTCTATCTCTCTCTATTTCGAAATCTCTCCCAAATCTCTCTAAGTATGTGAAATCTCTCCCAAATATCTCTTTGTATGAGAAATCTCTCCAATAATGTCAAATCTCTCCCAAATCTCTCCAAGAATGTGAAATCTCTCCCAAATCTCCCTTTGTATGTGAAATCTCTCCAAGAACGTCAAATATCTCCCAAATCTCTCCAAGAATGTGAAATCTCTCCCAAATCTCTCTTTGTATGTGAAATCTCTCCAAAAATGTCGAATCTCTCCCAAATCACTCTAAGTATGTTAAATCTCTCCCAAATCTCTCCTAAATCTCTCTCAAAAGTTCCTTAAACTTTTTGTAGTCTCTCGGGCCATCCCGACCCTTAACCGGGTCGAAAACCGCTTAAAACGGGGCAAAAACGGACAAAAAGGGCTTAAGGAGCCGAAACACCTCTTAAGGAGCCAAAACCCCTCTTAGGGCCGAAAGTCCTTTTAGGGACCGAACCCTCTTGGACCGAACCCGAAGGCTGCTGAACCGAACCCTCTTGGACCGAACCCGAAGGCTACTGAACCGAACCCGAAGCTACTGTTCATTCGGTCTATTTCGCTCCTGATGACTTCAGACCGAACCTGCCCTTCGCTTCCTACTATCTCACCTCAGTTCGCTTCGGACCCAGCATCAGAAGGGGACCGAACCTTCGGCCCCCTTACGAGAAGCCTTGCAGGAAGAGCCTTTCTTCCCGGTTTTCGACTACGACTTCATTTTAGCTTCGTTTTTCATCATTTTAACGCGGGATTTTCACCCAAAACTTTATTTTAACATATAAGAGCCCTTAATTAATGATTAATCACGTTTTTAAGGATAAAACCTTATCCAAGAAGAGTAGGTGAAGTACAAAGGTTGAGTGTTGACTTATCTTTGTATTATGACACAAACAACCCCCATACCCACTCCATGAATAACCCACACTCCTCCTCACCATACCTTGTCACTTCCTTGTACTTTTTACCTCTCTCACAAGCCATCCCCACGTTTTAGAGCTGGAACAACTCTCTCTCTCTCTCTCTCTCTCTCTCTCCTCATTCTCACTCACTTCTCTCATTTCTACCAAAGATTAAACCCACTTTTCTCTCAAATTCTCTCCCTCAAATTCAAAATTCAAGGGCTGATCATCAAGTTTTCTCTCATTTGTGGTAAGATTTATCACCTTTCTCATGATTAATACATTTCTTTGTACTCAAATCATTGATTCTTACACAAATTTACATCACAAATTGTGCTAGATTCTTGAATCTTCAAGCAATCTTCAAGTGTTCTTGAGTTGAACACTTCTCATCTCCAACACTCATCTTCTGAAACCACTCAAGGTGAGTTCATACCCCTATATTTTCATGTTTTCTCAAGTTTTTAGGGGGGGGGAATATGTTGGATAAGGTGTCTAAGTCCATAACTTATTTGGTATATACTTGACCCGATCGGCATGGTCCATTTAGGTTGCATCTCACCCGAACTATTATGGATAATTTTATGAGAGTTATACACATATGTTTGTTAATATATTATAAGTTATAATATATTAATATGAAGTTATGTTATTTAATTAGTATTAGTCTTAAATTAATTATGAATTAATTTAGAGATTAAAAGGAAGACTAATTAGATTATGGGCTATTGGTTTTATATGGTGTGGGCTAACACTCATTTGTTAATGGGCTAGGCTTATATGGAAGTCCATGGATGATCCATGGAGCTTTTAACCCATGGATCCTTGGAGAGGAAAAGTCATTGGTTATTAGGGTTTCACCCTAACCATGCACACTATATAAGCATGCTTATGGAGCATGAAATGGCAACTAGTGAACTAGTGTGTGTGTGTGTGTGTGCTTGTGTGTGGCCGAAAATACAAGTGTGTATTCTCTCTCAAAGTTTTCCAAGAGTTTGTGGTGTTTTGTGATTCCATTTGAGGCATTCACACTATTGGTTCTTGGCCCTCAAACTCCTTAAGAACCAAACTCATCAAAAAGGTATGTAATCTCTTCTGACTCTTTTATGTTGAAATGTTCCCCATTCCATGTTAGATAGGTTATGAACCTTGGAAAATTATTATTTTGCATGTATTTAGACAAACATAGATCCAAGGTTTATTAGGGTTGCATGCACACTTAGGAAGTGTTAGATTGCTCAAAACCCAACAGAATACAAGTTAAAACACCAAGAACATAACTAAAATTTTCTAACAACTTTCATCAGAAAAGTTGGACTCCATTCACGGACTGTTTTAGACAACTTAAACATTTTTGTTTTCAAAACTGTTTTAGGTGTAAATAGTTCCAGTTCTTAGCTTTAAAATGACTACTTTCAAATCTCCATAAGATGTTTCTACAATTAATGGTGATTTTTTACAAAACTCCTTATCATTTCAAACACCAATCCGGACCAGTCTGTGATTATGGACTTTTTCACCCAAGTTGGAGGTCATTAAAAATCATGATAAAAATTATGAGTAAACTAGACACATTTTGGGAACTCTCACACTTTACGGATTTAGTTTTCGACTTCATATGATTTTTCTATGACTTTTAATACAACGCAGAAAGGTTAAATTTAGTTAACATTATATAACTTTCATAACACTTTGTATTATGTTGAGCAAAGTGTATAACAATAAGTTCTAAATATTGAATGTGTTTCCTTGTTAGTTTATCATCATAAACTGAAACCTAGTCATTCATGATAAGATTATTCATTCATTTAGAACACGTATATTAAGCTATAATAAGCATAGTTTATGGATTCATAACACAAAATGCATTTTCATAAAAGAGTTCTTATACATTACAAACGTTTTGGATAAACTATAATAGGTATGGTTTATGTTTCCATTAACACAACAAACACATTTTGGAAGGTTTTATTCCCACAGTGAAAGGTTTTACACTCATGCACACTACACGCAAACTTGTTAACCTAAATTGTGAGACAATCTCTTTCCGTACGTTCGAGTGCGGAATCTAAATTTCTGGTAGTTATAATCAGAGTCTCCTAGAGGGAGAACGTGATAGTTATGTATAGATCTATATTGGGTTAGACACCCCACACTTGAGCTGCATGCAACAGCTAGACCGGCAGGTCTGTGGTGACAAGTGTCATTTCAGTTTTGCGACGCCTGAGAAACGTCGTGGCAGGTTCATTCAGTCATTAGTATGATTATAGTGGCTCACATAGGGATTTAACAACATAAAGTTTACGGGGATTTTTCTCAAATCAGAAAGGGTTTTACGCCAATTTAAAACCACATTTATACCTTTAAGTATGACAAATACTTGTTCATTCTCGGTCCTGGTATTTAGGACCACATAACTTTTATAAGGAAAATATATATTGGATTTTTCTTGGTAACATACATCTCTTTACAAAGATCGATTTTCAAACTCTTACTGTCAAAATCTTATGAACTCACCAACCTTTGTGTTGACACTTTTCAAAACTACATGTATTCTCAGGAATTCAGTGAAACAGGAAATCAACAACGTTTTGAGGATGGGACGATAAATCGTCAAACAGTTCATTTTGTATCATAATGTAATTGATTCGAATAATGTAAACATATACTTTGGTGTAACTTTTTCAATTATATTTATGATGGTTGTATTTACTTTGAGCACTATTATACTCGTTGTTGTGATACTCTACATGAAGTCCTCCACCCCCGGACGTTTCCGCCATCCTTGATTTGGGGGTGTGACACAGACTGACTGAATCCTTACTAACCCCACTCACTGATCCGACTCTTAAATAAAAGGGTTTGGGTTTACGACCTGACTCACCGAGTCCTCCTTGTGACATCTCTATTCTCTCGATTACAGTCCATTCTAACACCTCTAACCCATAGATCTAGACTCCATATGCTAACATTGCACGCAAGGTTGCTAACTTTACGTGCATGCAAGGTGTTATGAAGCTAGAACACCAAATCCAAGATAATATGAAGGTCTAGGTTATGGAACAAGGTTATGGTTGGGTATAGCTACCCCTAGAGATCCTCAAGCTTAGAAATGCTCAGATCTCAAGTCCTTTTCGTCCTCAAGGCTCAAAATTCGGATTGCCCTTGGAAATGGTCCAAATGTGACAAAATATATGCTAGAAAGGGATCTAAATGATTAATAGTCAAGGCATAAGATTTTTACCTCCAAATGATATGAAATGCTACTCCAACTCTGGATCTATATCTCCTTGTTTCACCACTAAGGTCCTTCTTCCTTCTCCAAGCTTCATTTCACTCATAAGGTAAGAAACTAGCTCAAGAATGAGGTTGGGTGGCTAGGGTTTCGAGTTATGGATTATAGGGGCCGCAAAGGAACCCTAGGGAAGAGAATGGGATGCTTAACTAGGGTGCCAAGTCCCGAAATTAGGGTTTTCCAACCCTGACCAGACTCGCTGAGTCCACTCACCAACTCGTCGAGTCGGTCACTAAATCCTCTACACGGAGCCCACTCCGACTCTTCGAGTTCTTCCTTGGACTCGACGACTTGACTCTTTCGACTTAGGGCTTTTCTTTCCTTTCTTGGTCTTTATTGACAAGGTAACCTGGCTCTGATACCAAATTGTAACAACCCAAAAGTCATGACTAAAAATTTCGTTTGAAAAACATTACTGAAACCACGATTGTCAATCCATTACATGAATCATAACATAAAAGCAGAATGTTAATTCAAAACATATTCTTAACATCAGAGTAAAACATCCCAGGCTGACTAACTATGGTGTGTACCATGCGATCATCCCATGCTCTTCCCTCCGCTACCAGAAGTATGTGAAACTAAAACTGAAAATTGTAAGCACAAAGCTTAGTAAGCTCCCCCAAACTACCACATACCAGACAATAACATATAAAACACATACTGGGCATTGCCCACTGCATTAGACCGAAGTCCGGATTAACTGGGGCCTTTCCCCCTGCATCGGACCGAAATCTAGACTGACTGGGGCGTTTCCCCTGCATCGAACCGAAGTCCGGACTAACTGGGGCCTTTCCCCCTACATCAGACCGAAATCCGGACTAACTGGGGCCTTTCCCCCAACATCAGATCAAAGTCTAGACTAACTAGGGCCTTGTCCCCTACATCGGACCGAAATCCGGACTAATTGGGGACTTGCCCTCTGCATCGAAGCGAAGTCCGGACTAGCTGGGGCCTTGCCCCCTGCATCGGACTGAAGTCCGAACTAACTGAACATAGCATAACAAGATCATAGCACATATACTGCATACTGCATCGGACCGAGGTCCGGAATAACTAACACATAAAGATGCCTGAATCACAAAGACATCAAGCATACTGAACTACTGCATCGGACCAAAGTCTGGAACTACTACTATCTAAACGGGCCGACATTGTGGCCGTAGACCCGTTCCTACTGGAAGGGAAACTCACCTGAACTGCTGAAATCGGCCGATAACCCTCCGAAATGCTGCTCCTCTAGCTCCCTGAGCTACCAATACCAACAATAACACTTAGCCTAAACTATCCTCCCGAGGTCAACTAAGTCAACTCTGGTCAAATTCCTGGTCAAAGTCAACCTTCCAGTTGACCCGACTCGCCGAGTTGTTCTACCAACTCGCTGAGTCCATGCTCTTCTATCTCAAAACAACCCCGAATCCACTCGTCGAGTCTGGAAATAACTCCACGGGTTCTCCTTCAACTAACACTCGGGACCATCTTCAACCGACTCGCCGAGTTCATCCTTGAACTCGTCGAGTTCATCATCATAGCTTGAATGTCTAGGCTTTGACTCGCCGAGTTGTATGAACAACTCGTCGAGTTTATCTTCATAACTAAGAAATTTGTCTTGGACTCGCCGAGTTCCTCATTGAACTCGCCGAGTGCTATGATCTTGATGATCATTATGGGTCCAGACTGACTGAATCCTCACTAACCCCACTCACTGATCCGAATCATAAATAGAAGGGTTTGGGTTTACGACCCGACTCGCCGAGTCCTCCTTGTGACGTCTCTATTCTCTTGATTGCAGTCCATTCTAACACCTCCAACCCATAGATCTGGACTCCATATGCTAACATTGCACGTAAAGTTGCTAACTTTACGTGCATGCAAGGTGTTATGAAGCTAGAACACCAAATCCAAGCTAATATGAAGGTCTAGGTTATGGAACGAGGTTATGGTTGGGTAAAGCTACCCCCCAGGGATCCTCAAGCTCATAAATGCTCAAATCTCATGTCCTTTTCGTCCTCAAGGCTCAAAATTCGGATTGCCCTTGGAAATGGTCCAAATGTGACAAAATCTATGCTAGAAAGGGATCCAAATTATTAATAGTCAAGGCATAAGATTTTTACCTCCAAATGGTATGAAATGCTACTCCAACTATGGATCTATATCTCCTTCTTTCACCACCAAGGTACTTCTTCCTTCTCCAAACTTCAATTCACTCACAAGGTAAGAAACTAGCTCAAGAATGAGGTTGGGTGGCTAGGGTTTTGAGTTATGGACTATAGGGGCCGAAAATGAACCCTAGGGAAGAGAATGGGATGCTTAACTAGGGTGCCAAGTCGCAGAATTAGGTTTTCCTAATCCAGACCAGACTCGCTGAGTCCACTCACCGACTCATCGAGTCGGTCACTTAATCCTCCACACGGAGCCCGCTCTGACTCGTCGAGTTCTTCCTTGGACTCGACGAGTTGACTCTTTCGACTTAGGGATTTTCTTTCCTTTCTTGGTCTTTCTAATTCTGGGTGTTACAGTCATCGTAGGCATGGACTGGCTGAGCAGATTTAGAGCGGTTATTGACTGCGAGCGACAACTGGTGACCATACGAGACCCTAGTGGGGGAGTTCTTACGGTGTACGACGAGGGTACCCGTTATGGTTCAGCATTCTATTCGGCTACTAGAGCGACGCAGAGTCTGCAGCAGGGCCGTAGTGGGTTTGTGGCCCATGTGATGGACACACGAGTGGCCGCGGGGAGGCCGAGTTCGATTGATGATGTACCGATAGTGCGAGAGTTCCCGGAAATTTTCCCCGAGGAGTTGTCGGGTGTGCCTCTCGAGAGGTAAGTGGAGTTTTGCATTGATTTAGTTTCGGGAGCGACGCCTATTGCCAAGGAACCCTATTGCCTTACATTGATTACCGGGAGTTTAAAAAGTTGACGATCAAGAACCGTTACCCCTTACCGAGGATCGATGATCTGTTCGATCAGTTTCAGGGAGCGTCTTGGTTCTACAAGATTAACTTGAGGTCTGGATATCATCAGATGAGAGTGCGCGATGTGGATATCCCGAAGAAGGCGTTCAGGACTCGTTATGGGCATTACAAGTTCGTGGTGATGCCTTTTGGACTCACCAATGCACCGGCAGTGTTAATGGATCTCATGAACCGGGTGTGCAGGCCGATGATGGATCGATCGGTGATCGTGTTCATCGACAATATATTTGTGTACTCGAGATCCAGAGAGCATCATGAGGAGCATTTGAGAGAGATTCTTGAAGTTTTAAGATCGAAGAGGCTTTACACCAAATTCTCCAAGTGTGATTTCTGGTTATGAGAGGTTCAGTTCTTAGGGCATCTCGTTAATTAGAATGAGATATTGGTCGACCCGGTCAAGATTGAGGCGGTGATGAGTTGGGAGGTGCCGAGATCAAAAGTTTTCTGGGGTTGGCCGGCTATTATCGGAGATTTATCAAAGATTTCTCCAAAATTGTCGTTCCTCTCACCAGGTTGACTCGGAAGGGCGTGACTTTTAGTTGGGGTCCTGACCAGCAGACCTCGTGCGAGACACTTCGCCAGAGGTTATGCGAAGCCCAAGTTTTAGCCCTTCCGGAGGGAATGGAGGATTTTGTGGTGTATTGTGACGCATCGATATCGGGGTTGGGTGCGGTGCTAATACAGAGAGGGCACGTGATAGCATACACATCGAGGCCGCTGAAGCCTCATGAGACAAGGTATGCTACCCATGATCTGGAGTTGGGGGTAATGGTGTTCACCCTCAACATTTGGCAACACTATTTGTATGGGGTTCGGTGTACCATAGACACGGACCACAAGAGCTTGAAGTATTTGATGGATCAACCCAACCTGAATATGTGCCAGAGGAGATGGTTGGATGTGGTAAAGGATTATGATTATTAGATCCTATACCACCTGGGCAAGGCTAACATTGTAGCTGATGCCCTGAGCCATAGGGTGGAGAGTGCCCCGATACGAGATGTTTGTATAAGGTTGACGGTGATGAGTCCGGTGTTGGACACCATTCGGGAGGCCCAGACAGAAGTTGTGAAACCAGAGAACCGCAAGAGGGAGCGGGTGATCGGGCATGTGTCTGAGTTCGTTACCGATAACCGAGGGCTTATGACCTTTCAGGGTCGGATTTGGGTGCCGTTTGCAGGTGGGGTGCATACCATATTGATGGAGGAGGCACATAGATCAAGGTTCTCGATCCATCCCGGGGCCACTAAGATGTATTTGGATCTGAAGAGAGACTATTGGTGGCCTTGTATGAAGAGGGATGTTTCATGGTTCATTGAGAGGTGCTTGACCTATCGCAGGGTTAAGGTCGAGCACTAGCGTCCGCATGGCAAGTTGCAGCCACTTGAGATTCCCCAGTGGAAGTGGGAACATATTTCTATGGATTTTATAACCAAATTGCCGAGGAGCGAGAGGGGTGTCGGTGCAATTTGGATGATCGTCAACCGGCTGACGAAGAGCACTCATTTTCTTACTATCAATGAGAGCTCTTTCACTGAGAGGTTGGAAGAGTTGTATGTGAGAGAGGTGGTATCGCGACATGGAGCGTCGATCTCGATTGTTTCAGATTGAGATGTACGTTTCACTTCCAGGTTCTGAAAGAAGTTCCATGAGGAGTTGGGCACGAGGTTGCATTTCAGTACCGCCTACCACCCACAGACGGACGGACAGAGAGAGCGGACAATTCAAACGGTTGAGGACATGCTTCGAGCATGTGTGTTAGACTTCGGAGGAAGTTGGGACATATATTTGTTGTTGGCTGAGTTTTCCTATAACAACAGCCATCATTCGAGTACTGGTATGCCTCCCTTCGAGTTGTTGTATGGGAGGAGGTGTCGGACTCCCATTTGTTGGGGAGAGGTAGGGCAGCGAGTGATGGGTAGCACTGAGATAGTGCTTCAGACGACTGAGCAGATACAGCAGATCAGACAGAGGTTGTTGACAGCTCAGAGTCGCTAGAAGAGTTATGCGGATAGGCGATGGTCCGAGCTCGAGTTCCAGGTGGGAGACTTCGTACTCCTGGAGGCATCTCCTTGGAAACGGGTGATCCGATTCCGGAAGTGGGGAAAGCTGGGGCCCCGGTACATTGGTCCTTTCAGGGGGACCGCTAGGGTGGGCAGGGTAGCGTATGGTTTGGAGCTACCTGCGGAGTTGAGCCAGATACATGATTCCTTCCAAGTGTCTCGATTGAGGAAGTATATAGCCGACGAGTCGGTGGTGGTACCACTGTAGGATATTCAGGTGGATACGGGCTTGAATTACGTTGAGAGACCAGTTGCGATTGTGGATTGAAAGATCAAGGTTCTGAGGAACAAGGAGGATCCCCTGGTTCAGGTACAGTGGCAACATCGAAGAGGGTCTGAGCTGACTTGGGAGCTGGAGTTGGAGATGCGGGAGTGGCATCCAAAGTTGTTTGTAGAGCAAGACTTCGAGGACGAAGTTTGATTCTAGTGGGGGAGAATTATAACATCTGGATTCCTAGGTATTCTATGTTATTCATTTATTTTGAGTTAAAGAGAGGGACTCGACGAGTCGACGCCTAGACTCGTCGAGTAGGATCGCGATTTGCTAACTGGATTAATGAATGGACTCGACGAGTCGGCGAGGTGACTCGACGAGTCTGTGCTGACGGCAGAAACCCTAAATCTTTGGGCCCGTGCCCTATTTAAGGGGTCCTTATAGCCCTCATTTGCGGCTACCAGTCCAGAGAGAGAAACCCTAGAGAGCTTGAACGATTTGTGTGAGAGAGAAAGCCATTGTGATCCTTTTTGGTGTTGCTTTGCAAAGAAGAAAGTGTTTCCAGCTAGAGGAGGTCAAGAGGATTGCTAATCTGTGGTTTCCAAGCTTAGATTTATAGTGTTGAGGTAGCAAATCAATAGTTTTCTCTTTTTTGTTTAAGATCCTTGGATTTTTGGGTTTTCTATACCCTTTATTGGCTTGAATTCATGAGTATGCTGTCCCTTTGAGTGTTAGACTCTGGATCTGGACCTTTAGAGGTCCAGAGGGCCTTATCCATTCTGCTTTATGTTGGTTCATGGAGGAAATGACACTATGTTGCCATTTTAGAAGCCATTTCACTAAGGAAAGCCTTGTGTGCGTTGCATGAATGTCAAGACTGGACCTTTACATGATTATTGTGTATGGGAAGGGAAGATCTATAGGTTAGAGAAGCAGATCTGACCTGAGAAGGTCATTTAAGTGTGATCATGGAAGCAACTCACCGAGTCCATAAGTGGACTCGACGAGTTGAGTCGGGGTTGCCCCACGATTCGTGACAGGAGTAACCCGTCGAGTGAAGGGATGGCTCGACGTGCCAAGTAAGACTAGAAGGATTCAGAGGACCCGCACGGACTCACCAAGTTGCCCGTGTGCATTCGACGAGTCGGGTCAAAGTTTGATCGTTGACTTTAGTTGACCTTAGGGTTTTGGTCAAGCTAATTCAACAGAGTTTAGGGAGCGGTAGAATGGCCTTCTACCCAATCTTTAGAGATAGGACTATGAGATGGTATTGATCAGGAATGTTATTCGGGTGATATGAGGAGGCTAGGTCGGGACGTCGAGCACGAGAGTTTATCCGACTTCATTCAAGGCGAGTCTTCTCACTATACATTACCTATAGTGGTATCTATGTGCAGACCGGAGGGTCTTATGTGATATGTGTATGTATGAGGTTATGTGCATTTTGTTATATGTATGCCATGTGTTGTATAGACCGGACCGGAGGGTCCAACGATATAGACCGGACCGAAGGGTCCAACGAGGTATGACCGGACCATAGGGTCCAACGAGCTACGGAACTGGAGGGTCCCGCTGAGACATATCGACCGGAGGGTCGTATTATAGCCTTGAGTGGCGTATGTGTTGTATGTGGTATTTTGTGGGACTCACTAAGCATTTATGCTTACCGTATTATGTGTTATGTGTTTCAGGTACCAGTGAGGATCGTGAGAAGGCGTTGGCATGATCTGTACACACTTATGGAGTTTTATGTATTGTGATCTTGGGATATGTTCTATTGACATGTGATACATTGGATTTTGATGATTTGTGAATGAAATGATATTTTTAAAAGTGAAAAAATGTTTAAAAAATTTACATTGTTACAACTTTGGGTAAAAGGAACAGATAAACTTCGACTCAATGCTTGCTTGTACTCACTCACCACATCACACACAACAATACGTTTTATAACACCAAGTTACTGGTGCATTTACATATTATCAATGTGTAACCGAATCGCAAGATACAACTCACACATCTCGGTTTCAAGAATACAAGATATTATCGTCTCACCAATCACTTGTGATAAAATCCATGAAGCGATCCAAGTGAGCGTGGGTTTAATCCAATACTCTAATCTTGTAGCAGGAAGGCTTAGACGACTTCTACAAGGATAATATAGGGTTTGTAGAATATCTCAAGTGGATAATTAAGGAGGTGAATAATTACCTAATTTGAATTAATAATAGTATATTCAAATTAGGGTTATCTAGGGCATTTTATCTACACTATAAATAGACCCTTTTTCCTTACAATTTTTGGCCACCAAAAACCCTAGAAGGATAGCCGAAAATCTCAAGCTCCCTCTGCCTCTCTCTTCTCTCATCCTCTTGCTTGTTTGGGTGTCATTTACTAGAGGCGTGACTCTTGTAATGCTTGCTCTCAAGGTTGAGGAAGACTTGAATTTCATTGTTATTGCTACATTACAATCAAAGGTATGTTTACTGACCCTAGTTATGATTTTTGAAAATAATATAGATCTCCTAGGGTATTCCATTTGATGTTCTAATGTTGTATGTTCAATTAGAAAAAACCATGATCAAAGAATTAAGGTTGCATGCACACATAGGTTTTTGTTTGTTATGCTCGAAACCCATAAGTTATGTACTTTACTTTTGTACTTTGCTTTCGTGTCCTACTTATACCTCAAAAAATTAAGTAACATCTTTTATTTAATGAATAGATAGCTATGTTGTTTAGTAAATCCTATGTATTATTCAACGTACATCTTGGATGGAATCCCAACATTCTAACGTCGCATACCTTGGTGCTTCCGCCACCAGCCATGGGTGTGACATATTTACATGTTTCATATCTTCTGGAGAATGAGACATATATTTGTAAGACGTCCCATCGGTGCATATATACCACAAACCATCACTTGTGGAGTATCTACTATGGCTAACTCTTGAACAACAAATGCCAAATCTGCAAGCTTAGACTGTAAACTCAATTTTACCATTTAATTTACCTTTTGATGTGCATCCCTCTTCATATCTTGGCGGGGCCAAAGTGTTGGGAATTAGCGGTTATGGTGTTTAACAGTTGTCTTTTTTGTTGAGGAGTTTTGCTAAAGACATCTCCACCCCTTGAAGCATCACATAGTCTTCATCTCTATTGGCAAGATACTTTCAAAGAAGTGTTGGATGAGAAGTTGCTTTTGTATTAGGCGTTGGGGGCAACTTAAGCACAAGCTATTGAATCTCTCGTAATAAATGTGGAATGCTTCGTTTTGACCTTGGTGGATTCCACAAATCTCATTTCTAAAACTTGAGACTCTAGAAGCAGAATAAAGTTTATCAAGGAAAGCTCTTGCCTTGTCGGTCCAAGAATTTATCGACCCCAGTGAAAGATAAAACAACCAATCATTTGCTCTATCTACCAATGAAAAGGGGAATTCTCGTAACTTTATTTGGTTATCAGTTAACCCTTGTGGCTTCATACTTGTGCAAATGTTCTGGAACATCTTTAAGTGTTTATGAGGTTCTTTATTCTCAAATCAACAAAAGTTGGAAGGTGATGAACTATGTTTGACTTTAATTTAGAGCCTCCTTTTAAAATGGGATAATTGAAACCGTTTGGTGTTTGTGTGACACAGGTCTCCATCATTTGTCTTGAGGTTCTCTTGGGGGCTCCATCTCCCATGTCTATTGGAATTTCGTTTATAATGGGTGGTATGTATGGATTGTTTGTGTTTAGATCGATGGGTGATGTTTCGAGAATTTCTTGGCGAGGATCAGGACTAGATTCATGTTCCACTTCGGTATCGGTATCACTAGAGGAAGTGGTTGTTGCAATCTCCCGAGCCATGTTAGTGTGAGAAATTTGACCACATTCAATTCTCTTCCCCTTAGCTAAACACCTTGCTTCTTTTACAATTTCGGGATTACATATTAAAATACTTGTACAATGAGATCTAGGCATAGAGAATCAAATTGATTAAAAATAACCCAATCTCTGGCAACGGCACCAAAATGTGGTGGTTGTCGAGGCCAACAAAATAAATACATTAAATATTCCACACAAAGTAGTGTATAATGATAAAGGGAGCGTATCCATGGAGATTGGTTCAATTTGCAACTTATATGAAAAGCTTGTTATACAAAAGCAAATGTTTGATGTAAAATCAATGAGAGAAAGATAGTTGACATAAGGTTTCATCACTTGAACATTTGGTAAATATATTATTATAACCCAAGGTGCATTACTTTTCTTGAATATCTAATTTAGCTATAGCTATCCAAGAAGCTTGAGATTACCTAGACATTTCATGGTTAGTAAAGTAGCTAGACAAGCTTATAACATATTTACTTAGTTAAAGTCACAATTTCCATTAAGCATGTAATTAGTGAAAGTTAACTAGCATTAAGAACCAAAAAGTAACAAAATCCAAGAGGAGTCAAATGCTTTCACTACCACGTTGGAAAAAATGTTTTTATGGTTGTGTGACGTGAAAAACTAACACAATAACTACTTGTCGCTTCTTGCTAACTTGAAGATCCATTGCTTATTCAAGAAATTAGCCAACTAATCACTACATATACATCTTCACTAATGAATAAAGACATATAAGTAAAAATAAGATGTTAAAATAGAAAACACTTTTATAGAGATTTAAGAACAAGTTCATGAAGTTCTTTAATATTAACCAAACATTCAAGGAGTTCAACCAAAGTCAACCAAATGGAAAATTTAAGCAAACAAAATAAAAGTTAAATGTACCAAACATTTACCAAGATTCAAGAGCAAAATTATGATGTTCATCAAGTGTTCTTAGTGTTGTTGATGCTCCAAAAGTTCAAATAGCCAACAAATGAAATTTCCAGAAATGCCTTTGTAGGGCCTTGTGCGGGGTACGTAGTGGTGCGCCGGTGGCCTACACGGGTGGTTGTAGATTGAGCTCTTTTGTGTCTTGGGCTTTCAATGCTTTAGCCCACTTCTCCGATTTACTTCCCATCAACTTGTATTCCATCATGCTCCAATATTTCTTCAATTTTAGCCGAATTTGTCATCTCTATATCATCCCTAGCTCGTGCTCTCGCTCGAAATCAATCCGGAAGCCTGAATAATTCTTTCATATTCTTTCAAGTTTAGAGCCCAAATTTTCTTCAATGATTCATTCATCTACTAGCCCACATTTTGCATCATCTCCACTAGTCATCAAGCCTAAAATTCCTTGATGTCCTCCAAGTCCTTTTTCTTTCCACAAGTCTGGAACATTCCTGCTCCACTAGTCATCTCAAAATATACAATTATCCTGAAAAAACTAGAAAGTACCCGATATATATGGAAAAAAAAGGAAAATATGCATATTGATTAACTAAATTATGAATGAAAAGTGCTAAAATAAGCTACAAAAAAATGTAAATAAAATGAAAGTATCACCTTTTTATAACTTTTTTAACTTGTGATAATCATATTTTTTTTCTATTATTTCATTAACACTTCTTTATTTCACACATCAATATATCTCTATTTTTAAGACAGAATATTATGTTATAACATTCATATTTTAATAAAAACCATGGTTATTAAATAGTGAATGTTGTAGCATCAATTTTTTTTGTTTGAAATACATTGATATTGATCTCTAATTATGGAGTATAAAATTTATTAATTTTGATAGGTTTAGTTATTTTTTAAACAGTAAAATAGTATATAAGATGGCTTCAATATTTCATTTAGATCCATCTTAACCTTGAATCCAATGGTTATGTCACTTATTTTTATAGAATTCTATGAGAACTCATATGCATCTTAATTTGTTATATCAAAAGAATGCATGTAGATAAATCCAAAGTTCAAGTAGATCAAATGAAGAATGCTAATTAATATTTTTTTTAACTGTGTATGTTTTTTAATGTTTTAAAAACAAGCGAACATATAAAATTAATAATCTTTGTACTCTATAATTAGATATTAATATCGGTATATGTTTTTATGCAAAATGAAATTCTGTTACAACATTCATAGATTTTATTAAATTGTTACCGTTGTAATGTAATATTTTGTATGAAAAAAAAAAAACGATCTTGAGACGTAATTATTAAAATTAGAAAATTAATAAATTTCATGTGTATTTAAATAATAGACAACTGCTAAAAAATTATAATATATATATATATATATATATATATATATATATATATATATATATATATATATATATATATATATATGTGTGTGTGTGTGTGAGATTATCAAATTGGAAACTAAAAAAGTTATGAAAAAATAACAAACTATATAAAATGCTTTAAAAATATCATTGAACTAAATAAGACATTAAAATGTAACAAATTTTTAAAATATCATTGTGACAGGGAGAAATAACCATTGCTTGTCAAAATGGTATTCTAAAAAACAAAAGTTAAAGTTTGTTACATTGAAGACATTTTTTAATTTAACTATGTTTTTAAAACACTTTAAATAGTTGATTATCCTATTATAACATTAATCATTTTAAAAACTGCTTAAAATCAATTTTCCAACATAAAGTACATGCCATTATTTTATATTATTTTCTATTATATGAAAATTGAATGACCTCTGCTAATGATACTTTATATTAAAAAAACTTCAATATCAGATTAAAAGTTGAATATAAGGACACGTTGGTATAACTTTAGTACTTTACTTTAGAATTTTAATGCAAACTACAAGTGGTTCCAAAGACCACGTGAATCATGTATAGCATCAGCTTTTCAAGATTAATAAAAAAAGCTTTTGGAATTTTTTTTGGTAGTGTTTATTTCTTTTAAGTTTATTTTCGCTTATAAAGCTGGATATATTTTTCCGAGAATATATATATATATATATATATATATATATATATATATATATATATATATATATATATATATATATATATATATATATATATATATATATATATATATATATATATATATATATATATATATATATATATTTTGACGAATCTAGAACCAAAATTACATGGTTCCTAATGTTAATGAATTTGAAAAAAAAAATGAAAGAGTAAAAGGTTATCGTGGTGATGGTGATGGCGGGTCGGGTCGGGTCAGATTGTATGTCTTAAAATATTTAAAAATCATTTTAATAGTTTTAATAAAATTCTTACAAATGAACCATATGAGGTCTTATGTCTCGACACATATTCATAATTTTCTTGTCATCAATATTTTTTAAATATACTTTTTTTAATATACATCACTAAACTATAACTCAAAAATAGGTCATTTTTTTACGTATACAAGAAATCTAAGATTTTAAACCTGCGGATTAATTATGGTCGATGGAGAGGATGAACGGCAAAAAATAGTGACTGGGCAATGGCTAGGTCAGACGGTGATTGGAAAATTGAAGTCGGCAGGCACAACAATTTAAGACTTGAGGCCACAGGGAACGGGAGTCATTGAATCATCGAATGAAGTTTCCAATTCTTTTTGTGTTTAATTTTAGATGGATTATACTATATTTACACATTAGGTTTCTTCTAAATGGTTATTAGGTATAAAAAATCCTAATTCAGTGATATTCCATTCTTAAAAAAATTATTAGGTAATTCATTTAAAAATAATAAGGTAGTTCCCATTTTTTTATATATATACCTCTATTAAAATTTTTAAAAAAGGTAAGTCCTAGTGTTGGGACCATTATGTGTTGCGTCTTGGGCTTGGTCCTTAGTCCAATTTTGTATCCGGATTGGGTCTGTCCATCCGTGATTTATTTATTAGGGTTTGGTATTTATAGATGCTTGCATGCATCTTTGTACGTAGCTGTTAAGTCGATCTTGCCCTAATATTACGTATTACAAAGTCTGATCTTATAACAGGTTAATCGATCAAGCATGGACGATTCTCAATCCAATCCCATCAACATCTCTAACAACATCGGATCAATAACCAAGATCCCAATCCTCTACACTCAAGACTATGAAAAGGAGAAGTTCGAATGCAACATTAAGGCATTGAGACTAATTCGATTCGCCCTTCAATCCGACACATTTCGGTTAGTAAGTTCTTGTGGTACAGCAAAGGAAATCTGGGATCGGCTGGGAGAGCTGTATTCCACAGATGAAGATCTGGATCAACTGCCCTCCATTCGGGTCTTAGGCCATTTAAGAAGGTGACCTTCTGTTCGATGAGCTTTCTTTATATGTCATGTTTGATCATCTTACTGAGAAGATGATTGAACCGATCGGACGTTTGTGTAACAGCTCTCGCAATCAGGTTTATAAGGTCACAGGAGTAACCGAACATCAGACAGCCGAACTCTCTACATTGGTGAATGAAGATAATGCAGATGGTTGTGATGAGTTTTTCTGGTCTGCTCCGATAGACAACGCAGATGAAACAGTTGGTTTGTCGGAGAGAACATCATGGAAGGTCAAAGGCAGATATGTAGCAGAACCACTTAATAAACCTACCAACTTTGACGTGCCTGGTACCACTGGCACAAAAGAGGTTCTAGTGGAATACGTCTCCTCAACAAGCGAAACCTCTTCCATGAAAAGTGAACTTGTTGTTCAGAAGCCGAAACAGAAGGCAAATATTCACAGACAACCGAAACAAGTGATCAATCAAAAGCAGCAGAGGAATCTGAGATACAAGAAAAATCTCTCAGAGCGAAAGCAATTTTGGCGCTCCCAAAATCCTCACTATACTCACTTTGATAAAAACTCCAAGCCAAAAGGAGAAGAGAATAAGGATAAAAGGAGCTTCGGTTCATTGGATCAAAAGAACAAAAAGAAGACTTTCGGGCCACAGAAAGAACTAGACCGGAAGGATAGGTTCGGTCCTGAAAATAACAACAACCGAAAGCCTGGTTTCGGTCCATCAAACAACAATAGACAAAGATCAGGGTTCAGTCCA
The DNA here is from genome assembly GCF_002870075.4 of Lactuca sativa. Lineage (NCBI taxonomy): Eukaryota > Viridiplantae > Streptophyta > Magnoliopsida > Asterales > Asteraceae > Lactuca > Lactuca sativa. The sequence continues at coordinate 223,960,596 of NC_056631.2, read as the reverse complement.
TCAAGCTTTTATAGCAGAAGACCCAGTTTCGGTCCATCAACCCACAACAACCGAAAAGCCAGTTTCGGTTCATCAACAAATAGCAACCGAAGGTCCAGGTTCGGTCCCTCAAATGATCACAACCGAAAGGGTCATTTCGAACCTCAAGTCATGAATGATTCTCATTCTAATTTCTATTCCTCTAATTCTTCTCGTTCTCATTCTTCTTCTAAGCCTAATTCTCTTCCTACACCATGCTGACAATCGACGAAGGATTTGAAAGGAAAAAGTAAGATTTCCTCAGCAAATGAAAATCGAAAGCAAGCTAAAGTCCAAACTCCTGAACCTAAATCCAAAACACTTGAATCTAACTCCAATAAAATCAAAGTGTTTAATATTAAGAGGAAAGATAAAACAACATTAATCAAACGAACTTATCTTGTTGATGCTTCTCTTACTATTCCTGTTTCTGTAAAAGGCTCACTAGGACCCAAGAAACTTTGGGTTCCTAAATCTACTTAATTTTTGCAGGTTATAAGTGACGAGCAATTCGACGACGAATGATACATAGACAGTGGATGCTCACGTCACATGACAGGAAGGAAGGAATAGCTTAGGGAGTTTCGGTCCCTGCAAAACGGTGGTAACGTCAAGTTTCGTGACAACTCCTACGGAACGATAAAGGGTTATGGGATGATAACCAATGGAGACTTTACAATTAGGAAGGTGGTTTATGTAGAGGGGTTGCAGCATAACCTCATTAGTGTGTCTCAACTAGTGGGAGGTACAGGTCTCAAAGTCTCGTTCGATGACGAAGGTTCAGAGATAATTGAGAAGAAATCCAGCAAGGTTATTCTCAAGTCAGAACGAAAAGGTGAAATGTTCCCTCTGAATCTCAACCCTATCAAAGGGAATCTAGCCATATGTCTATTGTCTAAAGCCCATTCAGAAGAAAGTTGGTTGTGGCACCGAAGGCTCTCACACCTCAACTTCAAAGACATCAATAAGCTAGTCATCGGTGGTCACGTTCGGGGTCTTCCACTGCTTAAGTTCGATCGAGAACACTTATGTGCCGCTTGTGAAATAAGGAAACAAAGTCGCCAAAGTCACCCAACAACCATTAACACCAAAGTTGTTGAACCACTTGAGTTGCTTCACATCGACTTATGTGGTCCATCATCAATCGAGAGCATTAGCGGTAACAAGTACATCCTTGTTATTGTTGATGACTTCTCACGGTTTACTTGGGTGTTCTTTCTAAAGCACAAATCTGAGGCGACTCCCAAGCTGAAAATCTTTATCAAGCAGGTCGAAGTTTAACTGAGAAAAGTCGTTCGAAACATCAGGAGTGACAATGGACTGGAATTCAAGAACAAAAAATTCGAAGATTTCTTAGTAGAAAAAGGCACCATTCACAAATTCTCAGCCCCTTATACACCTCAACAGAACGAAATTGTCGAAAGGCGAAACCGATCCCTGTGTGAGGTGGCCCGAACCATGCTGAGTTTTGCCTCCCTTCCTCTATATTTCTTGGCAGACGCCATTGCTGTAGCGTGTTTCACTCAAAACAGATCTTATCTCAACAAGCGTTTCTCTCTCACCCCCTATGAGATTCTTAACAAGAGGAAGCCGAATGTCAAGTTCTTTCATGTGTTTGGATCGAGGTGCTTCATTTTCAACTCCAAAGAGCATCACAACAAATTCGATGTCAAAGCTGATGAAGGAATCTTTCTGGGATATTCTCTTTCTTCAAAGGCGTACAGGGTTCTGAATAAGCGTTCTAAACGAATTGAAGAACCTTATTATGTAACGTTCGATGACAATTACGTCAAGAAGTTGAAGTATACCGAAGGGGCAATTGGAGAGATTTTCTCTCAAACTGGTCAGGTCACAGCCTCAATCGCCAATTTTTTTGACCAGTTCTGGATTTATTTGATGAACCTGAGAAGGCAATTCACTCTGAAGCCAAGGCAACAGAAAACAAGGTGGATCACCTTAAGAAGATTATCAAAGACAAAGCCAAACAAATGGCAGAAGAAGAACCAGTTCGAAACGAACCTCCTCAGAGCAATACTTCAGTCGAGGGGGAGAATCAATTCTCTTCAGATCGACAGGACTCACATTTCCAGGGGGAGGGTCCATCATTTTCAATCGACGATAATACTCATGGACAGGGGAAGAATCCAATATTTGTCAGAACCGAAAGCCCAGCCAGAACCGAAAACCCGGTTTCACCCGAAAGTCCTGTAGCAACCGAAAGTCCGGAACAGCCCGAAAGCCCAGTCGAAGAAAGATTTTTTGGTTCACATCCAAATGATTCATCATCTGTCGAGGGGGAGAATTCCAATATGTCTTATGATGATGATATTTAATCAAAGTTGGAGAAAATGGTAAATGCTGAATTGGATCCCACTTATGATCCAAATTATCCTCCTCTCACCCAATGGACCAGAGATCATCCTGTATCTCAAATAGTAGGTGATGCATCAGAAAAGGTTCTAACTCGATCACAATTGAAGGCGAAGCAAACTGCTCTCTTCTCCAAAGTAGAATTCTGCATGTTTAATTCATTCATCTCCAAAATAGAGCCGAAGACCATCAATATTGCTCTCGATCATTCTGATTGGGTTCAGGCAATGCAAGACGAACTCAATGAGTTCGAAAGAAATAAGGTCTGGAGACTTATTCCAACACCGAAAGATGCCTCGGTTGTCAGTCTCAAATGGGTGTTCAGAAACAAAATCGACAAGGAGGGAAATGTGATCCGGAATAAGGCTCGGCTAGTGGTGAAAGGATATTTCTAGGTAAAAGGAATCGATTACGAAGAGACATTCGCTTTGGTTGCAAGGTTGGAATCCGTTCGAATATTTCTTGCCTATGCTGCATACAAGAACTTTGAGGTCTACCAGATGGATGTGAAATGTGCCTTTCTGAATGGGGAACTTGAAGAAACCGTGTACGTGGAGCAACCTCCTGGTTTAGTAAATGAAAAGCATCCAAATCACTGCTACATCTTGGATAAGGCAGTTTATGGTCTGAAACAAGCTCCTAGGGCATGGTATGAAACATTAACTAAGTTTTTAAAGATGTCTAAATTCAAACAAGGTTTGGTTGACCCAACCTTCTTTCGTAAAAAGGAAGGTAACCACCTTATGATCGTTCAAATCTATGTCGATGATATCATCTTCGGCTCCACGAATCCTAGCCTAACAGCTGAATTCAGGAAGTTGATGGAGACTAAATTTGAAATGAGCTCAATGGGTCCGATTAACTTTTTTCTTGGTTTAAATATTAGACAGGGACCCGAAGGCATCTTTATCAACCAGGAAGCATACACAAAGACTCTCCTTGCCAAATTCGGCATGATGGGAGACTTAAAGGTCAAAGTCCCTATGGCGTTCGACACCAAGCTCACACCATCTTTGGAAAAACCGGCAGTCGACATAACGCTATATCGCCAAATGATTGGTTCCCTGATGTACCTCACAGCTAGCAGGCCCGATATAATGTTCTCAGTATGCTATTGTGCAAGGTTTCAAGCAAATCCTCGTGAACCACACATGCTGGTAGTGAAGAATATATTCCGGTATTTGAAGCGAACCACTTCTCACGGTCTCTGGTATCCCTCAAACTCAGGTTTCTTCATTCAAGCCTACTCAGATGCAGACTTAGGAGGATGTGGTCTAGACCGAAAAAGCACCACATGAGGCTGCCAATTCCTAGACTGGAAGTTGGTTAGCTGGCAATCGAAGAATCAAACATGTGTTTCTCTATCTACAGCCGAAGCAGAGTACATTGCAGCCGCCTCATGCACATCACAAGTGATTTGGATCCAAAGCCAACTCCGGGATTATGTACTCAATATGAAAAAGATCCCACTATATTGCGACTCAGAAAGTGCAATTAGGATCTGTCATAACCCAGTGCAACATTCCAAGACCAAGCAAATAGCACTGAGGTATCACTTTATTAAGGATCATGTGGAAGATGGAAACATCGAAATTCACTTTGTTCGAACCACTGATCAACTGCCCGACATCTTCACCAAAGCCCTTCTTGAAGCAAGTTTCAATAAAATCCTACAAGGCCTAGGTATGATGGAATCAGAGTCAGTACCAAAAACACCTTCTCAAAACTAAAAGTTGGAAGCAAAATGAACTGAACGCTCGGTCTATTTCGGGCTCGGTTCACATGGGAACCGAAATGAACCGAACTCTCGGTCTATTTCGGGTTCGGTCCCACTGCACTTGTTTTCGCTTATCTCAAAAAGGTGATATCTTTGGTTGTATACTTTTGTACAATTGTTTTCCAAAAATCCAAAAATATTTTTTTTAAGGAACGGAAATGAACCGAGCGTTCGGTCCATTTCTGGTTCGGTTCAAAAAAAAAATTTTGTTTGGTTTGCTTTGTTTTTCTCTTTACAAAAATATCAAAATTCCAAAAATATTTTCTTTCTTTCTGTCTCTACTTATGTTTATGTTAACAGTTTATGGAATATCGATGAGGCAGGTATCATTCTCACACTTTATACTAGCTAAGTGTCCCTAGAAGCATGCTGATGCATGTCGTCCAAAGCCTCAATTGATTTTGAATAAAGCCTTATTGACTGGGTCTATACAAACCTAGTCTTCCCAATTAGGCTGCTAAATTTATTCTAATCATGAGCTACCTTACTCTTTTCTCATATGAGTTAAGAGTTTTCTTCTTGGTCATTCCTTTTATAGCAGAGGTACTTTGGTTTCTTTATACCACCTCAAACATTTTTCTCCATCATATTTCGCTTCATAAATGTAACCGTTGAGACTCTCAGAAATAACCACTGAGGTTTATGGTTACACAATCTCTGTGTTTATGATCTTAGCTTCGTGTCACTACGTGCTAAGTGAAACCCAAAATTCAATACCCACTATGAATTGACGGTGAACAATTAAATTTGCTCTAGCTTTCACCCATGAATTAACGAAACCACCCAAGTGGTTGTACCATGAAATCTCTATTTTTCTTTTTGTGTGATTCTTATGAAATTGTTACACACCATAACATTTCTTCCCATAGAATCCAGTTTTAAATTTTCTTTTAGATTTCACACCAAATATTTCCAGCAAGTCACTAAATATAGTCCAAACCTACTTGTTCAACAGACCACATCGGTCTCATAGGTATTTCGTTCAGTTTCGATCTTATGTCAAGATCCAGAATTCTGAACTAAAGCAAAAGCCACCCTTCTAAGCCTCATCAAAAGATGCCTTTCAACACTTCTTAACAAGTGCTTGATCGTAATTCAACGGGAATCCACACAGACACTTTAAAGTCTCTCTTGACTTTGAAGGAAGAGATTCGTGCCCGGGATCCACTATTTCGTGTCTATATTGACATCACAAATTCCCACATAGATGTTGCTTTATTTCTTTATCTTTGAAACTCTATGCATGAAAATCTTTTTGATTTTCCAAAAGTCTGGTTCGGTTCTCTACAAGCTACTTTCCTTTATGTAGCTTCTGTTCTTAAGGATATACTCAACAAGGGAATGCTGTGGTTTTTCTAAGTCTTTGATTTTATTTAATGATGACAGCTCATTTAAAAGATAAGATGACTCAGCCGGAAGATTAGAGGTTTCAAGAATTCAAAAAGGGATTTGGTGGGAAGGCGTGCTAAACGGAATCGTTTTTCTCTCACATGCGTAATCATCGGGGTTGCCTACTGTCACGCTTTAATCAATTCAGGAACCGTTTTGCGTTTCAAGAGGATTTGGGGGTGAATTTTTCTCTCACCTCCATACACGGTATAAAGGGTTAAACCCTAGTTGTTTTACCTCTTTACTACACCCAAATTTCTAAGAGAATACAAAAGAGATTCTTCTCCCACTGTTCATCTTCTTCTTCGAAGCATTCAACAATGGCGGACTCCTCCTCTGTTCATGAAACATCCAACATTCTCCCAATCAGACCTCAGCAAAGCTTGGTCATCGATCCCACACCCGAACCCACTCCCACACCCGAACCTACTCCCACAACCGAACCTCCACCATCGCCTTCATCTCCCAATCACTCAGCCAAAACCGACACATTTCTAGGAGGGGAAGATATGACCTTCGATTCCATTTACTACAGTCCCTACCAGGTTCAAATCGATGATGATGACGATGCTCCTGTCACCAAAAATCACATAAAGGAACTTCACGAGAAGATTGATAATCTCGTCGCTTCTTCCTCCTCCTCTCGGTCCCATATCACGGAAGCTTCCATTCAAGGGATGGTCGATACTTTCACCAAGGCACACGAAGCCTCCATCAACTCTGCTACTGTTGCTATAGATGCATCAACAAAGGCTTGTACTGCTACGACCGAAAAAGTCGAAAAACTAATTCGAGATGCTACCATCTTTTTGGAGTCTTTGCAGGGGGCAGCCGTATCTAATGCAGCGAAGGTTAATTTGGTTGTTGAGAAGCTGGCTACTTCCTTTGAAACGGAACAACACCACTTTGCCAGTCTTCGTCAGACCCTAGAAGCTGACAACGAATCATTCCAGGCAACCGTTGAGGATCGTCTGACCAAGCTCCAAGAAGACCTTACCATAGAAAATTATGTGATGGATGCGCTTGCACGCAAAACAACTGCGCTAAAGATCAAGAGTCTTCTACTTTCCCAAACTGAGAAGGAGGTTGATTCTCTTCAATCCGAGCGTGCTGTGATTAGGAGTTGTGTTTCGGATGTCCACGGAGCCCTCTCGAACATCATTGAAGCGCATGACCCGATTCTCAACTACTCAGTGAGGCGAACTCTTGTTGAGAAGCTTGCTCTTGCCCTTGCCATGCTTAGCAAAATTGAAGGGCTTCCTGAGTAAGTGGTCCATCCAAAACAAGGGGGAGAAGGAGCCTCAAAGGGTAGTAATCAATCTCAACCTCCTCCTGTTTCCACAGCTCAATCTCAACCGCCTCCCATCTCTTCATCAGTTCCAACTAAAGCAACCGAACCACCAACAACTGGTCATGCATCAGGTTCCGGTGCTCAAGACAAAGGCAAAAAGGTTCTCGATGACAGTGATGGAGACGATGACAAAGAAACCATTGCTGATATCTTGAAGAAACAGGCCAGGGACAAGGAACCAGACATGAGTGTTCAAATTGCTAGGGAGGCCGAAGCAAATGAAAGGAGGATGAAGGAGGCTCATGATCTCCTTGAAAGTCGAAAAACCCTATTCCCTCCATGGACTCTTGAGAAGCTTATCAAAGAAGCTATCGAGTCCCCCAACATCCTCTAGCTTGAACCTGTGATCTATTGACTCTCAGTTCGACATGCCCTTGACTCGAAAGGCATTTATCTTTCATGCATTTCCCCACATAGCTGAAGTCCCTCATCCTCACCCGAAGGTCGATAGGGAACTTATTGATTTCTATCTGAGGTTTGCTCAACCTCAGTATCAGACGTGGAGTGCACAGAAGATTGTCAACATTCAGGGCCTCAAACCCTTTCGGGAGGGTAACTTCACGAACGTCAGATTCAAAGTCTTGAGGGGGTCAGATAAAGCCGAACATGCCATTACTCTCGCTGATCTTCCTAACCTGAATCCTCACGATTGGATCATCCTGCATAACATCCTCCTCACCAATGAAGCCTCCTTAGAGATTACAAATATTTTTTTTGACATTTTTTACCTAAAAATCACAGGTTTATTTACAAAATCGCTGCAAAAAAAAGTAAAAAAAATCGATTTTTTTTTGGTTTTTATGGGGTTTTTTTCAAAAACATTTTCAGCGGAAATAAAGAAAAAACTGCGAAAATTCATAATATAAAATAAAAAAAAGATTTGTGATGTCTAAGTATTTTTTTATGCATTTTTATGATCTTTAGGGGTTTTTTTAGGGTTTCTTGTTTTTCATAGAACCTAAACCTTTATATATATATATATATATATATATATATATATATATATATATATATATATAGGTTCATGTTCATTTGAGACCATTCTAATTTTGTGAGACCGTGAGACCAAATCTAAAAATAATTTTAAAATACAAAATAAATGGAAAAATCCAAAAATTCTTTTTTTAAATATTATTTTCAGATCTTGAATTATCTAAAAAAGATAAAAATAAAATAACAATAAATAAAAAAGAATCCCGTTTTTTTTTTTTGAAAAATACGTGAAATATTCTAAATAGAATATATTACACTGACATATTCTAAAAAATAATTTTAAAATGCAAAATAAATGGAAAAATCTAAAAATTATTTTTTTAAATATTATTTTCGGAACTTGAATGAACTTAAAAAATAAAAAAAATTCTATTTTTTTTTAAAAATACGTGAAATATTCTAAATAAAATACTACACTGTACATAATCTAAAAAAATTTTAAAATGCAAAATAAATGGAAAAATCAAAAAATTCTTTTTTTAAATATTATTTTCGAAACTTGAATTAACTAAAAAAATAAAAAAAAATAAAAAAATGCGTCTCACGGTCGCACAAAATTAGGCTGTCTCACATGAACCTAACCCTATATATATATATATATATATATATATATATATATATATATATATATATATATATATATATATGTATGTATATATATATATATATATATATATATATATATATATATATATATATATATATATATATTGGCTTAGGTTATTGTATTCAAAGTAATTATTGTGTTATTGTATGCATAAATATGGACCAATCCTTTTACTTATTTTAAGAAGGTGATTAATACATATTATTGAATTAAAAAATAATCGAAAAATACCGTCTAATTTAACTAGAAGGTATTTTAGTCAATTAATATAGATTTAATAAATGAAATTTGGATATTTTCAGAGATCATTGATTCTATTAATTTTAAAAATCCGATTTTACAAATTATAAGATTATTAATTCGAACATTCTGAAAGAATATGTTTGAGTATGTTCACAAATAAGAATATTCTAGAACCATAAAATAATAAAAATATTCTTGAACGTATTTCTTGTAGAATAACAAATTCTCGAACCAGCAATTGAAGAATTAAAACAAAAAATATATTAATTCTTATAGAATACATGTAACAATTGCTAAGAATTACATTTATTATTAAAGAATAAAACTAAAAAACTTTCAATTAGGAAAGAAAAACATCAAAAACAAACAAATACACTAATTTATTCTAAAAGAATAATGTTGCTAAGAGGTGTCGTTCAAATTTCGTGGTCCGTTCTTCAAGCATCAACTTCTGTGGAAACAAATCCAATGAATAAATTAGTGAGAAAATATCCATATTCCATTCCAGCATAATTGGAATTCGTGATTCCATTCTGATAGAATTTAAATTCATTTAACAATAATTATATTAATTCGGGGCATTCTAGTATAATATGTTCATGATTATCATAAAAAACTTTCTTTTTTGATAGAATACTATAAACAAAGAAATACCATTCAGTTGAAGCATTTTAGCGAGCGCTTGGTGTGCATCAAAACAACTTACAATTTCCTGTAAAAATTAGACAATCAGAACAAATTCCCAATAAACCTAAACATATCGAATCTATCAGAAAACCATTGTACCTTACATTTGTTTCTATCAGATTATCATTAATCTATGCCTTGGAGCTTGTAAATGTAAGCAATTGTTCACAGGTTTCGTCCAATGTCATCATTTGTCACACCCCAAACCAAGAACGACGGAAACGTTCTAGGGCGGAGGACATCATGTATAGTATCACAACACAGAAATATAGTAAACAAGCAAACGACATCATCCATTGCATTAATAATGTATTTTAATCCAAGTGTGTTATGTACAGTTTATAAACACCAAAAATATGAATCAAAATAAAAGACGAGTCTTGTAAGTGCTCCATCTTCTCAAAAGCTGGCATCGGTACCTGTCTACTGATGACCTGATAATACAAGTTATTTTGAAAGAGTTTATCAGCATTAAAGCTGGTGAGTTCATAAGTATTTAGTGTCATGTTTTATATGAAAATGTTTGTAACTCTTTGAATATAAGAGTAAGTAAAATGTTTGTAATAATTGTTTGAATCTCCTAGAAAATCCTATATTTTCCATTTAAAAGCAGCCTTCAACCAAGGCATCAAGTGTACTGTACGTATGTTCATTTTAAAAGTGAGTATCTTTCCCAAATGTGACTATTATTAGTAAAATATAGTTTTTACATTACTCTTTATGTGAGGAGATCACAAAGTAGATGTAAAAATGAAAATAATGAAGTACTGTAGTATTATGATATTATAGCTACTATTGTACTAAATACCTTAAACCAATTGTTAATTAAGGTAAAATGTGATGTAATTGTAACCAAACTTGATCGACCTAGTGAAACACGATGCTCGAAGACGTCGAGATGTTATGACATTCATCAGACGAAGACCTGCAGGTCCCACTATAGCTAGCAGCAAGGTGTAGGATGGTTAGTCCAGTAAAGATCTATACACGAATTCATGCTCTCCATTCAGGAGACTCTGGATACAAGACGAGCCATGACCGAGATGCCATGCCCCGAGGTAGTGCCTCACATTTATTGCATAGTGTTTATGTAGTGTATGTAATAGTGTACTGTATGTCTTTCCTAATCCTCATCATAGTGAGTTCTCTAGTATAGTATATATTGTGTATGAATAGTATGTATTAGTGTATGTTCTCTCTGTCTAATGAATAGTAAGTTCTCTCTGACTCTCATTATAGTATGTTCAGTTGTATAGTGTAGTGTACTATTTACAGTATGTATTGAATCATGTGTGAACTGACTCTTTATATGTTACATTTTACTAGAAGTAGTAAGTAGTATATCACTAAATTATACCTATTATAGTTTACTAGAAAGATTGTTTGTATAACTGAGTGTATTGAAATAAGACTGAAAGCTTTTATGTCAATACATATACACATGATATATAACTCAGGATCAAACGACACTCGGACAAACAATAGGGGACTCTAAGTCCATAACCAAACAAGGAACATGAATTAGAGCGTATTATCAGTCCTAAGTCCTTCAAACCTTACTTATATAACTATATATGTATTGGACACGATTTGACAGTATATAAGTTTAAAGAGTTTCGAAAGTAAAGAGTTGGAAACTAAAACTAAGTTTTACAAAGAGTTTAACATGTAAAAGTGTTTGGAAATCATTTTGAAGTAGTTTTGTTGACAAGACAGTTTAAAGCATAGTAACTCCATTTGTGTACTAGTTATTAATCACATGTGATTGATATAATGACTAGTATGATTCAACTTGTATTCCCCCCCCCCCCTAAAAAAAGCATTTAAAAACATTTAAAAGGTTAATTAAGGGGTATGAACTCACCCGTAGTGAGTGGATTGTATGGAAGTGTTGGACAAGGTGTTAGGTGTCAAGTGAAGATTTGGACACACACAATGATCCTATTTAGCATATAAAGACATATATATATATATATATATATATATATATATATATATATATATATATATGTATCTAACTAGTGATTATCACACCAATTAAGCAAGTATAAACACCCTAAGACATGGAAAACACTTTGGTCTAAGTGCTAGAAGGCCATTGGGTTGCATCAAAGGAGTGTAAGGCATTGCATTTGAGTTTACGGTCCAAGGACCAATCCATAAGGATTTTACGGCCTAGGGTTTGCAGACCTAGTGGGTTTACGGCCGTAAAGCCATGGCAAACTCCACAAAAGTAGAAGTTTTGGGTCCTTAGTTCAATGGTGGTTGGTTCTAGTCTAAGTTCTAATCATTAGGGAGGAAAATAGGGTATCATTGCACACTAATAGGGAGTTTACGGCCTTCAGAGATCCTTGGCCGTAACTCTCTTCAAACCCATATTTCTTGATGTTTCTAAGGTCTAAACAAGTTCATTCTAGTATATGATAAGCTAGGACAAGTGTACTTACAATATAGAAGCTTGTCTGGGTGTTTAAGGTCCAAGAACACTAGTGTGAGTTCTTGGTTTTTGAAGAACACTTGAAGATCTAAGCAAAAATGAAGAATTTGTGGATGAAATGATGTTTAACAACTAGATGAAAGGTTATTAAAACAAATCAAGTGAAGAAAAACTTACATTTTTGGAAGATTGGAAGAAGAGTGTGATGATACTTGAGAGAGAAGTTAGGAGTTCTTGAGTATGAAAGTTGGGAAATGAAAGAATGGAGAGTAAACTCATGCCTTAAGCATGAGTTTGCGGCTATAAGGGAGATTACGGCCCAAACTCCAAAAGTTTGGCCGTTAACTCCTTATTAGGGTGTTAAATCTGTGTTTGCTACTCCAAGACCCTAGAAAGTACTACCTTTCATTCGTTCATTTGAAGAAGAATTATCAAAAACACTCAAACGGACTTTAAATTGGCAAAAAAAATTAGCAGAAAAGTATTTGACTTTTATTTGAAGTGCTTGACTGTAAGGTTTGTACGAATGAAAACTTCGGGTTGTCACATCATCCCCCCCATTAGAGGGAATTTCGTCCCGAAATTAGAGTTTAAGAAATAAAGTAGTTAAAAATAACTAAGCGAAAAGATGAGGTTATTTCAATTTCATTAGATCCTCGTGCTCCCAAGTGAATTCCGGTCCTCGCTTGGTGTTCTAGCAAACCTTCACTATCGGGATGCGGCTTTGCTTTGTTTGCTTGACCTTATGGTCCGTGATCTCTACAGGTTCTTCCACGAAGTTGAGGCTCTCGTTGATCTCGATCTCGTCGAGTGGGATTACAAGAGTCTCGTCGGACAGACACTTTTTCAAGTTGGAGACGTGGAATGTAGAATGTATGTTACTGAGTTCGCGCGTCAGATTGAGTTTGTAAGCTACAGGGACGATTCGGGCAAGAATCTCAAAAGGCCCTATGTACCTTGGATTTAGCTTCCCACGCTTTCCGAAGAGTATCAAGCCCTTCCAGGTTAAGACTTTCAAAAGAACGCGGTCTCCCATCTAGAATTCCAAAGGTTTCCTTTGTTTGTCTGCGTAGCTTTTCTGTCAGTCTCTAGAGGCTTTCAATCGTTCACGAATTTGAACGATCTTCTCTGTCATTTCCCGAATGATCTCCAGACCTGTGAGAGCGCTGTCAGGAACTTGTCCTTTAGCTAACTGTGTGTCACCCACCTCAGCCCATCACAGAGGGGATCTGCACTTTCGGCCATAGAGGACTTCAAATAGAGCTGCCTTTATGCTCGTGTGATAACTGTTGTTGTAGGAAAATTCGACAAGGTGTAAGTGAGTAGCCCATGCCTTCCCAAAATCAATCACACAGGCTCTCAGCATATCTTCCAGTGTTTGGATAGTTCTTTCACTTTTTCCGTCGGTTTGTGGGTGGTATGTTGTACTCATGTCCAGCCTCGTCCCTAGGGAACTTTGTAGCGACTGCCAAAACCTTGAAGTGAACCTACTATCTCTATCAGAGATAATAGATATGGGGACACCATGCAGTCGTACGATTTCCCTTATGTAAGTTCTTGTAAGCTTCTCCATTTTTTCAGTCTATTTGATCGGTAGGAAATGCACGGATCTGGTCAATCTATCGACGATGACCCAAATGGTATCAAGTCCACCCATTGTCTTGGGCAACTTGGTTATGAAGTCCATAGTAATCCACTCCCATTTCCACTCTGGTATCTCCGGTTGTTGAAGTAAACCGGATGGTTTCTGGTATTCGACCTTAACCTTGGCGCAAGTAAGGCATTTACTCACGAATGTAGCAATCTCTGCTTTCATGTTAGGCGACCAGTAAAGCTTTTTAAGATCTAGATACATCTTATATGAACCCGGGTGGATGAAATATCAAGTGTTGTGCGCCTCGGTCATGACAAAGTCTCTTAAGCCACCGTGTTTCGGTGTCCAGATCCGGTCCATGAGGAATAAGGCTCCGCCACCCTTGACTTCCAGATTCTTCTCCATCCCTCGGAGGGATTCACCTGCCACATTTTCAGATTTCAAAGCTTCAAGCTAAGCCTCCTTAATTTGTGTGGACAGATGCGAATGGATAGTCATAGTCAGTGATCTGAGCCTTCGACCAAAATATTCTTTCCGAATTAGGGCGTCTTCTACTACATTGACATTACCCGGATGATAACAAATTTCATATTCGTAGTCATTCAGTAGCTCGACCCACCGTCATTGCCTCATATTGAGTTCCTTCTGGTTGAATATGTGTTGTAGGCTGTTGTGGTTTGTAAAGTTCGTGCTTTTAATACCATACATGTATTGTATCCTGATCTTTAGAGAAAACACAACTGCTCCTAGCTCAAGATCGTGTGTGGTGTAGTTCACTTCATGTGTCTTCAGCTGTCTTGAGGCATAGGCGATGACTTTACCTCTTTGCATCAGAACACACCCGAGTCCTTGATTTGACGCATCGCAGTAGACTACGAAGTCTTCTATTCCTTCGGGGAGGGATAGTATTGGTTCGGTGCACAAGGCTCGTTTCAACGTTTGGAATGTCTTCTCTTGTTTCTCTTCCCAGTCAAAGGCCACGCCCTTCTGGGTCAACGTTGTAAGAGGTTTCGCAATTCGGTAGAAGTTCTGTATGAATCTGCGGTAGTAGCCAGCGAGGCCTAGAAATTGATGAATTTTGGTAGGAGTCTTCGGTGCTGACCAATTCTCAATGGCCTTAATTTTGGAAGGGTCCATGTGGATTCCTTCTTCGCTAACCACGTGTCCTAAGAATTCGACCCTTCGGATCCAAAATTCGCATTTCGAGAACTTCGCGTAAAGCTTCTCTGTTCGTAGGGTTCCTAGGACTTGCCGCAGATGATCACTATGTTCCTCCTCACTTCGAGAGTAGATAAGTATGTCATCGATGAAGACGATGACAAACTGATCCAAGTAAGGACGACATACTCGATTCATTAGATCCATGAACACTGCGGGCGCATTAGTCAATCCGAATGGCATCACTATGAACTTATAGTGTCCGTAACGAGCTCGGAAGGCTGTCTTTGGAACATCCTCCTCTAACACTTACAATTGGTGATACCCGGACCTCAGATCAATCTTTGAGAAGTAAGACCCCCCTTACAGTTGGTCAAACAAATCGTCTATGCGAGGCAAAGGGTAACGATTTTTAACCGTTAGCTTGTTGAGATCCCTGTAGTCGATACACATACGAAACGATCCGTCTTTCTTCTTGACAAACAAGACCGGTGCTCCCCAGGGTGAGAAGCTTGGTCTAATAAAGCCCTTGCTGAGCAGTTCGTTAAGTTGACCGGACAGTTCCTGCATCTCAGCTGTTGCTACGCGATAGGGAGATTTGGCTACTGGGGTAGCTCCCAGAACTAAGTCGATTTGGAACTCAACCTGTCGTTGCGGAGGTAACCTTGGTAGTTCTTCTGGAAAGATGTCGGGAAAGTCGCATACTATGGGGATGTTCTTCGGGTCTTTTGAGCTTGAATACTTGAGATGATGCTAAGCCTTGTGTCGGGTTTGTCGCCGTAGATAATGAGAGTATCGTTAGATGGAAGATTAAGGCGTACAACCTTTTCGTAACACATAATCTCGACATGATGATGACTCAACCAATCCATGCCGATGATGACGTCGAAGCTTTTAATCGAGACCGACATGAGGTCGATTGGAAATGAATGGCTATCAAGAGTTAGAGTACATCCTATGTATATGCTACTAGTGCTATCAGTCTTCCCATTAGCCATTTCTATAGTGAATGGTTCTTTAAGTGTGTGTGGTTGTTGTTTAAATAAGCATGCAAATTCCTGGTTTACGAAACTTCTTTCTGCTCCACTATCAAATAGTATGCATGCATAAGAGTTTTCAAGGAGAAACGTACCAGTCACCACCGTAGGGTCAGCAACTGCTTCTCCATGGGCTATAGCCAGAACTCTTCCCGCTCCACCAGCATTTCTTGCCTTGGGGCAGTCCCTTTTATAGTGGCCCACTTCGCCACATCCATTGCATGACTGAGTCACACCAGCACCAGGGAACTGGTTGATTGGCCTTGCCGGGGATCTACAGAAGCGAACAGTGTGTCCCTTCTTGTTGCAGTTGGAGCACTGCAATTCTCAGTAGGGTCCATTTGATATGTTTTGGTCCTAAGAACATCCTATGTGCTCATACAAACCCTAATGCTTGGATCTAGGTTTCTCTATTGTACATGCAAGTTATCCAAGACCATAAACCCTAATTCTAGCATTCAAGTAATCATATTAACATGAGAATAGGTTTAAGATGTTACCTTGATTGTTATGTAGCAATAACAATCCCAAATCTCCTTGTATTGACTTTAGAAAGCTTAGAGTCACAAATGTCACTCCTCTAATGTTTCACAAACACCATAAGCAAGAGGATGAAGAGGAGAGAGGATGGAGGCTGCCCAAAAACGTGTGAAACCCTAGAAAAAAGCTTATCCATGTTTTTCGTCCTTAAGGGATCTATTTATAGTGAGGCTATTAGGGTTATCTAACAAGGAAACCCTAATTTGGATGCTTAAGCCCTAAGCAACCCATAGACTCCTTTAATTAAGGCCTTTGACGATTTCCTTATGGGTTTCCTCATATAATTCGTCCACTCCTTAATACAAGGCAATCCATGGACCAAATTGCAATTATCTTATAATTACAATTCCGGTCCCTTAAGTTTAATTAATCTCTTTTAGTCACAAAACTAATTACTAATTAATTCTTGACTAATATTAATTAAACAATATGATTTCTCCTTTAATATATTATTCTCATAATATATTAATAAATCATATTTAATTCTTTCTCTTAATAATCCATCCTATCAAGTTGCTTTGGTGAAGGCAACCCAAAAGGACCATGCACCATCGGGTCAAGTACATACCAAAATAGTTATGGACTTAGACACTAATCCAACACTCTCCCACTTGGATAAGTCTAATAACTATTATGCGTATGACTTCAGATCCTGATCTGCAATCGTAGCTTTCCAAAGCCGCTGTCAACTCTGATCATATCAGATACGCGTGTCCTTAGATAAGGGATCATATATTCCTCCATTCTAGATATCATATGAGATATGATTTCAAATCATTCTCTTTGTACTATATCTCGATTCCCGATTTATGACGACTGACTAATTGAACAAATCAAGTTAGCCCTAGCCCGACCGAGCATTTACGTTTGTCATCACAAAATCATCGAGGGGCCCAAAGATATCGCTTTTATCCTACTTTGGATAAAAGGAGCGAATAAACTTTGATACAATGCTTGCTTGTACTCACTCACCGAATCACACACAACTATATGTTTTATAACACCAAGTTACTAGTGTGTTTACATATTATTAATGTGAAACCGATTCGCTAGATACAACTCACACATCTTGGTTTCAAGAATATAAGATGTTATCGTCTCACCAATCACTCGTGAAACAATCCATGGAATGATCTAAGTGATTGTGGGTCTAATCCAATGCTCAAATCATATTCATAAGCACTCATGAACGTTGCAGCAAACATTTGCTTATGTCTAATGCTCTTTAGACAATCCACACACCAATTCACGATAGTCTTCATTCATATCTACTTCCAACATATGAATGACTGTGTCCCGTTTAAATAATTTGACTGTCCTTAACCAATTAAATTATTCTGGAAGTCAAAACATGCAAAGTGAAACACAAGAATAATACTAATCCCATATGGCCTCAAACCTTTGAGTATAAATAAAACACCTTTTATTTATCACCATATCGATTACTCATTATTTGTCGTTTCGGGTAATCAACTTCTTACTTGAATTATTACACTTGTCCCATGCTCTTAGCATGCACACAATGCTTACCTATGGTTCTTACTTTGTGAAATAGACCAAATTGAGCACATTTCCAATCATTCTCATTTCACAACTCCAAATCCTTTTTCATAAGTGAAAGAATATCAAATTCTTGCTACTTATAGAATATGCTAGATTCTAACATTCTATGCAACAATCCTTTCGTAATGTCACTGCACCAAAGTCACAAAGACGATTGCCAATGATATTACAAAGTCCTCTATCGGAGATTGTTACAAGACAATTCCATAGACGTGATGTCTCTCACTCAAAGTGTATTCTTTGAACATCCTTTTGCATAAAAGTTTCTAATCTAGTCATAGATTTTCAATATTCAATTCCCAATATGGAAACGTTTCTATATTTTCCATATGACACCTCATTCTTAATAATGTCGATATGGTCCATCCAATATGGAAACATTTCCATATTTTCCAATACTATACTTCCAACTACTCACAAGCGACCAATCCTCGTCGAACTTTGGATTGTCCTTTGATAGTTGTTTAATTACTTTAGTCAAAACCGATTCTAGTCCTTTTTCCCTCTAAATGCGCTAGACATTTGGAAAATTTTAGAATGGTCAAATATTATAGCCTATGCAATCAATCCTATACCCGAAGCGTATGGGACACAATGCAAAATGTCTTACATAAAGATTTGATACTTTATCAATCTTTTGCCATAATATTTTATTTGCTATGTTCTTAAAAATTCAAATTGTGAAGAGGAATGCCGTAATCATAATGGAAATTTTAAGAACACACTATGTTTCTTTGACTAAGTTATTAACATTCCACAACCTAAGCCTTTAGATTTGAAATGAAGCATAATATTCTCTCCCTTAATTATAGCAAAACAACTATTCCATTCTTACAACTTTGCAAAGAATGACTCTTGTTTTCTATAATTAATATTGCCAACTTGCAATACTTTTCTCAATAATCATACAATCATAACATTTATGCTCCCATTATTATGATGATTATTATAAACATAACACTTATGCTCCCACTAGCTTTGACATGTGTTCAGAAACCAGCTTAACTTCTAGAAAATCAATACTTATTGAATTTCATAAGTTCATGTTTCTAATACTTAGTGCTTTGATAATCTTTTATCAAGTTTATACACTTTTCTCTTAGATAGCTCTTATGTGTGTCTAAACAATTAAGACTAATTGCCAAACCTCACAATTCAAATTATGGAAAGGGATACCGTAACCATAATTGAATTCGAGAATGCAATTTTACAATCACTATCTTCTTAAAATCTTTCTTAGTGACAGCATTTCCTCACAATCATTTTCATGAAGGAGGAAATCTTATGACACTTAGATTTAAATGGTGTATTTGTTCCTATCCATGTGAATTTGTCAAAACCAAAGTTTACGACAAATTCAAACTCATATGGAGCGAACTTTCTTTATCTCGATTTCTTTCCTTATGGTAGCACAGCTGCCCACCATGTCTTCCAAGTAGTTAAGCAGCTCACCTTTTCTTATCAATGTACTTTCCATTGATCAAGGTCCTTGCTTTTTATGCATTCAGATGAGAACTCATAGGACTCACATGCATAATTAACTCGATTGGATTGGCACAGAAACAAAATAATGTCAACACGATGGGTTGTAAACCTCAACTCGAGTGCTAGTGATGATCGATAAGGTCTATTTTGATTTGTTCTTGAAACCTTGCAAGACCATTAAGACTCCCACTGACTCCTTGACATATAAGATTCTCTTGTCAATAAACATTTCTTGACAAACAAATATTCAGGAGTTAGTGTAGCTTTTATCAAAACACTTCATAAATTGGTCCTAGTTGGTCTTTGTCTTATCCAAGACATCACAACTTTCCACATTTGATGAATGTTATAAACCTTCTTAATACTTATCACTCAATTTCACAATCTTAACTCTAAGACTTGTTTTTGGAACGAAGTATGATTGACTTCTTGATTTAACCATTTCTTCAATTCTTGATTCCTCTTCTTAGACATACAATTGTACTAAGACTCACTTAGAG
Source organism: Lactuca sativa (assembly GCF_002870075.4). Classification (NCBI taxonomy): domain Eukaryota; kingdom Viridiplantae; phylum Streptophyta; class Magnoliopsida; order Asterales; family Asteraceae; genus Lactuca; species Lactuca sativa. The sequence goes on along the minus strand of NC_056631.2, from coordinate 223,940,847 downwards.
GATCAATTGAGATATGGTTCTTAATCACTAAGACCCATCATACAGCATAAAAGGTACTCTCCCTTCTTCTTAGAATGGAGAAACTTTTATCCTTCTGCCTACTTGATTCTTCTTATTCGTTCTACTATTGATTTAAACCTTTTTAATCAATTCCGAATTACACTTAATCTTATAAGTGTAATCATATTTACTAAACTTTTAGTAACCCATGACGAATATCTTGTTACTCTTTATGGTGAACTTGATCAACACGCAACTTTGTGTGCTCGATCTCCTAGTCCTTCACTTGACACTTTGTCAACGAATTAGTCTAATTTCCAAATATGAAATTTCTCATTCATCATGTAACCAAGTTGCGTGATTCCAAATTTCTGTCCAATTGAAACTTGGGCGATGAGAAACTCTCCCTATTTGGTAAATTCTCGACTTTCCATAAATAACATAAATAAGAACCAAATCCATTATTGGTAATAATAGAAACATTCAAACATCAATTTTTCATATACGCCATTGCAAGGATAAATAAATAATCAAAATTTATTTTATTGCGGATAATTTTTGTCCTTACAATGCAATTCATTGAAAACTATGCTAATACATCTTTCTTAGTAATCTAATTCTAACTCTAAGTAGTAGCTCAAGAATCTAATCTTTGAGAAATGCGATCGAAATCCATTCCTTCACGGTTAGATTCTGCTCACTTCTTCCTTTAAGCTTCCTTTCGTTTCTTCGATCTTACAAAACATCAATTGTAATCTTATCACATTATGTATTAAGAATCTCGAATAGAAGCTTAAAAGAGTTAGTTAATGGATTTTACCTATATTAGAGCCATACGTTTCGACTCTCCCATCTTTTAGATCTCTTAGATAAATGGGGCAGCTTCGTCTCCAATGTCCTTTCTCTTGGCAATAAAAGCAAATTGACTCTTTTTGGAACATGACATGGAACTACTTCAGACATTGCCTTTCTCTTATGATTAAACTTTTCGATCATAGCATGTCTTTCGTTGCCATTGTCTATATCCATAGAGGTCTTGAAGGCAGATTCACCAATCAACTTTGCTTTTCCATTGCGCCAAAACATTTATGATTCAGCAGCAATAAGCATATAGGTGAGATCTATAAGGTTCACGTCGCGGTTCATCATATAGTACTCTCTTACAAACTCACTATATGAGTTAGGAAGTGACTGAAGAACCCAATCAACAACCATTTCCTCACAGACAACGGATCCCAACATTCTTAAACTATCAATGTGTGACTTCATCCCTAGGACGTGTGCACACACCGGATTTCCTTCTTTATGTTTACTTGCCAAAAAGGCTTGAGTGATCTTGAACTTTTCAAGCCTTTGAACTTGTGGGTTAGGGAGAATAATTGGAGGAGGTGGAGGAAGTGAAGCATGATTTCTTGTTCCTCGATCGAATCGTGGTATACCATCTTCATGTGGAATGCTTGTTCCACGGGATTTGGGAAGACCATAGATGTCGAACTTTGAAATCTACAAAACGGGAGAAACAAATTCAAGTTAGTTGATTGAATGAGTCCTTAGTAAATCACCCAAATGAGATACTAAGGCTAGGACCCAACACAATATTCTACAACTCAGGAGAGGGATGCCGTAACCCAAATTGCAGAACATTTAAAGGTAAGTGAATGACGATTCACTAACTTCCACCATGAAAAACGAAAAAGAAATTTAAGTTTTAAATCTATGAAAACTCCTAGATCCTATGAGATTCATTGAACATTTCAATGGCATGTTTAAATCTCCATATGCCCCTCTCGTTTGTGACTGGGATGCCGAGGATCACAAACCAGGTATGAATAACCATGCAAACTTACATGGTGCCCTCACATGTTACAGTCACCTATTCGATGTGCCGGTAAACCACACATGCTCCACCGAACTATGACAAACATTGAGTCACCCTTTGCTACCTTTGCTTAGAACCATTTAGTGTGCCGGTAAACCACACACACTCCACTAACGTCTTCGCAAGGGTACAAAGTGTAATTTCATGGAATTGCATCAATTCACTTTGCCTAAGTAACTAAGATTGGGAATTTGAAAAACATTTAGTTACTTTAGTAATTCGTTATACTTATAATGGAAGGTTTCGTCCTATCCTACCCGTTCGGCTAACGACCCTCCACTAGTCAAGAGTGCGGTGAGTAAGAGTGGATACCCATTCAATCGCCATTTTATAGGCAATTTCCTTAACCACCCCTTATAGACCAACTTTGTGAATGAGGCCTACTAATGGTAAGACTGACTTTTACTCATACATATATATAATGTTAGACTTTTAATGTTATATATAGTATAGGGTGTATTTTACACTTTTAAAATACTAGGTGGTCTAATTTAACAATTATACTTTTAATTCAATTAAATTGTAAACCTAACTTTTATGGATTTATTAAACCCTTTTAATTATACACCTTAATTAATTAATAAAACCATAAGGGTGTGATTTGAACTTTTCAAAACAATACTAGGGTTTTAGAAGCTAACATTCCTAATTAAACTTTTAATCAACTTTTAAATTCCAAAACTTGAGGGCAAGTTTTGAAACATTTCAAAACATTAGGGTTTAGAATTTAAATATACATCAAAATTTAAATTCCAAAACTTTAGGGCAAGTTTTGAAACCTTTTTCAAAACATTAGGGTTTCAACTATTTAAATTTCAAAACAACAAAACTTTTGGGTTCAAATTTAAACTATAAAACCTAAAGGGGAAAATATGAAACTTTTCATAACAACAAGGATCAAATAACAAATAATCTTAATTAACATTTAATCACATAATTATCCATATTTGATTTATTTAATGATTTCTTGCAAAACAATTTACCAATTTAATCAAAATAATCAATCAATTATCACATAAGGAAACAAATATTTTATTATTGATAAATATCTTCAATTAGATCAAGAAAATAGTCAAATATATATCATAAAATCGGATTTATATTGATCTAATATGATAAGGCAACTATCCTTAAGCAAAAACAGCAAGAAATCCCAGTTTTCCCTCCTTCTGACGAGTTGACTCGCCGAGTCAGGAATGGACTCGTCGAGTCAGCATGGACTCGGCGAGTCCAGCCTCCAGAACCACAAAAATCGAATTTTTCAATCATACAATGCATCAATACAATAGAAACCAGTTTAGGCTCTGATACCACTGATGGGTTTTGGTCCTAAGAACATCCTATGTGCTCATACAAACCCTAATGCTTGGATCTAGGTTTCTCTATTGTACATGCAAGTTATCCAAGACCATAAACCCTAATTCTAGCATTCAAGTAATCATATTAACATGAGAATAGGTTTAAGATGTTACCTTGATTGTTATGTAGCAATAACAATCCCAAATCTGCTTGTATTGACTTTAGAAAGCTTAAAGTCACAAATGTCACTCCTCTAATGGTTCACAAACACCATAAGCAAGAGGATGAAGAGGAGAGAGGATGGAGGCTGCCCAAAAACGTGTGAAACCCTAGAACAAAGCTTAGCCATGTTTTTGGTCCTTAAGGGGTCTATTTATAGTGAGGCTATTAGGGTTATCTAACAAGGAAACCCTAATTTGGATGCTTAAGCCCTAAGCAACCCATAGACTCCTTTAATTAAGGCCTTGGACGATTTCCTTATGGGTTTCCCCATAGAATTCGTCCACTCCTTAATACAAGGCAATCCATGGCCCAAATTGCTATTATCTTATAATTACAATTCCAGTCCCTTAAGTTTAATTAATCTCTTTTAGTCACAAAACTAATTACTAATTAATTCTTGACTAATATTAATTAAACAATATGATTTCTCCTTTAATATATTATTCTCATAATATATTAATAAATCATATTTAATCCTTTCTCTCCATAATTCATCCTATCAAGTTGCTTTTGTGAAGGCAACCCAAAAGGACCATGCACCATCGGGTCAAGTACATACCAAAATAGTTATGGACTTAGACACTAATCCAAAACCATTTTGGTGGAAGCTACATTCGTTGCACTTAGGCAAGTTTCCAGCGTACTGCTTCACCGGAACAGCAGCGACATGTGCTATCGCGGCATGAACCGCCACAACCTGCTGCTTTTTTGCATCTTTCTGCTTCTTCTTGTCATCACTGAACTTCCGCTTGTTGTCAGCGGGTTTGGAAGGTTCGGGGATGGCTAGGGTTGTTGTTGCAGACGGGGTACGAACCCCATGGTCAATGAGACATTGTGCCAATCGCTTGGCACTATCGAAGGTAGTGGGGTTTGAGGATAAAACATTCCCCTGAACTGGAGGCAATAGCCCCCAGATATACCTCTCTATCTTCTTTCCCTCTGTGGGAACCATGTTGGGACAGAGGGCCACTAGTTCGTTGAATCTGGTGGTATAAGAAACTATGTCGGAGCCCTTCATGGTTAGGCTCCATAGCTCCTATTCCAACATCTAGATTTCGCCCCTTGGGCAGTACTCCTCGATCATGAGGTCTTTCAGAGTTTCCCAGCCCATGTCATTAGCCACTACAAGGGTTAGTGACTTGGCATGGCTATTCCACCATGTTAGGGATTTTTCTTTGAAAGTGGACGCATCAAATTTGACTTTACTCGAGGTAGGGCAGGAGCAAATCTCGAAGATCGGCTTCGTCTTCTCGAACCATTGCGAGAGGGAAATGACTTTGTCAGTCCCTTTGAAGGGCTTTGGCTTATAGTTAGTGAAGTCCTTGTAGGAGCACTCTCTCGAGCGCACAAGGAGTTCACCTTGAGTAGAGTTAACATGGGTTCCACCTCCGCTGGCACCAGTAGGGTGATATTGATCCATGACTGTTGCCACAGCCGCATCCACTGCATCATTTAGAGCTGCTGCATTGAATTGCGGAAGAGGTGGTGGTGGAGGTGGAGGATTATGCCTTGTTGATCTGCGAGGAGGCATCCTTTGACTATAAGTTTAAAGGAAAGATGTACATGATGGTTAGAATCAATTGTAAGCATATTGAGAGTGATCCATGGGCTAAATCGCCATAGTCCAATAGTTGAATGAGTGTATGTTTTGAAATAGAAGTACAGTAGAAGAGTAGAGAAACACAAGAGTACAGATTTGTCGAACAGATTAGATAAGTGTCAATATTACTGGTATTATTGATGTAACAAGTTCGGGGAAAAATGACCTAACAACAGGTCTTACATCATACCATAAGGGAAAGAGATTGACAATTTTTAGATTCCTAGTTAGAGTGCTTAGAAAGTAGGAATATTTTACAGACAACTGCTTCAGAGAGCATAGTTAAGAAGGCTATTCCTTAAGTAAAAAGAAAAGATGTACTAAACATCTTCTACCGGCGATGGGAATTCCTCGGGCGAACCCTTAGGTCTACCAGTTGACAAACCACATCTTGAAGGTGCCGCTCATGAGCCCTCTGGCGAACTCTAAGTTCTATGACTTCAGCTCGGGAAGCAGCTAGCTCTTGCTGCAGAGTCTCATTAGTTCTCCTGGTCCTTTCCATAGCCTCTTCGAGATAGCGAATGCGGACCGTGTTGACACCAGAGTTGGCATCAATTTCCCATGGTTCAGTCGATGGATGCTCGACCTTGCTCGAAATTCCGAGCAATCCTACAGACCATGACAGGAAGGACTCGGTCAGCCGAGCCACCCTCGCTTATGTTGTAAAAGCTTCGGTCCCCGTTGTAGGGTAAAGGTTGACCTTGTTCCTCACACAAGTGATTCAAGTTTGTTTCCCACAAGGCTGTGGGACCTTGAAACGCAGGTCGGGGGTTGAGATTTGGAGCTTGACCCTCTTGGGGTAGGTTGTTGACTTCTGGATCGGAGTCGGAGCCATCAGAAAAGCCTTCTGCGAGGTGATCATCCAAAGGGATTGGATGGTCACCTTCCAGCTCATAGTCAAGCCATCCAACATTGCCTTGATTTTGGAAGTACGGGTCGTCAGGAGGATGGAATCCAGCCATGATATCTACACGAGAAAAAGGGTATAAGAATCTTATATATATATATATAAACGTACTATTTAAGATAATTATAATATAATCTTTATTAGTTACTTCAATACTTGCATAGTGCATACCAGTTATGTGTATTTAAAACAGGATAGACCTTCGAATAAGTGACCCTAACTCAAAACCCATAACCAAACAAGGAATAGGGAGTAAGGCAAATATCATAGATTCTAAGTCTATGACATCCTAGATACACATAACCTCAGCGCATCAACTTAGCAACTATCGACCTATCAATAAAGACCTTTTTAGTTCTCAGGCAAGTAATTATAGTAACACAAACTACTCCTATAGTATATTAGGTTTATGTTCTGTTCTAATGTTTTCATTGTAGTAGTGTTGGTAAGCTTTTAGACTTGTTGCCATATGACAACCATTCCTGGGCATATGCTAATCACTTCTCGGACCAACATAGTTGATCAGGCTATGCCACTCCCAGAACTGACCATACATCCCCAAGCCTACTTGTGATATTCAACAATCGTAATACTTTTGTTCTGTCCTGGTGACACTGATTTTAGTATGAGTGCAGGTATGTATACTTAGTTAAATATTTTATTATTTAAAAGTATAAACTCTTGGTCAGAGTATTTTAATCCCAATGTGTTTATAGTTAGTATATCTTTTGTGGGTTGATATACTCAATTCTCTATAAATGATGCTCTGATACCAATCTATCACACCCCAAAACCAAGAACGGCGGAAACGTTCTGGGGCGGAGGATGTCATGTACAGTATCACAACACATAAATATAGTAAACAAGCAAACAACATCATCCATTGCATTAATAATGTATTTTAATACAAGTGTGTTCTGTACAGTTTATAGACACCAAAAATATGAATCAAAATAAAAGATGAGCCTTGTAAGTGCTCCATCTTCTCGGAAGCTGGCATCGGTATCTGTCTACTGATGACCTGAGAATACAAGTTATTTTGAAAGAGTTTATCAACATTAAAGCTGGTGAGTTCATAAGTATTTAGTGTCATGTTTTGTATGAAAATGTTTGTAAGTGTTTAAATGTAAGAGTATGTAAAATGTTTGTAGTAATTGTTTGAATCTCCTAGAAAATCCTTTATTTTCCATTTAAAACCAGCCTTCAACCAAGGCATCATGTGTATTGTATGTATGTTCATTTTAAAAGTGAGTATCTTTCCCAAATGTGACTATTATTAGTAAAATATAGTTTTTACATTACTCTTTATGTGAGGAGACCACAAAGTAGATGTAAAAGGGAAAATAATGAAGTATTGTAGTATTATAATATTATAACTACTATTGTACTAAATACCTTAAACCAATTGTTAATTAAGGTAAAATGTGATGTAATTGTAACCAAACTTGATTGACCTAGTGAAACACGACGCTCGAAGACGTCGAGATGTTATGACATTCATCACACGAAGACCTGTAGGTCCCACTATAGCTAGCAGCAAGGTGTAGGACGGTTAGTCCAGTATAGATCTATACACAAATTCACGCTCTCCCTTCAGGAGACTCTGGATACAAGACGAGCCATGACCGAGATGCCATGCCCTGAGGTAGTGCCTCACATTTATTGCATAGTGTGTATGTAGTGTATGTAATAGTGTACTGTATGTCTTTCCTGATCCTCATCATAGTGAGTTCTCTAGTATAGTATATATTGTGTATGAATAGTATGTATTAGTGTATGTTCTCTTTGTCTAATGAATAGTAAGTTCTCTCTGAATCTCATTATAGTATGTTCATTTGTATAGTGTAGTGTATTGTTTACAGTATGTACTGACTCATGTGTGAACTAACTCTTTATATGTTATATTGTACTAGAAGTAGTAAGTAGTATATCACTAAATTATACCTATTATAGTTTACTAGAAAGATTGTTTGTATAACTGAGTGTATTGAAATAAGACTGAAAGCTTTTATGTCAATATATATACACATGATATATAACTAAGGATCAAACGACACTCAGGCAAACAATAGGGGACTCTAAGTCCATAACCAAACAAGGAACAGGAAATAGAGCGTATTATCAGTCATAAGTCCTTCAAACCTTACTTATATAACTATATATGTATTGGACACGATTTGACAGTATATAAGTTTAAAGAGTTTCCAAAGTAAAGAGTTGGAAACTAAAACTAAGTTTTATAAAGAGTTTAACATGTAAAAGTGTTTGGAAATCATTTTGAAGTAGTTTTGTTGACAAGACAATTTAAAGCATAGTAACTCCATTTGTGTACTAGTTATTAATCACATGTGATTGATATAATGACTAGTATGATTCAACTTGTATTCCCCCCCCCCCCCCCCCCCAAAAAAAAAGCATTTAAAAACATTTAAAATGTTAATTAAGGGGTATGAACTCACCTGTAGTGAGTGGATTGTATGGAAGTGTTGGACAAGGTGCTAGGTGTCAAGTAAAGACTTGGACACACACACAATGATCCTATTTAGCATATGTATATATATATATATATATATATATATATATATATATATATATGTATCTAATTAGTGATTATCACACCAATTAAGCAAGTATAAACACCCTAAGACATGGAAAACACTTTTGTCTAAGTGCTAGAAGGCCATTGGGTTGCATCAAAGTAGTGTAAGGCATTGCATTTGAGTTTACGGCCCAAGGAACACTCCTTAAGGAGTTTACAACCTAGGCTTAGTGGCCCTAGTGGGTTTACGGCCATAAACCCATGGCAAACTCCACAAAGTCGAAGTTTTAGGTCCTTAGTTCAATGGTGGTTGGTTCTAGTCTAAGTTGTAATCATTAGGGAGTAAAATAGGGCATCATTGCACACTAATATGGAGTTTACAGCCTTAAGAGATCGTTGGCCGTAAACTCTCTTCCAACCCATATTTCTTGATGTTTCTAAGGTCTAAACAAGTTCATTCTAGTATATAATAAGTTAGGACAAGTGTACTTACAATATAGAAGCTTGTTTGGGTGTTTAAGGTCCAAGAACACTAGTGTGAGTTCTTGGTGTTTTGAAGAACACTTGAAGATCTAAGAAAAAATGAAGAATTTGTGGATGAAATGATATATAACAACTAGATGAAATGTTTTAACAACAAATCAAGTGAAGAAAAACTTACATTTTTGGAAGATTGGAAGAAGAGTGTGATGATACTTGAGAGAGAAGTTAGGAGTTCTTGAGTATGAAAGTTGGGAAATGAAAGAATGGAGAGTAAACTCATGCCGGCATGAGTTTGCGGCCATAAGGGAGTTTACGGCCCAAACTCCAAAAGTTTGGCCGTGAACTCCTTATTAGGGTGTTAAATGTGTGTTTGCTACTCCAAGACCCTATAAATTACTACCTTTCATTTGTTCATTTGAAGAATACTTATTAAAAACACTCAAACGGACTTTAAACCGGCAAAAAAATTAGCACAAAAGTATTTTACTTTTATTTGAAGATCTTGACTGTAGGGTTTGTACGAATGAAAACTTCGGGTTGTCACATCATTCAAGACTATATTTTTTAATCATCCAACAGAAGATTCTTAATTTCGTACATTTTTATTGGGGATTTCGTTTGGGATGGATCAATAAGAAATTAGAAAATAAGAAAATCAGTTTTCCACAGTGCATTTGAAGGGTGAAGAGTCAACTAGTGGCTTGTTATTTCACTCTAGATCAACAAGAACCTGTGATTGGTTTCAAGAAAGCAAGAAGACAAAGAAGGGTGTGATCAATTAAAGAAGAAAAGAGATCCAATTTCGAGTTTAATATTGATACCTGCGATTTATTCTTGTGTGTGTGGCGTCGATAAAATGTGGAGACAGAACAAGAGCCATATCGATTTTTGTGGACGTGATAGTTGAAACAAGAGCAGGAAGAATTGAAGAAGGTACACAAGGAGAGCAGCAGGTTTTTTCTTATTTCCTTGGCTCATGTCGATCAATTTTGCAAGAGGTGTAGGAAGGCGTGCCTATTCTCGTCGATTTTGACATGCACCTGCGAATATGCGACGGGCCAAACGGTGGTTGTTGCCTTGCTGGTCGCTGCTTGCTATTGATTATGGAGGGAATAAGTCAATGATGGGTGGAAGAGTCAATGATGGGTGGAAGAGTCAATGAAGGCTGGAAGAGAAGGGACGTGATTTTGGTTTCGACAAGATCCGCCTGTGACAGGCAATTGATACACCTTCCCACTTCTTGCTTCAGCACTTGGCGAACCTAGGTAGATGGTGGTTTTAAAAAGCCGATGGATAGAGAAACCCTAGGTAGCTGAAGTCAGTGGATACCATAATTATAGGATATTATTTGTGGAAACTAATTATCAAATTACTTATTTTCCACTTTAATTACATTAAATTAATAATTGATTCTCCATTTTAAATTTTTTCTCTTTAATTATATAAAATTATTTTAATTTTTTTCTCTCTAATTATATCAAACTAATAACATTAGATTAAAAAACAAAATAAAGTTAATACAGATGATAAGGTGATATAACTTCATGTATTTATTTAAATAAACGATTATAATATTATATATCTAAAAAAATTGATTAATAATTTAAATAAACGTATTTATTTAATTTATTTAAATAATTGATTAATAATTTGATTTTTTAATATGAAAGTTTAATTAATTTTATAACTATGGTTCTCACGGGTTAAAACTAATATATATATATATATATATATATATATATATATATATATATATATATATATATATATATATATATATATCTTCCTACTATAAAACAATGACATGTCGAATCCAATAATTCAATCTTCTTAATCTCCTTTATTGATTTTGATATTTGACTCAATTTAATAAGCAGAAAGATTGGTATGAACAAAATATAAGATGATATTTGATTTACCATTTTTTATTGAATATGATTTATTTATTTTAATAAAATTGTAGACCTAGAAAAGTTTGGATGTAGGTGGTTTGCATACCGTAGGATTTTAGCTCTTCAAAAAAGGTTTATCCAAGTCAAAAATAACAATTGTTTTTTGTAAGATTGTAGAAGTTTAGTCCACATTTTCTTCTACATAGGTGGTCTGCATACGGTAGGATTTTACCTCATCAAAAACCAAAAACACCTTAGTAGTGAGTTATAGGTGAAAAGAAGTTGTTGAATGCATCTATTTTTAAACGAATCGAGTCGAGTTGAGTCATACAATATCGCTCTTAAGTTCAATTCGATTCTTGATGTTTTAATTTTGAATTAGCTCGATTATGCCTTAATCTCCAAGCTCGAGCTCGGTTAAGTAATCAAAAATTTTAAGCTCGATAGGATTATTTACTAGTTACATTTACTATTTTTTAACAACTTGTATTTTTATTAACTATCATTAAACTAGAAAAAGACAAAAAAAATTACAACTAATTAATAACCAACATTGGATTATACGACCAAGATATCCACTTGACTTTCGGTTTACTATTTTTATGCACAAGACAAAAGAATGATTGTGAAACATTTTATCAAACATAGTATCCTTCCTTTAGTTTTGAGACCCAAACACTAAAGGATTTCAGGAGTTCCATGACACCAATAAAATAGTTAAAGAAAACTTGTTCCAAATTTGATTTCTGCACTGATGACATCTTAAACAAATCCACCTAGGAAAGCCACTCTCTAACAAAAACGAAAGTTAAACATCCCACCGACGACAAATATAAGGTCAAATAGCTCATCAATAGTTGCCACATTATTGTGAAAAACGGGAATATAATAGAATTCAAATCATGCTCCTGTTGGACTAATTACTTCTAATTGGCACCCAAGCAAGAAAGGTTTATCCAAGCCAAAATGTTAACAATTTTAGGAACAAATATATTATATCTTGTCACTTCATTATCCATAACAAGAGTAGAGATATCAGTATTATTTATTACAAAACTCACCATGAAATCCACTTTAACAAGTAACCAATAAAATTTATTCGATTCCTTCAAAAGCATCAACTAAATGCAACAGAAGGACTAGGGTCGAAAACTGAACCTCCCATCCGCCTAACGTCACAACTCGAAGGCCAACACCAATTTCCATTTATCAAACGGTCCATAAGCATGCATTTTTTATTTGCAACAAATAAAGTCTAGAAATCCTATCACAAATGGAGATCTCTCCGTCCAAAACACAAATCCAAAATCTAGTTAAAGAGATATTACAAACATTTTCAACAAATCTATCTACATATCTAATACAATAAGCAAATTCTCTAACACCATATTGATTCCAATCTCCAATGTCTTTTCGTATTTCTTTATAATGATGTAACATCCCAATTTTCAAAATAAATTATTCAATCTTTAAACAAGTTAAAAAGTCATTTTCTTAAAATTCAACATCCATAAAGACATTGTTTCATAAATCATAATCCAAAAATCGGAGTATCAATAAATAATGTGGAATCTCAAAACATGAAAGTTACTGACGTGTGTGTACAATCATGCTTTGTCTTTCCTACGATCTTCTGAAGTACCTGAAAAATGTTTTTCCACAACGGTAAGTCAAATCTTAGCAAGTTCTCCAAAATACAATATACAACAATAAACATACATTCAAGCAAACAAGGATCTCGGCACTAAAACTGATCCGACTGAAGAACATCGAGTATCTAGGCTCAGAACACCTTAGTTGATCATGTCATCAACTCGCCCTTTATGAATGGCTAGACTCACAATACTTAATGTTGATCTTGCAATCCACTCACCCCTTGGCCTTCAACATAAAGTTGGTCCGCCTACATCTTTGCCATCCGCACAAAGCTGAAATGCCTAAGCCTACCACATCATATGTCGACATATACATAATATAGATAAACAAATAGCTCAACATCATAGGTAACAATCTATAAAGTCTACCTGACTAACAACATACTACAGTCTAACCACATGGTAGCATTTTAGGATACATATAAGAGTATTTAGTATAGTGAAAAAACTCACCTCACAGATAATTGAATAATCATCACTACATGCAAACAGAGTAAAGGTCGGTCTCATGAACCACCCATCCATTTAATAAAGTCAAACCTCAGTCCAAGACCCAAAACCTTAATGTTTTACCCAGGTTCAGACCTAGTCAATAAGTCAACATGTAAACAATTTATCAGATAGGCACCATGCGCCTTATAAGGGACACCCTATGCTTAGTATATGATAAAAAAATAGGGGTTTCAAAGCTAAATGGATGCGATTTAGACAATACTCAAAGACACGATATGGGTGAGAAAGACGCGCCGCGTCCAGCCAATTTTCACAAGGGAAACTCGACTTAATCCATCTAGTCAATTCTCAAAATTCCAGATATGGTCCTTAACAAGGTATTAATGGATAAAGTTTCCAACTTTATACATTAACACCTAACATTCAAGATCAAAACTTTACTACACGAAAATGGCCTCAAGGACCAAGATAACTTGCATGGCTTATTGGGAAGGAAAAAGAGCATAACTTTCAAAGTCCACGAGGTCCAAGAATAATTCTTAATTGCTGAAAAAGTGTTGGGGCCCTCTTAACTCCAAGATAACCAAAAAAATGGACCAAAAAAAAAATACATAACAAGACATATAATTGATGGGTTTTATACAAAAGAACATCCTATGTGCTCACGCAAACCCTAAAGCTTGGATCTAGGTTTATCTATTGTACATGAAATTCATCCAAGACTTATGAAGCCTAGATCTAGCATACATATTTCGATATTATCATATAAAATCAGATCTAGATGATTACCTCTTCAAGAATGGCTTGAATCTTCTTGTCTTGGAGCTTAGAGTCACAAATGTCACTCCTCTAATGGGTTACAAACACCACAAGCAAGAGAATGAACTTAGAGAGAGAGGGGAGGAGGCACAATTTCGGCTATGTCCTCTTCTAGAGTTTCCGGTGGCCGAAATTTGACGCCCTAAGGGTTCTATTTATACTTGTGCTGCTAGGGTTTCAGTCAAAACCCTAATGGACAACTTAGGCCTTAAGCAGTCCAAGGAACCTTCTGGAATAGGGTGCTTATGGCCAAAATTAAGATGGATAATCCTTAATTTCGTCCATTCCTAGTCCATAAGGCTTCTCAGCCCAATATTCAACTATCACACAATTGACAGTTCCAATCCCCGTTATTTAATTAATCTCTTTTAGCCACATAATTAGTTCTTGCCTAATACTAATTAAACTATATGATTTCTCCTTTAATATATTATTCATATAATGTATTAATAAACCATAATAACCCCTCTCTCTCTCTCACTCTCTCTGCTTGAATCATCCTATCAAGTTGCTTTGGTGAAGGAAACACAAAAGGACCATGCACAACCGGGTCAAGTACATACCAAATATAGTTACGGGATTAGAAACTAATCTATCAGTCTCCCACTTGGATAAGTATAGTAACTATAGTGTAAGTACACTCCGATTAGCAATTGTAGCTCTCAAAGATGCTGTCGAAATCTAATCATATCAGTAACCTGTCCTTTAGATAAGGGATCATATATTCCTCCATTCTAGATATCGTATAGACATGAGACATGGACTATAATCATTCTCTCTGTCTATGTGTTGTTTCCTGATTTTCAATTTATAATAAATGACAACAGATTACAATTGAACACATCAACTTAGTCCCGACATGGCCAAGCGCTCAGGGTGTCATCACTAAATCATCGAGGGCCCACAGATATCGCTTTTATCCCACTTTGGGAAGAAGGAACGGATAAACCTTGACTCAATGATTGCTTGTACCTACTCATCAAATCATACACAATAATATGTTTTATAACACCAAGTTACTAGTGCATTTACATATTATCAATGTGAAACCGACTAGCAGAATACAACTCACACATCTCGGTTTCAAGAACATAAGATATTATCGTCTCACTAATCATCCATGATAAAATCCATGAAGTGATTCAAGTGAGCCTGGGTTAAATCCAATGCTCAAATCTTATTCATAAGCACTCATGAACTTTGCAACAAACTTTTTCTATGTCTAATATACTTTAGAAAATCTACAAACCAATTCATGACAATCTTCTTTCATACCTACTCCCAAAGTATGAGTGACTGTGGAACGTTCGAATGATATTATTATTCAGGAAGTCAAAACATGGAAAGAGAAACACAATAATAATAATTAATCCTATGTGACCCCAAACTTGTGAGTATAAATAAAACACCTTTTATTTAGTCAGCATACTGATTACTCATTATTTATTGTATAATGTTTCGGATAATCAACTTATTACTTGAATTACAACAACAGTTGTCCCATGCTCCAAGCATGCACACTATGTTTACCTATGGTCCATACTTTGTGAAATAGATCATTTGAACACATTTCCAATGATAATCATTTCACAACTGCTAATCCTTATCATTAGTGTGAGAATACAAGATTCTTGTCACTATTAGAATATGTTAGATTATAACATTTTATGCAATGATCCTTTTGTAATCTTATAGCACCAAAGTCACCAAGACTTTGGCAATGAAATTACATAGTACTCTATTGGAGATTGCTACAAGGAAATTCCATAGATATGAAGTCTCACATTCAAAGTACATTCCTTTGAACATCCTTCTTGCATAAAAGTTTCTAATCTAGACATAAATTCTTAACGTCCAACTCCCAATATGGAAACATTTCCATATTTGCCATATGACAACATATTGTGAATAGAGTCTTATCTATTCATAATAATGTCGATATGATCCATTCATTACTATACTTCCAATTGCTCACAAGTGACCAATCCTTAGCGAACCTTAGATTGTCGTTGACAGTTGTTTAACTATTTTAGTCCATCCGATTCTAGTCGCTTTTTCCCTCTTAATGCCCTAGGCATTTGGAAAATTTAGAATGCTCGATTATTACAACATATTTATTTGATCCTATACTTGAAGCGTACGTGACACGATTCATAATGAAAAACATGATACTTTACTAGTTTCTTGCTATAATATTTCCATATATAGAATTCCTTTATGTTGAATATTTTCCACATAACATCCATATATGTCCTTCGACTAAATTCAATAAAAATTTCTCGATCTAAGCTTTTAGATTTAGAAACAAAGTATAATATTCTCTCCTTTAATTATTGTAAAACAACTATTCAACCCCTGCAACTTTGCAAAGTGAAACTTTTGTTTTCTATAATTAATTTTGCTAACTTGCAATACTTAAAATAATAATCATGCTCCCACTAACATGATAATTATATCCATACCGGCATAACATTTATGCTCCCACTAGCTTTGACATGTACTCAGAAAACAGCTAAACTTTTAGAAAACAATACTTACTGACTTTCTTGACCAAATTTCATGTTTCTGATATGAGATGCTTTGATAAACTTTTATCTAAGCTTCTTAAACTCATACACCTTTCGTTAGATAACTCACATGTGTGTCTAACAATTCTAGAACTTATCGCAATAAGTCTCGAATGTTCAAACTAATTGCCAAATCTCACAATTCGAACTATTAAGAGGGATGTCGTAATCATAATCGAATTTGAGAATGCAATTTACACAATCGCTATCTCCTTAAAATCTCTCTTAGTGAAAGCGTTTCCTCACAATCATTTTTATGAAGGAGAGAAACCTTATGTCACTTAGATTTTATGGTGTGTGTGCTCCTATCCATGTGAATTTGTCATAACCATAATCATAACATAATGTTTGCGACAAATCTAAACTCTTATAGACAGAACTTGTTCATTCTTAATTTCTTGCCATCAAGGGTCCCACCATTGTTTCCAAGTTATTTAGCAGATCACCTATACTAGTCAATGTACTTTCATTGAATAAGGTGCTTGCCTTTATGCAGTCTATTGAGAACTCACAGAGCTCATATGCATAAGTAACTCTACTAGAATGGCATAGAAACAAGAATATGTCAACACGATAGGTTACCAACCTCAAGTTGTGTGCTAGTGTCTAATAGTTTTACTCTTGATTAGTTCTTGATACCTTCCAATATCATTTAGACTCCCACTGACCTCTTGACATATAAGATTCTCTTGTCAAGAAACATTTCTTGACAAACAATAATTCAAAAAGTTGGTGCGGATTCTTATCAAGACAAACACTACAAACATTGGTCTTAGTTGGTCTTTTTTTTTTATCCAAGACATCACAACTTACCAATTTCAAACCTGCAAGAGTAAGAAAAACATTTTTCTACTCCACATCTGACGAGTGTGTTAAAATCTTCTTAAGATGTGTCACTCAAGTCACAATCTTGCAGTATGACTCTAAGACCTGTTTTGGAACGAAGTATAACTCACCCTTTTGATTTAACCACTTCAACAATTCCTGATTCCTCTTCTTAGCCATACTACTGCATTAAGATTTACTTAGAGGATCAATTATGATATGGTTTCATAATCAATGAGACGATCATAAAACATGATACTAAAGTACTCTCCCATGTTTCCAGATAGGAGAAACTTTTATCTTTCTTCCTAATTGATTCTTCTTATTCGTTCTTGTAACAATATAAATTTCCAACCAAAATTTTCATTTTTAAAAGTCATAAATCTCATGTGTTATATTATTATATAAATAAAAACCATAAGTGTCTCAAAGATCATCATCATTTCCAATTACAATCAAATCCCAAAATCCTCAACATGGTCCCGAACAAGTTGTACAATCAAGCTGGAGCCTTCCTGCGATCCTCGAAAGTACCTGAAACACATAACACAGTAAGCACGAAGCTTAGTGAGTTCCCCAAAATACCACACACACAAATAATTAGCCACTCGAGGCTATAACTCTGTAAGACCCTCCGGTCAATGTGTCTCAGTGGGACCCTCCAGTCCCAAATCGGTAAACTCATAGCAACAATAATCAACTTAAATCACCAAGACATAATGCATATTATTACAATACACAAATAGCACATAAATAACTCAATCACATCAAGATACCACTCATGGTAAGTATAGTGAGAAGACTCACCTCGTAGTCAACAAGTAATAAACACGTACTCGTAAATCCCGAACTAGCCTCCACCTAACACATTTTATAAACATCTCTAATCAAAACCTCATTCTTGGTGGGTTTGAGCCAAAAGAACATCCTATGTGCTCATGCAAACCCTAATGCTTGGATCTAGGTTTCTCTATTGTACATGCCTTCATCGAAGTCTTGCAAACCCTAGATCTAGTGAGTATAATTCGAAATTAACATAACAAAACCAGATCTAGATGATTACCTCTTCTTGGAAGCTTGAATCATTTGTCCTTGGAGCTTAGAGTCTCACAAGTGTCACTCCTTTAATGGCTTACAAACACCACAAGCAAGATGATACTAATTGAGAGAGAGGGAAGAGGTAGGATTTCGGCTATGAAGACTCTTAGGGTTCAAGTGACCGAAATTTGGAAGCCTTGGGGTCCTATTTATAATGGAGCTACTAGGGTTTCAGTCAAAACCCTGATGGACAGCTTAGGCCTTAAGCAATCCAATGAAGCTTCTGGAATAGGGCCTAATGGCTGAAATTATGGATGGACACATCCTAATTTCATCCATGTCTAGCCCAAGAGGCTCCTCAGCCCAATACTCAACTATCACACATTTGACAGTCTAAGTCCCTGATATTAAATTAATGTCTTTTAGCCACATAATTAATTTCTTAATTATTTCTTGTCTAATATTAATTTAATTATATGATTTCTCGTTTAATATATTATTCATATATCATCCAATCATGTTGCTTTGATGAAGGCAACCCAAAATGACCATGCACAAGCGGGTCAAGTACTTACCAAATATAGTTACAGGCTTAGACACTAATCCAACATTCTCCCGCTTGGATAAGTCTAGTAACTACAAATGGAAATATAATACGATTAGCAATTGTAGCTCTCAAAGACGCTGTCGAACTCTGATCTTATCAGTAACCTGTCCTTCAGATAGGGGATCGTATAATCCTCTTTTCTAGATATCATGCGGACAATTACATGGAACATATTCATACTTATTATCCAACAGTTTATTTCTCGATCTCATATTCATTTTACATAGAACTTATTTGAACACATCAATCCAGTCCTGACCGGGCCCGACACATAAGTCAACTAAATCATCGAAGGGCCATGATATCACTTTTACCCTCCTAGGATAAAAGGAACAGATAGAATTCGACTTATATGCATTTACTATTCAATAATCAAATCATACACAACAATGCGTTTTATAACATCAACTTACCGACGTGTTTACGCATTATCAATGCACAACCAATTAGCAAACAATAAACCATATATCTAGGTTTTAAGAACATATGATATTATCGTCGTGCGATCACTCGTGATAAATTCCATGAAGTGATTACAGCAAGTGTGGGTTTCTTCCAATGCTCAAATCAAGTTCATAAGCACTCATGAACGTTGTAGCAAACTTTTGCTATGTCTAATACTCTTTAGACAATCTACATAACAATTCATGACAATCTTCATTCATACCTACTTCCAACATATGAACGATTGTGTACCGTTCGAATAATCTTATTATTCAGGAAGTCAAAACATGCAAAATGAAACAATAGTTAAACAATTAAAATAAGACAGTAACATTACTAATAAATAATACTCTTTTATTTAATCATCAAATGTTAATTACAATTTATCTATTACACGTTTCTAAACTATCTAATCCAAACTAATATCGTCCTTCAGCTCGATGCTCCTAGCGTGCTGCAAGTGTTTAACCCTGCTCAATCCCTTCGTAAGCGGATCTGTTGGGTTATCCTCTGACGATACCCTCTTTGCTACGAGGAGTCCTTCTTCCACCCGATGTCGAATAAAGTGATATTTTCTATCTATATGTCGAGATCTGTCATGATCCCTCGGTTCCTTGGTCAAGGCAACTACTCCTTCATTATCACAGAAAATTTCCATAGGCTCCTGTATGGCTGGTACAACTCCAAGGTCTCTAATGAAGTTCTTCAACCATATTTCCTCATTTGATGCTTCGCTTGCTGCAATGTACTCTAATTCACACGTTGAATCAGCTACAGTCTCTTGCTTGGAACATTCCAAGTCATTGCTCCTCCATTTATGGTAAAGACCCAGCCTGACCGCGAACGGTAGTTGTCCCTGTCGGTCTAAAAAATGGCATCACTATACCCTTGCACCTTTAAGTCATCACTCCCACCGAGGACTAGAAACCATTCCTTGGTCCTCCGAAGGTACTTAAGAATATTCTTGACCATTCCAATGCGCTTTGCCAGGGTTCCCTTAATATCTGTTGACCGTGCTCAAAGAGAAGGCCACATCGGGGCGAGTACAAGTCATAGCAAACATAATCGAGCCAACTGCGGAAGCGTAAGGTACTCGGCTCATTTCTGCTATCTCGACTTCGGTACTCGGGCTTTGAGTCTTTCTCAATTTGGCATTACTTTGGATTGGTAACTTCCCTTATTTGAATTCTCCGTACAAAAAAATTTTAGTACCTTGTCCAAGTAAGTGTTCTGACTAAATCCTATTTGTCTCTTACTTCTGTTTCTCACTATCCTTATTACCAGAATATAGGAAGCCTCTCTGAGGTCCTTCATAGCGAAGCACTTCCCGAGCCAAGACTCTACTTCCTGTAGTGTCAGGATGTCGTTTCCTATGAGTAGTTTCTCATCCACATACAATACGAGGAAGCTTATCATACTCCCACCGGCTTTGACATATACACATGCTTCATCTTCGCTTCGTAGAAAACCAAACTCTTTGACTTTCTCATCGAAACAAAGATTCCATCTGTGAGACGCTTGCTTAAGTCCACAAATGGACTTCTCAAGCATACCCACTCTATTGGGATGCTTCTCATTGACAACACCCTCTGTTTGAGCCATGTAAACATCCTTAGCCAACTTCCCATTAAGGAAAGCAATTTTGACATCCATCTGCCATATTTCATAGTCTTGAAATGCCGCAATGGCCAAAATCACCATAATAGACTTTATCTTTGCAACTGGTGAGAGGCTTTCATCATAGTCAACTCCGGGAGTTTGATTAAAACTCTTCATAACCAGCCGCACCTTATAGGTGTGCACATTCCCTTCCATGTCGGTCTTCTTCTTGAAGTTTCATTTGCACCCGAACGTATTATGACCTGATACATTGTCAACCAAATTCCAAACTTGGTTGTCATACATGGGCTGAATCTCGCTGTCCATCGCCTCTTTCCACTTCGCAGACTCTAGGCCTTCCATGGCTTCCATATTGCTATTAGGTTCATCAAAATTTATTAGTGTACTATCACTAATATACGTATCCCCTTCTGTAGTAGTATGAAAACCATATAACTGGGGTTGAAACCTAACTCTTTCAGAACGTCTAAGAGGTAAGGACTCATCAATCGGTTCAACCGGAGTTTCCTCCTCGGGTTGAGCGTCACCGTTAGAGGTTCCTTCATTGATCGATTCTTGAATCTATTCAAGATCTATTTGCCTTTCATTGTCCCCTTGGCTTATGAGTTCTCGTTCTCAGAAAACCCCTCTCCTTGCAACAAAGACAACATTGTCACTTGGTCTATAGAAGAGATATCCAAAGGACTTCTGCGGGTAGCCGATGAAACTACACCGCTCACTACGAGGTTCGAGCTTGTCGTGAGTCTCTCATCTTACAAAAGCTTCGAAACCCCAAACCTTGATATGTGCCAACGAGGTAGCTTTCCCTGTCCACATCTGGTGAGGTGTTTTGGCAACCTTCTTTGTAGGGACTAAGTTAAGGATATGGGTGGCACATGCATACCCATAGAATGAGATAGGTAGTGAAGCACAACTCATCATGGAACGAACCATGTCTAGGAAGGTTCGATTACACCTCTCAGCTACACCATTCAACTGCGTGGCATCAATTGCGAAACGATTTTGCATTCCTTGAGGTAGTCGTGGAATTCAAGACTTAGGTACTCTCCTCCTCGATCGGACTAAAGCAACTTTTCAAAGGTTTCTGACTTGTGCTTGATTAAATAGATATACCCATACTGCTATAATCATCGGTGACAGTTACATAAAAGTGGTTCACATCTCTTGTGGTGGATCTAAAGGGCCCACACACATCGGTGTGTATGAGATCCAATAAACCGTCACCCCTTTCACAAGTGCCAGTGAAGGGTGACTTGGTCATCTTTCCATGTAAAGAAGACTCGCACACGTCGTCGTCCCTAAGGTCGAATGACTCCAACACTCCATCCTTTTGGAGTTGGGCTATGCATTTCTTGTTGACATGTCCAAGACGACAATGCCACAAGCATGCTTTACCCATACTATTGGAAGAATCAACACACAATACATCATTTCCTAAGTTATCTACAATCATCATAGTTTCATATACTCCATTACAAGGCAATGCTTCAAAATATAAAACACCATTAAGATAAACATAAATAGAACCCTTTGAATTATCAAATGAATATATAAAACCTTGTCTATATAAGCCTTCAAATGAAATGATGTTTCTCGCCATATCGGGAAAATAGCAACAATTGTTTAAATCTAAACCTAATCCATTACTAAGCACTAAGGAATATACTACAATCTTAGTGACAGGGGAAGATCTTCTGTTTCCCATGATTAGATTTATCTTCCCACGCTCCACATCCCTATTTCTTATTAGTCCCTGCAAATCAGAACATATGTGAAAACCACATCATGTATCAAGAACCCAAGAAATAGCATGCGATGAATCATTAGATATAATAGTGTAAATATCTGCGAAGGATGGTTTGATCTTCCCATCCTTGATAGCTTGCATATATTCTAGGCAGCTTCTCTTCCAATGCCTTATCGTGTGGCAGTCATGGCACTCTGCCTCCTTTTGGTTAGAGTCGGGTTTAGTAGAACCAACCTTGGTTCCACTAGAAGAGGTACCATCTTGGGACTTTCCCTTGTGGTGGCTCTTTGAGGGAGCTACCCTTCCCTTGCCCTATTGCCAAGACAGGGGCAGCAGCGGGAGTTGGAGTTGGTGCAAAAAACTTATCTTTGAGATGTTGGAATAGTGTCTAAGGTTGCAACTATATTAGGCAAGTATTTGACCTGGTTGTGCATAGTCCTTTTGGGTTGCCTTCACCATAGCAACTTGATAGGATGATTTATTAAGAGAGAATAAATATTATTAATATATTATGAGAATAGTATAAAGAATAATAATATTGTTATTTGATTAATATAAGTCATAGAATTAATTAGAATTAATTTGGTGACTTAAAGAGATTAATTAAATAAGAGGGTATAAACTATGAATTGTTTAATAGTTAAACTTTAGACTGTAAATCCATATTGGATAGGGGTTGGATGAATTCTAGAAGCTAAGGATAGCTTAAAATCGTCCAAGGCTATCTAAGGAATGGATTTGGATTGCTTTAAGAGAAGATTATCCAATTAGGGTTTAAGCTGTAACCCTTAAGGAGTCTACAAGTATAAATAGACCCTATGGCAAAGGGAAATCGGCACTTAATCTAAAGTAGAGAACCCCTGGCCGAATTCCTCCCGTCTCCTCTCTCTCAAATCATCCTCCTTGTTATTTGGTGTTTGTAATCCATTAGAGGAGTGACAACTGTGACTTTAGAGCTCCAAGACAACAAGATCAAACAAGAGATTCAAAGGTATGATTCTAGATATGATTTAGTATTGTTCTTATACCTAATTAGTCATTAGAAGTCTTGGATTCAAAGCATGTTTAATTAGAAAGCCTAGATCCAAGCATTAGGGTTTTGCATGCGCACATAGGAAAGTTCTTATGGCTAAAACCCATCAGTGGTTCAGAGCCTAGCTTGGTTTTCATTAAATTGTTGCTTATTTGTTTGAAACTTAACTGCAAAATTCGATTTTTCTGTTTCTGAGTCATGGACTAGGCAAGTTCCATAGTGGACTCGGCGAGTTGGCCTGACCCGGCGAGTCACTTGGTGCACTCGGCGAGTCCAAGCGTCAGGAATGGCTAGATTCGGGATTTCTTCATGATTCTCCTAAGGAAACTTACCTTAATCATATTAGATCAACCCTAATCCGATTTTTTGATATATATGACTATAATCTTGATCTAATTAAAGATATTTATCAACTAATAGAATATTTAATTTCCTTATATGATAATTGATTAATTATTTTGATTAATTTGGTAATTATCTTACAAGAAATCTTGAATAAATCAAATAAAGATAATTAGGAAATTAATTGTTAATTAAAATTATTTGTTATTTGATCCTCCATGTTTTAAATGTTTAAAACTTGTCCTCAAGTTTTGAAATTTGTATTTTGTGATTAAAAGTTTTAATTTAGACAATTTAAATTTCAAACCCTAGATTTTAAAATGTTTAAAATACAACCCTATACTAATATAATATTACAAGAATAAAATATATACATATATATATATATATATATATATATATATATATATATATGTATGTATAACTAAAATGCTAGTCTTACCGTTAGTAGGCCTCATTCACGAAGCCGATCTATAAGGTGGGTATAAGGTTGCGGCCTATCAAATGGCGCTTAATGGGTGTACACTCACACCCACCGCTTGCTTGATCGGTGGAGGGTCGTTAGCCGAACGGGTAGGATAGGGCAACCTCATCCTCTCATTAAAAGTATAATAAGTAATATTAAGTAACTACACATTTTTAAAAAATATCCCAATCTTAGTTACTTTAGGAAAAGTGAATTGATGCAATCCCATGAACTTACACTTTGCACCCTTGCTAAGAAGTTAGTGGAGCGTGTGTGGGTTACCGGCACACTAATTGGTTCTATGCAAAGGTGGCAAAGGGTGATTCATTGTTTATCATAGTTCGATGGAGCGTGTGTCGTTTACCGGCACATCGAATAGGTGATCGTTGCAATGAAGGTACCATGTGAATTTGCATGGTAATTCACACCCACTTTGTGATCCTCGGTATCCCAGTCACAAACAAGAGGGGCATATCGAGATTTAAACATGCCATTGAATAGTTTCAATGAATCTCATCCGAACCTAGGAATTCTCAATACATTTAGAACTTAAAGTTAGGTTTTTATGGTGGAGAATTAGTGAATCGTCATTCACTTACCTTCGATTTATTTGCATGTTAGATTACGACATCCCTTTTCTAATATGTAAATGTTGTTGTTGGATCCTAGCCCTAATTTTTCTTATTGGGTGATAATTAGGGATTCATATTCTAATCTATCTTTGTCCTTTCTAATTGTAGATGTCGAACGCAAACAACGTTGTTGCTAGTTCTTTCACATTGATGAGCCTTTGCCAAAAGGTCACCTTCGATGGAATGAACTTTAGCGAATGGATAAGATACATTCGCACCATTGCTCGCTATGAGGATAAGGAGTATGTCCTCGATGAGAAGCTCGAGAAAATCAACCCTGAAATCGCTACTCCGGCTGAAATGACTGCTTTTGAAACTCATGAGCGCGATGCAACGAAGGTACATTGCATCATGATAGCCACCATGAACTCCGAATTCGAAAAGTCCTATGAGGACATGTACCCGTATGAGATGCATCGAGACTTATTGGAGAGATACCACCAAAACGCGAGACAAGAGCGTTATAAGATTTTCACTAACATGATTTCCGCTAAGATGGGTCATGGAGAATCTCTTACCGTGCACCTGCAAAAGATGCAAAGGTATGTCGACCGCCTTCGCAAGTTAAATGTTGACTTCGGGGAAGACTTGGCGATCGACATGGTGCTTCACTCTTTGCCTCTGAGCTACAATCAATTTAGGATGACCTACCACATGAACAAAGAGGAGGTCACCCTAAGAAAACTCCAAGGTCTATTGAGGGTCGCTGAGAGCAACTTCAAAGACACGTCTGTTGCACCAACTCCCAATCCACCCGTTGCTCCTGTCTTGGCTATTGGTCAAGGAAAGGGAAAGAAGAGGAAGGCTTCGTCTAAGAACCATCGCAAGGTTAAACCCGAGATGGTGCCTCTTTTAGTGGGACCAAAGTTGATCCCACTAAGCCCTGCCCTAACCCTAAGGAGGCAGAGTGCCACCACTTCCACAAGATAGGACATTGGAAGAGAAGCTGCCCAGAGTACCTGCAAGCAATCAAGGAAGGAAATATCAACCCATCTTTCCCAGGTATATATATAATTAAATCTAACGATTCTAATCATGATATTTCTTGGGTTCTTGATACCGGTTGTGGTTACCACATTTGTTCTAATGTGCAGGGACTAAGAAGAAGTAGGGATGTGGAGCAAGGAAGGATCAATCTAATCATGGGGAAAAGAAGATCGTCGCCTGTGACCAAGATTGGAGTGTATTCTTTAGTGCTTAGGAATAATTTATGTTTAGATTTGAACAATTGTTGCTATTCGCCAGAAATGGCTAGAAACATCATTTCATTTCATGGTTTGTTTAGACAAGGTTTTAGATTTTCTTTTAATAATGAGAATGGTTCTATTTTGGCTTATCTAAATGGTGTCTTTTACTTTGAAGCTATACCATGTAATGGAATTTATGAAACTGTTATGATTGTTGATAACTTTGGAAATGATGTTTTGAACATAGATTCTTCCACTAGTATGGATAAATCATCCTTGTGGCATTGTCGTCTTGGACATGTCAACAAGAAACGCATAGCCCAACTCCAAAAGGATGGAGTGTTGGAGTCATTCGACCTTAGGGAAAGTGAAACATGCGAGTCTTGTTTGCTTGGAAAGATGACTAAATCACCCTTCACAAGCACGTGTGAAAGGGGTGAGGGTCTATTGGACCTAATACATACCGATGTATGTGGACCGTTTAGATCAACCACGAAGGATGGGAACCGCTTCTACGTGACTTTTACCGATGACTATAGTAGATATGGGTATATCTATTTAATCAAGCAAAAGTCAGAAACCTTTGAAAAGTTCAAAGAGTTCAAGAATGAAGTGGAGAATCAATTGGGCAGGAAAATCAAGATGCTTCGATCCGATCGAGGAGGAGAGTACCTAAGTCTTGAATTCCACGATTATCTCAAGGAGTGTGGAATAGTTTCACAATTGACGCCTCCTAGGACACCGTAGTTGAATGGTGTGGCAGAAAGGCGTAATCGAACCTTATTGGATATGGTTCGCTCTATGATGAGTCGTGCTTCACTATCAATCTCTTTTTGGGGGTATGCCTTAGAGACTGCCGCCCATATCCTTAACCGAGTCCCTACTAAGAAGGTTGCCAAAACACCTCACGAGATGTGGACAGGGAAAGCTCCCTCGTTTGCACATATCAAGGTTTGGGGTTGCAGGGCTTTCGTAAGACGAGATACTCACGACAAGCTCGAACCTCGAAGTGAGCGATGTATTTTCATCGGCTACCTGCAGAAATCCTTTGGGTATCTCTTCTATAGACCGAAGGACAATGTTGTCTTTGTTGCGAGGAGAGGAGTTTTCCGAGAGCGAGAACTCATAGGCCAAGGAGACAGTGGGAGGCAAAATCGAGCTTGAAGCGATTCAAGAGTCAATAGATGAAGGAACATCTACCGCTGGCACTCAACCCGAGAAGAAAACTCCGGTTGAACCGATTGACGAGTCCTTACATCGTAGACGTTCCGATAGAGTTAGAGTTCTACCCCAGTTTTATGGTTTTCATATTACTACCGAAGGGGACACGTATATTAGTGATGGTACACTAATAAACCCTGATGAACCTAATAGCTATAAGGAAGACATGGCAGGCCCGAAGTCTGCAAAATGGAAAGAGGCAATGGATAGCGAGATCCAATCCATGTATGATAACCAAGTTTGGAATTTGGTTGATAATGTGCCCGGACGTAAGACCGTTGGGTGCAAATGGATCTTCAAGAAGAAGACTGACGTGGATGGAAACGTACACACATATAAAGCGCGATTGGTCGCGAAGGGCTTTACTCAAACTCCCGGAGTTGACTATGATGAGACCTTCTCACCAGTTGCGAAGATAAAATCTATTAGAGTGATGCTAGCGATTGCCGCATTTCATGATTATGAGATTTGGCAAATGGATGTCAAGACCGCTTTCCTTAACGGAAAGTTGGCTGAGGATGTTTACATGGCTCAGCCAGAGGGGTTTGTGGATCCGAAACATCCGAATAGAGTGTGTAAGCTTGAGAAGTCCATTTATCGACTTAAGGAAGCGTCTCGCAGATGGAATCTTTGCTTCGATGAGAAAGTCAAAGAGTTTGGATTTGTACGAAGCGAAGATGAATCGTGTGTATATGTCAAAGCCAGTGGGAGTATAGTAAGCTTCCTCGTTCTATTTGTCGATGACATATTACTCATAGGAAATGACATCCCGACTCTGCAGGAAGTTAAGTCCTGGCTCGGGAAGTGCTTCACTATGAAGGACCTCGGAGAGGCTTCTTACATTTTGGGAATAAGGATAGTAAGAGAAAGAAGTAAGAGAATAATTGGACTTAGTCAGAACACTTACTTAGAGAAGGTACTAAAACGTTTTAGTATGGAAAACTCAAAGAAGGGAGAATTACCGATACAAAGTAATGCCAAGTTGAGTAAGACTCAAAGTCCGAGTACCGAAGCTGAAATAGCAGAAATGAGCCGAGTACCATACGCTTCCGCAGTTGGCTCAATCATGTACGCTATGACTTGTACTCGCCCTGATGTAGCTTTCTCTTTGAGCATGGATTGCGGTGAAGAATATCCTTAAGTACCTTCGGAGGATGAAGGAATGCTTCTTAGTCCTCGGAGGGAGTGATGACTTGAAGGTGCGAGGGTATAGTGACGCTAGCTTTCAGACCGACAGGGACAACTACCGTTCGCAGTCAGGCTGGGTCTTTACCCTAAATGGAGGAGCAGTGACTTGGAAAAGTTCCAAGCAAGAAACCATAGCTGATTCAACATGCGAATCAGAGTACATTGCAGCGAGCGAAGCGTCGAAGGAGGCAATATGGCTAAAGAACTTCATCGGTGATCTTGGAGTTGTACCTGCCATAAAGGAGCCCATGGAGATTTTCTGTGATAATGAAGGAGCGGTTGCCTTGACCAAGGAACCGAGAGATCATGGTAGATCTAGACATATCGACAGAAAATATCACTTTATTAGACATCGTGTAGAAGAAGGACAACTCGTAGTGAAGAGGATATCATCAGAAGATAATCCAGTAGATCCGCTTACGAAGGGACTGAGTAGGGTGAAGCACTTGCAGCATGCTAGGAGTATTGGGCTGAAGGATGATATTAGCATAGATTAGATAGGATAAGAAACGTGTAATAGATAAATGTAATTAACATTTGATGATTAAATAAAGGAGTTTTATTTATGAGTAATGTTACTGTCTTATGTTAATTGTTTAACTATTGTTTCATTTTGCATGTTTTGACTTCCAGAATAATTGAGTTTATTAAGAATAATCGAATTATTCAAATTGTCCACAATCGTTCATATGTCGGAAGTAGATATGAATAAAGATTGTCGTGAATTGGTGCGTAGATTGTCTAAATGGTATTAGACATGGAAAAAGATTGTTGTGACGTTCATGAGTGCTTATGAACTGGTTTTGAGCATTGGAACAAACCCGTGCTTGCTGGAATCACCTTATGGAATATGATATAAAAGGGTGATTGCAGGACGATAATATCATATAGTCTTAAAACCTAGATATATGGTTTGTTATTTGTAAATTGATTGTACATTGATAATGCTAAAACGCATCAGTAACTCGGTGTTATAAAACACATTGTTGTGTATAGTTGGTTGATGAACAAGTAAATGTATATAAGTCGAAGTTTATCTGTAACTTTTATCTAAGAAGGTAAAAGAGATATCTCGGCCGCTCGATGATTTGATTTGACTTATGTGCCGGGCCCGGTCAGAACTGAATTGATGTGTTTGATTAAGTTCTATGTCAAATAAATTAGAGATCGAGAAACCTAAATGCTTGACTAATCATTCCATAGAATTGTCAGCATGATATCTAACAGAGGACTATACGATCCCTTATCTAAAGGAAAAAATTGATTAGATCAGAGTTTGACAACGTCTTTGAGAGCTACGATTGCCAATCGAATTGTACTTGTGCATATAGTTACTAGACTTATCCAAGTGGGAGACTGTTGGAATAGTGTCTAAGGCTGCAACTATATTAGGCAAGTATTTGACCCGGTTGTGCATAGTCCTTTTGGGTTGCCTTCACCATAGCAACTTGATAGGATGATTTATTAAGAGAGAATAAATATTATTAATATATTATGAGAATAATATAAAGAATAATAATATTGTTATTTGATTAATATAAGTCATAGAATTAATTAGAATTAATTTGGTGACTTAAAGAGATTAATTAAATAAGAGGGTATAGACTATCAATTGTTTGATAGTTAAACTTTGGACTGTAAATTCATATTGGATAGGGGTTGGATGAATTCTAGAAGCTAAGGATAGCTTAAAATCGTCCAAGGCTATCTAAGGAATGGATTTGGATTGCTTTAAGAGAAGATTATCCAATTAGGGTTTAAGCTGTAACCCTTAAGGAGTCTACAAGTATAAATAGACCCTATGGTAAAGGGATATTGGCACTTGATCTAAAGTAGAGAACCCCTGGCCGAATTCCTCCCGTCTCCTCTCTCTCAAATCATCCTCATTGCTATTTGGTGTTTGTAAGCCATTAGAGGAGTGACAATTGTGACTCTAGAGCTCCAAGACAACAAGATCAAACAAGAGATTCAAAGGTATGATTCTAGATCCGATTTAGTATTGTTCTTATACCTAATTAGTCACTAGAAGTCTTGGATTCAAAGAATGTTTAATTAGAAATCCTAGATCCAAGCATTAGGGTTTTGCATGCGCACATAGGAAAGTTCTTATGGCTAAAACCCATCATGAGATTCCTCTCAACAGTCCTTAGCAAGCCTTGAAGCTTGCTCAAAGTGACCTCTTCCTTATTCATGTGGTAGGTCATGTAGAACTAGTTGTAGCAAGGAAGCAAGGAGTGAAGGATGATGTCGATTTCCAGCTCTTCATCAAAGTTACCATTTAACTTTGCAGGCGATCAACATATCTCTACATCTTTTGCAGATGAGCGGTAAGGGACTCTCCATTACCCATTCCGGTAGTGATCATCGAAGTGATGATCTCATACCTTTCTTTCCTCGCACTTTGGTGGTACCGGTCCAGTAAGTCTTGATGCATTTCATAGGGATACATGTCCTCATAGGACTTCTGGAGTTCTGTAGTCATGGTCGCTAGCATGATGCAATGGACTTTCGTGGCATCATGCTCATGGGCGTTAAAGGAGGCGATCTCTTCAGTAGAGACATTGTTGATGTTGATTTCCTTCAGCTTCTCATCGAGGACATACTTTTTGTCCTCGTAACGAGTGACCATTCGGATGTTGTGGATCCAATCATTGAAATTGGACCCGTCAAAAATCAATCTCCCACACAAGTTCATGAGTGAGAACAAGCCGGAAGCGTTGTTGTTGTTCGACATCTAAAAAGGAAAAAGAACAAAGTTTGATTAGAAATGAATC
Source organism: Lactuca sativa (assembly GCF_002870075.4). Lineage (NCBI taxonomy): Eukaryota > Viridiplantae > Streptophyta > Magnoliopsida > Asterales > Asteraceae > Lactuca > Lactuca sativa. Next base: position 223,909,408 of record NC_056631.2, on the reverse strand, counting down.
CCAATTAAACACCCAAATGAGAAATTAGGGCTAGGATCCAACAACATTATTTACAAATTAGAAAAGGGGTGCTGTAATCTAACAAGTAAATAATTTGAAGGTAAGTGAATGACGATTCACTAATTCTCCACCATGAAAAAAGAAAAAGAGATTAAGTTTTAAATGTATTGAAAACTCCTAGATCTTTTGAGATTCATTGAACTTTTCAATGGCATGTTTAAATCTCGATATGCCCCTCTAGTTTGTGACTGAGATGCCGAGGATCATAAAGCGGGTGTGAATAACCATGCAATATACATGGTGCCCTCATTGTTACAGTCAACTATTCGATGTGCTGGTTAACCACAGACGCTCCATCGAACTATGAAAACAATGAGTCACCTTTTGCCACCTTTTCTTAGAACCTAATTAGTGTGCTGGTTAACCACACACGCTCCACTAATGTCTTAGCAAGGCCATGAAGTGTAATTTCATGGAATTGCATCAATTCACTTTTGCGTAAAGTAACTAAGATTGGGAATTTTGTAAAAAATATTTAGTTACTTTTATAATTCATTATACTTATTAATGAGGAAATGGTTGCCCTGTCCTACCCGTTCGGCTAACGATCCTCCACCAATCAAGGAAGCAGTGGGTGAGAGTGGACACCCATTAAACAACCATTTTATAAGCCATAACCTTATACCCCCTTATAGATTGGCATCGTGAATGAGGCTTACTAACGCTAAGACTAGCGTTTAAGTTATATATATATATATATATATATATATATATATATATATATATATATATATATATATATATATATATATATATATATTAATATTATAATATTATAAAGTATAAGGTTGAATTTTAAAACTTGTAAAATTCTAGGGTTTTAATTTAAATGATTCAAATTAAACATTTAATCACAAAATTTAAATTTCAAAACTTGAGGACATGTTTTGAACTTTTCAAAACATAAAGGATCAAATAGTAAATAATTTAAATTAAACATTTAATTTAATGATTATTTAAATTTGACGTAATCAATTTTTATAAGATAATTCAACAATTAATTCAAGTAATCAAATGTTATCAAATAAGGAATTTATTATTCAAACAATTGGTAATTATCTTTTGATTTGGTAAGGATAATCATAAAACAGTAATAAAATTCAGATTTTGTTAGTCAAAAACAATTTGGGCAATTATCCTTAAGCAAAACAACAAGAAATCCTGAAAATCCCTCTGTCTGACGCTTCGACTCGCCGAGTCCCCTTATGGACTAATCGAGTTCGTCCTACTCGAAGAGTCCACATTGGGACTCGCTGAGTTCATCAAGCAGAGAGCACAAAAATCAATTTTTAAGAGAGGATGAACACGCAAGGCACCAACACAATAGAAACCAAACCTGGCTTTGATACCACTAATGGGTTTGAGCCGCAAGAATATCCTATGTGCTCATGCAAATCCTAATGCTTGGATCTAGGTTTCTCTATTGTACATACATTCATCCAAGTCTTGCAAACCCTAGATCTAGTGAGTATAATTCGAAATTAACATAACAAAACCAGATCTAGATGATTACCTCTTCTTGGAAGCTTGAATCTTTTGTCCTTGGAGCTTAGAGTCACAAGTGTCACTCCTCTAATTGCTTACAAACACCACAAGCAAGAGGATGCTAACTGAGAGAGATGGGAGAGGCAGGATTTTGGCTATGAAGACTCTTAGGGTTCAAGTGGCCGAAATTTGGAAGCCTTGGGATCCTATTTATACTGGAGCTACTAGGGTTTCAGTCAAAACCGTAATGGACAGCTTAGGCCTTAAGAAATCCAAGGAAGCATCTGGAATAAGGCCTTATAGCCGAAATTATGGATGGACACATCCTAATTTCGTCCATTCCTAGTCCAAGAGGCTCCTCAGCCTAATACTCAACTATCACACATTTGACAGTCTAAGTCCCTGATATTAAATTAATGTGTTTTAGCCACATAATTAATTTCTTAATTATTTATTGTCTAATATTAATTTAATTTTATAATTTCTCGTTTAATATATTATTCATATAATATATTAATAAACAATATTAACCTCTCTATTCATAAATCATCCTATCATGTTACTTCAGTGAAGGCAACCCAAAAGGACCATGCACAACCGAGTCAAGTACTTACCAAATATAGTTACAGGCTTAGACACTAATCTAAAAATTCTTACATCACAAGTCTCTCTAACTCTTTTCCAACACTTGAAATGGGTAAAAGTCCATTTTAACCCTCCACAATATCTATTACTAATGTTGGTCAAGCTCTCAATTCAACAGTGGTCAATTCAAGTCAACATTCCCAAATTGACATGACTCGCCGAGTGCACTCGAGTGACTCGCCTAGTCTAGTCGATTCTCTACGTTCTTTGAAGTGATTCAGTTTCGCTGAGCTAACCCTAACTCATCGAGTAATAGCATCAACAGTTGAATCAAAAAAACCCTAACTGACTTGTCGAGTAAGCCCTTTGACTCGACCAGTCCATTCAGACTCTCACCTTAATCAGACGATTCCAAGGCAGGGAACCTACGCAAACTCTAGATCTATACTCCTAAGGCTCATCTATCACGTAAAGTTACATGCTTTACGTCCATGCATGGAATTAAGAGCTTGAAATGCCAAATCTCACCTCATCAAGGGTCTTCAGTCAATATCACTTAACATGGTTGAATAAAGCAGAGAGATCTAGATTCTAGGGACCTTACATGACCGAGATCTGAAGTCCATCTCTCTCTATGAGCATGAATCATTCAAGGTCCTCATATTTGGGGAGAAGAAACCCTAGATTCCCACAAACAAAATATCTACATGAAGAAATGAGAATGGTGAAGCTTAATACCTCCTTTAGACGTTCTGGAGTGAAACCACCTCGGATCTAACAACACCTTCTTGTTCCTTTTCTTGAAATCCTTCCTTTCTCTTCATAAAGAGCACCAAAATCTCACAATTAGCTAACCACTCTCTCTCTCTCTCTCACAGCTCAAGGGTCGTTTAGGGTTTGCTCTCAAGGAAGGATAGCCGCAAATGAGGCTATAAGTGCCTTTATATAGGCCATAAGCCCAAGAATTTAGGGTTTCCATCAATAGCACTGACTCTGCGAGTCAACTCATAGACTCGTCGAGTCTGCTCATTAATCCTCGTCATCAGTCTCAACTCTACTCAACGAGTTGAGGCACCAACTCATCGAGTCACTCAATAAATCCCGAGTTAAATGAATAAAATAGTATACCTGGGAATCCGGATGTTACAGTTTTGCTATTCATTGAAACTTTTCAATGATTCAGAATTACACTTAATCTTGTAAGTATAACCACATTTAGTAAACTTTTAGTAAATCATGATGAATAATCTTATTGTTATTTGAGGTGGACTTGACCAGTGCACAAGATGGCGTACTAGAACCTTTAGTCCTTCACTTAACTCACATACTTGTGTGAGTAAGGAATTAGTCTTAATTTCCCAAGTACCAAGATTTCCATACATAACATGATTCAAATCATGTAATTCCAAGCTTCTGTCCAATTGAAACTTGGGTGATGAGAATCTTTCCTTACTTAGACAATTACAACACTACCATAAATAACATAACTAAAAATCACATCCACTTAACTCTAAAGTAGCAGCTCGAAAATCCAATCTTCGAATCCATGCGATCGAAATCCATTTCTTCACGATCAGATTCAGCACGCTTCTTCCTTTAAGCTTCCTCTCTTTTCTTCGATCCTACAAAACATCAAAATGTAATCTTATCATATCATGTATTAAGAATCTAAAACATAAAACTTAATAGAGTTAGATAGTGGATTTTACCTGAAGCAGATTCATACAGCTTGACTCTCCCATCTTCACGATCCTTTAGATAATTGGGACAGCTTCGTAACCGATGCCCCTTCTCTTGGCAATAGAAACATATGGACTCTTCTGGAATGGTACACGGGACAATCTCAGACTCAGCCTTTCTGTCGCGTAGAGAAAACTTTTTTGGACTTCCAATGTTTCCATCATCAATGTCCATAGAAGCATGGGAGGTTGACTTACCAGACACATTTGCTAGACCAGTGCACCAAATCGTTGTTGATTTAGCAACAATAAGTAAATAAGTCAACTCAATGAAGGTCACGTCGTGATCCATCATATAGTACTCTCTAATGGACTCACCATATGATTCGGGAAGTGACTGAAGAACCCAGTCAACAACCAACTTCCCTGGGACTTCATCTCTAAGACGTGTGCACACACAGACTTCCCATCTTCATGTCTTTTTGTCAATATGGCTTGAGTGATCTTGAACTTTTCAAGCCTCCGAACTTCTGGGTCAGGGAGAACTATTGGAGGAGGTGGAGGTAGTGAAGCATGATTCTCATTTCCATGATCCAATCGTGCAACATCATCTTCAAGTGGAAAACGTTTTCCAACGGATTCAGGAAGACCATAGTTGTTAGACTTTGACATCTACAAAACGGGAGAAATTCAAGTTAGTTGATTGAGTCCTTAATAAAACACCCAAATGAAATATTAAGGCTAGGACCCAACACAATATTCTATAACTTGGAAGATAGATGAAGTAATCCAAATTGCAGAACATTTGATGGTACGTAAATGACAATTTACCAATTTCCACCATGAAAAACGAAAATTGAAGGTTTAAGTTTTAAATGAATTGAAACTCCTAGATCTTTTGAGATTCATTGAACTTTCAACGGCATGTTTCAATCTCGATTGTGCCCTAAGTTTGTGATTGGGATGCCGAGGATCACAAACAAGTTGTGGATAACCATGCAAATATACATGGTTCCCCCAATGTTACAGTCACCTAATCAATATGCCGGTTAACCACACACGCTCCATCGATATATGGCAAACATTGAGTCACCCTTTTCCACCTTTTCTTAGAGCCCAATTAGTGTGCCGGTTAACCACACACGCTCCACTAATGTCTTAGCAAGGGTACAAAGTGTAATTTTATGGAATAACACCAACTCCACATTTTTCCTAAAGTAACCAAGATTTGGTAATTTATAAAAGTGTTTTGTTACTTCATTAATTCATTATAATTTTAATGAGGAAAGGGTTGCCCTATCCTACCCGTTCGGCTAACGACCCTCTACCAATCAAGGAAGCGGTGGGTGATAGTGGACACCCATTAAATGGTCATTTTATAAGTCATAACCTTATACCGCCCTTATAGATCGACTTTGTGAATGAGGCATACTAACGGTAAGACTACCATTTAAGTTATACATATATAATAATTATTCTTATAATATTATAAAGTATAAGGTTGAATTTTAAACTTGTAAAATTCTAGGGTTTGAAATTTAAGTAATTCAAATTAAACTTTTAATTAAAAATCTAAATTTCAAAACTTGAAGGCAAGTTTTGAACTTTTTCAAAACACATAGGATCAAATAGCAAATAATTTAAATTAAACATTTAATTTAATGATTATCTAAATTTGACCTATTCCTTTTATTCACAAGATAATTCACCAAATAATTCAACTAATCAAATTTTATCATATAAGGAATTTATTTGTAACACCGTAAATTTCCAAACAAATTTTTCATTTTAAATTCATAAAATTCTCATGATGCATTTCACAAAATCTCATTTATTTAATTTACAAAACGTATCTCCATAATTGTTTGTTTATCTAGGATCTTCAAAACATAACTCTTTCTCTAGTGTGTACAAATTACAATCGAGCCGGTGCCTTCCCGTGATCCTAAGAGAAACCTGAAAACATAACGCATAACACGGTAAGCATGAAGCTGAGTGATTTCCCCAAAATACCACACACATCTCACTAACCTCTCGTGGCTATACTCAAATAAGACCCTCCGGTCAATGTGTCCCAGTGGGGCCCTCCGGTCCCATAACTCAGGCGGACCCTCCGGTCCTAACTCAACAAGCTCATAATAACATTACTCAGCATAAATCACAGAGAAATAATGCATAATATAGCAATACAGAAATAAGCACATAAGACATCACAGTCACACAAGGATACCACTCATGGTAAGTATAGTGAGAAGACTCACCTCGGATGACGAACAGCTCCTATAGACGCTGCTGCTACGCACTGACCACTAACTCTGTGCCAAACCCACAATTATCCTAATTAGGAACTAAGTCCAAAACTCTCACTTATTAGGTCTAAAGGTTTTCCACTAACCAGCCCAACAATGACCTAAAGCCCATTGGGCCCACCAAGGCTCAATAATAGATGGGCTCTCCCAAGGCCCAATTATCAATCTAAATGGTAAGCCCAACTCAAGGGCCCAAAGTACAATATAATATTTCTCTACTCAAAGTCTCTAATACACAAGCCTAAGCCCAAACATCCAGGCCCAATCCCTTAGGCCCATTAAAAGATATAACCCAAAAGCCCACAGTAAGGTTACACGGGGTGTACCTCCCTTGGTAGGCTCAGCGTACACTAGCATGCACGAATCTAATCGGGGACCTCAACCCAGTACGCGAGGCGTACTGGAATTACGTTGGGCGTACGCCCAGTTATGCTTAATCCATTCTCTTGGTCTTAACCCGTTAAGACCTTAGCTCATTTATCAGATCTGGGCTCCCTAATGGCTCTTACTCATAAAGTCAGGGACTTTAAGACTTTGCATGGCTGATAAAGTCACAAACACCCGAAACTCGCATTCTCTTGATTAAAAATACTCATATTTCATGCATGAGGTGGCTCTTACTCATAAAGTCAGGGACTTATAAGGACATATATTAGGCTCTGGAGTGCAACAACTCATAAAGCTTCAAGCTTTGGGACCAAAAACCCTAAATGGACCATATTATGCACAAATCAAAAAGGATGAGAAAGATCTAAGCTTTATACCTTTAGATGATGCTCCATCCACAGGAAAGCTCAGATTTCCCTCAAATACTGAGCGCCACATTAGCTCCCGACCCAAAAGATGAACCTCCAAAGGTTACTTCTTAGAAAACCAAAACGTCTCACCATCTTCCTTTTCACAATAAATATATCGGCTCATCGCGACACACAAGTCACGAAGTTCGCTTTACCCCAAGAGAATGCTACAACTCATCTGAAATTGTCTCGCTTCTGACCTTTGTCATCTACCACCCACTGGTTCCATGCGTCTCGCGAGTATTCTGATACCCCCGAATCTGACCCACTCCGGTTTAAGAAATCAGGTGAAGATCAATATCCTTCAAAATGAAACCCATCTAGAAAACTGAAACCTCATCTCGCATACTCAACACACGAACGAATTCAAACTCAAGCTCGAGAGTCTGATTCAACAGTGGACTTGGAACCACTCAATTCCAATCTGGTACTCAACTCATGACCCAAGATTCGTGAGTTTAAGCACACACCTTCTCCCTAATTGCTTCCGATTACGATAATCCCCACTCACCTGGGATATATCAATTCCCAAATGACACGGAGACCCCTGTCTCACCCCTAGTTCGGCAACCAGGCTCCCGAATACTGAAACAATAAGGCTACCCGAGCCTAAGAACTCCTCTGCGCCATACTCTGACTAGCGAATACTACAGCCCCCCCACCCACAGTATCATGACACTCTCTTGCTGACTCACTGATGCTACGACTCCCCGTAATCTTACAATACTCTTTCTCTAATTCATGTATGCTATGGCTCCCCGCAGTCACATGATACACTCCCTCTCTGACTAGTGAATACCACGGCTCCCCGCAGTATCACGACACTATCTTACTGACTCACTGATGCTACGGCTCCCCGTAGTCTTACAATGCTCTTTCTCTAATTCACGTATAGTACGGCTCCCTGTAGTTATACGATACTCTCCCTCTCTAACTAGTGAATACCACGACTCCCCGCAGTATCACGATACCCTCTCTCTGACTAACATATGTTGCGGCTCCCCGCAGTCACACGATACCCTTTCTCTTACTGACTCATGGATGCTACGACTCCCCGTGGTCTTACAACACCCTCTTACTCACTGACTTGCCATGGGCTCACTCCATGGTTTTTCCCGATAATCCCAAGTGATTACCCCACACTTGGATCCACACGCTCTCGTATCACCTCATAATCTCATCATCAAGTCAACACTACACTGAGTTCACTAACTCTTGCTCCGCAACCCAACATAAATAAGTGCACACACCCACTCAGTTTATGCACCACCACTTCATGATGTAAGTTCTTGTAGGCAAGGCACTTTTCTTCAAACGGTTATACCCTTAGACAGTCCGACTCTGACGACAATTAACCGAGGGATCCCCACTGGAAAAAAAGTCACCCGGTACTCCGCTCGCCATCCCACAACTCGAGTCTCAACATGACAAAAAATTTAGGACATCATACATGGGTAGCTCGGTACACCATCACTACATCTCACAATGTATTGCCTCAACCACTGATCTTCAACTCACACAACTCGAAATCTCGAAATACCCCAATATGACAAATTAAAACACGGAGGAATCGCCAATGATTGAAAACACGTTGACAAAAATCCGAAGCTCCATTCTTTTCTGATCAACACCCAGACGGACTACTCATACCGACTCTGAAATTAGTTGACAACTCAATTGCTGCCCCTCCTGGAGTATAGATCATAATCCATACCTGTCACACCCCCAAACCAAGGATGGCGGAAACGTCCGGGGGTAGAGGACTTCATGTATAGTATCACAACAAAGAATATAATAGTGCTCAAAGTAAATACAACCATCATAAATATAATTGAAAAGCTTACACCATGGAGTAAGGTTACAAGTTTCAAAATCAATTACATTATGATGACAAAATGAACTGTTTGACGATTTATCGTCTCATCCTCAAAATGTTGTTGGTTTTCCTGTTTCACTGATTTCCTGAGAATACAAGTAGTTTTGAAAAAGTGTCAACAATTTGTAACGACCCGTCTCCGGTATGATATTTCCTTGGTATTTATTTTGGAAGTTTTGCAAGAGGGACCCGGCGAGTTCATAGCCTGACTCGCCGAGTAGGGTCGGGATTTCGAGCACGTGTTAGCTGGCGACTCGGCGAGTCCATATTCCGGACTCGGCGAGTCTGTCTGTCTGGGAGAAACCCTAAATCCCCGGGTTGCCCACTATTTAAGCCACCTTATAGCCCCCAATCTCGCCTCCTTCACCCTCCAAAGCTGTGAGAAAACCCTAATTCGTTCTTGAGTGATTCTAAGTGATTTTTGTGTGCTATTGTGAAGGCTTGAAGAAGGAGAAGAAGAAAGGAGCAAGGAGAAGGATTGTAGAGCAGAGATTCAAGGGGAAAGCAAGAGCTCTTAGAGGTATTTTCGGATTTCCTTCTCTTTTATGCCTTAAACCCACTTTTAGATCTTGTTAATGCCTTCTTAAAGCCTTATGTTGATATGGAAGCTCTCTTATGCCGAGATAACCTTAGATCTGTGCATTTAGGAGTTGTAGAGCCCAGATCTATTGCCTTTATGGAGCTATTTTGCATATTAACCCTAGATCTACCCCTTTTAAGCATCTTTTAGCCTTTATTCCCTTGTTCATGAGTTTGTACACGTAAAGTTGGAAACTTTACGTGGTAAATCAGCTTATTGGACTCAGATCTATCATTTGTATGTTTTGGATTCGAGTAGAATCGAGTGTAGAATAGTTGCATGGCGGTGACTCGGCGAGTCGGAAGAACGACTCGGCGAGTCGAGTCGCGAGTCCCCGATTTCTTCCTTTTTGAGCGGTGTCGAGTGGGACCAGTGAGTAGTGGAGTGGACTCAGCGAGTTTGAGGGTAGACTCAGTAATGGAGGGACTCGACGAGTTGTTCATACAACTCGGCGAGTCCAAGGCAATCTTCTTAAGCTCAAGAACAACTCGTCGAGTTATTCATATGACTCGGCGAGTCGGATGAAGATTGTCAGAGTTCTTGGATCGAATGATTACTCGTCGAGTCGATGCCATACTCGACGAGTAGCAGCGAGTAGGGTCGAGGAGTGAGAATAGGGACTCGGCGAGTTGGCGGCCCAACTCGGCGAGTCAGGTCAACTGTGGGTTGACTTTGACTGAGAGTTGACTTTGACCAAGGTTAAAAGAGTCATTTTACCCAGTGCAGTGTTTAGTATTTGATTGAGTGTGTTTATGGACTTGTAGCCGGGGAGATACCGGAGCAGCAGCAGTTAGCCCTCCGAGCTATTCACTCAGCAGCCAGTTCACGAGGTGAGTTCCCTTTCTGTAGGAACGGGTCTAAGGCCATAATGCCGGCCCGCTTAGCTAGCAGTAGTATCCGGATTTTTATCCGATGCAGTAGTTAGCATGTTTGATGCCTTCGTGGCTCAGACAGGATTATGTGTGTTCATGTTAAGTGATACGTTTATGTTATGATCAGTCAGCTTCGGACTTCGGTCCGATGTCAGCTTCGGACTTCGGTTCGATGTAGGGGACAAGGTCCCAGTCAGCTTCGGACTTCGGTCCGATGTCAGCTTCGGACTTCGGTTCGATGTAGGGGACAAGGTCCCAGCCAGCTTCGGACTTCGGTCCGATGTCAGCTTCGGACTTCGGTTCAATGTAGGGGACAAGGTCCCAGTCAGCTTCGGACTTCGGTCCGATGTTAGCTTCGGTCTCCGGTCCGATGTAGGGGACAAGGTCCCAGTCAGTCAGCTTCGGACTTCGGTCCGATGGAGGGGGCAAGGCCCCAGTATGTGCTTGATATATTATTGTATGGTATGTGGTAATTTGGGGGAGCTCACTAAGCTTCGTGCTTACAGTTTCAGTTTTGGTTTCAGGTACTTCCGCCAACAGAGGGAAGATCTGGGGTTGATGGCATCGCACACACCACAGCTTCAACTTTTATCCTGGGAGTTGATTTAGTTCTTGATTTTTATATGACATGGATATGATACAGTTTTCCGCACAGTGTTTTATTATTATTTTGAGATATAGCATGTATGGTTTTACGATATGACACTCAGATTATGGTTTTTGGTTATGTTGAAAAATGAAATTTTTGGGTCGTATTTTTGGGTCGTTTCAAGTTGGTATCAGAGCCCTGGTTTGAGGGATTCAGATACACTTCCGGGTGTATCTGAACTCAAACTAAGGGGAAATAAAAAGATTTTTCTAAAAAGGAAAATGTTTTCTAAAAGAGTTTTGAAAGCACTTAGAAGGAAAGAATTTTTTTTTAAACAAGATAAGGGTGTGGTGCATGCGATCAGCCGAGCTCAAGTAAGTACTCCCAAATTACCCATACAAGTTAATTGTTCAGTTTCAGTTTCAGTAGAACAGCATGCTAGTATAGGACTAAGGATCTAGGAGGATGCCTTATGTACCTGTTTTATGTGTTACAGCTTTATGAGTATTGCATGCTAGTATTGAGTAGACAGCAGTAGGATAGCCTGTTTAAGTTATGCCTAATAGTAAGAGCTTAGCATTGTATGCTTGAGTAGCTTCTCGTTATGAGGATAGTTTTGCCTGAGTATGTTTCCCTTATTCGAATGCTACTTGCTTTGTGCTTTGTGGGACTTTGAACGGTGGGAGTTAGCCATTAGGTGAATACGCCACATCACATGTAATCAGGGTTGAATAATCTCAGAGTGCTGGATTTGGCCCTATTGCGCAGCTCTTGTTTGAGTCCAACCGTTATAGGGACGAGTCTTTTACTTGAAGGATTATCTGAGCCTCGTCACATGTGATGGTGTTCAGGTGGTGGCTAATTAGCATTATAAGGAGGCCTTCAGCAGCTGAGGACTAGTTGTGTTGAGTCTGAGGTTTCCCTAGGGCAAGCCTAGGATGAGAGTAGCAGAGATCAGCAGTAGTAGAAGTGACTTGGTGGAGTCAAGGCGGTTCTTGAGGAAAGTACGGATAGATGTGGAAGGTTGTATGGGCCCGTACTACTGAAAGCAGAGGATCCGTACTCGAATCAAGGACGGCCGAGACAAGGCCAGGAAGCTAGTAGTAGTATCAATGATCCCTTGAGATATTTCAGTTTTCTGATATTGCTATGATGTGTTTCAGTATGGTGGTTTTGCGTCCGAGGACAGCAGCCAGCAGTGGAGGTGCCGGGGAGGGATCAGGATTAGGCTCGGGGAGTGAGCACATGGATGAGCAGACCAGAGAGTTTCTTTCTTCAGAGATTACTCGTATCATTTTAGAGCAGACTCATGTGATCTTCGGTTCGATCAAGGAGGGGATTTTAGAGCTGATGGATGAGAGATTGGGCACCTTCCGTGCCGAGGTGGCGGCCATGATGGGGTCGCGCACCCTTACTTTCAGGGAGTTCAGGGCATGTGGAGCTCCGGACTATCATGGGGTGCGAGACCCCATAGTGAGTACCAGATGGTTGGCGAATGTGGCCAACGCTTTCCGCACTAGCAGATGTCCCGATGGGGACAAGGTCAGACTGGCGTCCTGTCATCTGAAGGACAGGGCACGGGATTGGTGGGAGGAGGTCGGACATGCCATTGGGGATGATGCAGCATTGGACGCCATGACCTGGGCTGATTTCTCTACCAGGTTCAGGGCAGAGTTTGCACCGGTCATTGAGGTGCAGCAGTTGGCTAGGGAGTTTCAGGACCTCACCCAGACTACAGAGACAGTGGCGGAGATCACCGCCAAGTTCAGGGAGAGGGCTCTTCTCGTTCCTCAGTACGTGGCTGATGAGGAGATGAAGAAGGCCCGTTATCATGAGATGTTGCAGAGCGATATCCGCCAGTTTGTGAGCTGATCCAGCTGTAAAACGCTGGAAGATATGATTGCTAGGGCTCGGGAGAGGGAGATTGATCTCGAGATGGAGAAGAAGAGGAAACCGGAGGCGGTTTCGGGTTCAGGCGGTTCGGGCAAAAAGCCCAGGGTTTCAGATCACAGGTCCAGGGGACAGCCGAACCACGGTCGATGTGGTAGGTGTGGGAAGATGCACGAGGGGGCGTGCAAGGCAGGGAGTTCCGGATGCTTCAAGTGCGGTCGGATTGGACATTTGAGTAGGGATTGTACGGCTCCTACTACTACTGTTGCAGCATCAGATCTGATTTGCTTTCAGTGCAATCAGAGGGGACATAAAAAGTCCCAGTGTCCGAGCTTAGCCGCAGCAGGGAAGGTGGTTGCACCTGCCCCTGCTACCTTGAGGATTACAGATGGCCGGCAGGGCCGAGCCGAGACGCCAGTGGCAAAGAGCAGGGCGTTTCAGATGACAGCAGAGGAGGCGCGAGCGACTCCTGATGTGGTGGCGGGTATGTATCTTCCCTTCATCTCTTTATTATTATTATCATTTAAGTATTGCTTATGATTGTATGTTTTATTCAGGGTCGTTCTCTGTGAACGGCATTTCTGCTATGGTATTATTCGATTCGGGGGCTACCCGATCATTCGTATCGCTTGCGCTTAGCAAGAGATTTAGTAGAGCTCCAGGAGAGTTGGATTGTCCATTAGAGGTTGAGATAGCAGCTGATAGGACCGTGAGAGTCGGCAGAGTGCATAGAGGGTGTTCCCTTCAGTTGTTTGATGAGCAGTTTTCAGTGGACCTGGTACCTATTCCCCTGCGAGGGAATAAGGTTATTTGTGGGCATGGATTGGCTAAGCCCCAATGGGGCGGTGATTGATTATGAGCATCAGTTAGTGAGGGTTCGCACTCCCAGTGGGGGAGAGTTAGTGATTCAGGGCGAGAGGCCACAGCGGGGACCGACCTTTTGTTCCGCCGCAAGGGCGAGGCGCTATGTTCAGCAGGGTTGCGCCGGTTTTGTAGCTTACGTCTTGGATGCCCGGGAGAAGGGCAAGACGACAGTTGATGATGTTCCTATTGTTCGAGACTACCCGGACGTGTTTCCCGAGGATTTGCCGAGGATACTTCCTGAGAGACAGGTCTAGTTCAGGATCGACCTAATTCCTGGTGCGGCTCCGATAGCCAAAGCACCGTATCGATTAGCTCCCCCTGAGATGCAGGAGTTGTCTACACAGCTGCAGGAGCTGTTAGACAAGGGTTTCATTCGGCCGAGCAGTTCGCCTTGGGGAGCGCCGATCCTGTTTGTGAGGAAGAAGGATGGGTCGCATCGTATGTGTATAGATTATCGGGAGTTGAATAAGGTAACGGTGAAGAACCGTTACCCACTTTCGAGGATAGATGATTTGTTTGATCAGCTTCAGGGAGCGTCTTGGTTCTCCAAGATCGATCTACGCTCCGGTTATCATCAGATGCGGGTTAGAGATGAGGATGTACAGAAGACTGCTTTCAGGACCAGGTATGGTCATTATGAGTTTGTGGTGATGCCATTTGGGCTCACCAATGCTCCAGCCGCGTTCATGGATCTCATGAACCACGTGTGTAGGCCGATGCTGGATCGGTCAGTGATAGTGTTCATAGATGATATCTTGGTATATTCCAAGACGCAGGAGCAGCACGAGGAGCACCTGCGGGAGGTGCTGGAGGCTTTGAGGAGGGAGAGACTTTTCGCAAAGTTCTCCAAATGTGAGTTCCGGTTGCGTGAGGTGCAGTTCCTTGGTCACCTCGTCAACCAGAAGGGCATTTTGGTAGATCCGGCCAAGATAGAGGCCGTGATGCAGTGGGAGGTCCCGAAGTCTCCATCTGAGATTCGGAGCTTCCTAGGGTTGGTAGGGTATTATCGGAGATTTATTCAGGATTTCTCCAAGATAGCAGTGCCGCTCACCCGACTGACCAAGAAGTCAGTGGTATTTCGTTGGGGTCCAGAGCAGCAAACAGCGTTCGAGACCCTCAGGCAGAGGTTGTGCGAGGCTCCGATCCTTACCTTGCCAGAGGGAGTAGAGGACTTCGTAGTCTATTGTGATGTCTTGATCACCGGTATGGGAGCAGTTTTGATGCAGCGAGGTCATGTGATAGCTTATGCCTCGAGACAGTTGAAGCCTCACGAGGCAAATTATCCTACCCACGATTTTGAGCTGGGGGCAGTTGTGTTTGCCCTCAAGATTTGGAGGCATTACCTTTATGGGGTCCGTTGTACTATTTACACGGATCACAAGAGTTTGAGGTACCTTATGGATCAGCCGAGTCTGAACATGAGGCAGAGGAGGTGGTTGGATGTGCTAAAGGATTACAACTGTGAGATCCTTTACCATCCAGGGAAGGCCAACGTGGTGGCCGATGCCTTGAGCCGCAAAGTGTCGGCGGCCCCTATCAGAGATCTATGTTTGAGGATGACAGTGATCACTCCGTTGTTGGAGCGGATCAAGGAGGCTTAGGTGGAGGGCCTCAAGGAGGAGAGACTGAAGTGTGAGAGGATCGTGGGCCGAGTAGCCTCGTTTGATTATGATAGTCGTGGTTTGCTGACGCTTCACGGGAGAGTGTGGGTACCGTACTGGGGTGGAGTACGGCAAGTGTTGATGGATGAGGCTCATAAGTCTCGGTTTTCTATCCACCCAGGGGCGACGAAGATGTATCGAGATCTTCGACCTGATTATTGGTGGCCCTGCATGAAGCGGGACGTCGCCTGGTACGTCGAGAGATGCCTGACCTGCCGGAAGGTCAAGGCGGAGCACCAGAGACCTCACGGCAGGATGCAGCCGTTAGACATTCCCGTGTGGAAATGGGAGGACATCACCATGGATTTTGTCACCAAGCTTCCCCGGACCGCACGTGGAGTGGATTCGATATGGGTAGTAATGGATCGGTTGACGAAGAGTGCCCATTTTATCCCAATCCAGGAGAGTATATCGGCGGAGAAGTTAGCCGATATCTATGTGTGAGAGATTGTGGCACGTCATGGAGTGCCGGTATCGGTGGTCTCAGACCGAGATGTCCATTTCACATCCAGGTTCTGGAAGCGGTTCCACGACGAGATGGGTACTCGTCTCCATTTCAGCACCGCTTTCCACCCTCAGACAGATGGGCAGAGCAAGAGGACGATTCAGACTCTCGAGGACATGCTGAGGGCGTGTGTCCTAGATTTCGGTGGCAGTTGGGATACGTATCTTCCGTTGGCGGAATTTTCGTATAACAACAGTTATCATGCAAGCATTGATCGACCTCCCTTTAAGATGCTGTATGGGAGGAAGTGTAGGACCCCGATTTGTTGGGGCGAGGTCGGTCAGCGGGTCATCGGGAGCACGGAAGTGGTGCTCAAGACGACTGTGTTGATCCAGCAGGTCCGTAGTAGACTGCAGACTGCTCAGACTCGGCAGAAGAGCTACGCCGATATGAGGCGTTCGGACTTGGAGTTCCAGGTGGGGGATATGGTCCTTCTGAAGGTCTCACCTTGGAAGGGTGTCATCAGGTTCCGGAAGAGGGGCAAGTTGGGCCCCAGATTTATTGGTCCTTTCAGGGTTTTGGCCCGGGTGGGTCGGGTTGCTTATCGGTTAGATCTCCCTGAGGAGCTTAGTCAGATCCACAACACTTTCCATGTGTCTCAGTTGAGGAAGTGTTTGGTGGATGAGTCAGCAGTCGTTCCCCTAGAGGATATTCAGGTTGATAGCAGCCTGAATTATATTGAGAGACCGGTCGCGATTCTGGACCGGAAGACCAAGACCTTGAGGAACAAGGAAGTTCAGTTAGTGAAGGTGCAGTGGCAGCACCGGAAGGGGTCTGAGTGGACGTGGGAGGCTGAGGAGGAGATGAGGGAGCACTACCCAGAGATATTTGCAGATTCAGCCGTAGCAGACTTCGAGGACGAAGTCTGAGATGAGTGGGGGAGAATTGTAACGACCCGTCTCCGGTATGATATTTCCTTGGTATTTATTTTGGAAGTTTTGCAAGAGGGAATCGGCGAGTTCATAGCCTGACTCGCCGAGTAGGGTCGGGATTTCGAGCACGTGTTAGCTGGCGACTCGGCGAGTCCATATTCCGGACTCGGCGAGTCTGTCTGTCTGGGAGAAACCCTAAATCCCCGAGTTGCCCACTATTTAAGCCACCTTATAGCCCCCAATCTCGCCTCCTTCACCCTCCAAAGCTGTGAGAAAACCCTAATTCATTCTTGAGTGATTCTAAGTGATTTTTGTGTGCTATTGTGAAGGCTTGAAGAAGGAGAAGAAGAAAGGAGCAAGGAGAAGGATTGTAGAGCAGAGATTCAAGGGGAAAGCAAGAGCTCGTAGTGGTATTTTCGGATTTCCTTCTCTTTTATGCCTTAAACCCCCTTTTTAGATCTTGTTAATGCCTTCTTAAAGCCTTATGTTGATATGGAAGCTCTCTTATGCCGAGATAACCTTAGATCTGTTCATTTAGGAGTTGTAGAGCCCAAATCTATTGCCTTTATGGAGCTATTTTGCATATTAACCCTAGATCTACCCCTTTTAAGCATCTTTTAGCCTTTATTCCCTTGTTCATGAGTTTGTACACGTAAAGTTGGAAACTTTATGTGGTAAATCAGCTTATTGGACTCAGATCTATCATTTGTATGTTTTGGATTCGAGTAGAATCGAGTGTAGAATAGTTGCATGGCGGTGACTCGGCGAGTCGGAAGAACGACTCGGCGAGTCGAGTCGCGAGTCCCCGATTTCTTCCTTTTTGAGCGGTGTCGAGTGGGACCAGTGAGTAGTGGAGTGGACTCAGCGAGTTTGAGGGTAGACTCAGTAATGGAGGGACTCGACGAGTTGTTCATACAACTCGGCGAGTCCAAGGCAATCTTCTTAAGCTCAAGAACAACTCGTCGAGTTATTCATATGACTCGGCGAGTCGGATGAAGATTGTCAGAGTTCTTGGATCGAATGATTACTCGTCGAGTCGATGCCATACTCGACGAGTAGCAGCGAGTAGGGTCGAGGAGTGAGAATAGGGACTCGGCGAGTTGGCGGCCCAACTCGGCGAGTTAGGTCAACTATGGGTTGACTTTGACTGATAGTTGACTTTGACCAAGGGTAAAAGAGTCATTTTACCCAATGCAGTGTTTAGTATTTGATTGAGTGTGTTTATGGACTTGTAGCCGGGGAGATACCGGAGCAGCAGCAGTTAGCCCTCCGAGCTATTCACTCAGCAGCCAGTTCACGAGGTGAGTTCCCTTTCAGTAGGAACGGGTCTAAGGCCACAATGCTGGCCCGTTTAGCTAGCAGTAGTATCCAGATTTTTATCCGATGCAGTAGTTAGCATGTTTGATGCCTTCGTGGCTCAGACAGGATTATGTGTGTTCATGTTAAGTGATACGTTTATGTTATGATCAGTCAGCTTCGGACTTCGGTCCGATGTCAGCTTCGGACTTCTGTTCGATGTAGGGGACAAGGTCCCAGTCAGCTTCGGACTTCAGTCCGATGTCAGCTTCGGACTTCAGTTCGATGTAGGGGACAAGGTCCGAGTCAGCTTCGGACTTCGGTCCGATGTCAGCTTCGGTCTCCGGTCCGATGTAGGGGACAAGGTCCCAGTCAGTCAGCTTCAGACTTCGGTCCGATGGAGGGGGCAAGGCCCCAGTATGTGCTTGATATATTATTGTATGGTATGTGGTAATTTGGGAGAGCTCACTAAGCTTCGTGCTTACAGTTTTAGTTTTGGTTTCAGGTACTTCCGCCAGCAGAGGGAAGAGCTCGGGTTGATGGCATCGCACACACCACAGCTTCAGCTTTTATCCTGGGAGTTGATACAGTATATGACATGGATATGATACAGTTTTCCGCACAGTGTTTTATTATTATTTTGAGATATAGCATGTATGGTTTTACGATATGACACTCAGATTATGGTTTTTGGTTATGTTGAAAAATGAAATTTTTGGGTCGTATTTTTGGGTCGTTTCATAATTAATTTGGTGAGTTCATAAGACTTTTGTTTGAGAAAGAAACCATTTTCCTTGAAAAAGCGACAAAGTATGTTTCCAGAAAATCCAATATTTTCTTTATTAAGTGTGAAATGAATGCTTCTATGTTATACGATAATGTACCCTAGAAGGACGCATAGATTCCTTCTATAATCACCCAGTGTATATAAGTTATATAAAATTTAAACTAAATAAACCGTCGAATATAATGGGTTTTCCCTAGGTCCACAACCAAACAAGAAACAGGAGGTAAGGCGGGCCCACCAATTCTAAGTCGATTATGAATCGATTCTTATATAACTCTAGCATATACACTTAGCAATTATAGCCGAAGTCCAACAATTCTAGATGAATATAGTTTTAACAGAAATATGTTTCCAAAGAAAATCCAATATTTACCTTATAAAAGTTATGTAGCCTTAGATGTCCAGACCGAAATATACAAGTATTTTTCCATACTGAAAGTAATTTCCGTGAGTTAAACCGACATAACTCGCTAATATAAAAGTATAAACCGTAAATCTTATGACTTGTTAATACCACATATGAGCTATCATAACCATGCTAAGACTCAGACGACCTCGTAATACGACGTTCTTCAGGCACCGCACGTTAAATGACACTTGTCACCTCAGACCTGTCGGTCTAGTTGTTGCAAGCAGCTCAGGTAGGGGCTTGTCAGACCCAATATAGATCTATACACAACTATCACGCTCTCCCTACAAGAGACTCTGGTTACAATTTACAGGACTTTTGACTTTGTTACTATGAAGGTAACATGAAGCAAATGTCTCACAAATTTATTCATTAACAGATTTACGTGAACTAAACTGAAAACCTTTGGTAAATAAGTTTGAAATGTAAATGATACATAAATTATACCTATTATAGTTTATCCAAAACATTTGTAATGTAAAAGAACCCCTTTTATGAAAATACATTAGTGCTATGAGTCCATAAACTATTACTATTATGTAGTATATGAAAATCCCATTTGTTTTGAGAGTAAAACCTTTCTCATGTAGTAAAAATCCATAAACTATGCTTATTATAGCTTATTATATGTGTTCGAATGAATGAAGAATCCTTATCACGAATGACTAAATTTCAGTTTATGATGATAAACTAACAAGAAAATACATTCAATATTTAGAACTTATTGTTATACATTTTGCTCAACATAATACAAAGTGTTATGAAAGTTATAAGCTGTTAACTAGTTTTTAACCGTTCTGCACTATTTTAAAAAATTCATACAAAACTATTACGAAGTTGAAAACTTAATCCGTAAATTCTGAGAGTTCATAAAATGTGTCTAGTTTATTCATAATTTTTATTATGATTTTTGGAAGTTTTACTTGTGTTAAAATATTCATATTCAAAGACTGGTCCGAATTCGTTTCTGAAATGATAGGCAGTTTTATAAAAATCACCATAAATTGTAGAAAGTTCGTATGGAGATGTGCAAGTAGTGATTTTAAAGGTATAAACGTGAACTATTTGCACCTAATACAGTTTTGAAAAGTAAAATGTTTAAGTTGACCAAAACAGTCCGTGAATGGAGTTAAACTTTTCTATTGAAATTTGTTGGATGAGTTAAGTTGTGTTCTTGGTGTTTTAACTTGTATTCCCCCCCCCCCCCCCCCTTAAAACTTAATAAAAACCATGAAAAGATAGGGGTATGAACTCACCTTGTGTGTTATTAGTGGATGGATGTTGAAGAAAAGAAGTGTTCTACTCAAGAACACTAAGAAGATGCCTTGAAGATTTCGAGAATCTAACACAAATATGATGGAGTTTGTGTAAGAAAAACTATGATTGGAGTAGAAGGAAGTGAAATAATTATATCGAGGATGAATATACTTATCAAAAGTGGAAGAAAAGCTTGGAAGAAGGCCCTTAAATCTCGAATTTTAGTGAGAGAATTGAGAGAGAAAATGTGTTTGATCTTTGGTGGAAGAATGAGAAAATGAGAGAGAGTGTTAGGAGAGAGGATAGATTTCAGCCTTAGACAAGGAATGGGGTTGGCAAATGATGGGAAAAAGGACGATGAATGAACAGGTATAGTGGGGGGTGTGGGTTGGTCATGGAGTGGGTGTGGGTGGTTGCTTGTGTCATAAACTAAAGTGAAGTCAACACTCCACCTCAAGTATTTCACCCACTCTTCTTGGATAAGATTTACACTCAAAAACGTGATTATTCATGAAGTATAGGGTTTTATATGTTAAAACATGATTTTGGGTGAAAATCCCATGCAAAAATAATGAAAAACGGGCCTAAAATGAAGTCGTAGTCGAGAACCCGGTGAATTAGGCCATTCTGCGAGACCTCTCGATTGTGGGCTAAGGTTCGGTCCCTTCTGGTCATTGACCGAAGGTGCGATGCCCCGAAATAGCCCGAAGGCGAAATGGAGCGAAGGTGAAGGGAAGGCTCGGTCCGAAGGGAGGTTCGGTCCCTGGTTGTGAGGTTCGGTCCTGGTTCTTGGAACTTCGGTTCGGCAGGGTTCGGTCCCTATAGGGGACCTTCGGCTCTAAGAGGGTTCACGCCTTAAAGAGGGGTTTCGGGTCCTTAAGGCTATTTTACCCGTTTCAAGCGGTTTTTGGCCCGATTAAGGGTCGGGATGACCCGAAAGACTATAAAAAGTTAAAGGAACTTTTGAGAGAGATTTGAAAGAGATTTGGGAGAGATTTCACATACTTGAGAGATTTCTCATACTTAGAGATATTTGGGAGAGATTTCACATACTTGGAGAGATTTCTCATTCAGAGAGAGATTTGGGAGAGATTTCACATACTTGGAGAGATTGCTCATTTAGAGAGAGATTTGGGAGAGATTTCATACAATTGGAGAGATTTCTGATTCAGAGAGAGATTCGGGAGAGATCTCACATACTTGGAGAGATTTCTTATTCAGAGAGAGATTTGACAGAGATTTCACACACTTGGAGAGACTTCTCATTCAGAGAGAGATTTGGGAGAGATTTCACATACTTGGAGAGATTTCTCATTCAGAGAGAGATTTGGGAGAGATTTCACATACTTGGAGAGATTTCTCATTCAGAGAGAGATTTGGGAGAGATTTCACACACTTGGAGAGATTTCTCATTCAGAGAGAGATTTCGGTGATATTTCTCATACTTGGAGAGATTTGGGAGAGATTTCTTTTGTGACCTTTCTGAGTGTTTGGCTTCGTGACGCAAGGTTCTTCCACTCTGTTAAGCCTTGTTATGAATGTTATACGCTCTCGAGGGTATGGAATAATGTTTTATCGAGTAGATTCATCACTTACCCTGATTAGGGTTTAAAATTTCCAAACACGTGAAAACTCTAAGTGATACTTTATATTAAGATTGTGAGTAGTACAATAAGAATCATAATGCAAACCCTAATATACATGGGTTTGATGAGTTGACCGGTTTGACTTGTTGACTTTAGTTGACTTTGACTTGGCCAAAAATTGACGATTGTCATAATACCGATGCCCATAATCTCAGCAATTGCCCCCCCTGAACTCACTGACGCAACCGCCTCGAACTCAACATTTGCAAACCCGAAAATCCCTGGCCACAATAAATTCTCTAACCAACGGCCACCTGCCGTGGATTCACTCATCCTTTCTTAAGCACATACATGTACATCATCCCACCTTGCACCTCGCTTCATCCACCAATAAACCAAATTTCCTGTGTCCGCACCACAGATCTCCATAACCAGCTCTCTAATAGTACCTAAACAAATCTATGATCCTCTTAAGAAAATACTCAGTCCTCCCCCACTCAGGGTTCGACCAATCACCAATTGGCATACCCACAGTCTACTCCACAGACAGCTTCTGCGTGCATCACACTTATCTTTTGGAATGTACCACGTAGTTTCATCAATGACCTTCCCGATGGAAGCCAAAAAACTCCAAATATATCGTAAATCTGGCAAAAATCTTCGAATCCTCTCGACGTGACTACCTTTAGTCATCTCGAAGCCTCAGGCTGACACACCGTTGGGTACCGCAACTGTTCCAAAACAATCTTAACTCTTGGTATGAAAACAATGCACTACCACACACCTCGTCTCTGACTCCTCGACCAGCCTCCCAACACAGGAATCATCATCAAAGCACGAGACCTCACTTCCACAGCCGATACATAGCATAACAACGAGGGCCACCGCCCCAATATACTCCTCTTGATCACTTGAAACCGCTGCTAAAAGGATGCCTGACTTAACTAAGGCCAATTTTTGTCCTCCTCTTAGTCTCCATTAATCGCTCTCTCATGGTATAACGAATACCTCGCAGCAAACATATTGCCCAAATACTCTGGTGAAGAGGTTGCAACCCTATGCTACCCCATGGGGTTTACCTCCATCTCTAAAACCGAAAGCTCAACATCTTATTTTGCTTCTCCCAGGAAATGGGAACAACGCAACTCTTGTCACAGAAAGTGACATCTCAACCATCGACTGATTGCTCAACTCAGTCCGCAATTCTCCATAAAGTCTCATCTCTACTCATCCCTGTGTCTTGCGACTCCCACTGGCATCTCACCAATAAATCTCTTGGAAACTAACGCGATTCCTTCTCCATGTATGCTCCATTAAAAGTCTCTCGACATGGCCCTCTAGCCCCACACTCTATGACAACTGATCTCAGCCAGATCAATCACCACGGAATAACTGGTGAATTAACCAGAAACACTAACCTCCACAAATCATGGTACTCGAACCAAGTGGTAACCTCTCAATCTATTATGAATCATGGCACACGAACCATGTTCTCTCTCTTCTAAAACTGCTACTTAGAACCTCTGGAATTCTCCCTGTTTTACGTATGTGTCCTCTACTTTCAGTAGTACGGGCCCATACTACCTGCCATATCTACCCATACCTTCCAAATGGATCGTCCCAAATTTGCTAAGTAGTTGCTTAACATTCTCAATCACCAATTCCATCACACGTGTTCGCTCTCCAGCATGATACTCTCCTCTATCAGCGTACTCATCTGGCTAAGGTCACCCTCCCTTAGGCTCTCCGTAGGTTCTCACACTTCTCCGCCATCAGTTGCTGAAGAACTCCTTATGATGTCAGCCATCTATCTCCTAAATATCGTCATATTCACTTAGTAGTTGACTCTCATCATCAAGAGTTCCACAAAGCACAAAGCAAGCAGCATTCGGGCATCGAATAACCTCTACCAACATGTAAAACCACTGTAGGTTGTTACCCACTTGCTCTCCTCATACTCAAAGGATATCACCAAACTCAAGCAACTTTATGCCATGTAGGCATCTAACTATTCTCTCAGTAGACTCCTCAAATGCTCATCAAGATGTCTTTCCTAGATTACTCCTCTACTCCAATCCCACTCTAAAAAGGAATCATGTTGGATACTCTCACTCCGCACATACTCAAAAGCAAATCACAAATAACAGCAATTCCTAGGCTAAGGCATCACAAATCAAGCCACTCTAGTCCTAAATACTTAAATACCTAGCCTATCTCTAGCATACATGATATCTCATAAAATATCTCACAAATATCTCTTAGCACAAAAGTAAGGGTATTTTGGGAAATCACCGTTCGGGCTCTGGCTGATTTTACACACTGCTCCTTCTTGTTTTTCTCTTAGAAACTCTTGCTTGTTTTAGAAAATCGCTTATTTTGAAAATTTTCCTCAAATCCTCGGTTTGAGTCCAGATTTACCCGAAGGTGCATCTGAATCCCTCAAACCAAGGCTCTGATACCAACTTGTAACACCGTAAATTTCCAAACAAACTTTTCATTCTAAATTCATATAATTCTCATAACACATTTCACAAAATGTCATTTATTTAATTTACAAAACGCATCTCCATAATTGTTTGTTAAGGGTTTTACAATGTTATCCTTGTTAAGGGTTTTACAAACCAGAGCTCTGATACCAACCTGTCACACCCCCGAACCAGACGGCGGAAATGTCTGAGGGCTCGTGTAACTTAAATTGAATATCATCACAATGTTTATGCATGAAACATATCATAAACATCACCAGGCATCAATATATTACAACTGAAATTGTTCCCATCAAGTACATTGTCTAAATATTACATATCCATAGCATAAATTGTTTGACAGTTTTCAAAACGTAACATCCTAACACACTTGGTATTATTCTTCAGCTTATCTGTTACCTGAGAATACAAGTCATTTTGAAAAACGTTAACATATGGAATGTTGGTGAGTTCATAAGCAGGGTTGTTATGAAAATATTTTGTGCAGTTTATAAAACCCAGAAAATCCGATATTTTCTGAAAAGACAATTATTATACTAATGTGTGAAGATCCATAGGTTTGTGCATGAATGATTTCAAAGCGTGTATAAACGAGAAGTTTTGCATTATAGTTATTGAAAATACAAGTGAATTGTGTTGATTTTCTCGAAAAACCGATGTTTTCCGATAATATAATATGATTGTTTCGAATTATTATACCGTCACAATGAATGATTTTGGATTCCCTTGATTACTCAGATAGTATTGGATTTATTATGGGAGTCGTTATAAGCATGCATGATAATGACTAGTTCGTCTGTCTTAGCATTTTAGTGAACGCCGGAAATTATCTTAAGATTTTGTCACCCTAGACTGGCCGAGTCTAACTGTAGCGAACAGCTGAGGTGTGGGGGAGTCACCCTCGTATAGATCTATACACAAACTCTCGCTCTCCCTCCAGGAGACTTTGATTATAACTACAGACTACGATCGACACTTAAAGGTGTCGCCTGTTATAACACACTTAATCCAAACGAATTTGATTACCATAGGTTAACGACCTGAATTTGTTTACTTCAATCGAAGGTAAGCCTAAAAAACGAGGAGAAAAGGATTACGAGTTCCTACTAATTACGTATGTTATTTAAGGCTGTTGGGTATACGAAGGATGTGTTGGCCCATTTGGCATATGATTTATTTGGACCTTACTAGCAATGCTAATGGCCCACTGAGGCCCAATAGCACGTAAAAGCCATTGAGGGTCCCTTAAGCATGTAATTGGGTCACAGGAGGCCCAATAGACATGTATTATTATTGTTAGGCCCAAAAGTCATGTTAATGGGTCACGAAGGCCCAATAAGCATGATTATAATCTTTTAAGCCCAACAATTTGAATATTTACTTGTTTTAGGTATAGTATATTTGTTGGAAGTTTGATTGAACAATTGTTAAATCGCAAAGGCACGAAGCTTGTCGGTTGTTTATAACGATATTTGAAAATAGGTGTATATTCTTCATTCTATTTTCATAAGTTATAATTTGGTATTTTTGACCCAAATATCTTAATAATAAAATAATTGACTCAAAAATATTGGTTTGACCTATTCAGCCCTTCTTTAATAAAAATGACAATCTTAGTCCCTTTTTATAAAAAAATGACATTTTAGACCCTTAAACTATTTTTCTTGACATTTTGGCCCATAGACTTATTTAAATAACGTTTTTAACCCCATTTAGTAAAAGATTTTCATTTAAAGTCCAAACTTTTCGCAACTTTTACAATTTTGACCCAAATTCAAAAACTTTGCATTTTTAATCCTTTTTAGCAGAAAGGGTCATTTTAACCCCTGAGATAGATTTATTTACCCTTTTTACCCACTTTTTTGAGAAATTTACCATTTCAATTCCATAAAACACGTTTTTTTCGCAATCTTGGGCCTATGGGCCGAAAAGCCTAAAAATTTGGCCCATTAGGCTACAATTTACATTTCTAGTCCTTTGAAGAGCATAATATTCATAACATCTATTTTAACTGTTTTGACCCTTTTGGTCCTTCTAAAAATCGTGAATGACAACCTTTAACCCATCTTTTGTTTATTTGACAAATATAGCCCAAAAGTTGGTTTTATCTTGTAATATGTTTATTATAACCTTAAAAGCTATTTTTTTCTTAACTTTTTTAATGTAATATATCTTAGATCACGTATATTTTCCTCCTTGAGCTATAGATATCGAGATTTCTTTCCTTTTTGGCACATATTTACCACATAAACACATGAAATCACACATAACATACACATGCACATAGATCTACACATTTTACTTGTATTCTCCCCCATAAAACTTGTGAAAACCGAAAATAGAGGAGTATGAACTCACCTTTGTTTGTTGTTCCGTTTTGAAGAAAGAAATGGAATAGTTTGATGTTTTTTTTGGCCCTAGAAAGTTTCTTAAGAAGACTTTGGCTTATATAGGTTCTAAGAAGGATGATCATGAACTTTCATGAGTTAGAAGGAGATTTATAAAAGATACAAGAAGCTAAACCATGGATTTAAGCATCAACTTACCTAGGATGATGATCTTTGTGGAAGAACCTCCTTAGAATGCCCTAGATCTCGAAATTTTGATGGAGGAAAGTAAATTGTTTTTGAGAGAATTTGGAAAGAGTTGGAAATGAATTGTGTGTGTGTGTCTACTTTCGGCCGAGATTAAGAGGGAAGAAGAAGAGAGATGAGGTTGCATGGGAACATGAGAGGGCTTGGATGTTTGGAGTGTAATGAGCCTAGTTATCCACCAAATAAAAATAAGGTGGCACCACACAAGTGAACTCTCTAAATCTCTCCTTTTTTTGTTTGGGCCGAGAACTTGGGCTAGGAGAATGGATGAAGTAGCTTGGTCCAAATCCTTTCCTTGGTTCGAATTTATGATGCTGAATAATTATTTTTCGGCCCATTGGACCTTTTGGGAAAGTCACCGCCCATTTTGGTATAAAAGAATGGATTCATGGCCCATTACGGATAATTAGATTTGTTATGGCCCAACAAGGCCCATTAAAGATAAACTAGTCAATTTTAGGCTTATAAGGCCCAAAAAGGTTAAGTCTCATGAGAGTGGGTCCAATTAGAGCCCATATAAGAGTTCTAAGCCCAAAATAGTCAAATTGGAAGCTGATTGGCCCATTAGGCCCAATAAGGAAGTCCCAGTCCAAAATGGACTTAATCCAGGATTTTTAGGGTTTCCAACCTTTTGTTGACTATTTGAATGTATTGAGTATTGGATGGAATTTTGTTGTCATTGAATGAGTACCATTCATGTTTTCAAGTTTTGGTTACAATGTTATCCTTGTTAAGGGTTTTACAAAGCCTCATAATTCCTAGTTGTGACATCATCCGCTCGTTAGAGGGAATTTCGTCCTGAAATTCTTTTTAAAGCTAGATTTGAGAATGTGAGAATAGGTGAGGGTACTTCTGCTTCATCTGTTCTTTGCGTTCCCATGTGAATTCCGGTCCACGTTTCGCATTCCACCGAACTTTCACAATCGGGATGTGACTTTGCTTAGTACGCTTCATTTCCATGTCCTTGATTTCGACTGGTTTCTCGACGAACAGGAGATTCTCTTTGATTTCGATTTCTTCTAATGGAATGATGAGGGTTTCGTCGGATAAGCACTTCTTCAAATTGGAAACTTGGAACACGGGGTGTACACTGTTGAGCTCGGCGAGTAGCTGCAGTATATAAGCCACTGGACCGATTCGGGCAAGAATCTCGAAGGGTCCAATGTATCGTGGGTTTAGTTTTCCCTGTTTTCCAAAACGAATCACCCCTTTCCAGAGAGAGACTTTTAACAACACCCGATCCCCGACTCAAAATTCCAAGGGTTTTCGCCGTTTATCAACGTAACTCTTCTGTCGGTCTCGTGATGCTTGAAGTCGAGCCCTGATTTGAACTATCTTCTCTGTCGTTTCGCGTATGATTTATGGTCCTGTTAATGCATTTCTTGGTGTCTGTCCTCTTGCTAGCTGCGTGTCACCTATCTCAGCCCAACATAATGGTGATCTACATTTACGCCCATACAACGCCTCGAATGGAGCAACTTCGATGCTTGAGTGATAACTGTTTTTGTACAAGAACTCCGTTAAAGGCAAGTTGGTATCCCACAACCTTCCAAAGTCTATCACACAGGAACGAAGCATATCTTCAAGCGTTTGAATGGTTCACTAGCTTTGACCATCCGTTTGTGGGTGGTAGGAAGTGCTCAAGTCAAGTTGTGTTCCCATAGCTTTCTGAAGCGATTGGCAAAAGCGTGAAGTAAACCTACTATCTCTATCTGAGATAATAGATATTGGCACTCCATGGAGTCTCACGATTTCCTTGATATAGGTTCTTGTCAATCGTTCCATCTTGTATGACTATTTTATTGGCCGGAAATGAGCGGATTTTGTCAACCTGTCAACTATTACCCATATGGTATCCAAACCATCAGCTTTCTTGGGTAGTTTGGCCACAATGTCCATAGTAATCCTTTCCCATTTCCACTCGGGAATTACTGGTTGTTGTAATAATCCCGAGGGCTTCTGATATTCTACCTTTACTTTAGCACAAGTGAGGCACTTGCTAACGTAAGTGGCAATTTCTGCCTTCTTGTTAGGCCACCAATAATGTTGCTTGATATCCAAGTACATTTTATCCGAACCCGGATGGATGGAGTATCGAGTCTTGTGGGCTTCATTCATGACTACTTCTCTGAATCCCCCAAGTTTAGGGATCCAAATTCGGTTCATGAAATAATATGCTCCGTCCTCGTTTACTTCTAAATTTTTTCCATTCCACGTAACGCTTCTCTTGTTCTGTTTTCTATCTTCATAGCATCGAACTGGGCTACTTTGATTTGCATGGACAGATGGGATTTAATGGTTATTGAAAGAGTTTTTACCCGACGATTTGAGTATTCTTTCCGACTGAAGGCATCGGCTACCACGTTAGCCTTACCTGAGTGGTACTTGATTTCGCACTCATAATCGTTTAGCAGTTCAATCCATCTTCGCTTCCTCATGTTTAACTCCTTTTGATTTAAAATGTGTTGGAGACTCTTGTGGTCCTTGAAAATGGTGCACTTTGTACCATAAAGGTAGTGCCTCCAAATCTTCAAGAAGAAGACCAGAACTACCAATTCGAGATCATGGGTGGTATAATTCACCTCATGTGTCTTTAGTTGTCGGGACACATAAGCTATCACCTTCCCACGCTGCATGAGTACACAACCTAAACCCCTGAGATAGATTTCTTTACCTTTCTTACCCACTGTTTTGATAAATTTACCATTTCAATCCCTTAAAACATGTTTTTTTCGCAATTTTGGGCCTATGGGCCGAAAAGCCCAAAAATTTGGCCCATTAGGCTACAATTTACATTTCTAGTCTTTTGAAGAGCATAATATTCATAAAAACATATGTTTTAATTGTTTTGACCCTTTTGGTCCTTATGAAAACCGTGAATGACAACCTTTAACCCATCTTTTGTTTATTTGACAAATATAGCCCAAAAATTGGTTTTATGTTGTAATATGTTTATTATAACCTTAGAGGGTAATTGTTCTTGACTTTTTAATGTAATATATCTTAGATCACGTATTTTTTCCTCCTTGAGCTATAGATCTTGAGATTTCTTTCCTTTTTGGCACATATTTACCACATAAACACATGAAATCACACATAACATACACATGCACATAGATCTACACATTTTACTTGTATTCTCCCCCATAAAACTTGTGAAAACCGAAAATAGAGGGGTATGAACTCACCTTTGTTTGTTGTTCTGGTTTGAAGAAAGAAATGGAAGAGTTTGATATTGTTTTCGGCCCTAGAAAGCTTCTTGAGAAGACTTTGGCTTAGATAGGTTCTAAGAAGCATGATCATGAACTTTCATGATTTAGAAGGAGATTTATAAAAGATTCAAGAAGCTAAACCATGGATCTAAGCATCAACTTACCTAGGATGATGATTTCTGTGGAAGAACCTCCTTGGAATGCCCTATATCTCGAAATTTTGATGGAGGAAAGGAAAGTGTTCTTGAGAGAATTTGGAAAGAGTTGGAAATGACTTGGTGTGTGTGTGTCTACTTTTGGCCGAGATTAAGAGGAAAGAAGAAGAGAGATGAGGTTTCATGGGAACATGAGAAGGCTTGGATGTTTGGAGTGTAATGAGCCTAGTTATCCACCAAATAAAAATGAGGTGGCACCACACAAGTCAACTCTCTAAAACTCTCCTTTTTTTGTTTTGTTTGGGCCGAGAACTTGGGCTAGGAGAAAGGATGAAGTAGCTTGGTCCAAATCCTTTCCTTGGTTCAAATTTATGAGCCCCAATAATTATTTTCCGTCCCATTGGGCCTTTTGAGCTAGGAGAAAGGATAAAGTAGGAAGGTAAGTGCCTTGTCTGTTTTGGAGAAGTTCTAAATGAACGTGCTGTAATAGCCTGCGAAACCTAAAAATTGGCAAATTTATGTGGGTGTCGTTGGGATCGCCCATCCTTCAATGGATTTGACCTTAGAAGGATCCACATGTATCCCTTCTTGACTAACAACATGACCCAAAAAGTTCACACTACGGAGCCATAACTCACACTTAGAGAGTTTTGCGTATAACTTTTTGGTTCTTAGGGTTTCCAAGATTTTCCGGAGATGTCGACCATGCTCCTCTTCGCTTCAAGAATAGACTATGATATCATCAATTAAAACAATGAAAAAATTATCGAGGAATGATCGGCAGATTCGATTCATTACGTCCATGAATGTTGCAGGGGCATTCGTTAGAGCGAAGGGCATTACAACAAATTCTTAATGTCCATAACGACTTCGGAAAGCAGTTTTGGGGATATCCTCCTCTCGGAATTTGAGTTGGTGGTATCCGGATCGCAGATCTATCTTAGAGAAGTAACTTGCTCCTTGGTGCTGGTCAAATAGATCGTCGATCCGCGAAAGTGGATAGTGATTTTTGATAGTGAGCTTATTTAGTTCCCTATAGTCAGTACACATCCTAAAGGAATCGTCCTTCTTCTTAACAAAGAGAACCGGAGCTCCCCAAGGTGAGAAACTGGGTCAGATGAATCCTTTGTCCAAAAGTTCGCTGAGTTGGCTGGACAGTTCTTGCATCTCCACAGGAGCCAACCTATAGGGCGATTTGGCGATGGGTATAGCTCCTGGCACAAGGTCAATTCGGAACTCGACTTGTCTTTCTGGGGTTATCCCCGGAAGATCTTCAGGAATGACATACGGGAAATCGCAAGTCACTGGGATGTCTCGAATATTGACCTATTCCTTGGACTTATCCACTATATGAGCCAGAAATGTTAAGTCTTTCTTTCGTAGATACTTCTGTGCCTTAATGCATGAGATAAGACGAAGGTTTGTGCTGGGTTTGTCTCTGTATATAATTAGGGTTTCGCGATTTGGGAGGTGAAGGCGAACGGCCTTCTCGTGACACATAATTTCATCATGGTGGGGGCTTAACCAGTCCATGCCGATAATCACATCGAAACTCCTAATAGTTACAGACATCAAGTTTATTTGAAAGACATGATGATTGAAGGTCAGGGTACATCCTATGTACATTTCCCCAGTTGATTCTATTTTTCCATTAGCCATTTCCACTGTAAAGGTTTCATTAAGCTTCTGGGGTTGTTGTTTTAACAAGTGCTTGAATTTATTACTCACAAAGCTTCGTTCTGCCCCGGTATCAAATAAGATGCATGTATATGTGTGGTTTAGGAGAAACGTACCGGTGATGACAGCGGGATTTTTAACCGCTTCTCCTTGACCCATGGTCAGCATTCTCCCTGCTCCTCCATTCCCAGGGTTGTTGACGTTGGGGCAGTTTCGACGGAAATGCCCAGTCTTTCCACATCCATAACAGGTGTGGCTTGGCCCCGCGTTGTTGTCGCTGTTGTTGGTGTTGTTGTTATTGTTGTTGCAGTTGTTTTTGTTGCTGTTGTTGTTGTTTCCCTGCTGCTAGTTCTGGGGAGGATAGGTCCTGCAGTATTTCGTTGTGTGACCCTTTTGATTGCAACTGGTATAATGCGTCTCCCTGCATTCGCCATTACGATGGAGAATGCACTTGTTGCACTATGGAAGATTCCCGGAATACTACCTAGGGGCACTTGGAGTATATGAGACTGGAGCATGTAGTGTGGAGGGAACTTGGGTGGTTGCAGCATTGACTGTCACTGTTTGTTGTTTCTTTGACGACTCTGAGCCTTGTCGCCCTTTTCTCTTGTTATTCTTTCCTTTCTTGTTTTCACTCTCCTTCTTGCCTTCAGTTACCCCTGACTTCTCGCCTTTCTTGTTGTTGTGGTCGTACAATTTCTTGGCCAACCTCTTGGAACTGTCAAAGGTTTCAGGATTTGCAGCTATCACATTTCCTTGAATTGGGAAGGTTAATCCCCAGATGAATCGTTCGATTTTCTTTCCTTCTGAAGTAATCATGCCAGGGCACAACAGTGACAGTTCGCTAAACCTCGATATGTATGCATCAATGTCGGAGTTTTGGACAGTGAGATTACATAACTCTTGATCCATTTTCTGAACTTCACCACACGGACAGTATTCGGCCATCAACATTTCTTTCAACTACGCCCACGGCATGGCATTGGCTACGGGGAGAGTCATGGCATCTACATGTCCATTCCACCAGGTGAGAGCTTGGTTAACGAATGTGCATGCGGAAAACTTCACTTTCATCTCCTCGAGGCATTCATATATCTCAAATATCGATTCCACCTTTTCAATCCATCTCTTTAGGGTTATCATCCCGCTGTGCCATTAAAGGTTCGTGGCTTGGCATTGGTGAAATCTTTGTAAGAGCATGTCTTGGTAGGTCCTTGATTTATTCCGTTGTTCGAACTTCCAGTCCCTTGTCCATTGCCTCCACCATTGTTGCCATTGTGGATCTGTGCTAGTGCCACTATGACCGCCGCAGATACAGCTGCTTGAAATGCATCTGAGTTGATTTCTGGTGGTATCGGCTTAGGGTTTCTACGGACGGGTCGTTGAGGCATCTTTCTGTCATGGAACGGAAAGATGTTGAGTGCCTAAGATTTTTGTGAGTTCGTGGTCCTATAAACTAGGTGTATTGCATATACTTAAGTAGTTTCACATATTAACATACAATCATGGAAACATAACACATAACAGATAACAACATCACAATAGAACACATATATTTTCCACTAATATTATCCGTACTTTGTTACAAGAAAATTTGCTCGAAAGAGCATACATAAAGGGTGCAAGTTCGGCAGCGTAACGACTCTATGAGTAGTGTAATCACTTAAACATAGAGTCGATGGTACATAAGAGAACATAGTACAAATGGGGTAAAGTTGGTCCTAACACTCTAAGGAGCACCCGACGGCGGCAGCGAGGTCATATACCGAAGTGTTGTGCCAACAACTGGACCATCTCAGTCATTTCTTGAACGACTTCATCTCTTTCCTGTTCATCCTGCACCACTCGTGCTTCAATGGTGAATAGTTGTTGCCGCAGAGTGGCAATCTCATCTTTCGGAGAACGATTCTCTCTCGCGGGATTCCCTAGTGGGGCAGGGTGGTTCTGCTGCGTCTCGCTGGTAGGTGGTGTGATGGGGTTCTCGTATGTGTCTCATTCTTCCTCCATGTCGTCATCAGTCCCATCAAACTCGTAGTCTGTGTCCGTGTACTCGTCGGACCCAACGCCGTGTGCTCCCCCTTGATCTCCCTCGGGTTCGTCCTCGATCATTCCGTGGGTCACTAATACCTGATGAAACTAAATGCCCTGGTGCTTCCCTTCCATGGTGACTGAGAGGAGGAATATGAATAAACTATTATTACTCCTAATGTTTATTATTCATGTATTTTTAAAAGGTTAAGTTGATGCGTTCTTCTGGGTAACAAAGGGGTGTGTTTTTAAGTTTACCGACCATCGCGATTTCCCCAGGGCATGTGATAGTTGTACTCCGGAGGAAATGTAGTTGATCAGGCTACATTCACCCCTTAATACAACTATGAACAGTCCCGATTTAACCGAGATGCTAGTATCATCTTATTTGATTTGGTATTATGTTCTTCTTCCTATATCGTGCAAGTAAAGGTGTTTTATCGTTGTATTTTATTTGTTTTGTTCAGAGTTGTTTAGTCCCTCTTTGGTTTATAGTTGCATATCAATGTGTGGTTAGATATGCCAGTTCACTATAAACAGAGCTCTGATACCAACTTGTCACACCCCCGAACCAGACGGCGGAAACGTCCGAGGGCTCGCGTGACTTAAATTGAATATCATCACAATGTATATACATGAAACATAACTTAAACATCACCAGGCATCAATATATTACAACTGACATTGTTCACATCAAGTACACTGTCTAAATATTACATATCCATAGCATAAATTGTTTGAGAGTTTTCAAAACATAACATCCTAACACACTTGGTATTATTCTTCAGCTTATCTGTTACTTGAGAATACAAGTCATTTTGAAAAACGTCAACATATGGAATCTTGGTGAGTTCATAAGCAGGGTTGTTATGAAAATGTTTTGTGCAGTTTATAAAACCCAGAAAATTTGATATTTTCTGAAAAGACAATTATTTATACTAAAGTGTGAAGATCCATAGGTTTGTGCATGAATGATTTCAAAGTGTGTATAAACGAGAAGTTTTGCATTATAGTTATTGAAAATACAAGTGAATGGTGTTGATTTCCTCAAAAAACTTGATGTTTTCCGATAATATAATATGATTGATTCGAATTATTATACCGTCACAATGAATGATTTTGGATTCCCTTGATTACTTAGATAGTATTGGATTTATTATGTGGGTCGTTATAACCATGCATGATAAAGACTAGTTCGTCTGTCTTAGCATTCTAATGAACGACATAATTGATCTTAAGATTTTGTCACCCTAGACTAGCCGAGTCTAACTGTAGCGAACAACTGAGGTGTGGGGGAGTCACCCCCGTATAAATCTATACACAAACTCTCGTTCTCCCTCCAGGAGACTTTGATTATAACTACAGTATACGACTGACACTTAAAGGTGTCGCCCATTATTACTCACTTAATCCAAACGAATTTGATTACCATTGATTAACGACCTAAACTTTTTTACTTGAATCGATGGTAAGCCTAACAAACAGGGAGAAGAGGATTACGAGGTCCTACTAATTACGTATGTTATTTAAGGCTGTTGGGTATACGAACGATACGTTAGCCCATTTCGCATATGATTTATTTGGATTACTAGCAATGCTAATGGGCCACTGAGGTCCAATAGCACGTAAAAGCCATTGAGGGTCCCTTAAGCATGTAATTGGGTCACAGGAGGCCCAATAGACATGTATTATTATTGTTAGGCCCAAAACTCATGTTAATGGGTCACGAAGGCCCAATAAGCATGATTAGAATCTTTTAAGCCCAACAATTTGAATATTTACTTGTTTTAGGTATAATTGTTGGAAGTTTGATTGAACAACTGTTAAATCGCAAAGGCACGAAGCTTGTCGATTGTTTATAACGATATTTGAAAATATATGTATATTCTTCATTCTATTTTCATAAGTTATAATTTCGTATTTTTGACCCAAATATCTTAATAATAAAATAATTAACTAAAAAATATTGGTTTGAGCTATTCAACCCTTCTTTAATAAAAATGACAATCTTAGTCCCTTTTTATAAAAAAAATGACATTTTGGACCCTTAAATATTTTTCTTGATATTTTGGCCCATAGAGTTATTTAAATAAGGTTTTTAACCCAAAATTTACTTTTTGGCAGTTTCAGCCCCCTTTAGTAAAAGATTTTCATTTAAAGTCCAAACTTTTCGCAACTTTTATAATTTTGACCCAAAATTCAAAAAGTTTGCATTTTTTTATCCTTTTTGGAAAAAATGGTCATTTAACCCCTGAGATAGATTTATTTACCCTTTTTACACACTTTTTTGATAAATTTACCATTTCAATCTCGTAAAACATGTTTTTACACAATTTTGGGCCTATGGGCCGAAAAGCCTAAAAATTTAGCCCATTAGGCTACAATTAACATTTCTAGTCCTTTGAAAAGCATAATATTCATACAAACATCTATTTTAACTATTTTGACCCTTTTGGTCCTTATGAAAACCGTGAATGACAAACTTTATCCCATCTTTTGTTTATTTGACAAATATAGCCCAAAAATTGGTTTTATGTTGTAATATGTTTATTATAACCTTAGAGGGTAATTTTTCTTGACTTTTTTAATGTAATATGTCTTAGATCACGTATATTTTCCTCCTTGAGCTATAGATCTCAAGATTTCTTTCCTTGTTGGCACATATTTACCACATAAACACATGAATACACACATAACATACACATACACATAGATCTACACATTTTACTTGTATTCTCCCCCATTAACTTGTGAAAACTGAAAATAGAGGGGTATGAACGCACCTTTGTTTGTTGTTCCCATTTGAAGAAAGAAATTGAAGAGTTTGATGTTGTTTTCGTCCCTAGAAAGCTTCTTAAGAAGACTTTGGCTTAGATAGGTTCTAAGAAGCATGATCATGAACTTTCATGAGTTAGAAGGAGATTTATAAAAGATTCAATACGCTAAACCATGGATCTAAGCATCAACTTACCTAGGATGATATTTTTGTGGAAGAACCTCCTTGGAATGCCCTAGATCTCGAAATTTTGATGGAGGAAAGGAAAGTGTTCTTGAGAGAATTTGGAAAGAGTTAGAAATGAATTATGTGTGTGTGTCTACTTTCGGCCGAGATTAAGACGAAACAAGAAGAGGTTGCATGGGAACATGAGAAGGCTTGTATGTTTGGAGTGTAATGAGCCTAGTTATCCACCAAATAAAAATGAGGTGGCACCACACAAGTCAACTCTCTAAATCTCTCCTGTTTTGTTTGGGCCAAGAACTTGGGCTAAGAGAAAGATGAAGTAGTTTAGTCCAAATCCTTTCCTTGGTTCGAATTTATGAGGCCTAATAATTATTTTTTTGGCCCATTGGGCCTTTTGGGAAACTCACGGTCCATTTTGGTATAAAAGAATGGATTTATGGCCCATTAGGGCTAATTAGATTTGTTATGGCCCAATAAGGCCCATTAAAGATAAACTAGTCCATTTTAGGCTTATAAGGCCCAAAAAGTTTAAGTATCATGAGAGTGGGTCCAATTAGAGCCCATATAAGATTTCTAAGCCCAAAATAATCAAATTGGAAGCTTATTGGTCCATTAGACCCAATGAGGAAGTCCCAGTCCAAAATGGACTTAATCAAGGATTTTTAGGGTTTCCAACCTTTAGTTGACTATTTGAATGTCTGTATAGAGTATTTGATGGAATTTTCTTGTCATTGAATGAGTACCATTCATGTTTTCAAGTTTTGGTTACAATGTTATCCTTGTTAAGGGTTTTACAAAGCATTAGAATTCCCAGTTGTGACATAAATCATAGAGACATAATGTAGAATATCACAATACACAAATAAGCACCGAGTATTCAGTCACACAAGGATACCACTCATGGTAAGTATAGTGAGAAGACTCACCTCGAATGATGAATAGCTCCTATAGACGTTTCTGCTGCGCACCAGCCACTAACTCTGTGCTAAACCCACAATTATCCCAATTAGGAACTAAGTCCAAAACTCTCACTCATTAGGTATAAAGGTAGTCCACTAACCAGCCCAACAATGACCTAAACCCCATTGGGCCCACCAAGGCCCAATAATAGATGGGATCTCCTAAGTACCAATTCTCGATCTAAATGGTAAGCCCAACTTAGGGGCCCAAAGTACAATATAATATTTCTCTGCTCAAAGTCTCTAATACACTAACCCAAACATCGAGGCCCAATCCCTAAGGCCCATTAAAATATATAACCCAAAAGGCCACGGTAAGGTTACGCGGGACGTACCTCCCTTGGTACGCTCAGCGTACACTAGCATGCACGAATCTGATCGGGGACCTCAACGCAGTACGCGGGGCGTACTAGAATTACGTTCGGCGTACGCCCAGTTATGCTTAATCCATTCTCTTTGTCTTAACCCGTTAAGACCTTAGCTCATTTCTCAGATCTGGGCTCCCTAATGGCTCTTACTCCATAAAGTCTGGGACTTTAAGCCTTTGCATGGCTGATAAAGTCACAAACACCCAAAACTCTCATTCTCTTGATTAAAAATACTCATATCTCATGCATGAGGTGGTTCCCACGTCCAAGACCTTATTTTTATGGATCCTCTTCACTAGAAACCCTTATAATGATAGATATTAGGCTCTGGAGTGCAACAACTCATAAATCTTCAAGCTTTGGGACCAAAAATCCTAAAATGGACCATATTATGCACAAATCAAAAAGGATGAGAAAACTCTAAGCTTTATAACTTTAGATGATGCTCCATCCATAGGAAAGCTCAGATCTAAAGCCTAGACTCCAACTCTATTCTCTTCCATGCTCCATCTTCACTCCAAAGATGCCATAAAACACTTATAAGCTCACAATGGTCACACACAAGCTCAAGATAGAGGATTATGGTTTAGGGGGGTTTATTGAATGAGGATGGTGGCCACGAATGAGGCCATCTCATTCTTTATATAGGGACAATCCTCTTAATTAGGGTTTCCTTCTGTGCCTAGTACGCCTATCGTACCCTATGGTATGCCCAGCGTTCTAGGCGGCTCAGCTTAAATGTCACGCACATGAGTACGCTAAGCGTACACACACGTACGCCCCGCGTACTCCGCTGCCAACAATTTCAACTAAGGGACTTATCTTGCCAAATCATCAACTTTCATTGCTTCCTCCTCGACATAACCTCAAATCCCACGAACCTCATACCCTCGGATAGGTGACGAGATGCCCTAAGCTACTAGCAACTTGTCACAACCCCGAGACTCCCTCTTGCTCGGTTGCAGCCCAGGAACCCAAATCACGGAAGATCAGAAACATGATGTTGCATTATTATTCAATGAATTTGTAATTATCTTTTGTTTTAGTAAGGGTAATCACATAATAATAATAAAAATCGGATTTTATTAGTTAAAAACAGTTTTGGTAATTATCCTTCAGCAAAACAGCAAGAGATCCCGAGATATCCTCTGCCTGACAGCTAAACTCACCAAGATCCCAATGTGGACTCGTCGAGTTCATCGAACTCGTCGAGTTTCTCATTGGGACTTGACGAGTTCATCAGTCAGAGGGCCAAAAAAATGAATTTTAAAGCATGAATGAACATACAAGGCATCAATACAACAGAAACCAATCAAGGCTCTGATACCACTGATGGGTTTTATACAAAAGAACATCATATGTGCTCATGCAAACCCTAAAGCTTGGATCTAGGTTTCTCTATTGTACATGCAATTCATCCAAGACTTATGAACCCTAGATCTAGCATACATATTTCGAAATTATCATATAAAATCAAATATAGATGACTACCTCATAAAGAATGGCTTGAATCTTCTTGTCCTTGAGCTTAGAGTCACAAATGTCACTCCTCTAATGGGTTACCAACACCACAAGCAAGAGAATGATCTTGGAGAGAGGGGAGGAGACACAATTTCGGTGATGAACTCTTCTAGGGCTTCCAGTGGACGAAATATGATGCCCTAAGGGTTCTATTTATACTTGTGTTGCTAGGCTTTCAGTCAAAACCCTAATGGACAACTTAGGCCTTAAGCAATCCAAGGAACCTTCTGGAATAGGGCCCTTATGGCCGAACTTAAGATGGACAATCCTTAATTTCATCCATGCCTAGTCATAAGGCTTCTCAGCCCAATATTCAACTATCACACAATTGACAGTTCCAGTCCCCTTTATTTAATTAATCTCTTTTTGCCTAAGAATTAATTCTTAATTAACTATTGCCTAATATTATATGATTTCTCCTATATTTTTCATATAATATATTAATAAACCATAATTACCTCTCTTTCTCCTTGAATCATCTTATCAAGTTACTTTGGTGAAGGCAACCCAAAAGGACCATGCACAACCGGGTCAAGTACATACCAAATATAGTTACGGGCTTAGACACTAATCCAACAATAACAAGGTTAATGAATCAAAGAGCACGTTAGAATCTTTTTACTCACAAAAGTCAAGAAATGATGCAACCTTGCTAGATCTATGCTTGAGCCTTCCTTCAATGTACACTACAAACACCTTGATCTTCAAGCCTCACTCAGAAAATGACAAATAAGTTCTCAAAATGGATTTTAAGCTCAAAACAAGAGGAAGAGAGTTAGGGTTTCTAATGGTTCTCTCTAAGGATTGATGAAGGATGAGATAGAGCTAACCCTAGAGATTAATGATGCTTAAATAGCCTCTAAAGCCCTAAAAGAACACTTAGTCCATGAGTTGGGGCTCGTCGCGCCCAATAAAAGGTGCCCCACGTCATTTTATGATTAATTCCATATTTACAGATTTCAACGAAAAAACAAAACAATATCATATTAAAGTATACATAGGGAATAAGGATGTAACAATTCTCCCCACTTGAATAAGATTTCCTCATCGAAATCTACTATGGAAAATTACTTTGGATTGTGCTTGTGTATCTCCTCTTAAAGTTCCCAAGTCCACTCGAAACGCTTCCTATGTTGTCGATGCACCTTCACCAAACCATGTACCTTGTTGCTTAAAGACTTTATCTTCCTATCCAAGATTGCGATCGATTTCTCGATATAATTCAGGCGCTCATCCACCTGAATACCATATAATGGAACTACCGTAGAATCATCTGTTAAGCACTTTCTCAACTTAGAAACGTGAAAAGTGATATCGATCTGGCTAAGATCCTCAGGTAGATCCAACTGGTAGGCGACCATGCCCACCCTGTCAATAACTCGGAATGCCTAAATAAATTTGGAACTTACCCCGCTTCCAGAATTGGATGACACATTTTCCATGATAACACCTTCAGAAGTACAAAATCTCCGACATGAAACTCAGTATCAGACCGATGTTAATCTACATATCTCTTCTTCCGGCTCTGCATGGTTTAAATCTTCTCGCAGACCTACTGGATTAACTCAATGGTTTTGAGCCAACCTCCCCATGACTCTCTAACCTACCTATCCCCATCTAATCACGGTTCAACACTTCCTCCCATCAAG
The DNA here is from genome assembly GCF_002870075.4 of Lactuca sativa. Classification (NCBI taxonomy): domain Eukaryota; kingdom Viridiplantae; phylum Streptophyta; class Magnoliopsida; order Asterales; family Asteraceae; genus Lactuca; species Lactuca sativa. The sequence goes on along the minus strand of NC_056631.2, from coordinate 223,867,838 downwards.
AATCTTGAAGGGAGGACTATCAATGCTGGAATTAAAGTTATTATTGTAATACAATTCATATAAAAAATATATGAATCTGAAATCCTACCAATATCAACGACAAATATATCAACATATCCTATAATGTCTAAGTGATCCTCTCACTCTGATTGTTTGTTTGTAGTTAATAAGAATTTCTAAAATGCAACTGAGTACCTAAATCAGCGTGGAACCTCGTCCAGAATCTTGAAGTAAAACAAACATCACGATCTAAAACCACCAAAATCGGCACACCGAGACGAGAAACGATATCCTGAATGTAAACGTCAACTAATTTCTCGGTCGAAGGTATCTCCTGGATAGCAATAAAGTGGGCACTCTTGGTTAGTCGAGCCACAATAAACCATATATCATCTAAATCCTAGTAATGTTCTGAAGTTTCGTGTAACGCCCGATTCCTAGTATGTATTTTAAATAAATTTATTCACTTTTGTATAGGACATCGAGGAGTTGGAGGCCCAAGCTCGTCGAGTAGGAACGAAATTAGGACGCGGAACTTAAAGCCTACTCGACGAGTTGAGAGCCTCAACTCGACGAGTAGGGCTGCCAGAATGAAACCCTAATTTTTAGGGTTTAGCACCCTATTTAAATACCTTAACCTCAAAATTTTGGCCTCATTCGCAGCCTTCATCATCCCAAACCGTATCCACGAAACCCTAATTCATTTTTTAGTGTATGGAGCCATTTTTGTGCATTCTTAGTGAATTTGAAGAAGAGGATTCTAGAAGAAGGAGCAAGGACGTGAAGGAGAAGAGTAGATCTAGAAGTTAAGCTCCATTTATGGTTCATTGGAGGTATAAAGATCCTATCTTGTCTATTCAATGTTTAGATCTCGTTTTAGAGTGATTTTTCCATGTTTTGGTCCAAGAATGCTAGTCTTTGGGACTTGGACGTCCAATGTGGGGAAAACCGTTTAGATCTAGGGTCTTTAGAGGACTTCATCGCATAGAGGTGCCAACTTTATGGCCATGAAGGTCCCATGCAACTTATGTGCCATTCTTTTGGCCTTTTGAGCAAAGTAGTCCATGCATGCAAGTAAAGATAGGAACTTTACGTCATATATCAACCCTAGGGGACGAGATATGTTTACTAAGGAAACTCGGCGAGTCTAAGACAAGAGTCAACAGGTTGGCCATGGTTTTTGGGTTTTGAAGACTGGGGAACTCGACGATTTCAAGGAGGAACTCGACAAGTTGTGTTGAAAAGTCCCGACTCTTTTATAAGGAGGAAATCAATGAGTTCATGAATGAACTCAATGAGTTAGATCATGATCTCAAGGTTTTATGATTCATGGAACTCGACGATTTGATGGACCAACTTGGCGAGTTGAGTCAACGAGGATGTTCACTTTGACTTTGACCAAACTTGACCCTTAAGGGGTTACGAGTATGAAAAGGGTAATTAAAGGAAATGTTTATGCATAGGAGTCTGAGAGGGGTTGATTTCAGAGTAGGAGTTGTTGCAGCTATTTCAAGTTATCGAGGTGAGTTACCCTCCAGTAGAAGTGGGTCGAGGCACCAATGTCGACCCACTCGTAATTGATTATAGTTGAGATGATTGTCTTTGTGACAATTGTCTGGTATGCCACTATTTGTTATGCTTTATGTGATAGTGTTCTATGATATTATGTGATATTGGTAGGAGGGGTAGGTTAGACCCCGTAGCCGGTTGAGATAAACCAAAAGGTAGGTCGTAAAGTTTGGGATGTTACAAGTTGGTATCAGAGCCTTGGTTTGAGGGATTTGGACACACCTTCAGGGGTTTCTGGACTCAAATCTAGGGCTTGAAAGATTTTTACAAGAAATTTTTTTTTCTAAAAATTAAAATAAAGAGTTTTGAGAAAAAAAAAACCAGGTATATGATGCGTGCAATTGGCCGAGCTCAAGTAAGTTTTCCCCAAGATACCCATACATGTTTGCTATGATATATGATGAGAACTGCATGCTAGATTAGGGTTAAAGATCTAGGAAGGATGCCTTATTTGCCTATTGTATGAGAACCACATGCTAGATTAGGGCAAAGGATCTAGGAAGGATGCCTTATTTACCTATTGTATGAGAACTGCATGCTAGATTAGGGCTAAGGATCTAGGAAGATGCCTTATGTGCCTGCTGTATGTGCTTACTAAATTGCATGATAGTACTGACTAGTCAGTGACATGATATCCTGATTAGGAGATGCTTGGTTTTGGTTACTCAATGCCTGAATGCTGCTTGGTTGTGCTTTTAGGAGTCCTAGTTATCTTTAACAAGCTAGTAAATGAATACGTTAAGTTACATATTACAAGGACTAAATAATTTTAGAAGGTTAGGTCTAGCCCTATTTCACAGCTCTTGTTTGAGTCCAACCATTGTAGGGAAAGACCTCTCATTCAAAGAATTATCTAGTCTTAGTAATATGTAATGGTATTCGCGAGCTAGCTAGAGAGAGATATCAGGGACTTCTTATGCAGCTGATGGTGGAGAGTGGGTCGGAGATTACCCTAGGGTAAGCCTAGGATGAGATTAGTATAGTGAACAGTAGTAGTGAAAGGGACTTGGTGGAGTCAAGACAATTATTGAGGAAAGTACGGATAGATGTGGAAGGTAGTATGGGCATGTACTACTGAAAACAGAGCATCCTTACTCGAATCAAGGAGAGCTGAGATTAAGCCAGGGAACTTGTAAGTTTGAAACCTCTGGAGGATATGTATGACCCTAATGATTGTGTGTTTTGTTTCAGAATAGTGGTGACACGCACGGAGCGGGAGGTTCAGGGTCTGGGTCAGGTTCGGGACAGGTTCCGAGCCGGTTGATGACGGATTGCATGAGTTCATCGCTTCTGAGATTACGAGAGGCATGCTTGAGGTGACCCAAGTGATTTTCGGGTGGATCAAGGAAGGGATCATCGAGCTGATGGAGGAACACCTTAGGGAATTCAGGAGTGGCAAGGCAGATGGCTAGTCAATGAGACATACACTCTCCTTCAAGGATTTGAGGGGATGCAGAGTGCCAGATTTCAGCGGGGTGAAGGACCCCAATGTGGCTAGGCGATGGATTGAAAACATTGAGTTTGCACAGTTGACGAGCTTCTACCCTGAGGGGTCGATGGTTAGGTATGTTGCATGTTGTTTAAGAGAGAGGGCCAGAGACTGGTGGGAGGCAGTCAGTGACATGTTTGGAGACCCAACCATTGAGGCTATGACCTGGTTGGACTTTGTGACCAGATGTCGAGCTGAGTTCGCACCAGTTGTGGAGATTCAGCAGCTAACCATGGAGTTTCTTGATATGAGATATACAACTGAGTCAGTGGTGGAGATTACCGCCAAGTTTGGGGAGAGGGACTTATTGGTGCCTCAGTATGCGGGTGATGAGGAGATATGGAAGACCCGGTACCATTATATATTGAGAGCTGAAATTTGGAAACATGTTAGCTACTCAGCATGCCAGACTTTGGAGGATATGATAGCGAGGGCGAGCGAGAGGAAGATTGACATAGAGTACCTCAGGAAGAGGAAGGCAGAGACGGGGCAGAAGACTGGGGTTTCTGTGAAGAAACCCAAGGGATTCGACTTGAGGTTGAAGGGTCAATAGGGCCAAGAGCTACTGTGGGAAATGCGACCGATCACATGAGGGAGTTTACAATGCTGGGGAATCGGGCTACTACAAGTGCGACAAGACTGGGCAATTTAGCAAGGATTATACAGCTCCTACCCCCACTATTCAGACATTAGACCTGATTTGCTTTCATTGCAATCAGAAGGGTCATAAAAAGGCCAACTGCCCTAGACTGACATCAGGAGCGCCAGTGATGGAGCCAAATCCAACGACCTTGCGGATCACGGATGGCCGACGGGGCAAGACAGATGCTCCAGTGGTGAGGAACCGAGCCTTCCAACTAACAGCCGAGGAGGCACATGCCGTACCGGATGTGGTTACAGGTATGTTTTGTTTTCCCTATCCCTAATTACATGTCGGTTATGATATTCATGTTTTATGTTCTATGTGCTTTTTTAGGATCGTTATGTGTGAACGGTATCCCAGTACAGGTGTTATTTTACTCGAGGGCTACCCCGATCATTTGTATCTCTTGTGCTCAGCAAGAGGTTTGCTGAGTCTTCGGACATCTTGGATTGTCCTCTAGAGGACGAGATTGCTGACGACCAATCTGTCCAGGCATCAGAGGTCTACAGGGATTGTGTCTTGAGAATATATGACGAGCGTTACCTCATGGATTTGGTTCCCATTTCTTTACATGGGAAAAAGGTCATCATAGGCATGGATCGGTTGAGCCCTAATGCGGTGGTGATCGACTGTGTGCAGCAGTTGGTACGTGTCAGGACCCCAAGTGGGGAGTTTGTGATTTAGGGCGAGAGGTCGCAATGTGGACTAGCTTTGTACTTAACAGTAAGGGCTAGGCAGTACCTTCAAGAGGGTTATTCAGGTTATGTCGCTTACGTCATGGATAACCGGTAGGCGGGTAAGGCGACCGTGAGTGATGTGCCAGTTGTGCGAGAGTACCCGAACATATCTCCAGAGGAATTTCTTGGGATACCTCCGGGGAGGCAGGTGGAGTTCAGGATTGACCTAGTTCGTGGTGCGTCTCTCGTAGCCAAGGCACCATATCGGTTGTCTCTCCTCAAGATGCAGGAGTTGTTTAGACAGCTGCAGGAGCTGTTAGACAAGGGATTTATCTGGTCGAGCAGTTCCCCTTGGGGAGCCTCGATCTTGTTTGTGAAAACGAAGGACGGGTCACATCGGATGTGTATAGACTACCGGGAGCTGAACAAGGTAACGGTGAAGAACCGTTACCCACTCCCGAGGAGTGATGATCTCTTCGACTAGCTTCAGGGGGCATCTTGGTTTTCCAAGCTAGATTTGCGTTCAGGCTACCACCAGATGCGAGTCAGAGATGAGGATGTGAAAAAGACTACTTTCCAGACTCGCTATGGCCACTATGAGTTCGTGGTGATGCCCTTTGGGCTCACCAATGACCCTGCCGCATTCATGGACCTCAGGAATCGTGTATGCGGGCCGATGCTAGATCGGTATGTGATAGTGTTTTTTTATGACATCTTGGTTTACTCCAAGATGTAGGAGTACCATAAAGAGCACTTGCGAGAGGTTTTCGATACCCTGAGGAGGGAGAGCTTGTACGCCAAGTTCTCCAAGTGCTAGTTCTGGTTGCACGAGGTGCAGTTTCTGGGGCACATTGTTAACCAAAACGATATTTTGGTCGACACAGCCAAAGTGGAGGCCTTTATGATATGGCGGGTTCTGAACTCTCCATCTGAGATTTGGAATTTCCTTGGGTTAGCAGGCTATTTTCATAGATTCATACAGGATTTCTCCAAGATAACCATACCCCTTACCCAGCTGATGAAGAAGGCCATTGTATTTTGCTAGGGGCCTGATCAGCAGGCAGCGTTCGAGACCTTGAGGCAGAGCTTGTGCGGGGCGCCAATATTATCCCTACTAGAGGGATTTGAGGATTTTGTAGTATACTGTGATGCGTCCATCTCGAGTTTGGAGCAATGTTGATGCAGAGAGGACACATCTTTGCCTACCCCTCGAGGCAGCTGAAGCCTTACGAGGTGAACTACCCGACGCACGACCTGGAGTTGGGGGCGGTTGTTTTTGGCTTCAAGATTTGGCAACACTACCTCTATGGGGTCCTTTGTACCATTTACACAGACTACAAGAGCTTGAGGTACCTCATTGATCAGCTGAATCTAAACATAAGGCAGCGTTGGTGGTTAGATGTGGTGAAGGATTACGACTGTGAGATCGTCTACCACCTGGGGAAGGCCAACGTTGTGGCCGATGCAATTAGCTGCAAGGCAATCGCAGCCTCGATACGAGACATCTGTCTGAGGATGAAAATGGTAATGTCTCTTTTGGAGTAGATCCAGTAGGCCCAGTAGGAGGCTATGAAGGAGGAACACAGGAAGAGTGAGCGTATTGTGGGTCACATTTCCTCCTACAACTATGATAGCCGTGGGGTGTTGACAGTCCACCGCAAAGTGTAGGTTCCATACGTAGGCGGTGTGCACCAGATCCTGATGGAGGAGGCACACAATTCAAGATTTTCCATCCCTCCCGGGGCGAAAAAGATGTATAGTGATCTTCGCTCTGATTACTGGTGGCCCTTCATGAAGCGGGATGTAGTCTGGTATGTTCAGAGGTGCTTGACCTGTAGGAAGGTCAAGGCCGAGCACCAGAGATCTCAAGGCAAGACATAGCCGCTGAATATCCCTGTGTGGAAATGGGAGGATATTACTATCGATTTCATCACGAAACTTCCTACGACCGCACAAGGAGTGGATTCGATTTGGGTCATTATGGATCGGTTGACCAAGAGTGCCCATTTCATTCCGATCCAGGAGAGCATTTCAACCAAGAAGCTGACCGACATCCACATCAGGGAGGTAGTAGCTCGACATGGATTGCCAATTTTCGTGATTTTCTAAACGAGATGTATGGTTCACTTCTAGATTCTGGAAGAGCTTTCATGACGAGTTGAGTACTCGTCTGAACTTTATCGGAGCTTTTCACTTGCAGACGGATGGTCAGATTGAGAGGACCATACAGACTTTGGAGGATATGTTGCGGGCGTGTGTCTTAGTCTTTAGTGGTAGCTGGGATCACTACCATCCTCTGGAAGAGTTTTTAAACAATAATAGCTACCAAGCTAGTGTCGACCGAACTCCCTTCGAGATTCTCTATGGGAGGAAGTTCAGAACCCCGATATGCTGGGGTGAGGTTGGACAGAGGGTCAAGAGGAGTACCGAAGTGGTACTCAAGACAACAGAGAGGATCCAGCAGGTCTGGAGTAGACTCCAGACGGCCCAGAGTCGACAGAAGAGCTATGCCGACATACGACGATCAGACCTGCAGTTTTAAGTAGGAGATATGGTCCTCCTGAACATGTCACCTTGGAAGGGTGTCATCTGGTTCAGGAAGCGATGCAATTTGGGCCCCAAATACATTGGATCATTCAGGGTATTGGCCCAGGTAGGCCGGGTGGTGTATCGAATGGATCTGCCAGCTGAGCTTAGTCAGATCCACAACGACTTTCATGTCTCCCAGGTGCAGAGGTGCTTGGTAGATGACGCCGCAGTGGAGCCTTTAGAGGATATTCAGGTGGATGACAGCCTGAACTAAATCGAGTGACCGGTAGCCATCCTCGACTAGAAGACGAAGGATCTGAGGAACAAGAGGGGACGATTAGTGAAGGTGCAATGGCAGCACCGTAAGGGCTTAGAATGGACTTGGGAGCCAGAGGACGAGATGAGGGAGCACTATCCATAGCTATTTCCTGATGCAGCAGACTTCGAGGACAAAGTCTAAAATAAGTAGGGGAGATTTGTAATGCTCGGTTCCTGGTATGTATTTTAAATCAATTTATTCATTTTTGTACAGGAACTCGACAAGTTGGAGGCCCAAACTCGTCGAGTAAGAACATAATTTGGACACAGAACATATAGCCTACTCGACGAGTTGAGAGCCTCAACTCGACGAGTAGGGATGCCAGAATGAAACCCTAGTTTTCACGGATTAGCAGCTTAGTTAAACATCTTAACCTCCAAAGGCTGGACTCATTCACAGCCTCCCTAACCACGAAAACCTAATTTATTTTTGAGTGTCTTGAGCCATTTTTATGCATTCTTTGTGAATTTGAAGAAGAAGATTCTTGAAGAAGAAGCAAGGACGTGAAGGAGAAGAGTAGATCCAGAAGTTGAGCTTTATTTCTGGTTCATTGGAGGTATAAAGCTCCTATATTGTCTATGATGGGTTTTATGTACTCTAACATTCCTATGGTGCACATAAAACCCTAATTCTTTGGATCTAAGTTTTCTCTAATTATACATGCAATATTGTTTTCCAAAGAATGAAGCCAAAACTAGTATAAAAACTTTGATATATGAATCATAAAACTAGCTAAAAGATTACCTTTTGATGTAGCTAGTAGAACTTTAGCCTTAAGCGAACTTAGCACCCCAAGTGTTGTGCCTCAAACAAGTCACAAACACCAATAAACAACTATACGGATATGAGAGAGGTTATGGAGACTCAAAATCATATTCTTCTTGTTGTAATGCAAAGTGGTAACCAATTTTAGGCATAGAGTTACATATATATAGTGTAGAATTCTAAGAGTCATGAATAACCCTAACTTTTACACTTAATCTTATGATCCACGCATTAGATTTGGACTAATACTTCATGCACTAACCCATACACTTATCCCATCACAAATCAATCATGGATCATTAGCCCAATCCATATGTACCAATTTAATTAGTCTCTTTTAATCACTAAATTAATTCTAAATTAATTCTTGACCAATACTAATTGAATAATATGTTTTCTCAATTAATATATTATACTTATAATATATTAATAAATCACGAATAACCTCTTTCTCAAATATCCATCTATCAAATTGTTCTGGTGAAGGCAACCTGATATGGACCATGCTACTATCGGGTCAAGTGCATACCAATTATAGTTATGGGCTAAGACACCTAATACAAGAGTCTCCCACTTAGATAAGTCTAATAACTATTATTGCCAATGCAACGTAAAATCCGATTAGAAATCTTAGCTCTCAATAAGCCGATGTCATACTCTGATGCGTCCATTAGATAATTGATCATATAATCCTCTGTTCTTCAAGATATCATACGGACAAATACAGGGAACATAGGCATACTTATTGTCCAGTAGTTTGTTTCCGGATTTCTGATTTTGTTGACATAGAACTTAATTGAACACATCAATTTAATCCTAACCGGGCCCGCCACATAATTCAAAACAAAATCATCGAGGGGCCCAAGATATCGCTTTTGATCATCTTAGGATAAAAGGAACAGATAAACTTCAACTTATATGCTTGTACTAACTATTCGTTAAATCAGACACAACAACATGTTTTATAACATCAAGTTACTGATGCTTTTTCGCACTGTCAATGTACAACCAAATCATAATCAACAACTCATATATCTTGGTTTGAAGTCTATACGATATTATCATCTCACAATCACTCGTGATAAATTCCATGAAGTGATTCACGTGAGTGTGGGTTTAGTCCAATACTCAAATCTTATTTCAAGAGCACTAATGAATGTTTGTAGCAAACTTTGCTATGTGTAACACCTTAGAAAATCTTACAAAAACCCATTCATGATAGTCTACTTTCATAGCCTACTTCCAAAGTATGATCGATTGTACATGGCTTGAATAATCTTATTATTCTAGAAGTCAAAACATGCGAAATGTAACAATAGTGAATAATTGACACAAGATAGTAACTTTACTTATAAATAAAACTCTTTTTATTCAATCATCAAATGTCAATTACATTTTAGCTATTGCAAGTTTCTAATTATCTATCTAATAACTAAAAGCTAATATCGTCCTTCAGCCCAATACTTCTAGCGTGTTGCAAGTGCTTAAACCCACTCAGTCCCTTCGTAAGGGGATCCATTGGGTTCTCCTCTGACGATATACCCTTCATTACGAGGAGTCCTTCTTCTACTCGATGTCTTATGAAGTGATATTTTATGTCGATGTGTCTGGATATGCCATGATCCATTGGTTCCTTGGCTAAGGCGACTACACCTTCGTTATCACAGAACATCTCCATAGGCTCCTTTACGGTTGGTATAAATCGAAGGTCTCCGATGAAGTTCTTTAGCCATATCGCCACCTTCGACTCTCTACTTGCTGCTATGTACTATGATTTGCATCATGAATCAGCTACAATCTCTTGTTTGGAACTTTTCCATGTTACTAATCATCCATTTAAGGTGAATATCCAGCCTTACTGAGAGCGGAAATTATCTCTGTCGATCTGAAAGTTGGCATCATTATACCCTGTCTCTCTCAACACATCACTCCCACCGAGGGTTGGGACCCAGTCCTTAGTCCTCTGCAGGTACTTAAGAATGTTCTTTACCACAATATAGTGAGCTTTACCTAGATTCCCTTAATATCTACTAACCACGCTCAAAGCAAAGGCTACATCAGGGTGAGTACATGTCATAGCATACATGATCGAGCCAACAACAAAAGCATATGGTATTCGACTCATTTTTGCTATTTCAGCATTGGTACTTGGACTCTAATTCTTACTCAGTTTGGTATCGCTATGGATAGGTAATTCTCCTTTCTTGGATTCCTCCATGTTAAAACGCTTCAACACTTTGTCCAAGTTGATAATTCGACTAATTCCTATTAGTCTTTTACTCCTCTTTCTCAATATCATTATCCCCAGAATATAAGTAGCTTCCCCAAGGTCCTTCATAGCGAAAAAAACTTCCCAAGCCAGGACTTAACCTCTTACAAGGTTGGGATGCCGTTTCCTATGAGCAGTATGTCATCCAGATACAATACCAGAAAGCTAACTATACTCTCACTAGCTTTGACACGCATGACTCATCTTCGCTTCATGAAAAACCAAACTCTTTGACTTTCTCATCGAAACACAGATTCCATCTACGAGATGCTTATTTCAAACCATAGATGGATTTCTCAACCTTACACACTCTATTATGGTAGTTTTCATTGACAAAACCCTCTAGCTGACTCATGTAAACATCTTCAGCCAACTTCCCATTAAGGAAATAAGTTTTGACATCTGTTTGCCATATTTCATAACTATGAAATGCAGCTATGGCTAGCATAACCCTTATAGATTTAATCTTAGCCACTGGTGAGAAGGACTCATCATAGTCAACTCTAGGAGTTTGAGTAAATCCCTTCGCAACCAATCACGTCTTGTAAGTGTGTACTTTCCCATCCATGCCGGTCTTCTTCTTGAAGATTGATTTGCACCCAACCGTCTTACGATCCTGTACATTGTCAACCAAGTTCCAAACTTGGTTGTCATACATGGACTGAATCGCGTTGTCTATTGTATCTTTCCATTGTGCAGACTTAGAGCCTTACATGGCTTCCTTGTAGTTGTTAGGTTCATCCAAGTTTACCAGTGTACTATCACTAACAAACGTGTCACCTTCAGTACTCATATGGAAACCATAACACTCAGATGCCAGTCTAACTCTACTCGAACACTTAGGTTCAACAGGAGTTTCCTACTTGGTTAGAGCGTTAGTGTTTAAGGTTCCTTCATCACTTAACTCTTGAAGCTCTTGAAGCTCAATTTGCCTCCCACCTTCCTCTTAGCATATGAGTTCTCTCTCGTGAAAGATTCCCTTCCTTGCAACTAAGACAACATTGTCACTCGGTCTATAGAAGAGATATCCAAAGGATTTCAGTGGATAGACGATGAAAATACAACGCTCAGTTTGAGGTTCGAGCTTGTCGCAAGTCTCTTTTCTCACAAACACATCGCAACCCCAAACCTTGATGTGTGCTAACGAAGGAACCTTCCCTGTCCACATCTTGTGAGGTGTTTTGGAAACCTTTTTAGTTGGGACTAGATTAAGGATATGGGCGGCAGTCTCTAAGGCATACCCCCAGAACGAGATATGTAATGAGGCTCGAATCATCATGGAACGAACCATGTCCAACAAGGTTCGATTGCGCCTCTCAGCCACACCATTCAACTGCGGTGTCCTCGTTGGCATCAACTGTGAAACAATTTCGCATTCCTTAAGATTTTCGTGAAACTCGATACTAAGATAATCATCACCTCGATCGGATTGGAGCATCTTTATCTTCCTGCCCAATTGACTCTCTACTTCTTGCTTAAACTCTTTGAACTTTTCAAAGGTTTCTGACTTATGCTTGATTAAGTAGATATAGCTATATCTACTGTAATCATCAATAAAAGTCACATAGAAGTTGTTAGCATCCCTTGTGGCGGATCCGAAGGGTCCACACACATCGGTGTGTATAAGTTCCAATAGGCCTTCACCCCTTTCACAAGTACCAGTGAAGGGTGACTTGGTCATCTTTCCAAGCAAACAAGATTCACAAGTGTCATCGGACTTTAATTCAAATGACTCCGGCACTCAATCCTTTTGGAGTTGCACTATACACTTCTTATTAACATGTCTAAGACGACAATTCCATAAGCATGCTTTATCCAAACCATTGGATGAATCGATACGCAATACATTATTACCTAAGTTATCTACAACCACCACAGTTTCATATATACCATTACAAGGCAATGCTTCAAAATAAAATGTACCATTATAATAAGCATTAATACTACCAATTTCATTATTAAAAGAAAAGGTAAAACCTTGTTTATACAAACTATGAAAAGAAATAATATTTCTCCCCATATCTGACGAGCAGCAACAATTATTCCAATCTAAATTTAACCCACTTCTAAGCAATAAAGAATAAACTCCAATCTTGGTGACAAGCTAGTTTTTCCTATTCCCCATGATCAAGTTCATCTTCCTGTGCTCCACATCCCTACTTCCTTTTAGACCCTGCAAATCAGAACAAATGTGAAAACCACATCCTGTATCCAGGACCCAAGAATTAGCATGTGTGAGTTATTAGACAAAATAGTATAAATACTTGCGAAGAAGGGTTTGATCTTCCCAACCTTTATGTCTTGCAAGTAATTGGGGCAGCTTCGCTTCCAGTGCCCTTTTTCATGACAATGGAAGCACTCTGCTTCCTTTGGATTAGGATAAGGTTTAGCAGAACCAACTTTGGTCCCACTAGAAGAGGATCCATCATGGGACATTACCTTGTGGCTCATAGAAGGAGACTTCCTCTTCTTTCCCTTCCCATGTCCAATTTCCAAGACAGGGGCAGTTGCAGTAGGAGTAGAAACAACAAATTTTCCTTTTAGACTACTTTTAGCAGTCCTTAAAAGGCCTTGAAGCTTTCTTAGAGTGACCTCCTCCTTGTTCATAAGATAAGCCATACGAAAATGAACATAACAAGGAGGCAAAGAGTAGAATAATATTTATGGCCAACTCTTCATCGAAGTTGACATTTAACTTCAACAAGCGGTCCACAAATCTTTGCATCTTCTGCACGTGGGCTGTGATGGACTCTCCATACTTCATTTTGGTTGTAATCATGGAGGCTATGATTGCATACATTTCCTGCATAGCACTTTGATGGTAACTTTCCATCATTTCTTGATGCATTTCATAAGGCCAAAAGTCCTCATAGGACTTCTAAAGTTCAGCAAGCATGGTAGCAATCATAATACATGACACTTTGGTCGCGTCCCTCTCATGGGCCTTGTATTCATCAATCTGTTCGGGGGTAGCGGTAGATTCATCATCTCCTTAAGCTCTTTGTCGAGAACATATTCTTTGTTGTAGAGAATGGCTATTCGGATGTTTCAAGTCCAATCATTGAAGTTCGATCCATCAAAATGACCCTTCCACATAAGTTCATGAGGGAGAAAGAGCTAGAAGCAGTTAAGTTTGAAGAAGTGTTGGAAGACATATGAAAAGAACGACAAAGTTTAGATTAGATAAGGATCCTTAATATAGCACCCAAATGAAATTCCTAGATTCTTATGAGATTCATTGAAATTCAAAATTGGCATGTTTAAATCTCGATTATGTCTTTCAAGTTTGTGATTGGGATACCAAGGATCGCAAACAAGGTATGAATAACCATGCAAATTAGCTTGATACACTTAATGTTACAAATCACCTAATCAATGTGCCAGTTGACCTTACACACTCCATTGATCCATGATTAACATCAAGCTACCCTTTGCCACACATTGTCAGTCTCAAACTAGTGTGCCGGTTAACCACACACGCTCCACTAACGACTTAACAACGTGCAAAGTGTAATTTCATGGAATAACACCATTTTCACATTTTTCTAAAGCAACTAAGATTGGGAATTTATAAAAGTTTAGTTACTTAATAATATCATTATACTAATTAATGAAGATTAATGTCCTGTCACACCCCCAAAACCGATGAACGGCGGAAACGTTCTGGGGTTGAAGACGTCATGTACAGTATCACAACAATGCAAGTAGTAAACAAGCAACAACATCATCCATTGCATTAATAATATAATTTCATACAAGTGTGTTATTTCAAGTTATATAGACACCAAAAATATACTTAAAAAATAAAAGAGGAGTCTTGAACGAGCTCCGTCTTCTCAAAAACCTGGCACCAGTACCTGTCTACTGGTGACCTGAGAATACAAGTTATTTTGAAAGAGTTTATCAGCTTTAGAGCTGGTGAGTTCATAAGTATATTAGTGTTTGTGTTTGTATGGAAGCATTTGTAAGATGTTTTGTAAGATGTACTGTGTATGTTTGTAAAAGTTTTGTATTTGATTGAACTCTCCTAGAAAACCCTATGTTTTCTACTAAAAGTAGCCTTCTACCAAGGCATCTAGTATTTGTGTGTGTGTCTCTTGTAAAAGTGTGTATTTTCCCAAATCCGACTATCATTAACAAAAAATATAGTTTTTACATTATTGTTTATTGTGTGAATATCACAAAGTAAAAAGTAAAGGGAAAATGTTATAGTACTGTAATGTAGTAATTAGTAACTACTGCTGTACTAACTACCTTAAACCAAATGTAAATTTTAAGGTAACATGTGATCGGCCTGTGTCTTGCTACCGACTTAGCTGAAAAATGACAATGTAAGATGCCGTAAAAATGACGTTTGGCACCCGTAGACTTGCAAGTCCCACTGTAGCGAGCAGCAAGGTGTAGGATAGTCAATTCAGTATAGATTTATACGCAAACTCAATAGGCTCCCCAATGAAGGAGATTCTGATACAAAAACAGTCATGCCAGGTAGTGCCATGCCCTGCTTAATGGCACACATAAATGTGGTTAATGTATATTCAATGTGATTTGTGTGCTAGCTGTGTTGTGTGTTCTTTCTCTGTCTAGCCTGTATGTTTGTTTCTCATCATAGTGTCTATTGTTTGTTTCTCATCACTCTGTTTCATGTTTGATTCTCATCATAGTATGTATTGACTCATGTATGAACTGAGTCATTGTATGTTTCATTGTTCTAGTAATAGTATCTTCCTAAACTACCCCTATGGTAGCTTACTAGTAAAGTATGAACATGTTTGTATACCCTTGCTACCCAAGGGTATGGAATTGAATGAAAGAAATAACCTTTTATATCTATATACATATACATAATATATATAACTAGGATTCAAACGACCTTCGGACAACTAACCTTGATACCCTAAGACCACAATCATACAAGAACAGGAAGTAGGGTAGACTAGCATTCCTATGTCCTTTCAATCCTACTTATATAACTATATCTATACAGATAAACAGAATATAAGTTTAAAAGAGTTTAAGTAAAAGTATTTGACAATTAAAGGAGTTTGTAATACATTTTGAGGTAAAACATTTTGATAAATAGTTTGGAAAGTAAGAAATCGATTTGCTTGGTAGTCATTAATTACATGTGATTGATATAATAACTATAATTGTTCAACTTGTATTCCCAACCCCCCCCCCCCCCCCCCCCCCCCCGCATAAGAGCATTTAAAAACATTTCAAAGGTTAATTTAGGGGTATGAACTCACCTGTAGTGAGATGTTCTGATGAAAATGTTGGATCAGTTGCTAAGTTCCAAGTGGTGACTTGAGTACACATGCGAATCCTATTTAGCATATATTGATACATATATGAATATAATTAGTGTTATGAACAACTAATTATTGAATTTGGACCACCTTAGGGACTAGTTGTCACACCCCAAAACCATGAACGGCGGAAACGTTCTGGGGCGGAGGACGTCATGTACAGTATCACAACAATGAAAAGTAGTAAACAAGCAACAACATCATCCATTGCATTAATAATATAATTTTAATACAAGTGTGTTCAGTCAAATTATAATAGACACTAAAGTATAAATCAAAAAGAAAGATGAGTCTTGAACGAGCACCATCTTCTCTGAACCTTGGATCGGTACCTGTCTATGGTTGACTTGAGGATACAAGTTATTTTGAAAGAGAGTATCAGCTTTAAAGCTGGTGAGATCATAAGTATTTTAGTGTCTTAATTTGTATGTAAGTATTTGTATGTATATGAACTGTAAGTATTGAAAATGTATATGAACTGTAAGTATGAAAATGTTTAGAATGATCCTAGGAAGCCCTATGTTTCCTACTAATCGTATCCTTCTACCAAGGCATCTAGTGTCTGTGTGTGTCTCTTGTAAGAGTGTGTATTTTCCCAAATCTGACTATCATTAACCAAAAATATAGTTTCTTCATTACCGTGCATCGTGTGAATGTTCACGAAGTGAATGTAATGGGAAAATGAAATAGTACTATGGTGTAGTGTCGAACTACAACCGTACTAATTACCTTAAGTCTAGGGTAATTCTTATAAGTACTGTATTATTTGTATTAAGTGACTACTTTTGTACTCCTATTGCCTTATTTGAGGGATAAGGCATAATGTGATGGCTAGATCCCAGGCTAGACGCTCCCCTGTCAAAGGGATTTTGGGACCTTTACGCGACCCCTGCATATTTGCACGCCATGAACATCCACATTACTATGATCATGTATACCCAATATAACTATCACAATGCGTTGCGATTCATTGGTATAGTTAGATCCTGAACTCGTTCCATGCTATAGCACCTAGTGATGTCTGTCCTACTATCGTATATGTAAGCGCACTCATGTAAACGTCTCTATGTATACGTACTCATGTAAGCGTAATCATGTAAAAGTATATGAACATATGCCTTTGCTACCCAAAGGTACTGAACTGACTGAAAGGAACTTTTATGTCCATATATGTACACATGATATATAACTAATGTTTAAACGACCTTCGGACGGATACCTGATATCCCACTAGACCACATCTCAAGCTCGAAAAGGAAATAAGGTGGATAACCTTCCTAAGTCCTTTAAACATTACTTATATAACTATACATATATAGGCATGCTTATAATAGGGTCTCTATGTAAATGTATCTATGTAAATGTACTCGTGTAAATGTAATCATGTAAATGTACTCATGTAAATGTAATCATGTAAACATATTCATGTAATTGTATAGTAATGTACTGTAATGTTCTGCGTGTGCTAGCTGTAATGTGTGTTCTCTCTCTCTATCTAGCATGTATAATAATGTACTGTGTGTACTAGCTGTAATGTATGTTCTCTCTATCTAGCAATTATTGACTCATGAATGAACTGACTCATTGTATGATATCGCGTTCTAGTAATGGTTCTAATATCTTCCTAAACTACCCATATAGTAGCTTACTAGTAATGTAACTGGTACGTATGATCATGGATGTATACCCTTGCTACCCAAGGGTATTGAATGAACTGGAAGAACCTTTATGACTATATATGTACACAGGATATATAACTAATATTTAAACGGCCTTCGAACGGGTACCCGATATCCCACCAGACCACATCTTAAGCGCGAAAAGAAAATAGGGTGGATAGCCTTCCTAAGTCCTTTCAACATTTATTATATAACTATACATATATAGGCATGCAATTTACAATATAAAAGCATAAAATAAGTTTTGTAAAACCTTTTGAACACGATTTCTATCTAAGAAAAGATCTACTTGATGTCAATCCATAAAACGGGTTGAAAGCATGTGTTTGATAAAACAGTTTAAGTATAAAGAAACATTTGTTTGAAACACAATTATAAATGAGTTTGAAATGAAACATACAGTGTATAATGAACAGTTAAATAAGGAGTTTTAAACATATAAAACGTTTATGAAAATCATGTGAAGAAAACTGTTTGGTAAAACGGCTAATGAGTAGCAAATCATTTAAATGTTGCTTATTAATCACATGTGATTGATATAATAACTAGCATGATTCTACTTGTATCGCCCCTATAAAACATTTAAAAACTTTTAAAACATTAATTAAGGGGTATGAACTCACCTGTTGTGAGTGGTACTGAAGAACTGAAGAGGTAGGATTGCTAGGTGTCAAGTGAAGTCTTGAACACACTCTATGATCCTAGTTAACGTATAATATCACATATATGTATCAAATTAGTCTATAAACAACTAATAAACAATTCAAGACACCCTATGACATGCTAAACACCTTTATCAAGTGTTATTAACCTCTAGGATTGTATCTAAGTGTTGTAGGAAAAAGCTATTGTGTGTAGGGTTCAAGGAAAACTATCCAAATGAGTTTACGGTCTTGAACTCATGAGTTTACAGCCGTAAGCTCATCTTTACAAGACCATTTGTTGTTTTGAGGCTTTTCAAGACCCTAGGAAGCAATTCTACTTAATGACAAGGTCTTTGGAAGAGTTTAGGACATTATATAACTCCTTTTAAGAGTTTACGGCCCTGGGACCAAACCCCATGGAGATTACAGCTGTAATCTCCCTTGGAAGGGTGTTTTTGGTGTTTTCAAGTACCTAATTTAATTAGGAACTAAACTAGGCTAGTGTACAAGGCTTTAGAAGAGTTTATAGCACCTTTTGGCCCTATTGTTTGGAGTTCACGGCCCTGGAACTTCTTGGGCCGTGAACACCTTACTCTTGATGCTCTAAGGGTGTTTTCTAGTCCTAAACACATTAGGTTACATGTCTAAACTAGTTGCATTGCAAGAGGAAGGGACTAGGTGTCACACCCCCAAACCTGAACGGCGGAAACGTTCGGGGGCGGATGACTTCATGTGGTAACGTAACAAATGAATACATAGTAAAGAAAGCAATACAACCATCATATATATAATTGAAAGTTTACATTTTTCAAAAGTTACATGTTCAAAACCAATTACAATATGATGTCAAAATATGAGATTAAACTGGCGCCGCAGCATCTCTTCTTAAAAAGCATATTAGTACCTGAAATTACTGAATCCCTGGGACATACAAGTAATTTTGAAAGAGTAGATCAGCATTTAAGCTGGTGAATTTCATAAGTATTTAAGTGACAATGTTTGAATGAAATGAAATGTTTTATCTTTGTTTGTTTGTGTTTAGAAAATCCTATATTTTCTACTAGTATAAAAGTAGCCTTCACTCAAGACCAATGTTTGTTTCCAAAATGTATGTAAATGTAGAATAACCAATGAGTTTGAAAAACCTTGTAAATCAATGCATTTTTAATACCCCTTGTGAGTTTTATAACCATACTATTGACTCTGAATGCCTATACACAACGTTCTTCAGGCGTTGGAATGTTATGACGTTTGTCACCCCAAACGGTGGACTGCAGCTAACAGTCAGGGCGCGGATTGTCAAGCCCGTATAGATCTATAGACAAACACCATGCTCCCCCTCCAAGGGATTCTGGTATATAATACAGGACTTGAAATGTGTACTCGAACGTACATGAAGTTAGTGTCTCACAAATCCGTGGTATAAAAACAGATCTACTTGTTAAAATGTTACGTTTGTTCTTGTATACGAAAGTAAACTTCTTGAAGTATATGTTTCTAGTACATAAGAGTTAGAAATTTGTTCGTAAAACTATACCTATTATAGTTTCCAAAAAGCGTGTCTTGTTTGTTTAGAAATATTGAGAAAAGGAATCACTTGTTTATGAAAGTATAGATTTTTGGTGTAGAGTCTAGGATAGACAAGAAAAATCTAAGAACAGTTTAGTTTATACATGCATTACAACAACATTATATTTTAAAAGGTAAAATGCTATTGTGACATATGTTATATATATATATATATATATATATAAAAGTTCCTTTAAATGTTTATAAATCGCATGTGATTTGAATATATAACAGTATATAAAAGAGTTTCTTTATGTAACACACGATAATACTCGTGTGTTTTACTTGTAATTCCCCCCCTTGAAAGCATATAAAAGTATTTAGAATAATTAAAACGGTTGATTAAGGGGTATGAAACTCACTTGAAAGTTTGAAGATAGCGAGATGGAAAACCGGGCAGAGTTTCGTCTCGGGAAACGGATTTTCCTCGGGATTCTCGGGAATCTCGGGAGTCTCGGGAGTAAAATCGACCTTCGGGACTTGAGCCAAAAAGACCAGAGCTTCGGGTTTGAACGGACACGAAAAACGAGGCAAAGTGGAGAGAGAGAGAAGAGAAATGAACCCTTTCTTTGGAAACCCTCGCATCCTATTTATAGTAAGGCTGGTCTGCCTCGGTACGCGGGGCGTACGCTCGTACGCAGCGCGTACGCGTACGTCAGGCATAACCGAAGCCTCGACTACCTCGGTTCGGATGGGACGGGTTGCTGGGTACGCGGGTCGGATGGGACGTCGGGTCGGATGGGACGTCGGGTCGGACGGGTCGGGGCTTCGGACGGGTCGGACGGGTCGGTTTCCTTCGGATAGCGCGATGTGGACGATCAGAGGCCAATCCTCTCGGTTACGCAGGGCGTACAGGAGTACGCAGCGCGTACCTCGGATGAGGACCCTGACTCCCCTTCGGATAATATCCGAATTTTGAATAAAATAAATAAATAATTTATTTAATAAACTTCAAAAATTCATATCTTCTTCATACGAACTCCGTTTTCGATGGTCTTTATATCCTCGCGTAGGTGAGACTACGCTCTACAACTTTCGTTTAGACTCCGTCGGCAAATTCCGAAATTATTTTTTTATTATTTATTAAAAAACCCATCGTGTTTAAGGAATTTCTTTGAAAAATTCATAACTTCTTTATCTGATGTCGGTTTTTGCCAGACTTTTTACCGCTGGAATACCATTGTCGAGACCTTCGATTCTCGTTTAGGTCATTCCGGCCAAAAGTCGCTCGATCTCCGATTCGAGTTTTTAGTTGTCTGCTGCTAAGCCGAACTTGGAAAAATCATAACTTCGCTATATGAAGTCGGATTTGGGCGTTCTTTTTACGTACGATCATGGTTCAAAGACATTTAATCATAGAAGGAAATTAAGTGGAACTTACTTATACATTTTATTATGAAAGTAACTTTTTATTATTCAGAAGTGGTTACAATACTTGACCCATTTTGGTCGTTACAAAGAGTTGAAATATCGGGTTGTCACACTAGGGCATCATTTGACCCCTAAGGAAGGGTTTACGGTCCAAGATGTTCTTGGGTGGTAAACTCTTAAATCTTAGTGTTTTCCTATGAATTCTAGTGTTTTAAGCACATAATAAGCTTTACAACAACACTAGATAGAAGTACTCACTTTCTGCGACGAAAGTCCGAAGATCCTTGAGAGAGAATTCGGCTTTTCTCTAGTTTGAAATGTAACTAATGAATAAATATGGCTCAGAATCCTATATATAGTCCTGGGATTTTTGGCAGAAAATATTTTATTCACGAAATGAACTCTAATATCATAGAGTTTTGAAATAAAAGTGTTGCACAAAACCCTAGTGCATCCACTCTCCTGATATCTCCTTAAGTGTAAATCCTGAAATACTCGAACTTATACCCAAAAGTCTGGAAATTCACTGTAACTGTTCTAACTTCTATTGACTTGATATGGTTTGTACAAAATGGAAATTTTGGGTTGTCACACTAGTAAACACTTATATTGAAGTGTTACAACCATATATGATTGTACGAAGGGTTATAAGGCTATACAAGAGAGTGTATGGCCAAAATATACACTATATGTGTGTATGTGCGGCCAGCACGTGTGTGTGGCCATGTGTACGGCCAGAAGGCGTGTGCTGCCAGAACACATGGTGTTCTTGGTGTTCTTGGTGAAAGATGTTACCTTTCCGGATGATACTTGAGAGGATTTTCGGGTCCTTGCTTTGTAGAAGTGTAAGAAATAATCAAAATGACCAAAGATAGTATATATAGGAGGGTGAGTGCGGCTGGAGGGGTATGCGGTTGGCCTGTGTGCGACTGGCTGGCCGCACACACCTGGTTTGGTATGTTTGGCCCGTTTTTTCGATGCTACACCTAATCTAACCCATCCTCCGACACTTATCTCAATTATACTAGTCTTTAAGCACTCGTTTAGACCCAAAACTTCAATATAAAATAGCAAAACAAAGCTAACTTTGATAAAAATAAAGAATGTAAGCTAGAAATTTTGGGTTGTCACATCATCCCCTCCTTAAAGGAATTTCGTCCCGAAATTAGAATTTAAGCAAATAAGTAATTACAAGTAAATAAGTAAAAAGATGAGGGTATTTCAGTTTCATCTGATCCTCTCGTTCCCAAGTGAATTCAGGTCCTCGCTTGGCATTCCAGCAAACCTTCACTATCGGGATACGACTTTGTTTCGTTTGCTTGACCTCTCGGTCCATGATCTCTACTTGTTCTTTCACGAAGTTGAGGGTCTCGTTGATCCCGATCTCGTCGAGTGGGAATACAAGAGTCTCATTGGACAGACACTTTTTCAAGTTCGATACATGGAAGATAGAATGTATGTTACTAAGTTCGCTCGGTAGATTGAGTTTGTAAGCTACTGGGCCGATTCTGGCAAGAATCTCGAAAGGCCCAATGTACCTTGGATTTAGCTTTACACGCTTTCCGAAGCGTATCAAGCCCTTCCAAGGTGAGACCTTCAATAAAACACGGTCACCCACCTGGAATTCCAACGGTTTTCTACGTTTATCAGCATAGCTTTTCTGTCGGTCTCTGGAGGCTTTCAATCGTTCACGAATCTGAACGATCTTCTCCGTCGTTTCCCGTATGATCTCCGGACCTGTGAGAGTGCTTTTAGGATCACGTCCTTTAGCTAACTGGGTATCACCCACCTCAGCCCAGTACATAGGGGATCTGCACTTGTGGCCATAGAGGGCCTCGAATGAAGCAACCTTTATGATTGTGTGATAATTGTTGTTGTAGGAAAATTCGACAAGGGGTAAATGAGTATCCCATACCTTCCCAAAGTCGATCACACAGGCTCGCAACATATCTTCCAAGGTTTAAATAGTCCTCTCACTTTGTCCGTCTGTCTGCGGATGGTAGGCTGTACTCATGTCCAGCCTAGTTCCTAGGGAACTCTGTAGCAACTGCTAGAACCTAGAAGTGAACCTACTATCTCTGTCCAAGATAATGGATATGGGAACACCGTGCAGTCGTACTATCTCCCTAATGTAAGTTCTTGTAAGTTTCGCCATCTTGTCTGTTTCCTTGATAGGTAGGAAGTGCGCGGACTTGGTCAGTCTGTCGACGATGACCCATATGGTATCAAGTCCACCCGTTGTCTTGGGTAACTTGGTAATGAAATCCATAGTGATCCGCTCCCACTTCCATTCCGGGATCTCAGGCTGTTATAGGAGGCTTGAGGGTTTCTGGTACTCGACCTTGACCTTTGCGCAAGTAAGGCATTTACTTACGAAGGTAGCAATCTCTGCTTTCATGTTAGGCCACCAGTATAACTTTTTAAGATCCAGATACGTCTTATCTGAACCTGGGTGGATGGAATAACGAGTGTTTTGCACCTCGTTCATGACTAAGTCTCTGAAACCAACAAGTTTCAGGGTCCAGATCTGATTCATGAGATAATAAGCTCCGCCACCCTTGACTTCCAAGTTCTTATCCATCCCTCGCAGGGATTCACTGGTCACATTTTCAGGTTTCAAAGCGTCGAGCTGAGCCGCCTGTATTTGTGTGGATAAGTGTGAATGGATAGTCATGGTCAATGATTTGACCCTACGACCAGAATATTCTTTCCGACTTAGGGCGTCAGCTACTACATTGGCCTTGCCGGGATGATAATGAATTTCGCATTCGTAGTCAGTGAGTAGCTCGACCCACCATCGATGTCTCATGTTGAGCTCCTTCTGGTTGAATATGTGTTATAGGCTCTTGTGGTCTATAGAGATTGTGCTCTTCGTACCGTACAGGTAGTGTCTCCAGATCTTCAGAGCAAACACAACTGCTCCTAGTTCAAGATCATGGGTCGTATAGTTGACCTCATGTGTCTTCAGCTGTCTCGAGGCATAGGCGATGACCTTACCTCGCTGCATTAGAACACATCCGAGTCCTTGATTTGATGCATCGCAATAGACAACGAAGTCTTCTATCCCTTTGGGGAGGGATAGTATTGGTGCGGTACACAAGGCTCGTTTGAGCGTTTGGAACACTCTTCCTGCTTTTTTTCCTAGTCAAAGGATACGCCCTTCTGGGTAAGTGTTGTAAGAGGCTTCGCTATGCGGGAGAAGTTCTGAATAAACCTGCAATAGTAGCCAGCGAGGCCTAGAAATTGACGAATTTCTGTAGGCGTCTTCGATGCTGACCAGTTCTCAATGGCTTTAATTTTGGAAGGGTCCACATGTATTCCCTCATCGCTAACCACGTGCCCTAAGAATTCAACTCGGTGGATCCAAAATTCTCATTTCAAGAACTTCGCATAAAGCTTCTCCGCGCGCAGGGTTTCTAAGACTAATCGCAGGTGTTGGCTATGTTCCTCCTTACTTCGGGAGTAGATAAGTATGTCATCAATGAAGACGATGACAAACTGATCCAAGTAAGGACGACACACCCTATTCATTAAATCCATGAATACTGTGGGCACGTTTGTTAATCCAAACGGCATCACTACGAATTCATACTGCCCATAACGAGTTTGAAAGGCTGTCTTCGGAACATCCTCCCCTAGCACTCATAGTTGGTGATATCCAGATCTTAACGGTTAGTTTGTTGAGCTCCCTGTAGTCGATGTACATTCGAAACGATCTGTGTTTCTTCTTGACGAACAAGGCTGGAGCTCCCCAGGGTGAGAAGCTTGGTCTTATAAAGCCCTTGCTGAGCAGTTTGTTAAGTTGACAGGATAGTTCTTGCATCTCTATAGGTGCTAGACGATAAGGCAATTTGGCTACGAGGGTAGCCCCTAGAACTAAGTCGATTCTGAACTCGACTTGTCGTTGCGGAGGTAGTCCTGGTAGTTCTTCTGGAAAGATGTCATGAAAGTCGCGTACTACTAGAAGGTTCTGAATAGATTTCGTTTGTTGGCTCACATCGACCACATGAGCAAGGAATGTGCAACATTCCTTTCGCAAGAATTTCTGAGCTTGAATGCTCGAGATGATACGAAGGTTCGTGTCGGGTTTGTCGCCATAAACTACTAGGGTTTCGCCAGACGAAAGATTAAGGCGGACAACCTTTTCGTAACACATGATGTCGGCACGCTGACGACTCAACCAATCCATGCCAATGATGACGTAGAAACTTTTAATTGAGACTGGCATGAGATCGATCGAGAATGAATGACTATCTAAAGTTAAAGTACACCCTATGTATATGTAGCTAGTGCTCTCTGTCTTCCCATTAGCCATTTCTACTGTGAACGGTTCTTTGAGTGCATGTGATTTTTGCTTAAGTAAAAGAGCAAATTTTTGATTCACGAAGCTTCCCTCCGCTCCACTATCAAATAGTATACAAGCATAAGAGTTGTCGAGGAGAAACGTACCCATGACCACTGTGGGGTTGGCAACCGCCTCCTCATGGCCTATAGCCAGAACTGTTCCTACTTCACCAGCATTTCCTGCCTTGGGGCAGTTCCTTTTGTAGTGGCCCACATCGCCACAGTTGTAGCAATCTTGGCCCACTCCAGCGCCGGGGACTTGGGTGATTGGCCTCGCCGGAGCTTTGTAGAAACGGCCAGTGTGGCCCTTCCTGTTGCAGTTGACACACTGTATTTCCTGACAGGCTCCCACAAGGTGGTAGTTACATTTGTTGCAGAGCAGCAAGCTTCCAGAATACTGCTTTAATGGATTAGCAGCAGTTACAGGTGCTGTAGCAGCATGAACTGCCACGACCAGTTGTTTCTTGGCAGCCTTATTCTTTTTCTTGTCATCCCAGAATTTCCGCTAGGACTCTGCGGTTCTGGCGGGTTCTGAGATGGCTAGGGTGGTTGTTGCAGTCGGGGTACGGACCCCGTGGTCAATTAGTTGCTGTGCCAATTGCTTGGCACTATCGAATGTAGTAGGGTGTGATGACAAAACATTGCCTTGGTATGGTGGCACCAGCCCCCATATAAACCTTTTGATCTTCTTTCCCTCTGTATGAATCATATTGGGACAGAGGGCCACCAGTTCACAGAACCTGGCGGTATATGCGACGATGTCGGAGCCCTTCATGGTTAGGTGCCAAAGTTCTTCCTCCAGCTTTTGGATCTCACCCCTCGGGCAGTACTCCTCACTCATGAGGTCTTTCAAAGAATCCCAGCCCATATCTTTTGCTAGTAGAAGAGATAGTGACTTAACATGGCCATTCCACCACGTTAGGGCTTTTTTTTTTCAAAGGTGCAAGCTGCAAACTTCACCTTGCACCCTTCTGGACAGGAGCAGACTGCGAAAACCGATTTGGTTTTCTCGAACCATTGTGAGAGTACAATGACTCCGCCAATTCCTTTAAAGGACAATGGCTTGCAGTTCGTGAAATATTTTTTAGGAGCACTCTTTTGAGTGCACAGGGGTTTCAACCTGTATAGTTGGAATAGGAGTCCCTCCTCCAGTGGAACTTGAGGAATGATATTCAGCCATGGCTGTTGCCACAGCTGCAGCTACATCAGCATTGAGGTCTGCTATATCAAATTGAGGAATAGGTGGTGGTGGAGGATTGTTTCTTGGTGATTTGCGTGGAGGGATCTTTTAACTTAAAGTTTAGAAAGATATAAATATTGATAATAATTTGATAGGAAAACTGATGAGAATGACTCATGGACTAACTCTCCATAGCCCAACAACATAATTGAATGAATATGGTTGAATGAAGACGAAAGCAATTTGGATAATAATTTCCATTAGATTAGACATTTGTCAAAGATACTGGAATTATAGATGTAATGAGTTTGGGACAAATGACCTAGAAGTAGGTCTTACATCAACCAAGGTGGAAAATTTTGACAGAACTATGACCTAATCAAGACTTAACAGGTCTAAGATTTACAAGGATATGAAATTAGCCTACAATTTTTACATAACTAGGTTATATCCAAAAGAAAGGTTAATAAGATTCTATCGGCTACGAGAACTGCTAGAGTGAGTTCTCGAATCCGACAGAAGACGCTCAATGTCCCTTACGCGCCTATCCGATCTTGTTTGCTGAGCTCGAAGTTCCCCGACTTCAGCTCGGGTTTCAGCAAGCTCCCTCTGAAGCATTGCATTGCTGACCTGAGCCCTTTCCTGAGCGGACTCCAGTTGGCGAATGCAGATAGGGTTAATACCAAAATCGGCATCAACTTCCACTACTCGGTCGAAAGCTGCTCGACCTTGCCCAGTGTTCCGAGCAATCCTACGAACCATGACAGGTAGGACCCTATCAACTGAACCTCCCTCGGTGAGGTTGTAGAAGCTCCTGCCTCTATCGTAGGGCATTGGATGCCCTTGCTCTTGACTCCATCTATTCAATTTTGTGGCCCACAGAGGTGTGGGTCCTTGAAATGTTGGACGAGGGTTTGGGTTAAGAACAGCTGGGGGTTGGTTGTTGACTTCTGGCTCCGAGTCGGAATCATCAGAAAAGCCTTCAAATTCATGATCATCCAATGGAATTGGGTGATCATCTTCTTCCATCCATCCCGCGTTGTCGTGATTGGGATAGTACGGGTCTCTGGGAAGGTGGAAACCATCCATTTATCTATGCCAGAAAAGGGATAAAGAACTAATTAATAAACTAGCTAACTATATAATTATAAGATGACCTTTACTAGTTACTCCAATACTTGTTTAGTGCATACCAGCTATATGTACTCATGACAGGATAGCCCTTCGAATAAGTGAATCCTAACTTTAAGCCCACAATCAAACAAGAATAGGAAGTACAGCAAAGATTTACAGATTCTAAGGCTATGACATCCTAAGCAAATATACTCGTAATGTATCCACTAAGCAACTATTGACATACTAATAAAGACCTTTAATTCTTAGATAAGTGATTATTGTAACACAAAATACTCCTACAGTATTTTAAGTTTAATGTTCTGTTCTTGTTGCAGGAGTGTTGGTAAGTTTTTAGACTTGTTGCAACCTCACAACCATACTTAGGCACATGCTAGTCACTCCTTAGATAATTTAGTTGATCAGGCTACATCTTCCCAGGGTGGACCATATGTCTCTAAGTCTACTTGTGCTGTCCAACAATCGTAATACTTTTGTTCTGTCCTAGTGACACTGATTTTAGTATGAATGCAGGTATGTATACTTGGTTAAATATTTTATTATTTAAAAGTATAAACTCTTTATCAAAGTATTTTAAATCCTGCTTGTGTTTATAGTTCGTATATCTTTTATGGTTTGATACACTCGATAAACAATGCTCTGATACCAATCTGTCACACCCCCAAAACCGATGAACGGCAAAAACGTTCTGGGGTGGAGGACGTCATGTACAGTATCACAACAATGCAAGTAGTAAACAAGCAACAACATCATCCATTGCATTAATAATATAATTTCATACAAGTGTGTTATGTCAAGTTATATAGACACCAAAAATATACTTCAAAAATAAAAGAGGAGTCTTGAACGAGCTCCGTCTTCTCAAAAACCTGGCATCGGTACTTGTCTACTGGTGACCTGAAAATACAAGTTATTTTGAACGAGTTTATCAGCTTTAGAGCTGGTGAGTTCATAAGTATATTAGTGTCTATGTTTGTATGAAAGCATTTGAAAGATGTTTTATAAGATGTACTGTGTATGTTTGTAAAAGTTTTGTATTTGATTGAACTCTCCTAGAAAACCCTATGTTTTCTACTAAAAGAAGCCTTCTACTAAGGCATCTAGTATTTGTGTGTGTGTATCTTGTAAAAGTGTGTATTTTCCCAAATCCGACTATCATTAACCAAAAATATAGTTTCTACATTATTGATTATTGTGTGAATATCACAAAGTAAAAAGTAAAGGGAAAATGTTATAGTACTGTAATGTAGTAATTAGTAACTACTGCTGTACTAACTACCTTAAACCAAATGTAAATTTTAAGGTAACATGTGATCGGCCTGTATCTTTCTACCGACTTAGCTGAAAAACGACAATGTAAGATGCCGTAAAAATGACGTTTGGCACCCGTAGACTTGCAAGTCCCACTATAGCGAGCAGCAAGGTGTAGGATAGTCAATCCAGTATAGATCTATATGCAAAATCAATACGCTCCCCAATGAAGGAGATTCTGATACAAACACAGTCATGGCAGGTAGTGCCATGCCCTGCTTAATGGCTCACATAAATGTGGTTAATGTATATGCAATGTGATTTGTGTGCTAGCTGTATTGTGTGTTCTTTCTCTGTCTAGCCTATATGTTTGTTTCTCATCATAGTGTCTATTGTTTGTTTCTCATCACTCTATTTCATGTTTGATTCTCATCATAGTATGTATTGACTCATGTATGAACTGACTCATTGTATGTTTCATTGTGCTAGTAATAGTATCTTCCTAAACTACCCCTATGGTAGCTTACTAGTAAAGTATGAACATGTTTGTATACCCTTGCTACCCAAGGGCATGGAATTGAATGAAAGAAATAACCTTTTATATCTATATACATATATATAATATATAACTAGGATTCAAACGACCTTCGGACAACTAACCTTGATATCCTAAGACCACAATAAAAAAAGAATAGGAAGCAGAGTAGACTAACAGTCCTAAGTCCTTTCAATCCTACTTATATAACTATATCTATACAAATACACAGAATATAAGTTTAAAAGAGTTTAAGTAAAAGTATTTGACAATTAAAGGAGTTTGTTACACAGTTTGATAAATAGTTCGGAAAGTAAGAAAACCATTTTCTTGGTAGTCATTAATCACATGTGATTGATATAATAACTATAATTGTTCAACTTGTATTCCCCCCATAAGAGCATTTAAAAACATTTCAAAGGTTAATTTAAGGGTATGAACTCACCTGTAGTGAGTGGTTCTGATGAAAATGTTGGATCAGTTGCTAAGTGCCAAGTGGTGACTTCAGTACACACGCGAATCCTATTTAACATATATTGATACATATATGAATATAATTAGTGTTATGAACAACTAATTATTGAATTGGGACCACCTTAGGGACTCGTAAACACTTATATTGAAGTGTTACAACCATATATGATTGTACGAAGGGTTATAAGGCTATACAAGAGAGTGTATGGCCAAAATAGACACTATATGTGTGTGTGCGGCCAGGTGTGCGGCCAAGTGTGCGGCCAACATGTGTGTGCGGCCATGTGTGTGGCCAGAAGGCGTGTGCTACTAGAACACATGGTGTTCTTAGTGTTCTTGGTGAGAGATGTTACCTTTCCGGATGATACTTGAGAGGATTTCCGGGTCCTTTATTTGTAGAAGTGTAAGAAATGATCAAAATGACCAAGGGTAGTATATATTGGAGGGTAAGTACGGCTGGAGGGGTGTGCGGTTGGCCTGTGTGCGGCTGGCTGGCCACACACTCTAGTGTGTGGCCGCACACACCTGGTTTGGTGTGTTTGGTCCGTTTTTTCGATGCTACACCCAATCTAACCCATCCTCCGACACGTATCTCAATTATACTAAGATTTAAGCACTCTTTTAGACCCCAAACTTCATTATAAAATAGCAAAACAAAGCTAACTTTGATAAAAATGAAGAATGTAAGCTAGAAATTTCGGGTTGTCACATGTCCTATCCTACCCGTTCAGCTAACGACCCTCCACCAGTCAAGGAAGCAGTGGATGTGAGTGGACACCCATTAAACCACCATTTTATAGGCAATAACCTTATACCCCCTTATAGACCGGCTTCGTGAATGAGGCCTACTAACGGCTAAGACTGGCTTGTCTTATATATATATATATATATATATATATATATATATATATATATATATATATATATATATATATATATATATATATATTAAACTCTTAATGTTATAATAGTATAAGGGTTGAATTTTAAACTTTTAAAATTCTAGGGTTTAGAATTAAATTTTCATAAATGAGACTCTTCATGTTACAAAACTTGAGGGCAAGTTTTGTAACTTGTAAAAAACTTTTGATTTGCATAAATTATGGATTTTTAAGTCCCATGAATGAGACATTAAGCTTGATGACAACTTATGAAACCTTCAAGACCTCTTGAATTCTATAACTTACAAGAGTTAATTGTTTCATAAATAAGGACTTTTCACATTCCATAACTTGAGGACAAGTTATGGAGCTTTTCAAGAAACATATAGATCAAACTTAACTAATCCAATTATCATATAATTCATCATTTACCAATTTGACCTAATTTGAAACATATTACAACATAACTTCAAATTTTACAAATAATTAGTTTTTCACAAAATCAAGTAATTATCTTAAAATTTGACAAACTTCATGTTTTTGGATGGGGATAAAGATTACCATATTAGTAAAATCAAATATTATGAACCAAAACAGTTTTTGGTAATGATCCTAATCCAAAACACGCCAAAAACTCGAAAATCTTGCCATCTGATGATCCAACTCGTCAAATGCACCTGTGAACTCAACGAGTTCATCTTCATAAGTGACCTACTCGTCGAGTTCGTTGATGGACTCGTCGAGTAGGCCTTGTCAGAATCCAGAATTGTCATTTTTCAGCTTTTGAAAATCACACAATTGCATCAATATAATAGAAAACACCCATGACTCTGATACCACTGATGGGTTTTATGTACTGTAACATTCCTATGGTGCACATACAACCCTAATGCTTTGGATCTATGTTTTCTCTAATTATACATGCAATATTGTTTTCCAAAGCATGAAGCCTAAACTAGCATACAAAATTTGATATATCTTTCATAAAACTACTTAGAAGATTACCTTTTTATGTAGCTAGTAGAACTTTGGCCTTCAGAGAACTTAGCACCCCAAGTGTTGTGCCTCAAACAAGTCACAAACAACAATAAACAACTAGATGGATATGAGAGAGGTTGTGGAGACTCAAAAATCGGATTCTTCTTCTTGGAATGCAAAGTGGTAACCGATTTTAGGCTTAGAATTACATATATATATATATATATATATATATATATATATATATATATATATATATATATATATATATATATATATATAGTGTAGAATCCCAAGAGTCATGAATAACCTTAATTCATACACTTAAGCTTATGATCCATGCATTTGATTTTGACTAATACTTCATGGACTAATCCATAAGTTTATCCCATCACAAATCAATCATGGATCATTAGCCGAATCCATATGCACCAATTTAATTAGTCTTTTTTGATCACTAAATTAATTCTTGACCAATACTAATTAAATAATATGATTTCTCAATTAATATATTATACTTATAATATATTTATAAATCACAAATAATCTCTTTCTCAAATATCCATCTATCAAATTGTTCTGATGAAGGCAACCTAAATTTGACCATACTACTATCGCATCAAGTACATACCAATTATAGTTCTAGGCTTAGACACCTAATCCAACAGTCTATTCAATGTTTAAATCTAGTTTTAGAGTGATTTCTCCATGTTTATGTTCGATGTGGGGGAAATCCTTCAGATCTAGGGTCTTTAGGAGACTTCATGGTATAAAGGTGCCAACTTTATGGCCATGAAGGTCCCATGCAACTTATATGCCATTCTTTTGGCCTTTCGAAAAAAGTATTCCATGCATGTAAGTAAAGATAGGAACCTTACGTGATATATAAGCCCTAGGGGACCAGATCTATGGTTTGAAGCATTAAACTCGATTGGAAGTGACTGAGTGGATTTAGGCTAAGAGAACTCGATGAGTTGTTCATCCAACTTGGCAAGTAGGATCGTGGTCCCCCGACCTTTTCTATTTACTGAGCAAACTCGGTGAGTCTAGGAGAGGAATCGGCGAGTTGGCCATGGTTTTTGGGTTTTGAAGACTATGCAACTCGACGAGTTTAAGGAAGAGCACGACGAGTTGTGTTGAAAAGTCCCGACTCTGTTATAAGGAGGAACTCTACGAGTTCATGAAAGAACTCGACGAGTTGGATCGCGATCTCAAGGTTTTATGATTCAGGGAACTCAACGAGTTGATGGACCAACTCGGCGAGTTGAGTCAACCAGGATGTTGACTTTGACCAGAATGTTGACATTGACTTTGAATTTGACCAAAGTTGACCCTTAAGGGGTTATAAGTATGAAAAGGATAATTAAAGGAAATGTTTATGTGTAGGAGTCTGAGAGGGGTTGATTTAAGAGTCGTAGTTGTTGCAACTATATCTTGTTATCGAGGTGAGTTACCTTCTAATAGAAGTGGGTCGAAGGCACCAATGCCGACCAACTAGTAGTTGATTATAGTTGAGATGATTGTCTTTGTGATAATTATCTGGTATGCCAATATCCATTATGCTTTTTGTGCTAGGATGCTATGATATTATGTGATAGTGGTAGGAGGGGTAGGTTAGACCATGTAGCCGGTTAAGATAAACTGGAGGGTAGGTCGAGCACCCATATATGTTTGATAATATGCTATGCTATGTTATTAGGTGGTAGTGGTATGGGGTGAAATAGTCCACGTAACCGGTTGAGATAAACTGGAGGGTAGGTCGGGCACCCAGATACGTCTGATAGTATGTTATGCTATGTTATTATATGGTAGTGGTAGGGGTGAAATAGTCCCCGTAATCGGTTGAGATAAATCCAAGGGTAGGTCAGGCACCCAGATATGCCTGTCAAGGTAGGTCGAGCACCAAGATATGCTTGGCAGGGGTAGGTCGGGCACCCCGGTTTGCCTAACAAGGGTAGGTTGAGCTCCTAGATATGCTCAGCAAGGAAGGTCGGGCACCCAGATATTCCTCGTAGTATGTTTATTGTATGGTATGTGGTATGACGGGGGAACTCACTAAGCTTTGTGTTTATGGTTTTCAGTTTTGGTTTCAGGTATTTCCTCTTCATAGGGAAAGGAGCCGGGATAACTGCAGCGCATCACACCAGGATTTCCGCACATGAGATCTATGGGATTTATACTCTGATATTATTTTTTCATGACATGTCTTGATTATGGATACATTGGTTTTTGATATGAGTAGTACTTTGATGTTTTCAGTCAAATGGTTTTATAATTATTAAATTAAAAATGAAAAATTTGGTCATAAATTTTCGGATGTTACATTTTGTGATGAAATCCGTGATCATCTACTCCCATTTCTATAGTGGGATCTCTAATGGTTGCAACTTTCAATGAGGTCTCTGATGTCCTGCCTGGAATTTTTGACAAGTCAAGTACCTCTCGACATACCAAGTCACGTCCTGCTCATGCAAGGCCACCAATAAACGTGTCTCAAGTCCCTATACATCTTTGTCGCACCGGGATGAGCTTCACATACATTCTCTCCTTCCTCAATACTCCAAGAACCTCATGCAAATGCTATTCATGCTCGAAGAACATACCAGTCAAGCATCAACCTACACACTTGGTTCATCAAATCCATGAACACTACAAGTGCATTAGTGAGCCCAAATGAAATCACCACAAAATCATACTTACCATAAATAGTCTATAAGGTCATCTTCTGCACATTGTCCTCTGTAAACCTCATATGATGGTAACCTGACCTCCAATTGATCTTAAAAACAAAGACACACCCTACAACTGATCAAACAAGCCATCAATACTTGAAATTGGATAATAGTTTTTCACTATCAGCTTGTTCAGCTTCCTATAATCTATGCACATCCGATGTGAATCATCCTTCTTGACAAAATGGATCGGTCCTCCCAAGGTGACCTACTTGGTCGGATAAAATATTTTCCCAACAACTCCTGAAGCTTTAAGGAAAACTCCTCCAACAACACCCGATGGAGCCAGATTATAAGGACATCTTCCCATTGGTGCTACATCCAGGATTAGTTCGATTGGTAATTCGACCTGTCTGATTGGAGGTACTCCAGGTAGATCTTCTGGAAATATGTATGGGCAGTCGCATACTTGCGGAATGTCTTTGATTTCCTTACCCTTTTCGTGAATATCCACCACATGGGCCGAG
Organism: Lactuca sativa; assembly: GCF_002870075.4. Classification (NCBI taxonomy): domain Eukaryota; kingdom Viridiplantae; phylum Streptophyta; class Magnoliopsida; order Asterales; family Asteraceae; genus Lactuca; species Lactuca sativa. The sequence goes on along the minus strand of NC_056631.2, from coordinate 223,833,030 downwards.
AAAGTGAAGCATCTCTTCTGAAAACACTTTCTATCCATCATGCAAGAGATAACTCTAATATTCTTTCCTAATTTATCTCTATAAATCACAAGGGCTTTGTTGTTAGGTAAAGGTAGTCGAATGACCTTTTAGTAACATAAAATATTCGTCCGTTGAGGTTATAACCAATCCATTCTGATGTTTACATCGAAATTTCCAATGGTTATAGGCATTAGGTCGACGTGAAAGATGTGATTAACCAGGGTGAGAAGGCAATTGGTGAGTATTTCTAAAGTGCTTTCTATTTAACCGTTTGCTACTTCTACAATGTAAGCTTCTTTAAGTTTACATGATTTATGGTTTATCATGCTTCTAAACTTATGGTAAATAAAGCTTCTATCGGAACTAGTATCAAATAATATAGAAGCGTAAATATTTTTGATAGGAAACGTACCAGTAACCATACTTGGTTCCTAGCGAGCATCCCCAACACCAATTACAAATTCTCTTCCTTTGCCACCCCGATTCTTCAGTTTCGAGTAGTCCTTCCTAAAATGCCCTGGTTGATTGCATTCGAAGCCATTAAGGCTTCCTTTTGCAACAGTGGTTGTGGTCGTAGTGGTTCGGGTCTTTCTGCGGAACTTAGAGGTGTCACCTTGTTAGGATAAAATCCTTAATGATCGATAAATTTAAAAAACAGAAAGTAAAGAAAAAAATGACAATGAATCAAAATATGCTTAATGATTCAAGTTTCACAGCCTCATAAGAGCTTTACAAAAAACTTCTACTATAGAGGCATGATTAGGGTTTACAAATGATTTCCAAAGATAAAAGTGTTCTACACCTATGGTGCATGCATGCTTTATAAATACATAAAACCTAATAAATAAGACGGTTGGACAAGCCCAAAATTGTGTACATAATGGACTAAAAGCAATAAGCCCAATAACGCAACATCTAATACCCAACAATCTCCCCCTTTCTGTCAATTGAGGTGATAGTTGCTTCACTGCTGAGTCTTCTTAATAGTCTTGAAGAGTTTGGGTATCACAGCGAGTAGAGTACTACGAAAGGTAATATACCATCGAATCATATCATTGAAGTTCTTCTTCGTAGCAGCATCATTTAGGCTACACTTATTACTGATCTCCAAAATGTGTTCTAAGCAGGTCGTGGAGAACAAGTGTGTGTTAGACAAAGCGAAGAGGCATTTTTGAAAAGACCTAGGAGCACTAGTCCTACGCTGAAACATCATTGTCAGGTAGTGTGTATCAATCTTACCCATACGCATTTCACTCATGTCACTAGCTTTTCCAATCAGATTGACAGTGGGATTTCGTTTCAGAACATTAGCTATTTCGACATCAAGCATTTCCACTTCATATATACACGAAACCAACATTCGCTTTTAATGAACCAGAATGGGTTCATATTTTTGTTCTTCAGTCAGCAGGAGGTTGAGTAGCAGAATCCTATCATTAGGACTAAGATTGGGCAGATCAGCAAGTGTGAATTCGTGCACAACATTTCTTGAACCTCTTGTTGCCTTGAACTTCGCATTCACAAAGCATCATGTAGCGATTGGACCAGTAACCCTGACTATAGTTAACTTTTGAGCACTCCATGTCAGATATTGAGCTTTGCCAAAAGCGAGATAAAAGTCAATTAAGGCTTTATCCACTTTCGCATCAGGAGAAGGAACTGTTGCAATTGAATCGAAGCTGTGGAAGACGAAGCCTTTTCGTGTTATTGGCATGTCGAACTTGGAATCCTTTGTGTTTTCCAAATCAAAAAAAGTAACTGGCTCTAACAAGTGAATACTTCGAAATTTGACAACCTCATGCAACATTCAATCCAACGTCCACAATGGAAAAAGCTTTTTCCTGCTCTCCAAAGCGTCATCAGCTTCTTTTTCTTTTCTTTCCTTCTCTTCGGCTTCTCTAGAAATGCGAGAATTTTCGTTTAACTCATGGTCACGAGCCTTTTTCTTTAGTTGATCTTCTTTACTATCTTCATCAACATCACCCATTGGATCTTTCCTTTTCGAATCCGAAGCTACATTAACCTTCGGTTCGTTTTGCTTTGGTGTTTCCCCTACCTTTGTAGTTTGGATATTCTCAGCTTCTCCCACTTGTTTCGGAGGGACAAGTCCTTCAGAAACACCTTCTATTCTGTTAAGAAGAGAGAAAGTAGGACGGAGCTTATCGGCTAAGTGTCTGCGAACACTAATGGTTAAAATAGAGTCATGTGCTTCAAGGAGATTGGAGAGTAGCAAATTAACATCTCCTACTCATGTTTTTATAATTGCTTGTTCAGACTTGAGCTCCTCTATTTCTTTGTTCGCGTGCTTGAGCTTGATGGATTGAGCTCGGAGTTGAGTGGTGTTGAGAGCAAGTTTGTCCATTATTTTACTTTCAACAGCCAGATCGTCTTGGAACCTGGTGAACCTTGAAGAAAAAGAAGTGTGAAACGTTGTGTTATCATCAGAGATACCTGTACGAAGCTGCTCCAGTTTCTCCCGTTCAGTGCGAAGCGAAGTACTCAGTTCTGTCATAAATGTCTTGGTTTCGGAGATTATTTTATCGACTTTTATGATCGTTTGTTGACATGAAATAGTGGAGTCTGGAACTGCATGGTTTGCTTTTACAAGATTGGTTGCATGCTCTTTTACAAGAGTATCAAGCATACTCTTAACCACTGCTTCAGAATATGCTTGGCTTGAGGAGGTAGTAGAGGATGCAATAAGAGAATCCAGCTTGGTGTTTAGATCTTTGAGATGCCTCTTTGTGAGAGGGGAATCATCATCACTATCTTCTTATACAGAGAATGGACTATAATGAAACGTGTCGAAATCGAGTCCATCAACACCAACAGGTGTGTCAAAACCTGAAGTCTTTGCCCATGCATCAGATGTGTTGACATTAACAGGAGGTTGGCTTGTAGTGATAGTCATAGTGGTAGTGGTTTCAGTGAAGATAGGTGATTATAGAGGAACAAAAGTAGGTGGCTGAGTGGTAACTGGAGGTAGGCAAGGAGAAATTGTGGTAGGAATAGATGTGGAAGTAGGTGATGGTGGAATAGAGAAATTTACCTCTTCTTCATTTCAATTGACATCATCCTCATATTCGCCTTGATTTGCATCATCAGATTCGCTTTCTGATGAATTTGAGGAAGGGATGTGAACTTTACGAACTGGATTCTTAACTTGCTTTCATTTTGGAGAAGACGGAGCTGGCTTGGAAGAATCACCTTTTGTCTTTCGCTTTTTAGGAATCTGAGTTACGACAAATGGATCCTCTTTCGGTTGCTTCGTCTTTCCCCTTTTCTTAACCTTATCAGCTTCATCAAGAGTATGTTGCATCTCAGGAGTGATGACTCTGGGTCCTGAACCTTGAAGCTTCTTGTATTCCCCAATGATTTTTCTTGCCCTAGACATACACCTATACATGGATTCAGGAATTGAACCCACGAAAGAAAACCTGGAGGTGTCAATAGCGATTATCTTGGTAGTATGAAATATTGCAATCGATGACATTATAGAATCTACCATGACTGGTATGTTTAGCTTCGTGATTGCGCATTGTATGAAGATGGTCCAAAATAGACCACAGAAAATCTTGTTGTGTCGAGTAGTGGAGTTTGCGCTTTGCACCAGTTGAGCCCATTAAACTGAACCATAGTCTAGGTTGATCCTATGGTAGAGGCCATAGAGAATCGTCATGAAGGACTTGCTTGCGCAATCCAAACAAGTTACCCGTTCAGAAAATGCCATTAAGAGACAGGTAAAAAGGCCATTACGTTGGAGATGAAGGTTAGATTTCTTGAACTTGGTGATGGAGGTGATGAGATCTATGTACCCCATCTGATAGAACATGTCGATGATTTGAGTAGTGGAGATCGAATCTGGGTTTACCATTGAATCATCATAGGCAAGCTCTAGAAGAGAGCAAAACCTATCCTTCGTGATGGAAGTCTTCTTCTCAAATACCTCGAAGTTAATCCGTTCCTCCTCCTTGACGTAGGATGCTGAAGAGTAAGCTTTTTACAGTAGCCACATCGGAACACACTCAAACTTGGTTAGGGCAATGAACAAAGGCGAGTACTTCAGACATTCGACGATCAACAATATAAATGCGTCATATTTGAATGGATCCAAATTGAGAATCAAGTTTTGATTCTGTTTGATAGTGAGGAGAGATGAATCAGGAGACTGTCCTTGAACTGAGGAAGAGTTAGCCATTGTTGCAGGTCGTAGTATAAGATGAACAATTGTGAGAAAAATCGCCTTTTAGGGTTTGTAAAATCTTTGAACGTGGTAAAGATTGAATCTTTGATTGAAAGCCCATTTTATAGTGAAAGAGAAAAAAACAAGAGACGATTGTGTGACAATCCTTGATTTGACGCCTGGAAAAGTGGGATGTGACAACTGTAGCGGTTGACAGGGTGGCAGGTGACATCAGGCGGCATGAGAAACGGAACCGTTATAAATTCCACACGCCTTTATTTCAAAATCATATATTCAATTGTCGTGTCAGCAACTTTTATCCCCAACGTTGCAAATTCCTTGTGTTCTTTTAGATATATAATCACCTTTCGCTTTTGAGAAACAAACTTCATAAGTGCATATAAACCGAATTTGCAAACTGAAAAATGCCATAAGTGTCATGAACTAGACTTTTGAAAAATCATAAAGATCTTCATGCAAGAGTGTGCCAAAGATAAGGAAATAAAGCAAATTATAGCTCTGGGATTTAAGTGATGTCAATGAAGACATGAAACTGTGGATCCCAGGCTCTAATCTCATCCTTCTAAGTCAAGAGAGACTAAGAAGTGTCTGTGTGGTTTCCCGTTGAAGTACGATCATTTTTTTGTTAAGAAACAATGAAAGGCGTCTTTTAAAGTTAGGATAGAAAAGGTGGTGTCATCTTCAATCCAAACTACGAAACTTAACATAAGTACGAAAGTTGGATGAAGTACTTATGTGACCGGTGTAGCCATAACCACAAGTAGGTTAGATATTATTTCAGTGACGGTGATTTTAGAAATCTTAAAAAATAAAATTGGATCTTATGGGTAGACAATTCTTGGTTTTAGAACAATTCATAAAGATCACGCAAAAAGAAAAAGAGATTTTCTGCTACAATCCACAAAGGTGGAGTTACGTCATTTCCATGGTGAAAGCTAGAACTTTTAATAGTTCACCGTCAATTCATTTATGTGTATTGAATGTTTGGTTTCACTCAGTTCGTGGTGAAAGAAGATAAGATCATTAACTCACATGTTTCGTAACCATAAATCTCAGTGGTATAGTTGAGAGTCTCAAGGGTTACATGTATGAGTACGAAGGCAAATGGAGAAAAGTGAAGGTGGCTCCAGAGAAGTAAATGTACCTCTGCTATGCGACTATGACCAAGCAGATAACTCATAACTCAATATGATAAGAGTAAGGTAGCTCATGACTAATGTGAATTTAACAGCTTAGTTTGGAAGAAACGAATGGTAGATTCGATTCATTAAGGCTTCACATTGAGTCTACTGAGGCTTCGGACAACATGCAGCAGCATGCTTCTAGGGATACTTTTCTAGTACAAAGATATGAAAATTATACCTGCCCCATCATTCGTTTTTGCAATCATACCTACAATGTTACACAAAGAAACAAAGATATTAAATAAGAAAAGGAAATATTTTTGTATTTTGCTAATTTCTGAAAAAGAAAGGAAACATAATAAAATATTTTTGGATTTTAAATTTGAAAGAGAAAAACATAAACATATTAAATATTTATGTATTTTTGAAAGCTTTAGTGAAAGATAAAACGAAACGAGAAAGCCTAATATACAAAATATATAAAAAGATAAGACCACGAGCATTCACTTTTAAAAAATTTAGGCGAGAGGTGGAGCGATCGTTGGTCTCAATTTGTCTCCCAGAAAAATCGGTAACGAAATAGAGCGAGTGTTCATTCTATTTCACTTGTCAAAAAATAAAAACGAAAGCGAACAGGCAACCCAAAAGCGAACGGGCTACTTTGAAAGAGAACATGGTTTTGGAACCGACTCAGCTTCCATCATCCCTAGGCCTTAGAGTATTCTATTAAAGGATGCTTCCGGCAAGGCTTTCATAAATATGTTAGCCAATTGGTCTGCAGATCGAACAAAATGAATCTCAACGTTTCCATCTTCTACATGATCCTTGATGAAATGATACCTCAGTTCTATGTATTTCGTATTTGAGTGTTGCACTAGGTTGTGATAGATGCAAATTGCGCTTTCGGAATCACAATAAAATGGGATTCTCTTCATGTTCAGGCCATAGTCTCGTAATTGACTCTGAATCCATATTACCTGAGAAGTACAAGATGCAACTGCAATGTACTAAGCTTCAGCTGTTGACAACGAGATGCATGTTTGCTTTTTAGACTGCTACCTGACAAGTTTTCCATCAAGAAATTGGCATCCTCCAGTTGTGCTTTTTCTATCTAACCCGCATCCTCCAAGATCAGCATCTGAAAATGCTTGTACGAAGAAACCTAATTTCGCAGGATACCATATACCGAGTGAAGAGGTTCGTTTCATATATCTAAAGATATTCTTAACTGCCACCATATGAGGTTCGCGTGGATTAGCTTGAAACCTAGCACAATAACAAACGGAAAACATAATATCTGGTCTATTGGTTGTTAGATACATTAGAGATCCTATCATTTGGCGATAAAGAGTCATATCAACAGCCGATTTTTCTAGAGATGATGTTAGTTTCGTTTTGAATGCCATTGGAACCTTCACTTTAGAGTCTCCTCTCATGTCCAACTTAGACAGTAAGGTCTTCGTGTATGCTTCTTGATTTATGAAAATACCTTCTGGTCCCTATCTTATATTCAAGCCAAGGAAAAAGTTAATCAGACCCATAGAGCTCATCTCAAATTTAGTTTCCATCAACTTTATGAATTCGACGGTTAAGCTAGGATTCGTAGAGCCAAAGATGATGCCATCAACATAAATTTGGATGATCATTAAGTGGACACCCTCTTTCATGCGAAAGAAGGTTGGGTCAACAGAACCTTGTTTAAATTTGGACATTTAAGGAAGCGAGTGAGAGTTTCATAGCAGGCTCTTGGAGCTTGATTCATACCATAGACTGCCTTGTCCAATATATAGTAATGAGCGGGATACTTCTCATTCACGTATACGGTCTCTTCTGATTCTCCATTGAAGAAAGCACACTTAATATCCATTTGAAATACTTCGAAGTTCTTGTGCGCTCCATATGCCAAAAAGGTGCGAACAGATTCTAACCTTACAACAGGTGCAAAGGTTTCTTCGTAGTCGATGCCTTCTTCCTGACAGTGTCCCTTAACCACGAGTCTCGCTTTGTTCCTTATTAGATTTCCTTCTTTGTCCATTTTGTTGCTAAACACCCATTTCAAACCAACCACAGATGCATCATGTGGAGTGGGAATCAACCTCTAAACTTTATTTCTATCGAACTCATTGAGCTCGTCTTGAATTTCATGTACCCAATCAGAGTGATCGAGAGCAGTATTGATAGATTTAGGTTCTATCTTGGAGACAAATGAATTAAAAATGTAGTATTCCACTTGAGAGAATAAAGCAGTTTTTTCCGCTTTTAGTTGAGATCTTGAAAGAACTCCTGCAGATGACTCACCAATCACTTGTGTTTTTGGATGATCTTTGGTCCATTTCGTTAGTGGAGGGTAATTTGGATCATAAGATGGATCCAGTTCAGCATTCACATCTTCGAATTCTGATTGAACGTCTGTATCATCATTCACATCTGTATTCTCCCCCTCGAATGATGAGACTGGAATCAGTTCTTCCCCCTCGACTGGATCCTCCCCTTGAGGAGGAGACCCTGATAGAAGTGATGAACCCTCCCCTGGAACGGATCATTCGATTTCTGTGGAGTAAAAATCTCCTCCTAAGGACTTGTAGTGGAGTTAGAATTCTCCCCCTCGAGTGTAGTGCTCGTGTTTTGAGGCTTATTCGCTGCTGACACCTGATTGTTCATGTCTTTCGCAACGTCATCAATTATCTTCTCCAATTCATCTACCTTATTATCAGTTGCCTTTGCTTCAGATGTAATGGCCTTCTCAGATTCATCAAATAGAAGCATGACTTCTTCATAAAGATTGGCCGATGGAAAGGTTACTTGGTTCGATTGAGGAAATATTTCTTTAGTTTAACTATTATTCGCTTGTGTCTTCTTTAAGTAATTGTCATCAAAGTTGACATAATAGGTTATCTCAATCTTTTTGGATCGTGTTTAGAACCCTATATGCTTTTGACATTAGCGAATATCCCAGAAAAATGACTTCGCACCAAACTTATTTTGTTGTTCCTTTGAATTGAAAATGAAACACATGGAACCGAAAACATGGAAGAACTTGACGTTAGGTTTTCATTTATTGATGATTTCATAGGGAGTGACAGCGAATCTTTTATTTAGAAGTGATCTGTTTTGTGTAAAGCAAGCACTGGCAACAACATCAGCCCAAAAGTAAAGAGGCAGTTATACGAATGAAAGCATGGTCCTGGTTGCTTCACACAATGAAGAGTTTCGTCTTTCAATGACCATGTTCTGCTGCGGAGTATAGGGAGAAGAAAAATTGTGAGATACTCCCTTATTAGTGAGAAATTCATCGAACGCTTGGTTCTTAAATTCCAGACCATTGTCGCTTCGAACATTGCGAACCACCTTTCGCAGTTGTAACTCAATCTACTTGATAAAGTCTTGGAGCTTAGGAGTTGCTTCAGATTTCTGCTTAAGAAAGAACACCCAAGTGAAACGAGAAAAATCATCTACAATAACGAGAATATATTTGTTACCACCAATACTTTCGATTGCAGATGGGCCACAAAGATCAATGTAAAGCAGTTCGAGTCGCTCAAGAGCCTTCGTGTTCACTATAGTTGGATGACTTTTCCTGCTTTGCTTTCCCATTTCACAGGTGGCACAGAGATGATCCTTGTCATATTTCAAGATACGAAAACCTCGCACATGATCACCAAGAACTAGCTTGTTGATATCTTTGAAGTTGAGGTGCGAAAGTCTCATATGCCACAACCAACTATCGTCTAAAGCAGCTTTAGTGAGTAGACAGATATAAGACTTCCCTTGTATCGGATTGATATTCAACGGATACATCTCGCCTTTGCGTTTTGATTTAAGCATCAATGTTTTTAACTTCTTTTCAATAATTTCATATCCGTCATGGTCAAACAAGACCTTTAAACTAGTACCAAACACCAATTACTAAACACTTATTAAGTTGTGTTGCAGTCCTTCAACATATGCCACTTTGCAAATTAAGAATTCGCCTTTCGTTATCATGCCGTATCCTTTGATTTCCCCAAGTGCATTGTCACCAAACTTCATGAGACCACCATTCCTCAGTTCCCTGTATTCTCTCAACTCCTCTCCTCTTCCTGTCATGTGACACGAACAACCACTATCGATATACCATTTAGTTTCAAAATGTCAGTCACGTATAATCTAAAAAAATTAAGCAGATTTAGGAACCCAAAGGTGTTTGGGTCCTCGTGAGCCTTTTACAACAATTGGATAAGCAATAGAGAGATCAACCATAAAAGTTCGTTTTATTAATGTTGTTTGGTATTTCTTCTTTATTGTGAAAACCTTGATATGATTATCTTTCTGGTTCACTTCTTTCAAGTTAGTTTGTTTTTGTTTTTGTTTGTTTTTAGTTTGATTTTTAACAAACTTTCGCTCTTCCTCCTTAGATCTAAAAAGAGTATGGGACTCTGAAACAATCTTCACCTTCCCTTTATAGTGTCGCAAGGAGGTGGAAGAGTGCGAAACTCCTAATTTGGAAACAAAGGTGGTTTTGGGAGATGACTTATGATTTGAAGGATATATGGGTTTGGAGACAGACGAACTATGATGAATTGTGTGTCTTCGATCCTGAGGGTTGTGAGACTTACGAGATGAAATGTCTTTTGCGTTTGAAGAGTATTTTTGGCTTTTACAATTAGCACTTGATCCAACGTTTGTTTGAGGATTGAAACGTTTTTCATGGTGAACATAGTTTGGATTTCCTGACTTGCAAAACTGCTTTTGTTCCTTCAAATTTTTGTTGTGTCTTGCGTTTCTTTGTCGTTTTTGTGCTGCAAACTGTTCAGTAGATTTGTGAACATTCTCTTTTGCCCTTGTCCTTCGCACAGGAGTGTTTTCTAGAACAGAGGAGTTATCAGTGAGATTATCCTTGGTTCCACTAGAACTTCCCTGTTTGTAGGTGGTACTAACCTTATTTAAAGGTTCAGCTATATACTTTCCTTTAACTCTCCAAGAGGTCCTCTCAGACAGACCTACTGTTTCGTCTGCAGTGTCAATCGGGGTAGACCAGAAGTGCTCATCACACCCATCAGCATTATCAGCCTCGACAAAGGACGTTAGTTCAACATTTTGACATTTAGTTACTCCATTAATTCCAAAGACTTGGTTAGGTGACGTTTGGACCTTTGGAAAGACAATTGCAATTTCCTTCAGAACCTTTGGATTATTGATAAAGATGTGCGAATTCAACTGAATTTTCTTAAATGAGAGCTTTCGCTTTTCACGTTCGTTTTTAAGGAACTGCGAGCAGTCAACCTCATCTTCTACAGATACTTCACTCATTTCACTATCCTCATCGAATTCAGAAAAATTTTCAACATTTAATCTATTGTCTGAACTTAATTACAAACTCAATGAATCAAATTTTTGTAAAGTTTCGGTTTTGATCTTTAACATGTCATTTTCATCGAGTAACTGTCTCAGCATGTCCTTGTGGTCTTTGGACTGAATATATGAGTCAATTTTGTCAAGTCCAATTTTATAAGCCTCTGAGGTTTCGTCTGATGAGACGATAGATTCACATTGATAAAATTCAGCATCAATTTCATCTTCCTTTAATTCCGAAAATGGCAAGATCATTTTATGAATTTTCTTACCAATTTCACAATCCAAATGCAATTGAGTGATATTAAAATAAAGCCTCTCAGCAATCAAACAAAAAATATTACGTTGTTTTAAAAGCTTTAAATTGTATCGCTGTAAATAAATAGACTCGTCCCTAGACCTAGAAAGTTTAGAATCTATCTTTTCTATCCACATCCTTCGTTCCTCACATTTTTAAGACACCCTACTGATTTGATCGGTTATATTAGCGTTTGATAGGTAAGTTTGTTTCAAACATTCACTTATACTTGAAAAGGTGAATTTTTAATCGTTTAACTCAGTTTCATAATTAGACACAGGAACATTAAGAGATTCAAGAATGGAACGTACGTTATTAATCAGTTGATCACATTCGTTGATTTGTGCAAGAATCAGCTTCGTAGTGAAGCAGCTGTCATCCTTTCTTCCATTCGCTTCTCCTTGTCCTCCATCTGTTGCATACCCTCGCATTTGTGACACGTCATTTGTCACCATAAAACACTTTCCGCCCACATGCGAATCCCCTTCATTCGCCATAAAGCTCTATCTTTGAGTGGGCCTTCTAACCTCTTCATCCTATGAATCAGTGGACCATACCTCCACTCCACCGAACTCATCATCATCATTATTACCATGCACAATCAAATCAGGCATCGATTTATCAACTTTCTTTTTCTGCTTGATTTTCTCAAGCTTGCGAAGATGGTAGGCATCATTATCTTCTCCTTCAAGAAGTTATTCACTTTCTCCTCCTTTGCTTTTTCTGAACTGTAGCTTCCCTGCCAGTTTCGGTTTTTTTTGGAGGGAAACTTCTTCTTTGCGAATCTCCTGGGATTCGAAACCATAAGATCGAACTCTTCATTTGTTAGCTCACATTCAGAAAGATTAGTCTCATCTTCATCCTCAGCAACTTGCTTCCCCTTTGCAACAAGTGCCAACGTACCCATGCTAGACACAACTTTCGCTTCTTCAATCACCTCGCTTTCGTGTGACTTCAGAATACCTACTAGCTTTGCTAAGGTATAACTTCGGAATACCACCAATGTTGGAACCAGTCCATTATGCCACCTTTGTGGTAAAATAGGAAATTTCAAGAGGGGCTGTCCAATAGAGAAGAATAGCGGGGGAGCAGGAGGAGTTTGACCCCAGAATATGGGAAAGCATCAAAGAAACCTGCTATAATTTTGTTACGCTTCCAAGACCCAATAATTAATTATATATATAATTACTCTCTCGTTTGAACCAAATCACAACACTGGTATAAAACTCGTAACCCTAACAGGTAAAGCTATGATGGCTTAGTGTATGCATTAGGGCCATTTATAATTAAGATTTGTAGACTTAGAGTGAGTGATTTCACCTCATTTCATGTTCCTTGTTTGGTTGTGGATTTAGGGCAGGGTTAATCAGTGAACTGTCTTTCCAATCTGGTGTACACCAAACGGTTATAGGGAGACCTAGTAGGGGTCATTTCATGAAAGTTCATTATTTCAAATTATCATAACCCTCGTTTAGTTTGTACTTGTAAATTGCAGTACAATAGGGCTCATAGTAATAATACCAAGGATAGTTCATCGTCCTAGTAATCATTTCTTTCAGATCGGCATAATATCTATTTCGTCGAGAAGTTCCGACATCATCATCCGGCATGGTTTGGCTTGGTCCTTACCATGCAAAATTTATGTGTTGTGTAAAAGAACTCTTCCCTCAATCAACTATCAAACGAAATTCTTCCAATCCATAACGCAAACCCTTATATCATCTCTCACTTCTATACTTCAGAAGCACCCATGCGAGGGGTACCACATCTTTCTAGCCAACCCAATAGTCAATAGCCTTAAAGAAAAAAACACCAAAGAAGTCTCAGCAGTCAGTACCCACCCGAAGTATACCCAATAGATCTCCGAGAAAGACCACTCGTACCGCAAGCCAAGTTCAAGAATAGAGACTAAGAACTCATTAGGTTAATCAATCGATGCTAAGTGTATACGCAAGAGTGGTATATAATTTAGACTCAACAAGATTTAGGATGTGTGATTCCGCCCTATCTCCTGTTCCTTGTCTGGTTGTGGACTTGGGGCAGAGCCACCCATCCGAGCGTTTTGTCAATCTAAACTATATACGACTAGTATACATGAGGTGATGATAGATGACCTAAGTATGAGTCTTATCATGAAGTTCAAAGCAAAAGTATCACACCAAAACTGAGAACGGCGGAATATGTTCTAGGGTGGAGGACGTCATGTACAGTATCATAACAATGCATAATAGTAAAAGCAAGCCACAACATCCATTGCATTAATATAATAATTGTAATACAAGTGTGTACTCTACAGTTTGTTAGACACCAAAAGTATAATCAAAATAAAGATGAGTCTTCTATGTGCTCCATCTTCTCAAAAACTACATCTGTACCTGTCTACTAATGACCTAAGAATACAAGTTATTTTGAAAATGAGTATCAGCATAAAGTTGGTGAGTTCATAAGTATTTAATTTCATTGCTTGCATAAAAATGATTACAACTGTGGAATATAAAAGTTTTTATCATTGATTGAAAATTGTACGATCCCTAGAAAATCCTATATTTTCTAGTAAAAGTAGTCTTCTACCAAGACCTGGTTATTTGTAAGTTTGATCCTTAGAGAGTGTAAAAGTTTTCCCAGTGAAACTATCATTATGAAAATATAGTTTTAGACTTCATTCATGTAAAGTAATTGGGAAAATAATGTTTCACTCCAACAGTATCACTACCGGCTAGATGTAATGAAAATGCAGACTCCAGGTAGTATTAAATGCACAATACACCTCGGGGAGTCCGTTTTGCCTTTAATTCTTAATGTGTTAGTTAAAGGTCTGATTGTGAACTCATATGTAACCATGCTGATTAACCATCGAATAACGAATGACCCTCCAGGTCACACGTAGTATAGTAAAATTTTGTCACCCCTGGGCCTAATCGGCTCAGACTGTAGCTAGTAGTCGGGATGTGGGAGTGCCTGTCCCGTATAGATCTATACACATAATGCCCGCTCTCCCTCTAGGAGATTCTGGTTACAAATTGATAGCACAATGAAGTGTCGTATCGGAAAGTAGTATGTCACATTCTATTTTAATATATTCTCTCGTATTAGAGTATAATGTATTTCTTGGTATAATGTATGGAGTGTTCTTTGTTATAGTATATAGTATTCTCTTTGCATAGTATTTAATATGTATTGCCTCATAAGTGTACTAACTATAGTAAGTGTCATGCTAATAGTTGTAATGAGCGGTAATCCTTAACTATACCTATTATAGTTAAATAGAAATGTTAATCGTATGCCTTTGATACATAAAGGTAATGAACTGAAGTGAAAGCTTTTATATCCAACAAAAATATATATTGTATATAACCAAGAATTCAACGACGTTCGGACAGATACCAATGTACCTTAAGTCCAAATCAAACAAGAACAGGAAGTAAGGTGAGTTATCAGTCCTAAGTCCTTCAAGCCTTACTTATATAAATATATTAGTGTAGATATGGTTTGGGAACAAAATCAGTTTTAAAAGGGTTTGGAAATAGTTTTATAACAATTCAACATGACATATAAGTTTGATAATCAGTTAAAGCAGTTTTGTTGGTAAAGTAGTTAAAAGCATATGAAATCCTTTTTGGTTGCAAGTGATAAATCACATGTGATTGAATCTATAACTTGTTGGATTCAACTTGTATCCCCCCCACCCCATAAAAGCATTTAAAAACATTTAAAAGGTCAATTAAGGGGTATGAACTCACCTGCAGTGAGTGAAGTGGATGGAAGCGTCGGATAGGATGCTAGGTGCCAAGTGAGGACTTGGACACACACACGGATCCTATGCAACATGTAGTGATACATGAATGTATCTAATTATTTATTAAATCACTAATATAGTAATTAAAGACAATCTAATGCATGAAAACACTTCGCTTCAAGTGCTAGGAGGGCTAAGGGTTGCATCTACAGAGTGTATGGCCTCACTATGGAGTTTACACTTCAATTGGTAGTCCTTAGAGGTGTTTACGGTTTTTGATCCATTCCCCCATGATTTTACGACCGTAAACTCATGGGAATGGTGTGTTTGAGTGCTTCAAAGTCTCATGCTTCACAAAGAAGGGTTCTAGGGTTGAATCAAAGGCTTAGTAAGTGGCTTGGGCTCGAAATGGCACACTTTTTGGAGTTTACGGTCCTTGGACCATGTTTGTGAGTTTACTACCGTAAACCCATGAATGTACGGCCGTAAAATCATGGTTACTCCCTTCATTACATGTTTTGTGGTTCTTATATCATGCATGCAAATTCCTAGCCCCTTGTCTAACCATTAGAAGGTGTTTAGGGCATCAAAACACCCTTTGAGGGTGTTTACGGTTTTGGGAGATTCCCAAACCGTAAACCCATGTTCTTGGGGTAAAATCCAAGGATTTGCAAACACACTAAGAAGATAACTAGCTAGGAAGAGTATACTTACTTATAGGGAGCTTGCAAGAGTGTTTAGAGCCCCAAAAACACAAATGTGTTCTTGGTGTTCTTGGAGATGCTTGAAGATCTAAGTAAAATCAAAAATCCATGGATGAAATGATGTAGAAACACTAGATTTAGTGTTATATGAACGAATTTAGGGAAAAAAACTTACATTTTTGGCGGATTTGAAGATATGAACCTATGATACTTGAGAGAAAAAGTGGTGGGTATTCTTGAACTTGAAGATGGGAAGTGTAAAGTGAGGAATGGTGGGTAAACTCATGCTATATGCATGAGTTCTTGGAAAAATGGTGTTTACGGCCCAAACACCTCTTGTTTGGCCGTGAACACCTAGCTAAGGTGTTGGATTGTTTTGCTCGTCGTACCTCACTAATGACGACACTTCCTTTTATTTAATTGTTTGACGAAAAATAAAATAAAACACCAAACGGACTTAAATCCGGCCAAAAGTGTACTGAAATGTTTTTGACTAATTTTTGGAGTGTCTGAATGTGGAAATTATCCACATAAAAATTTCGGGTTGTCACAGCATCCCCCCGTTAGAGGGAACTTCGTCCCGAAATTAGAGTTCAAACAGCTAAGTTATTACACAATAACTAAGCAAAAAGATGAGGATATTTAAGTTTCATTTGATCCTCGCGCTCCCAAGTGAACTTCGGTCCTTGCTTGGCGTTCCAGCGATCCTTCACAATTGGGATGCGGCTTTGCTTCATTCGTTTGACTTCTCAATCCATAATCTCCACAGGTTCTTCCACAAAGTTGAGGCTCTTGTTGATCTCGATCTCGTCGAGTGGGATTACAAGAGTCTCATCAGATAGGCAATTTTTCAGATTCGAGACGTGGAAGGTAGGATGTATGTTACTGAACTCGCAGGGTAGATGGAGTTTGTAAGCTACGGGGCCGATTCTATCGAGAATCTCGAAATGCCCAATGTATCTCGGATTCAGCTTTCCACACTTTCCAAAGCATATCATGCCTTTCCAGGGTGAGACTTTCAAAAGGACTCGGTCTCCCACCTGGAACTCCAAGGGTTTTCTCCGTTTGTCTGCGTAGCTTTTCTGTCGGTCTCTAGCGGCTTTCAATTGTTCACGAATCTGAACGATTTTCTCGGTCGTTTCTCGAATGATCTCCGGACCCGTGAGAGTGCTGTCAGGAACTCCGCCTTTAGCTAACTGAGTGTCACCCACCTCAGCCCAGCATAGAGGGGACCTGCACTTTCGGCCATAGATGGCTTCGAATGGAGCAACCTTGATGCTCGTGTGATAACTGTTGTTGTAGGAAAACTCAACAAGGGTACGTGCTTATCCTATGCTTTACCAAAGTCGATCACATAGGCTCGCAGCATATCCTCCAGAGTTTGGATAGTTTTATCACTTTGTTCGTCGGTCTGCGGATGGTAGGCTGTACTCATGTCCAGCCTCGTTCCTAAGGAGGTTTGCAATGATTGCCAGAATCTCAAAGTGAACCTACTATCTCTATCGGATATAATAGATATGGGGACACCATGCAGTCGTACGATCTCCCTAATGTACGTTCTTGTGAGTTTCTCCATCTTGTGTGTTTCTTTGATGGGCAGGAAGTGTGCAGACTTGGTCAATCTGTCGATGATGACCCATATGGTATCAAGATCACCCGTTGTCTTGGGTAGCTTGGTTATGAAATCCATAGTGATCCGCTCCCACTTCCATTCGAGTACCTTTGGCTGCTGCAGTAGTCCTGATGGTTTCTGGTATTCGACCTTGACCTTGGTGCAAGTAAGGCATTTACTCACAAAGGTAGCAATCTCTGCTTTCATGTTAGGCCACCAGTATGACTTTTTTAGATCCAGATACATCTTATCCGAACCTGGGTGAACAGAGTATCGAGTGTTGTGGGCTTCCTTCTTGACCAAGTCTCTGAAGCCACCATGTCGCGGTGTCCAGCTTCGGTCCATGAGGTATAAGTCCCTGTCACCCTTGAATTCCAAATTCTTATCCATTCCTCGGAGGGATTCTCCCACCACATTTTCAGGTTTCAAGGCTTCGAGCTGAGCCTCCTTAATTTTTGTGGATAGATGCGAATGGATAGTCATTGCTAATGACTTGACTCTTCGACCAGAATATTCTTTCTAACTTAGGGCGTCTGCTACTACTTTGGCTTTACCCGGATGATAACGGAATTCGCATTCGTAGTCGTTGAGTAGCTCGACCAACTGTCGTTGTCTCATATTGATTTCCTTCTGGTTGAATATGTGCTGGAAGCCTTTGTGGTTGGTGTATATCATGCTCTTCGTACCGTACAGGTAGTGTCTCCAGATCTTTAGGGTGAACACAACCGCTCCTAGTTCAAGTTCATGTGTGGTGTAGTTAACTTTGTGTGTCTTCAGCTGTCTAGAGGCATAGGCGATGACCTTACCTCGTTGCATCAGAACACAACCGAGCCCCTGATTGGATGCATCGTAGTATACCACGAAATCTTCCGTCCCTTCGGGGAGGGATAGTATCGGTGCGGTGCATAAGACTCGTTTTAGGGTTCAGAATGCCTTCTCTTGTTTCTCTCCCCAGTCAAAGGCCACGCCTTTCTGGGTCAGTGTTGTAAGGGGCTTCGCGATTCGAGAGAAATTCTGTATGAACCTGTGGTAGTAGCCAGCGAGGCCTAGAATTTGACAAATTTTTGTAGGCGTCTTCGGTGCTGACCAGTTCTCAATAACTTTAATCTTGGATGGGTCCACATGGATTCCTTCTTCGCTAACCACGTGTCCTAAGAATTCGACTCTTCGGATCCAAAATTCGCACTTAGAGAACTTCGCGTATAGCTTCTCCGATCGTAAGGTTTCCAGGACTTGTCGTAGATGATCGCTATGATCCTCCTTACTTCGAGATTAGATAAGTATGTCATCAATGAAGACGATGACGAACTGATCCAAGTAAGGACGACATACTCTATTCATTAAGTCCATGAACACCACGGGCGCATTGGTCAGTCCGAACGGCATCACTACGAACTTGTAGTGTCCGTAATGAGTTCGGAAGGCTGTTTTCTGGACATCTTCCTCAAGCACTCGTAACTGGTGATACCTAGACCTGAGATCAATCTTGGAAAAGTAACTCGCCCCTTGCAGTTGGTCAAATAAATCGTCTATACGAGGAAGAGGGTAACGATTTTGACCGTCAGCTTGTTGAGTTCTCTGTAATCGATGCACATACGGAATGATCCATCTTTCTTCTTTATGAACAAGACCGGTGCTCCCTAGGGTGAGAAGCTTGGTCTTATAAAGCCCTTGCTGAGCAGCTCGTTAAGTTGACCGGATAGTTCTTGCATCTCAGCAGGCGCTAGACGATAAGGCGATTTGGCTACGGGGGCAGCTCCTGGAATTAAGTCGATCCTGAACTCGACCTGACGTTGGGGAGGTAAACCTGGCAGCTCTTCTGGAAAGACGTCGGGGAAGTCGCATACAACGAGGAAGTCTTTTAGATCTTTCGTTTTCTGGCTTGTGTCGACGACGTGTGCAAGGAATGCACGATATTCTTTACGCAAGTACTTATGGGCTTGAATACTTGAGATGATACAGAGGCTCGCACTGGGTTTGTTTCCGTAGATTAACAAGGTTTCGTTATTCGGTAGATTTAGACGGATTGCTTTGTCGAAACACAGGATATCGGTACGATAGAGACTCAACCAGTCCATGCCCACGATGACATTGAAACTCTTGATCGATACTAGTATAAGGTCGATTGGGAATGAATGATTATTTAGCGTGAGGGTACAACCTATGTAGATCTCGTTAGAACACTCAATATTTCCGTTAGCCATTTCTATGACGAAGGTTTCTTTTAATGGTTGCGGGGATTGTTTAAGTAAGTGTTTAAAGTTTTGGTTCACGAAGCTTCTTTCTGCCTCACTATCGAATAGGATACAAGCATAAGAGTTATCAAGAAGGAACGTACCCGTGACTACTGTGGGGTCTGCTACTGCTTCATTGTGGCCAATAGCAAGTAGTCTTCCTGCTCCGCCCGTATTCCCAGCTTTCAGACAGTTTCTTTTGAAGTGCCCTGTCTCGCCGCAACCATAGCAGGCTTGGCTCACTCCGGTGCTGGGAACTTGACTGATGGGTTTGGGATGAGATCTACAAACCGGGCGGTATGGCCCTTCCGGTTGCAGTTAGTGCAGTGCATTTCACGGCAGGGGTTGTTATGATGGAAGGAGCATTTGGTGCACTTGGGTAGGTTACCAGCATATGTTTTGGCTGGTACAGGGGCAGCAGGAGTAGTGGCAGCATGGACAACCACCTTCTGTTGGTTCTTGGAAGAGGATTGAGTGGACTTGCCCTTCTTTCGGTCCCACCGCTTCCTCTTGTTGTCGGATGTCTTGGTCGGTGCAGTGGCAACCATTGTGGTTGTTGATGGAGTGGAAGGAACTTCAAGATCAATCAACCTTTGGGCCAATTCCTTGGCACTGTCAAAGGTCGTAGGGTGTGAGGCTAGAACGTTCCCTCGATACGGGGGCACTAAACCCCAGATGTATCGTTCAATTTTCTTGCTCTCAGTAGAGACCATGTTAGGACATAGAGTTACCAGGTCGCAGAACCTGGCCGTGTAAGCCACTATGTCGGTCCCCTTCATCTTGAGGTTCCAGAGTTCCTCCTCAAGTTTCTGAATTTCGCGTCTGGGGTAGTACTCCCTTGTCAAGAGGTCTTTCAGTGTGTCCCAGCCCATGGCATTGGCTGTTACCAAGGAGAGTGATTTGACATGGACATTCCACCATGTTAGGGCCCTTTCAGTGAAGGTGCAAGCAGCGAACTTAATCTTGCTTTCCTCGGGGCACAAGCACATCTCGAAGACGGCTTCAGTTCTTTCGATCCATTGGGACAGTGCAATGATCCCTCCGGTTCCATTGAAGAATGTGGGTTTGCAGCTCATGAAATCCTTATAGGTACACCCCTATGCACGAGAGTGGATTTCACCATGTCTAGAGTTGGTGCCCATTCCGACTCCACTTGCATCACCAGAATTTATTTAGGCCATAGCTGCGGTCACAACTATCTGAAACATCACCGCATCGAACTGCGGAGGAGGAGGAGGTGGTGGAGTTTGAGTTGCAGGTCTACCCCTGTTTGAACGAGGACGGGGCGGCATATTTTACTAAAAAGTTATGAAAAGTGATGGTAATAGTGAGAATCGATCATGAATATGATGGGAGTGTTTCATGGACTAAATCGCCAAAGTCCAACTATCAGATAGAGTCATAACACAGAGTAGAGAAATATAGGAGTATAGACTTTTCCAACAAATTAGATACTGCCAATATTATTTGTATTACTGATGCAAATAAGTTTGGGAAAAACAACCTAACAGTAGGTCTTACATCAAACCATAAGGGAAAATGTTGGCAGCTTAAAAGCCTAGTTAGAGTACTTTCAAGTTTAGGAATGTTTACAGACAAGTGCTCTACCGAGCATAGAAAAGAAAAGGCTATTCCTTAAACAAAAGAGGAAGATGAGTTGACATCTTCTACTGGCGATGGGCATGCCTTGGGCAAACCCTAAGATCAGCCAGTTGGCATACAACTTCCTGAAGATGTCGTTCATGAGCCCTCTGATGTGCTTAGAGTTCCCTAACTTCAGCTTGGGATGCAGCTAGTTGTTGCTGCAGAACCTCATTGGTCCTCCTATTCATATCCATAGCTTCTTCAAGTTGGCAGATACGGACAGTGTTAAGGTTAGAGTTGGCATCAATTTCCACAACTCTGTCGATGGCTGCATGACCTTGCTCGACATTCCTAGCAATCCTCCGGACCATGACGGGTAGGGCTCGATCAGCCGAGCCACCCTCGCTTATGTTGTAAAAGCTTCGGTCTCCGTTGAAAGGTAAAGGTTGGCCATGTTCATCGCTCCATCGATTCAAGGTTGTTGCCCACATGGGAGTTGGACTTTGAAATGCAAGACGAGGGTTGGGGTTTGGAGCTACTAGGGGTAGATTTTTTACTTCTGGTTTGGAGTCGGAGCTATCCGAAAAGCCCTCTTCACGGTGATCATCCAAAAGGATCGGGTGATCATCTTCTGACTCTTCCTCGAGCCATCCTCCAATGCCTTCGTTCCGATAGTACGGATCGTCGGGATGGTGGAAGCCAGCCATGCTATCTACGCGAGAATGGGGAAAGAAAAGTTAACAAACGTACGAAACTAAGATACTTATAAGATGATCGTTATTAGTCGAACCAATACTTGCATAGTGCATACCAATTACATGTACCCGAGACAGGATAGACCTTCGAATAAGTGACCCTAACTCTAAATCCACAACCAAACAAGGAACAGGAAGTAAAGCAAAGGTCACAAATTCTCGGTCTATAGCGTCTTAGTCACATGTAACCGTAGAGTATCCACTTAGCATCTATTGCCCTACTAGTAACGACCCTTTTAGTTCTCACATAAGCAAATTACAGAAATGCGGAATACTCCTATAGTATTCTTGTTCTGATGTTCTTGTGGTAGTGTTGGTAAGTTTTTAGACTTGTTGCAACACCATAACTACTCTTAGGCACATGCTAGTCACTCCTAGGAAAACGTAGTTGATCAGGCTACATCCACCCAGATTTGACTATATGTCTCTAAGCCTAATTGTGTTGTTCAACAATCTTAGTACTTTAGTTCTGTTCAAGTATGATATTGGCCCTTTGTATTAGTGGATGTATATATATACTTAGTTAAATATTTTATTATTTAAAAGTATATATTCTTGATCAAAGTGTTTTAATACCGATGTGTTTATAGTTCGTATATCTTTTATGGGTTGATATACTTGATTCACTATAAACAATGCTCTGATACCAATCTATCACACCCCAAAACCGAGAACGGCGGAATACGTTCTGGGGTGGAGGACATCATGTACAGTATCAAAACAATGCATAATAGTAAAAGCAAGCCATAACATCCATTGCATTAATATAATAATTGTAATAGAAGCGTGTTCTGTACACTTTGTTAGACACCAAAAGTATAATCAAAATAAAGATGAGTCTTGTATGTGCTCCATCTTCTCAAAAACTGCAGCTGTACCTATCTACTGATGACCTGAGAATACAAGTTATTTTGAAAATCAGTATCAGCATAAATCTGGTGAGTTCATAAGTATTTAGTGTCATTGCTTGCATAAAAGTGATTACAGTTGTGTAATATAAAAGTTGTTATCAAAGTTTGAAAATTCTACGATCCCTAGAAAATCCTATATTTTCCAATAAAAGTAGTCTTCTACCAAGACCTGGTTATTTGTAAGTTTGATCCCTGGAGAGTGTAAAAGTTTTCCCAGTGAAACTATCATTATGAAAATATAGTTTTAGACTTCATTAATGTAAAGTAATTTGGAAAATAATGTTTTACCCCAGCAGTATCATTGCCGGCTGGATGTAATGAAAATGTAGACTCCAGGTAGTATTAAATGCACAATACACCTCGGGGAGTCTGTTTTGCCTTTAATTCTTAATGTGTTAGTTAAAGGTCTAAATGTGAACTCACATGCAACCATGCTGATTGACGATCGAATAACCAATGACCCTCCAGGTCACACGTAGTATGGTGACATTTTGTCACCCCTGGGCCTAATCGGCTCGGACTGTAGCTAGCAGTCGGGATGTGGGAGGGTATGTCCCGTATAGATCTATACACATAATGCCCGCTCTTCCTCCAAGAGATTATGGTTACGAAGAGATAGCACAATGAAGTGCCGTATCGGAAAGTATTATGTTACATTATATTTTAATATATTCTCTTGTATTAGAGTATAATCTATTTCTTGGTATAATGTATGGAGTGTTCTCTGTTATAGTATATAGTATTCTATTTGCATAGTATTTAATAAGTATCGACTCATAACTGTACTGTCACACCCCCGAACCAGACGGCGGAAACGTCCGGGGGCTGTCGTGACTCAATTGAATACCATAACATTGAATATATATGAAACAAACAACATTCGTCACCATTCATCAACAGAATACAACCAGTAGTGTTTACATGTCATACATTGTTTTTAACATTACATTTCCAAAAATTAATATTGTTTGGTTCATTCAAAAATAAACTGCAACCGTCACTGAGCATGATTTCCCTTGATTCACTGGTTTCCTGAGAATACAAGTATTTTGAAAAACGTCAACATATGAAATGTTGGTGAGTTCATAAGTAGTGTTTGAAATCGAATGTTTATATTGTTTGAAAAACCACCAGAAAATCCGATATTTTCTGAAAAGAAAAGCTTTCAAAAACGTTTGTGAAGATCCATAGGTATGCTTGTTTGTTTCTATACTTGCAAAAAAAATTGTTCATTTAAGATGTATGCGTTTGAAATCTGTATGTGATAAAAACCCTAGGGAAACCCGATGTTCCCCTAGTTCTTTTGAAACCCATTGAGTTGCGTTGAAACCATTACAAAAATAGTGGTATCGGTCCCAAGCGACGTTGGAAGGTTCTCGAGCATTGATTATTTACTACAAACCCGCATTACACAAATGCCCGGTTTATAGATATACCAACGATTCCCGAAGGCGTCGTCAGTACTAATCACGTTATCCAATCGCCCGGACTATGAGTGGTCCCACATCCGAAGAGAAAGAGGTCACTAAGACCCCGGTAACTCTATTAACCGGCTGGGAAAAAATGTGTGCGAGGGGTCCCCGACCCGCCTCGTAAAATGTGTAGACTTTTCTAGCAATACCATGGCCCTTGGGGTCCAATGATACAAGCCATTGAAAGTCACCCTACGTTGTGCCGAGTCGGTAAAACTCAACACTTCGTAGTAAAAAAATGTCTTCGGGCCTTAAGATCAGGTCATTGGGCTAGCTAGGCCCAACAAACAAGATTTTACACTTTTGGGGCCCGAAGATGGTGCGTAGACGTCTGTGCACACTCGTATGTATGTGTATTACCAATCGTTATTTGTATGTATCAAAGAGTTAGTAGTTGTGGATTTTCATTGGCTCGAGACCGAGCCAATTCGTTTAACAACGACTTTTGGTATTGTAATGAGTTGTATTTCGTTGGTAGTTGAGGTATCATTATTGGATCACATTGTACATAATGAATCAGCCTTGAAATATTTCTGTTTTCAGCCCCTCATTATTTGTAAAATTTACATTTTCAACCCTTTTATTTGAATATCTCCCGGTTTGGTCCTTAAACTATTTTTCTTGACATTTTAACACCAAAAATTATTGTAATTAATATTTTCCAGCATATTTTTCAAAGAAAACAGTTTAAGTCCCTGAAAATGCAGTTTTTCTCGGTTTAGTCCATATTTTCGCAATTTTGACAATTTTAGCCCAAAATGGAAAATTTTTGCAACTTTGGTCCTTTTTAAATTTAAAAAGCATTTTAAACCTTTGAAAAGGGTTTGGGACACTTATAGTCCACTGTTTTACAGAAAGTTACAGTTTTGGCCCTCTAAAACAGAAAAATTCGCATATTGGGCCTTATTGGGCCGAAATTTGCATTTTTAGCCCAATAGGCTTGAAATTTATGTTTTTAATCCACCAATTAAATAGAATTCCAGAAATGGCTTTATTGAAACTGTTTTGACACATTTCAACCATCAGAATCTGTAAAATGTCATTTTGGGCCCTTAATTTTGTATTTTTCACATTTTTGGCCCAAAATATGTGTTTTTAGCTTAAAGAAAATTGTTGCTAACCACTTGGCTATTTATCTAGTACCACTTATTGTGTAGGAACATATTTGAAGCTAATATCATAAAACATGAGTTATATCTCGGTTTTGAGGGGTTTAAGGGCTAGATCCAACATTAAAACACATATAAGCATACATATAAGCATGGAAATCATACAAGGCATACAAATACACATAGATCTACACTTTGACTTGTATTCCCCCCCACAAAAACTCTTAAAAACAGAAAATAGGGGTATGAATCTCACCTTGGGGTGTTGGTTCGGTTTTTGCAATGAAAATGGAAGGAAAAATGAAGTGTTTTTGGCCTTGGCTCCCTTTGGTGAAGATCTTGAGTTTGAGATGGTTTGAGGATGCTAGATCACGATTTTTGTATAGATTAGGGGAGGATTTTGATAACAAAAGAATTTAAACCATAGATCTATGCATAATCTTACCTTAGGAGATGATTTACTTGCAAAAATCCCTTTGGAAAGCCTCTAAATTTCGAGATCTTTGGAGAGGGGAGGGAGAGAGCTTCTTGAGAGAATTTTTGAGAGAATTTTGTGAGATGTGTGTGTGTGTTGGTTATCCTCGGCCGAAACAAGAAGAGAAGAGAGAAAGGAAGTGACTTTGAAGTGATACATGCATGGAGGTATGTGATATGCCTAGAAGTCCATTAGATAATAGTGAGGTGGCAAGTGCTAAGTCAACCCTTCTTCTTGGGCTTTTCTTTTGGGCCGAAAATGGGAAGGAAAAATAAGGTGTTTGGGCTTTTTGCTCCTAAGTCCAACATTAGTGTTAATTAGGGTATTTATTGGACTTATAAAATAAAATTGTGATTTTTGTGCTTTATTAAGCTAGGTTAGGTTTAATTATGGATCAAAACTTGTGTTTTATTTCCTTCTAGGTTCTACCTAGCCCAAAATATTGAAATAAACGAATGTGGGTCCAATTAGAGCCCAATTAGGGTCCTAAACCCATGATAGTCCAATTGAAAGCTTATTGGTCCATTTGGATCCAATAAGGAAGTCTTAGTCCAAAATGGACTTAACCAAAACTTCTAGGGTTTCCAATTGTTTGATGACTATCTGTAGTACTTGTATCTTGCATTTGGTTAAAGTTTTTGATTCTCATTAACTTAAATGTATAGATTACATAGCTTAAAATTTACAGTTGTGACATCATCCCCCCGTTAGAGGGAATTTCGTCCCGAAATTCTGTTTGAAAGCTAGATTTGAGAAAACTAGAACAGGTGAGGGTACTTCTGCTTCATTTGATCTTCGCGTTCCCACGTGAATTCTGGCCCACGCTTTGCGTTCCACCGTACCTTTACGATCGGGATGCGACTCTGCTTAGTACGCTTCACCTCCCTGTCCATGATTTCGATTGGTTCTTCGACGAACAGGAGATTCTCATTGATTTCGATTTCGTCAAGAGGAATGACGAGAGTTTCATCTGATAGGCACTTTTTCAGGTTAGAAACATGAAACACGGGGTGCACACCGTTTAGCTCCGGGGGTAGTTGTAGTCTGTAGGCTACCGGACCTATTCGGGCGACGATTTCGAAAGGTCCAATGTACCGTGGGTTTAGCTTTCCTCGTTTTCCGAAACGTATAACTCCTTTCCAGGGTGAGACCTTCAACAATACTCGATCACCGACCTGGAACTCTAAGGGCTTTCGCCGTTTATCAGCGTAGCTCTTTTGCCGGTCACGTGATGCCTGTAATCGAGCTTTGATCTGGACAATCTTTTCTGTGGTCTCGCGAATGATTTCCGGTCCTGTCATTGCCCTATCCGACGTATGTGTTCCTGCTAGCTGGGTGTCGCCTACTTCAGCCCAACATAACGGTGATCTACATTTACGCCCGTACAGTGCTTCGAAAGGGGCCACCTTAATGCTCGAATGATAACTATTGTTATATGAAAACTCGATCAACGGTAGGTGGGTATCCCAAGACTTTCCGAAGTCTATCACACATGCACGAAGCATATCTTCAAGCGTCTGAATGGTTCGTTCGCTTTGACCGTCCGTTTGTGGGTGATACGCGGTGCTCATATCAAGATGAGTTCCCATTGCCTTGTGGAGCGACTGCCAAAAGCGTGACGTGAATCTACTGTCCCTATCTGAGATGATAGATTTTGGCACTCCATGAAGTCTTACAATCTCTCGTAGGTACAAACGCGTCAGCCTCTCCATCTTGTAGGACTCTTTGATGGGCAGGAAATGGGCAGATTTCGTCAGTCGGTCGATTATTACCCATATGGTGTCCAATCCGTCCGACGTCTTGGGCAGCTTGGTCACGAAATCCATAGAAATCCCCTCCCATTTCCACTCAGGGATTGCCGGTTGCTGTAGCAATCCGGAAGGTTTCTGGTATTCTACCTTCACTTTGGCACACGTAAGGCACTTACTAACATAAGTTGCGATTTCCGCCTTCATGTTAGGCCACCAATAGTGCTGCTTAATGTCCAAATACATCTTGTCCGAACCAGGATGAATGGAGTATCGTGTCTTGTGGGCTTCCTTCATAACGATCTCCCTGAATCCTCCGATTTTTGGAACCCAAATACGGTTCATGAAGTAGTATACCCCATTCTCTTTGACTTCCAGGTTCTTCTCCATTCCGCGTAATGCCTCGCTAGTTCTGTTTTCCGCTCTCATGGCCTCTGCCTGGGCTGATGCAATTTGAGTGGTTAGATGAGACTGAATGGTTATCGAGTGCGTTTTCGTACGTCGATTTGTGTATTCCTTCCGACTTAATGCATCAGCTACCACGTTGGCCTTGCCTGGATGGTACTTGATCTCGCATTCGTAGTCGTTTAACAATTCCACCCATCTTCGTTGTCTCATGTTCAGCTCCTTCTGATTCAAGATGTGCTGGAGGCTCTTGTGGTCCGTAAAGATGGTGCACTTTGTACCGTACAGGTAGTGCCTCCAAATTTTTAGGGCGAAGACCACAGCTCCCAGTTCTAGGTCATGGGTTGTGTAATTTACTTCGTGCGCCTTTAGTTGACGGGACGCATATGCTATTACTCTTCCACGTTGCATGAGAACGCAACCTAAGCCTTGATTTGACGCGTCACAGTAAACTACAAAATCTTCCGTTCCTTCAGGTAGAGATAGTACAGGAGCGCTGCAAAGGGCTTGCTTCAAGGTTCGAAACGCAATCTCTTGTTGGTCTGTCCACTTGAACGGCACACTCTTTTGCGTAAGCAAGGTAAGTGGCTTGGCGATTTTAGAGAAGTTTTGGATGAATCT
Source organism: Lactuca sativa (assembly GCF_002870075.4). NCBI lineage: Eukaryota > Viridiplantae > Streptophyta > Magnoliopsida > Asterales > Asteraceae > Lactuca > Lactuca sativa. The sequence goes on along the minus strand of NC_056631.2, from coordinate 223,804,686 downwards.
CCTATAGTAGCCTGCTAGGCCTAAGAACTGACGGATTTCTGTGGGCGTAGTCGGAGTTGCCCATCCTTCCACAGCTTTGACCTTAGAGGGGTCCACATGAATTCCGTCTTGGCTAACTACGTGGCCTAAGAAATTCACACTCCGAAGCCAGAACTCGCACTTGGAGAGTTTGGCGTAAAGCTTTTCCGATCGCAGCGTTTCTAGGACTTGTCGAAGATGTTGGCCATGCTCCTCTTTGCTTCGAGAATAGACGAGGATGTCATCGATAAACACAATGACGAAGTTGTCCAAGAACGGTCGACAGATTCGATTCATTAGGTCCATAAATGCGGCAGGTGCATTTGTTAGACCGAAGGGCATTACGACGAATTCATAATGTCCATAGCGGGTTCGAAAAGCGGTTTTTGGAATATCCTCTTCTCGGACTTTGAGTTGATGGTATCCGGACCGTAGATCTATTTTAGAAAAATAGCTAGCTCCTTGGAGCTGGTCGAATAAATCATCGATTCGCGGGAGTGGGTAGCGGTTTTTGACAGTGAGTTTGTTCAACTCTCTGTAATCGATGCACATTCTGAAAGATCCGTCCTTCTTTTTGACAAAGAGCACCGGAGCTCCCCATGGCGAGTAGCTAGGTCGGATAAATCCCTTGTCCAGAAGCTCACTGACTTGGCTGGACAATTCCTGCATTTCAGCAGGTGCCAACCGATACGGTGATTTAGCGAGGGGAGTTGCTCCTGGAACGAGGTCGATTCGGAATTCAACCTGTCTCTCTGGGGGTACTCCTGGAAGATCTTCGGGAAACACGTCCGGATATTCACACGCTACCGGAATGTCTTGGATGTTAGTTTCTTCTTTGGTCTTGTCCACTATGTGGGCCAAGAACGCTAAGTTGTTCTTTCGCAGATGTTTTTGTGCTTTGATGCACGAGATAAGACGAAGATTCGTGCTAGGTTTGTCTCCGTAAATTACTAGGGTTTCGTGATTCGGGAGACGAAGGCGAACGGCCTTCTCGTGGCACATAATCTCAGCATGGTGGGGGCTTAACCAATCCATGCCGATAATCACATCGAAACTCCTAATTGACACTGGCATCAGATCTATTCGAAAGACGCACTGGTTAAGGGTTAGGGTACATCCGATGTAGACCTCCCTAGTGGATTCGGTTTTCCCATTGGCCATTTCCACCGTATAGGTTTCATTTAGCTTTTGGGGTTGTTGTTTTAATAGATGTTTAAACTTCTCGCTTACGAAACTTCGCTCCGCTCCGGTATCAAATAAGATGCACGCATAAGTGTGGTTTAGGAGAAACGTACCGGTCACCACTGCGGGATCATGAACTGCATCACTCTGACCCATAGTCAGCATCCTTCCTGCTCCTCTGTTTCCTGAGTTGTTGTTGTTGTTAGGGCAATCTCGACGGAAATGTCCCGTCCTTCCACACCCGAAACAGGTGTGGCTAGGCCCTGTGTTGTTGCCGCCGGCATTGGTGTTGTTGGTGTTGCGGTGATTGTTGTTGTTGTTCTGGTTGTTTCCCTGACTCTGGTTCTGAGAAGGATAAGTCCTGCAGAACTTTGCAGTGTGTCCCCTTCGATTGCAACTGGTGCAATGGAACTCCCTACATTCTCCTTGGTGATGGAAACCGCACTTGTTGCATTTGGGATGAGTGCCGGAATACGGTCTTGAAGTATTTGAAGTAGCTGAGGCTGGAGCATGTGATGTGACTGGTACCGGCGCAGTGACAGCGTGAACTGCCACCGTTTGCTGCTTTTTAGAGGTCTCGGGACCTTGACGCCCCTTCCTCTTGTTGTTCCATCCCTTCTTACCATCGCTCTCCTTCTTCTTCTCAGTCTCTACCGGTTTCTCGCCCTTTTTGTGGTTATGATCATAGAGCCTCTTTGCCAATCTCTTCGCGCTGTCAAACGTTTCAGGGTTAGCAGCTATCACGTTCCCTTGAATGGGGGATGTCAATCCCCAAATGAATCGTTCAATCTTCTTCCCCTCTGATGTGATCATACCCGGGCACAACAGAGATAGTTCGCTGAATCTCGATATGTAAGCATCGATGTTCCCATTCTGCACCGTGAGATTCCATAGTTCCTGCTCCATCTTCTGTATTTCGCCTCGGGGGCAGTACTCAGCCGTCAACATCTCTTTCATCTCTGCCCAGGGAATAGAGTTGGCAACAGGGAGTGTCATAGCCTCCACATGACCATTCCACCAAGTGAGTGCTTGGTCCACGAAAGTGCAGGCCGCGAACTTCACTTTCATCTGCTCGGGGCACTCGCATATCTCGAATACCGACTCTACCTTCTCGATCCATCGCTTTAGGGCGATCACTCCTCCGGTACCGTTGAAAGTTCGGGGTTTAGCGTTCGCAAAATCCTTGTAGGTGCACGTTTTAGTGAGTCCTTGGTTCGTCCCGTTGTTCGAACTTCCGGATCCTTGCCCGTTACCTCCTCCGTTGTTCCCTCGGTGAAGATGTGCCATAGCTGCCGTGACCGCAGCAGACACGGCTGCCTGGAAAGCGGTGGAGTCAACTTCCGGCGGGGTTGGTTCGGGATTTCCGCGAGTAGCTGGGCGAGGCATCTTTCTGTCATGAAACGGAAAGATGTTGAGTGTACGTGGTTTCGGTGAGGTTATGATCCTATTAACTAGGCGTATGGTGCGAACCTAAGCATTACTATCATCAAGCATGCAATCATAATGTCTCAACACATAGCAACTGAGAATAATTTAGCAAAACACACAAAAGTTCATTAATATTATCCGTGTTTAGTACAAGAAAATTTGCTCGCAGGAGCATACATAAGTAACACTAATCCGACAGCATAACGGCTCCATGAGTAGTGTAGTCACTTAAACATAGAGCCGGAGTACATAACATAGTTCCTAATAACCTACTATGATAAGTCTATCCCTAACCGCGATGAGCTGCGTCAGGAGGTGGTGCCGAAGTCATATGCCGAAATGCTGCGCTAGTAGCTGTGCCATCTCTGCCATGTCTCCTATAACTTCATCCCTCTCGTGCTCTGCTCTCACTGCCCGAGCTTCCATAGCATACAGCTGTTGTCGTAGTGTGGCGATCTCAGCTTCGAGGGAACGATTCTCCCTCGGGGGGTTCACTGGTGGAGCGGGGGGATCTGGTTGGGCCTCGTCCTCGCATGGTGGGATGGGGTCCTGGCCCCCGACCTGACCCTCCTCGTCGTCATCGTCGACCTCTCCAAATTCGTAGTCAGTGTCTATATATTCGTCGGGTTCGACGTCGTGTGCTTCTCCTGGATGCTCTTCCGGCTCATCCACCAGCATCCCGTGAGCTACTAAGGCCTGATGAAACTGAATGCCCGGCTGCTCCTCTTCAGGCTCCTCCTCCTCCTCTAGCCACCCGTTGTTTCCCTGATTAGGGAAGTAGGGGTCTCCAGGGTGATGAAAACCAGCCATGCTGTCTGCGCGAGTACGTAATTATGCTACATTATTCCTAGGGTACTATGACTATTACACAGACTAAGCAAATATTCTCTTTTTGGATGATATAGGGTAAAATTTTTAGGTTCCCTGGCTATTCCGATCTCATCAAGACATGTGTTAGTTTTACCTTGGAGAGAATGTAGTTGATCAGGCTACATTTGCCCCTTGGCATCACTAAGAACAGTCCCGAGTTGACCGAGATACCAGCATTATGGTGTTTGATTCAGCGTTAGGTCCTTACTCCTAATGCAAGCAAGTGTATTTTATTCCTTTGTTTTGTTCAGAGTTATGTTAGTCCCTCTTATTGGTTTATAGTTGCATATCAATGTATGGCTCGACATGCTAGTTCACTATAAACAAAGCTCTGATACCAACCTGTCACACCCCCGAACCAGACGGCGGAAACGTCCGGGGGCTGTCGTGACTCAATTGAATACCATAACATTGAATATATATGAAACAAACAACATTCGTCACCATTCATCAACAGAATACAACCAGTAGTGTTTACATGTCATACATTGTTTTTAACATTACATTTCCAAAAATTAATATTGTTTGGTTCATTCAAAAATAAACTGCAACCGTCACTGAGCATGATTTCCCTTGATTCACTGGTTTCCTGAGAATACAAGTATTTTGAAAAACGTCAACATATGAAATGTTGGTGAGTTCATAAGTAGTGTTTGAAATCGAATGTTTATATTGTTTGAAAAACCACCAGAAAATCCGATATTTTCTGAAAAGAAAAGCTTTCAAAAACGTTTGTGAAGATCCATAGGTATGCTTGTTTGTTTCTATACTTGCAAAAAAAATTGTTCATTTAAGATGTATGCGTTTGAAATCTGTATGTGATAAAAACCCTAGGGAAACCCGATGTTCCCCTAGTTCTTTTGAAACCCATTGAGTTGCGTTGAAACCATTACAAAAATAGTGGTATCGGTCCCAAGCGACGTTGGAAGGTTCTCGAGCATTGATTATTTACTACAAACCCGCATTACACAAATGCCCGGTTTATAGATATACCAACGATTCCCGAAGGCGTCGTCAGTACTAATCACGTTATCCAATCGCCCGGACTATGAGTGGTCCCACATCCGAAGAGAAAGAGGTCACTAAGACCCCGGTAACTCTATTAACCGGCTGGGAAAAAATGTGTGCGAGGGGTCCCCGACCCGCCTCGTAAAATGTGTAGACTTTTCTAGCAATACCATGGCCCTTGGGGTCCAATGATACAAGCCATTGAAAGTCACCCTACGTTGTGCCGAGTCGGTAAAACTCAACACTTCGTAGTAAAAAAATGTCTTCGGGCCTTAAGATCAGGTCATTGGGCTAGCTAGGCCCAACAAACAAGATTTTACACTTTTGGGGCCCGAAGATGGTGCGTAGACGTCTGTGCACACTCGTATGTATGTGTATTACCAATCGTTATTTGTATGTATCAAAGAGTTAGTAGTTGTGGATTTTCATTGGCTCGAGACCGAGCCAATTCGTTTAACAACGACTTTTGGTATTGTAATGAGTTGTATTTCGTTGGTAGTTGAGGTATCATTATTGGATCACATTGTACATAATGAATCAGCCTTGAAATATTTCTGTTTTCAGCCCCTCATTATTTGTAAAATTTACATTTTCAACCCTTTTATTTGAATATCTCCCGGTTTGGTCCTTAAACTATTTTTCTTGACATTTTAACACCAAAAATTATTGTAATTAATATTTTCCAGCATATTTTTCAAAGAAAACAGTTTAAGTCCCTGAAAATGCAGTTTTTCTCGGTTTAGTCCATATTTTCGCAATTTTGACAATTTTAGCCCAAAATGGAAAATTTTTGCAACTTTGGTCCTTTTTAAATTTAAAAAGCATTTTAAACCTTTGAAAAGGGTTTGGGACACTTATAGTCCACTGTTTTACAGAAAGTTACAGTTTTGGCCCTCTAAAACAGAAAAATTCGCATATTGGGCCTTATTGGGCCGAAATTTGCATTTTTAGCCCAATAGGCTTGAAATTTATGTTTTTAATCCACCAATTAAATAGAATTCCAGAAATGGCTTTATTGAAACTGTTTTGACACATTTCAACCATCAGAATCTGTAAAATGTCATTTTGGGCCCTTAATTTTGTATTTTTCACATTTTTGGCCCAAAATATGTGTTTTTAGCTTAAAGAAAATTGTTGCTAACCACTTGGCTATTTATCTAGTACCACTTATTGTGTAGGAACATATTTGAAGCTAATATCATAAAACATGAGTTATATCTCGGTTTTGAGGGGTTTAAGGGCTAGATCCAACATTAAAACACATATAAGCATACATATAAGCATGGAAATCATACAAGGCATACAAATACACATAGATCTACACTTTGACTTGTATTCCCCCCCACAAAAACTCTTAAAAACAGAAAATAGGGGTATGAATCTCACCTTGGGGTGTTGGTTCGGTTTTTGCAATGAAAATGGAAGGAAAAATGAAGTGTTTTTGGCCTTGGCTCCCTTTGGTGAAGATCTTGAGTTTGAGATGGTTTGAGGATGCTAGATCACGATTTTTGTATAGATTAGGGGAGGATTTTGATAACAAAAGAATTTAAACCATAGATCTATGCATAATCTTACCTTAGGAGATGATTTACTTGCAAAAATCCCTTTGGAAAGCCTCTAAATTTCGAGATCTTTGGAGAGGGGAGGGAGAGAGCTTCTTGAGAGAATTTTTGAGAGAATTTTGTGAGATGTGTGTGTGTGTTGGTTATCCTCGGCCGAAACAAGAAGAGAAGAGAGAAAGGAAGTGACTTTGAAGTGATACATGCATGGAGGTATGTGATATGCCTAGAAGTCCATTAGATAATAGTGAGGTGGCAAGTGCTAAGTCAACCCTTCTTCTTGGGCTTTTCTTTTGGGCCGAAAATGGGAAGGAAAAATAAGGTGTTTGGGCTTTTTGCTCCTAAGTCCAACATTAGTGTTAATTAGGGTATTTATTGGACTTATAAAATAAAATTGTGATTTTTGTGCTTTATTAAGCTAGGTTAGGTTTAATTATGGATCAAAACTTGTGTTTTATTTCCTTCTAGGTTCTACCTAGCCCAAAATATTGAAATAAACGAATGTGGGTCCAATTAGAGCCCAATTAGGGTCCTAAACCCATGATAGTCCAATTGAAAGCTTATTGGTCCATTTGGATCCAATAAGGAAGTCTTAGTCCAAAATGGACTTAACCAAAACTTCTAGGGTTTCCAATTGTTTGATGACTATCTGTAGTACTTGTATCTTGCATTTGGTTAAAGTTTTTGATTCTCATTAACTTAAATGTATAGATTACATAGCTTAAAATTTACAGTTGTGACATGTACTAACTATAGTAAGTGTCATGGTAATAGTAGTAATGAGCGGTAATCCATAACTATACCTATTATAGTTAAATAGAAATGTTAATCGTATGCCTTTGATACACAAAGGTAATGAACTGAAGTGAATGCTTTTATATCCAACACAAATATATATAACTATATAACTAAGAATTCAATGACAGTCGGACAGATACCAATGTACCCTAAGTCCACATCAAACAACAACAGGAAGTAAGGTGAGTTATCAGTCCTAAGTCCTTCAAGCCTTACTTATATAAATATATTAGTGTAGATATGGTTTGGGAACAAACTCAGTTTTAAAAGGGTTTGGAAATAGTTTTATAACAATTTAACATGACATATGAGTTTGATAATCATTTATAGCAGTTTTGTTGGTAAAGTAGTTAAAAGCATATGAAATCCTTTTTGGTTGCAAGTGATAAATCACATGTGATTGAATCTATAACTTGTTGGATTCAACTTGTATCCCCCCCACCCCATAAAAGCATTTAAAAACATTTAAAAGGTCAATTAAGGGGTATGAACTCACCTGCAGTGAGTGAAGTGGATGGAAGCGTCGGATAGGATGCTAGGTGCCAAGTGAGGACTTGGACACACACACGGATCCTATGCAACATGTAGTGATACATGAATGTATCTAATTATTTATTAAATCACTAATATAGTAATTAAAGACAATCTAATGCATGAAAACACTTCGCTTCAAGTGCTAGGAGGGCTAAGGGTTGCATCTACAGAGTGTATGGCCTCACTATGGAGTTTACACTTCAATTGGTAGTCCTTAGAGGTATTTACGGTTTTTGAACCATTCCCCCCTGAGTTTACGACCGTAAACTCATGGGAATGGTGTGTTTGAGTGCTTCAAAGTCTCATGATTCACAAAGAAGGGTTCTAGGGTTGAATCAAAGGCTTAGGAAGTGGCTAGGGCTCGAAATGGCACATATTTTGGAGTTTACGGTCCATGGACCATGTTTGTGAGTTTACTACCGTAAACCCATGAGTGTACGGCCGGAAATTCATGGTTACTCCCTTCATTTAGTGTTTTGTGGTTCTTAGATCATGCATGCAAGTTCCTAGCCCCTTGTCTAAGCATTAGAAGGTGTTTAGGACATCAAAACAACCTTTGAAGGTGTTTACGGTTTTGGGAGATTCCCAAACCGTAAACCCATGTTCTTGGGGTAAAATCCAAGGATTTGCAAACACGCTAAGAAGATAACTAGCTAGGAAGAGTATACTTACTTATAGGGAGCTTGCAAGAGTGTTTAGAGCCCCAAAAACACAAATGTGTTCTTGGTGTTCTAGGAGATGCTTGAAGATCTAAGTAAAATCAAAAATCCATGGATGAAATGATGTAGAAACATTAGATTTAGTGTTGTATGAACGAATTTAGGGAAGAAAACTTACATTTTTGGCGGATTTGAAGATATGAACCTATGATACTTGAGAGAAAAAGTGGTGGGTATTCTTGAACTTGAAGGTGGGAAGTGTAAACTGAGGAATGGTGGGTAAACTCATGCTATATGCATGAGCTCTTGGAAAAATGGTGTTTATGGCCCAAACACCTCTTTTTTGGCCGTGAAAACCTAGCTAAGGTGTTGGATTTTTTTTTGCTCGTCGTACCTCACTAATAACGACACTTCCTTTTATTTAATCGTTTGACGAAAAATAAAATAAAACACCAAAATGACTTAAATCCGGCCAAAAGTGTACTGAAATGTTTTTGACTAATATTTGGAGTGTCTGAATGTGGATATTATACAAATGAAAATTTCGGGTTTTCACAAAAGGCCCACAAGCTTACTACAACAATCGTAGATACTTAAGTGGAAGTGGTAGCGGATTACAATGAGCTTCATAATCAAGTTAACCAAGGCAACAGGTGGAATTGATGCCATTTTCGGTGATCGTCGTCAGATTAGCCAAATCCGCACCCTTCCTACAATTTTAAAGAATCAGGAAAAATAGAGAAGTTAACTAGAACGTGTGTCCAAGAAATTAGTTAGACTTCATGGTGTTCCAATATCTGTTATCTCCGTTTGAGATAGTAGAATCATCTTACAGTTCAGCCAGTCACTTCAGAAATTTTTGGGAACTAGGCCAGTCATGATGCATAGCCTAACATCCTTAAACCAACAGACATAATGAGAGAACGATTCAATCATTAAAAAGTTGTGCGGAGAGCCTATGTGATCGACTTTGGTAGAGAGAGAATACCCACTTATCAACTAGTCAAGTCCTTGACAATACTAGCATTTAAAGTTGCTCCATTCGAAACCCTCTTTGGTCGCAAGTGCAAATCCTCTCTGCACTGGATTAATGAAGGCAACATGCAACTAGGTAAAGGTTCAATTTCCAGACGGCAGCTTCGCTGGTCCGGAATTCATCCGAGAAGCTACCGAGAAGAGAGTACAAATCCAGGAGTGACGTGAAGCTCCCACAATCAGGCATAAAAGATAACACCTTCGATAAGAGAAAACCCTTGGAATTCCAGGTTGGTGACCTCGTAAGGAGAAGGTCTCACTCGGAAGGGAAGGATGGGCTTCGGAAAGCGTGGAATACTAAATCCAAGGTGCATAAGATCATTTGAGAATCTAACTACAGTTGATCCAGTAGCTTATAGACCCCGACTACCTAGAGAATCCAATAAGATACACCCTACTTTATGTTCTATTATATGTCTAAGCCCATAACTATTATTGGTTTGTACTTGACCCGAGAGTAGCATGGTCCATTTGGGTTGCATATCATCAGGCCAATTTGTTAGGATGGACTTTTGATAGAAGATGTTGGATATGATTTATTAATATATTATAATTTATAATATATTAATATGAAATCATGTGTTTTAATTAATATTGATCAAGAATTAATTTGGAATTAATTTCGTGATCAAAAGAGACTAATTAAATCTATGCGGACTAATTATGTTAATTAGTTATATTTGTATGTGTTGGGCTTATGATCCATGTTGAAAGAAGTTTATGTATGGATACATAAAGAGTTGGGCCACTTGAACCATGGATCATTAAACCCATGGGTATGGATTTGGGTTTTGGGTTATACCCATGACTCTTGGATTCCTCACACATATAAATAGATGCTTCTATCCCAAAAATCGTGACCTACTCTAGTCTTAGAGTTCATGGAGTTTTTTGGTGCATGGAGATTCTCTCTCAAGTTCATTCTTTGTCCATGATGTGTTGTGATTCCATTTGAGGCTTCCACACTATTGGGGCTAAGCTCTTTAAGGCCAAATACATCAAGACTTCAAACTCCATCAATAGGTATGTTATCCTAACTAGTGTTTTACATGGTTTATATCAAATGCATGCTAGTTGTAGGTTTAATACCTTGGATACCATTTGCATGTATAATTAGTGAAAACATAGATCCAAGGTATTTAGGGTTGTATGTGCACCATAGGATGTTGTAGTATACTAAAACCCATCAGTGGTATCAGAGCCTAGGCTTGTTTTCAATTATACTTGATGCAAAGTGCTGAAAAATTCTGAAAAAATTGATTTTCTGCTGTTCTGGACAGTGGACTAGCCGAGTCCACTGATGGACTCGCCGAGCCATGCACAATCCAACTCATCGAGTTGGTTCATGCACCCGACGAGTTGGACCCCCAGACAGCATATCTTCTAGTTTTAAGGCTGGAGTTGGACTAGAATCATTAACCTAAGCTGTTTTTGAACCTATAAACTTGTTTTTCCTGTGGTAATGATCATCCTAATCCATTTCAAGAGGTAATTGTCAAAAGTTTCATGTTTTTTATTAGTTTAATGCTTAGGCTAATTACATGAAAATTGTTTGATTTGAATTGTCTTGTTCATATGAGTTTAATCAAGATTATGAATATTGCTAGACATGTTTCTGATAGTTGTTTTCAATCCAAATTAATCTAAAAGTTATTCATAATATGTGTTTTTGTAACTTATCCTCAAGTTATATGAAAATTCTCATTAAAAAATTTATTAAAACCATAGGTTACAAAATGAAGAGTCTTTTTGTCAGAAATAGTTTTATGAACTCCATAACTTGTCCTTAAGTTATGGATGTTTAAGAGTCTCTTCATTAAAGATTTTGAAAACCTTAACTAAACTAATAAGCTATGAAAATCTAAGAGTTTTGAAAAGTTTCAAAACTTCCCCTCAAGTTTTGGAATTTGCAAAGTTACCTCCCATGTGTACTTTAATTCCAAATCAAACCCAAGAATTTTAATAGTTTAAAATTCAACCCTTATACTATTATAATATTAAAAGTTTATATATATATATATATATATATATATATATATATATATATATATATATATATATATGTATAAGAGTAAAGTTAATCGTACCGTTAGTAGGCCTCATTCACGAAGCCAGTCTCTAAGGGGGTGTATAAGGTTACTGCCTATAAAATGGCAGTTTAATGGGTGTCCACTCTCACCCACCTCTTCCTTGATAGGTGGACGATCGTTAGCCGAACGGGTAGGAAAGGACTAAAATTCTCCCTTCATTAAAAGTATAATGATAAATACTTTGTAACTAAACACTTATAAATTCTCAATCTTAGTTACTTAGGAAAATGTGAATTTGGTGCTAACCCACGAAAATCACACTTTGCACATTGTTAAGTCGTTAGTGGAGCGTGTGTGGTTAACCGGCACACTAACATGGGACTGACAATGTGTGTCAAAGGGTGACTTAAGTTTTATCATAGATTGGTGGAGCGCTTGTGGTTAACCAACACATCGATTGGGTGATAAAATTAAGGGTACCAAGTCAATTTTCATGGTTATTCACACCTTGTTTGTGATCCTCGGCATCCCAAACACAAACTTGAGAAGGCACAATCGAGATTTAAACATGCCATTGAAAGTTCAATGAATCTCAAAAGATCTAGGAATTTCAATCCAATTAAAACTTAATAATTTATTTTGTTTTTCCATGGTAGAAATTGGTAAATCGTCATTTACCTACCTTCAAATATTTTGTAGCTTGGATTATGACATCCCTCTTCCAACTTATAAAATAGTTTGTTGGGTCCTAGCCTTAATATTTCATATTGGGTGTTATGTTAAGGACTTAAATCACCCGAAACTTGAATTTCTCCCTCATAAATGTCTATGTTCAGACAACTATGGTCTTACTTATCCTTTTGGATAGAGCTTCACCTCCTCCAATTATTCTCCCTAACCCACAAGTTCTTGAATAGTTCAAAGTCACTCAAGCCGTATTGGTAAGCAAGGTCTATGTGTGCTCACATCTTGGAGATGAAGTCACATATTAAAAAGCCGGGAGATTTGGGTGTCAAAGTCTTGAGAAAGTTGGTTTTTCAATCACTTTCTAATTCACATAGTGAGTTTCCTTTGGGACTACTTTGAAACAGATTATGACATGACCCTTAATGATCATATCTATTTGCTTGGTGTTGCTGAATCAACAATGATTTGGAGGACTGGTAAAGCAAATTTGATTAGAAGATCAACTTCCCAAACTTCCATGGATATTGACATTGGTAACATTAGAAGTCCAGAAAAGCTTTCTCTTCCCAAGGGAAAGGGATCGGCCATGGTCAAGTCATTTGACCTAATGGTAAAGAGAAAGGATAAGTCTGAGACAGTATCATGTACCATTTCCAAAGATTCCATATGTTTCTTTTGCCAAAAGAAGGGGCATTGGTTGCGAAGCTGTCAGATTTACCTGAAAGATCTGGTAAAGTCAAAAGTTTGACTCTACTTCATGTAAAGTCCATTATCTAACTCTATTAAGTATCTTTTGGGGATTCTTAATACGTAATGTAATCTAATTACATTTTGATGTTTTAGAAAATCAAAGGAAGCTTAAAGAAAGAGTATGCTGATTCTGATCGTGAAAATGGTTCGATGATTAGAATGTTGACCAACTGCTTAAGAGTTACGATAAATTTCTTAGGAATAGATATCAACATAGTTTTCATATGTATTTGCATTGTAAGGATAAGATTTTTCCGCAAGTTTTAAAATAAAAAAAAATTGATTTATTTATTTTAAGTATCCTTACAATGGCGTTTGTGAAAAATTATTGTTTATATGTTTCCATTGAAAGCAACATTGGAAAATAATATTTGATTCTTTTATTTCTGGTAGTGTCATATTTTACCAAATAAGGAAAGATTCTCATCACCCAAGTTTCAGTTGGATAGAAACTTGGAATCATGTAATTTGTACTGTGTGATGAATGAGAATTTTCATCTTTGGGAAATTAAGACTAAGAGCTTGTTCACATGTATGTGTGAGTCGAGTGAAGGACTAAAGGATTGGGTACACTTGGTTGTGAGTTGATCAGGTTCACCACAAAAGTCAATATGACTAGTCGTTATGATTTACTAAAATTTAGTAAATTTCGTTATGCTTACAAGTTTAAGTGTAATTCTGAAATGTTGGAAAAGTTTCAATGTATGTCAGAACGGTTAAGAAGAATCAAATAATGCAGAAAGATAAAAGTCTCTCTAATCTGAAGAGATGGGAGAGTACTTGAGTATCTTGTTTTATGACTATCTTAGTGATTATGAAACCATATCACAATTGATTCTCTAAAGACACCTGAGTGCATTTGTTTTACTACGGAGAGGAATCATGAATTGTTGAAATGGTTAAATCAAAAGATAAATCATACTTCGTTTCAAAAAAAGTCTTAGACTCATATTTTAAGATTCTAATTTGAGTGACTTAATTTTAAGAAAGGTTTCTAACACTTTTCAAATGTAAGAGTAACGTTTTTCTTACTCTTGTACATTTGAGATTGGAAAGTTGTGATGTTTTGGATAAAATAGAGACCAACTTAGACCAATTGTAAGAAGTGTTTATCTTAATAAGAATCCACACTAACTCTTGAATATTTGTTTTGTCAAGGAATGATTCTTGACAAGTGAATCTCATATGTCAAGAGGACAGTGGGAGGCTTAAAGATCTTGGAAAAGTTTCAAGATCTAATCAAGAATAAAAGCGTGTAGTTTAATCGCTAGCACACAACTTGAGGTTTGTAACCCATTATGTTGACGTACTTTTGTTTCTGTGCCCATTCCAGTTTAAGTTGACTATGCTTGTGAGTTCTATAAGTTCTTAATTGTTTACCTAACAACCTGGAAGCAATGGTAGGCCCTTGTGCAACCGGGTGGCAAGAAAATGAGATTGGGCAAGTTCAGTCCATATGAGTTTGGATTTGTCACTAACCTTGTCTTGAGATTATGGTTATGACAAATTCACATGGATAGGAACACATACACCAGAAAAATCTAAGTGTCATAAGGTTTCTCTCCGATTCATGAAAATGATGGTGAGGAAACGCTTTCACTAAGTAGGTTTTAAGTAGATAGCAAATGTGATATTTGCATTCTCAAAGTCGTTAGTGGAGTGTGTGTGGGTAACCGGCACACTAACATAGACTTGTGAGAAACGGCAAAGGTCTAAACAATTGAGACTATGATTACGGCATCCTTTTTCATAGTTCTAAAATATTTTATACACACATGTAAGCTATCTAAGGAAAGGTGTATGATTTTGATAACGTCTTATCAAAGCATCTCGTATCAGAAAACTGAAGTTTGGTAAGAAATTCAATAAAGTATTGATTTTTAGAAGTCCAGCTGATTTCTGGGTAAATGTCAAAGCTAGTGGGAGCATAAAGTGTTATGCTAGTTAAATTATAATTATCATGTTAGTGGGAGCATGATTATTATGTTACGTGTTGCAGGCTAGCAATGTTAATTAGAGAAAATAAAATTTCAATTCGCATTGAAAAGTTGTTTTGCTATAATTAAGGGAGAGGATTTTATACTTCATTCCAATTTTACAAGCTTAGATTGAGATTTTAATCAACTTTAGTCAAAGATATATATGAATGTTATGTTGGAATGGTTCAACATAAGGAAATTCTATATATGTTGCATTCTAAAATTCGATTATGATTACAGTATCCCTGTTCATAGTTCGAATTGTGAGAACATGGAAAATAAAAATTTTATAGCATGAATCGTGTCCCATATGCTTCGGGTATAGGATTGATTACATCCATTCTAAATTTTCCAAATGCTTAGGGCATTAAGAGGGAAAAAGGAATAGAACTGGATATGACTATAATGATTAAACAATTGTTGAGGACAATCTGAGGTTTACCAAAGATTGGTTGCTCATGAACAATTAGAAGTATAATGTAAACTTTGGAAAGGACCATATTGACATATTTTGAAAAGAGGTAACTCTTGTTCAGAAGTGATAGTCAAAATAGTAATATGGAATTGTTTTCATAGGTGGAAGCTATTCTCTAAATATGTGTAAGATTAGAAAGCTTAATACAAGAAGGATGTTCAAAGGAATGAACTTTGAATTTGAGACTTCGGTTCCATGGAATTGCTCTCCATTGGAATTCTTTGTAATGTCTATTGCCCAGTCTTTGTGACTTTTGTGCATAGTCATTACTAGTGAATCATTGCATATAAGTTTAGAATCTAACAGATTACAGTAAATGGCAAGAGTTTGGTATTCTTACATTTACAAAAGGGATTTAGGTTGTGAAATGAGCATCATTGGAGTCGTTTTCAATTGATCTATTTCACAAGAGAAAGGACCATAGGTAAATATAGTGTGCATGCTTGGTGCATGGCATGACTATTGTTCTTATTCAAGTATTAAGTTGATAAAATCGAAACATTGAATAATGAGTAATCAATATGGTGCTTAGATAAAAGGTGTTTTTATTTGCTCTCAAAGTGTTGGGGCCATATAGGATTAGTATTATTCTTATGTTTCACTTTGCATGTTTTGACTTCCAGAATAATTATTTTATTCAAACTCTCCACAATCGGTCATACGTTGGAAGTAGGTATTAAATTAAGACTGTCATGAATCTGGCTTGTAAGATTTGTCTAAGGTGCATTAGACATAGCAATGCTTGCTACAACATTCATAAGTGCTCATAAGTTCTGAGTATTGGATTAAATACACGTTCATTTTAATCACTTCATGGATTTTATCACGAGTGAATCATGAGACGATAATATCTTATATTCTTCAAACCTAGAGATATGAGTTGTTGGCTATGAGTTGGTTATACAATGATTGTACGAAAATGCACCAGTAACTTGATGTTATAAAACGTGCCTTTGTGTATGATTCAACAAGTAGTTAGTATAAGCATATGAGTCGAAGTTTATCCGATCCTTTTACCTCATAAGGATAAAAGCGATATATGTGGGCCCCTCGATGATTTAGTGATGACACCCCTAAGTGCTTGGCCAAGCCTGGACTGATTTGATTTTTTCAATTAGTCAGTTATCATAAATCGAAAATTGAGAAACAACAAATGGACTGAGAGAGTGATTATAATCCATGTCTCAGTCCATATGATATCTAGAATGGAGGAATATATGATCACTTATCTAATGTACGCGTCATTTGATTTGTTCAGAGTTCGACAGCGGCTTTAAGAGCTATGATTGCTAGTCAGGTTATGAATTCATACTTTCAATAATAGCTTTAGACTTATCTAAGTGGAAGACTGTTAGATTAGATGTCTAAGTCCATAACTATTATTGGTATGTACTTGACCCGAGAGTAACATGGTCCATTTGGGTTGCATATCATCAGGGCAATTTGTTAGGATGGACTTTTGAGAGAAGATGTTGGATATGTTTATTAATATATTATAAGTTATAATATATTAATATGAAATCATGTGTTTAAATTAGTATTGATCAAGAATTAATTTGGAATTAATTTAGTGATCAGAAGAGACTAATTAAATCTATGGGGACTAATTATGTTAATTAGTTATATTTGTATATGTTGGGCTTATGATTCATGTTGGACTAAGTTTATGTATGGATACATAAAGATTTAGGCCACATGAACCATGGATCATTAAACCCATGGGTATGGATTTGGGTTATGGGTTATACCCATGACTCTTGGATTCCTCACACATATTAATAGATGCTTCTAGCCCAAAAATCGTGACCTACTCTAGTCTTAGAGTTCATGGAGTTTTTTTGTGCATGGAGATTCTCTCTCAAGTTCATTCTTTGTCCATGATGTGTTGTGATTCCACTTGAGGCTTCCACACTATTGGGGATAAGCTCTTTAAGGCCAAATACATCAAGACTTCAAACTCCATCAATAGGTATGTTATCCTAACTAGTGTTTTATATGGTTTATATCAAATGCATGCTAGTTGTAGGTTTAATACATTGGAAACCATTTGCATGTATAATTAGTGAAAACATAGATCCAATGTATTTAGGGTTGTATGTGCACCATAGGATGTTGTAGTATACTAAAACCCATCAGTGGTATCAGAGTCTAGGCTTGTTTTCAATTATACTTGATGCAAAGTGCAGAAAAATGCTGAAAAAATCGATTTTCTGCTGCTCTGGACAGTGGACTCGCCGAGTCCATGCACAATCCAACTCATCAAGTTGGTTCATGCACTCGACGAGTTGGACCCCCAGACAGCATATCTTCTAGTTTTAAGGCTGGAGTTGGACTAGAATCATTAACCTAAGCTGTTTTTGAACCTATAAACTTGTTTTTGTTGTGGTAATGATCATCCTAATCCAATTCAAGAGGTAATTCTCAAAAGTTTCATGTTTTGTATTAGTTTAATGATTAGGCTAATTACATGAAAGTTGTTTGATTTGAATTGTCTTGTTCATATGAGTTTAATCAAGATTATGAATATTGCTAGTCATGTTTCTGATAGTTGTTTTCAATCCAAATTAATCTAAAAGTTATTTATAATATGTGTTTTTGTAACTTGTCCTCAAGTTATATGAAAATTCTCATTAAAAAATTTATTAAAACCATAGGTTACAAAATGAAGAGTCTTTTGTCAGAGATAGTTTTATGAACTCCTTAACTTGTCCTCAAGTTATGGATGTTTAAGAGTCTCTTCATTAAAGATTTTCAAAACCTTAATTAAACTAATAAGCTATGAAAATCTAAGAGTTTTGAAAAGTTTCAAAACTTGCCCTCAAGTTTTGGAATTTGCAAAGTTACCTCCCCATGTGTACTTTAATTCCAAATCAAACCCAAGAATTTTAATAGTTTAAAATTCAACCCTTATACTATTATAATATTAAAAGTTATATATATATATATATATATATATATATATATATATATATATATATATATATATATATATATGTATGTATAAGAGTAAAGTTAATCGTACCGTTAGTAGGCCTCATTCACGAAGCCAGTCTCTAAGGGGGTGTATAAGGTTACTACCTATAAAATGACAGTTTAATGGGTGTCCACTCTCACCCACCTCTTCCTTGACAGGTGGACGATCGTTAGCCAAACGGGTAGGAAAGGACTAAAATTCTCCCTTCATTAAAAGTATAATGATAAATACTTTGTAACTAAACACTTATAAATTCTCAATCTTAGTTACTTAGGAAAATGTGAATTTGGTGCTAACCCACGAAAATTACACTTTGCACATTGTGAAGTCGTTAGTGGAGCGTGTGTGGTTAACCGGCACACTAACATGGGACTGACAATGTGTGTCAAAGGATGACTTAAGTTTTATCATAGATTGGTGGAGCGCTTGTGGTTAACCAACACATCGATTGGGTGATAAAATTAAGGGTACCAAGTCAATTTTCATGGTTATTCACACCTTGTTTGTGATCCTCGGCATCCCAAACACAAACTTGAGAAGGCACAATCGAGATTTAAACATGCCATTGAAAGTTCAATGAATCTCAAAAGATCTAGGAATTTCAATCCAATTAAAACTTAATAATTTATTTTGTTTTTCCATGGTAGAAATTGGTAAATCGTCATTCACCTACCTTCAAATATTTTGTAGCTTGGATTATGACATCCCTCTTCCAACTTATAAAATAGTTTGTTGGGTCCTAGCCTTAATATTTCATATTGGGTGTTATGTTAAGGACTTAAATCACCCGAAACTTGAATTTCTCCCTCATAAATGTCTATGTTCAGACAACTATGGTCTTACTTATCCTTTTGGATAGAGCTTCACCTCCTCCAATTATTCTCCCTAACCCACAAGTTCTTGAATAGTTCAAAGTCACTCAAGCCGTATTGGTAAGCAAGGTCTATGTGTGCTCACATCTTGGAGATGAAGTCACATATTAACAAGCCGGGAGATTTGGGTGTCAAAGTCTTGAGAAAGTTGGTTTTTCAATCACTTTCTAATTCACATAGTGAGTTTCCTTTGGGACTACTTTGAAACAGATTATGACATGACCCTTAATGATCATATCTATTTGCTTGGTGTTGCTGAATCAACAATGATTTGGAGGACTGGTAAAGCAAATTTGATTAGAAGATCAACTTCCCAAACTTCCATGGATATTGACATTGGTAACATTAGAAGTCCAGAAAAGCTTTCTCTTCCCAAGGGAAAGGGATCGGCCATGGTCAAGTCATTTGACTTAATGGTAAAGAGAAAGGATAAGTCTGAGACAGTATCATGTACCATTTCCAAAGAGTCCATATGTTTCTTTTGCCAAAAGAAGGGGCATTGGTTGCGAAGCTGTCAGATTTACCTGAAAGATCTGGTAAAGTCAAAAGTTTGACTCTACTTCATGTAAAGTCCATTATCTAACTCTATTAAGTATCTTTTGGGGATTCTTAATACGTAATGTAATCTAATTACATTTTGATGTTTTAGAAAATCAAAGGAAGCTTAAAGAAAGAGTATGCTGATTTTGATCGTGAAAATGGTTCGATGATTAGAATGTTGAGCAACTGCTTAAGAGTTACGATAAATTTCTTAGGAATAGATATCAACATAGTTTTCGTATGTATTTGCATTGTAAGGATAAGATTTTTCCTCAAGTTTTAAAATAAAAAAAAATGATTTATTTATTTTAAGTATCTTTACAATGACATTTGTGAAAAATTATTGTTTATATGTTTCCATTGAAAGCAATATTGAAAAATAAAATTTGATTCTTTTATTTATGATAGTGTCATAATTTACCAAATAAAAAAAGATTCTTATCACCCAAGTTTCAGTTGGATAAAAATTTGGAATCATGAAAGTTATACTGTGTAATGAATGAGAATTTTTATCTTTTGAAAATTAAGACTAAAACCTTGTTCATATATATGTGTGAGTCGAATTCAAAGTTTCTAAGCGTGGAGCTTTTTCATTTTTATATGGGTCTCGCCATC
Organism: Lactuca sativa; assembly: GCF_002870075.4. NCBI lineage: Eukaryota > Viridiplantae > Streptophyta > Magnoliopsida > Asterales > Asteraceae > Lactuca > Lactuca sativa. The sequence continues at coordinate 223,784,673 of NC_056631.2, read as the reverse complement.
TCAGCGTTAGAATAAATAAATAAATAAATAAATACAATATTACAAATACGACTAAAGAAGATCTAGTTTTCCTCGGTCTCTTGCATCCTCATTTCCTAACATGCAGGTGGTTTGTGGAAAGAAACAAACCACAAAAGTACGTTCACACATCCACTTTCTTTCCTTTTTCCAAAAATTTTATTGATTTGATTATTCCGATGAAACCTAAAATTGTCAATCATAAATACATACATGTTAAACCCACACATTTTATAAAGTATTGTTTTTGCCAAATGTTCTTTGGAACTTGGAAGTTGTAAATATTTTTCATTACGTTTAACTGTTTAATTGTTAAAAAGAATATTTAGTACACTCCTTTACGATAACAAATTACATAATAAAACTGGTGATAGCCAATTTAACAAAGTATATAATGATTATTAATCATCAAACAAGTTAATCTATATAAAAGAGTTATAAAGAAAATATTATATCTTTCAAAACCGATCAATACTGAGTATTAATTCAATAAAGTCAATAATGATTATAAATCATCAAACAAGTTAATAAATAACATACTGTTATAAAAAAATATCTTATTTTTTAAATCATACCAATCAATATCATTAGTTTTATAAAAATATTATATTTTTTAAAATCATACCAATACGAGAGGCGTTTTCTTACTCAAGTGGTTTTTTTATGTAACACTTGGTGGTTTTCTCATTTAATATTATACTTACGGTTAGACTTAGAACTTACGACATATTCAATAGATTTTTTTTAATACGTCAAATATTAATAATGACTCTTAAGGTGTTCTTTTTTATTATTTGAGTGAAATGTTTTTTTGGTTAATATTGTCAACCATTGATATTAGAGGGTTTATGTTGGTTGTCGTTAATAAATCTACAAAAAAAATAATTAGTAAATAATCACGTCGGTTGACTAAAGTTCATGTTTGACACGATTCATTTAAACAGATTCATCGTCTATTCCCAAGGTACAACAGTTGAAGCAATATCTATTACCGGATTTGATTACTTGCTTGAAAATATCACATGAAATTGTATGCATAGAGAAGGAGAAGACAGTATTCGATGAGGGTCTTTTAGAATGAGAAGCAAAATGGACACGAAATTCTGGAGCTTCATTCGTGTCTGCAGGTCCTGCCCACACACATGTTTGTTGATTTTTATATACAAAATTCATGATTTGCACCCCTCCTGTGTACATAGGTGATAGAGTAAAACCACACATAGAAGTTTCTAAACCCATTACATATCTATGTTTATAAACTCACTAAGAGTTTTTCCTTCCTATATGGGACACATCCCTACAACTACTTTATTTGCTAACTTTATTTCTACATACTCATCTTCAAACATCGATATCTCATTCATATATTATCTGTTTTGGACACAACATATATCGTTTATATCGTTCTGAAGCTCTCATGAAAGAGAACATAATTTACTAAGGATTAATAATATATATATATATATATATATATATATATATATATATATATATATATATATATATATATATATATATACATGTGACAACCCGAAATTTCCATTATGTACGAACATTATCAAGTCAATAGAAGTTAGAACAGTCGCAGTAAAATTTCTGACTTTTCCGAATAAGTTTGAGTATTTCAGGGTTTACACTTAAGGAGATATCAGGAGAGTGGATGCACTAGGGTTTTGTGCAACTCGGTTATTTCAAAACTTTATGATACTAGAGTTCATTTCTTGAATAATAATATTTTCTGTCAAAAATCTCAGGACTATATATATGATTCTTAACCAAATTATTTCATTAGTTATATTTCCAACTAGAGAAAAGTCATTTTCTCTCTCACGGATCTTCAGGTTTTCATCCCAAATCATGAGTACCTCTCTCTAGTTGTATTATATGGCTTATAATGTGCTTAATAACATAGATTTCATAGCAAAACAGCAAGATTCGAGAGTTTACCGCCCAAGAACACCTTAGGGAGTAAACTCTTTTATAAGGGTAAATTGATGCCTAGTCCCTTCCCCTTGTTAAGTAACTACCTTAGACTTGTATGTAGGTGTATATAAGACTAGAAATCATCCATTAACACCAATATTAAGGTGTTCACGGCCCAAGAAGTTCTTGGACCGTGAACTCCAAACTCAAAGGCCAAAGAGTGCCTTAATCACTCCTAAAGCCTTGGAACAATAGCCTTGATTTACTCTTAGTTATTTAGGGACTTCAAAACATCCAAAACCCATCACCATGAGAGATTACGGTCGTAATCTCTAAGGGAAATGGTCTCAGGGCCGTGAACTCCTCAAAGGAGTGTATTAATGCCCTAAACCCTTCCAAGGATTAAACCACCAAGTAGAATTGCTTCTAGGGATCATGTAACACTTCAAAACACAAAATGTCATTAAGCTTAGGGGCTTACGGCCATAAACTCAAGAGTTTACGACCGTAAACTCCTTGTGTGAGGTTTATTGAAGAGTAAACTCATGTATAGGGTCGTTTGGAACCCTAACCCCATTAGCCTTGTCCCACAACAACTTAGATGCAACCCTTAGGACTTATAACACTTATACAAAGTGTTTTCAAGTTCTAGAGTGTCCCAACTTAATTTATTAGTTATATTTTGGCTAATTAGTTATATATATGTTCATTATATGATAACTACGCTCGTGCGTGTGTACAAGTCTCCATTTGCCACCTAGCACTGTATCCGACACTTCAATCCAATCCACTCACTACAAGTGAGTTTATACCCCTTTAACTAACCTTTGAAATACTTTTAAATGTTTTAAATGCTTTTATGGGGGGGAATACAAGTTGAATACTTATAGTTATTAAATCAATCACATGTGATTAATAACTACAAAACCAATAATTTTATTACTGTTCAAACTGTTTATCAAACTGTTTTACAAATTCATTTACTTATCAAATACTTTTACTTAAACTATGTTATACTTATTATAAATTGTGTGTCCATATATGTATAGTCATATAAGCAATGTTTAAAAGGCTTAGGAAGGCCGTCCGCCCTATTTCCTTTTCGCGCTTGAGATGTGGTCTGGTGGGGTATCGGGTATCCGTCCGAAGGTCGTTTCAATATTAATTATATATCATGTGTTCATATATAGTCATAAAAGTTCTTCCATATTCATACGTATCAGTTACATCATTAGTAAGTTACCATCGGGGTAGCAAAAGATAATACTTATACTATTGCTAGAATAATGAGATATTCAATGAGTCAGCTCATTCATGAGTCAGTACTTATTACTATGAGAACATATACATTATGTTACTATGAGAACATATACAACTATACTAGAAAGAGAACATATACAACTATACTAGAAAGAGAACATTTACAACTATACTAGAAAGAGAACATATACAACTATACTAGAAAGAGATCATTTACAACTATACTAGAAAGAGAACATATACAATGATACTAGAACGATTAACAATACATTACATATACATGAATACGTTAACATAATTGTGATCCACTGTATCGGAGCATGCCCTCAATGTCATGGCCCGATTTGTAGCCAGAGTCTCTTGGAGGGAGAGCGTGAATTTGTGTATAGATCTATAATTGATTGACTATCCTACACCTTGCTGCTAGCTACAGCTGGACCTGCAGGTCTGCGGGTGCAAAACTTCATACCTTTTTACGACCTACATTGTCGTGTTACCTAGTCGATAGTATGGTATAATTTATCAAATAATACCTTAATATAAATCCGGTTTAAGGTAGTTAGTATAGCAGTAGTTCCTATAATACAACACTACAGTACTACATTAATTTACCCTTTACATATATTTAGTGATCATTTCACTTAAACATTAATGTACAAACTATATTTTGTTAATGATAGTTACACTTGGGAAATTTCACACTTTTACAATAAACGAACATACAAAACAGTTACGCCTTGGTAGAAGGCTACTTTTAATAGAAAATATAGGTTTTTCTGAGAGATTCAAACTTTTACAAACACTTACAAACATTCACATACTTTTATCACCAATGTTTACAAACTCATACTTTAAACCACGTTCAAACGTTTTGATACAAACACCGACACTAAAATACTTATGAACTCACCAGCTTAATGCTGATAAACTCTTTCAAAATAACTTGTATTCTCAGGTCGTCAGTAGACAAGTACCGAGGCTAGCTTTTGAGAAGATGGAGCGCATCCAAGAGTCATCTTATTATTTTGATTTACTTTTTGGTGTCTATAACTGTATGGAACACACTTGTATTAAAATTATATATTTAATGCAATGGATGATGTTGTTTGCTTGTTTACTGTTATACTGTGTTGTGACACTTTACATGACGTCCTCCGCCCCAGAACGTTTCCGCCGTTCTCGGTTTTGGGGTGTGACAGATTGGTTCAGAGCATTGTTTATAGTGAATTTAGTATATCAACCCATAAAAGATATACTAACTATAAACCCATTTGGGATTAAAATACTCTGACCAAGAGTCTATACTTTAAATACTAAAATATTTAGTTAAGTATACAAGTCTGCATTCGTACTAAAATCAATGTCACAATGACAAGAACAAAAGTATTACGATTGTTAAATATCACAAGTGAGCTCGAGGATGTATGGTCAGTCTTGGGAATGGCATAGCCTGATCAACTATGCTGGTCCGAGGAGTGATTAGCATATGCCCTAGAATGGTTGTGATATGTTAACAAGTCTAAAAACTTACCAACAATACCATAAGGAGAACAGTAGAACCTAGACTTAAAATACTATAGGGGTATTTTGTGCTACTACAAGCTACTTATATACTAGATTCTTATACCTCTCTTCTCGCGTAGATTTAAATGGATGGATTCCATCATGGCGACCCGTACTTCCCAAATGAAGGCAATGTTGGATGGCTTGAAGAAGAGCCCGATGATGAGCATCCAATCCCTTTGGATGATCACCTCGCAGAAGGCTTTTCGGATGGATCTGACTCTGAGCCTGAAGTCAACAACCTACCGCCAGTAGGTCAAGCCCCAAACAACAATCCCCGACCAGCTTTCCCAGGTCCCACACCCTTGTGGGCAACCAACTTGAATCGTTGGAGCGACGAACAGGGTCAACCCTTACCTTACTTTGGGGACCGAAGCTTTTACAATCTCAGCGAAGGTGGCTCTGCGGATCGAGCTATGCCTGTCATTGTCTGCAGAATAGCTCGTGATGTTGAACAAGGTCGAGCAGCCATCGACCGGGTCATGAAGATTGATGCCAACTCTGGTGTCAACACAGTCCACATCTGCCATCTTGAAGAAGAAATGGAAAGGTGTGACATCCCCAAAATCTCGGCCAGAAAAGACCGATTTTCATTTATGCTTTTAAATATTTTCAGAGTAAATCCTTTTGATTTGAAAGAGTTGCGGAATTTGTTCCCAAAAACAAAACATGATAAAACATTGTTTACCGAAGCATTTCATAAAAGAAATGTATTTTCATTATAATCAAAACTCGGGGTGTCATGTTCCGATTCAGACCAATAAGCATAAACGAATACATTACAAGTCATATAACAAATATAAACATATGCAGACTTGTAAACAAAACAACTTGATGGTTCATCCATCTCATGCCCTTCTGCCACTACCTGTAATACAATTTAAAACTGAGTGGGTCAGGCTTGGGAGCCTGGTGAGCATATAGGGTTTTCAACCCACAATAAATATCATATTTAATTTTCACCAACCAACAATAACCCAATTACCCATTCCCGTTATTCTCACTTTAATGTCCCTAAAACAACTAACATAAGGGACCTAGTCTAAGAATATTTCATCGGGGTGACAACACATGCTTCGGGGGTACCTCAGCAATATAAGTCAAATAAGGCAACCATGAGGGGGATGGAGTACAGCGAATGAACACCCAAGTTCATTAACACCTACAGGTGGCGAACCTGCTAATGTTTCCACAAGACTGTCTAGAATAGCCAGTGGTCGTCATCTAAACTCCGCTAGATGACTCAATCAAACAACAACGAGGCCTCTCATCTGTTTATTACACACCAACTGTCTACCCATGTTCTACCCAACATATTAGTAGATAAAAATATACATTTGTATACATAGTTTAAAGAAAACCTGTATAGCATGCTTTAATCAACACATATATCACATAACAGATGAGGCACACACACACATAACACATATCTCATAAAGAAATAAGCAGATCTATAAGATAGAAGAGAGTGAATACTCATTCACACATAACACAACCAAATATATACACATAGCACGTATTTTTATATAAAATACTTCGTATTATTGTATTAGAAGAAATAACTACACACTCACTTGATCAGAAGATGATCAGACAGCACTACGGCTTATAGAAGTAGTAATCCACAGCAGATCTGGAAGATCTTCTCGAAAATCGAACTTCTCACGGGCAGAGCTTCGACTCGGGAACCGCACTTTTCGGGATCTTCGGGATCTCGGGACTTGCCTCGGGGCTAGAGTATGATACCGGGACTTCGGGGTAGCTTCGGGGGTTTTTGCACAGAGCTTCGACACGAAAACGAGAGGGAATTGGCAAAAATACCCGGAACCCTCGCATCCTATTTATAGGAGGCTGGAGCCTCGGAGTACGCGGGGCGTACTGCGTTACGCGGGGCGTACTGCCCAAAACGTCATTGCTTACGTATCCGAAGTGCTCGAGTGCGAGTGTCGACATCCCTCGGAGTACGCGGGGCGTACTCGAGTACGCGGGGCGTACCTCGGATCAGATCGGTGACTCCTTCGGATAATGCTTCCGAATTTTGAATTAAAAATAAATACAAAATGATTAATAAACTTCGGAAATTCATAACTTCATCATACGAACTCCGTTTTCGACGTTCTTTATATCCACGCGAAGGTGAGACCATGCTCTACGACTTTCGTTTAGACTCCGTCGGCTAATTTTGACTTTATTTTTATTAATTATTTTTAATAGGCCGGGACAGAAACTTTCGTTATAAATTCATAACTTCTTCGTTTGACGTCCGTTCTCGCCTAACTTTTTATCGTTTCAATACCAACAATGAGATCTTCGATTCTCATTTAGATTGCTTCGGCTAACAACCGCTCGATCTCAAATCGAGTAAAACAGGCTGTATATCGCTAAGCCGGAACTTCGATAAATCATAACTTCCTCATACGAAGTCAGATTTGGGCGTTCTATATATATTCGGAAACCTCGTTTCAACTACTACAACATTAACCAAATATATTAAGTTTATTTTACACTTAAACTTTGACGCTTATTTTTATTCTTAATTAATCAAACCACATAATTAAGCAATTAAGCACAAAACACACAATACTCAAATAATACAATCTTATTATTTCAAAACGGGTTACAGAGGTTAACCTAGACTATTACATTGCTACAAATGCAAAGCCCGAAACACAGGCGTTACAATTCTCTCCACCTTAGAATGATTCCGTCCCTGGAATCACACATCAACAAACAAATGCGGATAGCGACTCAACATGTCACTCTCCGTCTCCCAGGTGAGATTCGGCCCATTCGTGTGTTTCCATCGGACAAGCACTAACCCAACCATTTTGCGTCGCAACTTCTTAGTCTTTCGGTCAACAATTGCCTCTGGTTCTTCAATCAACCTTTTGTTCTCATCAATTCTCAATTCAGAAATTGGAATTATATCGGGAACTTCTCCCGTGAACTTCCTCAAATAACACACATGAAAGGTGTTGTGAATTCCATTCAGTTCTTCGGGTAATTCGAGCTTGTAAGCTTGATTCCCAATCCTCTGAAGGACTCTAAACGGTCCAATAAACCTTGGACTCAACTTTCCCCTTTTACCAAATCTTATAAGTCCCTTCCACGGCGAGACTTTAAGCAAAACCGAATCTCCAACCTCAAAAGTCATCGGTCTTCGCTTCTTGTCAGCATAGCTCTTTTGACGATCTTGAGCTGCTAACATTCTTTCCCTAATTATTTTCAACTTTTCAGCAGTTTGATGAACCAACTCCGGTCCCATAAACTGCTTTTCCCCAGCCTCAAGCCAACAAGACGGCGTACGACACTTCTGTCCATACAAAGCTTGGTACGGTGCCATCTTAATGCTCGAGTGAAAACTATTATTATAGGAAAATTCTACCAACGGTAAATGTTCATCCCAATTACCTAGGAATTCCAAGGTACATGCTCTCAACATATCTTCAAGTGTTTGTATTGTTCTTTCACTCTGACCATCAGTCTGCGGATGGTAAGCTGTGCTTAAACATAACTTGGTACCCATTTCCTCTTGTAGACTTTTCCAAAACCTTGAGGTAAAACGGCTATCACGATCCGATACAATCGTTAACGGAACACCGTGAAGCCTCACAATTTCCTTCACGTAAGAATTCGCAAGCTTCTCCATAGACCATTTCTCCCTGGCCGCTATGAAATGTGCACTCTTAGTGAATCGATCAACGACCACCCAAATCATGTCGTGACCATTCTTTGTTCTGGGCAGTTTAGTGACAAAATCCATAGCAATGTCTTCCCACTTACCCATAGGCACAGGCAATGGTTCTAAACTCCCGTAAGGTTTCTGATGTTGTGTCTTGACTCTCGCACAAGTCACACACTCGGCCACATACTTTGCAACATCAAGCTTCATCGTCGGCCACCAGTAGTAGGGTTTCAGGTCCCTATACATTTTAGTGCTACCCGGATGAATCGAGTACATGGTCTTGTGAGCTTCTTCCATCAGAAGATCCCTAATTCCTCCTGACTTAGGTACCCAAATACGATCTTGGAATACCTTCAGTCCATGACCGTTAGTACCAAACACCAACGTTTTACCCAAACGTTCCTCCTTTCGGTCATTTTTCTCAGAAGCTTCCTCTTGAGCTTTCCTTATACATTCCACAATAGTCGAGACAACTTCAATTTTCAACGCTCTTGGCCTCTTCCTTTCAAGATTGACTTTCCGACTGAGAGCATCAGCAACAACATTAGCTTTACCGGGGTGGTAAAGTATCTCGCAGTCGTAGTCTTTAAGTAATTCTAGCCAGCGTCGTTGCCTCATATTCAATTCTTTCTGATTAAAGAGGTATTGGAGACTCTTATGATCAGTGAAAAGTTTGCACTTCGTGCCATAGAGGTAATGCCTCCATATTTTCAGAGCGAAAACTACCGCTGCCAACTCTAAATCATGAGTCGGGTAATTCTTTTCATGCTCTTTCAACTGTCGAGACGCATATGCTATCACCTTTTCTCTTTGGGTCAAAACACAACCCAATCCAACACCAGACGCATCGCTATAAACAGCGAAGTCTTCGACTCCATCGGGTAGAGAAAGTATCGGTGCCTCGCATAGCTTCTTCTTTAACTTCTCGAATGCTTCTTTATGCTTCTCACTCCAAGCATAAGTAGCTCCTTTGTGGGTCAAAGCTGTTAATGGAGTAGCAATCGAAGAAAAGCCTTGGATAAACCTTCGGTAATATCCGGCTAATCCTAAAAAGCTTCGAATCTCCGTGGGACTTTTCGGTTGTTCCCACTTCGTCACAGCTTCAATCTTCGCTGGATCAACCATTATCCCTTCTTGGTTGACCACGTGACCCAAGAATTGGACCTCACGAATCCAAAAATCACATTTGGAGAACTTCGCATAAAGCTTCTCCTTCTTCAAAACTTCTAACACTTCTCGCAAGTGTCTGCCATGCTCCTCCTGGCTTTTCGAGTAGATCAGAATGTCGTCTATGAACACTATCACGGATTTATCAAGGAAAGGATTACAAACCCTATTCATCAAATCCATGAACGCTGCTGGAGCATTGGTTAGTCCAAACGACATAACCAAGAACTCGTAGTGTCCATATCTAGTTCTGAATGCAGTCTTCTCGATATCTTGCTCTCTTACTTTCAGCTGATGATATCCTGACCTAAGATCGATCTTCGAGAAATAGCTCGAACCTTGCAATTGATCAAACAGGTCATCAATCCTCGGCAACGGATATCTATTCTTTATTGTTGCCTTGTTCAGCTCTCTGTAATCGATGCACATTCTCATACTTCCATCTTTCTTCTTTACAAATAACACCGGAGCTCCCCAGGGCGATGAACTAGGTCTAATGAAACCTTTGTCCAATAACTCCTGAAGTTGCATCATCAGCTCCTTCATCTCCGTCGGTGCTAATCGATAAGGTGCTTTTGCTATTGGCGTGGTTCCTGGTAACAAGTCTATTCTGAACTCCACTTGTCTATCAGGTGGTAATCCAGGAAGATCCTCGGGAAATACTTCCGGATAATCACACACCACTGGAATGCTCTGCATCACCTTCTTTTCCTTCTTAGCATCAATCACGAATGCTAAATATGATGTACATCCCTTGGTCAAACACTTTCTGGCTTTCATTAGAGAAATGATTCCAGAATTCACTCTGCGTTTGTCCCCATACACCATAAACGAATCTTTCCCAGGCGGGTTTACTTTAACTATCTTCTTCTTGCACAAAATTTCGGCATCATTGGCGCTAAGCCAATCCATTCCCAAGACGATGTCGAAACCATTTAGTTCGATAGGCAATAATTCCTCGAGAAACTTATTCCCATTAAGGTCGATCAAGACGTTTTTCATACGATGGCTAACAGGTACAAACTTGCCACTAGCTACTTCGACTAATAAAGCATTATTTAGTCTATCAACAGGCAAAGCTAGCTTTCTACCAAACTCATGCGAAATAAAGGAGTAGTTGGCTCCAGAATCAAACAATATATGAGCAGGTAATTCATTTACGAGAAAGGTACCTGAAGCGACATCAACTTCATCTTTCGCAGCCTCAAGTGTCATCTGGAAGGCTCTTGCCTTCGGCTTTGGTGGAATGTTGGGCCTAGCTGCCTCCTTCTTCTTCGGACAATCTTTCAAAATATGCCCCTCTTCATTACACCCAAAACACATCCTTTTGTTGTTCGGACATTCATTGGCAAAATGTCCAACCTTTCCACACTTGTAGCAGGTTACATCCTCGCTACATTTCCCAAAGTGCTTTTTCCTACACTTATCACACCACTTCGCTTCGCCTCCTTTTCCTCCAAACTTTTTCGAATCAAATTTCGAAAATTTACTCTTCTTACTGGAACCAGATGTTCCTTCAAACTTCCTTTTCTCACCAACCTCAACCTTGTCGGTGGTTCTTCCCTTTATCATGTTCTCCACAGACTTGGCAGCCCAGATAGCTGCCTCTAGAGTAAGTGCCTGACGTACCGACACCTCGTACTCCCATGGAAGTCCCTTCGCATACCGATCCACTTTTGTCAGCTCGTCTGGAACGATACGCAAGGAAAACTCCATCTTATCGGTGAAGTTATTGGTGTATTCATCTACTGACATGCTACCCTTCGTCAATGTCAGAAACTTGTTCTCCAACTCCAACAGATTTTGAGCCGAGCAGAACTTGCGCTTAAACTGCACCAAGAACTCTGCCCATGACAATTGCAGTGGCTCGCTAGGGCTTAAGGTCTTCCCTAGAGTGTTCCACCAACGAACGGCTCCACCTCGGAATTGTCGCACGGCATAGATAGTCTGCAACTTGCCTCTACAGCCACATGTCATAAAGGCTAACTCCATTTCGGAGATCCAATCCATAACCCCAATCGGATCCTCCTTTCCATTGAAGGTCGATGGTTTACAAGTCAAAAAGTCCTTGTACTTGCATCCCATTCCATCATTCCTTCCATCATGGTTATCTTGCCTAACTATCGGTGGGTTGGCTGGACCAACAGACCCACTGAAGTTTCCACCTTCCGAGTGCCCTTCATTCAGTTCAGGCTCTTCCACACGAATCGACAGTTCTTCACGATTTTGTTGAAGCAACCGTCTAGTTTCATCCATCTGACGATCCAACATCGTCTGAATCATCAATTGCACACCAGCCATGGTTATTGGCTCAGGTGCTGCTGCTACGACAGGTATTGGCTCAATCACTGGTGGTTGATTCCTGTTTTCGTCAGCATTTCCAACTCCACTTCTTGTTCTCACCATTTTGATCTACACCGAATAAGGTGAAATTAGATCCTCAATCATGATAGATATTCAAATCATCCTTATCACTCCGAAACGTTTACATGCTAGTTCTAATATCGTAGACGTACGCTTAGAATCCTACACACATAAGGTTTCTAGATCCGGTCGGCAACAGACCATAGATCCGAACAAATAATATCATATATGGCAACATATAACATTTAGCACATAAAGCATTTTAGGCAACTTTCCTAAAATAAACTAGTGCTCGTGTCTAAATCACAACAGACACACATCTCAAAACTTCACTTAGCATTCTAAGTTTAAGTCTAGAAATCCTACAAATTCCTATTTCGCTTAAACTAATGCTCTGATACCAACTGTGACATCCCCAAAATCTCGGCCAGAAAAGACCGATTTTCATTTATGCTTTTAAATATTTTCAGAGTAAATCCTTTTGATTTGAAAGATTTGCGGAATTTGTTCCCAAAAACAAAACATGATAAAACATTGTTTACCGAAGCATTTCATAAAAGAAATGTATTTTCATTATAATCAAAACTCGGGGTGTCATGTTCCGATTCAGACCAATAAGCATAAACGAATACATTACAAGTCATATAACAAATATAAACATATGCAGACTTGTAAACAAAACAACTTGATGGTTCATCCATCTCATGCCCTTCCGCCACTACCAGTAATACAATTTAAAACTGAGTGGGTCAGGCTTGGGAGCCTGGTGAGCATATAGGGTTTTCAACCCACAATAAATATCATATTTAATTTTCACCAACCAACAATAACCCAATTACCCATTCCCGTTATTCTCACTTTAATGTCCCTAAAACAACTAACATAAGGGACCTAGTCTAAGAATATTTCATCGTGGTGACAACACATGCTTCGGGGGTACCTCAGCAATATAAGTCAAATAAGGCAACCATGAGGGGGATGGAGTACAGCGAATGAACACCCAAGTTCATTAACACCTACAGGTGGCGAACCTGCTAATGTTTCCACAAGACTGTCTAGAATAGCCAGTGGTCGTCATCTAAACTCCGCTAGATGACTCAATCAAACAACAACGAGGCCTCTCATCTGTTTATTACACACCAACTGTCTACCCATGTTCTACCCAACATATTAGTAGATAAAAATATACATTTGTATACATAGTTTAAAGAAAACCTGTATAGCATGCTTTAATCAACACATATATCACATAACAGATGAGGCACACACACACATAACACATATCTCATAAAGAAATAAGCAGATCTATAAGATAGAAGAGAGTGAATACTCATTCACACATAACACAACCAAATATATACACATAGCACGTATTTTTATATAAAATACTTTGTATTATTGTATTAGAAGAAATAACTACACACTCACTTGATCAGAAGATGATCGGACAGCACTACGGCTTATAGAAGTAGTAATCCTTAGCAGATCTGGAAGATCTTCTCGAAAATCGAACTTCTCGCGGGCAGAGCTTCGACTCGGGAACCGCACTTTTCGGGATCTTCGGGATCTCGGGACTTGCCTCGGGGCTAGAGTATGATACCGGGACTTCGGGGTAGCTTCGGGGGTTTTTGCACAAAGCTTCGACACGAAAACGAGAGGGAATTGGCAAAAATACCGGGAACCCTCGCATCCTATTTATAGGAGGCTGGAGCCTCGGAGTACGTGGGGCGTACTGCGTTACGCGGGGCGTACTGCCCAAAACGTCATTGCTTACGTATCCGAAGTGCTCGAGTGCGAGTGTCGACATCCCTCGGAGTACGCGGGGCGTACTCGAGTACGCGGGGCGTACCTCGGATCAGATCGGTGACTCCTTCGGATAATGCTTCCGAATTTTGAATTAAAAATAAATACAAAATGATTAATAAACTTCGGAAATTCATAACTTCATCATACGAACTCCGTTTTTGACGTTCTTTATATCCACGCGAAGGTGAGACCATGCTCTACGACTTTCGTTTAGACTCCGTCGGCTAATTTTGACTTTATTTTTATTAATTATTTTTAATAGGCCGGGACAGAAACTTTCGTTATAAATTCATAACTTCTTCGTTTGACGTCCGTTCTCGCCTAACTTTTTATCGTTTCAATACCAACAATGAGATCTTCGATTCTCATTTAGATTGCTTCGGCTAACAACCGCTCGATCTCAAATCGAGTAAAACAGGCTGTATATCGCTAAGCCGGAACTTCGATAAATCATAACTTCCTCATACGAAGTCAGATTTGGGCGTTCTATATATATTCGGAAACCTCGTTTCAACTACTACAACATTAACCAAATATATTAAGTTTATTTTACACTTAAATTTTGACGCTTATTTTTATTCTTAATTAATCAAACCACATAATTAAGCAATTAAGCACAAAACACACAATACTCAAATAATACAATCTTATTATTTCAAAACGGGTTACAGAGGTTAACCTAGACTATTACATTGCTACAAATGGCAAGCCCGAAACACAGGCGTTACAAAAGGACCAGGAGAAACAATGAAACCCTGCAGCAATAGCTGGCTGCCTCCCGAGCCGAAGTCATAGAACTTCGAGTTCGTCAGAGGGCTCAGGAACGACACCTTCAAGAGGTGGTTCGTCAAGTGGCAGACCTCAGGGTTCGCCCGAGGAATTCCCATCGCCGTTAGAAGATGTCTAGTACATCTTTTTCTTTTGGTAAAGGAATAGCCTTTAGTATCTGTGCTCTAAGTAGAACTTGTCTGTAAAATATTCCTAACTTTCAGTACTCTAACTAGGAATCTAGGAACTATCAAACTTTATGTATGGTATGATGTAAGACCTATTGTTAGGTCGATTTTCCCTGAACTTATTACATCAGTAATACTAATATTATTGACAACTACCTAATCTGTGGGAAAAATATGTACACTTGTGTTTTCCTACTAATCTTCTATGTTGTGATCTCAAACACTTATTCAACTGTTGGGCTATGGTTAGTTAGTCCATCTGTCACTCTCACCCCACTTACAATTGATTCTTACCATTGTGTTTATCTTTATAAACTTATAGCTGAAAGATGCATCCTCGCAAATCTCACAGGCATAATCCTCCACCTCCACCTCCTCCTCCTCAGATCATCAATACTGCAGCCCTGAATGCTGCAGTAGCTACAGTAGTGGCAACTACCATGGCTCTGTATCACTCTACTAATGCCAGAAGAGGCGGAACCCCGGTTCACTCTATTCCTACTGAAATCCTTGCGCGCTTGAGAGAGTGCTCCTACAAGGATTTTACCAACTGCAAGCCGAAGTCCTTCAAAGGGACCAGCGGAGTCATTTCCCTCTCGCAATGGTTCAAGAAGACGGATTCATTCTTTTAAATTTGTTCGTGCCCTGCTGTGAGCAAAGTCAAATATGACGTATGCACCTTTGAAGAAAAATCCCTGACGTTGTGGAACGGCCACGTTAAAGCACTAACTCTCGTTGTGGCCAATGACATGGGTTGGGAAACCATGAAGGACCTCATGATCGAGGAATACTGCCCGAGGGGCGAAATCTAGAAATTGGAGCAGGAGCTGTGTAGCCAAATCATGAAGGGCTCCAACGTAGTCGCATATACCGCCAGATTCAGGGAACTGGTGGCCCTCTACCCCAATATGGTTCCCACTGAGGGGAAAAAGATCGAGAGGTACATATGGGGGCTAGTGCCTCCGTATCAGGGAAAT
Source organism: Lactuca sativa (assembly GCF_002870075.4). Taxonomy (NCBI): domain Eukaryota; kingdom Viridiplantae; phylum Streptophyta; class Magnoliopsida; order Asterales; family Asteraceae; genus Lactuca; species Lactuca sativa. Next base: position 223,768,954 of record NC_056631.2, on the reverse strand, counting down.
GTCCTATCATCAAACCCTGCTACCTTTGACAGTGCCAAGCGACTGGCACAGCGACTCATTGACCATGGAGTCAAAGCCCCATCAGCAACAACAACCCTAGCCATCTCAGAACCCTCCAAACTAGCTGACACTAAGCGGAAGTTCTGGGATGACAAGAAGAAACAACGAGCTGCCAAAAAGCAGCAAATTGTGGTTGTGCATGCCGCAATAACCCCTGCTGCTCCTACTGCTCCGGTGAGGCAGTATGCTGGAAGTTTGCCTAAGTGCAACAAATGCAACTTCCACCACAACGACCCCTACCGTGAAATGCAGTGCTCTAACTACAACAAGAAAGGACACACAGTCCGTTTTTGTAAATCTCCGGCGAGGTCGATCACCAAAGTCCCCGGCACTGGCGTGAGCCAGACCTGCTATGGATGTGGCGAGGCGGGCCACTATAAGAGGGACTGCCCCAAAGCAAAGAATGTTGGCGGAGTAGGGAGAGTACTAGCGATAGGCCATGGGGAAGCAATTGCTTACCCGACAGTGGTGACTGGTACGTTACTCCTCAATAACTCCTATGCATGCATTCTATTCGATAGTGGAGCGGAGAAAAGCTTCGTGAACCATAAATTTGCTCGCATGCTTAAACAACAACCACACACACTTAAAGAACAATTCATAGTAGAAATAGCTAATGGAAAAACTGAAAGCACGAATAGCATATACTTAGGATGTACCGTAACTCTAGATAACCATTCATTTCCAATCAACCTTGTGACGGTCTCAATTAAAAGCTTCGACGTCATCATCGGCATGGATTGGTTTAGTCTTCATCACGCCGACATCATGTGCAACGAGAAAGCAGTCTGTCTAAACCTCCCGTCTAACGAAACTCTTGTCGTCTACGGTGACAAACCTGGTGCGAGTCTTCGTATTATCTCAAGTATTCAAGCACAGAAGTATCTATGTACAGAATACCATGCATTCCTTGCTCACGTTGTCGATACGAGCCTCGAAACGAAAGAACTAAAGAACATTCCAGTAGTAAGCGACTTTCCTGACATCTTTCCAGAAGAGCTATCTGGATTACCTCTGCAATGACAGGTCGAGTTTAGAATCGAATTAGTCCTAGGAGCTACCCCAGTAGCCAAGTCTCCCTACCGATTAGCACCAGCAGAGATGCAGGAATTATCCGGTCAACTTAACGAACTACTCAACAATGGCTTTATAAGACCAAGTTTCTCGCCTTGGGGAGCACCGGTCTTGTTCGTTAAGAAGAAAGACGGATCTTTCCGTATGTGTATCGACTACAGATAACTCAAAAAACTGACGGTCAAGAATCGTTACCCTCTGCCTTGCATAGACGATCTATTTGACCAACTGCAAGGGGCGAACTGCTTTTCCAAAATTGATCTAAGATCCGGATATCACCAGTTACGGGTGCTAGAGGAGGATGTTCCAAAGACAGCCTTCCGAACTCGTTACGGACACTACAAGTTCGTGGTGATGCCATTCAGATTAACCAATGTGCCCGCAGTTTTCATGGATCTAATGAATAGAGTATGCCGACGTTACTTGGATCAGTTCTTCATTGTCTTCATCGATGACATCTTGATCTACTCCCGAAGTAAGGAAGAGCATGGCGAACACCTGCGACAAGTTCTAGGAACTTTACGAACGGAGAAGCTCTATGCGAAGTTCTCTAAATGTGAATTTTGGATCCTAAGAGTCGAATTCTTAGGACACGTGGTAAGCGAAGAAGGAATCCACGTGGACCCATCCAAAATTAAGGCCATTGAGAACTGGTCAGCACCGAAGACGTCTACAAAAATTCATCAATTTCTAGGTCTCGCTGACTACTACCGCAGGTTCATACAGAACTTCTCCCGAATTGCGAAACCTCTTATAACACTGACCCAGAAAGGCGTGGCCTTTGACTGGGAAGAGAAACAGGAGAGAGCGTTCCAAACGCTCAAGCGAGCCTTGTGCACCGCACCAATACTATCCCTTCCCGAAGGGATAGAAGACTTCGTTGTCTATTGCAACGCGTCAAAATCAAGGGCTCGGTTGTGTTCTAATGCAACGAGATAAGGTCATCGCCTATGCCACGAGACAGCTGAAGACACATGAAGTTAACTACACCACACACGATCTTGAGCTGGGGGCAGTTGTGTTTGCCCTGAAGATCTGGAGACATTACCTGTATGGCACGAAAAGCACTATCTTTACCGACCACAAGAGTTTACAGCACATATTCGATTAGAAGGAGCTCAACATGCGACAACGATGGTGGGTCGAACTACTCATTGACTATGAATGCGATATTCGTTATCATCCGGGTAAAGCCAACGTAGTAGCAGACGCCCTAAGTCGGAAGGAATATTCTGGTCGAAGAGTCAAGTCGTTGACGATGACTATCCATTCACACTTGTCTAAACAAATTCAGGCGGCCCATCTTGAATCCATGAAACCTGAAAACGTGACGAGTGAATCCCTTAGAGGAATGGATAAAAATTTAGAAGCCAAGGGTGGCGGAACCTTATATTTCATGAACCGGATCTGGACACCGAAGCACGGTGGTTTCTGAGACTTGGTCATGACCAAGGCACACAACACTTGGTATTTCGTCCACCCAGGTTCAGATAAGATGTATCTAGATCTTAAAAAGTTGTATTGGTGGCCTAATATGAAACCAGAAATTGCTACCTTCGTAAGTAAATGCCTTACTTGCGCAAAGGTTAAGGTCGAGTACCAGAAACCCTCCGGTTTACTACAACAACAAGAGATTCCAGAATGGAAGTGGGAGCGGATCACTATGGATTTCATCACCAAGTTGCCCAAGACAACGGGTGGACTTGATACCATGTGGGTCATCGTCGATAGATTAACCAAGTCGGCACACTTCCTACCTATTAAAGAAACTGACAAGATGGAGAAGCCTACGAGAATATACATTAGGGAAATCGTACGACCTTATGGTGTACCTATATCCATTATCTCCGATAGAGATAGTAGGTTCACCTCAAGATTCTGGCAATCGCTACAACATTCCCTGGGAACAAGGCTGGCTATGAGCACGGCTTACCATCCACAGACTGAGGACAAAGTGAGAGGACCATCCAAACACTGGAAGATATGTTGAGAGTCTGTGTGATTGACTTTGGAAAGGCATGGGATACTCATTTACCCCTTGTCTAATTTTCCTACAATAATAGTTATCACACGAGCATCAAGCCTGCTCCATTTGAAGCCCTCTGTGGCCGAAAATGCAAATCCCCTCTGTGCCGGGCTGAAGTGGGTGATACCCAATTAGCTAGGGGGCAAGTTTCTGATAGTACTCTCACAGGCCCGGAAATCATTCGGGAAACGACAGAGAAGATCGTTCAGATCAGTGAACGATTGAAAGCCTCTAGAGACCGACAGAAAAGCTACGCAGATAAACGAAGGAAACCTTTGGAATTCCAGGTGGGAGATCGAGTCCTTCTTAAAGTCTCACCCTGCAAGGGCTTGATACGCTTCGGTAAGCGTGGGAAGCTTAATCCGAGGTACATAGGGCCTTTCGAGATTCTCGCAAGAATCGGCCCTGTAGCTTACAAACTCAATCTACCCGACGAACTTCGTAACGTACATTCTACATTCCACGTCTCTAACTTGAAAAAGTGTATGTCCGACGAGACTCTTGTTATTCCACTCGACGAGATCGAGATCAATGAAAGCCTCAACTTCGTGGAGGAACCAGTAGAGATCATGGACCGTGAGGTCAAGCAGATGAAACAAAGCCATATCCCGATAGTGAAGATTCGCTGGAACGCCAAACGAGGACCTGAATTCACTTGGGAACGAGAGGATCAGATGAAACTAAAATATCCTCATCTTTTCGCTTAGTTATTTTGTAACTTCTTATTTGCTTAAATTCTAATTTCGGGACGAAATTCCTTCTAACGGGGGGATGATGTGACAACCCAAAATTTCCATTCTGTACGAACATTATTAAGTCAATAGAAGTTAGAATAGTCGCAGTAACTTTTCCGACTTTTCCGCATAAGTTTGAGTATTTCCGGGTTTCAACTTAAGGAGATATCAGGAGAGTGGATGCACTAGGTTTTTGTGCAACTCGGTTATTTCAAAACTTTATGATACTAGAGCTCATTTCTTGAATAATAATATTTTCTGCCAAAAATCCCAAGACTATATATATGATTCTTAACCAAATTATTTCATTAGTTACATTTCCAACTAGAGAAAAGCCATTTTCTCTCTCACGGATCTTCGGGTTTTCATCCCAAATAGTGAGTACCTCTCTCTAGTTGTATTATATGGCTTATAATGTGCTTAATAACACAGATTTGATAGCAAAACAGCAAGATTCGAGAGTTTACCGCCCAAGAACACCTTGGGGAGTAAACTCTTTTACAAGGGTAAATTGATGCCTAGTCCCTTCCCCTTGTTAAGTAACTACCTTAGACTTGTATATAGGTGTATATAAGACTAGAAATCATCCATTAACACCAATATTAAGGTGTTCACGGCCCAAGAAGTTCTTGGACCGTGAACTCCAAACTCAAAGGCCAAAGAGTGCCTTAATCACTCCTAAAGCCTTGGAACAATAGCCTTGATTTACTCTTAGTTATTTAGGGACTTCAAAACATCAAAAACCCATCCCCATGAGAGATTACGGTCGTAATCTCTAAGGGAAATGGTCTCAGGGCCGTGAACTCCTCAAAGGAGTGTATTAATGCCCTAAACCCTTCCAAGGATTAAACCACCAAGTAGAATTGCTTCTAGGGATCATGTAACACTTCAAAACACAAAATTTCATTAAGCTTAGGAGCTTACGGCCGTAAACTCAAGAGTTTATGACCGTAAACTCCTTGTGTGCAGTTTATTGAAGAGTAAACTCATGTATAGGGTCCTTTGGAACCCTAACCCTATTAGCCTTGTCCCATAACAACTTAGATGCAACCCTTAGGACTTATAACACTTATACAAAGTGTTTTCATGTTCTAGAGTGTCCCAAATTAATTTATTAGTTATATTTTGGCTAATTAGTTATATATATATATATATGTTCATTATATGATAACTAGGCTCGTGCGTCTCTACAAGTCTCCATTTTCCACCTAGCACCGTATCTGACACTTCAATCTAATCAACTTACTACAAGTGAGTTTATACCCCTTTAGCTAACCTTTGAAATACTTTTAAATGTTTTAAATGCTTTTATGGGGGGGGGGGAACACAAGTTGAATACTTATAGTTATTACATCAATCACATTTGATTAATAACTACAAAACCAATGATTTTATTACTGTTCAAACTGTTTTACAAATTCTTTTACTTCTCAAATACTTTTAATTAAACTCTGTTATACTTATTTTAAATTGCGCACCCATATAGGTATAGTTATATAAGCAATGAATAAAAGGATTAGGAAGGCCGCCCGCCCTATTTCCTTTTCGTGCTTGAGATGTGGTCTGGTGGGGTATCGGGTATCCGTCCGAAGGTCGTTTCAATATTAATTATATATCATGTGTTCATATATAGTCATAAAAGTTCTTCCATATTCATACGTATCAGTTACATCATTAGTAAGTTACCATCGGGGTAGCAAAAGATAATACTTATACTATTGCTAGAATAATGAGATATTCAATGAGTCAGCTCATTCATGAGTCAGGACTTATTACTATGAGAACATATACATTATGTTACTATGAGAACATATACAACTATACTAGAAAGAGAACATATACAACTATACTAGAAAGAGAACATTTACAACTATACTAGAAAGAGAACATATACAACTATACTAGAAAGAGAGCATTTACAACTATACTAGAAAGAGAACATATACAACGATACTAGAACGATTAACAATACATTACATATACATGAATACGTTAACATAATTGTGATCCACTGTATCGGAGCATGCCCTCAATGTCATGGCCCGATTTGTAGCCAGAGTCTCTTGGAGGGAGAGCGTGAGTTTGTGTATAGATCTATAATGGATTGACTATCCTACACCTTGCTGCTAGCTACAGCTGGACCTGCAGGTCTGCGGGTGCAAAACTTCATACCTTTTTACGACCTACATTGTCGTGTTACCTAGTCGATAGTATGGTACAATTTATCAAGTAATACCTTAATATAAATCCGGTTTAAGGTAGTTAGTACAGCAGTAGTTCCTATAATACAACACTACAGTACTACATTAATTTACCCTTTACATATATTTAGTGATCATTTCACTTAAACATTAATGTACAAACTATATTTTGTTAATGATAGTTACACTTGGGAAATTTCACACTTTTACAATAAACGAACATAAAAAACAGTTACGCCTTGGTAGAAGGCTACTTTTAATAGAGAATATAGGTTTTTCTGAGAGATTCAAACTTTTACAAACACTTACAAACATTCACATACTTTTATCACCAATGTTTACAAACTCATACTTTAAACCACGTTCAAACGTTTTGATACAAACGCTGACACTAAAATACTTATGAACTCACCAGCTTAATGCTGATAAACTCTGTCAAAATAACTTGTATTCTCAGGTCGTCAGTAGACAGGTACCGAGGCCAGCTTTTGAGAAGATGGAGCGCATCCAAGAGTCATCTTATTATTTTGATTTACTTTTTGGTGTCTATAACTGTATGGAACACACTTATATTAAAATTATAATGCAATGGATGATGTTGTTTGCTTGTTTACTGTTATACTGTGTTATGATATTTTACATGACGTCCTCCGCCCCAGAACGTTTCCGCCGTTCTCGGTTTTGGGGTGTGACAATACACGCGCCCAAAGTTGAATAAAAATTCATTTTTGTTACAAAAAAATTTCAACAGTTTATTCTATAAAAGATAATATACTTTTACATTTTGTCTTTTTCAAAATAAACTCAACTTTAACTTATTTCTTGTTATTTCATTATTTGAGGTTGTTATCAATAGACAACCTGGATTTATTCCATAAAAAATCATATATATTTTCATTCTTGAACTCTTCGTCGTCACAATTCTTGTCACCCTTCAGTTTTTGTGGAGGAGTGTTAGTATCAGCTCTTTCGTCGGTGGCCAGAACAGAAAACTCATTGTTATCATAATGAAAATCGTTAAAGTTTAAGATATCATCATAATCGTCACCATTTTCATGGCGAAATTCTTGGACAACCCTAGCAGCAACATCCACAAGGTGGCTAGAAGAATGGCTAGTGAAGCTCGGCGATACACCGGAAATGATACTTGACTGCATAGAGCTGCCAGAGATAAAATCATGATGTACTACTGGATGTACTACTGAAGTATAATTTTGGAGAGCGAGTCTGATACTAAAATGAACATAAAGTGTTCGATGTGAAGTTATTTTGAAGTTGCAACATAGGCTCTTTTATTGGGTATACTTATATATGATATTCAATTGATTAACATGAGTTATTACAAAACAAACAAAAGAAAAATTTTAAGGTATAAATACAAATTAACAATCATTATGGATCATTTAAGTTGATAACTTGATTTTTATATATAAATGTGACTATAGACAAATAGGATGTATATGACAAAAAGAAAATATGTATGATTACTTTTTATAATAGTAGGTCAGACATCATTATAATTTATAAATGTGTGGTTCTAAATGTATATTATTAGTTTACATAACAAAAGAAGTTGCTATGAACATGAAAAAAATGTTATTATTCTATAAATTAAACAAAAAACATTTTATTTTAGTTATGTATGTAACACCTCATCTTTAATATATTTTACATGATGTCTTTTATCAAATCTTATAGTATTAAATTATATTTTAAAATTTTGGTTCCAAACAACACTAAAACATTTGAAAAATGTTTATACAATCCTGGTTACAACTTCATGTTCACTTTTCTCTATATACAGTGATTATCTTCTAAGCTCAAAAGTAAGCAATACAGCTACCAAGTTTCACTTTGCTCTATATACAGTGATTATCTTCTAAGCACTTTCTTTAATTGTCCTTTTTTACGAACCAAATTCTTCTAAGTCTATGCATGACTTATGCATCTATACCTGAAATACATGACATTTAAAAATAAAACGTGAGATAAAATTGTCATATAAGCTATATGTGTTTTAGACAAAATTTATTTTCAAAACATTTGATAAAAACTTTTTATTCCAATCACATTTCATGCAATGTAATATATATGCGATGCATCATCACAAACCAAGATAAAATCTTATAGGCCTTCTCTGATCATGACTCTATACTGACATACGGCCACTCAATTATGTACTGATATAAAAACCATGAGGTTAATCACGAAATCAACATCACATCGACCTTAAAAAAAAATAGAAAGAACAAACCAATCTATTAAGGTATTGCAAAACATTTACTTCCTTTGAAAGGAGGTACCATTACAGTAAAGTCTTCATTTATCCTGTCTTTGGATATTATGTTGTCCGGAGATTAGTTTATACTATGTAATCATACTTAATGTATGCATGATTACCACTTTTTTATGCAAGTCCATCACACACATAAATGTCATGAAATGCACATAGCAACTTTAGTTTATTAATGAAAATATGTGTTTGCTTATATTATTATTTGGATGAAGTAGAAAGAACAAAACATTCTGTTACATTTGAAGGAAATTTTTTAGCACACTACTAGCAACGAATCCTTATAAAGGAAGTTGCATTTGAGATAGCATCCTAATATCCGAAATATATGAGGGGGTTATGGATGGTGAATCAAACTTCGTTCAACAATTATCATACTAAGACTAAGACAATCGAAGATAACAATACTTTGGCCAACTAAATTGTAACAACCCGAATTTCTTATCTTGTAAAGTCAATCAAATCAATCAAAAGTTTATACTTGTTTCTGTTATCTTTTACTGAGTTAAGGGTCATTTTATGAGTTCTAGGCCTAGTGCACTTAAAGGATTGTGTGTTAGGAAGTGTTAGAAAGAGATAAGTGGATTACATTCGAGCCGGAAACACCTTCAAAAGAGGTTCACGACCGCAAACTAGCTTCACGGCCGTGAACCCATCCTTGGCCGTGAACTTCACTCTATATATAAGAGTTTAGCTCATTTTCTCATCACTTTTCCCTTCTAGCAGTGAACTCTCGTTTCTCTCTCAAGTATCATCCTCAAAAGGGTCTCCTTTCACTTCAAAATTGTAAGTAACTCATCCATTTCTTGTGGTTTATAAGAAGTTCCTTGCTTTCATGTATTGATTCATCATCTTTTCATCAAAGATATTCAAGTGATCTTGACCGTGAACCCTTCATAGGGTCGTGAACCTTCATCATTTGGCCGAAAACCCTTCTTAGATCCAAGCTAGGGCCGTGAACACATCAAGTGTTCTTAGGCGATGAACAACCTAAGAGCCGTGAACCCTCCTTGTTTGGTCGTGATCAAGTTTCAACCCCACTCTTTCACTTCTAACACTTAATTGTAAGTGTTTCCTACTTCCTTAGGGTGTTTACTTTACATGTTAGTAGTTTCATACACTAATCGTAGGCCTATATATGTTAATATATCCTAAATAGGATCCGTTTGTGCTCGGGGCTTCACTAGTGATACCAAGCATCCTATATCGAACTTTCATTCGAATCACTCACATCAGGTGAGTTCATACCCCTACGAATATACTTTTAAATGCTTCTAGGGGGAATATTAGTAGAACACAATACAAATGTGTTAACCATTTACGTGTGAAAACAGTAACCAAAAGGATTTATTATACTCAAAAACTTGTTAAAACTCTTTTAAACTATATTAGACTTCTTTTATATCAAACTCATATTCATCTATTTATTTACGTATAAATATGCTTTAACGGACTTAGGACTACTGCTAAATACCTTGACTCCTGTTCCTTGTTTGGTTGTGGGCTTAGGGTAGGATCACTAGTTCGACTATCGGTTAAATCATAGTTATGCTCATTAAATACATATATGAATATTAAACCCATTTTTAAGGATTAAACTTAACTTAGTTGCTTATGATGAGTAATTGAGTCTTTTATACAAATCAGAAACAGTCAAACAATCATATTAGTAAACTATAATAGGTATAGTTTAGAGGATTACTACTTACTATTTTCTAGATCAGTGAAACATACATGAGTGAGTTTGTAAGATCCCAATTTTCGAGATAAAAAATTTCATTTTTTATAAATACTTCACAACATATTTTACCAAAATATTACCCAAGTCGTTTCATTTATAAAAAAAAACTATAAAAACGTGTTTGAAACCAACTCAACACAAGTAATAGAAATCAGAGTACAATCCCAGAAACTCAATGCGGAAACCGCACGTGTGTGTGTGATGCGTTGCTACACCGCCGACTCCTTACCCTTAGACGAAGAGGTACCTGAAATCAAAACTGAAATTGTAAGCACGAAGCTTAGTGAGTTCCCCCATCATACCACATACCATAACAGCACATAGCATACATACTGTCGAGCAATTCTGGGGTTCCCAACCTACCCATGTCAAGCCATTCTAGGTGCAGACCTACCCATTTCAAGCCATTCTGGGGTGCTGACCTACCCATGTCAGGCCGTTCTAGGGTTTCGACTACCCTCTGGTCTATCTCAACCGGCAACAGGGACTATTTCACCCCTACCTCTATCAAGCAATAATAGATGCAATCATACGGTTAGGCATATCTGGGGTACTGACCTACCCTTCGGTTCTAACGACCGAGTCAGGGAGAAACTATTCCCTACTACTACCACTAACTCATATAACATATCACATAATCATATCTCATAAGTACATCTCATAAACATATCACATAAGCATACCGAGATAATTATCACAAAGACAATTATCTATCAATTACTCTTGTCGGTGGGTCGGCATTGTGGCCTTAGACCCACCCCTACTGGAAGGTAACTCACCTCGATGTCGTGTAGTGTCTGCACTGTCCTCGGTGTGAAAGTCGGCTCTCCTCAACTCCTCAATCCCTGGACGACAACCCTTCTAAGTTATCAACTTTTACTCACAACCCCTACAAGGGTCAACTTGAATCCAAATCAAAGTCAAAGTAAAACCCTGGTCAAGTCAACTCTTTGGTTGACCAGACTCGCTGAGTTGGTCCGCCAAATCATCGAGTCCCTTCGTCCATAGAATACTACAAACCCATCCCCACTCGTCGAGTCTAGCAAGAGCTCGACGAGTTCACCTTCAACAACACTTCAGTCAATCTTTAACTGACTCGGCGAGTTCTTCCTTGAACTCGTCGAGTTTATCTTCAACATATGAATGCCTCCAATCTATGACTCGCCGAGTTGTAAGAACAACTTGTCGAGTCCATCTTCAAAGATTGGGAGATTGCCTTGGACTCGTCGAGTTTGCTCAAACACTCGTCGAGTCCCATATGAGCCTAAACAACTAAGGGACCTTCGACACTATCATCTGGTCCATCGACAGAAAGGATTTAGTGCTTACTGCACCCCAACTCGCCGAGTCCTAAGAACGACTCGCCGAGTCCATCCTTGACCATTACTATACAGTCGATTAAAATGGGTCTTAACACACCAAGACCATAGATCGGGCCTCATAATGTCCATTTTACATGTAAAGCCTCAAGCTTGGTGCACATGCATGGGACCTTTGGCTCAAAAAGCCATAAAAGATGGTCTACGAGATGCATGGGGTGTTTATGGCAACAAGGTGGGCACCTTTATGCTATAAAGACCCCCAATAACCCCATATCTGAAGCACAAACTGACTTCCCATACTCAATCCCAAATAGAACCTCTTTAGGGCTTAGAAATTTGTAGAAAAAGGTCCAAAATCAAGATCTAGACAGTAAATAGACAAGGTTTTCAGCTTTATACCTCTAATAAGTTGGAAATATGCTCAAAACTCTAGATCTTCTAGTTTCCCCTTGATCTCACAAGCCTCCTTCTCTTCTTCAAGCTTCAATCACACAAAGTAACACCACAAGGCTCAAGAACACACTAAAAATGGCTAGGGTTTTGAGTTAGGGTTTGCTCTGGACGATGGGGGTTGAGTTGAGGGGTTATAATGTGTTTAAATAGGGTGCAAACCCTCAATTTAGGGTTTCACGCAAACAGCGCCTACTCGCCGAGTCGGTCTCCTGACTCGTCGATTACACTACTTAAACTTCTCGCGGATCGCGACTCTACTCGACGAGTTGGGCCTCCAACTCGTCAAGTCCCAGAGAAAAAACACAAGAAATATATGAGTTAAAGGCATACCAGGAATTGGGTGTTACAGAGTGCATACATACTATAACTAGAACAGGAAGGAACATACATACTATAACTACAACAAAAAGAACATACATACTATAAGAAGAACATAACAACTAGAATGTGAAACACTATTTCATGGCATAGCAATATACTTGTGTCACATTTTGTAACCAGAGTCTCCTGGGAGGAGAGCATGAGTTTGTGTATAGATCTAGACGGGATTGACCATCCAACACCTTGCTGCTAGCTACAGTGGGACCTGCATGTCTACGAGTGACAAATGTCATACCATTTTCGACATCTTTAGAATGTCGTGTTTTATACTAGTCAATCAAGCATGGTTATAACCTAATCACATTTTTAACCTTAATTAACAATTTGGTTTTTAAGGTAGTTAGTGCTTCAGTAGGGTATATTTACACCACACTACTGTATATCTTCGTTTTCCATTCATTCATACATGATATCCTCATATTGAGAAACGCAAACTATTTTTATAGTAAAGATGGTCATAAACTTGGAAAAACATGCATTTTACCCAAAGAGATTCCGAATCTCATATGGTAACCTTAAAGACTCCAAATCATAACTGCCTCTGACATCAAGAATCCCATGCAGAAGCACAAAGAATAATTCTGATAGTCCATTCATAGAACTGATTATATATCTAGAAACAAATAGACTACCTCTCACCTTATCCACAAATCCCCAACCATTAATTAATCATGAGGATCATTAATAAATATAAGAGGCATCATTCTCATGGTCGGGATATATCAGAGACAACAAAATTTGTCGCTCCGGATTCACTTCCCTACTCACCTGAAACAATCAACTAGAACCTGACCTAACTAAATTCAAATAAATCAGACCCTTGATCTTATCTCAAGGCAACCCAACCATAAGAATCCTCTTTTGTATTCCCACACGGCCATACTTGTCGCCAAAACTGCAACTATCTAGCCACATGTTGGGTCTACATCCCGACTCTAAAAATCATATGCCCGCTCTCTCTTTGCCCCCCGAACATGAAAAGATGGAAGAACATAATCTTCGTCGTAGATAGTGACATCCCAATCCATCTACCAATCACTCAGCCTCAATCTTCGAGCCAATCATCACAATCGCTTCCTTTTTTAGTCCCACGACCTAACTGGAACTACCTCGAGAAAGGCCCTCGAGACCTCAAAATAAACTAATTGGCATAGGTTTGCACCATTCAAACCCAAACTGACATGGCCACTAAGGCCCAAAAAATCACCAAGCCCATCCTCAGCCTAGACAACCATAACCGGTAAAGTGAATAAGACAGAAACACGTTGCAATGAGCCATGGTGCCAAACCAGACAATCTACCCTCAATCAACACCTTAGAATCCTTAAAAAAATTTGTTTTCCATATTTCATAATCATAGAAAGCAGTTATGGCAAGTAATATTTTGATAGATTTAATATTGGCTACTCATGAGAAGGTTTTATCATAGTCAATGTATTGAGTCTGTGTGTAGCCCTTCGCAACCAGCCTATATTTAAAAGCGTGTATATTCTCATCCATGTAGGTCTTCTTCTTGAAGATCTATTTGCACCCAACATTTTTAATGACATGCGTAGGATCACCAAATTCCAAACTCGGTTATCATATATGGATTGAATTTCACTTTACATGCTCTCCTTCCATTTGGCAGCTTCGGTGTCTTATATCTTCCTTATAGTTAGATGGTTCATCTTTATTGGCCAGTGTATGATCACTAATCAATACTTCTCTTTTAGTTTTAATATGGAATTCATAAAAATCTGGAGGAAAACGAACCATATTAGATCAATGAAGCAGAGGAGTAAGAATTATTTCAGTTGACTCAATAGGTTGATTAACCTCGGATTGAGTGCCAGTTTCTACAGCGGGTCCTTCTTCGTTCGACTCTTGAACTTCTTCAAGATCTATTGGACTCTCACTAGTCTCTTTGAATATTATCTCCCTCTTGATGAAGAAGCCCCTTCAATAAATGAAACTCGTGTTCTTAGAAGGATTATAAAACAAGTATCCAAACAACTTTTGTGGGTAGTACACGAAGAAACACTTTTCCAATCTAGGTTCTAGTTTATTGTTAGCCTCACGACGAACGAAAACTTCACAACCCCAAGCTTTTAAATGTTCAAGAATGGAAGGTTTCCCATTCTATGTTTTGCAAGGTGTCTTAGAGACCTTCTTTGTTGGTATGAGGTTTAATATATTTGCGGTTGTTTCTAGGGCGTAACCCCAGAAAGTTATTAGAAGTGGAGTTCGAGTCATCATAGATCAAACCATATGAAGTAGCGTTCGATTTCTTCTCTCGGAAACACCATTCAATTGTGGTGTTCTGGGAGGACAAAAAATTTTGAGATAATCCCATAATCCTTTATATGATTGATAAATTCAAGACTCAAGTATTCTCCACTCCTATCGAATCGAAGCATCTTGATCTTCTTGCTCGGTTGGTTTTCAACTTCCTTTTGGAATTCCTTGAACACTTCAAAACTTTCTGAATTATGACTCATTAAGTATATATACCCATATCAACTAAAATCATCAGTAAAAGTCACAAATTAACATTCATCATGTCTTGTGGATTTGAAAGGTCTGCATATGTCACTGTGGATTAAGTCTAACAAATCCTTGCCATATTCATAGTTTCATGTGAAAGGCACTTTATTTATCTTGCCAAGAAATCAAGACTCATATACATCATTTGAATCTTGGTCAAATGATTCTAAGATACCATCCTTTTGGAGCCCGATGATGCGTTTCTTGTTCACATGTCCAAGACGACAATGCCACACGCACGATTTATCCAACACATTAGAATTAGAAGAGCCAAAATTTAACATTAGATTATAAGTGTTTCCTAAAAAACAAATTTTTCATAAACACCATTACAAAGACTAGCTGTGAAAATAAATGAACCACTTTTGTAAACCACACTACCACCATTATCATTATCAAAGGCAAAACAAGATCCACCCTTATACAATACGTGAAAATAAATAATGTTATGTGCCATGTTTGATGAGTTGAAACAATTAAATAAACTAAAATACACTCCATTTTCTAACATGAGTTTGTATTTCCTAAACATTGTAATAGCGCAGTCCCTTTGTTCTCCATGATCAAGTTCAACTCCCCATGCTTCGACCTCATACTTTCCCTTAGTTCCTGAAAATCCAAGCAAATATGAGTACCACATCCAGTATCAAGAACCAAGAACTAGAAGTTGATATACTATGAAGTTCATTCATCAAATACCTGATGTGTCAACACCCTTGGCTTTGTTCTTCTTCATTTCTTCAAGGTACTTTGGGCAACTACGTCTCCAGTGACCCTTTTTTTAGCATTAAAATCAAATAACCTATTTTAGGTCGATGTTAGGAGCTATCTCAAAGTTGGATTTTCTCTTGAGACCTTGATTGGAAGGTCCAACCTTGGTCTTACCCTTGAAATGAGAAACCTTCTTCTTCTTGCTAGCACCACCATGTCCAACGGCCAAGACATAAGTAATAGGTTTGGAGCTTTTGCTTTAAGAAAACTAGCTTAGGTAGTTTATAACATATCATGTGGCTCCATTGGGGTCTTATCGAAATTGTTCATATTATAGTTCATGATGAACTAGAAAGCAAGTCCGAGATCATATCAATGGCAAACTCCTTTGGAAACTCGACACCCAAGTTCCCTAGTTTGTCAATGTACAACTTCATTTTTTGAACTTGTGCACATACATAACTCTCATCTTTATGTTTACAAGCCATCAAGGACATCATAATCTCGAATCTTTTCTTATCGAGCTTGCTCTTAGAAAATTTCCTTGAGATGCTCATTAATGTAATATATCCCAAGGTTCTCGAAGCTCTTTTGGAGCCTAAGAGACATGGGTACCAACAATATGCATGCAACTTTAGTATATTCATCATCATGCTTGTGATAAGTGGCCATTTCTGCTTTATTAGACTCGTCATCCATATAAAGGATATCTTGATCGATGACATACTCTTTTACATCGTAACTTAAGGAAATTCTCAAGGTATGAATCCAATCTAGATATTTTAGATTGGTCAGTTTCTCCTTAGATATGATCGAGATGAGAGAGAATTCCAAGTTTGTTAGAGGTGGAAGAGAATGAAGAGGATTAGTGTTGTTGTTATCTTTCGAAATCTACAAGTCGAAATGATTAATTAGATTGAATTCATCCTTAAAATAATTATTAACCCTAAGTGAATTATTAACAAGGTTAGGCTCCATATTTGGCTTTGCGGTGTGTAAACGGATGTCGTAAGCACACAACAAAGTTATTTAGGTAGGCAATGCAATTTGCCAGTTTCAAACTTTTGAAATGCCTAGATCATTTAAGATTCATTGACATTCAATGGCACGTTAATCTCGGTTGTGCTAATTTCGATTCAATGATGGGGATGTCACGCATAATTGAGTAGATGGTGAATCAACAATGAAAAACCAAGTGATAGTCGCTGACATACCGATTAATCACACACACTCCATCAATAGAATAATCTCACGGGTGACACATCATACAAACTTATATTTTCATAATGACGTGTCAGTTAACCACATCAGCTCCATCATCCAAATATAAGGAATGTCCGTGTTTTCATGGGCAGCACATAACTTGCATTATATATATATATATATATATATATATATATATATATATATATATATATATATATATATATAACAGGATTTTTGTTTTATTACTTGATTATTTTAATCATGAAACAAAATCCAATCGAACCCTTTCGGTAACTTCACTCTGAAAATACAAAAAGGCGGTGAGGGTAGTAAGTGAGAAGCATATTAAAAACCGGTCTCATTAGGAATCATAGAGATCTCCTTAACACTTTCTTAAAGTATTAGAGTAGGCTCGCCTAGTGTTTGATTCCACGATAATGTTTTTAATTAACATGTGAGGACACATGTGGTATAATTGCTATACATATAGTAATTATACCATATACAACATTTAAACCTTTTAAATTTGTATATTCTTGTCTTCTAATTTAATTCTATTATTGAATAAAGTTGAAGATAATTATTCAAATATTAAATTCAAGTTAAATATTTTTCAAATTTTCAATAATTAAATATTCAAATTTCAATTCTTATTAAACAATATTTCAAATTAACAAAAAATTCAAATTATCATATTTAAACAACTTAAAATAATAATGTAATAAAGAGGCTTATCTTCAATTTAAACAAATAAATCCAAAAAACCTGAAAACTGCCAAACATGCCGCATCCAACAATGGGTTGTGTCGCGATCTGCAACTAGCATGTTTCTTTGTTTTCTTGGATTTTTACAAATTTTGTGCAATAAACTAAAATCTAGTAGGCTCCGATACCACTGTTGGGTTTTATTATCATCAATAAACATCAAGAATGCAGAGGAATAATTTAGAGATTTACCTAAGTATACATGCACCCTAGATATAGGTTTTACTAGTTTTTGCAACATACTTTGAAAAACAAAAAAGAATATCATACTAACCTCTTGGCTTCTTGCTTGAGATCTTTTGATTTCCAGTTGATGAAAATGATGAAGAATCCTAAGTAGAACCCATCTAATGCAATTAGACCCAAGAAATCTAAAAGCAAAAAGAAAGAACCCTATATTAGAGTTCATGTGAAACTCACTAACCCTAAGAGAGGGGTTATAAAATTTATTCAACGAGAGAGAGAGAGAGAGAGAGAGAGAGAGAGAGAGAGGGAGGGAGGAGAGAGAGAGAGAGAGGGGGGGGGAGGGAGGAGAAAGAGAGAGAGAGAGAGAGAGAGAGAGAGAGAGAGAGAGAGAAAGGGGAGGGGCGGGAGAGGGAGGCCTGGGAGGGAGAGAGAGAGAGAGAGAGAGAGAGAGAGAGAGAGAGTATGGATGAAAATATGAGGGAATTGACATATATATTTGACCCATAGCAATTTATTTAAAGGTTGCATATAAATCCTTAATGGATTCAAAATCTTCAAGTTAATCCTTATCTGATTTAAACCTATTTTATCCCTATTCGGGGAGCCTATCAAAAATGTCCATACGAAGCTCTCTAGGAGTTTTTTAAATATTCCAATTAATCTCTTGGACTAATTAATATTCAAGCCCATTAATTAATTAAAAAAATTAATTAAATATCAAAATAATTTCTAATTAATTTATTAATCCTTAATAAATTAACAACTTATTTTCAACATTTTCTTAATGATATTTATGTCATTGGGCTAACCCAAAAATACCATGCTATTATTAGAAATATTACCAAAATAGTTAATGATCTTGGGCACCATTTCCAACAACAACAATATCAATGATGAACATATACACGTTAGATGTAAAAAAAACAATAGGTGGTTCATAAATCAACAAAGTTGATGATTTTCAAGAGATAAAATAGAGATTGTGGCGCTCCTGGCCGGTTTAGATTACCAATAAGATTGGATTTAAAGAATCGTAAGAATGTAGTGTGACGGGTAAAAAATCCAGTACACCCTCAATCATGTTTTCTTTAGCAGTAAATTAGTTACAGATTACAATAATGTTACCGCTCAATTTCAAGCTATGGATTTTTTTTATATAAAAGTTAAAAAGATGTTTTATGGTTAACTTGTATTATTTGGTTCTATATTGAACCTCTCTCTCTCTCTCTCTCTCTCTCTCTCTCTCTCTTTCTCTCTGATACGTGAGAACACTATGATTCACTCATTTTATAAGGGAGTGGGAGATAATATGCCACAAGATGAGAGTGACACGTTAACTTATATTCTTACCAGCATCGCCTTCTATTGTTTCTTATTTCTCTCACTCACACCACTGATTTTTTGTGGTGTATGGCTTCTTGGTTGTGAATATAGAGATGGAGGTGAATTTGGATACATGGATTGTCTTATGTGAATTTGGTTACAATAATGATCTTGAACTCGAGAAAGACAAATCACCATGTTCCATCTGAAATGGCTCCTGACCAAGTTATGCTCCTATAACTTCAATTATAAGATTTAAATCTAGTAGCATTTATAAAATAACATGTTATTCTATAGAATGTGTGGGATAATTCATTAACTAGTCTTCAATAGTAGTGAATGTCTTTAAATGTCATTGTTACTGTAAAGTGTTGAATTACGAGTGAAGTTGTTGACTGCTTGAAAGGGATTTTTGTATTGTTTGATTCTAAAAAGGTAAGTTTTCTCCCATATTATAATTTCATTTTACTAATCCAATTTCTTTTGCCACAATTAATAAAAAAAACTCAAGAACAAAGAAACCACCAAACGAGCGTTAGTTTTTGGGAACGTGTTTTGGAGCATTTTGGGAGATGGAGTTCATCAGAATAATGACGACCTTACTGGAAAATGGTCACTACTAGAAAAACAGCATTTTACGACGCGCAATACGTGTCGTAAAACGCTAGACGATGCGCAAATGCGTGTCAAGGAAGGCCATGTCATAACGAGAGACGACACGCTTTTGCGCGTCGTCTATAGACGACGCGCATTTACGACACGCATTTACGGCGTGCATTTATGACACGCAATGTGTATCGAGGAAGCCCCTGTCATAAAGGAAGACGACACGCATTTGTGTGTCATAACCTTACAACGCACGTCTAGGACATGCAATGCGTATCATTAAAGGCCATGTCATAAATGAATATGACACGCATTTGCGTGTCATAAACTTCAACAACCATTTACAATATACATTTACGACACGTCTTTACGATACTCATTTACGCATAATACAAAAATATGAAAATAAATATATACCAAAACAATCAATTTCGTCCATAACATCATGTCAAAAAATTGTAATACATTGGTATTAAGGGGATCCGATTGTACATTGTTATTAAGAGGTTTTCCCTAACTATATAACCTAATACTACATTGCTATTAAGGAACACCTTCTTGTTTCTACTTCTTATTGTTATGCTTCTGTTTCCACATAACACCTGTTTTCATCATCAACACATTAGTACTCAGAAAGGCTTCAAGCATCATCAATTTTATGTTATAAAATATTAAAATTTAATACACACGTAGTAACATACCTTTTTCCAAGAATCCAAGTTTCAATACAACCCATACCTCTATAAAATATTAAAATTTAATACACATGTAGATTATAAAAGTTAATATGAAAGAGTGAAATAGTGCTACTTTCTACAAAAAAAAAAAAGCAACACTTTCTATTCTATGTATGTATGTATTTATGTATGACCTTCTTTATAAAACCATTTATACATTAAGAAGAAGATAAAACAAAACAATTATATGTATGTATCTATGACCTTCTTTCTAAAACAAAAAGATCAACACTTTCTATTCTATTCTATGCATGTATGTATGACCTTCTTTCTAAAACCATTTATGTATGTATGTATGACCTTCTTTCATGTATGATTAAATTAATGAGAATCCCCCCTAAATGTAATTCTGCAATGAATTACCATTAAAACAGTTCCTCAAGTTCAAACAAAGGATTCAATGTAAACTAACAAGTAACAATACATCACATGCAACATACTTTCACCTAAATTAATCAAATGGTATATTTCAATTTTCATTATTAAGCATCTCAAAAAGCAAATTGTTGTAATTAAAATAAATACCAACTTTGGACAAGGAGTCATCATGGCATAAGTGTTGCAAGAAATATCACAAATTTTACCCTCTTATTGACAAGAAGAGTGCCTTTTACAGCAAAACCCTAATTAAACAAGCGACATTGGATTAGCAAAGGCTGGAGAAATTATTAGGAGACAAAATATTATTACATTTTATCAAATACTTTTAAAAAAATTCAGATAGATTATAACTTACAAAGCATGAATACTAGTTATCGGATCTTTAATTGTCACCTCTCTTCCTCCAAGACCCAATGATGCAATCTCAGGTTTGACCGAGTCAAACTTCTGCCAAATTGAAAAATAGTATCAGAACAAAAAGAAAAATATAAAAAGATTTATGTTCTTACACAGTTCAACTCTGCTCACTCAATCACCACCTGTCATGTGCTTATGCAAGCAACATGGGTAGCACAAGAACGAAGGGTTTGTTGAAGTCCTTGCTGGTCAATAGATGTATATGTGATTTCAAAAAGGGTAAAAATGTCATGAAACTATTTTGTGTTCAATTTGTTACAGGGGATTGCTGATGTAGTGATGGAATATTTGTGGCTATTTGAAGAGCACAATGTTCTAGAGTACCTAACCCTTGCTGGAGATCATTTATGCCTAAAACCTCATCTAATAAACTCATAATCTTATTATCATCTCTCAACGCATGCTACCCTCACGCAACACATCAATCATGTCATATATCTTCTTATCTGCTTTTGATTGTATCTACATTTATTTCAATATATTATTACATGATTTATGTAACAAATATTACATTGTTATCAATTACCATTATTTTGTTACAAACTTTTTGTAATTCTTTTTTTTAGAAATTAACATTAGTTAAATGTATGAAGATTATTTAGAAAAATAAAATAAAAATAAAAATTAGCACCTTCTTAGCGAGAAAAAGTGTAGCATCAATAGCACCCTCTGCATAAATTGATCTCCCACAAAAATTGTGTTGAAACTCAAATGAAACTCTACAAATAATAATAACAATAAATTAAGATTTTTCATAGAGAAATATTCAAAATCAATTAGTTGATTATAATATGAATCAAAAATAAAAAGCTTACGTTCTATCAGGAGATGTGAGATGATACATTAAGATGCTCCTCTGAAACACAAACCAATTCAATCTATTGTTTTGGATCTCGTATCAGTTGTACCTGATTTCATGTTGAAAGATAATTCAAAATAATAATAATAATAATAATAATAATAATAATAATAATAATAATAATAATAATAATAATAATAATAATAATAATAATAATAATAATAATAATAATAATAATATGAATATGAATATGAATATGAATATATTAATTTGTAGTTCTGGTTACTGGAGATGACATGACATGGTTACTGGAGATGACATGACAGAACATAGCATGTTGTCCTGCGTTTGGTGGACTGTGACTGGGATAGATGTTGATGTGAATAAATTTGCAATTTTTATCTCTCATATGTACAAAAGACGTAAATGCCCTCCTAATACCTCATCTATGTCAAAGGAAACTCCAAGTTTCTGGAAACATGAGATGACGGCTTTTGCTGTTCCAGATGTGTCCAGCTTTGTTGATTGATGAGATTCCAACACCTGTTTGGTTTCAAAAACAAAAATGATGTTTAAAAAACTATTTAAGAAATTAAAGGTATGTTTGGGAAAATAAAAGAGGATAAATATGTAAAAAGAAACGGCACCTCTAGGGTATATCCAGAGAATGCTCTAGGAAATTGCTTGGACATTATGTCCATAGCTGTAAGAAATGCCACAGCCTAAAAAATAAATGAGAAGAGATTAAACATCCGATTTTTTTTAAAAAATTCACCTGTTTTCCCATTTGAGGAGATATGACTGCATAAAGCTTTGCTTCCTCCACAGTTTTATACAAAAGATCCCTATCTCCACTAGTAGTTCCCATCACAAAAGGCACTCCAGTTTTACAATACAATTCGTCATTATCTGCATAACATAACGTGGTGAATTCAATAAACCAATATGATAGCATGTAAATGATTTGATATCTCTGTATAACACAAAATTACACATTTACCATTTACAACATTAGGTACAGTGAAATCTACAATGATGAGATCTGGATGTTGTTCAAGTAGAGATGTTGTTCAAGTAGGATGTTGGAAAAAGCTAATCCAACCAAATCGTATATGCAAGTCACGCAATCAAACAAAGGAAGAAAATAATTAGTCAGTATCAAACATATATATATATATATATATATATATATATATATATATATATCCAAAAATACAAGTCAACAAACATAAGTATTGTGAGTGTCTATAAATAAAGAGTAAAAAACCACTGTTTCCTATTGATTTGTATTATATTAGTAGCAACTATGCAATCAAGAAAATGAAGTTTCTTTGATGGTGGTGAAGGAAAGTTAGATTATCTCCCAGTGCAAACACATAATGACCATCTTTATGATCTTGGCGCCATGGGGGAGAAGCATTTCGAGCCACACGCTTAACAAGGGGAGAACTAATGTGGTCTGATGGTGAAGACGACTTGAAGATATCGATATCAAAGAGACCGCACTGCTCTAATACTCTCCCAAGAAACCGCACCATTTGGCCACTTTAATTTTGATCTTCTGAAGTATTTTTCTGCACCTTGGCTGCAATAACCTTAACTTAAAAATAGCTACAGCTAATTAATTAACTCATGCACTTGCAAGCAAAAGCTGGGGACACAAGCCATACAAGGGCAAAATAGGAAGATCCAACTTTAAAATAATGCCCCACAACAAGAATAATAAGCCATTGCAATAAACCACTTTTATATAACCACCTTTCAGCTTCTAATTTGGCCCAATCTTGTTTCACCATATGAGAAAGAGAAAGAGAAAGATTCTCCATTTTTTTGGATATATATTTTTGTAATATAAGATAACCAATATGTTGACCAGTCAAAGCCCTGAGGAAAGCAGGGGAAATTAATAAACCTCCAACTAGCCATGGATTTGAATTAAAGGGAACTGGAGATGATGATATGAAGGGTAGAATGAAGGCAACACCAATTGATAAACTTAAAGAGAATATCCACATAAGCAGGATGCTAAAAAATGATAAGGATAATGAGATTCCAGATGTTGAGCCACCCATCATAACGGATGTACCCCATATCATCATGGATTACATTATCACTGAGTTGTATAACATGTTGGCTAAACTTTGTTTAAAGACAACCATGTATGTTCCCTGAATCATCACGTCAAAATTAATATATAAAGATTTAATCATTTACTATTGAATATTGATTAAAGTTAAATTAAATGTACCAAAATGTCAAAATATATGGCGGGATCATGTTGATTTTTGTTATTGGATGCCATTTTAGTGAGTTGAGAAGATGAAGCAGAGTGAAGAAGAAAAGCAAGCACGTTTTCTCCAAGGTGTACAAGGGAACCCGGTTTTAAAAGTTTCAACTTGTCATTCTGCAAAAGTTTATTACTTTTAATTTGATATAATATTTGAGAAGTTATTTATAATAATAATGATTTGAAATTCAAGAATACCTTTATGTGATATACAGTTGTATTGTCTGCATAAGCAAAGTCAAGACCTGAAAGACCAGCAACCTTTTTGTAAACTTGAAAATCAGTAGCAGATTTTATGACACCTGATGTAAAAAGATCCTGCACCACTAAATAAAAATCGAACAAAAAAACCATGAATTTGAGATAAAATAAATAAAAAGAAAACTAACATTTTATATAGTTTAAAAAAGGAATATCACCTGAGCAAGAATTTGACCAGAGGGGTATTTTGCTACCAATGCATAGTTTTCAATCACCCATGGGTTCGGACCCGCCTGTCAAAATTAAGTGACAATTGATAAATTAATTAAGAAAATTAAATTTTTTTAAAAAGGAATCTCATTAAACACGACCTGAAAAATAGCAGATGCTCCACCATCGCCCATGGCTTCCAAGTCTATAGCCATATGTATACTTCTACTCCATGGATGCTGTAAAGATTTTATAAGTTAAGTTATAACTTAATCACATGATTAAAAATAACGGTAAGAGAGAAACACCTGAGTAATAAATTTATGGGCTCCATTTAAGCCTTCTTCTTCCCCAGTGTTAAACAAGAAAATAACAGAGTTCTTGAAACCAAGAGCCCATTGGGAGATTCCTTGAGCAAGCTCTAACATAACAGCTGCACAAGAACTGCAGTCAGTAGCTCCTTCCCTTTATAAACATAAGACTCCATTTTCATTTTGAAGTTGATTAAAAGAATAAGAGGTAAATCATAAATGGAAGAAACTTACGCTGAGAAGACAGTGTCTATGTGGGAAAAAAACAAAATCGCACTATCTACTTCTTCAGATGTATATTCTGGCGAGATTCTTAAAGCAACATGTTTAAGATCTAAATAGATAGAACAAAATCATATTTGCTTGTAAAGTCCACCAACGAGCCTATTAGCTCTAGAACTTGCGTGAAAAAGATCAACATCGACGTCAACTTCCCAGTGAGTTGTCGTCTTTATTTGCTTGTAAGTGCATGAGTTAATTAATTAGTTGTAGCTATTTTTAAATTAAGATTGTGTAGAAAGAACAAAATCATATTTCAATAATTATATTGAACTTTTTTTTTACCAAAATCGGTCTGATCTTACTTGGCTCTCTAAACCATATGCTCTGGTAAAGAAAACAAACTGTAAATTATTCAACAAGTATGCAGCCAATACTCCACATGTCACATGGGTAGCTCCATCCAATGCATAGAACTTTCCATAATCATATCCCAAATCTGAGTTACTTCCAGTAAGAACTTTATCATCTGGTACATTGGGAGTAAGAACCTAAGCACCAAGGTTAAAAATGTCAATACATAAACACAGGATGAAAAAAATGACAAAAACATATAAAAGTCAACCTACCGACTCAGAATTCTGACTTGGGACAGAAGTAACAGGAGGACCAGATGGACCAGACAAGATTACAGTGGCACCCTACAAAACAAAACCAAAAACAAAAAGAATATTCTAATCGGATACTGTTTTCAACCATTAAAACATGTATTTACATTTTACACTAATACTAAATTTATAAAATATAAAAACATCGCATACCTCTTTACTCCCGATGGCCATTTGTCCTGGAGGAGAAGCAGGGAGTGATTGAGAAGGGAGGGAAACCAATTTTCCCCACCCAATATTCAATTCATAATCATAAACAATCACCCCTGCAACAATAAATAACATCATTAATTTTCTTAATATAAGTATAAATATAAACAAACGAAGAGTTAAAAGGGTTTACTTTGTTTAACCTTGCATTTCATCTTTTGCAGCTTGTCCATCTGCACGATTCATAAAAGCCACAAAACCACAGTTTATGACGTTTGTGTTCCTCTTCTGTTCTTGGCCACATGATCTTCACACTAGCAATAGTTGAGAAAATGACAAACCACTGGTTGAAGCACCTGACTGCAACCTTCAATAATGGAAACACCAAGCTGAACAATTTCATTATATTTGTTCTAAGAGGCAAAAAAATCAAACAGTTGGTGTGCACTGAATACCCATTTATTCATATCAGTACCTGAAAGGGCAAGGTTAAAGAGAGTATCAAGGTTAATATCAGCTGCTTCTATGGCGTCAAACAGGATGGACGGATGGGTAAACGGTCTTTTAAGAGGGTCTGTGTCAGCTTTGACAATTAACCTGATTGCCTGCAGTGAGGAGCAACAAAAAAAATTAGTTATGTTTCTCCTTTGTTCTCTCGGCTAGATAGAGATATCGACATCAAAGATAGGATTCAGAGAGGAATTTACAGAAGGCGCAGAGAAAGGGGTGAAATTACAGAAGGTGCAACAAAAAAATCAATTATGTTTCTCCATTGTTCTCTCGGCTAGATAGAGATATCGACACAAAAGAGAGGATTCAGAGAGGAATTTACAGAATGCACAGAGAGAGGGGTGAAATAAGATCTAATGGTCTTTGAACTCTGGGAATCAAGCCCTGCGACTTCTGATCAACACAAGGAAGATAACGTTATTAAAAGGGAGGCTTGTCGTGCGAGACAGATCACAAAGAAGATTTGATGCTCGTTAAACTAGACCTAGGGCTTGTAAAGTTGAGCATCTGTGGCGGTCTCCGACGAGGTAAGGTGAGCCCAAGTTCGCCGGCGAAACGTATTGAGTCGAGATTGTTGATAGATGAGGTGAGCCAAGGTAGCGAACGTTGCAGAGAGCACACCCATCTTGAAAAGAACCCTAGAATGATCCCTTCGATTTTTTAATAAAATAAATAGTCCGGAGGCGCGTTCAAGAATTATAAAGTGACATACTTATACGACACGCCTTTTATGATGGGTGCCCTCCGTGTTTTTATTTTTACTTTTTTCTGACATAAATTTTAGGGCACGTAAAAATGCGCGCCCTAATTCCTTCAAAATTTTGGAGAGATGACATTATTTTGACCTCACACACTTTTGCGTATCGTAAATCCGGGCGCGTCATAAATTGGGTGTCATTAAAGGCCTTTTTTCTAGTAGTGGGCGTATCTGGAGAACGATTTGTACGAAATTCAACAACATCCACAACAAAACTTAGCTCTCAATGTAAAAAGTTGTGACAACCCGAAATTTCCATTCTGAACAAACCATATCAAATCAATAGAAGTTAGATTAGTTACGGTGAAATTCCAGACTTTGGGTATAAGTTTGACAGTTTTTCAGGATTTACACTTAAGGAGATATCAGGAGAGTGGATGCACTAGGGTTTTGTGCAACACTGTTATTCCAAAACTCTAGGATATTAGGGTTCAATTCCGGAATAAAAATACTTTCGGCCAAAAAAATCCCAGGACTATATATAGAAATCTGAACCAAAATAATTCATTAGTTACATTTACAATTAGAGAAAAGCCAAAATTCTCTCTCACGGATCTTCGGGTTTTTATCCCAAATTTTGAGTACTTCTATCTAGTTATATTATATAGCTTAGATTGTGTTTTATAACATCAAAATCGGATCAAAACCCCAAGATTTGGGAGTTTACCGCCCAAGAACACTTGGAGAATAAACTCCTTTATAAGGGCCAAAAGTGTGCCCAATGTCCCTCAAAGCCTGGGAAACGAACCTAGAAGCTACCATTACATGTTCAGACAACCAAATCAATTAGAATCAAAGGGTGAAAGTGAGTTCACGGACAAGGAAGTTCTTGGGCCGTGAACTCCATGTTTAGGTGCCAAAATGCCTTAAAAACCTTCCTTAAGCCAAGAAACTAATTTAGACATGTACCCTAAAGTGTTTATAGCCTAGAAAACATAAGGAATCACAAGGATAAAGGAGTTTACAGCCAAGACAAGTTCTTGGGCCGTAAACCCTTATAAATGGGACAAATGACACCCTAACTCCTTCCTTATGCCTAGAACCCAACTTAGATCATATCTTTGAAGTGTTAGGAACCACAAAACATCAAATGGTACTCATTACCATGAGTTTACGGCCGTAAACTCATGGGGGAGTGGTCCCAATGTCGTGAACTCCTAAATGGAGTTAAAAAGAAGCCCAAACACTTGTTTAAGCCTAGAAGCACTTCACCACTTAAGTTGTAATAATTCTAAGCTTCATTTAGGGACCCTATAGAGAGTTTACAGCCAGCAGTTTACTCCCCTGGGCCGTAAACTCCAACACATATGGTCTTTTGACCATAAACTTCCATATGAGGTCTTGCACTCCTTTGTTGCAACCCATTAGCCTCCTAGCACTTGACCAAAGTGTTTTCCTCGCATTAGGATGTTTATACATGTTTAATTAGTGTTATAATCACTAATTCTTTATATACATATGTCTTCATATGTAATTAGAACCATTGTGTGTGTCTAAAGTTTCCACTTGACACCTAGCAGTCCTACCTCTTCAGTTCATCTGTGTCACCCACAACAGGTGAGTTCATACCCCTTAATCAATGTTTTAAATGTTTTTAAATACTTTATGGGGAGGGATACAACTAGAATCAAGCTACTTATTATATTAATCATATGTGATTAATAAGCAGCATTCAAATGATTGGCTACGCATTAGCCGTTTTACCAAACAGTTTCCTTCAAATGTTTTCATAAACACTTTATATGTTTAAAAACTCCTTATTAAACTGTACATTTTACTCTGTATAATTCATTTCAAACTTATTTACAATTATGTTTCAAACAAATGTTTCTTTATACTAAACTGTTTTATCAAACCCATGCCTTCAAACCGTTTTATAGATTGACATCAAGTCAATCTTTTATTAGATAATAATTATGTTCAAAGGTTTTACAAAACTTATTTTATGCTTTTATATTATCAATTGCATGCCTATATATGTGTAGATATATAAGAAATGTTTAAAAGACTTAGGAAGGCTATCCACCCTATTTCCTTTTCCTAGATTTGGATGTGGTCTGGTGGGATATCGGGTATCCGTCCGAAGGTCGTTTAAATATTAGTTATATATCATATGTACATATATAGTCATAAAGGCCCTTCCAGTTCATCCAATGCTCTTGGTTAGAAAGGGTATACATCCATGTCCATACATACCAGTTAGATTACTAGTAAACTACCATATGGGTAGTTTAGGAAGATACTAGAACTATTACTAGAACGCGATATCATACAATGAGTCAGTTCATTCATGAGTCAATACTTGATAGATAGAGAGAGAACACACATTACAACTAGTACACACAGTACATTACTATACATGCTAGATAGAGATGGAATACACATTACAACTAGCACACGTAGAACATTACAGTACATTACTATACTACTATATAGATATGTTTACATGATTACACTTACATGAGTACACTTACATGATTACACTTACATGAGTACACTTACATGATTACACTTACATGAGTACAATTACATGATCACACTTACATGAGTATGCTAAAATATACATAGGACAGCCGTCACTAGGTGCTATAGCATGGAACAAGTGCAGGATCTAACTATACCGATGAATCACAACGCAATTGTGATAGTTATATCGGGTATACATGATCATAGTAATGTGGATGTGTCACGTAGTGCAGAGATGCATGGGCGTGTAAAGGTCTCAAAATCCCTTTGACAACGGAGCGTATAGCCTGGGATCTAGCCATCACATTATACATTATCCCTCAAATAAGGCAGTTGAGTATCGATGTAGTTATTTATTACAAATGCTATAGTACTTAGAAGAATTACCCTAGACTTGAGGTAATTGGTACGGTTGTAGTTTGACACTACACCATAGTACTATTTCATTTTCCCATTACATTCACTTCGTGAATATTCATACAATGCACAGTAATGTAGAAACTATATTTTTAGTTAATGATAGTCAGACTTGGGAAAATACACACTCTTAGAAGAGGCACACACACAGACACTAGATGCCTTGGTAGAATGCTACATTCAGAGCAGTTAGGTCTTGGTAGAAGACTACATTCAGAACAGTTAGGTCTTGGTAGAAGACTCTCTTTTATAATAGTAGGAATCATAAGGATTTCTAGGGTTTTTCAAACGTTTACAGTTGTTTTACAAACATTTTCTTACTTACAATTCATATACATTTTTTTATACTTATGGTTCATATACATTTTCAATACTACAGTTCATATACATACAAATACTTACATACAAATTAAGACACTAAAATGCTTATGATCTCACCAGCTTTAAAGCTGATACTCTCTTTCAAAATAACTTGTATCCTCAGGTCAACCATAGACAGGTACCGATGCAAGGTTCAGGGAAGATGGTGCTCGTTCAAGATGCATCTTTCATTTTGTTTATACTTTAGTGTCTATTATAATTTGACAGAACGCACTTGTATTAAAATTATATTATTAGTGCAATGGATGATGTTGTTGCTTGTTTACTACTTTACATTGTTGTGATATTGTACATGACGTCCTCCGCCCCAGAACGTTTCCGCCGTTCAATGGTTTTGGGGTGTGACAGATTGGTATCAGACCATTGTTTATAGTGAATTAAGTATATCAGCCCATAAAAGATATACTAACTATAAATACAATGGGATTAAAAATACTCTGACCAAGAGTTTATACTTTAAATAATAAAATATTTAATTAAGTATACGTGTTGCATTCATACTAAAATCAGTGTCACTAGGATAGTACAAAAGAATTACGATTGTTGGGCAACAAAGATGGACTTAGAGACATATAGTCAAAACTGGGAAGATATAGCCTGATCACCTATATTATCCGAGGGTTGACTAGCATGTGCCTAAGTGTAGTTCTGTGGTTGCAACAAGTCTAAAATCTTACCAACCCTACCACAATGAGAACAATAGAACATAACATTAAACTTAATACTATAGGAGTATTTGGTGTTACTATAAGTACTTTATACCTGAGAACTAAAACGGGATCTTCATTATTAAGTTGATAGTTGCTAAGTGGATACACTAAGGCTATATGTAATTAGGATGTTATAGACTTAGAATCTGTGAAAATTTTAATTTACCCCTATTCTGTGTGAGTTTGGAGGTAAGATCACTTATTCGAAGGCCTATCCTGTTTCGATTACATATAGTTGGTATGCACTTCACAAATAGCGATGTAACTAATGAAGATTTTCGAAATAATTATCTAGATAGTTCGCCTACTAATTATTTTCTTACCCCAATTCTCGCATAGACTACATGGCTGGACTCCATCCCCACGGCAACCCGTATCTTCCGAACGAGGTCATTGTTGGATGGTTTGAAGAAGAACCAGAGAATGATCATCCAATCCCTGTGAATGATCACCAAGATGAAGACCTTTCGGACGGTGCTAACTCCGAACCCGAGGTTGAGAACCTACCAGAGGAAGCACCCGTTCCAATTCCTAACCCTCGTCTGGCTTTTCATGGTCCGACGCCTCCATGGGTGGAATGCTTGGAAACATGGAACCAAGGACAAGATCAGCCCATGCCATTTAATGGTGACCGAAGCTTTTATGACCTGAGCAATGGGGGCTCAGCAGACAGAATCTTGCCAATCTTGGTCCGCAGAGTGGCCCGAAATGAGATTCAAGGCAGGACAGCCCTACATCAGATCACAGAGGTTGTCGCCAATGCGAGAATGCATACCCTCCGCACCATTCGTCTAGAAGATGCTCGTGAGAGATCTGAAATAGACCACGAAGCTCTGCTTCAAGCACTGGCTGAATCACGAGCCGAAATCATAGAACTCCGCGTACGCCAGAGAGTGTACGAAAGGCACATACTTGACATGGAACGTCAACTGGCTGAACTGAGAGTTCACCAGAGGGATGACCGTCGCCAGTAGTAGATGCTTTACTTTATTTTCCTTGTTAAAAGGGATCGTTTTTCTGTCTATGCCCTATGTGGCATTTTCTATGAAACTATCTTGTACTGTAAGCACTTTTGGTTAGGTCTTTATGCTGTCAAAAACTATCTTCTCTAGATATGATGTAAGACCTTTACAAGGTCATTTTCCCGAACTTTACGTCGTGAATATCAAAGATATTGACGGTCGGATAACTCTTGTGTCGTTCTTTATTCAAGTACTTTTATCATACTTTCATTGGAGTCTATCTGAATCATGCTTTAGTCAAGTCATTGGACTATAGTAATTTAGCTCCGGAGACATCTCCAAGTCTCTTTCAGTGGTTGGATCATGTTATTCACCAACCAACTATACCTCGGCTCGAACGACAAACATCTTGAGACCATTCTACGAACTTACTTCCATTCCATTACTAGGACTACATCATAGGGATGTAAGTTAACCCTTCATGAACACACCTCCACTCAGTACTAGGACTGCATCATAGAGATGTAGGTCAAACCTTCGCGAACATACTTCCATTCCGTGCTAGGACTGCATCATAGGGATGTAGGTCAAACTTTCGTGAACATAGTCTTACTCTTTACTTGAACAATCAAAGTACCTCTAGGGTCAAACAGAATCGCTCACAAAATCCTTATCTTTCGTGTGACAGAATCATGCCGTCATCTGGAAGCAATCAGTCGAACAACGAAACCTCCGCCTTTCCTATGGACGCCACTACCTTTCAAACCACAGTTACAACTGCCGTGATGGCTACTGTGACAGCTGTCCTTGCGCACCATAGCGCTATCAGCACAATCAATGCTGATGATGGGATTGAAGTTTCCAATCGTGGTATCCATCCAGGAAGTCGCCAAACAGTAACAGTCACAGGCTCATAAAGCCGAAAGACAGAGAACAAGAAACGAAGACGTCAAGCCCAGAAAGAACGCAAGAAATCCCAAAAACTTGTCATGCAAAAATAGCAAGTGGAAACCCCTGCCATCCCCGTACCGAGCAGGCCATACGAGGGAAAACTCTCGAAGTGTGATAAGTGTAGTTTCCATCATCATGGGGTTTGCCATGAGATGCAATGTTGCAATAGCCTAAAAATAGGGCACCATGCTTGTAGTTGTGGAGCACCGGCACGACCCATCACTCAAGTCCCGGACATCAGAGTCAACCAGGCTTATGATGGTGGTGTTAAAACTAGACCCTATGAAAGGAAAATTTCAAATTGGAGTAATGAGGAGGGCACTCGTGTCCACATAACACTGGCTAAACACCTCACTTCCGCCACCAATGTTGGTGTTGTCCATATATGTCACCAATGCGGTGAAATTGGACACCTCAAGAACGATTGCCCGATAGCGAAGAACTCGGGTGCAGATGGGAAGATTCTCAGGATCACAGCTGCGGGAGAACCTGCTCCGGAACCCACGTTAATGTAATTTAGGCGTTTCGTTGTAACAGACTTATAAACCATCCAAAACTAGTGCAACTAGAGTCTTACTTTTGCGAGATCCTGTCTGTAAAGGGATTCTCGTGCTGCGTGTACTTGTCTTTTTGTAGTATATCTTATTCGCAGCAATAGTCTTGTAGTAAATCTAAAAGTACAGTAACTATGTTCATGGTTGCACGGTTGTGTTTTGTCTGTAAACGTCTTATGTTCAAATCTAATGTCTTTAAGTTTATGTATGATTCCGACATTATCATACAACTAGATTCAATTTGATCCACACCATACCAGCTTCATACGTACATCTCTTTATCAGTAAACGTCTTTTTAGCAAAACTGTCATTTCAAAACACCAAAGTACTCATGCCAGGAGTACCTCTTAGTTCTTTTCTTTTGCCGAAGAAATCCCCGAAGTACCACTCCTGCAGTACGTCAAGTTTAATCCAGGGATTCATGCGGTCGAGCTATCACTGAGGAATGTATACATAAGAGTGATATATAATCAAGGTTCTACAGGTTTAGAATTGATGATTCCACTTTAACTTATTTTTCCTCGATGGGATGTGAGCTTAAAGAAGAATCAGATATTTGACTACCTTTTCAATCTTAATTATATACGACTCGTATACACGAGATTGTGATTTTGAAACCATGTATGAATTCTAATATGAACTTCGGGACGGAGAACTGCCTAAGTCTACGAGTAATCGCGTCGTCATGTGAACAAACTTAGAACCCAGTATGACTCCCGTAAACAAATCGCCCTACAGTCTGAACACCTATAGAGACACAAGAACAACCCGGACAACTTAACGAACTACACAGAAATAGAATTAGAAGACTAGACTTCTCACCCTGGAGAACCCCGGTCATATTCTTCCAGAGATCGACGGATTGCATCGTATGTACCTCGGCTATCAAGGACTCCGTCAAGATTTTCCAGTAGAAATCGTTATCTCTGCCTCGCATAAATAATTTGGTTGAGCAAACGCAAGGAAAGAATTATTTTCAGAAATGGATCTGAGATCCGAATATCACCAGTTCGGGTGTTAGGAGAGGAAGTCTAGAAGACTACCTTCCGAACTCGATGCGGACACTTCGAATCCGTAGTGATACCCCTCGGATAGGACCAATACGCCCATAGTATTAATATTCCTGAACTAAATGAGTAGGGTCCGTCTTTCTTACTTGGATCAGTTCGTCATTTCTCCATGTAATGACTTACTTATCTACCCTCGTGGTAAGAAGGAAACCATGGAAACATTACCTTCAGGGGAACTTTTCGCGAAGTTCTCTAGTCACGAGTTTTGAAATTGAAGAGTCAAATTTCTATGACACGCTGTAAGTGATGTGGGAAAATTGGAGTACTCTTACAATTTGTCAAAACCATTGAAAATTTGTCGACACCGGAGATGCCGACAGTCATTCATCAAATTCTAGGTCTTACAGACTGTTGGGTCAATATTTTGGTTTCTACTTTGCTTTTCTAGAAAATTGTATTTTTTATGTAATATCATATGTGTTTACGGTCAAGTTTATGGCCAAGGGGGTGTTTACGGCCGTAAACCCTGTTTACGGCCCATTTCCACCAGCCCATATTCTCAAGTATAAATATAGGTGTTAGGGTGAGGAGTAGAGGATTGATGAACCCTAAGGAGTTTACGGCCAAAGAGAAGAGAGTTTACGGCCAGAGAGCATTTTGTGTGAATCTTTTGTATCTGGAACTTTAATTCATATCAATTCATACGAAGATTCATGTTATTCTTCTTCTCCTTCTCTTCTATTTGATCTAACATCATCCGTTTGATTGGGATTCCGCACCATCAAATGGATCTGACTGATACACAAGCAAATTAGGGACTTACAATTGGTATCAGAGCCAAGTTATATCAGTCAATTTTGTCAGATTTGGGGCATTATTTGATCTTATTTTCGAAATATTTTTGCGTTTTTGGATAGATCTCGCAAAAATAAGAGGGGTTTGTTCTTCGTGGTATTCATAAAAAAGGGTTTTTGATCGAGTTTTGGAGCTTCAAAGTCGAAAAAACGGTGTTTTTGGTCGTAATCAGCGAGGGGGTGGCGGCCAGCAGCTAGGGTTTCCGAAGTGTTTGCGGCCTCAGTTTACGGTCCAAGGAGTTCACGGCCTCGGAGTTTACGGCATCGCAAGAAGCAGCCTCGTCCTCGCATAGCTCCTCGGCCTCGCAACCAGCTTCGCTTCGCTTTTAAAATAATAGGACGCGACTATGGAGGCGTCGGGGATCGAACCCGGGTCTCCTACCAACTAAACCTCGCGCCTTATCCAACTCGGCTATGTGATCCTTTGTTACCTTCCTTCCGAATTTAATTAATAACGACTCCTTTTCGCACCAAATTTCGAATTTTGACACTTTTAACCCCCAAAATCAATTTCTTTTATTTGTAAAACCTCATTTTCAATAATATACATACATATATATATATATATATATATATATATATATATATATATATATATATATATATATATATATATATATATAAAATAAAATATAAAAAAAATTATTTTTAACTTTTATTTTTGATTTTTTTATTTAATATTTTGATTTTGAATTTCAGGTTTGACATTTGATTTTAAACTTTGACTTTTTCATTTAACTTTTAAAATTTCAAATTTAACTTTTCGGTTTGACTTTTCAAGTTTGACTTTTGAGTTTAATTTTTTTAAATTTGACTTTTAAGGTTGATTTTTGAGGTTTATAGTCAAAGGACATTTTTGAATGGTTTTTGAGGTCTACAAGGGAATTGAAAACATGAAAGAGAGTCGTCAGGATCTGTTAAGACAAAATTTCAACATGTTCGATTATGTCCCTGGAGAAACCCTGGAAGCTCAGTTGCAGCGATTTACCACACTCACTATTGAGATGAATATAGCTGGGATCTTTTTGACCAAATCTGAGATAAACAAAAAGCTATTGAATTCACTTCCGAAATCGTGGGATATGAACGTGGCCATCATCAAGAAGACAAAAGATCTCAATCATCTTAGTCTTGCTGATGTAATTCAAGAACTTGATGCTTTGAAGTGTAGAGAAACAATGAGTTCTGAAAACTTTCCGGTCACTGAAGTTACATGTACTCCAACTTGTGAAGCCACGATTAAATTTCTTCGGGAACAAATTGATCTATTTAAAAGAGAAGTTGAGGACCTGAGATATGAAGGATATCAACTCAGGAAAGGACAGAAACCCCTGAAGGCTGAATTAGAAGCAAAAACCAAGGACTTTAGGAAGCTTCAGGAAGAGTATAGCAACAAGTGTGAAAATTATGATTATATTAAGAGACAACTTGCTGTTGTAACTGAAGAACTTGACGCTTTAAAAATTAAGTGTAAAAAATAGATGTCAGTTTCAAAAATTATACTGCGTCAAGTCAGACAGTTTTAAAATGGACTGAGAGAGAGTACCCTACATTGATGACAAAGGTCGACCTAGTTTCAAAATGGACTGGGTTCCGAAGACCAATTGATCCCGCTCTGTGCTGGAGCAGCTATGGAGGCATATCATCAAACTTCGGTTTGTTGGTAGTGGTTGCTCCTGGCATATGAATGGGGACATCTCTCAACTGTACAACATTTAGATCTTTGTTGAGAGTATGTGTCCTTTTGCGGGAAAGGAAGAAAAGAAGGGATCACATGGGGTTAGTGCTTAATGATATGAAGAATTTTCGGATCTGTTCTGAGATTATGCTTGCTGTTCTCAGACCTTCTGGATGCAAATTCAATCAGTGACTTACGGTTTGCGTTTTCTTCTCTATACTCTTGAGTTTATCTTACTCTGATTCGTTTCAAAGACAAATTTTTGTTTTAGGATAGTTTAAATTTGTGCATTTACTTTCGTTTCTCTCCTATGCACAAATTTAGGGGGAGAAATAAATACAAAAAAATAGAAAATTTTAAAAATCCAAAAACATTAGAAAATCAAAAAATCAAAAAATTGTTGGTTATGAAATGTGCTTGAGGGAGAAGTTCTGGGAAGTGATATTATCAAGTGATAACAGGCAACCTGAATCGGCGTAACGTACCTAAGTTGAATCGTCCACGCTCTATACTCGATGTGCTGGTAGGCACGAAAGATTTTAAATGGACTTGACTAGGAAAGTTGAATCTAATGAATTTAAGGACTTGAAAATCTTTGACCTAGTTAGATCCGTTTAACCTGATATCACGACGCTCGGATAGGTTGAGCAGGGAGATATACATGAGAATCTACCCGTCACATTAATTGAACCAGTACTTGGAACCGTGGCTTAACTTTTCCTCGATGTGCGGATTCTATCCTTAATTCCAGTTGGATGGAACGACTGGTAAATTCCAATAAATTAGGTCTGTAGAATATCATTTTCTTTCTTTCCGTCTGTTAGACATATGTTGTCTCCTTTGCGTGACTTCCAATCCGGCCTGGTACACAACATATGCAACTCTATTTCTCTGCAAGTTATATATGTGAAATACTTCCTATCTGTTAGCCATATGTTGTCTCCTCAGCGTGACTTCTAATCCAACCTGGTACACAGCATATGCAACCTTCTTCTTCTCAACTCCTCCGAAGTAATAAGTAATAGAATTCTGAATCTATCCTCTCTCTGAATGGTTGTCTGCTCACCCGGTGTAAAGGAGTACTCTAGAAGTTCTTGATGGATGGGGCATATCAGGAAGCGGGAAACACGTTCTATTACACTTAAAATTGAGCACATATAGATTGTCTATAGATCTCGCTGCTCAATTTAGGTGGACAGCAATATCCCTGGTCATCGTCAGCTGAATGGTCGTTAAGATATAGTATCTAGGAACTTAGGATCAGATATAATATCTAGGAATTTGAGTTCACCTTGTCTTGTAACAAATAGTATGTCCTAAATTTGTCACAATTTTTCGTATTTAAGTGGAAAACAATGCCGGCGATCGACCAGACAAAGATGTGAATATGAAAGGTACCGACAAGTGGATAAAGGTTGTCTAAAAACGTTGATCCCAAATCACTCTTTAAATTAGATATCAATTTTATTTTGTTAAATTTTTCATAGTTTCTTCTAATTTAAATATTAGGGGAGAATTAAAAATTAAAAATTAATGAAAATAAAAATAATTAAAATCAAAAAATCAAAAAATATTGTGTGCTAAATTTTTCTTTTAGCTTTGTTTTGTCTTGAAAAGTGATTTCAGGTGAAGATGAAACTCATGGAGTTTGTGTTGAAGATTTCTGAGCCAAAGCCTCGTCTGTGAGCATCAAAGAATTCTCATTCGAAGGAGCAAGAAATGAAGATTATTCTTTCAACATTCAATCCTTCAACCCCAGAAGCAAGGTGAAGCAAAAATTGAAGACTATGTGACGGATTGCATTGAAGCCTCCTCAATCAGTCTGCTGCTATTGTTGTACCTGCTGAAGTGATCTAGAGGATTTGTTCTCTCTGATGTTCTCTCTGAAGATTCTCAAGCTGAAAGCACTATCTTTCAAGAATCAGTACGTAAAACCTCCTCACCCAACGTGTGTTCAATGCCAAATTCTGAAGAAAAGCCCAACCGCTCAAGATGAAGTCATTCATTGAAGATTCATCAAGTTCATTCTGAAGTCGTGAAGAATTTGAAGATTAATGTTGAAGCCAAGTTCCCAATGAAGATTATCAAGAAAGCCAGCTACCTTTTAGGGGGCGCTTGTTGGGTCATTTAAGAAAAGAAAAGAAAGCTATAAACCAAGGGGGAGATTGTTGGGTCAATATTTTGGTTTATACTTTGCTTTTCTAGGAAATTGTATTTTTTATGTAATATCTTATGTGTTTACGGTCAATTTTATGGCCAAGGGGGTGTTTACGGCCGTAAACCCTGTTTATGGCCCATTTCCACCGGCACATATTCAAAAGTATAAATATAGGTGTTAGGGTGAGGAGTAGAGGATTGATGAACCCTAAGGAGTTTACGGCCAGAGAGAAGAGAGTTTACGGCCAGAGAGAAGAGAGTTTACGGCCAGAGAGCATTTTGTGTGAATCTTTTGTATCTGGAACTTTAATTCATATCAATTCATACAAAGATTCATATTATTCTTCTTCTCCTTCTCTTCTATTTGATCTAACATCATCCGTTTGATTGGGATTCCGCACCATCAAACGGATCTGACTGATACACAGGCAAATTAGGGACTTACACAGACCTACTGTCATAGTTCATCCAGAACCCCTCGCAAACCACAAAAACCCTTTCGACCTTGACCCAGCAAGGAGTGGCCCTTGACTGGGAAGTTAAACAAGAAAAGGAAACCTTGGAGATTCCAAGTGAGAGACCAAGTTCTTTAGGAAGTATCACTCTGGGAACGGTTTAATACGCTTCGTAAGCGTGGAAAGCTAAATCCAAGATAGATAGGACCTTCGAGATTCTTACCAGAATCGGTCCTGTATCTCGCAGACTAGATCTACTCCGCGAACTCAGTAACGTACATTCTACTCTTCGCGTCTCGATTGTGAAACCATACCTTTCTGTTAGGACTCTTGTAAGTCCACTCGTCGAGATCCTCGCCTTCGTATTAGAACCGTAGTGACCCTCGACCGAGAGGTCAAGCGGACGAAGCAACGTTGTCGCCACTTAGTGAAGGTTCGTTGGAATACCAACCGAGAACCCGATTTCACTTAGGAGCACTAGAACCAATCGATTAGGAAGTTTCCACCTCACAGCTCGATCATTCATACCTACTTCCTTATCTAAATTCTAATTTCGGGACGAAATTCCCTTTAACAGGGGGATGATGTGACAACCCGAAATTTCCATTCTGAACAAACCATATCAAATCAATAGAAGTTAGATCAGTTACAGTGAAATTCCAGACTTTGGGTTTAAGTTTGACAGTTTTTCAGGATTTACACTTAAGAAGATATCAGGAGAGTGGATGCACTAGGGCTTTGTACAACATTGTTATTCCAAAACTCTAGGATATTAGGGTTTAATCCCGGAATAAAAATATTTTCTGCCAAAAAAATCCCAGGACTATATATAGAAATCTGAACCAAAATAATTCATTAGTTACATTTACAATTAGAGAAAAGCCAAAATTCTCTCTCACGGATCTTCGGGTTTTTATCCCAAATCGTGAGTACTTCTATCTAGTTATATTATATAGCTTATATTGTGTTTTATAACATCATAATCGGATCAAAACCCCAAGATTTGGGAGTTTACCGCCCAAGAACACTTGGAGACTAAACTCCTTTATAAGGGCCAAAAGTGTACCCAATGTCCCTCAAAGCCTGGGAAACGAACCTAGAAGCTACCATTACATGTTTAGACCACCAAATCAATTAGAATCAAAGGGTGAAAGTGAGTTCACGGCCAAGGAAGTTCTTGTGTCGTGAACTCCATGTTTAGGTGCCAAAATGCCTTAAAAACCTTCCTTAATCCAAGAGACTAATTTAAACAATTACCCTAAACTGTTTATAGCCTAGAAAACATAAGGAATCACAAGGATAAAGGATTTTACGGCCAAGACAAGTTCTTGGGCCGTAAACCCTTATAAATGGGACAAATGACACCCTAACTCCTTCCTTATGCCTAGAACCCAACTTAGATCATATCTTTGAAGTGTTAGGAACCACAAAACATCAAATGGTACTCATTACCATGAGTTTACGGCCGTAAACTCATGGGGGGTGGTCCCAATGCCGTGAACTCCTAAATGGAGTTAAAAAGAAGCCCAAACACTTGTTTAAGCCTATAAGCACTTCACCACTTAAGTTGTAATAATTCTAAGCTTCATTTAGGGACCCTATAGAGAGTTTACGGCCAGGAGTTTACTCCCCTGGGCCGTAAACTCCAACACATATGGTCTTTTGACCATAAACTTCCATATGAGGTCTTGCACTCCTTTGTTGCAACCCATTAGCCTCCTAGCACTTGACCAAAGTGTTTTCCTCGCATTAGGATGTTTATACATGTTTAATTAGTGTTATAATCACTAATTGTTTAAATACATATGTCTTCATATGTAATTAGGACCATTGTTTGTGTCTAAAGTTTCCACTTGACACCTAGCAGTCCTACCTCTTCAGTTCATCTGTGTCACCCACAACAGGTGAGTTCATACCCCTTAATCAATGTTTTAAATGTTTTTAAATACTTTATGGGGAGGGATACAAGTAGAATCAAGCTACTTATTATATTAATCATATGTGATTAATAAGTAGAATTCAAATGATTGGCTACTCATTAGCCGTTTTACCAAACAGTTTCCTTCAAATGTTTTCATAAACACTTTATATGTTTAAAAATTCCTTATTAAACTGTACATTCTAATCTATATAATTCATTTCAAACTTATTTACAATTGTGTTTCAAACAGATGTTTCTTTATACTAAACTGTTTTATCAAACCCATGCCTTCAAACCGTTTTATAGATTGACATCAAGTCGATCTTTTCTTAGATAATAATTATGTTTAAAGGTTTTACAAAACTTATTTTATTCTTTTATATTATCAATTGCATGCCTATATATGTATAGATATATAAGAAATGTTTAAAAGACTTAGGAAGGCTATCCACCCTATTTCCTTTTCCTCGATTTGGATGTGGTCTGGTGGGATATCGGGTATCCGTCCGAAGGTAGTTTAAATATTAGTTATATATCATATGTACATATATAGTCATAAAGGCCCTTCCAGTTCATCCAATGCCCTTGGGTTGCAAGGGTATACATCCATGTCCATACGTACCAGTTAGATTACTAGTAAACTACCAT
Organism: Lactuca sativa; assembly: GCF_002870075.4. Lineage (NCBI taxonomy): Eukaryota > Viridiplantae > Streptophyta > Magnoliopsida > Asterales > Asteraceae > Lactuca > Lactuca sativa. The sequence continues at coordinate 223,726,534 of NC_056631.2, read as the reverse complement.
ATGGGTAGTTTAGGAAGATACTAGAACTATTACTAGAACGTGATATCATACAATGAGTCAGTTCATTCATGAGTCAATACTTGTTAGATAGAGAGAGAGAACACACATTACAACTAGTACACACATTACATTACTATACATGCTAGATAGAGAGAGAGAGAGAGAGAGAATACACATTACAACTAGCACACGCAGAACATTACAGTACATTACTATACTACTATATAGATATGTTTACATGATTACACTTACATGAGTACACTTACATGATTACACTTACATGAGTACACTTACATGATTACACTTACATGAGTACAATTACATGATCACACTTACATGAGTTTGCTAAAATATACATAGGACAGCCGTCACTAGGTGCTATAGCATGGAACAAGTGCAGGATCTAACTATACCGATGAATCACAACGCAATTGTGATAGTTATATCGGGTATACATGATCATAGTAATGTGGATGTGTCACGTAGTGCAGAGATGCATGGGCGTGTAAAGGTCTCAAAATCCCTTTGACAGGGGAGCGTATAGCCTGGGATCTAGCCATCACATTATACATTATCCCTCAAATAAGGCAGTTGAGTACTGATGTAGTTATTTATTACAAATGCTATAGTACTTAGAAGAATTACCCTAGACTTGAGGTAATTGGTACGGTTGTAGTTCGACACTACACCATAGTACTATTTCATTTTCCCATTACATTCACTTCGTGAATATTCACACAATGCACAGTAATGTAGAAACTATATTTTTAGTTAATGATAGTCAGACTTAGGAAAATACACACTCTTAGAAGAGACACACACACACAGAAACAAGATGCCTTGGTAGAAGGCTACATTCAGAGCAGTTAGGTCTTGGTACAAGACTACATTCAGAATAGTTAGGTTTTGGTAGAAGACTCTCTTTTATAATAGTAGGAATCATAGGGATTTCTAGGGTTTTTCAAATGTTTACAGTTGTTTTACAAACATTTTCTTACTTATAATTCATATACATTTTTTTATACTTACGGTTCATATACATTTTCAATACTGCAGTTCATATACATACAAATACTTACATACAAATTAAGACACTAAAATGCTTATGATCTCACCGGTTTTAAAGCTGATACTCTCTTTCAAAATAACTTGTATCCTCAGGTCAACCATAGACAGGTACCGATGCAAGGTTCAGGGAAGATGGTGCTCGTTTAAGACGCATCTTTCATTTTGTTTATACTTTAGTGTCTATTATAATTTGACAGAACACACTTGTATTAAAATTATATTATTAATGCAATGGATGATGTTGTTGCTTGTTTACTACTTTACATTGTTGTGATACTGTACATGACGTCCTCCGCCCCAGAACGTTTCCGCCGTTCAATGGTTTTGGGGTGTGACAGTGAAAGTAATGATTTTGATGTTTATAGTACAACACTAGAAAATTTCCAATGCCTAAATGGTAGGAAACCTTTCACCCATTACAAAGCATGAGAGATTTTCCAAAATGGCACAAAATGGGAACTTGTTCCGAAACATAGTACACCAACTTTGAAACGAACATAAACATAAGAATTAAATGAAACACGAAAATTTTGGATGCTCCGACACTCGATCGATGTTCATACTCATGAAGATTCGTTGTAACGTTTGATTGGACATTATAAGACGGTGTGATTTATGTCGGCCTCAGTGAATAACCAAATTGTAGCAAATGACATGTAATATTTTATGTAAAATTTGACGAACGCCTTCAGGTCCAAAAAAATAATGGGTTTGAGACATGAAATTAAAGTGTTATCTGATATGCAATTTTTGAAAATGTTAGAAATAATAATTTACAAGATGAAACCTAGAGATTTTATTGTCGGTCAAAAGAATGATCCACAATAAATATAGAAAATAATATGTATTTTTTTAGATTTATATATGTCATGTCTTTTATTTTTATTAATCTAATGTCCTTTATTTATATTTTATTTAATGAAATGTTATTTATTTTAATTAAAGACAAAATTGCAAAAATGGTCCCTGAGTTGGCAAAATTCTGTGGTTTCGGTCCAAATAAGTTTGGTGGTGCATCAATGGTCCAATTTCGGATCTTTTAATGTTTTTGATCCACATACACTTAAAATTACTATTATACCCTTTAGATTTGTACTTTTTATTTTTATATTTATATTAATGTTTTTATATAATTAAAGATACAAAAAGTCTCTCTCTCTCTCTCTCTCAAGAACACCCATCAGATGCCACATTCTCAAGAACTCCCAACATATTCCACCATCGTTTACCACCATGATCCACCTGCTACCAACGTCGTTCAAAAAAACACAATATGAAAACCACCATCGTCTTTTCACATATAGCCACTGATCAAAATTCCTGACCATATCTCCAATTTGCCACATCTGATGTCCCCAACTTGACGTTTCCTAAAACCCTAAATTGCCCACTATGATATATTGATGCCATTAACAAATTTAGGCTCGAACTAGTTAAAATATGTTGATGGAATCACATAATCAGGTGAAAGCTTCAACTGAAGAACCCTAAAGCCACCGTATCAACCACCCGGAACAACTAGACTATTAACACAATCGATTGTTGTTTCCTTTCCACTAGTTCCTCGATTTCTACATCATTTTTTGATTTATGCTCGAATTAGGAAACGAATGCCAATCTCAGATCCTTGAAATCGACTTTGTATCCTCTTATCCTCATCTTGTTCACAAGAAGCAGAAGTTGATCTAGAAGAAAGGCATCGAGGAAGTTGAACATCCTAGCCCTCAACTCTCTTTTACTATAATGGATGCGGCGCCACCATTGATCTCATTTGTTCCCTTCAAGCCACCTTCTGCAATAATGTATAACACCCGCAGATTCGGGCTAGTCAATTAAGATATAATAAGCGTTAAAAATGATTTTTGTAGAAGATTATCTAAGATAAATAACCTTAACCAAAGTAATAGTTAGAGTAAACAATTGTAACCTATTTAACGTAATAAAGAATAATTATTTGAATATTATATGTTTCATGATTATTATAATATAATCAAATAAGAAAAATCAGTCGAATCATCTGTAAATCGTAAAAATAAGTGCGCCAAAACATATATATATATATATAGATATATATATATATATATATATATATATATATATATATATATATATATATTATATTTAGGAAGTATATGTCGTCCCTTTCCCGAAAATATAAATTTCGTCGAAATCTGAATTCGTATGAATTAGATATGATTTTTATAAGATAAAAAAAAGTCAGTCGTGCACAACGAATGTATGACGTAAAAAGCTACGAAGAAAATGGTTGGTTTTTATCTAATCCGACCAAAATGAAAATCGTAGTACTCCTTAAAATAGGAATTTTAAGAAAAAGAATGCCAAAAACGAAGTCCATACGAGAGAGTTATGATTTTAGCAAAGTTACTTAATTTTATAAAAATATGGAAAAATATATAATTCAAAATTAGCCGACAGAGTCTAAAAGAAAGTTGTAGATCTCATCGATCGCTACACGTGGGTATAAAGAACGTCAAAAACGGATTAGTTTAGTACAAATATAATTAAATCTATTTAAAATAAAGTGTAAACCATATATATGTCTACATATATATATATATATATATATATATATATATATATATATATATATATATATATATATATATATATATATATATATATATCATTAGAAAGGTATCGACAATGCGGTTGATATAAGACTAGTGTTAAGTAATTTTGTCATTAGTTTAGTACAAATATAATTAAATCTATTTAAAATAGTATTATAAATGGTGTTTAGTCATTTAAGTAAATATAGAGGGTGGTTTTGGAAAATTCAATTACTATAAATAAAATTCTCTAGGCTCTCATATTTGTTGCATCATTCTCTTGATTCAAGAGTCTTTTTCTTCTTATCCGCCAAGCATTTCGGTCCCTCGTGATTCAACTCTCTTTCTGTAGTTTTTAGTATAGTAAGGTGAGTGCTAAAGCACTGCAAGAATCTTTCTGAGAAAGATTCAGCGACGAAGTTATGCCCTTGTAGAGCCCGACTCCTAGCTAAGTAAGTTATGCTACCTTACTTTAAATATAGCTTATATTTAAATATAATATCGTTATTATGAACCTATACATTAGATTTATCAATGATTCTAAGTCCTTATACTGATTGATCTACTTACGGGGACGATGTCTAGGTTGTGATTTAGTGAGGTGTTTAAAGTGGGATTTCCAAACAGTATACTTCGAATACCAAATGGATCCTACATCCGATATGATCCTACCGGGTTGTTCCTTACTTGATAAATCATGAAGTAGACTTTGATTTAATGATGAATCTAGACTAATAATTAGTCGCAATAAATATTAGACTAAAATTTAGCGATAATAATGCTAGGTTTCATCGAAGGAAAATAGTGTAACATCTCGATTCCAGCTATACGTCGTAACCCTTGGTCTTTCGAGTAATTGGCCATTTTAGTCCCTTATAAGAAAAGGTGGTGAATAAGTACGCGGGGTGTACACAAGTGTATGCTCAGCATACTCATATGCGTGCATTTGATGCGGAAGCCACCTAGTACGTTGGGCATACTAGGCTTAGAGTGAAATCCCAAATTTAGGGTGACACCCCTATTTAAAGGAAATGATGGCCTCATTCCTGGCCACCATTCTCAGTCACCAACCCTCCTAAACCCTAATTTTCGTTCTTAGAGCTTGTGTTTCCATTTGGAGTCGTGGGAGCATTCTTGAGTTTCTTTGGAGTGAAGAAGGAGTCTTGAAGAAGAAGAAGGAGTGGGATTTCAGGCCTTGGATCTGAGCTTATCTTAGTGTGAAGCTTCATTTTGAGGTATAAAGCTCAGAGCTTTCTCACTCTTTTGGTTTTTGAATCTTAGTAGAGTATTCTAGGGTTTTGTCCCAAAAGTTGGAGACTTTATGTGATATTGTACTCCAGAGACCATGATCCACCCTCTTTCAGCGGTGTAGTGTCATAAACATCCTATCTTGGAAGTTGGGATCAAGCCATGCATGAGATACGTGCTTTTTGTCATAAGAGGGTGAGTGTTTTGTGTGTTTGGCACCTTTCCAGCCATGCAAAGGCTTAAAGTACATGACTTTATGGGTGAAGAGCTATTAGAGAGTACAGATTTGAAATATGAGTCAAGGTCTTAACTGTTCAAGACCAAACAAGTGAGAAGGGTGAAAATGGAGTGTATGCCAGACGTAATTCCAGTACGCGTAGCGTAGGGGTCGCGCATCCCCGATGTCTACATGGCAATCGAGTACGCTCAGCGTAAGGAGCTGGTACGTGCGGTGTACTCCCTGCTGTTGACTTTTAGGGTTTGGTCAATTTATGGACATTTAGGGCCATTGAGGGGTAAAATGGTCTTTTTCCCTTCTGTGAGATAGTGTAGCCTCTTGAGAGCCATGATTAATTAGGGATAATTGTCGTGTATGTTAGGCGGAGGCTAGACCGGTGATTTGAGTTCGAGTTTTGCTCACTTCTTGCAAAGTGAGTCTTCTCACTATACTTTCCTTGAGTGGTACCTTGTGTGATTGAGCTATTTATTTTGATTATCTGTGTATTTGATATTTTGCATTATGTCTTTGTGATTTATGTTGAGTATTGTTATTATGAGCTTACTGAGTTGGGACGGGAGGGTCCCACTGAGACACATTGACCGGAGGGTCTTATCGAGTTATGTCCTAGAGTGGCTAATGAGCTGTATGTGGTATTTTGGGGAACTCACTAATGTTCGTGCTTATTGTGTTATGTGTTATGTGTTCATGTAGTTTTGATGATCGTAGGAAGGCCTCGGCTTGATTATACACACACACTCGCATTGGAGATATGTCTTGGAGGATCCTAGTTTATGTGATAAACAACTTTTGATAAATAAATTGTATTAATGTTGATACTTGAGATTTTCGGGTAATATGATATGTGATTTTTATGTTTGAAAATGAAATTTTTGTTTTGAAAAATTTTGGTGTTACAAGTTGGTATCAGAGCCTTGGTTTGAGGGATTCGGATGCACCTCCGGATGTGTTTGGAATCAAACTGAGGATTTGAGAAAAACTTTCAAAAGAAATGATTTTTCTAAAACGAAAAAGAGCTTTAAGAGAAAATGAGTTGGAGCGGTGTGTACAATCAGCCAGAACCCGAACGGTGATTTCCCAACATACCCTTACTTTGTGTTATGAGATATTTCGAAATATTCTGTTAGGGTTGCATGATAGAAATTAGGCTAGGTATTTCATATTATAGGGCTAGAGTTGCCTGATTTGTGATGCCTTAGCCTAGGAGATGTTCTTGATCAGTGTTATCTGATATTTGCTCTGAGTATGTGCTGAGTTTTGAGTCGAGACATAATCTAGGAGGAGATACCTAGATGAGATTAAGAGGAGTCTTCCGAGAGAGTAGTCTGTGAGTCGTGAGATATAGAGTATTTGTGAATTAGAATCCTAAGAGGAGGACTTCGAGTGACTATGGACTTGGTGTGGAAGGTAGTATTGGGCTCGTACTAGTGAAAGTACCAGACCTGCAGGCAGCCTAAGTACGAATCCATAGGATGATAAGGAGCAAGTGATCGATTGTGAGTATACTCGAGCGAGTCTCTGATGATTTTGTGTTGTGTTTCAGATACATCATCGTAGCTACGCACCACACCCTAGAGAGTAGTGGAGTTAGCGATAACGAGATTCGCAGGATGATTCATGATGAGGTGGCCACAGCCATTCAGGAGGCTATTCCATAGATGTTTGGGTCTATTAAGACCACTCTGATCGAGACATTTGATGAGCGATATGTTGCTGTTTTGGAGGCGGCGGCTGCTACAGCCACCGCAGTTATCGCAGCTGCAAAGCGGCAGGGGTGACTCGTTGTTGTATCGGGAGTTCAGCATCACGAAGCCATCAGAGTTTGATGGGACTCAAGATCCGATTGTTGCGATGAGATAAATATCCGATATCGAGGGATGTTTCTATACCTGTTCATGCCCAGAGCATTTGAGGGTGCGGTTCGCGCTGAACCAACTTCGCTTAGGGGCGAATGACTGGTGGAAATTTGTGACAGCCAGCTCTACTCCTGCAGAGGTTTGTGATGATGTTCCATGATGAGTATGGTCCCCCGGTGGAGAGGGAACGGTTGGCCCAGGAGTTTTTGTCTCTTAGACAGAAGACGGAGTCGGTGACTATGATTACTCAAATGTTTCATGAGAGAGCGTTGTTGTGTCCTGAGCATGTGTCGACTGAGCAGGCACGCATGAGCCGTTATTTGAGCATTCTGAGGAGGGATATTCGAGAGTTCGTGGCGAACTCATATTATCGTACATTTGTAGAGCTTCAGGCAAATGTCAGGAGGAGGGAATCGAGTTAGAGACCCAGGCTATGGAGGATGCGGAGTCTCAGGGAAGAGACCGGCAGCCAAGCGGGCTAAGCCCGCTGATTCGAGATCAGGAGGCCAAAAGGGCCGCACTTGTGGTAAGTGCGGCAAGATTCATGAGGGTTCTTGTAGGGTTGGGATTTGCTACAAGTGTGGCAAGGAGGGGCATATGGCGAAGGATTGCCCCAAGGGATTTGCAGTCTGCTTTCACTGCAATCAGACCGGCCATCGAAAGGCCGAGTGCCCTCAGCTTGTTCAGGGATCAGCTCAGGGTTCCGCTCCTGCTGTTTTGTGTGCTGCTGATGTTTGACCGGTGAAGATCGAGGCTCCGAAGGCTCGTAGGAGAGCTTTTCAGCTGATAGCGGAGGAGGTTCGTGCAGCGCCTGATGTCGTGGTTGCTACATGTTTCTTTATTGTTTTTTATGAGAATTATTGTGCTTATTCAGTGCTATATCTAGGTACATTTCTTGTGAATTATGTACCTACTTTAGTGTTATTTGATTCGGGTGTGGGTCGATCCTTCGTGTCTTTAGCTTTTAGTCATCACATCAGTATTCGACGCGAGGAGTTGAGTCGACCTTGGAGGGTTTCTAAAGCCGATAAGCATGCAATTTTTGTTGTTGGTGTATTCTGAGGATGTGTGCTGGAGATTTTTAGTGTCGATTTTCTGGTTGACCTAGTACCGATTGTGATGGGTGATGTCTGTATCATTGTGGGCATGGACTGGTTGAGCCGTTTTGGAGCACTGATCGACTGTGAGCATTAGTTGGTTACTATACGAGACTCCAGTGGGGGAGTGCTTACCGTGTATGGCGAGGATACTAGGTCCGGGTCAACCTTCTGCTTTGCTGCCAGGGCAAGGCAGAGTTTACATCATGGTTGTATGGGTTTCTGGCGTACATGATGGATACGCGAATTGTTTCAGAGAGGCCGAGTTCTATTTCTGAGGTCCCAATAGTGTGCAAGTTTCCTGATGTTTTTCTCGAGGAGTTACCAGGTGTGCCTCCTGAGTGGCAAGTGGAGTTTCGGATTGATTTGGTTCCGGGAGCGGCGCCAATCGCCAAGGCACCTTATCACCTTGCACCGCTAGCGATGCAGGAGTTATCCTCACAGCTTCAGGATCTGATGGGGGAGGGATTTATTCGACCGAGTAGCTCGCCGTGGGGAGCGCCGATCCTTTTCGTCAGGAAAAAGGATGGTTCACATCGGATGTGCATTGATTACCGGGAGTTGAACAAGCTAACGGTCAAGAACCGTTATCCACTTCCTAGGATCAACGATTTGTTTGATCAGTTGTATGGGCATATTGGTTTTCCAAGATTGATTTGAGATCTGGGTATCACCAGATGAGAGTGCAAGAGGAGGATATTCAGAATACGGCCTTCAGGACTCGTTATGGGCATTACGAGTTTGTGGTGATGCCTTTCGGGCTCACCAACACACCGGCAGCGTTCATGGATCTCATGAACCGGGTGTACAGGCCTATGTTGGACCAGTCGATGACCGTGTTCATCAATGATATCTTATTCGAAGTCCAGGGAGCAGCATGAGGAGCTTCTACGTGAGGTTCTTGGGGTATTGAGGTCGGAGAGACTTTATGCCAAATTCTAAAAGTGTGATTTCTGGTAACGATACGTCCAGCTCCTGGGACACCTCGTTAATCAGAATGAGATTTTGGTCGATCTGGCCAAGATTTAGGCAGTCATACAATGGGAGGTGCCGAGATCCCCATCCGAGATCAGGAGTTTTCTTGGATTGGCCGGCTACTATTGGAGATTTATCAAGGATTTCTCCAAGATTGCGGTTCCTCTCACCAGATTGACCCGGAAGGGTGTTGGATTTGTTTGGGGGCCTGAGCAGTAGGCATCATTCGAGACTCTTCGCCAGAGATTGTGCGAAGCTCCAGTATTGGTTCTTCCGGAGGAAATGGAGGACTTTGTAGTTTTCTGTGATGTGTCTATTTCGGGGATGGGTGCAGTGTTGGTGCAGAGGGGTCATGTGATAGCATATGCGTCGAGGCAACTGAAGCCTCATGAGATAAGATACCCCACTCATGATTTGGAGTTAGGGGCAGTGGTGTTTGCCCTCAAGATTTGGCGCCACTATCTTTATGGTGTCCGGTGTACCATATACACAGACCATAAGAGCCTGAAGTATCTGATGGATCAGCCCAATTTAAATATGAGACATATGAGATGGTTGGATGTAGTGAAAGTCTACGACTGTGAGATCTTATACCACCCAGGCAAGGCTAATGTGGTAGCCGATGCCTTGAGCCACAGAGCAAAGAGTGCTCCGATCCGAGATGTATGTATGAGGATGATAGTGATGACTCCAATATTAGATACCTTCCTAGAGGCCCATGTTGAGGCTATGAGGTCAGAGAACCGCAAGAGAGAGCATGTGGTTGGACAGGCATCCAAGTTTGTGACGGAAAATCGTGGGCTTATGACCTTCCACGGGCGGATTTGGGTGCCCTATACAGGTGGAGCTCACTGTATTCTGATGGAGGAGGCGCATAGATCAAGATTCTTGATCCATCCAGGGGCCACTAAGATGTATTTAGACATGAAGAGAGACTATTGATGGCCATGTATGAAGAGGGACGTGGCATGGGTTGTAGAGAGGAGGTGTTTGACCTGTCGTCGGGTTAAGGCGGAGCACCAGCGGCCACATGGTCCATTACAGCCTTTGTAGATTTCCCAGTGGAAGTGGGAACATATTTCTATAGACTTTAACACCAAGTTACCGAGAACTGTGCATGAGGTTGACGTGATTTGTATAATTATGGACCGGTTGACAAAGAGTGCTCACTTCCTTGCTATTAGTGAGAGTTCTTATGTGGAGAGACTGGCCGAGATTTATGTGAGGGAGGTGGTAGATCGGCATGGAGTGCCGACCTCGATAGTGTCAGACCGATACGTGCGCTTTACTTCTAGGTTCTGGAAGAAATTTCATGAGGAGTTGGGTACACGGTTGCACTTCAGCACCGCATACCATCCGCAGATAGACGGGCAGAGCGAGCAGATGATTCAGACGCTTGAGGACATGCTGAGAGCATGTGTGATGGACTTCGAAGGAATTTGGCACACATATTTGCCATTGGTTGAGTTTTCTTACAACAAAAGCCATCATTCGAGTATTGATATGCCTCCCTTTGAGCTTCTTTATGGTAGGAAGTGTCGGACTCCCATTTGTTGGGGAGAGGTAGGGCAGCGAGTGATGGGCGGCACTGAGATTGTGTTGAAGACGACTTAGCAGATTCAACAGGTTAGACAAAGATTACTGACGGCCCAGAGTCGCCAGAAGAGTTATGCAGATAGGCGGCGATCCGACCTGGAGTTCCAGGTCGGAGATTTTGTGCTCTTAAAGGTATCCCCATGGAAAGGGGTGATTCGATTAAGGAAGAGGGGCAAGTTGGGGCCCCAGTACATCATTCCTTTCAGAGTGACCGCTAGGGTGGGTAGGGTAGCATACCGGTTGGAGCTACCTATAGAGTTGAGTCATATTCATAACACCTTCCATGTAGTTAAGGAAGTGTGTAGCTGATGAGACGGCAATGGTACCCCTACCGGACATTCAGGTAGATGTGATCCAGAATTACATCGAGAGGCCGATCGCGATTTTGGAGCGGAAGGTGAAGAATCTAAGGAACAAAGAGGTGCCCCTGGTTCGGGTGCAGTGGCAACATCGTAGAGGGTCCGAGTCCACTTAGGAGTCGGATTCAGAAATACGAGAGCAATATCCCGAATTATTTTCGAAGCATGATTACGAGGGCGAAGTCTGATCCTAGTGGGGGAGAATTATAACATCCCGAGTCCAGGTATACCTCGTAACCCTTTTTCTTTTGAGTAATTAGCCATTTTAGTCCCTTATGAGAAAAGGTGGTGAATGAGTACGTGACGCGTACGTGAGTGTATGCTTAGCGTACTCATATGCGTGCATTTGACGAGGAAGCCACCTAGTACGTTGGGCGTACCAGAGGGTACGCTGAGCATACTAGGCTTAGAGTGAAAACCCTAATTTAGGGTGAGACCCCTATTTAAAGGCAATGATGGCCTCATTCCTGGCCACCATTCTCAGTCACCAACCCTCCTAAACCCTAGTTTTCGTTCTTAGAGCTTGTGTTTCCATTTGGAGTCGTGGGAGCATTCTTGAGTTTCTTTGGAGTGAAGAAGGAGTCTTGAAGAAGAAGAAGGAGTGGGATTTCAGGCCTTGGATCTGAGCTTATCTTAGTGTGAAGCTTCATTTTGAGGTATAAAGCTCAGAGCTTTCTCACTCTTTTGGTTTTTGAATCTTAGTAGAGTATTCTAGGGTTTTGTCCCAAAAGTTGGAGACTTTATGTGATATTGTACTCCAGAGACCATGATCCACCCTCTTTGAGTATATTTACTGGTGTAGTGTCATAAAAATCCTATCTTGGACGTTAGGATCAAGCCATGCATGAGATATGTGCTTTTTGTCATCAGAGGGTGAGTGTTTTGTGTGTTTGGGACCTTTCCATCCATGCAAAGGCTTAAAGTCCCTGACTTTATGGGTTAAGAGCTATTAGAGAGTATAGATATGAAATATGAGCCAAGCTCTTAACTGTTTAAGACCAAACAAGTGAGAAGGGTGAAACTGGAGCATACATCGGGCGTAATTCCAGTACGCGCAGCGTAGGGGTCGTGCATCCCCGATGTCTGCACGGCAGCCGAGTACGCTCAACGTAAGGAGCTGCTACGCGCGGCGTACTCCCTGCCGTTGACTTTTAGGGTTTGGTCAATTTATGGACATTTATGGCCATTGAGGGGTAAAATGGTCTTTTGCCCTTCTGTGAGGTAGTGTAGCCTCTTGAGAGCCATGATTAATTATGGATAATTGTCGTGTATGTTAGGCGGAGGCTAGACCGGTGATTTGAGTTCGAGTTTTGCTCACTTCTTGCAAGGTGAGTCTTCTCACTATACTTGCCATGAGTGGTACCTTGTGTGATTGAGCTGTTTATTGTGATTATCTGTGCATTTGATATTCTGCATTATGTCTTTGTGATTTATGTTGAGTATTGTTATTATAAGCTTACTGAGTTGGAACCGGAGGGTCCCACTAAGACACATTGACCGTAGGGTCTTATTGAGTTATGGCCTAGAGTAGCTAATGAGCTGTATGTGGTATTTTGGGGAACTCACTAACTTTCGTGCTTACCATGTTATGTGTTATGTGTTCGGGTAGTTCTGATGATCGCGAGAAGGCCCCGACTTGATTTAAACACACACTCGCATTGGAGATATGTCTTGGAGGATCCTGGTTTATGTGATAAACAACTTTTGATAAATAAATTGTATTAATGTTGATACTTGAGATTTTCGGGAAATATGATATGTGATTTTTATGTTTGAAAATGAAAATTTTGTTTTGAAAAGTTTCGGTGGTACAAATAGAATCGTCATAAGTGAAGCACAGCCCGAGTTTGGAATCATCACTTTAACAAATAAGTACATAGTCCCTTTCATGAACATGATTTTAATATAAGTATTGAATAATGTATTAAATGTTTGTTGTTGTGTGAAATATTTGATATTGCCTTAAATACGTGTTAAAGAACATACCTGGTAATATACGATGATTTAGGATCCATAGTAAATCTAAATTAATTATGAGGAATATTGGGCAGTATCTCTTTATGAGAACGAGTGAGATATACATTGAGAATAGAACTTTAACATATGTCATTCATCCAGGAGCATGGATTAGACATAGTCATTGTCCCTAGTCCAAGAGTATGGATTGGACATAGTCAATTGTCATTAATCCGGGAGTATGGATTAAGACATAGTTAGTTGTCCTTAGTCCGGGAGTATGGATAGGACGTAGTTATTTTGTCATTAATCCGGGAGTATGGATTTAGACATAGACATTTGTCCTTAGTCTGAGAGTATGGAATAGGCACAGTCATTGATCTGAGAGCATGGATTAGATCTGAGAGTATGGATTAAGTAAGAGATAAAATTTAAGGTATGAGAGTATGGATAGTGTCGTTGGGAGGATTGACGGGGTGGGCTAAGAGTTGCTTATATATATGGTGAAATTGTATGTTTTGTGAGTTCTAAATTATATATATAATATAACAATGGGGGATTGAAATCCCTATGTACTCACCAGGTTTCCCAACCTGACCCACTCAGTCTTTTTGTATCACATGTGTGGATATGAAGTTACATTACACTGAGAGATTAAGGAGATGTAAATCACTAGTGGTAATGAATGTAAGTTCTGTTTATGCTTATGTTTCTATATTGACGATGACATCCCAAAGTTTTAAAATGAATCAAATACATTTCTTCAAAAAAATGCTTTGATAACATATTTATCATGTTTTTCTGGGAACAAATTCTGCAACATTTTTATTAAAAGAAGTACTCTGATTTTTATAAAGCATAAAAAAAATCGGTCTTTTCTGGCCGTGAAAATAGGGATGTCACAATTGGTATCAGAGCATTAGTTTAAGCGAACTAGGAATATGAATTTATTTCTAGACTTAAACTTAGAATGCTAAGCGATGATCATCAGGAATGTGTCTAATATATTTTAGGTAGTGCACATGAATAGACACGAGCACTAGCTCATTTAGGGAAGATGCCCAAATTGCTTTATGTGCTAGATGATTTGTGATGCTTTATGATGCCATTATTTGATCGGATCTATGGTCTGTTACCGACCGGATCTAGAAACTTTATGTGTTTAGATTTCTAAACGTTTAATTACGATTTTAGGACTGACATGTAACTTTTCAGAGTAATAAAGAGGAATACGCGTCTAAATCTTATATATATATATCTATATATATATATATATATATATATATATATATATATATATATATATATATATATATATATTCTCGTCTCGATACACTGAATGCATGCTTGCGTGAACATAACGTCTTGGTGAAGACTCGTAGCGAATTGAATAAATGGAGGAAATGATAAGGCTTACGATAGTAAATGATACCTATCGGAAGATATCGTAAGAGTGGTATCTTGCTTTCAGAATAATTTTGATAAAATAACGTTACTTATAGAGGAGTATGGTACGTACGAATGTACACATTTGATTGGCGAGATGATAGAACGATTGGTGTAATTCCTAAAGTTGTCCTATCGTCTGGTGTTTCCATCACCAACCGAGTTGAAGTAGAATTGTTGTTGAAGATATGCATGGAAGAATTCCTAGTAGGGTCTAGGGAAATATTTATGATTATTTGGACACATTCGTATGTGTTAAATTGTTTTGTGCTTTTAAGAAATAACAACTTGGAAAACTATGAGACAATACTTGGGACGAGTATGAGTAGGTGTGAATGGTAGTAGAGGCCTATACTACCGGAAGCACAAGACTCACACTTGGATTAGGGAAAGTCACAAAGGTTACCAAGAAGCTAGCAATTGATTTTGTTTTGTTCAAGTATGTCGTTACCATCGTTTCGGTAATGACTAAGAAGATTATTGTTATTCCGACCTTAGTGGTCATATCAAATCGAATCCGATTAAGACAAGTATGTTACCTGGTTTAGAGAACCAAGGTCGATGTAACATTCGACTTAAGCCAGAAGATTGAAGTGAAAGATAATTGAAGAGGTCAATAGAAGTGTTGTGATCATTGTTAGAGTAAGAAGCTTGTAGCTAGAAGTGCTACATGCTAGAATGTGATTATATCACATTATAACATAAAGGAAGGTATATTACATTGTGGAACTTGACTCTAAAAGACTTGAGTTTAAGCGTTGCATCATGCGAAGAGAGGTCATTAGAACATGACCCATTGATTTATTACGGTAATTGAAGTAAAGAACTTATCTTAATTTATGTTTGTTTAAGAAAGAGCAGCAGTTTCCAATAAAGACTGAGCTTGTAACTCAAAGGTTCAGATTGAAATTCCAACATAGGATAAAGAGCGGGGTGCAAGATTACGCACCGCCAACAGTCAAGGAGTCCTAGAGTTAGATACTCATTTGAAATGACATAAGAGTTACAATTACCACCTAGGATGGAAAGGAAACGAACGGACTCATTATACAAGCCCTGTTTTTTATGATTCTGGGACGTAATCATCCTAAGGGTGAGATAATTGTAACACCCGCAGATTCGGGCTAGTCAGTTAAGATATAATAAGCATTAAAAATGATTTTTTATAGAAGATTATTTAGGATAAATAATCTTAACCAAAGTAATAGTTGGGGTTAACAATTGTAACCTTTTTGACGTAATAAAACATAATTATTTGAATATTATATGTTTTATGATTATTATAATATAATAAAATAAAAAAAATCAGTCAAATCGTTCGTAAATCGTAAAAATAAGTGCGCCAATATATATATATATATATATATATATATATATAGGAAGTATACGTCGTCCCGATCCCGAAAATATAAATTTCAAATCAAAATCTGAATTCATATGAATTAGATATTATTTTTATAAGATATAAAAGTTAGCCGCGCACAACGAATCTATGACGTAAAAAGCTACGAAGAGAATGGTTGACTTTTAACTAATGCGACAAAAATGAAAATCGTAGTACTCCTTAAAATAAGAATTTTGAGAAAAAGAATACAAAAAACGAAGTCCGTACGAGAGAGTTATGATTTTAGCAAAATTATTTAATTTTATAAAAATATGGACAAAATATAAATTCAAAATTAGCCGACAGAGTCTAAACGAAAGTTGTAGATCTCGTCGATAGCTACACGTGAATATAAAGAACGTCAAAAACAGAGTTCGTATGAACGAGTTATAATTTTTAATAGCACATTTACGTATTAAAATAAAGTGTAAATCATATATACGTCTACATATATATACATATGTATATATCATTAGAAATGTATCGACGATGCGGTCGTTATAAGACTAGTGTTGAGTACTTTCGACATTGGTTTATTAAAAATATCATTAAATCTATTTAAAATAGTATTATAAATGGGTGTTTAGTCATTTAAGTAAATATGGAGGGTGGTTTTTAAAAATTCAATTACTATAAATAAGAGCCTTTAGCCTCTCATATTTTTTGCACCATTCTCTTGATTCACGAGTCTTTTTCTTCTTATCCCCCAAGCATTTCGGTCTCTCGTGATTCGACTTCTATTTCTGTAGTTTTTAGTATAGTAAGGTTAGCGCTGAAGCGCTACAAGAATCTTTTTTAGAAAGATTTAGCGACGAAGTTCTGCCCATGTAGAGCTCGACTCCTAGCTAAGTAAGTTATGCTACCTTACTTTAAATATAGCTTATATTTAAATATAATATCGTTATTATGAACCTATAAATAAGATTTATCAGTGATTCTAAGTCGTTATACTGATTGAACTACTTACGGGGATGATGTCTAGGTTGTGATTTAGTGAGGTGTTTAAAGTAGGATTTCCAAACAGTATACTTCGTATACCAAACGGACCCTACCTCCGATATGATCATACCTGGTTGTTCCTTACTTAATAGATCATGAAGTAGACTTTGAGTTAATGATGAATCTAAACTAATAATTAGTCGCAATAAATATTAGACTAAAATTTAGTGATAATAATGCTAGGTTTCGTCGAAGGAAAATAGAATCGTTAGAAGTGAAGCGCTGCCCGAGTTTGGAATCATCACTTTAACAAGTGAGTGCATAGTTCATTTCATGAACATGATTTTCATACAAGTATTGAATAATGTATTAAATGTTTGTTGGTGTGAAATATTTGATATTGCCTGAAATACGTGGTAAAGAGCATACATGATAATATACGATGATTTAGGATACAAAGTAAACCTAAATTAATTATGAGGAATATTGGGTAGTATCTCTTTATGAGAACGAGTGAGATATACACGAAGAATAGAACTTTAAAACATGTCATTGATCCGGGAGCATGGATTAGACATAGGCAGTGTCCCTAACCCGAGAGTATGGATTGGACATAGTCATTGATCATTAATCTGAGAGTATGGGTTAAGACATAGTCAGTTGTCCTTAGTCTGGGAGTATGGATAGAACATAGTTATTTGTCATTAATCCGGAAGTATGGATTTAGACATAGACATTTGTCCTTAGTCCGAGAGTATGGAATGGGCACAGTCATTGATCTGAGAGCATGGATTATATCCGAGAGTATGGATTAAGTAAGAGGTAAAATTTAAGGTCCGAGAGTATGGATAGTATTGTTGGGAGGATCGACGGGGTAGGGTAAGAGTTGCTTATATATATGGTGAAATTGTATGTTTTGTGAGTTCTAAATTATATATATGATATAACATTGTGGGATTGAAATCCCTATATACTCACCAGGTTTCCCAACCTGGCCCACTCAGTCTATTTGTATCATAGGTGTCGATATGAAGTTACATTACACTAAGAGATTAAGGAGATGTAAATCACTAGTGTTAATGAATGTAAGTTTTGTTTATGATTATGTTTTTATATTGACTATGACATCCCAAAGTTTTAAAATGAATAAAATACATTTCTAAAAAAAAAAATGTTTTGATAACGTATTTATCATGTTTTTCTGAGAACAAACTCCGCAACATTTTTATTAAAAGAAGTACTCTGATTTTTATAAATCATAAACAAAATTGGTCTTTTCTAGCCGTGAAAATGAGGATGTCACACATTGACTATTCGACAACAAAATCAACATCAAGCCACATTCAACGCATACAACGATTTTATGGTTCAAGACCATCGCCGGAGAAGATGGGTCTGTGGTTCAACATTCACCGTCTTCTTTAAATCCATCGATTTTCCGATGTTTCAGGTCGTCGTGGATGGTGAGAAGATGGCAGAGCTCGACGAAGCTTTTGGTTTGATTTTTCCGGCAAGATTTGGGAAGGAAAGGCATCTGGTAGGGTTTAGAAGAAAAAATCTGATGACCGGTGGTTGGTGGTGGAGGCTTATGAGGTTAAGGAAGGAGATGTAAGGGTAGGGGAGATGGAGATGGTTGGCGGCGAATGGTGGTCGGGAATGGCGATAGTGGTAGGATGAGAGATAAATGGGTGGGGTACGGGGTGATAATTTCTTTTTCTTTTTCTCTTAATTAAAATAATAATAAATGAAATAACATAAGTTAAAAAGGAAATATTTAATGGCATATTGGTCATTTCAGGTGGAGTATGGATCAAAATTACATAGAAATACCAATCATAGGGACCAAAACCACACAAAATATCTGAAATTGAACCACTGCTGCAATGCAAAACTTATTTGAACCAAAACCATAAAAAATTTCAAACTACACGGACCATTTTTGTAATTTTGTCGTAATTAAAATATTACACAAAATTTGTATTTTTTTAATTGTAACATGGAAATTCTTTTAGGGCGTCATGATTACGGTTATTTCTTAGAATAAATGGTAGGAAAGTGATGTTGATGTAATGTTGAGGTAGACTTAACTTTTAGATATATATGGTTGCTAGAAATATGGCATACCACCTAGGCATATACAACACATATTGTCAACAAATGTAATCCATCCTTACAACCCTTAATAAATAACAGATGCATGATGTTAACGTTACATCAACACATATAGTTTAGAATTTTTACTTAAAAAGTATAATAATAGTTAGTTACGCAGCATTTAATAACAGATGCATTAATTGTAATTAGGGGCATTGAGTTCTCTTGTCAACTACGTACAAACGTACGCTAATTTCCAAAACATAGTAAACGAGTTGAACAAAGTTAGAGATATGATTCTGTCATATAGCTAAAACAAAGTAGAAATCTAGCGAAAGCAGTCAAATATTATATTCCCACTGGTTTATGTCTTCAATCAAAGCCGGGAAGCTTCAGTGTCATCACCATTGTTTGATGACTCTCTCCTTCACTTCCTATAAATATCCATCACTTCTTCTCGCTTTCCATCAATTAATCAAATCCCACTTCCACAACCACACACCCTTTGATTTCCATTACTTTAAGAAGCTCCTGATCCTCCGCCATGGCTGACGTTGACCGGAGGAAAAGAATCAAAATTGAAGATAAGAAGGTGAAGGGGACATTGGTTTTGATGAACAATCACTCCATTTCCACCATCAAAGACGAGGTTCTTCTGGGCCGGAAAGTTTCTCTGCAACTCATCAGTGCCGCCCACTGTGAATCTACCGGTAAGCGTCTTTGATCGATTAGATTTTCTCTGATTTTGTAATTGGATGCTTCGTTGGGTTGTAACGTACAACCCAATAAAGCAATAATAGTCACCCATCCACACTATCTGGACTTGTGGTTCATGACCATGTGGCATTCCAAGTGTTCGATTATATGCTTCAGTGAGTTGTACAGTACAACTCAGTAAATCTGTAAAACCACCGTTGACCGCGACGATGTCGGTGGGCCGGTGGATGCATCCATAATTCAACTCGAAGCTTTATTGGATTGCACACATTGTACGGATTGTACTGTACAAATCCATCAAAGCTCTCAAGATCACCATTAGTACGGCGATCGAAGTATCTCTCAATTCCTTGCATCACCAGTTAATTATCTGTTTAAAATCATGCAGTTTAATAACTTAATTAACGAATTTTTTTGCTAATTTCAGTCAGGGGTATCAGAGGGAAGCTAGGAAAAGAGACAAACTTGAAGAACTGGGTGAGCACAGTGATCACTCGTTCAACAAAAGGCGATTCAACCTTCGATTTAGACTTCGATTGGGAAGAAGAAATCGGGGTTCCAGGGGCTTTCTTGATCACCAACAGACACAACTCAGAATTCTACCTTAAAACTTTGACATTAGAAGATGTTCCAAATTGTGGTCGTGTTCATTTCATCTGCAATTCTTGGGTCTACCCAGAAGAACATTACAACAAGCAATATCGCATTTTCTTCTCTAATCAGGTAAATTTTAGTATTAAAAAATGATTTTGATAGAGTAGTAGATTACCCTCATCATTGACTTTCTCATCTTTTTGCTACCCTCATCTTTAATTCGGCTATTTTTTTCATAGAGTTAATCAGATCCAGCAGCAGGCTTCCATTGACTTTTTTTTACTTTAGACTTTTACTATCCTACTTTTGTTTCTTCCTATTACAACCATGAAAAATCCTCCCAGTTATATCAAAGTCATCCAAATACAAGATCCATTTTGTTCCACAATCAATTTTGAAAAATAATATCCACACCAAGATATTGTTGGAGTTTAATATACATAGTGTAGAAGGAATCTTTTTCATTTTAATAAAATAAGAGAGAACGGAATTAGATTCCAACGCAACCAAACGTCTCATCATCATAGGAAAGTTTGATTCCACAATACAAAAGTGGCGTAAAAGTACAACACTATGATTTGACATTTTTTAAAGTAGAATTCTAAAACATGATTATTTTGGTTACAGACATATCTTCCATGGAAGACACCAGAGGGTTTACGCCATTACAGAGAGGAAGAGTTGGAGGAGTTAAGAGGAAATGGGACAGGAAAGCGTGAAGAGTGGGAGAGAGTGTATGACTATGATGTCTATAATGACTTAAGTGAACCAGACAAAGGTTCAGACCATGTCCGCCCTACTTTTGGTGGGACCCCTGACTACCCTTATCCTCGTAGGTGTAGAACAGGCCGACCTCCATCAAAAACAGGTTGCAAATTCTTTCTTAATCGGCTTAAGCACTTAATCCATGGTTGTTTCTGAAATATTTGGCTTAATACATACAGTCACAGACACTATTTTCTGAAATATTTTTTAAACAACAGATCCAGACACAGAAAGCAGGGTTCCGATTCTGCAGAGTTTAACGATTTATGTCCCGAGGGATGAAAGGTTTAGTGACTTGAAGATGGGAGATGTTTATGCTTATGGGATAAAACTCGTATCTCAAGGGTTACTACCTGGTTTTGAAGCTGTTTTGGACAAGATTTCAGATGAAATAGTGGGGACGCTTGAAAATATTCTGAAACACAAATTTGAAAATATACCAAGCAACAGATTTAATGAGTTTTCATCATTTGAAGACGTGCTTAAGCTTTATAAAGGTGGACTTCCAGTACCAAAATCTGAGTTTCTAGAAAGCATCAGGGAGAAAATTCCATTTGAGTTTTTCAGAGAATTGTTTCGTTCTGATGGAGAACACGTGTCAAAATTCCCTGTCCCACAAATAATCCAAGGTACTTTCTCTAATACAATGATGAGGGCGTTTACGTCTTTTTTTTTCCCCTGTTGACATTGGTTTAATGATTCCAACAGGAGATGAATCTGCATGGAGGACAGATGAAGAATTTGGAAGAGAAATGTTGGCAGGGATAAACCCTGTTGTGATCCGACGCCTCCAAGTAAATTTCATCTTCTTTATTCAACAAATGACAAGGATGAGGGCATTTATGTCTTTTTGTACAATGCCTTAACAAGAAAAAAGTTGAAAGTACAATATTTTAATAGAAATAAGTGAAAGTAGAATGCTATAATACACAAATAAATAAAAGTACATTGCTAATTTTTTTAATTGACCACTTACAATTTCATTACTTGCAGGAGTTCCCTCCATGTAGCAAGTTAGACCCTAGAAAATTCGGAAATCAAAACAGTACATTGACTGAAGACCACATAAAACATCAGTTAGATGGATTGAGTGTCTTGGAGGTAAGTAACAATTATGGATCTGATATTTGAAGTTTTATGATCCGAATATATAATTTATTTATGCAATTTATTGTTTGTTGGTTTTAGGCGATCAGTTGTAACAAGCTGTTTATACTAGATCACCATGATCCATTGATGCCGTATCTGAGGGGTATAAATGAGACTTCCACCAAGACATACGCCACACGGACCATCTTGTTCTTGCAAAAAGATGGGACTTTGAAGCCAGTAGCAATCGAATTGAGTTTGCCACATCCAGATGGTGATGAATTTGGAGTTATTAGTACAGTTCACACACCTGCAAAAGAAGGGGCAAAAGGGACAATTTGGTTGTTGGCAAAAGCATATGCTAATGTAAATGACTCGGGATACCATCAACTTGTTTGTCATTGGTAAAGATTCTTTAAATCCTTATTCACTACTGACATGACTAAACAGGTTGTACTGTGTGTTTTTCATGTACTAAGACTGACATCAATGGAACAAAAATTGCAACTTTTTGTCACATTGATATCAGTGTCGGTCAGTCCAATGCATGCCAAACATAGTATAAAACCATTAGAAAACCCTAAACCCTAAAAGATGAATAAAATTAGAAGATGTATCATGTATGGAATGAGTTCTAAATTTGAGTTACAATGCAGGTTGCATACTCATGCTTCAATGGAGCCATTTATAATTGCAACAAATAGGCAGCTAAGTGTACTTCATCCAATTCATAAACTATTGCATCCACATTTCCGTGACACGATGAATATTAATGCCCTTGCACGCCAAACACTCATAAATGCTGGTGGACTTCTTGAAAAAACGGTTTTTCCTGACAAATATGCCATGGAATTGTCGTGTAATATGTACAAAGAATGGGCTTTCACAGAACAAGCACTTCCTGCTGATCTTGTCAAAAGGTATACCATAAAAAGACCAACTTTTTCTAGCTTTTGATCTTTAGTCTATGATAACATGAAGAAGATATTTGTTGATTTGTCTCGCTATTTATTGACAACAAAATCAATGAAAGTACGTTACTATTTTTTTTAGTTTTAACCTATTTTTGTTATTTTAGAGGATTAGCCGTAGAGGACCCATCCTCCCGCCATGGGATCCGCCTCATTATCCAAGACTACCCGTTTGCAGTTGATGGGCTCGAGGTATGGTCCGCAATAAAATCATGGGTAACCAACTACATTAACATCTACTACAAAAACAACAATGAAATACAAAACGACACCGAGCTTCAACAATGGTGGACCGAGGTCCGAACCAAGGGCCACGGGGACAAAAAACACGAAACGTGGTGGCCCACAATGCAAGCCCTTGATGACCTCATCCAATCATGCACCATCATCATATGGACCGCTTCCGCCTTACACGCAGCGGTCAACTTTGGGCAGTACCCTTACGGAGGGTACCTCCCAAACCGACCCGCTACGAGTCGTCGGTTCATACCTGAACCGCCGTCTGCTGACTATGACGAGCTCGAGACGGACCCCGAGAAGGCGTTTTTGAAAACCGTGACACCGCAGCTTCAAAGCGTGCTTGGGATTTCGTTGATTGAGATTTTGTCAAGGCATTCGGCGGATGAGGTGTTTTTAGGGCAACGGGATACGCCCGAGTGGACAACTGATGACGTGGCGTTGGATGCGTTTGAGAAATTTGGGGAGGATTTGAGGGAGATTGAAGGAAGGATTTTGGAGATGAATTTGGATGAGAAATTGAAGAATAGGAATGGGCCCGCTAAAATGCCTTATACTTTGCTTTATCCGAGTAGCGAAATCGGGCTTACGGGTCGTGGGATTCCAAATAGTGTCTCAATTTGAAGTGGGATTTGGTCATAGGTATTGTGAGTTACCTTTGAAGTATGGTGTGTTGAAGGTTTTTTAGGTTTGACATCTTGTTTTTGTTGTGTAACATGTTAGTTTGTGACAATAAACTAATAGTTGGTAAGTTTGGGTTTGACATTTTGTATATAATTTAATAAATTATCAATAATGATGCATTTGGGAAATCAGTAGTTCGTCAATTTCAATTTCGTTGTTTTTCATAAAAAGTAGGCCACCACAAAATGAGTCCTATTAATTCAAGTCATCTGATAACCACATGGTAAGACACTTGATACAAGTCGTTAAAAGAGTCAAAACATGTGCACATATCTATCTATCTGTATTTCATTTGATGCAATCACTAAGGTTCATGATCAACTACAAACTCACATCCAACAACATCATGCAGGAGAACTCCCTTCACCAAGATTCAAACCCGCACAGCGCGATAGCACATCCTGCATTTTAACATGAAATTTAAACCAATAAGCTTTCTAGAGCTATTTTCAATAATCAATATATATATATATATATATATATATAAGGGCAATAACGTCTTTTTGCACAAACAAGAGACTCGAGAGTAAGTCCATGTCCCGCCTTTTTGGGTGGTACAAGAATTTTGTCACTGTCACTGTAACTGTCCCCGTCTGCTTGTGATTTTCATTTTTTTTTGTTTTTTGGTGGTTGAACATGCCTGATATGAGACTGAGGCATCACCAGACTCAGCCTTCTGTTTCTCATGAAGTTGGTTTGCAGTTTGACCTAATAACAGCCCGTGGACCAACTGCAAGAATATTAAGATGCATTCTAAACATTTTCAGAGATTAAAAAAAGAAAAAAAGTGGAGTGTGTGGAGTAAGACAACTGTTTTGAGATTTATTTACTTTTACTTTCAGTTATTGTATAATGATATTTTAATAAACTAGATTTATATCAATTCTGTATTCTTAATTACTCTGACATATGCAACTTATTTAAATTATTGTTGACTTTATTTGAATAAACAATAACATTTATATTTGAAGTACAAAACATATATATATATATATATATATATATATATATATATATATATATATATATATATATATATATATATTTTAATACATCAAAGATTACTTAAGGAAGAAGTTAAATATGCATGTACTAAGCACCCAAATATAAAAAATGGGCATAAAATTACAACTTGGTCCCTGTGATTTACTCAAAAAAAAGAGCAAGTTTACCCCAAGTTTTGAAATTTTGTCGGAATCATCCTTATGTTTGCATTTCGTTGTGGATTTAGTCCCTCTGACAACAACAAGCAAGCCTTTAACTGGATCAAGTTTGTGATTTTGAGTAAAGCACATGGACATTATCCACAACAAAGCACAAATTTCGGGACAACTTGGGGAAATTTTCATAAATTGGATCAAACTTGAGATTTTGAGTAAAATGAAGGAGCAAATTTGTAATTTAGTCTATTTAAAACTAATAAGTACAAGGGTTTTATTGAAACTCTATAATCAAACATAAAAAAGAAAGATACTAAAAAATATTCTGTTTTAGTGTAAACAACATTTAGAGATGATAGTGACATCATTTTTAGACCAAAATAGTAAAAAAGAAGATAGTGACAGGATTACCCTTAGCAACTTTTCCACTGAGGTTTGATGTAAGAATTGGCTAGCTCTTTCTTTTTCCTGGCTCAAACGATATTCAGCCTAAAACACACAAAACATAGGTAAAATATAAGCATAAATTACAAATTTGGTCCCTATGCAATATCATTTTTATTTTTATAGAACATTGCCCAAAAAAGAAATCTTTATGGAAAAAAGATTTTATTTTGGACAACACCTAAAGAACCTGATCTAGCAGAGGGACCAAAAATGTAATTTACTCAAAATATGACCTTCAAAACATAATCAGCAGATGAGTAATGCTGAAGCCACTGTGGAACCAAGAAGTTGTAGTAATTTTCAGTACTTGATAGTACTGCTCCCTCAAAGTTCTCATAATAGCACATATCCCCCCTCCCAATTTCCACAAAAAAAGTTGAAACATGTTTTAGCAAATCCCTGCAAACCGATTTACCATCACGATCCTCATTGATCTGTAAAAAAAAAAAAAAAAAAAAAAAAAAAAAAAAAAAAGTAAAAGTCAGATATTCCTCTAAGCAAACAAGGGTAAAATTGTAATTCATCATGGTTCTTCAAACATACTAGACAAATTGCAGCTTCTAATAACTTGGGATACAATTCAATGCACACCTGATATGCATAACAAAAACTTAGAATTCAAGAAATTAGGCAATAGTAAAAAGTTTAATGGTGATGTTGATGTTTAGTTTACCAGATCATGGAAGCAAGAAATGGAGAGATTACTAAGAGAAGCTGCTTTTCGATCTTCAACAAAGTATCGATCAAGGTACAAGAAGAAACCTCCAAGACATTTTGCCATGATTTTGTATTTTGACCACATGTTCCAAAGCTCGTATAACAGAAAGATATGTGATTTATCTTTCACAGCTGGGATCACCTGAGTTCATTCCAACACTTTATATATATATGATAGTAATATAGACTCTAAACTTCACCATAATGCATAGAAGTAAGATGAACAAGCTATAGAAGTTGCAGAGAATTTGAAGTCTCACCCTTGAAGTAATGCCATCTTCCAAAGCTTTCTTGAATATGTCATAGAGCTTTGCACAGTATTCATAAGGAGGATGTTGAACACACATATCATACACACAGCTGCCAAGAGTAAAGGATATATAATCAGAATATATAAGTATGTAAAAGTATATATCAAGGAAGCAAAGATTGTTTTATATCAGAAGGATACTCGTAGAGTTTCATGTATTCTTCACAAGTAAATAATGCACTGGTGGGGTACCCATCCAGTATCATAAAGGCCTTTGAAATTCCTTCATTCAATATACTTAAGCCTTCTTCCGGTGTCAATTTTTTCTTCATCTTGTATCCAACAGTTCTTCAACAAATTCTGAAACCAGAAACGAATCTAAGCCTCATTTACAAACAGATGAAAATAAAATATAAACAAACCACTAATTAACACTATAATCCGGGCTCTTTCAGATAATGCTCGAACATACCACATTACCACCCTACACGAAATGAAATCCATAAAAAACCAGATACAATTCGAAATCCGAACCAATAGAGCTTGTGTGGTAGCTCTAGGAGATCAAAATCCCCTTGATAAGCATGAACAATGCCAGCCACTCAGTCAGCAGGCAATACCTGTACTAGTTCGTTTGTGCGTACTCCGCAAGGTGAACAATCTAGGGTTTTGGGAACTTCTCCATCAACATTTCGAAATTGGGTAAAATTTACTGAGCATACATCCGCACATAACTATAGATGATGAATATCAATGAAAATTTAGCAAATCACTGATGCAAAAAAAAACTAGGGTTTAGAGGTTTACTCGAAGCAACGAGACTTGTGTGTGTTATTCAGAAGTTGGAAATTGCCTGAGAATGCGCCTCGACGGTGACACTGACACCAGTGCTTGTCGGAGTGAAATGAGGTTGTCGACCACTACCTATACATACATACACACACATACACTTTTTCCATTTTCAAAGATCGAAACGCAGCGTTTTAGTATAATGGCGGATGTCATCTGATCTCCCTCCAAAACATGGTCTCTTCCTAACTAATCACATGGTCAACCCTAATTAATTTATTTGTAAAAAAAGACAGTAAATATTTTTTTTATCGAAGTTTACAATAAAAAAAATTATTATTTTAATAATAAAGTTATTTCTAACTTGTTACAACATATCTAACCGAGGGTGAGCAAATGACTTTATAAGAAGATTGATTCATCATTATTTGACCATATAGCCGAAGGGCAAGCAAAAGAGTTTTTCAACCATCGAAACATAAGATATGGTTGAATGACTTTCTATAAGAATTTGGGATGTCATAAGAAGATTGTGTACTACATTGTGACAACTAGAATGCAATTCAATTGACAAAAAATCTAGTGTTTCACAGTAGGACGAAACACATTCAGTCGAGGTACCATTTTATCAAGAAAATGATTAGCGGTGAAACTCTTAACCTTAAGAAAATACTTTGTATGAAGAATTCAACAAATATGTTTACTAAGTTGGTGACTATAGAGAATTTGAACTTGTGCATACTTCAACTAGCCTTCTAAGTACTTAAAGACAAGGTCGAGACTAGAGAGACAATGGAGGTTACAAAGTTCTAGAATGGATGACAACAAATGTGTTCATCACCCTCTAAGTAGAAGATTCTTAAGTTGTAAAGACTAATTCATTATTTACCTTATAGTCGTTAGGTAAACCAAACATGAGGTCCTGTAGGAAGAATTTTTTTTCATAGGCTAGTTCCTATATCAGATTCGCTATAAAATCGTCATTACCTCAATGGCAAGTTTTTCGGCACAATTTATGGGTTTGGCCTTATTTACATTTTAGGTCAAATTATTATTATTTATAAAATATCCTTCCCCCCTCCCCCCCTCTCTCTCTCTCTCTCTCTCTCTCTCTCTCTCTCTCGCTCTCTGAACGTTTGTATCAATCTGACACACTTAAATATGAATAATGAAGAACAAACAAAGAACAAAAAACAAAATGATCACAAAGATACTTTCACTAAGATAGATGGTTCTCACAAAGATAACAGGTCACAAAGACAACACCTAGCTCTATTAGGGTTAACTGTAACGTCCCAAAAATTAAGACAAAAAATTTTGACTTTTATATTAATAAAACCATTATCCAAATCAATATCATAAAACCATAGAGGAATTAGAGTATGTTAATAAACATCCAAAATACATCCGAGTCATATAAAATGCGGAAAAATGCAGTGTGTGCAATGCAGTCATCCCGAGTGCTTCCCCTTCGAACCAGAAGTATCTTAAACATAAACTGAAATCGTACTCACAAAGATTAGTGAGTTCCCCAAAATACCACATACCATACATATTAAGCATATAATGAGCCCCGCCCGACATCGAGCCCTGCTCGGAATAGATCTGTTAGTCATCAGGCCCCGCCCGGTATACATACAAACACATAAACACATGCAAGAATCACAAAGATAAATAGCATACAATATAATCATCAGACCCTGCCCGGCATCGAGCTCCGCCCGATATACATATCAGATATCATACATGCAAAAGTCACACAGACAACTAGCATGTGGATTTTGATACGATATAAAAGTTTGTTTTTTTAATAAAAAAGCGGCAACGGAAGACTTTAAAAATAACAAGTTTATTTTTAGTTCATAACAAAACCGAACCATCATGGATCCATTTATAGAGGTTAGAATGAAATAACACCAACCATATGATGTTTTAGATATAATCTTTGAAGCCTTTGAACCTACTTGGTTTTGGGGTGTTGATGAAGATAACAAAAGATCAAAGTGTATGATCTTCTCTACAAGTATCCACCATTAAGATTAAGGCACTTGGAATGCTAGTTCCTTCTTATATTCTTGAGTGTCTAAAGCCTTTAAGTGTTTAACTCAGTTAAGCATTAAAGGAAACAAATCAAGAGGTCTTCTAAACCATCAAACTAACTTCAAGAGAGAAAGAGAGGGGGGGAGAGGAGTAGAAAACCCATGGTTTTAGAGAGAAAGAAAGGAAGAAAAAGAGCTTCACTCTTGAAAAAATGCAAGCGTCATGCATCTCTTATATAGTCCATGAAAAGTAAGGCATAACCATTAAAATAATCTAAAGTAATGGTAACCTTTAGAAGCATGGGAGACAAAAGGTGGAAAGTTGAAAAAGCAACCTCCCACGCCATCATTATGCCTTATAAAAAGAAAGATTCTTTATTTTTTATAAACTCGAAGTTTATAAAATATAAACTTTGTCTTTAGGTAAAAGAAAAAAAGAATCCAACTAGTTCAAACTGTTGTGCATGACTTACTAATTCATACCATATGAAAAAATAACTAGTAATACTCTCTTATAATTATTATTTTCACAATACAATAAGTATTCCCTAATTAAATACAAGAATTGATATTATTTATTAATAATCATATTAATAATAAATATACAAAATGTGCCAACTTGCTAAAGGCGTGACCATATAGGATCATATATTATTAGCAATATTACTCCATAATGATTCTTGGGCATATAGATCCACTAATCTCCCACTTGCACAAGATTCTTTATAGACTGATATAGATAGTAGCTGACATCTAGCAACGGGCTACTGCCCCTAACAACATATGAAGGGTGTCATTTCATCAACAGCCAATTCCAAGAGCTCTAAGCTGCAATTGTTACTAAAGGTGTGGTATCAATTATTCATTTGTCTCAGACATCATGTTGAACATGAGATATGGATCACGATCAATCTCATTTATTGTAACACCCAGAATCTGGAATACTAATTAAGGAAAGATAATAGGTAAACTGAAGGTCAACTCGTCGAGTCCAAGAGGGATAACTCGACAAGTAAGAATAAGATTGGACGCGAGTTGAGAAACCTACTCGACGAGTTGGGGAGGACCAACTCGATGAGTTAGTCTGGGTTTGGGAAACCCTAAATTCGGGGTTTTGCACCCTATTTAATCATCTTAATGTCCACATATCTGTGACAACCCGAAATTTTCACATGTACAAACCCTACAGTCAAGCACTTCAAATAAAAGTCAAATACATTTTTGATAATTGTTAGCTAGTTTAAAGTTCGTTTTGGGTGTTTTTAGTATTTATTCTTCAAACGAACGAATGAAAGGAAGTACTTTCTCGGGTCTTGGAGTAGCAAACCCACACTTAGCACCCTAATAAGGAGTTCATGGCCAAACTTTTGGAGTTTGGGCCGTAAACTCCCTTGTGGCCGTAAACTCATGCTTAAGGCATGATTTTACTCTTCATTCCTTCATTTTCCAACTTCTAACTCAAGAACTTCCAAGTTTTCTCTCAATTACCATAATCCATTTCTTCCAAATCTTCCAAGATGTAAGTGTTGCTTTGTTTGATTTGTGTTTATAACCTTTCATCTAGTTGTTATACTCCATTTCATCCATAAATCTTTCATGTTTACTTAGATCTTCAAGTATTCTTCAAAACACCAAGAACACACACTAGTGTTCTTGGGCCTTAAACACCCAATCAAGCTTCTAGATTGTAAGTACATTTATCCTAGCTTGTTATACACTTGAAATGAACTTGTTTACACCTAGAAAACACAATGAATCACAAGATCAAAGGTGTTTACGGCCAAGGAATGTTCTTGGGTCGTACACCCTAATAGCTGGGACAAAATGAGCTCTAGTCCCTTCCTTAGCCTTGGATACTAGTCTAGATCACTTCCTTGAAGTGTTTAGGACCTTAAACATCAAAAAGACCATGAACCCATACAGTTTATGGTCGTAAACCCATGAGGAATGGTCCATGGGCCGTAAACTCTGTAATGTTGTGCCAATGTGCCACTAATGACTTCCTAAGGCTTAGACTTGAAGTAAGGATGCTTCTTTATGACTTAGAGGGCCTTAAAACACAAAATGGTATCAATTACCATGAGTTTACGGCTGTAAACTCATAGGGGAAATGACCATAGGCCGTAAACTCCTTAAGGAGTGGTCCTTGGGCCATAAACTCAAATGCAATGCCATACAACCATTAGATCCAACCCTAATGTACTCCTAGCACTAGAATCAAAGTGTTGTCCGTGTTTTAGGGTGTCTTTATTTGATTAATTAGTTGTTAATTGACTAACTGGATACATATATGTGTTAATATATGTTAAATAGGATCCGTGTAGGTGTGCTCAAGTCTTCACTTGACACTTAGCAACCTATACCATCCGTTCATCCAAACCACTCACTGCAGGTGAGTTCATACCCCTTAATTAACCTTTATTATGTTTTTAAATGCTTTTATAGGGGGGGGGGGGGGAATACAAGTTGAGTTATACTAGTTATTACATCAATCACATGTGATTAATAACTAGCATACAAATGGATTTACTATGCTTTAAACTGTCTTGCCAACAAAACTACTTCACAATGATTGCCAAACACTTTTACATGTTAAACTCATTATAAAACTTAGTTTTGGTTTCTAAATATTTACTTTGAAAACTCTTTAAACTTATATATTGTTAAATCATGTCCAATACATATATGGTTATATAAGGTTTGAAGGACTTAGGACTGATAATACGCTCTATTTTCTGTTCCTTGTTTGGTTGTGGACTTAAAGTCCCCTATTGTTTGTCCGAGTGTCATTTGATCCTTAGTTATATATCATGTGTATATGTATAGACATAAAAGCTTTCTGTCTTATTTCAATACACTCAACTATACAAACGATCTTACTAGTAAACTATAATAGGTATAGTTTGGTGATATACTACTTACTACTTCTAATACAACGTAACATAAAATGAGTCAGTTCATACATGAGTCAATGCATACTGTAAACAATACACTACATTATACAACTGAACATACTATAATGAGAGTCAGAGAGAACATACACTAGTACATACTATTCATACACACTATATACTACACTAGAGAACTCACTATGATAAGGATCATGAATGACATACACTACTCTATTACATACACTATATACACACTATGCAATAAATATGAGGCGCTATTTCGGGGCACGACATTTCTGTCATGGCTCCTCTTGTATCCAGAGTCTCCTGAAGGGAGAGCGTGAATTCGTGTATAGATATATATTGGACTGACCGTCCTACACCTTGCTGCTAGCTACAGTGGGACCTGCAGGTCTTCGGGTGACGAATGTCATAACATCTCGACGTCTTCGAACGTTGTGTTCAGTAGGTCGATCAAGTATGGCTACAATTACATCACATTATACCTTAATTAAAAATTGGATTAAGGTAGTTAGTACAATAATAGTTATAATATTATTACACTAGAGTACTTCATCATTTCCCATTACATCTACCTTGTGATCTCCTCACATGAAAGGTAATGTAAAACTATATTTTTACTAATGATAGTCACGTTTGGGAAAAATACTCACTTTTAAAATGAACCAACATACAGTACACTTGATGCCTTGGTAGAAGGCTACTTTTAATGGAAAATATAGGATTTTCTAGGAGATACAAACAATCACTACAAACATTTTACACACTCTTACATTCAAACACTTACAAACATTTTCATACAAAACATGACACTAAATACTTATGAACTCACCAGCTTTAATGTTGATAAACTCTTTCAAAATAACTTGTATTCTCAGGTCATCAGTAGACAGGTACCGATGCCAGCTTTTGAGAAGATGGAGCATTTACAAGACTCATCTTTTATTTTGATTCATATTTTTGGTGTCTATAACTGTACAGAACACACTTGTATTAAAATACATTATTAATGCAATGGATGATGTTGTTTGCTTATTTACTATATTTCTGTGTTGTGATACTACACATGACGTCCTCCGCCCCAGAACGTTTCCGCCGTTCTTGGTTTTGGGGTGTGATAGATTGGTATTAGAGCATTGTTTATAGTGAATTGAGTATATCAACCCATAAAAGATATACTAACTATAAACACAATGGGATTAAAATACTCTGACCAAGAGTTTATACTTTTAAATAATAAAATATTTAACTAAGTATACATACCTGCATTCATACTAAAATCGGTGTCACTAGGACAGAACAAAAGTATTACGAATGTTGAATGTCATAAGTAGGCTTGGGGATGTATGGTCAGTTCTGGGAGTGGCATAGCCTGATCAACTATGCTGGTCCGATAAGTGATTAGCATATGCCCAGGAATGGTTGTGATATGGCAACAAATCTAAAAACTTACCAACACTACTATAATGAAAACATTAGAACAGAACATAAACCTAAAATACTATAGGAGTATTTTGTGTTACTATAATTACTTGTCTGAGAACTAAAAAGGTCTTCATTGATATGTCAATAGTTGCTAAGTGGATACGGTGAGGTTATGTGTATCAAGGATGTCATAGACTCATAATCTGTGATCTTTGCTTTACTGTATGTTCCTTGTTTGGTTGTGGGTTTAGAGTTAGGGTCACTTATTCGAAGGTCTATCTTGTTTTGAATACACATAACTAGTATGCACTATGGAAGTATTGAAGTAACTGATAAAGATTTTATTATAATTATCTAAAATAGTACGTCTTATACCCCTTTTCTCGTGTAGATATTCATGACTGGATTCCATCTTCCTGGCGACCCGTACTTCCCGAACCAAGGAAATGCTGGATGGCTTGACTATGAGCCGGGAGATGACCATCCAATCCCTTTAGATGATCACCTCGCAGAAAGCTTCTTAGATGGTTCCGACTCCGAGCCAGAAGTCAACAACCTACCCCAAGAGGGTCAAGCTCCAAATCTCAACCCCTGACCCGCGTTTCAAGGTTCCACACCCTTGTGGGCAACAAACTTGAATCGCTGGAGCGATGAACAGGGTCAACCTTTACCTAACAATGGGGACCGAAGCTTTTACAACATAAGCGAGGGTGGCTCATCTGACCAAGTCCTGACTATTATGGTCCACAGGAGTGCTCGGAATGTCGAACAAGGTCGAGCAGCCATCGACCGAATCATGGAGATTGATGCCAACTCTGGTGTCAACACGGTCCGCATTCACCGTCTTGAAGAAGATATGGAAAGTACCAGGAGAACCAATGAGACTCTTCAGCAATAGCTACCTACCTCCTGAGCTGAAGTCATAGAACTTCGATTTCGCCAGAGGGCTCATGAGCGACACCTTCAAGAAGTGGTTCGTCAAATGGCAGATCTGAGGGTTCGCCCGAGGAATTCCCATCTCCGTTAGAAGATGTTTAGTACATCTTTTCTTTTGACTTAAGGAATAGCCTTCCCTAATTATGCCCTAAGTGGCACTTTCCTGTAAAATATTACTATCTTTCCAAGTACTCTAACTAGGAATCTAAAAATTGTCAACCTTTTTCCCCTTATGGTATGATGTAAGACCTACTGTTAGGTCATTCTTCCCTGAACTTGTTACATCAATAATACTAGTAATATTGACAGTTATCTAATCTGTTGGAAAAATCTGAACTCTTGTGTTTCTCTACTCTTCTACCGTGCTTCTATTTCAAAAACATACACTCATTTAACTGTTGGACTATGGCGATTTAGCCCATGGATCACTCTCACTATGCTTACAATTGATTCTTACTATCATATTCACCTTCTAAACTTATAGTTGAATAATGCCTCCTCGCAAATCAATAAGGCATAATCCTCCACCTCCACCACCACCTCCTCCGCAATTCGATGCAGCAGCTCTAAATGCTGCAGTAGCTGCGGCTGTGGCAGCAACCATGGCACAATATCACTCTACTGATGCCAGCAGAGGTGGAACGCCTGTTAACTCTACTCAAGGTGAACTCCTTGTGCGCTCGAGGGAGTGCTCCTACAAGGACTTCACTAACTGTAATCCAAAGCCCTTCACAGGGACTGGCGGAGTCATTGCCCTCTCACAATGGTTCGAAAAGACAGATTCGATCTTCGAGATTTGCTCCTGCCCTGCTGCGAGTAAGGTCAAGTTTGCTGCTTGCACCTTTGAGGAGAAAGCCCTGACATGGTGGAACAACCATGTCAAGTCACTCACCCTTGTAGTGGCTAACGACATGGGCTGGGAAACTCTGAAAGACCTCATGATCGAGGAGTACTGCCCGAGGGGTGAAATACAGAAGTTGGAACAGGAGCTGTGGAGCCTAACCATGAAGGGCTCCGACATAGTTTCCTATACTGCCAGATTCAGCGAGCTGGTGGCCCTCTGTCCCAACATGGTTCCCACAGAGGGAAAGAAGATAGAGAGGTATATATGGGGGCTGTTGCCTCCGGTTCAGGGGAATGTTTTAGCTTCAAACCCCACTACCTTCGATAGTGCCAAGCGATTGGCACAACGTCTCATTGACCATGGGGTTCGTACCCCATTTGCAACAACAACCCTAGCCATCCCTGAACCTTCCAAACCCGCTGACAACAAGCGGAAGTTTTGGGATGACAAGAAGAAGCAGAAAGCTACAAAAAAGCAGCAGGTTGTGGCGGTTCATGCCGCGATAGCACCTACCGCTGCTGCCCCAGTGAAGCAGTACGCTGGAAACTTGCCTAAGTGCAACAAATGCAGCTTCCACCACAATGGACCCTGCCGAGAATTGTAGTGCTCCAACTGCAACAAGAAGGGACACACTGTCCGCTTCTATAAATCCCCGACAAGGCCAATCAACTAGGTCCCTGGTGCTGGTGTGACTCAGTCATGCTATGGATGTGGCGAAGTGGGCCACTATAAAAGGGACTGCCCAAAGGCAAGAAATGATGGTGCAGCAGGAAGAGTTCTGGGTATAGGCCACGGAGAAGCAGTTGCTGACCCTACCGTGGCGACTGGTACGTTTATCCTTGAAAACTCTTATGCATGCATACTATTTGATAGCGGAGCGGAGAGAAGTTTCGTAAATCAGAAATTTGCACGCTTACTTAAACAACAACCATGCGCGCTTAAGGAACCATTCACTGTTGAAATGGCTAATGCAAAGACTGACAGCACTAGTAACATATACGTAGGATGTACTCTAACTCTAGATAGTCATTCATTTCCTATCGACCTCATGTCGGTCTCGATTAAAAGTTTCGACGTCATCGTTGGCATGGATTGGTTGAGTCTTCATCTTGCCGACATCATGTGTTATGAAAAGGCTGTACACCTTAATCTTTCGTCTAATGAAACTCTTTTTATCTACGGCGACAAACCCGACACTAGCCTTAGCATCATCTCAAGTATTCAAGCTCATAAGTACCTACGAAAGGAGTATCGTGCATTCCTTGCACACATTTTTGATACGAGCAAAGAAACCAAAGACTTGAGAAACATCCCCGTAGTATGCAACTTTCCCGACATCTTTCCAGAAGAACTACCAGGGTTACCTCCGCAACGACAAGTCAAATTCAGAATCGATTTGGTTCCAGGAGCTACCCCGGTAGCCAAATCGCCCTATCACCTAGCACCAGCTGAGATGCAGGAACTATCCGGTCAACTTAACGAACTGCTCAGCAAGGGCTTTATTAGACCATGCTTCTCACCCTGGGGAGCATCGGTCTTATTCGTCAAGAAGAAAGACGGATCGTTTCGTATGTGCATCGACTATAGAGATCTCAACAAGCTAACGGTTAAAATCGTTACCCTTTGCCTCGCATAGATGATTTGTTTGACCAACTGCAAGGGGCGTCTTACTTCTCAAAGATTGATTTGAGGTCCAGGTATCACCAATTGCGAGTGTTAAAGGAGGATGTTCCGAAGACAGCCTTCCGAACTCATTACGGACACTACGAGTTCGTAGTGATGCCATTCGGATTGACGAATGCGCCCACAGTATTCATGGATCTAATGAATTGAGTATGTCGCCCTTACTTGGATCAGTTTGTCATCGTCTTCATCGATGACATAATTATCTACTCTCGAAGCGAGGAGGAACATAATGATCATTTGCAGTAAGTCCTAGGAACCCTACGAACAAAGAAGCTCTATGTGAAGGTCTCTAAATGCGAATTTTGGATCCGAAGGGTTGAGTTCTTAGGACACGTGGTTAGAGAAGAGGGAATCCACGTAGAACCTTCCAAAATTAAGGCCATTGAGAATTGGTCAGCATCGAAGACGCCTACCGAAATTCGTCAATTTCTATGCCTCGCTGGCTACTACCGCAGATTCATACAAAACTTCTCCTGAATTGCGAAACCTCTTACAACGTTGACCCAGAAGGGTGTGGCCTTTGACTGGGAAGAGAAACAAGAGAAGGCATTCCAAACGTTGAAACGAGCCTTGTGCACCGCACCAATACTATCCCTTCCCGAAGGAATAGAAGACTTCATAGTCTACTGCGATGCGTCAAATCAAGGACTCGGGTGTGTTCTGATGCAACGAGGTAAGGTCATCGCCTACGCCTCAAGGCAGATGAAGACACACGAAGTCAACTACACCACACACGATCTTGAGCTAGGAGCAGTTGTGTTTGCTCTAAAGATCTGGATACACTACCTGTATGGTACTAAAAGCACGATCTTTACAGACCAAAAAAGTGTAACAGCCCGAAATCTCAGGTATTATTAAATTATGTTTTTGGGTAATTTAAGAGGGGACTCGGCGAGTCGGAGCTTAGACTCGCCGAGTAGGATCGCAGACTTGGTCGCGGGATCGCGACTGGACTCGACGAGTCCAGGTATGGACTCGGCGAGTCGACGCTGTTCAGCAGAAACCCTAACCATTCGGTTTTGGGTCGTATATAACGCCTCTTAGGCCGTCATTTTCAGTCTTTTGGTCGATTGAGAAGAACCCTAATCGCTGTGGACGTCTAGAGCAGGAGAGAAAGCTTTTGGAACTTGGAGGAATTGGTTAGGCAAGAAGAAGAGGGATTTGGCCAAAGGAATATCAAGGAGGATCGAGTCCTGAGATTTGGGGGACACAGAGAGTGCGTTTTCAGGTAATACTCGGACCAATTCTGTTATTTTGATGTGTATGTGAGTTTAGGGTTTATGAAACCCATTTAGTGATTAGATGGGTTATTATGTTTTACCCAAACGTTTATACCCCAGTAATAAGATGTTTAGAAGTCCAGAAAGTCCCATGATTGTATATCTCGGGACCATACGTAATTGAGGAGGCGGTTGCTCGTCTGCATGGCATGGACTCGCCGAGTTGTTCTTCAGACTCGGCGAGTAGCTTGAAGATTTACTGGGACTCGCCGAGTTGTTCTTCAGACTCGGCGAGTGGAGTCGGGGTGGCCCCGCGATTCTTCCAGGAGTAACTCGTCGGGTCGAGGAGGGTACTCGACGAGTAGATAAGGAATCTCAGAAAGTTGGAAGACGTCTAGACTCGCCGAGTCGCCATGGTACTCGCCGAGTCCGGTCGAGTTGACAGTTGACCGTTGACCAGAGTTGACCTAAGTCTGACTTCTTAGGGATAGTCACACTTAGAAGATATAAGTATTAATGAGATATGTAATGTTATAGGGAGGTTGTAGCTCGTCGGTTGTGCACGAGTCATTTCGGGATTTGCTAGCGTTCAGCTTCTACGAGGTGAGTCTTCTCACTATACTGTACCCGGAAGGGTTTGACTGTGTGACCGGAAGGTCGGATATGTTATGTGATATGTATGCTATATGTGGTAAGTTAATTGTTATATGTGCTATGTGTGATATGTGGGCCGGAAGGCAATATGTTATGGGCCGGAAGGCGATTATGTTATGGGCCGGAAGGCGATGTATTGAGGACCAGAAGGTCAGGGCCTGGAAAGGCGTATGTGCGTAAGTGTATATTGGGCAACTCACTAAGCATTTATGCTTACAGTTGTTGTGCATGTATTTCAGGTACTAGCGAGGACCGTGGGAAGGCGCCGGCATGATCGATACACACTGAAGATTGTCTTTATGATCTTGGGATTTTGAATAATTGTATTTAACAGAATAATTAAACTATTTATGCCTTGTTTAAAATGGAAACAATTATGTTTTTTAAAAATGAAAAATTTGTTTGAAAAATTTGAGTTGTTACAATTGGTATCAGAGCCTTGGTTTGAGGGATTCGGGTGCACCTTAGGGGGTAACTGAACTCAAACCGAGGATTTGAGGAAGCTTTTCAAATAAAGGCATAAACTTTTGTAAATGGTTTTGTGGTAAGCAAGAAAGAAGCAGTGTGTACGATCAGTCAGCGCCCGAACGGTAAAGATCCCCAAAATACCTTACAATATTATATGATATGAATTGTTATGCATGCTAGAAGACTAGGTATTCATGATAGGACTAGAGTGGCCCGATTTGTGATGCCTTAGTCTAGGGAAGTTGCCTATATGAGATGCTTTGCTAGTATGCGGGTAGATAGAGCATATCAGAAGTAGAGTACTCACTATCCGGAGTTTGGGGAGGAGGACTTGGGATGAACACTGATGCGGTGTGGTCGGTAGTATTGGGCCCGTACTACTGAGGACACCGGGTCAGTGGGAGGCCCAAGTAAGAATCCCTGGATATCTGGGACTGATTAGGGTTGCGTATCGAGTACGATTATACTCGGTAGAATCTCTGATAGTTTTATGTTGTATTTCAGAGATATCATGGTTAGACCGCGTCACGGAGCAGGTACGAGCGGTGTGAGTGACGAGGATATTCGTCAGATGATCCACGAGGAGGTGGCGGCGGCGATCCGGGCTGAGATCCCGGAGATGTTTGGGTCTATCAAGACCACCCTGATGGAGACGTTCGACGAGCGGTATGCCGCATTGACTGAGGCTGCAACCGCTGCAGCTACCGCAGCTGTGGCCGCTGCTAGGCCACAGGGGGGTGATTCATTGCTGTTCCGAGAGTTCAGCAACACGAAGCCACCAGAGTTCGATGGGACGCAGGATCCGATTGCTGCGATGAGGTGGATCGCAGATATAGAGGGGTGCTTCTACACTTGTTCATGCCCGGAGCACCTGAGGGTACGGTTCGCTTTGAACCAGCTCCGTCTGGGAGCAAAGGACTGGTGGAAGTTCGTGACAGCGAACTTCACTTTGGCAGAGACTACGGCAGTGACATGGGAGGGGTTCACTACCATGTTCAGGGATGAGTACGTTCCCCCGGTGGAGCGGGAACGATTGGTTCAGGAGTTCTTAACCCTCAAGCAGGGTACTGATTCGGTGGCGGCGATCACGCGGAAGTTCCATGAGAGGGCGATGTTTTGCCCCGAGCTGGTGGCCACAGAGCAGGCTCGGATGAGCCGGTACTTGGGTGTTCTGAGGAGGGAGATCCGGGAGTTTGTGTCAAACTCCACTTACCATACTTTTACCGAGCTTCAGGCGAATGCCAGGAAGCGTGAGATCGAGTTAGAGACTCAGGCCAGGGAGGAGGCCGAGTCTCAGCAGGCAGACCGGCGGCCGGCTCAGTCTCAGCCGGCAGCCAAGCGGATCAAGTCCGCCGATTCGAGGACGGGAGGTTCGAAGAACCGCACTTGCGTAAAGTGCGGCAAGGGTCACGATGGGGCGTGTCGTGCCGGTGCTTGCTACAAGTGCGGCAAGGAGGGGCACATTGCTAGGGAGTGCCCCAAGGGGTTTACGGTTTGCTTCCATTGCAACCAGACCGGCCATCGGAAGGCCGAGTGTCCGCAGCTTCGTCAGGGACCTGCACCTGTTGCCAGGACTACTGAGACTCGACCGGTGAAGGTCGAGGCCCCGAGGGCTCGTGGGAGAGCCTTTCAGCTGACTGCGGAGGAGGTCCGCGCTGCGCCCGATGTTGTGGCAAGTATGTTGTAATTCGTGTAATTATTTTAATGTCGATATGTTATGCTTATGTTATTATGCGCGTAGGTACTTTCCTTGTGAACTCTGTGCCTGCCTTAGTGTTATTTGACTCGGGTGCGAGTAGGTCCTTTGTGTCCTTAGCCTTTAGTCAGCAGATCGGCGTTAGTCGTGAGTCGTTGAGTCGACCTTTGAGAGTTTCTATAGCTGACGAGAAAGTGATTCGTGCGACGGAGGTTCTTCGGGGATGTGTACTAGAGATTTTCGGGGTTGAATTCCCGATTGACCTGATTCCTATTGCGATGGGGGATGTCTGTGTTATCGTGGGCATGGACTGGTTGAGCCGATTCGGCGCTGTCATCGACTGCGAGCGTCAGTTGGTGACCATACGAGACCATAGTGGGGAAGTTCTTTCGGTGTACGGTGAGGGTACCCGTTCAGGATCAGCTTTTTGTTCGGCCGCTAGGGCGAGGCAGTGTCTACAGCAGGGCTGTAAGGGTTTTGTGGCGTATGTGATGGATACGCGGGAGGTTTCCGAGAGACCGAAGTCAGTTAAGGAGGTCCCTGTGGTGCGTGAGTTTTCAGATGTTTTTCCCGAGGAACTGCCGGGAGTACCTCCTGTGAGGCAAGTAGAGTTTGGTATCGATCTGGTTCCGGGGGCCGCGCCTATTGCTAAAGTGCCCTATCGTCTTGCACCTCCAGAGATGCAAGAGTTGTCCTCGCAACTCCAGGAGTTGCTGGGAAAGGGATTCATTCGGCCGAGCAGCTCGCCATGGGGAGCACCTATTCTGTTCGTCAAGAAGAAGGATGGTTCACACCGTATGTGCATTGATTACCGGGAGTTGAACAAGCTAACGGTCAAGAACCGTTACCCGTTGCCGAGGATCGATGATTTATTCGATCAGTTGCAGGGAGCATCTTGGTTTTCCAAGATCGATCTGAGATCAGGATACCATCAGGTGAGGGTACGGGAAGAGGACGTCCAGAAGACAGCGTTTAGGACGCGATATGGGCATTATGAGTTTGTGGTGATGCCTTTTGGACTCACCAATGCCCCGGCTGTGTTCATGGACCTCATGAACAGGGTATGCAGGCCGATGTTGGATCGGTCAGTGATTGTATTTATCGACGACATTCTGGTGTATTCGAGATCTAGGGAGCAGCATGAGGAGCATTTGAGGGAGGTCCTTGAGGTATTGAGGTCGGAGAAGCTTTATGCAAAGTTCTCCAAATGTGACTTCTGGTTGCGGGAGGTCCAGTTTCTAGGACATGTGGTTAATCAGAAAGGGATATTAGTCGATCCGGCCAAGGTTGAGGCGGTGATGAGTTGGGAGGTGCCGAAGTCACCCTCTGAGATCAGGAGTTTCCTTGGGTTGGCAGGGTATTATCGGAGATTTATCAAGGATTTCTCCAAGATCGCAGTGCCACTCACCAGATTGACCCGGAAGGGTGTTGCATTCTCATGGGGGCCCGAGCAGCAGACCTCCTTTGAGACACTTCGCCAGAGATTGTGCGAAGCCCCGGTATTAGCCCTCCCAGAAGGGATGGAAGACTTTGTGGTATATTGCGACGCGTCGATTTCGGGACTGGGTGCAGTGTTGATGCAGAGGGGTCATGTGATAGCTTATGCGTCGAGGCAGCTGAAGCCTCATGAGGCGAGATATCCCACGCATGATTTGGAGTTGGGGGCAGTAGTGTTCGCTCTCAAAATTTGGCGTCACTACTTGTATGGGGTTCGATGTACGATATACACGGACCATAAGAGTTTGAAGTATTTGATGGATCAACCCAACCTAAATATGCGTCAGAGGAGATGGTTGGATGTGGTCAAGGACTATGATTGTGAGATCCTGTACCACCCAGGCAAGGCTAATGTGGTAGCCGATGCATTGAGCCGCAGGGCGGAGAGCACTCCATTGCGAGATGTATGTTTAAGACTGACTGTGATGACTCCAGTATTGGACGCTATTCGTGGGGCCCAGGCAGAGGCTGTGCGACCAGAAATGCAGAAGAAAGAGCGGGTTGTGGGGTTAATCTCAGAGTTTGTCAGGGATAGTCGAGGCCTTATGACGTTTCAGGGTCGGATTTGGGTACCGTTCGTGGGCGGTACGCGTATTACGTTGATGGAAGAGGCTCATAGATCGAAATTCTCGATCCACCCCGGTGCTACAAAGATGTATTTGGATTTAAGGAAGGAATATTGGTGGCCCTGTATGAAGAGGGACGTAGCATGGTTCGTTGAGAGGTGCTTGACCTGCCGTAGGGTTAAGGCCGAACACCAGAGACCGCATGGCAAGTTGCAGCCATTGGAGATCCCCGAGTGGAAGTGGGAACAGATCACTATGGATTTTATCACCAAATTGCCAAGGACTGCTAGGGGAGTTGACGCAATTTGGGTGATTGTGGATAGGTTGACGAAGAGTGCACACTTCCTTGCCATCAGTGAGAGTTCTTCAGCGGAAAAGTTGGCGGAGATATACGTGAAAGAGGTGGTGTCTCGGCACGGGGTGCCGATCTCGATTGTGTCAGACCGCGATGTGCGCTTCACTTCCAGGTTCTGGAAGAAATTCCATGAGGAGCTGGGTACTAAATTGCATTTTAGTACCGCATACCATCCCCAGACAGACGGTCAGAGCGAGCGGACAATTCAGACGCTGGAGGACATGCTCCGGGCGTGTGTGTTAGACTTCGGGGGTAGTTGGGATGCGTATTTGCCATTGGCAGAGTTTTCCTACAACAACAGCCACCATTCGAGCATTGGTATGCCACCTTTCGAGCTGTTGTATGGTAGGAGGTGTCGGACTCCCATTTGTTGGGGAGAGGTGGGACAAAGAGTGCTGGGCAGCACGGAGATCGTGCTACAGACGACAGAGCAGATCCAGCAAGTGAGACAAAGGTTATTGACGGCCCAGAGCCGACAGAAGAGTTATGCAGACAGGCGCCGAACCGAGCTTGAATTTCAGGTCGGCGACTTCGTTCTCCTGAAGGTCTCTCCTTGGAAAGGAGTGATTCGATTCAGGAAGAGGGGCAAATTGGGGCCCCGGTATATTGGGCCATTTCGTGTGATTGCAAGGATAGGCCGGGTAGCCTATCGGTTGGAATTGCCAGCAGATTTGGGTTAGATCCATGACACTTTTCATGTGTCGCAGCTGAGGAAGTGCATAGCCGATGAGTCGGCAGTGGTTCCATTGGAGGATATTCAGGTGGATGTGAGCCTGAATTACGCGGAGAGACCAGTGGCTATCAGGGATCGGAAGATCAAGGTTCTGAGGAACAAGGAGGTACCTTTGGTGTTGGTTCAATGGCAACACCGTAAGGGATCGGAAATGACTTGGGAGCCGGAACGTGAGATGCAGGAGCAACATCCGGAACTATTTTCAGAATGAGACTTCGAGGGCGAAGTCTAATCCTAGTGGGGGAGAGTTGTAACAGCCCGAAATCTCAGGTATTATTAAATTATGTTTTTGGGTAATTTAAGAGGGGACTCGGCGAGTCGGAGCTTAGACTCGCCGAGTAGGATCGCAGACTTGGTCGCGGGATCGCGACTGGACTCGACGAGTCCAGGTATGGACTCGGCGAGTCGACGCTGTTCAGCAGAAACCCTAACCATTCGGTTTTGGGTCGTATATAACGCCTCTTAGGCCGTCATTTTCAGTCTTT
The DNA here is from genome assembly GCF_002870075.4 of Lactuca sativa. NCBI lineage: Eukaryota > Viridiplantae > Streptophyta > Magnoliopsida > Asterales > Asteraceae > Lactuca > Lactuca sativa. The sequence goes on along the minus strand of NC_056631.2, from coordinate 223,681,772 downwards.
TGGTCGATTGAGAAGAACCCTAATCGCTGTGGACGTCTAGAGCAGGAGAGAAAGCTTTTGGAACTTGGAGGAATTGGTTAGGCAAGAAGAAGAGGGATTTGGCCAAAGGAATATCAAGGAGGATCGAGTCCTGAGATTTGGGGGACACAGAGAGTGCGTTTTCAGGTAATACTCGGACCAATTCTGTTATTTTGATGTGTATGTGAGTTTAGGGTTTATGAAACCCATTTAGTGATTAGATGGGTTATTATGTTTTACCCAAACGTTTATACCCCAGTAATAAGATGTTTAGAAGTCCAGAAAGTCCCATGATTGTATATCTCGGGACCATACGTAATTGAGGAGGCGGTTGCTCGTCTGCATGGCATGGACTCGCCGAGTTGTTCTTCAGACTCGGCGAGTAGCTTGAAGATTTACTGGGACTCGCCGAGTTGTTCTTCAGACTCGGCGAGTGGAGTCGGGGTGGCCCCGCGATTCTTCCAGGAGTAACTCGTCGGGTCGAGGAGGGTACTCGACGAGTAGATAAGGAATCTCAGAAAGTTGGAAGACGTCTAGACTCGCCGAGTCGCCATGGTACTCGCCGAGTCCGGTCGAGTTGACAGTTGACCGTTGACCAGAGTTGACCTAAGTCTGACTTCTTAGGGATAGTCACACTTAGAAGATATAAGTATTAACGAGATATGTAATGTTATAGGGAGGTTGTAGCTCGTCGGTTGTGCACGAGTCATTTCGGGATTTGCTAGCGTTCAGCTTCTACGAGGTGAGTCTTCTCACTATACTGTACCCGGAAGGGTTTGACTGTGTGACCGGAAGGTCGGATATGTTATGTGATATGTATGCTATATGTGGTAAGTTAATTGTTATATGTGCTATGTGTGATATGTGGGCCGGAAGGCAATATGTTATGGGCCAGAAGGCGATTATGTTATGGGCCGGAAGGCGATGTATTGAGGACCGGAAGGTCAGGGCCTGGAAAGGCGTATGTGCGTAAGTGTATATTGGGGAACTCACTAAGCATTTATGCTTACAGTTGTTGTGCATGTATTTCAGGTACTAGCGAGGACCGTGGGAAGGCGCCGGCATGATCGATACACACTGAAGATTGTCTTTATGATCTTGGGATTTTGAATAATTGTATTTAACAGAATAATTAAACTATTTATGCCTTGTTTAAAATGGAAACAATTATGTTTTTTAAAAATGAAAAATTTGTTTGAAAAATTTGAGTTGTTACAAAAAGCCTACAACACATATTCAACCAGAAGGAACTCAATATGAGACAACGAAGGTGGGTCGAGCTACTCAATGACTACAAATGCGAAATTTGTTATCATCTGGGTAAAGGCAATGTAGTAGCAGACGCCCTAAGTCGGAAAGAATATTCTGTTCGAAGAGTCAGATCACTGACTATGACTATCCATTCGCATCTGTCCACACAAATTAAGGAGGCTCAACTCGAAGCATTGAAACCTGAAAATTTGGCGGGTGAATCCCTGCGGGGGATGGAGAAGAATCTGGTAGTCAAGGGTGGCGGAGCCTTATTTCTCATGGACCGGATCTGGACACCGAAACACGGTGGCTTCAGAGACTTGGTCATGACCGAGGCACACAACACTCGATATTCCGTCCACCCGGGTTCGGATAAGATGTATCTGGATCTTAAAAAGATTTACTGGTGGCCTAACATGAAATCAGAGATTGCTACCTTCGTGAGTAAATGTCTTACTTGCGCAAAGGTTAAGGTTGAATACCAGAAGCCATCAGGCTTACTTCAACAACCAGAGATACCAGAGTGGAAATGGGAGCAGATTACTATGGACTTTATAACCATGTTGCCCAAGACAACGGGTGGACTTGATACCATTTGGGTCATCGTCGATAGGTTGACCAATCCACGCATTTCCTACAAATCAAAGAGACTGACAAAATGGAGAAGCTTACAAGAACTTACATTAGGGAAATCGTATGACTGCATGGTGTCCCTATATCCATTATCTCCGATAGATATAGTAGGTTCACTTCAAGGTTCTGGCAGTCGCTATAAAGTTCCCTAGGGACGAGGCTGGACATGAGTACAACCTACCATCCACAGACCGACGGACAAAGTGAGAGGACTATCTAAACACTGGAAGATATGCTGAGATCCTGTGTGATTGATTTTGGGAAGGCATGGGATACTTACTTGCCCCTTGTCAAAATTTCCTACAACAATAGTTATCACACGAGCATAAAGGCTACTCCATTTGAAGCCCTCTATGGCCGAAAGTGTAGATCCCCTCTATGCTGGGCTGAGGTGGGTGACACACAGTTAGCTAAAGGACAAGTTCCTGATAGCACTCTCACAGGTCCGGAGATCATTCGGGAAACGACAAAGAAGATCGTTCAGATCTGTGAATGATTGAAAGCCTCTAGAGACCGACAGAAAAGCTACGCTGACAAACGAAGAAAACCTTTCGAATTCCAGGTGGGAGACCGCGTTCTTTTGAAAGTATCACCCTGGAAGGGCTTAATACACGTCGGAAAGCGTGGGAAGCTAAATCCAAGAAACATAGGGCCTTTCGAGATTCTTGCCCGACTCGGCATTATACCTTACTGTGACAACCCAAAATATTCCATTCGGTACACTCAAACAGTTCATTAAAAGTCAAACTCATTTCTGCTATCTTTTAGCAAAATTAGGAGTTTATTTGAGCGTTCTGAGCCTTGTACACTTAAGGGATAAGTGTCGGGGTTAATCTGCTGAAACTATAGCACAAACTTCGAGCCTTAAACACATTGATCAGGAGTTCATGGCCACCACATGGGAGTTTACGGCCGTAAACTCCATGTGGGCCGTAAACTCCATCTTATATGATGATATGTTGGCCATTATTTCATTGTTTCATTTCCCTTGGCTGATTTCCTCCCAAATCCTCTCAAGTATCATCCCGATCTTCGTCCCCGATCTTCAAATCTCGTAAGCTTATTGTCTTAACTAGTTGATATCTTGCATGAACTAGTAATCTTACATGATTTCATCCGTGAAATCATTCCATTTTGTAGATCTTCAAGTTTCACCAAGAACACACACTAGTGTTCTTGGCCAAAACCGACCATTCAAGCTCCTAGATCGTAAGTACTCTTGATCCAACTCATTATACACTAGGTTCATCATGTTTAAGACTTAGAAAGCATAAGAAATCATATGATTCAAGGAGTTTACGGCCAAGACATGTTCTTGGGCCGTAAACCCCTTTTAAGGGTGCAAATGACACCATAACACTTTAGTGAGCCTTGGATATTAGCATAAAACCTTACACCATTGAACTAAGGACTTCATTGCACGAAATGGTACTTCTTACCATGAGTTTACAGCCGTAAACTCATGGGGAAGTGGTCCCAGGGCCGAAAACACCATACAAGGTCATTTTAGGACCTTAAACCCACCCAAACACTTGTTTAAGCTTTGGAGCACTTAAGCAATTAAGTCTTTATAGTTTTAAGCCCCATTTGGTGACCCAATTGAGATTTTACGGCCAGGAGTAAACTCCCTTGGGCCGTAAACTCCTTATGGTGTGGTCCCTTGACCATAAACTCCCGTATAAGGCCTTGCACTCCTTTGTTGCAACCCGATGGCCTCCTAGCACGTGACCAAAGTGTTTTCCTTGCAATAGGATGTTTATACATGTTTAATTAGTGTTATAATCACTAATTGTTTATATACATATGCCTTCATATGTAATTAGGATCATTGTGTGTGTCTAAGTTTTCACTTGACACCAAGCACTTGTCCGACACTTCCTTCCGATCCGCTCATTGCAGGTGAGTTCATACCCCTTGAATTAACCTTTTAAATGTTTTTAAATGCTTTTATGGGGGAGGGGAATACAAGTTAAGTCATGCTAGTTATTATATCAATAACATGTGATTAAGAACCAACATACCACTGGATTTACTACACTTGTAGCTGTTTTATCAAACAGATTACTTCAGATAGCTTTCTAAAACATTTTTACTTATTTAAAACTCTTTATTAAACTATATTATGTTATGTATGTTTCCTTTCAAACTTAGTTATACTTTGTTATCAAAAGAATTTCTTTCGAAATGCTTTATAAAATGACATCAAGTCATTATTATTTATTTTATTGTTCAAAACCCTTAAATGTTTTACAAAACTTCTTTTATACTTTTAAATTGTTAAAAGCATGCATGTATATGTATAGTTATATAAGTAATGCTTGAAGGACTTAGGAAGGCTAACCCGCTTTATTTCCTTTTCCTCGTTGGGATGTGGTCTGGTGGGTATCGGTTATCCGTCCGAAGGTCGTTCAACTATTAGTTATATATCATGTATACATATATAGACATAAAAGTACCCTCAGTCAGTTCAGTACCTTTGGCTAGCAAAGGTATACCTTCGTTATACTTGTACCTTACTAGTAACTATTATAGGTATAGTTAGGAGATACTACTTACCATTCCAAGTACAAGGAATACAATAGAGTCAGTTCATTCATGAGTCTATACTAAATGCTATATGAAGAGATACACTTACATGGATACACTTACTTGGATACACTTACATGGATACTTTTACATAGATACCTTGTTAAAAGCATGCATGTATATGTATAGTTATATAAGTAAAGTTTAAAGGACTTAGGAAGGCTAACCCGCTTTATTTCCTTTTCCTCGTTGGGATGTGGTCTGGTGGGTATCGGGTATCCGTACGAAGGTCGTTTAGATATTTATTTATATATCATGTGTACATATACGTACATAATACTTCTAATCAGTTAGTTCGGTACCTTTGGGTAGCAAAGGTATACGTTCATATATCCCTAGTAAGCTATTATAGGTATAGTTTGGGCTTATATATGATTTGGGAATAAATATGGATTTTGACCTAGCGATTCGTTGCAGAAGTCACCTTTAGTTCCAAACGTAGAATAGGGACTACCAATCATATTATTACTTACTTACAGCGAGTCTCGTGAGAAGACTACTTACTTACAGCGGGTCTCGTGAGAAGACTACTTACTTACAGCGGGTCTCGTGAGAAGACTACTTACTTACAGCGGGTCTCGTGAGAAGACTACTTACTTGCTTACTTTCTTTCACTTAAGTCTTGGTAGAAGACTACTTTCAAAACAGTCTAGTTTTGGTAGAAGACTACCTTGTTATACTAGTAGGAAATATGAGATTTTCTAGGAAATTCAAATGTTTACACTTTTACTTATAAGACTTTTCATTAATACTTATATAAATAACGACATTAAATACTTATGAATTCACCATCTTTGTAACATCCGGATTCCCAAGTATGATATTGTATTCCTTATTTTTTTGGAAGTTGTGAGGAGACTCGGCGAGTTGGGGTTGAAACTCGCCGAGTCTGGTCGCGGATTCGTATCCGGGTTCACAGCCGGACTCGGCGAGTTCATGAGTGGACTCGGTGAGTCCATGCTGTTTAATGAAACCCTAATTTCCTGGGTTTGGGACCTATTTAAAGGCCCTTAGGGCCGTCATTTGCGGCTACCAAACCCTAGAGAGAAACCCTAAGAGATATAGAGTGTTTGTGAGGAAGGAGAGGCCATTCTTGATCCTTTTGTTGGTGTATTTGCAAGAAGGAAGTGTCCAAGGCAAGAGGAGGCTAAAGGAGGTGCGATTTTGGTGACTTCTGAGTTCATAGAGATCATATTGAGGTATTTGCTCGGACCTTCTTCAGTTTTGGTGTTGATTCTTAGAGTTAGGTTTTTCTAGCCCCTTTAGAGGATGGATATGTGGAGCAATTGGTCCCTTCTCGAGTCTATGCTTTGGATCTAGACCCAAAGAGGTACAGAGACCTTAACCCTTGGAGCTTTATGAGTTATTTTGGGATCCATGAGCTTGGGATGTCATTTTTGGGGCTAAATCACCAAGTTAGACCATTTAGATGTTACATAAGTGTCAAGGTCTGAACTTTACGTGATTATCATGCTTGGGAAGGCCAAATCTATGAATTTAAGGAACAGATCTGACCTCAGGAGGCCTATGGAGTTTGTGCATGGCATGAACTCGCCGAGTCCGAAGAGCAGACTCGACAAGTAGGATGAGGGTTTCCCGTACATAACTCAGTGAGTAGACTTACCGACTTGGGGAAATAACTCGGTGAGTCAGGGAGAGTTAGGGGACTGGAGTTCAAGGCGGAACCCGTCGAGTTGTTCTTGAGACTCGACGAGTTGAGTTGGGGTGGCCCCACGATTCATGCCAGGTGTAACTCGTCGAGTAAGGGGAAGGACTCGACGTGCCGAGAGAGGGACTAAGAGAGTCAGTGGACACGTGTAGACTCACCGAGTCGCCCAAGTGCACTCGACGAGTCGGGTCAAAGTTTGACCATTGACTTTTGTTGACTTTTAGGGTTTGGTCAACAGTGAGGCCTTTAAGCCAAGAGAGGGGTGAAATGGTCTTTTACCCTTCTAAGGGTGTTAAGAAAGGTTTGAGTATAGTTATATTTATGAGAGTATTTACTTTATGTGATTAGGCGGAGGCTAGATCACATTTCTACCGAGTCAAAGACTTACCGAGACACCTGAGGTGAGTCTTCTCACTATACATTACCTAGAGTGGTATTATGTGCTGAACAGAGGGTCTTATGTGTTACGTATGAGATTATGTGCTATGTGATATATGTATGTTATATGATGTTATAGACCGGACCGGAGGGTCCAATGAGCTATGACCGGACCGGAGGGTCCAACGAGCTATGACCGGACCAGAGGGTCCAACGAGCTACGGGACTGGAGGGTCCCGCTGAGACACATCGACCGGAGGGTCGTATTATAGCTTCGAGTGGTGTATGTGTTGTATGCGGTATTTTGGGGAACTCACTAAGCATTTATGCTTACAGTTGTTGTGTTATGTGTTTCAGGTACTAGCGAGGACCGTGGGAAGGCACCGGCGTGACTCGTACACACTAGAGAGAGAGTTTGACTTTATGATCTTGGGATATGTTATGTTTCAAAAACTAATATTGGGAATATTTGAGAATGTTTTTATATGAACTTGGTTAATGAAAAATGAAAAATTTGTTTAGAAATTTACGTTGTTACAAGTTGGTATCAGAGCCTTGGTTTGAGGGATTCGGATGCATCTTCGGGCGTATCTGAACTCATACTAAGGATTCGAGGAAAATTTTTGATAATGAAGTAAAATTTTTGAAAAGAGTAAAAAGAGTTTTGAGACAAACAGAGCAGAGCCATGTGTATGATCAGCCAGCGCCCGAATGGTGATGACTTACATTATATGTTATGAGATATGCTATGTTACATTATGCATGCTAGAGTAGGCTAGGTATTCATATTAGGACTAGAGTGACCTGATTTGTGATGCCTTAGCCTAGGAGATTTCTGCTGCTGAGATGCTTTGAGAGCGAGTAGATAGCAGTTAAGAGCTCATGAGAGGTCAATCGGAGGGTAGCCAATGCATAATGAGAGTAGAGTACTTGTAATCCAGGATCCAAGGAGGAGGACTTGGAGTGAATGCTGATGCAATGTGGTCAGTAGTATTGGGCCCGTACTACTGAAGACACCGGATTAGTGGGCATTCCAAGTAAGAATCTTTTGGACAACGGAGGACAAGTAGGGTTGCATCATCGAGTATGAGTATGATCGATCGAGTCTCTGATATTTGTTGTTGTATTTCAGAGGCATCATGGTTGGGACTCGACACACACCTGAGAGCAGTGGTGTCAGCGACGAGGAGATCTGTTGATGGATTCATGAGTAGATGGCTGCTGCCATCCGGGCTGAGATTCCTGAGATGTTTGGGGACATCAAGACCACATTGATTGAGACCTTTGATTAGCGATGTGCAGCATTGACCGAGGCTGCTGTAGCTGCTGCCAGACCTCAGGGAGGTGACTCGTTGTTGTTTCGGGAGTTCAGCAACACGAAGCCACCAGAGTTCGATGGGACGCAGGACCCGATTGCTGCGATGAGATGGATCTCTGACATCGAGGGATGTTTCTATACGTGTTCTTGTCCAGGGCACTTAAGGGTACGGTTCGCTCTGAACCAGCTCTGCTTAGGAGCGAAGGATTGGTGGAAGTTCGTGATGGCGAACTTCACTTTGGCAGAGATTTCTGAGGTGACCTGGGAGATGTTCACCGCTATGTTCAGAGACGAGTATGTTCCTTTGGTGGAGAGGGAACGATTGATTTAGAAGTTCTTGACCCTCAAGCAAGGTACTGATTTTGTGGCAGTGATCACCAGGAAGTTTCATGAGAGGGCGATGTTTTGCCCTGAGCAGGTGTCTTCTAAGCATGCTCATATGAGCCGTTATCTGAGTATTCTGAGGAGAGATATTTGGGAGTTCGTGGTGAACTCGACTTACCGGACATTTTTTGAGCTCCAGGCAAATGCCCAGAAGAGGGAGATTAAGTTGGAGACTCAGGCTAGGGAGGAGGCCGAGTCACAGAGGGCGGATCGGCGACCGACTCAGTCTCAACCGGCAGCCAAACGGGCTAGACCCGCTGATTCGAGATCTGGAGGCGCGAAGGGCCGCACTTGTGGGAAGTGCGGCAAGAGTCACGAGGGGTCGTGCAGGGCTGGAGTATGTTACAAGTGTGGGAAGGAGGGGCATATCATGAGGGATTGCCCCAAGGGATTTTCGGTTTGCTTTCATTGCAACCAGACCGGCCATCGGAAGGCCGAGTGCCCTCAACTACTTCAGGGATCAGCGCAGGGATCTGCACCTGCTTCTTGGGCTACCGAGGTTCGGCCGGTGAAGGCCAAGGCACCGAAGGCTCGTGGGAGAATATTCCAGTTGACTGCGGAGGAGGTCCGTGCGGCGCCTGACGTTGTGGATGGTATGTATTCTATATTCATCTTTTACTTGAGTTGAGTTATTATGCTTATATGATGATGTGCGTAGGTACTTTTCTTGTGAGTTCTGTGCCTGCTTTGGTATTATTTGACTCGGGTGCGAGTCGGTTGTTTGTTTCCATAGCATTTAGTCAGCACATTAGTATCCGTCGGGAGGCATTGGATCGGCCTCTACGAGTTTCCATAGCTGATGAGCGAGCAGTGTATGCTTCTGATATGATTCAAGGATGTGTCCTTGAGATCTTCGGTGTGGAGTTTCCGATAGATCTGGTTCCGATTGCGATAGGGGATGTGTGTGTTATAGTGGTTATGGATTGGTTGAGACAGTATGGAGCCATGATAGATTGCGAGCGTCAATTGGTGACGATTCGAGACCCTAGTGGGGGAGTTCTTACGGTGTACGGCGAGGGTACACGTGCTGGGTCAACATTTTGTTCGGCCACCAGAGCGAGACAGAGTCTACAGCAGGGTTGTAGGGGATTTGTGGCATATGTGATGGATGCGAGGTTTGATTTAGAGAGACCGAGGTCAGTTGATGAGGTCCCGATAGTGCGTGAGTTTCTGGATGTGTTTCCTGAGGAGTTGTCTGGTGTGCCTTCGGAGAGGCAAGTAGAGTTTGATATTGAATTGGTTCCGGGAGCTGCGCCTATCGCCAAGGTGCCTTATCACCTTGCGCCTCCAGAGATGCAGGAGTTATCCTCACAGCTCTAGGAGCTACTGGGGAAGGGGTTTATTCGGCCGAGCAGTTCCCCATGGGGGGCGCCTATTCTTTTTGTCAAGAAGAAGGATGGTTCACACCGGATGTGCATTGATTACCGGGAGTTGAACAAGCTAACGGTCAAGAACCGTTACCCCTTACCGAGGATCGACGATTTGTTCGATCAGTTGTAGGGAGCATCTTGGTTCTCCAAGATCGATTTGAGGTCTGGGTATCATCAGGTGAGGGTGCGAGATGAGGACGTCCAGAAGACAACATTCCGGACTCGTTTATGGGCATTACGAGTTCGTGGTGATCCCTTTCGGACTCACCAACGCACCGGCGGTGTTCATGGATCTCATGAACAGAGTGTGCAGATCGATGTTGGATCACTCGGTGATCGTGTTCATCGACGGCACATTGGTGTATTCGAGATCCAGAGAGAAGCATGAGGAGCATTTGAGGGAGATCCTCGGAGTTCTGAGATCGGAGAGGCTTTATGCCAAGTTCTCCAAATGTGAGTTCTGGTTACGAGAGGTTCAGTTTTTGGGGCATCTCGTCAACCAGAATGGGATATTGGTCGATCCGGCCAAGATTGAGGCGGTCATGAGGTGGGAGGTGCCGAGATCACCCACCGAGATTAGGAGCTTTTTGGGTTTGGCCAGCTATTATCAGAGATTTATTAAGGATTTCTCCAAGATCGTCGTGCCACTTACCAAGTTGACCCGGAAGGGTGCTGCATTTTCTTGGGGTCCGGAGCAGCAGACCTCGTTCGAGACACTTCGCCAAAAATTATGCGAAGCCCCAGTATTAGCCCTTCCAGAAGGGATGGAGGATTTTGTGGTATATTGTGATGCATCGATATCCGGATTGGGAGTGGTGCTTATGCAGAGGGGGCATGTGATAGCATATGCATCGAGGCAGCTTAAGCCTCATGAATCGAGGTATCCCACTGATGATTTGGAACTGGGAGCGGTAGTGTTCGCCCTCAAGATCTGGCGACATTATCTGTATGGGGTTCGGTGTACGATATACACGGACCACAAGAGTTTGAAGTATTTGATGGATCAGCCCAATCTGAATATGCGCCAAAGGAGGTGGTTGGATGTGGTCAAGTATTATGATTGTGAGATCCTGTACCACCCGAGTAAGGCTAATGTTGTAGCCGATGCACTGAGCCGAAGGGCGGAGGGCGCCCGGATGCGAGATGTTTGTTTGAGATTGAAAGTGATGACCCCAGTGTTGGACGCTATTCGTGGGGCCCAGGCTGAGGCCGTGAGGCCAGAAATCCAGAAGAGAGAGCGAGTTGTCGGGCTGGTATCGCAATTCGTTACCGATAGTCGGGGGCTTATGACATTTAAGGGTCGAATATGGGTACCGTCTGTGTGCGGAACGCGTACCATTTTGATGGAAGAGGCTCATCGATCGAAGTTCTCGATCCATCCCAGGGCCACTAAGATGTATTTGGATCTGAAAAGGGAGTATTGGTGGCCCTGTATGAAGAGGGATGTCGCATGGTTTGTGGAGAGATGCTTGACCTGTCGCAGGGTTAAGGCCGAGCACCAGCGTCCACATGGTAAGATACAACCGTTAGAGATTCCCGAGTGGAAATGGGAACAGATTACCATAGATTTCATCACCAAATTGCCAAGGAATGCGAGGGGTGTCGATGCAATTTGGGTGATTGTGGACAGGTTGACGAAGAGTGCTCGCTTCCTGGCTATCAATGAGAGCTCTTCCGCGGAGAGGTTGGCAGAGATGTACGTGAAAGAGGTGGTATCGCGGCATGGAGTGCCGATCTCGATTGTCTCAGATCGATATGTACGTTTCACTTCCAGATTCTGGAAGAAGTTTCATGAGGAATTGGGTACGAAACTGCATTTTAGTACCGCATACCACCCATAGACTGACGGGCAAAGTGAGCGGACGATTCAGACGCTCGAGGACATGCTCCGAGCATGTGTGTTGGATTTCGGCGGGAGTTAGGACACGTATTTGCCCTTGGCAGAGTTTTCCTACAACAACAGTCATCATTCGAGCATTGGTATGCCGCCCTTTAAGCTGTTGTATGGGAGGAGGTGTCAGACCCCCATTTGCTAGGGAGAAGTAGGGCAGCATGTGATGGGTAGTACCGAGATCATGCTTCAGAAGACATAGCAGATTCAGCAGGTCAGACAGAGGTTGTTGACCGCTCAAAGTCGTCAAAAGAGTTATGTGGACAAAAGCCGGTCCGAGCTCGAGTTTCAGGTCGGCGACTTCGTGCTCCTGAAGGTCTCTCCTTGGAAAGGAGTGATTCGATTCAGGAATAGGGGCAAGTTGGGGCCCCGATATATTGGTCCTTTTAGGGTGATCGCGAGGGTAGGCAGGGTAACCTACCATTTAGAGTTACCTGCGGAGTTGGGTCAGATCCATGACACATTCCACGTGTCGTAGCTGCGAAAGTGTATAGCCGACGAGTCGGCAGTGGTGCCATTAGAAGATATTCAGGTAGATGCGAGCCTGAATTATGTTAAGAGACTGGTGGCGATTAGGGATCGGAAGATCAAGGTTTTGAGGAACAAGGAGGTGCCTCTGGTGCAGGTCCAGTGGCAGCATCGGAAAGGGTCAGAGTTGACTTGGGAGTCGAAGCGTGAGATGCGGGAGCAGCATCCACAGTTGTTTGTAGAGTGAGACTTCAAGGGAGAAGTCTAATTCTAGTGGGGGAGAATTGTAACATCCGAATTCCCAGGTATAATATTTTATTCCTTATTTTTTTGGAAGTTGTGAGGAGACTTGGCGAGTTGGGGTTGAAACTCACCGAGTATGGTCACGGATTCGTATTCAGGTTCACAGCCGGACTCGGCGAGTTCATGAGTGGACTCGGCGAGTCCACGCTGTTTAATGAAACCCTAATTTCCTGGCTTTGGGACCTATTTAAAGGCCCTTAGGGTCGTCATTTGCGGCTACCAAACCCCAGAGAGAAACCCTAAGAGATCTAGAGCGTTTGTGAGGAAGGAGAGGCCATTCTTGATCCTTTTGTTGGTGTATTTGCAAGAAAAAAAGTGACCAAGGCAAGAGGAGGCTGAAGGAGGTGCGATTTTGGTGACTTCTGAGTTCATAGAGATCATATTGAGGTATTTGCTCAGACCTTCTTCAGTTTTGGTGTTGATTCTTAGAGTTAGGGTTTTCTAGCCCCTTTAGAGGATGGATATGTGGAGCAATTGGTCCCTTCTCGAGTCTATGCTTTGGATTTGGACCCAAAGAGGTCCAGAGACCTTAACCCTTGGAGCTTTATGAGTTATTTTGGGAGCCATGAGCTTGGGATGTCATTTTTGGGGCTAAATCACCAAGTTAGACCATTTAGATGTTACATAAGTGTCAAGGTCTGAACTTTACGTGATTATCATGCTTGGGAAGGCCAGATCTATGAATTTAAGGAACAGATCTGACCTCAGGAGGCCTATGGATTTTGTGCATGGCATGAACTCGCCGAGTCCGAAGAGCAGACTCGTCGAGTAGGATGAGGGTTTCCCGTAAATCACTCAGTGAGTCAGGGAGAGTTAGGGGACTGGAGTTCAAGGCGGAACCCGCTGAGTTGTTCTTGAGACTCGACGAGTTGAGTCGGGGTGGCCCCGCGATTCATGCCAGGTGTAACTCGTCGAGTAAGGGGAAGGGCTCGACGTGCCGAGAGAGGGACTAAGAGAGTCAGTGGACACGTGTAGACTCACCGAGTCGCCCAAGTGCACTCGACGAGTCGGGTCAAAGTTTGACCATTGACTTTTGTTGACTTTTAGGGTTTGGTCAACAGTGAGGCCTTTAAGCCAAGAAAGGGGTAAAATGGTCTTTTACCCTTCTAAGGGTGTTAAGAAAGGTTTGAGTATAGTTATATTTATGAGAGTATTTACTTTATGTGATTAGGCGGAGGCTAGATCACATTTCTACCGAGTCAAAGACTTACCGAGACACCTGAGGTGAGTCTTCTCACTATACATTACCTAGAGTGGTATTATGTGCTGAACAGAGGGTCTTATGTGTTACGTATGAGATTATGTGCTATGTGATATATGTATGTTATATGATGTTATAGACCGGACCGGAGGGTCCAATGAGCTATGACCGGACCGGAGGGTCCAACGAGCTATGACCGGACCAGAGGGTCCAACGAGCTACGGGACTGGAGGGTCCCGCTGAGACACATCGACCGGAGGGTCGTATTATAGCTTCGAGTGGTGTATGTGTTGTATGCGGTATTTTGGGGAACTCACTAAGCATTTATGCTTACAGTTGTTGTGTTATGTGTTTCAGGTACTAGCGAGGACCGTGGGAAGGCACCGGCGTGACTCGTACACACTAGAGAGAGAGTTTGACTTTATGATCTTGGGATATGTTATGTTTCAAAAACTAATATTGGGAATATTTGAGAATGTTTTTATATGAACTTGGTTAATGAAAAATGAAAAATTTGTTTAGAAATTTACGTTGTTACAAGTTGGTATCAGAGCCTTGGTTTGAGGGATTCGGATGCATCTTCGGGCGTATCTGAACTCATACTAAGGATTCGAGGAAAATTTTTGATAATGAAGTAAAATTTTTGAAAAGAGTAAAAAGAGTTTTGAGACAAACAGAGCAGAGCCATGTGTATGATCAGCCAGCGCCCGAATGGTGATGACTTACATTATATGTTATGAGATATGCTATGTTACATTATGCATGCTAGAGTAGGCTAGGTATTCATATTAGGACTAGAGTGACCTGATTTGTGATGCCTTAGCCTAGGAGATTTCTGCTGCTGAGATGCTTTGAGAGCGAGTAGATAGCAGTTAAGAGCTCATGAGAGGTCAATCGGAGGGTAGCCAATGCATAATGAGAGTAGAGTACTTGTAATCCAGGATCCAAGGAGGAGGACTTGGAGTGAATGCTGATGCAATGTGGTCAGTAGTATTGGGCCCGTACTACTGAAGACACCGGATTAGTGGGCATTCCAAGTAAGAATCTTTTGGACAACGGAGGACAAGTAGGGTTGCATCATCGAGTATGAGTATGATCGATCGAGTCTCTGATATTTGTTGTTGTATTTCAGAGGCATCATGGTTGGGACTCGACACACACCTGAGAGCAGTGGTGTCAGCGACGAGGAGATCTGTTGATGGATTCATGAGTAGATGGCTGCTGCCATCCGGGCTGAGATTCCTGAGATGTTTGGGGACATCAAGACCACATTGATTGAGACCTTTGATTAGCGATGTGCAGCATTGACCGAGGCTGCTGTAGCTGCTGCCAGACCTCAGGGAGGTGACTCGTTGTTGTTTCGGGAGTTCAGCAACACGAAGCCACCAGAGTTCGATGGGACGCAGGACCCGATTGCTGCGATGAGATGGATCTCTGACATCGAGGGATGTTTCTATACGTGTTCTTGTCCAGGGCACTTAAGGGTACGGTTCGCTCTGAACCAGCTCTGCTTAGGAGCGAAGGATTGGTGGAAGTTCGTGATGGCGAACTTCACTTTGGCAGAGATTTCTGAGGTGACCTGGGAGATGTTCACCGCTATGTTCAGAGACGAGTATGTTCCTTTGGTGGAGAGGGAACGATTGATTTAGAAGTTCTTGACCCTCAAGCAAGGTACTGATTTTGTGGCAGTGATCACCAGGAAGTTTCATGAGAGGGCGATGTTTTGCCCTGAGCAGGTGTCTTCTAAGCATGCTCATATGAGCCGTTATCTGAGTATTCTGAGGAGAGATATTTGGGAGTTCGTGGTGAACTCGACTTACCGGACATTTTTTGAGCTCCAGGCAAATGCCCAGAAGAGGGAGATTAAGTTGGAGACTCAGGCTAGGGAGGAGGCCGAGTCACAGAGGGCGGATCGGCGACCGACTCAGTCTCAACCGGCAGCCAAACGGGCTAGACCCGCTGATTCGAGATCTGGAGGCGCGAAGGGCCGCACTTGTGGGAAGTGCGGCAAGAGTCACGAGGGGTCGTGCAGGGCTGGAGTATGTTACAAGTGTGGGAAGGAGGGGCATATCATGAGGGATTGCCCCAAGGGATTTTCGGTTTGCTTTCATTGCAACCAGACCGGCCATCGGAAGGCCGAGTGCCCTCAACTACTTCAGGGATCAGCGCAGGGATCTGCACCTGCTTCTTGGGCTACCGAGGTTCGGCCGGTGAAGGCCAAGGCACCGAAGGCTCGTGGGAGAATATTCCAGTTGACTGCGGAGGAGGTCCGTGCGGCGCCTGACGTTGTGGATGGTATGTATTCTATATTCATCTTTTACTTGAGTTGAGTTATTATGCTTATATGATGATGTGCGTAGGTACTTTTCTTGTGAGTTCTGTGCCTGCTTTGGTATTATTTGACTCGGGTGCGAGTCGGTTGTTTGTTTCCATAGCATTTAGTCAGCACATTAGTATCCGTCGGGAGGCATTGGATCGGCCTCTACGAGTTTCCATAGCTGATGAGCGAGCAGTGTATGCTTCTGATATGATTCAAGGATGTGTCCTTGAGATCTTCGGTGTGGAGTTTCCGATAGATCTGGTTCCGATTGCGATAGGGGATGTGTGTGTTATAGTGGTTATGGATTGGTTGAGACAGTATGGAGCCATGATAGATTGCGAGCGTCAATTGGTGACGATTCGAGACCCTAGTGGGGGAGTTCTTACGGTGTACGGCGAGGGTACACGTGCTGGGTCAACATTTTGTTCGGCCACCAGAGCGAGACAGAGTCTACAGCAGGGTTGTAGGGGATTTGTGGCATATGTGATGGATGCGAGGTTTGATTTAGAGAGACCGAGGTCAGTTGATGAGGTCCCGATAGTGCGTGAGTTTCTGGATGTGTTTCCTGAGGAGTTGTCTGGTGTGCCTTCGGAGAGGCAAGTAGAGTTTGATATTGAATTGG
This sequence comes from Lactuca sativa, assembly GCF_002870075.4. Taxonomy (NCBI): domain Eukaryota; kingdom Viridiplantae; phylum Streptophyta; class Magnoliopsida; order Asterales; family Asteraceae; genus Lactuca; species Lactuca sativa. Next base: position 223,665,360 of record NC_056631.2, on the reverse strand, counting down.
TTCCGGGAGCTGCGCCTATCGCCAAGGTGCCTTATCACCTTGCGCCTCCAGAGATGCAGGAGTTATCCTCACAGCTCTAGGAGCTACTGGGGAAGGGGTTTATTCGGCCGAGCAGTTCCCCATGGGGGGCGCCTATTCTTTTTGTCAAGAAGAAGGATGGTTCACACCGGATGTGCATTGATTACCGGGAGTTGAACAAGCTAACGGTCAAGAACCGTTACCCCTTACCGAGGATCGACGATTTGTTCGATCAGTTGTAGGGAGCATCTTGGTTCTCCAAGATCGATTTGAGGTCTGGGTATCATCAGGTGAGGGTGCGAGATGAGGACGTCCAGAAGACAACATTCCGGACTCGTTTATGGGCATTACGAGTTCGTGGTGATCCCTTTCGGACTCACCAACGCACCGGCGGTGTTCATGGATCTCATGAACAGAGTGTGCAGATCGATGTTGGATCACTCGGTGATCGTGTTCATCGACGGCACATTGGTGTATTCGAGATCCAGAGAGAAGCATGAGGAGCATTTGAGGGAGATCCTCGGAGTTCTGAGATCGGAGAGGCTTTATGCCAAGTTCTCCAAATGTGAGTTCTGGTTACGAGAGGTTCAGTTTTTGGGGCATCTCGTCAACCAGAATGGGATATTGGTCGATCCGGCCAAGATTGAGGCGGTCATGAGGTGGGAGGTGCCGAGATCACCCACCGAGATTAGGAGCTTTTTGGGTTTGGCCAGCTATTATCAGAGATTTATTAAGGATTTCTCCAAGATCGTCGTGCCACTTACCAAGTTGACCCGGAAGGGTGCTGCATTTTCTTGGGGTCCGGAGCAGCAGACCTCGTTCGAGACACTTCGCCAAAAATTATGCGAAGCCCCAGTATTAGCCCTTCCAGAAGGGATGGAGGATTTTGTGGTATATTGTGATGCATCGATATCCGGATTGGGAGTGGTGCTTATGCAGAGGGGGCATGTGATAGCATATGCATCGAGGCAGCTTAAGCCTCATGAATCGAGGTATCCCACTGATGATTTGGAACTGGGAGCGGTAGTGTTCGCCCTCAAGATCTGGCGACATTATCTGTATGGGGTTCGGTGTACGATATACACGGACCACAAGAGTTTGAAGTATTTGATGGATCAGCCCAATCTGAATATGCGCCAAAGGAGGTGGTTGGATGTGGTCAAGTATTATGATTGTGAGATCCTGTACCACCCGAGTAAGGCTAATGTTGTAGCCGATGCACTGAGCCGAAGGGCGGAGGGCGCCCGGATGCGAGATGTTTGTTTGAGATTGAAAGTGATGACCCCAGTGTTGGACGCTATTCGTGGGGCCCAGGCTGAGGCCGTGAGGCCAGAAATCCAGAAGAGAGAGCGAGTTGTCGGGCTGGTATCGCAATTCGTTACCGATAGTCGGGGGCTTATGACATTTAAGGGTCGAATATGGGTACCGTCTGTGTGCGGAACGCGTACCATTTTGATGGAAGAGGCTCATCGATCGAAGTTCTCGATCCATCCCAGGGCCACTAAGATGTATTTGGATCTGAAAAGGGAGTATTGGTGGCCCTGTATGAAGAGGGATGTCGCATGGTTTGTGGAGAGATGCTTGACCTGTCGCAGGGTTAAGGCCGAGCACCAGCGTCCACATGGTAAGATACAACCGTTAGAGATTCCCGAGTGGAAATGGGAACAGATTACCATAGATTTCATCACCAAATTGCCAAGGAATGCGAGGGGTGTCGATGCAATTTGGGTGATTGTGGACAGGTTGACGAAGAGTGCTCGCTTCCTGGCTATCAATGAGAGCTCTTCCGCGGAGAGGTTGGCAGAGATGTACGTGAAAGAGGTGGTATCGCGGCATGGAGTGCCGATCTCGATTGTCTCAGATCGATATGTACGTTTCACTTCCAGATTCTGGAAGAAGTTTCATGAGGAATTGGGTACGAAACTGCATTTTAGTACCGCATACCACCCATAGACTGACGGGCAAAGTGAGCGGACGATTCAGACGCTCGAGGACATGCTCCGAGCATGTGTGTTGGATTTCGGCGGGAGTTAGGACACGTATTTGCCCTTGGCAGAGTTTTCCTACAACAACAGTCATCATTCGAGCATTGGTATGCCGCCCTTTAAGCTGTTGTATGGGAGGAGGTGTCAGACCCCCATTTGCTAGGGAGAAGTAGGGCAGCATGTGATGGGTAGTACCGAGATCATGCTTCAGAAGACATAGCAGATTCAGCAGGTCAGACAGAGGTTGTTGACCGCTCAAAGTCGTCAAAAGAGTTATGTGGACAAAAGCCGGTCCGAGCTCGAGTTTCAGGTCGGCGACTTCGTGCTCCTGAAGGTCTCTCCTTGGAAAGGAGTGATTCGATTCAGGAATAGGGGCAAGTTGGGGCCCCGATATATTGGTCCTTTTAGGGTGATCGCGAGGGTAGGCAGGGTAACCTACCATTTAGAGTTACCTGCGGAGTTGGGTCAGATCCATGACACATTCCACGTGTCGTAGCTGCGAAAGTGTATAGCCGACGAGTCGGCAGTGGTGCCATTAGAAGATATTCAGGTAGATGCGAGCCTGAATTATGTTAAGAGACTGGTGGCGATTAGGGATCGGAAGATCAAGGTTTTGAGGAACAAGGAGGTGCCTCTGGTGCAGGTCCAGTGGCAGCATCGGAAAGGGTCAGAGTTGACTTGGGAGTCGAAGCGTGAGATGCGGGAGCAGCATCCACAGTTGTTTGTAGAGTGAGACTTCAAGGGAGAAGTCTAATTCTAGTGGGGGAGAATTGTAACATCCGAATTCCCAGGTATAATATTTTATTCCTTATTTTTTTGGAAGTTGTGAGGAGACTTGGCGAGTTGGGGTTGAAACTCACCGAGTATGGTCACGGATTCGTATTCAGGTTCACAGCCGGACTCGGCGAGTTCATGAGTGGACTCGGCGAGTCCACGCTGTTTAATGAAACCCTAATTTCCTGGCTTTGGGACCTATTTAAAGGCCCTTAGGGTCGTCATTTGCGGCTACCAAACCCCAGAGAGAAACCCTAAGAGATCTAGAGCGTTTGTGAGGAAGGAGAGGCCATTCTTGATCCTTTTGTTGGTGTATTTGCAAGAAAAAAAGTGACCAAGGCAAGAGGAGGCTGAAGGAGGTGCGATTTTGGTGACTTCTGAGTTCATAGAGATCATATTGAGGTATTTGCTCAGACCTTCTTCAGTTTTGGTGTTGATTCTTAGAGTTAGGGTTTTCTAGCCCCTTTAGAGGATGGATATGTGGAGCAATTGGTCCCTTCTCGAGTCTATGCTTTGGATTTGGACCCAAAGAGGTCCAGAGACCTTAACCCTTGGAGCTTTATGAGTTATTTTGGGAGCCATGAGCTTGGGATGTCATTTTTGGGGCTAAATCACCAAGTTAGACCATTTAGATGTTACATAAGTGTCAAGGTCTGAACTTTACGTGATTATCATGCTTGGGAAGGCCAGATCTATGAATTTAAGGAACAGATCTGACCTCAGGAGGCCTATGGATTTTGTGCATGGCATGAACTCGCCGAGTCCGAAGAGCAGACTCGTCGAGTAGGATGAGGGTTTCCCGTAAATCACTCAGTGAGTCAGGGAGAGTTAGGGGACTGGAGTTCAAGGCGGAACCCGCTGAGTTGTTCTTGAGACTCGACGAGTTGAGTCGGGGTGGCCCCGCGATTCATGCCAGGTGTAACTCGTCGAGTAAGGGGAAGGGCTCGACGTGCCGAGAGAGGGACTAAGAGAGTCAGTGGACACGTGTAGACTCACCGAGTCGCCCAAGTGCACTCGACGAGTCGGGTCAAAGTTTGACCATTGACTTTTGTTGACTTTTAGGGTTTGGTCAACAGTGAGGCCTTTAAGCCAAGAAAGGGGTAAAATGGTCTTTTACCCTTCTAAGGGTGTTAAGAAAGGTTTGAGTATAGTTATATTTATGAGAGTATTTACTTTATGTGATTAGGCGGAGGCTAGATCACATTTCTACCGAGTCAAAGACTTACCGAGACACCTGAGGTGAGTCTTCTCACTATACATTACCTAGAGTGGTATTATGTGCTGAACAGAGGGTCTTATGTGTTACGTATGAGATTATGTGCTATGTGATATATGTATGTTATATGATGTTATAGACCGGACCGGAGGGTCCAATGAGCTATGACCGGACCGGAGGGTCCAACGAGCTATGACCGGACCAGAGGGTCCAACGAGCTACGGGACTGGAGGGTCCCGCTGAGACACATCGACCGGAGGGTCGTATTATAGCTTCGAGTGGTGTATGTGTTGTATGCGGTATTTTGGGGAACTCACTAAGCATTTATGCTTACAGTTGTTGTGTTATGTGTTTCAGGTACTAGCGAGGACCGTGGGAAGGCACCGGCGTGACTCGTACACACTAGAGAGAGAGTTTGACTTTATGATCTTGGGATATGTTATGTTTCAAAAACTAATATTGGGAATATTTGAGAATGTTTTTATATGAACTTGGTTGATGAAAAATGAAAAATTTGTTTAGAAATTTACGTTGTTACAAGTTGGTATCAGAGCCTTGGTTTGAGGGATTCGGATGCATCTTCGGGCGTATCTAAACTCATACTAAGGATTCGAGGAAAATTTTTGATAATGAAGTAAAATTTTTGAAAAGAGTAAAAACAGTTTTGAGACAAACAGAGCAGAGCCATGTGTATGATCAGCCAGCGCCCGAACGGTGATGACTTACATTATATGTTATGAGATATGCTACTAATGTAATTCATGATGTTGTTGCTTGTTTACTACTTTAAATTGTTGTGATACATTACATGACGTCCTCCGCCCTAGAACGTTTCCGCCGTTCTCGGTTTTGGGGCGTGACAAATTGGTATCAGAGCATTCTTTATAGTGAATTAAGTATATCAACCGATAAAAGATATACTAACTATAAATACAATGGGATTAAAAATACTCTGACCAAGAGTTAATACTTTAAATAATAAAATATTTGATTGAGTATACATGCCTGCATTCATACTAAAATCCGTGTCACAATGACAAAAACAAAAGTATTATGATTATTGAATATCACAGGTAAGCTCGGGGATGTATAGTCAGTCTTGGGAGTGGCATAGCCTGATCAACTATGCTGGTCCGAGGAGTGATTAGCATATGCCCGAGAATGGTTGTGATATGGCAACAAGTCTAAAAACTTACCAACACTACCACAATGAAATACCATAGGGGTATTTGGTTTTACTATAAGTACTTTATACTTGAGAACTAAAGAAAAAGAGGATCTTCATTACTAGGTCAATAGTTTCTAAGTGGATACATTAAGGTTATATGTAACTAGGATGATATAGACTCAGAATATGTGAAAATTTGCTTTACCCTTGTTCCTCGTGAATTTGGAGTTAAGGTCACTTATTCGAAGGCCTATCCTGTTTGATTACATATAATCGGTGTGCACTTTACAAATAGTGACGTAACTAATAAAGATCTTCTTATAATTATCTAGTTAATTCGTCTAATAACTACTTCTTGGCCCCAATTCTCACGTAGATAACATGGCTGGACTCCATCCCCACGACAACCCGTACCTGCCGAACGAAGTCATTGCTGGATGGTTTGGAAAAGAACCAGAGAATGATCATCCGATCCCTTTGAATGATCACCATGATGAAGACCTTTTGGATGGTGCTAACTCCAAACCACTCACTGCAGGTGAGTTCATACCCCTTAATTAACCTTTATTATGTTTTTAAATGCTTTTATGGGGGGGGGATACAAGTTGAGTTATACTAGTTATTACATCAATCACATGTGATTAATAACTAGCATACAAATGGATTTACTATGCTTTAAACTGTCTTGCCAACAAAACTACTTCAAAATGATTGCCAAACACTTTTACATGTTAAACTTGTTATAAAACTTAGTTTTGGTTTCCAAATCTTTACTTTAAAAACTCTTTAAACTTATATACTGTCAAATCATGTCCAATACATATATGGTTATATAAGTAAGGTTTAAAGGACTTAGGACTGATAATACGCTCTATTTCCTGTTCCTTGTTTGGTTATGGACTTAGAGTCCCCTATTGTTTGTCCGAGTTTCATTTGATCCTTAGTTATATATCATGTTTATATGTATAGACATAAAAGCTTTCTATCTTATTTCAATACACTTAGCTATACAAACGATCTTACTAGTAAACTATAATAGGTATAGTTTGGTGATATACTACTTACTACTTCTAATACAACGTAACATACAATGAGTCAGTTCATACATGAGTCAATACATACTGTAAACAATACACTACATTATACAACTGAACATACTATAATGAGAGTCAGAGAGAACATACACTAATACATACTATTCATACACACTATATACTACACTAGAGAACTCATTATGATAAGGATCAAGAATGACATACAATACTCTATTACATACACTATATACACACTATGCAATAAATGTGAGGCACTATTTTGGGGCACGACATTTCTGTCATGGCTCGTGTTGTATCCAAAGTCTCCTGAAGGGAGAGCGTGAATTCGTGTATAGATATATACTGGACGGACCGTCCTACACCTTGCTGCTAGCTACAGTGGGACCTGTAAGTCTTCGGGTGATGAATGTCATAACATCTCGAAGTATTCGAACGTCGTGTTTTCACTAGGTCGATCAAGTATGGCTACAATTACATCACATTATACCTTAATTAACAATTGGATTAAGGTAGTTAGTACAATAATAGTTATAATATTATTACACTAGAGTACTTCATCATTTCCCATTACATCTACCTTGTGATCTCCTCACATGAAAGGTAATGTAAAACTATATTTTTACTAATGATAGTCACGTTTGGGAAAAATACTCACTGTTAAAATAAACTAACATACAATACACTTGATGCCTTGTTAGAAAGCTGCTTTTAATGGAAAATATAGGATTTTCTAGGAGATAGAAACAATCACTACAAACATTTTACACACTCTTACATTCAAATACTTACAAATATTTTCATAAAAAACATGACACTAAATACTTATGAACTCACCGGCTTTAATGCTGATAAACTCTTTCAAAATAACTTGTATTCTCAGGTCATCAGTAGACAGGTACCGATGCCAGCTTTTGAGAAGATGGAGCATTTACAAGACTCATCTTTTATTTTGATTCTTATTTTTGGTGTCTATAACTGTACAGAACACACTTGTATTAAAATACATTATTAATGCAATGGATGATGTTGTTTGCTTATTTACTATATTTATGTGTTGTGATACTACACATGACGTCCACTACCCCATAACGTTTCCGCCGTTCTTGGTTTTGGGGTGTGACAATATCAGCCACATTTCCAGCCTCCGAGTCCCAAACCGTAATCCACGACAACCTAATGCTTTGGATGAGCTTGTGAGTTATTTTTTGGTGAATCTTATGTGCTTTGAAGATTATGGAAGAAGGAGAAGATTGGGGGTTGAAGAAGAAGCATTAGATCTGGGATCTTGTCCATCTTTGGCATCTTTCTGAGGTAAAAAGCCCTTAACTTGGTGATTCATATCTTTGATCCCTTCTAGTTTTGATTTATGGGTCTTTTTGACCCCATTGTGAGAAAAATGATACCCTCCATCGATTGTATGTTAAGGATTCCCACCTTTGAGTAATATTTGGCCCTTAGAATCACAAAAAGGGTCTCAACCCCGTTTTGTCCAAGAAAAGGCCATGTTCATGGAAGTAGATTGCTATATCTCGAGTTTAGGTCCATTTGAGGCGTGCAAAGCTATGAAGTTGTCAACTTTACAAAAATAGGTTATGGAAACAATATAGATCTGTATTCTAGAACCTTAGATTTGAGGAAAAAGCTATATAGTCTAGAAATGCAAGGGACTTGGTGAGTTCATAGAGGAACCCGGTGAGTCCGGTCGAATATTCCTGATTCTGTTCATGGAACTCGGCGAGTCCACAAGGGAGCTCAGCGAGTTGATTCGTTATGTCCCGATTTTGTAACATCCGGATTTTCAGGGTTATTATTGTGAAGTTTAATCTTTGGTTTAAAGGAGAGAATCGACGAGTTGAGGATCCAACTCGCTGAGTCGAGTCGGGTTTCTCACGCGGATTTAATGAGTGGACTCGACGAGTCAGAGGAGGGACTCGCCGAGTAGGTGCTGGGTAGAGAAACCCTAATTTCTTGGGTGTGGGACCTATTTAAAGGTCCTTATGGCCTTCATTTGCGGCCACTACACCCTGAGAAGCCATAGAGAGCAGAGAGGAAGCTTGTAGTGCAAGAGGAGGTCTATTCATCATCCTTTGGAGTGTCTTAGCAAAGGGAAGGAAGGATTTCGAGTTGGGCTGTCTTGTGGGACTCAAATCTTCCATCATCTTGCTCAGAGCTGCTGTGAGAGGTAAGGATTCATGTCCATCTTCATTTGATTTCATGAATCTAGGGTTTCTTCATGCTTTATTTAGCTTGAATCTAGAGTATGAGAGGTCCCATGGTGAAATGATTCCTAGATCTGGACCTTAAGAGGTCCAGAGAGTCCCTTCCATTCTGCTTTATGCCTTTTCCTTGGAGTTATGAGCTAGGGTTGTCATGATATGAAGGATTTCACCAAAATAAGCATAGAGAGCCTTGCATGTGTATCAAGATTCGACCTTTATGTGGTTATTGGTCATAGGGAAGTTAGATCTATGGATTAGAGGAACGGATCTGACCTCAGAAGGTCAGATGAGTGTTGTCATGGGAGCAACTCGACGACTTCATGAGAGGACTCAACGAGTCGAGTCGGGGTTGCCCCACGATTCATACCTGGTGTAACTCGTCAAGCAAGGGGTTGGCTCGACGTGTCAAGCGAGGCTAGAAGGAGGATTCCGTGGACACGTGTGGACTTGCCAAGTCACCCATGTGCACTCGATGAGTCGGTTCAAAGTTTGACCGTTGACTTTCGTTGACTTTAGGGCCTTGGTCAAGACTAACTTAAGAGAATTCAAGGAAGGGTAGAATGGTCTTCTACCCAATCTTTAGAGCTGAGACAACGAGAGAGTATTAATCAGGGATGTTATTCGAATAATAGGAGGAGGCCAGGTCGGGATGTTGAGCACGAGAGTTCATCCGACTTCGTTTGAGGTGAGTCTTCTCACTATACTTTACCTAGAGTGGTAACAGAGTTATGTGACAGAGTTATTTTATGCTATCTATGTGATGTGTGGCACTGCATTATTTCTATGTGATTTATGCTGTGTGTATATTAGAGTTAGGACCGGAAGGTCCACAGAGCTAGGACCAGAGGGTCCACAGAGTTAGGTTTAGAGTTATGTGCCAGTATATTTGTATGCTTTTATTTTGTGGTATGTGATATGCATGATTCAGAGTTATCAGATTTAGGACCTTCGGGGTCCATAAAGTTAGGGCCAGAGAGTCCACAAAGAGTTGGGACTAGAGGGTCCTACTGAGACACACTGAGCAGAGGGTCAATAGAGTTATAGCCTTAAGTGGCTAATATGTGTTAGAGTGGTATTTTGGGGAACTCACTAAGCTTCGTGCTTACAGTGTTTTGTGTTATATGTTTTAGGTTTTCTCAGGATCACGGGACGACACCGGCTCGATTGTACACACTAGAAAAAGCGTTTGTTTTGAGGATCCTGGTCTATTAATTGATTGAACAAAAGAGTCATGTATTGTAATTTAAACAAAAAGGGAGTTTTTTATGAAAAGTGTTAAAGAGATAAATGATTTTAAATGAAAAATTGTTTTAAAATTTCGGTGTTACAAGTTGGTATCAGAGCCTTGGTTTGAGGGATTCGGATGCACCTTCGGGTAAATATGGACTCAAACTGAGGAAGTAAGAAGAGTTTTCAAAGAAATGATTTTCTAAAAGTGAATAAGAGTTCAAAGAGAAAGCGAGAAAGAGTAGTGTGTACAATCAGCCAGAGCCCGAACGGTGATTTCCCAAAACACCCTTACTTTTGTATTATGAGATATTTATGATACATTTTATGAGATATTATGCATGCTAGAGACATGCTAGGTATTTCATATCTTAGGACTAGAGTGGCCTGATTTGTGATGCCTTAGCCTAGGAGTTGCTATTATATGTGATGTGCTTTTGAGTATGTGATGAGTGAGAGTATTCAGTTGGAACCCTTTTAGGGGACTTGAGTAGAGGAGTAATCTAGGAGAGATGCCTAGATGAGTATTGTGGTGCTTATCGAAAGAATAGTTAGAACCTGCGAGGGGTAGAGTTGCAAAGTTTGGTGGTACTTTTGAGAATGAGCAGGGCAAGCGGAGTTATCACCAAGAGTGAGTTCTATGTATTCTTCGATGCCCGAATGCTGCTTGCTTCGTGCTTTGTGGAACTCTCGATGATGGGAGTCAGCTACCAAGTGAATATGACGATATTCAAGAGGTTGATGGATGGCATCATTAGGAGCTCTTTAGCGGTTGATGGCGGAGAAGTGGGAGGACCAAGGAAGAGCCTAGGGAGTAACCTTAGCCAGATGAGTACGCTGACGGAGTAGAGCATTTCGCTGAGGAGCGAGCACGTGTGGCGGAATTAGTGAACGAGAAGGTTGAGTAGCTACTTAGGAGCTCTGGAATGGTCCGTGTGGAAGGTATGGGTAGATGTGGCAGGTAGTATGGGCCCGTACTACCAAAAGTAGAGGACCCATACTCAATACAGGGAGAATTCTGAAGGTTCTAAGTAGCAGATTGAGGAGTGATGTTATGGTTCGAGTACCATACATCGTAGCAGATTGAGGAGTGATGTTATGGTTCGAGCACCATACATCGGAGCAGATTGAGGAGTGATGTTATGGTTCGTGTACCATACATCAGAGCAGATTGGGGAGTGATGCCATGGTTCGAGTACCATGCATCTTAGCATATTGAGGTGTGATTTTATAGTTCGAGTGCCATGCATTGTAGCAGATTGAGAAGAGATGTCAGGGGCTGAGTACCATGGTTCTTAGCAAATGATGCTTGTGATTCTCCGATTGTCCGATCAGGATTGATTGGTGGAGTTTGGATGCGATGGGGTTTTAGGCCTGAGGGCCATGATTGAGTCCGAAGAGGCATCCCTTGAGAGGGAGGTTGAGAGCATTTCAGAGTACCTTGGTAAGGTGTCAGATGTAGTTGCAAGACTCAGGGATTAGTAGAGAAGGCATTTATGGGGGATGGCGGTCCGAGTGAGCAATCAACCGATGGAGGAGATGTCACCTTATGTGACTTGTTGGGAGCTATTTATGTTTCCTATGGGAAGTAGGAGAGGAGTGAAGTTTTAGTTTTGGGTTTAGGAGTAAACCCTACCGGTTGACATTGATGACAAAATTTTCCACCAGAGTATCAGGCAGCATGTCTGGCGCAAGGAAATGATCTACCATGAGTAGGTAGACAGTGGGGATTGAGATGGTCAAGGACCACATTACACCCTAATTGAGTATAGTAGGACGTGTGGTAGTGGTATCAGCGAGTAATCCAGAGGAGTATATTAGAGCGGTGGCTCTTCTGCCTATGATGGGTATTGAGTATGGTAGTGGAGTCCCTGTTCTTGTAATGATTCATGTGTTGGGACGGGGGTTAAGAAGCCAAGGATGAGGAGTATGATGATTTATTGTTTCGGTCTAAGAGTCAGAGATAGTACTGGACAATTGAGATGTTTGGTATTGGGATGGTATGAGGCTTCGAATGGCTAGAGGCAGTCGTGATGAGAAGTTCCTGAGGATTTCTTCGAAGAGTTAGGGTATTTGAGGTTTCTTGATCCCTTCGTGGGGAGATCATTGGGCGTTGGGTGGCACCATCCAAGCGTAGGTGCGATGTTTCTGATGGAAACCGTATGTGGGTTAGATTGTTGATGCGTCAATTGGTGATGGTTCGAACCCTAAGTGGGGGAGAACCAAGTATTTTATTGAGGGAACCAAAGATTTGTGCAAGAGCGGTTCGGGGTTGGATACAAAGAGATGTGGCTCGAATTCATGAGACCAGGGTCATTAGTGACCAAGGAGAGGTGCAGAGCGAGATAATGCATGTGGTACGTGTATGAGAAAGGATGAGTGTCTCCACGACAGGTGGTCAATGGTCAGGAACCTGGTGGTGGTCAGGGCCGTTTCAAGTGGAAGGCTCGTAAGGATGGTATGAGCAGTTAAGAACTTCTGAGTCGAAGTATGGATTGTATATGCCCCTTTTTGGGGTGGATAGAAGATTATCGAGTAGCCAACTCCCGAGCCGGTATGTGTATTCTTGCTTGGATTTTGAGCAGTAGGGGAAAGGGTTTCGGAGGATCATCAGCGTGTTCTGAAGCGTTAGCGCTTTCTTTGTATTCCAATTGAGTGTTTGGATACACTGAAGTTGCGCACTGGGTAAAATGAAGAATTATTTATGGGGTTCAGAGGAAATGTATTGTTGTATCTGTATGGTGCTGGGAATAGGAGATCAGTGGTTGAGGCAGGACATTGTGATGTTCTGTAATGGTGTTCCATGGCACCCGGGTATGATGTCTCGATTTCGGAGTTATTTAGAATCTTGAGTTGAGACGACTAGTGGTGTATCATGTATCTACGGTTCCACTGGGAGCCCTTCGGGTATTGACATCAAGAGGGATTAATTAAGAAAGTGGATCTCCGCAGAGGTAGGTATTTTGTGATGCATATTTGGGACAAGTGTGTGTAGCTATCTATGATAGTCTACGGAGCATGAGTTAGTGGACGTAGTGTGGCGTTGTAATGAGAATGAGAGTATGGGGTGAAGCTACGGGGAGCCGTAGTATTCACTAGTCAAAGGGTGATGTGATGCTACGGGGAGCCGTAGTACTCACAAGTCAGAGAAAGGGAGTCGTGATACTACGGGGAGCCGTAGTATTCACTAGTCAGAGGGTGTTGTGATGCTACGGGGAGCTGTAGTACTCGCAAGTCAGAGAGAGGGAGTCGTGGTACTACGGGGAGCCGTAGTACTCACTAGTCAGTTGGTGTTGTGGTGCTACGGGGAGCCGTAGTACTCACTAGTCAGAGGCTTCGTGATGTTGCGGGGAGCCATAGTACTCACTAGACGGCAAGAGAGTGTGATGATGGAGTGTGCTTCGATCAGTGTATGATGCAGAAGAGTTTTAGGCTTGAGTAGCCCTAGTATTGAGTTTTTGGAGCCTAGTGGTTGAACCAGGGGCGAGACTGGGGTCTCCGTCTCTGTCGAGAATCACTATATTTTGTTTTGAGTTATGATTGTCGGAACATGAGGAAATTGGAAAAGTGGTATTGCATGGGGCGTAGGTCAAGTCATGAGATGAGTATCTCATTGGGAAGCGAGGTTCCAACTTTGGGTCGGACCAAATTCTCGAGTTGAGTTTGACATTGATGGTGCGTGGGTAAACGAGATGAAATTCTGGAATTCTGAGGTGAATTTTTGGATGAGGGGTATTGTTGTCTTTGGATGTCTTAACCTCTATAGGGCAGTACTCAGGTGCGGGAGATACCGCGAGATGTGTAGAGATATGTGCAGAAGACATTAGAGGTCGGGGCTAAGTCGATCTTCGGTTGGATTGTAGTTTTTGTTTGAGAATTTTGTGACTTGTGTGTCACAGGGCCGAGATAGTTGATGTGAAGAGGAAGTCAGTGAGACATTGTGGAACATGTTATGGGTGACCATGGAAGTTCAACTATGGGGTTGAGGTTAGACCTCATGTGGTGTTAAGAGAGTTATGGAATTTGGAGACGAGGCTTGTGAATAGAATGTTTGAGGACACTTCTGAGCGAGCATGGTTATGCTATTGTGTCTAAGGATAGAGTGATGGGGATTCTTTGTTCGGATGGTTTCTGATAGCAGTCTAGTAGATGTGCCCCGGTGGAGTGTGAACCCTTTTATTCGTGGGGCGTGATTCATATGATTTAGCATGATCGGCTTGGAGGAGAGATAGCCGGTCGTTGGATGTGGTCTTATGAGAATCAGAGAGCCAGTGAGGAAACTGGGTTGATATTTGAGGAGCAAAAATCATGGTGATCGCTCAAGCAGGCAGTCTGGCGGCGGATCAGGCCACTAGAGTTTCCGGTTATTGGGAAGGGGTATTTTTATCGGCAAAAGAGTTGGTTTAAACTCTGGTTTTGGAGGTTCTATGTGGGTTCAGATGTCCATAGAGAAAGATATCAATATGGTATGAAGATCAGTTCGGTAGTGCCTTTCGGGTTAATGATTTAATCTATTGTGTAGTTAAGGAATGATTTCGAGGGCGAAATCTAATTCAAGTGGGGGAGAATTGTAACATCTGGATTTTCAGGGTTATTATTGTGAAGTTTAATCTTTGGTTTAAAGGAGAGACTCGACGAGTTGAGGATCCAACTCGCCGAGTCGAGTCAGGTTTCTCACACGGATTTATTGAGTGGACTCGACGAGTCAGAGGAGGGACCCGCCGAGTAGGTGCTGGGCAGAGAAACCCTAATTTCTCGGGTTTGGGACCTATTTAAAGGTCCTTATGGCCTTCATTTGCGGCCACTACACCTTGAGGAGCCATAGAGAGCAGAGAGGAAGCTTGTAGTGCAAGAGGAGGGCTATTCATCATCCTTTGGAGTGTCTTAGCAAAGGGAAGGAAGGATTTCGAGTTGGGTTGTCTTGTGGGACTCAAATCTTCCATCATCTCGCTCAGAACTGCTGTGAGAGGTAAGGATTCATGTCCATCTTCGTTTGATTTCATGAATCTAGGGTTTCTTCATGCTTTATTTAGCTTGAATCTAGAGTATGAGAGGTCCCATGGTGAAATGATTCCTAGATCTGGACCTTAAGAGGTCCAGAGAGTCCCTTCCATTCTTCTTTATGCCTTTTCCTTGGAGTTATGAGCTAGGGTTGTCATGATATGAAGGATTTCACCAAAATAAGCATAGAGAGCCTTGCATGTGTATCAAGATTCGACCATTATGTGGTTATTGGTCATAGGGATGTTAGATATATGGATTAGAGGAACGGATCTGACCTCGGAAGGTTAGATGAGTGTTGTCATGGGAGCAACTTGCCGAGTTCATAAGAGGACTCGACGAGTCGAGTCGGGGTTGCCCCACGATTCATACCAGGTGTAAATCGTCGAGCAAGGGGTTGGATCGACGTGTCAAGCGAGGCTAGAAGGAGGATTCCGTGGACACGTGTGGACTCGCCGAGTCGCCTATGTGCACTCGACGAGTCGGGTCAAAGTTTGACCATTGACTTTTGTTGACTTTAGGGTCTTGGTCAAGACTGACTTAAGAGAGTTCAGGGAAGGGTAGAATGGTCTTCTACCCAATCTTTAGAGCTGAGACAATGAGAGAGTATTGATCGGAGATGTTATTTGA
This sequence comes from Lactuca sativa, assembly GCF_002870075.4. Lineage (NCBI taxonomy): Eukaryota > Viridiplantae > Streptophyta > Magnoliopsida > Asterales > Asteraceae > Lactuca > Lactuca sativa. The sequence goes on along the minus strand of NC_056631.2, from coordinate 223,650,067 downwards.
ATAATAGGAGGAGGCCAGGTCGGGACGTTGAGCACGAGAGTTCATCCGACTTTGTTTGAGGTGAGTCTTCTCACTATACTTTACCTAGAGTGGTAACAGAGTTATGTGATAAAGTTATTTTATGCTATCTATGTGATGTGTGGCACTACATTATTTCTATTTGATTTATATTGTGTGTATACTAGAGTTAGGACCGGAAGGTCCATAGAGCTAGGACCAGAGGGTCCACAGAGTTAGGTTTAGAGTTATGTGCCAATATATTTGTATGCTTTTATTTTGTGATATGTGATATGCATGATTCAGAGTTATCAGAGTTAGGACCTTGGGGGTCCATAGAGTTAGGGCCAAAGGGTCCACAGAGAGTTGGGACTAGAGGGTCCCACTAAGACACACTGAGCAGAGGGTCAATAGAGTTATAACCTTGAGTGGCTAATATGTGATAGAGTGGTATTTTGGGGAACTCACTAAGCTTCGTGCTTATAGTGTTTTGTGTTATATGTTTCAGGTTTTCTCAGGATCATAGGACGACACCGGCTCGATCGTACACACCAGAAAAAGCGTTTGTTTTGAGGATCCTGGTCTATTAATTGATTGAACAAAAGAGTCATGTATTGTAATTTAAACAAAAAGGGAGATTTTTATGAGAAGTGCTAAAGAGATAAACGATTTTAAATGAAAAATTTGTTTTAAAATTTCGGTGTTACAGATTCGGTGTAAGGTAGAACTCGACGAGTATGTGAAGGGACTCGACGATTTGACTCACTTTATCGCGACCATGAGTAGCCAGGGAACTCGTCGAGTCAGGGGGTGACTCGACTAGTGTGATCGCGATATAGGGATTCTGATTCATGGAACTCAACGAGTTGATGGACCGACTCGTCGAGTTGAGTCAACCAGGATGTTGACTTTGACATGGAATTTGAACAAGGTTGACCCTTGGAGGGTTATGGAGTATGAAATGGATTCTAGAGGGTAGTACCATGTAAGGGTTTGGGCCCAATTTGGAAAATTGAGCCATTAATGGGCTTTTATTGATTATATAGTATGGACCTCAATGGGTTGGGGGTGAAACGGTCATTTCACCCCAAGTAATGGTTTTGGATCATGGTTTGAGACCCAATTGCTAATTGGGTGATGTTTTGGGTATTGATAGCTCGAGGAGTTGCTAGGGCAGCAGCTAAGGAACTCTTGCAGTGGACTTCGACAGTATGAGGTGAGTTACCTTCCAGTAGAAGTGGGTCGAAGGCACTAATGCTGGCCCACTAGTAAAACTTATAGCAGAGATGATTGTCTTGTGATAATTATCTGGTATGAACTATCTATTATGCTTTATGTGCTAGTATGCTATGATATTATGTGATAATGGTAGGAGGGGTAGGGTAGACCCTAGTACCGGTCGATAGGGCCGAAGGGGTATGCCAACACCCTGATAAGCTAGGTAGTATATGACTTATGGGTTTATGAGCTAGAATGTTATATGGTAGAAGTAGGGGTGAAATAGTCCCTGGTACCGGTCGAAAGGACTGAAGGGGTAGGCCAGCACCCTAATATGCTAGGCGAGATACCGGTCGAAAGGACTGAAGGGGTAGGCCAACACCCTGATATGCTAGGCAAGTTACCGGTTGCAAGAGACCGAAGGGGTAGGCCAACATCCTGATATGCTAGGTAGTTACCGGTTGAAAGAGACCGAAGGGGTAGTCCAGTACCCGGATATGTTAGATAGTATGATTATTGTATGATATGTGGTATGATGGGGAACTCACTAAGCTTCGTGCTTATGGTTTTTAGTTTTGGTTTCATGTACTTCTTCTTTAAAAAGGAAAGGAGCCGGCATGATCACAATGCGTCATACTATGATTTCCGCATTATGAGATCTTTGGGAGTTGTACTCTGATAATACCTTTCTATGACATGTTTCAGTGAATTGAAATACTGGTTTTTTATTATGAAATGAGTTAACACTATAGATGTTTCAGACGACTGGTTTTATACTTACTTGAATAAAAACAAAATTTTTGGTTTTGAATTTTGGGATGTTACATTTATTGTTCAACTTTAACTAAGGCCTTATATGTCATTATCTCAACGAATTAGAGGGACAAATCCTATCTTGACTACATACATCCATCACTGTAGTTCATGTCATACCCAACGATGGTCGTTATGACTGCCTTTTATGAAACAACGTTAAACCATGTCAAAGCACAACAATTCTGACACTTCAAGTCCCAAATATGCATCTCAGATCTAAGAATAAAAAGATCATCTTGAGTACATATACCTATCAATGTAGTTCATATCATACCCACTGATGGCCCTTATGACTGCTTTTTATGAAACAATGTTAAACCATGTCTAAGCACAATAATTCCTACACTTCAAGTCCCAAATATGTATCTGATCAGGTCTAAGATTAAAAAGATACAACCTTGATCAAAACATCACTCTTGACTACGATCTATAAAGTGGTTTTGATATGGGTCAAGTCCAATATTTATTCTCCCAATCAAGTACCTCTGAAGTTGGTAGCAACTCTTTGCCATTCTCATCTCCATGAGAATCCACCAATCCTTTCATATTAGTCTTACCTCATAGATTCTCCCACAACTATGAACGACTATGGACATTAAGAATAACCTAGTTATTCAAGGATTTAAACATGCTAATATAGAACACAACAATTATTTAATGAAAGACTCATATCCAATATATCATTCATTACAATATATGTTGCTTTATTATTCCAATATCCAAATACTAAATTTCAATCAATACATCTACTTATATCGATAAGGCCCTATAGCACCAGCTTAACTTTCATGCTTTAGCTAATGAAGTAGCTTTGTTAAGTAGATTTGACAAACTCGAGTTGTATAAACTTTGTGAATACAATCATTTTCAGTTTTATATATAATTCATATATAAAGAAAAAATAATGAGAATGAGTTAGATACTTGAATATGACTTAGATATCAATACTTGTGTAATGGGATTACTCATAGTCATAATGAACTATACATTAAGCGTCTTTGTACGTGGTTCTCCAAACCATGAGGTACTCTAACTCCGCGGAGTAACTATAATTAAAATCTACATGGAACCACTATCCATGTAGCTATCTCTTCATTCATAATGAGGACACGCCCGATTGTGACTGAGAGTCATCTCAATCTATTTAAAAATTTAGCACATGTGTAACAACTTTAAACATAGCTTTCTTTCAAATACTCCACAGACTAGGAATATTTCTCTAGTTTTCACAAGTACTTTGGAATATTCCTATAAGTCACACAATGACTTGTTCTCGGATTATATTGGTATCATTAGTCATGCTCTAAGCATACGACTTATTTGGCCTTTATGCATAATCATGATATATATGATTAATCCAATTGCATCAGCATACAGAATACAATCATATTATCTAGTTCATAAACATTTGCACTAGGATTTTGCTCAAAATCATGTCATGTGGTATTTGACAAGACGACTCTCTCATAGTCCTTTATCTTAAGCTCTTTAAGATCATTGACAATTATTGCTTACTTAATCCTTTAGGTTGCCATGATCTATCTATATAAATCCTTATTCCATGAATTAATATGTCGACTACATATGACATTAGGAATGTTACTGCGCTCCCACTAGCTTTGTGGAAAAACATAAGAGTCATCTTGATTTATAATTAAATCACGCTATGTAATTATCCTATAAGAACGAATATTCTTACTTTGCGATGTTAGCTTAAATCTTTGAAGATTTTCAATCATGTATGTTTTCTCTTTTGAAAACTCACTTACTCTTTATAGTCAAACTATATCGAGGAAGATTAATCAAACCCATACTTGATAATCATACATGAATGCATCTCTATGTGTTTTATTTGTTTCTGGTCAACTATTGATCAGATTCAACAACAATTGAAATTTGCTAGTTCTAAACTATGATGCATTTAGTTTATGGTTCTTAATCTCTTAAAGTTCCATATAGCTCCCACTTAGAAAAAGAACTTTCTAATCACTTGTCTTATGGAATGACAATTAGTGGGATTAGTAGAAACTTCATCCTAAAAAATCATTTAGGATATTCTACGTAAATTCAATTAGTAGATACTAGAGTGGTTGAGCTTATTGTTTAACATAAGCTCTATAACTTTATTCATTTTAGATAAGGATAAACCATTTCATCCTTAGCCTAGTATAAGTATCTAATCCATTTTTTTGGTTGGAAATATATATTTAATATATATTTGTTGCAGTGAGCGTAATTCTAAAAATTTGTAAAGTAAATAGATCTTTAAAAACATCTTATAATAGACTACAAGGTCTATGCTTTATCCTCTTTAAAAATTGTACTATTGACATTCAACGAGTGGCCAGGTGACCCTATCCCACTAGAGAATACGAAGGCTACCTCAAATATCAAAAGATAGATTCAGGTGACCAGGTGATCCTATGCCACATTGCCACAAGAAACGTACTAATGACAAGTGAGTGTTTTTGTCAGAATGAGTTGTGAATCAATTACACAACTCCTAAGATGTTCCAAGAAGACTCGGTTTATAAAACTCATTTTCTTTATCACAATGAAAGGTTAAATATGATCTCATTAATGTGTATTTAAATCTTGTAACACCCTGATTTCCTGGAGGTGGAATTTAAGAATTTTATATTCACATTAGAGGACCTAATCGACGAGTTCATTGGTCCCAACTCGTCGTGTAGGAGTTAATCAGGACGCATGGAAATATGAAGTCTACTCGTCGAGTCGGAGGACTGGACTCGACGAGTTGAGTCTGTTTGATGAAACCCTAATTATTCAGGCTTGCACCCTATTTAAAGGACTTTAACTCCTTTACCCCGCCTCCCTCATCACTTTACCACCATGAGACAAACCCTAATCGAGTATGTTCCATTTGAGAGTGTTTAGAGCTAATAGAGGGTGGGTTTTGGTGCATTCCTTGAAGAGAAGAAGCTTGGAACAAGAAGGAGTCTTTGGATCCGGCATCATCTCAGTGGTAGCAGTCATTTGAAGGTAAAAGTTAATACCTTTACTTCTTGTTTATTAGATCTCCCCATTAGAGATTTTATTGTCCTTTCTAGCTTCTCCTTGAGTAATTAATGGTTGTGAGCATGCTATGGAGCTAAGACTTAGATCTGGACACTATTAGGCCCTTTAGGCCTAAACTCTCAAGCTTTATGAAGCTTTATGTAACACCATGTTCTGAAAATGTTGTTTATAGATTTCAGAGGCCAAGGCTAGGGGCGTTTTGGTCTTTCATGGGTTCAGAGTTTTATTTGAGAAGTTTTGGTCCGGGGTGTGTTGCTAGAAGCGTAGGGCTTCTCGCCATCTTTTCGTGGATATAAAGTTCGTCGGAAAGGAACTTAGGATGAAGGCATTATAGCATTTTGAAGTTATTAACATTTATGGTCCCTTAATGAAAAAGTTGGCAAGGAAGTCCCTTGCATGCATGAAGTGCACGCGTGTGTTTAGCTGGGTACGCCCAATGTAAGGTTATGTTACACCCAACGTACAAAGGTAAATGGTTGCGGGTGCCTTAGGCATACACCCAGCATACAGGAAGTACGCCCATCGTACGTCCAGTGTCCAGAAACCCTAATTTTAGGGTGAGCCACTATATAAAGTGTTGGATAAGGTGTCTAAGTCCATAACTATTTCTGGTATGTACTTGACCCGACCCGGCATGGTCCATTTGGGTTGCATGGCACCATGCAATTGGATAGACTAAATGAGGGAAATAACATTTGGAGATTATTAATATATTATAGGTTCTAATATATTAATAATAATATTTGATTAGTTTGATCAATAATTAATTTAGAATTAATTAAGTGGTCAAAAGAGAACTAATTAAATATATGGGTTGATTATGTAAATCATCCATATCTTGTATAGTGGGCTAAGAGGCTCCATGGATTATCAAGTTGGGTTCTACCCATAGGATGCTCCATGGGAGTTACAAACCCATGGGTCATGGAAATGAAGAGTCATGACACATTAAGGTTTACTTGGTATAACCCTAGATGTGTCAACACTATATAAGGATCCCATTCTCCACCAAAATCGGTTACACTAAGAAAACAAGAGGGCTTGGCCGATTTCAAGAAGTGTGTGTTCTCTCATAAGTTTTTCCAAGAGCATTTGGTGTTGTGTGAAGCATTTGAGGCATCACATTTGGGGTGCTAGGCTCACAAGGTTTCAAGGAACACAAGCAACAACAAGGTAAGTTATTCTATCTATTATTCAAGTTAAAATTGTTCCCCATGTATGCTAGATAGGAATATAACCTTGGAATTCAACTTTGCATGATAATTAGACAAACATAGATCCAAGGTTATTAGGGTTGCATGTACACTTAGGAAGTGTTAGAATGCTCAAAACCCATCAGTGGTATCAGAGCCTAGGCTTGTTTGTTTGTTATTTGTGCTTAAAAGTTGAAGAAAGTTGAAAATCTTGCTGTCTATCTGATGGACTCGGCGAGTCCATGGGGAGGACTCGTCGAGTTCACTTGTATCTTCAACCTACTCGGCGAGTAGGTTTATGCACTCGGCGAGTAGGGTCGACAGAGTGCAGAATTTCGACTTTAGTTGCTGGAAATGGATTAGAAACATTACCCTAAATTGTTTTGGTACTTGAAAACTTGTTTTAGAAGGTGTAATGTCTTTTCTAACTCATTTACAACAACTAGTTATCAAAATTACAAAGTTTAAATGTGATTTTGATTTTTGAAGGTGTTCATGTTCATATTCTTGTTCTTATGATGTTTAGATGATCATAGGAATTATTTGTAACCTATGTGGTAGTTTAATTCTTGATCATAATGTGTTTTAATGGAATCCATAACTTGTCCTCAAGTTATGGAAAACCAAAAGTCTCTTGGATTGAAAAACCATTAAAAGAACACAAGAGTTAGAAAAGTGAAGAGTCTTCATTTTATTACTCTATTAAACTCATAAGTTACAAGAAATGAAAAGTTTTGAAAGTTTACAAAACTTGTCCTCAAGTTTTGGAACAAGTAAAGTTAAGTTAAAACTTTAGTTCCAACCCTTAGAATTTTAAAAAGTTAAAATTCAACCCTTATACTTATATTATTATGATTTAATAATTATATATATATATATGTATAAGAACAAAGTCGTCTTATCGCTAGTACGCCTCATTCACGAAGCCGGTCTATAAGGTGGGTATAAGGTTGTTGCCTATAAAATGGTGACTTAATGGGTGTCCACTCTCACCCACCGCTTGCTTGACCGGTGGAGGGTCGTTAGCCGAACGGGTAAGACAAGGACTTACAAATTCTCATTCAAAGTATGATGAATATTATAAAGTAACTAAATGTTTTATTAAATTCCCAATCTTAGTTACTTTAGGAAAAATGTGAATAAGGTGCTATTCCATGAAATTACACTTTACACTTTGATTAAGTCGTTGGTGGAGCGTGTGTGGTTAACCGACACACTAACTTGGACTTAACAAGGTAGGTAAAGGGTGACTTAGGGTTTATTATAGTATCGATGGAGCGTGTGTGGTTTACCGGCACATCGATTGAGTGATAAACTTTAAGGGTACCAAGTGATTTGCATGGTTACTTCACACCTCGTTTTGTGATCCTCGGTATCCCAGTCACAAAACTTGGAGGGCACACTCGAGATTGAAACATGCCTTTGAAAAGTTCATTGAATCTCAAAGAATCTAGGAATTTCTAAGAACCATTCAAAAAAACCTAATACTTAAATATTGCGGTTTTCGTGGTGGAAATTGGTGAATCGTCATTCACCTACCTTTCAAATATGATATAGCTTAGATTACGACATACCTCTTCTAAGTTATATTATAATGTGATTGGATCCTAGCCTTAATATTACATTTGGGTGTCTTATTAGGGACTCTCTTATATATCTAAACTAACCTTGTCCTCTTCTCTTCAGATGTCTTTCAACAATGCTTCTGGCTCTAATCCTAATGGCTCCTTTACCCTTATGAACTTGTGTGGGAAAGTCACCTTTGATGGATCCAACTTCAATGAGTGGATCAGAAACATCAGAATGATTACCCGCTACGAGGACAAAGAATATGTCCTTGACAAGGAGCTTAAGGAAATTGATGAGACCACTGCAACTCCTCAGGAGATCACTGACTTTCGGGCACATGAAAGGGATGCTACGAAAGTGGCTTGCATCATGATGGCCACGATGACAGCGGAACTCCAAAAGTCTTATGAGGATTTCTACCCTTATGAAATGCACCAAGATTTGATGGAAAGATACCATCAAAGTGCAAGACAAGAGAGGTATGAAATCATCTGCTCCATGATAACAACCATGATGAAGGACGGGGAATCCATCACGAGCCACATGCAGAAAATGCAAAGGTATGTGGATCGTTTGCTGAAGCTCAATGTGAACTTCCCTGAGGATCTTGCAATAGATATCATTTTGCACTCCTTACCATCGTGCTATGATCAATTCCGCATGACATATCACATGAACAAGGAAGAAGTCACCCTCAGCAAACTTCAGGGACTTCTCAAGACCGCAGAAACAGGTCTTAAGGGGAAGTCGGTTGCTATCACTCCTACTCCAAACTCAACTCCGGTTTTGGCAATCGGGAAAAGTCGAGGGAGGAAGAGAAAGAGATCTTCGAAGGGTACCAAGGCTCGGACCCTTGATGGCTCTTCCTCAAATGGAACCAAGAAAGGTTTCATTACTCCTTCTTCTGACCCAAAAGAGGCTGAATGCTTCTATTGCCATGAAAAAGCTCATTGGAAGCGGAACTGCCCAAAATACCAGCAGGATGTGAAGGATGGGAAAGTCAAACCCAACCATGCAGGTATTTACACTATCATTTCTAATAACTCACCCCATTCTAAATCTTGGGTCCTTGATACCGGTTGTGGTATTCATATTTGTTGTGACTTGCAGGGACTAAGAAGAAGTGAGGATGTGGAGCAAGGAAGAATAAACTTGATCATGGGGAATAGGAAAGCTTTACCTGTCACCAAGATTGGAGTTTATACTTTATCGCTAAGTAGTGGGTTTAGTTTAGATTTGAATAAATGTTGTTACTCGCCAGGAATGGCAAGAAATATTATTTCCTTTCATGCTTTATACAAACAAGGGTTTACCTTTTCGTTTAATAATGAAGTTGGTTCTATTGATGCTTTCTTTAATAATGTTCTTTATTTTAAAGCATTACCTTGTGATGGTGTGTATGAAGCTGTGTCTGTTGTAGATAACTTAGGAAATAATGTTTTGTGTATTGATTCTACTACTAATAATAACTTGGATAAAGCATCATTATGGCATTGTCGCCTTGGACATATAAGCAAGAAACGCATAGGCCAACTCCAAAAGGATGGAGTCTTGGAGTCGTTTGACCTTAAGTCAGATGATAGTTGCGAATCATGCTTACTTGGAAAAATGACAAAGTCACCCTTCACAGGCTCGTGTGAAAGGGGTGAAGGTTTGTTGGACCTTATACACACGGATGTGTGTGGACCATTCAAACATGCCACAAGGGATGCTAATCGTTATTATTTGACTTTTACTGATGATTATACTAGATATGGATATGTCTACTTGATCAAGCATAAGTCAGAGACTTTCGAAAGGTTTAAGGAATTTAAACAGGAAGTCGAGAATCAATTGGGCAGGAACATTAAGATGCTTCGATCCGATCGAGGAGGTGAGTATCTTAGTTCAGAGTTCCTCGACTCTCTTAGGGAATGTGGGATTGTCTCACAATTGACACCTCCCAGGACACCACAGTTGAATGGTGTAGCTGAGAGGCGTAATCGAACCTTATTAGATATGGTTCGTTCCATGATGAGTCGAGTTACGCTACCAATCTCATTCTGGGGGTATGCCTTAGAGACTGCTGCCCACATTCTTAATCTAGTCCCTACAAAGAAAGTTGCCAAAACTCCTCACAAGATGTGGACTGGTAAAGTACCTAAACTAGACCACATCAAGATTTGGGGTTGCGAGGCTTTCGTGAGACGCGAGACTCATGATAAGCTCGAACCTCGAAGCGAGAGGTGTATTTTCATCGGTTACCCACATAAATCCTTTGGTTACCTCTTCTACAGACCTAGTGACAATGTGGTCTTTGTAGCAAGAAGAGGAGTCTTTCGAGAAAGAGAGTTTATAAGCCAAGGAGACAGTGGGAGGCAAATTGATCTTGAAGAAATTCAAGAATCAAGTGGTGAAGGAACTTCAAACTCTAGCCCTCAACTTGAGGAGGAAACTCGTGTTGAGCCAATTGACAAACCTGTACCTCTGAGGCGTTCCACGAGAGTTAGGAGTGCACCTGAGCATTACTATGGATTCCATATTACTGCAGAAGGTGAGACACTTATTAGTGATGGGACACTAGTAAGTCAAGATGACCCTAACAGATACGAGGAAGCCATGGCAGGCCCCGAGTCTGCTAAATGGAAAGAGGCTATGGATAGCGAGATACAATCCATGTATGACAATCAAGTTTGGAACTTGGTTGAAAATGTACCAGGTCGTAAGACAGTAGGGTGCAAATGGGTCTTCAAGAAGAAGACCGACATGGATGGTAAAGTACACACTTATAAGGCTAGACTGGTTACAAAGGGCTTCTCTCAAATTCCAGGAGTGGATTATGATGAGACCTTTTCTCCGGTAGCCAAGATTAAGTCTATTCGGGTTCCATTAGCCATAGCTGCATTTCATGACTATGAGATATGGCAGATGGATGTCAAAACCGCTTTCCTTAATGGAAAGTTGGCTGAAGATGTTTACATGAGTCAGCCAGAAGGTTTTGTCAGCAGCAAGTACCCTAATAGAGTGTGTAAGCTTGAGAAATCCATCTATGGATTAAAGCAAGCACCTCGCAGATGGAATCTTTGCTTTGATGAGAAGGTCAAGGAATTTGGCTTTACTAGGAGTGAAGATGAATCTTGTGTGTATGTCAAGGCTAGTGGGAGTATAGTTAGCTTTTTGGTATTGTATGTGGATGACATACTACTCATAGGAAACGACATTCCAACCCTGCAGGAAGTAAAGTCCTGGCTTGGGAAGTGTTTTGCTATGAAGGACCTTGGTGAAGCTGCCTATATTTTAGGGAGAAGGATCTTGAGAGATCGGAGTAAAAGACTAATTGGGCTTAGTCAGAGTACCTACTTGGATAAGGTGCTAAAGAGATTCAGCATGCAGGATTCCAAGAAAGGAGAGTTACCCATCCAGAGTAACACCAGGTTGAGTAAGACACAAAGCCCTAGCACTGAGGCTGAGATAGCAGAAATGAGTCGAACACCTTATGCTTCGGCTGTAGGATCGATCATGTATGCTATGACGTGTACTTGACCCGATGTAGCCTTTGCCCTGAGCATGGTTAGCAGGTATCAGGCGAACCCTGGCAAGGCACACTAGACTGCGGTAAAGAATATCCTCAAGTACCTACGGAGGACTAAGGACTGGGTCCTTACCCTCGGTGGGAGTGATGACTTGAGAGTAGTAGGGTATAGTGATGCTAGCTTCCAGACTGATAGGGATAATTTCCGCTCTCAGTCAGGCTGGGTCTTTACCCTAAACGGAGGAGCAATTTCTTGGAAGAGTTCCAAGCAAGAGACAGTGGCAGATTCTACTTGTGAATCAGAGTATATTGCAGCTAGCGAGGCAGCAAAGGAGGCGATGTGGCTGAAGAACTTCATTGGAGACCTTGGAGTTGTACCAGCTATTAAAGAGCCAATGGAAATTTTCTGTGATAGTGAAAGTGCTGTTGCCTTAGCCAAGAACCAAGGGATCACGGGAGATCCAGACACATTGACAGAAAATACCATTTCATCAGACATCGGATCGAAGAAGGACTCCTCGTGGCAAAGAGGGTATCATCAGATGAGAATCCGACAGATCCCCTCACAAAGGGACTGACTCGGGTTAAGCATCTTCAGCATGCTCGGAGCATAGGGCTGAAGGATGATATTAGATTTAGTAGTTAGATAACCTCGAAATTTGTAAAGTGTAATTGACATTTGATGATGAATAAAAAGTGTTTTATTTATGAGTAAGGTGTTGCTATCTCTTGTTGATCGTTTACTATATTTCTTTTGCATGTTTTGACTTCCAGAATAATTTTGTTTGGTATAACATATTATTCAAACCTCCACAGTCAGTCATATGTCGGAAGTAGGTATGAATCAAGACTGTCATGTTTGATTGTAGAGGTCTTGGACAAGGCTACAACAATCATGAGTGCTCATAAGTTCTGAGCATTGGACACAACCCACGCTCACTGGAATCACTTCATGGAATTCTATCTCGAGTGATCGTGAGACGGTAATATCGTATAAGTCTTCAAACCTAGAGATATGATTTGTTACTTATAAGTTGGTTATGCATTGATTGTACGAAAAACGCATTGGTAACTCGATGTTATAAATCGTGCCCTTGTGTGTAATTCAATGAGTGGTAGAACAAACATATGAGTCGAAGTTTATCTGTTCCTTCTTGGATTAGAAGCTGATATATGGGCCCCTCGATGATTTTGTTTTGACCCATGTATCGGGCCCGGTCAGAACTAAGTTGATGTGTTCAATTAAGTTCTATGTCAAACAAATCGGAAATCAGGAAACAAATGCTGGACAATAAGCAAGACAATGTTCCATGTATTTGTCCGGCTGATATCTAGAACAGAGGATTATATGATCACTTATCTTAAATGGCGTACCATCATCTTCTCAGTTCCGAGAAACCTTGAAAAGAGCTACGATTGCCGATCGGTTCCTGAAGTCATACTTGCAGTAATAGTTATTAGACTTATCCAAGTGGGAGACTGTTGGATAAGGTGTCTAAGTTTATAACTATTTCTGGTATGTACTTGACCCGACCCGGCATGGTCCATTTGGGTTGCATGGCACCATGCAATTGGATAGACTAAATGAAGGAAATAACATTTGGAGATTATTAATATATTATAGGTTCTAATATATTAATAATAATATTTGATTAGTTTGATCAATAATTAATTTAGAATTAATTAAGTGGTCAAAAGAGAACTAATTAAATATATGGGTTGATTATGTAAATCATCCATATCTTGTATAGTGGGCTAAGAGGCTCCATGGATTATCAAGTTGGGTTCTACCCATAGGATGCTCCATGGATGCTCCATGGGAGTTACAAACCCATGGGTCATGGAAATGAAGAGTCATGACACATTAGGGTTTACTTGGTATAACCCTAGATGTGTCAACACTATATAAGGATCCCATTCTCCACCAAAATCGGTTACACTAAGAAAACAAGAGGGCTTGGCCGATTTCAAGAAGTGTGTGTTCTCTCATAAGTTTTTCCAAGAGCATTTGGTGTTGTGTGAAGCATTTGAGGCATCACATTTGGGGTGCTAGGCTCACAAGGTTTCAAGGAACACAAGCAACAACAAGGTAAGTTATTCTATCTATTATTCAAGTTAAAATTGTTCCCCATGTATGCTAGATAGGAATATAACCTTGGAATTCAACTTTGCATGATAATTAGACAAACATAGATCCAAGGTTATTAGGGTTGCATGTACACTTAGGAAGTGTTAGAATGCTCAAAACCCATCATAAAGAACATAATGGATCAAACCCTAGCCTCCTTATCAGCCTCCCTAACTTCATAGAAAACCCTAGAACGCCTCAACCCTTCATTTTCTGAAATCTTAACCTTGGGAAGCTCATCTTGGTGGTTTTAAGCTCTGAAGAGGAAAGAAGAAGCTATCAAAGAACGACTTGGGAAGTTGGAGCTTATAGATCAGGAATAACATCATCATTTGGAACTCTTTGGAGGTATAAAGTTCTTAGCTTTACTTAAGAATGCTTAGATCTAGTGTAGTGTGGTTTTGGGGTTATGTTGGTCCCAAGAATGGACCTTTTTGGTGCAACTTCGTTTTTGAGCTTGGGGTTGCCACCCTCAGAGCTAAAAGTGTCCCATAAGTAGTAAAGTTTCAATCTAGATGGTCCTAATGAGTTCATGCATGATATTTAGCCCTTGTTATGGAAGTATGTTGTCACATTTTGAGTTTGGGGTTATTTTGGTGGGTTGCAAGTCACCAAGTTAGCGACTTTATGGATTAAGACATGGAAAAGGAACTGGATCTGAGTTGGTAGCCTATGGAGTGGAGAATTAAGAACTTAATGGGAAAGTGTCTTAACAAGGGTAGTACACCCAACGTACATTCAGGTATGTCCAACGTATGCACCATTTGCCTAGTACGCTTAGCGTACGTGAGTGTACGCCCTGCGTACTCTGGCAGTTTGGGCTTCGAGTTATTGGGCCTCGGTTTGGGCCATGCTTTGGACTTTGGGCCTTAGTGGGCCAAAAAAAGTCAGATGATATGGGCCAGGGAGTACATGTTGGGCTTAGAGTAAGGCCCATTAAGGGATTGGGCCCAATGTAGCAAATTGGGCCATTAGTGGGCTACTAGTTGGCTTGGGAAGTTTACCTAGTATTGGGCCTTAGATATGGACCAAGTTGGACTAGGGGGTAGAATGGTCATTTTACCCTAAGTAGGATTGTTGTATTGGACTAAGTGATGTTTGGTATTGGTAGTTTGGAAAGCTGAAGGGGTCAGCAGTTCGGGAAGTGCGAGTCAACAGCCAAAGGAGTATCAACGGGGTTCAGCAGCGCAAGGTGAGTCTCATCATTGTGTGAATGGGTCTACGACAACAATGTCGGCCCATGTAGTTTATGAGTAGGAAGACCCGGGGGTTAGCCCTAGGCATTGTATGCTAGTTTGTGATACCGGATCAAGGTTCGATGCCGGGCGGGTGCCCGAGGAATGTTTGTATGATAGTTTATACCTGTTGTCGGTGTGATACTCGTATGCACCTGGTAGGGAGGTGAGTGTGGGTGAGGTCTCGTATCTCACCACTAGCAGAGTATGGACGGGGTTTCGTATCTCATTAGTAGCAGAGCAGGGGCTAGGCCCGAGATATGAGAGAGGTGAGTGTGGGCAGGGGCCTGTATCTCGCTATCAACAGGAGCATGGACGGTGTTCCATGACTCGTCAGTAGCAGGACATGGGCGAGGCCCTAGTTAGACGAGGCCTTAGATTAGGAGTATAGTAGAGTATGTTAGTTACTTGTTTTGTGTCATGTTATATGTTTGTATGTGTTTAGCAGGCGAGGCCCAGAGACAGGTGGGGCCTAAGAGAAACATATATGTATACCGAGCGGGGCTCGAAGCCAGGCGGGGCTTGTTGCTGGATTCGTCCGGAGTCGGGCGGGGCCCGATGTAGCGGGCGAGGCCCGGTACTTGCAGTATGTGATTATGTATGGTATGTGGTAGGTTGGGGAACTCACTAAGCTTCGTGCTTACGGTTTTCAGTTTTGGTGTCAGGTACTTCCGGTAGCGGAGGGAAGAGCTCGGGGTGATCGCATGGCACATACACCAAGGGAGTTTTAGCCTGGGATGTTTACTCTGATAAAATAAAATAAATGTTTTAGACATGATACTCTGATGTGATATGTGTTGAATGAATGGTTGACACTTGTGGTTTTATTATGAAATCAAAAACATAATTTTTGGTCATGATTTTTGGGTCGTTACAAGTTGGTATCAGAGCTTTGGTTTGAGGGATTCAGATACTCTCTCGGGTGTGTCTGAACTCAAACTGAGGACTTGGTATGAAAATTTTCAAAGAAATTCATTTTTATAAAAAGGAACTTTGAAAAGAGAAAAAGAAATTTGAAAAAGAAGAAAAAGCGTGTGGTGCATGCAATCAGCCGAGCTCAAGTAAGTTCTCCTAAATTACCCATACAAGTTTATGTTATGATATGATTATGTGATCAACATGCTAGATTTAGGGCTAAGGATCTAGGAGGATTCCTTATATGCCTGCTATACGTGTTTGTGAACTGCATGCTAGTATCGGTTAGACAGCGGTAGGATAGCCTGTTTAGGTTATGGCTGATTATATGAGCTTAGCATCGCATGCTAGTACAAATTATTGTTGTGTGGATATAATTGCTTGAATATGTTCTGGTTAGATTTCCCTTTTTTCTGAATGCTACTTGCTTTGTGCTTTGTGGGACTCTGAGTGATGGGTGTTAGCCATTAGGTTAATACGTCAAGTCACATGTGATCAGGGTTGAATAATCTCAGAGTGTTGGATTTGGCCCTATTTTGCAACTCTCGTTTGAGTCTAACTGTTATTGGGATGAGTCCTTCACTCGAAGGATTATCTAAGCCTCGTCACATGTGATGGTATTCAGGTAGTGGTTAATTGGAATTACAAAGATACCTTCAGTAGCTGAGGACTGGGTTTGGATTGGAGGTTACCCTAGGGAAATCCTAGGATGAGATTAGTACTCAGAGCAGTGTTAGTAGTAGTGAAAGGGACTTGGTAGAGTCGAGGCAATTCTTGAGGAAAGTACGGATAGATGTGGAAGGTAGTAGGGGCCCATACTACTGAAACAAAGGATCTGTACTCGATTCAAGTAGGGATGAGATAAAACCAGAGAACTTGTTATGCGTGTAGGATCCCTTAGTAGTGATGTGTATTCTGATAGTTGTTATATCATGTTTTCAGCATGGTGACGTTGCGAGGTAGACCAGTGGGCGCTTCAGGTGCCGAGGAGGGATCGGACTCGGGTTCAGGAGTCGAGCAGCTCGTGGAGCAGATGAGGGAGTTTATATCAGCTGACAATACTCGCAGTATTCTAGACTAGAATCCTGTGATCTTTGGTACGGTCAAGGAGGGGATACTAGAGATTTTGGATGAGAGGCTGGGAGCCTTCCACACTGAGATGGTGTCCATGATGGGGGTGCATACACTGACATTCCGGGAGTTCAGGGCATGTGGAGCTCCGGATTACCATGGGGCCAGGGACCCTATTGCTAGCAGCAGGTGGTTGGATGATGTCGCCAACGCTTTCCGTACGAGCCGGTGTCCCGAGGGGGACAAGGTCTGAATTGTGTCCTGTCTTCTGAAGGACAGAGCACGGGATTAGTGGGAGGAGGTTGGTCATGCCATTGGGGATGATGCCGCGTTGGAAGCGATGACATGGAGTGATTTCTCATCCAGGTTCAGGGCCGAGTTTGCACCAGTGATTGAGGTGCAACAGTTAGCACGAGAGTTTCTGGATTTGCGCGTAGACTACAGAGACAGTGGCGGAGATCATCGCCAAGTTTAGGGAGAGGGCTCTTCTTTTTCTGCAATATGTCGCAGACGTGGATATGAAGAAGGCTCGATATCACGAGATGCTGAGGAGTGACATCATGAAGTTTGTGAGCAGGTCCAGTTGTAGGACGCTGGAGGATATGACTGCTCGGGGCAGGGAGAGGGAGATCGATCTGGAGCACCTCAGGAAGAGGAAGTCGGAGGAGGTTCAGGTAGCCGCAGGTTCAGGCAAGAGATCCAAGGGTTCTAACGCGATATCGAGGTATTATCAGGGCCGCAGTCATTGTGGCAAGTGTGGCAGGATGCACAAAGGTACGTGTAAGAGTGGTAGTGGTGGTGATTCTAGCTGCTTCAAGTGCGGCCGCACTGGTCATTTCAACAGGGATTGTACTGCTACCACCCCTCAGGGATCAGACCTGATATGTTTCCATTGCAGTCATAGGGGCCACAAGAAGTCCCAGTGTCCGAGTTTGTTTCCAACAGGATAGGTGATGGCACCTGCTCCTGCGACCATGAGGATCACCGACGGACGTTAGGGCCGAGCGGAGGCGCCTTTAGTGGGGAGCAGGGCTTTTAGCTGTCTACAGTGGAGGCGTGAGCAGCACCAGACATTGTAGGTATGTATCTTTTTCTTTCTTGTTAGTTTTTATTCATGATCATATTGGTATGGTGCTGTATCTATGTTAGCGAATGTATGTTAGAATTCTATTTTGTTCGTGTTCGGGATCATATGCCATCTGCATACCATGGGTTTTCGGGCGGTATTTCATAGCAGTACCCCCCTTTTGGGCTCGTTTTCGGGACGCATTCGATGTAGCAGGTATGAGTGGGACTTGGGAAGTGTCTTGCTTTTCTACATGAGTGGTTCGGGAGTTTGAGAAATATCCTGACGTTGAGTTCATGTATTCACAATAGTAGAGGACTGGTTTAGGAAACCAGGTTGTTGTTTCCCGGTAGCACACGAGTTAATCAGGATGTTAGACTATGGAGCGCTCGTTGTTGGACATTTTCAGGCTGGCAGCCAGTAGTTAGAGGAGTGTGGGCGGGGGCCCGAATCTCCTAGTTAGCGAAGTGTGGGTGAGTCCAGTATCTCCTAGTTAGTCGGATAGAGATCGAGAAAGGATAGTTTGTTGAGGATTCAGGATAGTTTAGGACCCGTGTAGCCCTAGATAAGTTAGATTGGGGGTAGGGTCACTCAACAGTATGGTTTGGGTGGGACCCGTGGGCAAGGCCCTTGCGATAGTAGTAGGACAAGTGAGACTTGAGGGAGAGGCTGCTCTAAGATATAGTTGGGTGAGAACTGTGGGCGAGGCCCGTGAGATTTTAACAACACAGGTGGGACCAGGTCGAGCCCTTAGAGTTAGGTTAGGGGGATTGAGGATCCCAGGGCTTAGGGAGCCAGAGTAGCAAGGTAGATAGAGCAGTTTTAGCTAGCCAGAGTTTCTTCGGAGGTCGCTGGGAGCGTCTGAGAGCTTGAGCTTGGGTTCAGTGAATGGAGGGAATTCGGTATCTGGGATGGTGGGCAGAGAGGTTCGGACCTGGGATGTCCCCGTTCTTTTGAAAAGAAGACAAGTGGCAGCATGGTGTTCAGGCATAAGTGTCTATCATAATGGTTCCTGTGTGCGAAGTAGCTTGGGGTTTGCAGAAGTTAAAGTTCGTCTTCTTCAGAATAGAAAACCGGGTTGGCTTTCAGTGTCTTGGGAATGTTGTTTCGCGCGTAAAATCATTGATTGCATTTCCACAAATCAGTTGATGGGGAGATGGGAGTTAGTAAGGAAAGACTTCGAGGACGAAGTCTAGTTTAAGTGGGGGAGAGTTGTAACACCCTGTTCTGAAAATGTTGTTTAAAGATTTCAGAGGCCAATGTTACGGGCATTTTGGTCTTTCATAGGTTCTGAGTTTTATTCGAGAAGTTATGGGCCGGGTTGTGTCGCTAGAAGCGTAGGGCTTCTCGCCACCTTTTCGTGGATAAAAAGTTCATCGAAACGGACTTAGGATGAAAGAGTTATAGCATTTTGAAGTTGTTAACATTTATGGTCCCTTAATGGAAAAGTTGGCAAGGCAGCCCCTTGCATGCATGAAGTGCACGCGTGTGTTTAGCTGGGTACGCCCAAGGTAAGGTTGGGTTACACCCAACATACAAAGGGAAATGGTTGCGTGTGCCTTAGGCGTACGCCCAGCGTACGTCTAGTGTCCAGAAACCCTAATTTTAGGGTGAGCCACTATATAAAGAACATAATTGCTCAAACCCTAGCCTCCTTATCAGCCTCCCCAACCTCAGAGAAACCCTAGAATTCCTTAACCCTTCATTTAGTGAAATCTTGACCTTAGGAAGCTAATCTTGGTGGTTTTAAGCTTGGAAGAGGAAAAAAGAAGTTTTCAAAGAAGGACTTGGGAAGTTGGAGCTTATAGATCAGGAATATCATCATCATTTGGAACTCTTTAGAGGTATAAAGTTCATAGATTTTCTTAAGAATGCTTAGATCTAGTGTAGTGTGGTTTTGGGGTTATTTTGGTCCCAAGAATGGACCTTTTTTATGCAACTTCATCTTTGAGCTTGGGGTTGCCATCCTCAGAGCTAAAAGTGTCCCATAAGTAGTAAAGTTTCAATCTTGATGGTCCTAATGAGTTCATGCATGATATTTAGCCCTTGTTATGGAAGTATGTTGTCACCTATTGAGTTTGGGCTTATTTTGGTGGGTTGCAAGTCACCAAGTTAGTGACTTTATGGACTAAGACATGGAAAAGGACTTGGATCTGAGTTGGTAGCCTCTGGAGTAGAGAATTAAGCACTTAATGGGAAAGTGTCTTAACAGGGGCAGTACGCCCAACGTATATTCAGGTACGCCCAGCGTACACACGATTTGCCTAGTACGCTTAGTGTACGTGAGTGTACGCCCCGCGTACTCTGGCAGTTTGGGCTTCGAGTTATTGGGCCTCGGTTTGGGCCATGCTTTGGACCTTGGACCTTAGTGGGCCTGCCGAAGTCAGATGATATGGGCCAGGGAATATATGTTGGGCTTAGGGTAAGGCCCATTAAGGTATTGGGCCTAATGTAGCAAATTAGGCCATTAGTGGGCTGCTAGTGGGCTTGGGAAGCTTACCTAGTATTGGGCCTTAGATATGGACCAAGTTGGACTAGGGGGTAGAATGGTCATTTTACGCTAAGACGGATTGTTGTATTGGACTAAGTGATGTTTGGTATTGGTAGTTTGGAAAGCTGAAGGGGTCAGCAGTTCGGGAAGTACCAGTCAGCAGCTAAAGGAGTATCAGTAGGGTTCAGCAACGCAAGGTGAGTCTCCTCATTGTGTGAATGGGTCTACGACCACAATGCCGACCCATGTAGTTTATGAGTAGGAAGACTCGGGGGTTAGCCCTAGGAACTGTATGCTAGTATGTGATACCGGATCAAGGTCCGATGTCGGGCGGGTGCCCGAGGAATGTTTGTATGATAGTTTATACTTGTTGTCTGTGTGATACTCGTATGTGCCTGGTAAGGAGGTGAGTGTGGGCGAGGTCTCGTATCTCACCACTAGCAGAGTACGGACAGGGTTCCGTATCTCTTTAGTAGCAGAGCAGGGGCGAGGCCCGAGATAGGAGAGAGGTAAGTGTGGGCAGGGGCCCATATCTCGCTATCGGCAGGAGCATGGACGGGGTTCCATGATTCGTCAGTAGCAGGACAGGGGCGAGGCCCTAGTTATTGAGGCCTTGGATCAAGAGTATAGTAGAGTATGTTAGCTACTTGTTTTGTGTCATGTTATATGTTTGTATGTGTTTAGCAAGAGAGGCCCAGAGACAGGCGGGGCCTAAGAGAAACATATATATATATATATATATATATATATATATAAATATATATATATATATATATATATATATATATATATATATATATATATATATATATATACCGAGCGGGGCTCGAAGCGAGGCGGGGCTTGATGTCGGATTCGTCCGGAGCCGGGTGGGACCCGATGTAGCGGGCGAGGCCCGGTGCTTGCAGTATGTGATTATGTATGGTTTGTGGTAGGTTGGGGAACTCACTAAGCTTCGTGCTTACGGTTTTCAGTTTTGGTTTCAGGTACTTCCGGTAGTAGAGGGAAGAGCTCGGGGTGATCGCATGGCACACACACCAAAGGAGTTTTAGTTTGCAATGTTTACTCTGATAAAATAAAATAATGTTTCGTACATGATGTGATATTTTTTGAATGAATGTTTTACACTTGTGGTTTTATTATTAAATTAAAAATGAAAATTTTTGTCATGATTTTTGGGTCGTTACACTTTAACCCGTCTTCATGTCCTAAACCCCTTCTTGAGCTTAGTTTTGGGTGTTTTAGCCTTGTGAGGCCTTGCATGATCGTAAAGTTAGCAAATATACATGGTAACTTCTTCCTAGGAGGTTGGATCTGGAGTTTGGAGCATTGGAATCGACTGGAATGAGTTTAATGAGAAAGGGATGAAGAACTCGACAAGTTGGGCATCCAACTCGATGAGTTGAGTCGGGTTCTCCCGTTTTTGTATACAGAGTAAACTCGAAAAATTGGTGGAACGACTCAACGAGTGGTTAGGGTTTTTCCCGATCTTCTGGACTCTGCATGGACTTGACGAGTTGGTTAGCAACTCAGCAAGTTGACTCGGGTTTTCTTGATTTACTAAGAACTGAAGAACTCGAGGAGTTCATGAGTAGCACTCGACGAGTAGGGTCAGCTTTGACTGGTGACTTCTGTTGACTTTAGGGTTTTGGTCAAGCTATGGATTTTGGAGGCCATGGAGGGGCGGAAACTAGACCAGCTGTTCGAGTGTGAGATATATTGCTTTACTAGGCGAGGTGACTGGTGACTTCTGTTGACTTTAGGGTTTTGGTCAAGCTATGGATTTTGGAGGCCATGGAGGGGCGGAAACTAGACCAGCTGTTCGAGTGTGAGATATATTGCTTTACTAGGCGAGGTGAGTGTTCTCGCCGGAGGGTCCATACTGAGTCGTGAGATCGGAGGGTCCTCACCGAGACGCATGACCGGAGTGTCCATGCCGAGCTATAGCCATTAGAGGCTTATTATTTATGTATGTGGTATTTTGGGGAACTCACTAAGCTTTGTGCTTACAATGTTTGTGTAAAATGTGTTTCAGGTACATCTCAGGATCGCAGAGAGGAGCCGACATGATTATACACACCAGCTTGAGATTATGTTTTGAGGATTCTGGGATATTAATAAACATTTGTTGTATAGTGTTTTAAACAACTTATACATTTGTGATTTGAGACATGTGAGATTGTGTTTTTATGTGGTTTTAAAAATGAAAATTTTGTTTGAAAATTTAGAGTGTTACAAATTGGTATCAGAGCCTTGGTTTGAGGGATTCGGATGTACTCTCGAGTATGTCTGGGCTCAAACTGAGGATTTGAGAAAATTTTCTAAAAAGAAATGATTTTCTAAAACGGCTAAGAGCTTTTAAGAGACAACTACATGGAGCAGTGTGTACAATCAGCCAGAGCCCGAATGGTTATTTCCTAAAATACCATTACTTGTTTACATTATGAGATACGTATGATATATTAGAGATGCATGGTAGAGGATAGGCTAGGTATTTCAGGAATTTAGAGCTACAGTTTTCTGATTCATGATGCCTTAGCCTAGCAGATGCTATTGATTGATATTATCTGCTAACTGCTCTATGCATGTGCTGAGTAGGAGTACCTAGCAGGAATCTTTTAGAGAGAGCTTTGAGTAAAGGAGTAATCTAGGAGAGATACCTAGATACGCATTTGAGGAATCTACTGAGAGAGTAGTTAGATACCCACGAGAGGTACGATTGCCTGAGTTTGGTGATGCATTTTGAGTTGTGGATAGAGCAAGAGGATTTGTATGACATAGTGGTTTTATATGCTGGTGAATGTTATTCGATGCCCGAATGTTGCTTGCTTTGTGCTTTGTGGAACTCTTGAATGATGGGAGTCAGCTACTAAGTGAATATGACGATATTCAGGAGGTAGATGGTTGGCATCATGGGGAGTTCTTTAGCAGTTGATGGTAGAGAAGCGTGAGAACCTAGGTGACCCTAGGGAGTAATTTTAGCCCAATGAGTGTGTTGTTTAGAGGTGAGCATTCGTTGGGGAGCGAGCATGGGTAATGGGATTGGTCAATCGAGAAGGTTGACCAGTTACTTAGGAGATCTGGGACGATCTGTGTGGAGAGTGTGGGTAGATGTGGAAGGTAGTATGGCCCTGTACTACTGAAAGCAGAGGACCCATACTCGAAACAGGGAGAATTCGAGAGGTTCTAAGTAGCAGATTGAGGAGAGATAAAATGGTTCGGGTACCATGATTCGTAGCAGAGGGTGCTTTCTTCTTTACCAGTTCCTGCTGTGGTTGTTTAGAATGAGAGTGGATATCGTAGATTGTGGGCCCAGAGGTGTGACAACCCGAAATTTCCATTTTGTACGAACATTAACTATTCAATAGAAGCTAGTCCAGTTTCAATGAATTTCAGACTTTTCCGAATAAGTTTGTGTACATTAGGGTTTACGTTTAAGGAGATATCAGGAGAGTGGATGCTCATGGGTTTGTGAAACTTGAGCATTTCAAAACTTCATAATATTAGAGTCCAATTCCAGAATAAAAATATTTTCTGCCAAAATATTTCAGGACTATAAATAGATTTCTGAACTAAATTCATTCATTATTCACATTCCCAACTAGAGAAAAGCCAAATTCTCTCTCACGGATCTTCGGGTTTTCATCCCAAATCATGAGTACACTTCTCTAGTTGTGTTATAATGTTTGTTTTATGCTTATTAACATAGATTGTATGTCATATATGTGAGATCTGGGAGTTTACTGCCCAAGAACGTTCTTGGGGAGTAAACTCCAAAATGAAGTTTTAAGGCTATCTAGTCCCAATTCCTTGTTAGACAACTAGTTTAGGATAATATGTATGACCATTTGAGACTAGAAATCAATCAAGAACACATAGTTTTAGGAGTTTACGGCCCAAGAGTTTCTTGGACCGTAAACACCTTTTTCAAGGGCTTAATGTGCCCTAATCACCCCCTAAGGCTTTAGACTTTAACCCTCAATTACTTGTAGATAAAATGGGGACATTAACACATCAAAATCACCCCTAAAAGGGAGTTTACGGCCAAGAAATGCTCTTGGGCCGTAAACTCCAAGTAAGGGCACCAAAGTGTGCCTAGGGTTCCCCTTAGCGTAAATCAAAAGCCTAGAAATTATCCTACTTGTGCAAGAGAATTGAAATAATTAAAACATCCATCCCATGAGAGTTTACGGCCGTAAACTCTAAGGGATATGGTCTTTAGGCTGTAAACTCCTCAAAGGAGTATTATCTATGCCCTAAACTACCCAAAGGATTAAACCACCAAGCTAGGCTTATTCTAGAAATCATTTAGCACCTTAAAACACCCAAAACCACCAAGATTGGAGTTCACGGCCGTAAACTCAAGGGTTTACGACCGTAAACTCCTTGGGTGGGGTTTATTGGGTTGTAAACTCTTATATAAGGTCCTTGGAAGCTTTAAACCCCTTTAGCTTTGTCCCATAACAACTTGGATGCAACCATTAGGACCTATAACACTTATACAAAGTGTTTACATGTTCCTAAGTGTCCCAACTTATTTCATTAAGTTATTATTTGGCTAATTAGTTATTCATATGCTTATTATATGATAACTAGGCTCGTGCGTGTGAACAAGTCTCCGTTTGCCATCTAGCACGGTATCCGACACTACAATCCAAACCACTCACCACAGGTGAGTTCATACCCCTTTAATTAACCTTTGAAATACTTTAAATGTTTTAAATACTTTATAGGGGGGGGATACAAGTTAAATGCTTATAGTTATTGTATCAATCACATGTGATTACATTAATCATATGTGATTAATAACTAGAAAACCAATGATTTTATCACTGTTCAAATTGTTTATCAAACTGCTTTACTTCAAAATGTTTTACAAACTCTTTTACTTATCAAATGCTTTTATTAAACTTTGTTTTACTTCTTATAAATTGCATGCCCATATATGTATAGATATATAAGTAATGTTTAAAGGGCTTAGGAAGGCCATTCGCCCTATTTCCTTTTTCTCGATTTGGATGTGGTCTGGTGGGATTTCGGGTGACCGTCCGAAGGTCGTTTAAATATTAGTTATATATCAATTATACATATATAGACATAAAAGTACATCCATATTCATGCGTACTATACACATCATTAGTAAGTTACCATCGGGGTAACACAGGATCATACTACGACAACTTCTAGATCAATGAGTCAGTTCATTCATGAGTCTATACATTACATTACTATGAGAACGTATACACTACATTACTACGAGAACATATACAACTATACTAGAAAGAGAACATATATAACTATACTAGGAGGAGAACATATACAACTATACTAGAACGAGAAACATTACACTACATATACAAGAATACGTTAACAATTGTGATCCACTGTATCAGAGTATGCCTTAAATGTCATGGCCCGAGTTGTAGCCAGAATTCTCTTGGAGGGAGAGCGTGAGTTTGTGTATAGATCTATACTGGATTGACTATCCTACACCTTGCTGCTAGCTACAGCTGGACCTGCAGGTCTGCGGGTGCCAAACGTCATTCCGTTATTACGACCATTCGTATGTCGTTGTTACCAGTCCATAGTATGGTGCAATTTATCACATTATACCTTAATATAAATCCGGTTTAAGGTAGTTAGTACAACAGTAATTCCTATAATACAAAACTACAGTACTACAATGATTTACCCATTACATATTTTTAGTGATTATTTCACTTAAACATTAATGTACAAACTATATTTGTTAAACGATAGTTACACTTGGGAAATTACACACTTTTACAACAAACGAGCATACAAACCAGTTAAGCCTTGGTAGAAGGCTACTTTGATAGAAAATATAGGTTTTTCTGAGAGATTCAAACTTTTACAAACACTTACATACATTTTTACAAACTTACACTTAAGACACATTCAAACGTTTTGCTAACAAACATCAACACTAAAATACTTATGAACTCACCAGCTTAATGCTGATAAACTCTTTCAAAATAACTTGTATTCTCAGGTCATCAATAGACAGGTACCGATGCCAGCTTTTGAGAAGATGGAGCGCATTCAAGACTCATCATATTATTTCGATTTACATTATATTTTTGGTGTCTAAAACTGTACGGAACACGCTTGTATTAAAATTATATATTTAATGAAATGGATGATGTTGTTTGCTTATTTACATTTACTGTGTTGTGATACTGTACATGACGTCCTCCGCCCCAGAACGTTTCCACCGTTCTTGGTTTTGGGGTGTGACAAGAGGCCCATGCCGGTCGAGCTTTGATAGAGTGTACTTTGAGAGAAAATTTGAATTTAGATCCCAAGGGGTTTGACTGTAAAGTTTCCAGTTGGATTCGCAGGACTCAAGGAAAAGTGGAGATAATTCCTTGTGGAGGATTGCAGTCTGGGTTGAGTGATCGGCCGATGGGTGAGATGTTACTTTCTATGACGAGAATTACACTATTTCCGCTTCCTGTGTGAAGGAAAAGAGATAACGAGCTTTTGGTTTCATAGTTTGGAGGTAAACCCCGTGGGGTAGCATATAGTTGCAATATTTTCACCAGAGTATTTTGTAGTATGTTTGCTACGAGGTATTTCTTATACCTCGTTGTTTAAGTTGTATATTGACTGTGAGTGTGAGGTCTCTTGCTTCTATGATAATTCATACGATGGAATGCTGGATGAGGAATCGGAGATGAGGTGTGTGTGATAGTTCACTATTTTCAGGTTGAGAATCGTAACTAATTTAGGATAGTCGAGATGTCTGGTGAAGTGTCAGTATGAGATTTTGGGGTGACTAGAGGCAGTCACATTGGAGGATTCCAAGGTTTTCATCTGAGATTCGGGATACTTGGATTTATTTGGTCATTATCTAGAAGGAAATCGAGTTTTGCGTGTATGTTCCATGAGTCGGGAATGGTACATCTGGTGAGCCAGTCTGAATTGTGGTATGTTGATATGTCAATGGACGATGGTTCGAACCCTAACTGGGAGAACTGGGTATTCTGTGAGGAGGATCTCAATCTAACATGGTACAGAAGTTTAGGTTATGGGGATTTGCAATCCGAATATATGAGGCTGGGGTCATGTGGTAGTCAAGGCAACGTACAGAGCGAGATGATGCAAGTCGCATATGCTCAGGAGAGAATGAGTGTCTTCACGGCAGGTGGCCGTTAGAGAGGAATATGATGATGGTCTGTGTTTCTTCGGGTGTGCCAATGTTTGAGTTTCAAGACGGTTGGGTTGCAGAAGTCAAGATTCGATTGTTGAGAGATTGATAGTTCGACGTATAGATTGTTATCTACATTCCAGGAAGGGCAGCAGTTGATTTTTCAATCAACTTCAGAGTTTGTATGAGTAGTTTCGCATGGGTTTGATCAATAGGGGATGGGCTTTGGATTGTCATCAACATGTTCTCAGTCATTAACGATTGATTCATGCTTCAAATAATAAGTTGGAGCACTTCAAGTTTTCAAGTTGTGTGAGTGGAAGATCGGTGGTCGTGGCAAGACATCGTGAGATTCTATGGTGGTGTATCGAGATATCCGAGTGTGATGCCCTAAATTGTTTGATTACTATGTGACTTGGGTTTGTCAGACGGGAAATGGAACATTAAGCGACTATATTTCTATAACATCCCGAAATTTTAGGTATCATATTTAAGTGTTTTATATTCTTCATGACAGAGAAACTCGGCGAGTCGGAGGTCCACTCGTCAAGTAGAGGCGGGTTTTGGCCACGTGGGTTTAGTGACCAACTCGACGAGTTGAGAGGCCAACTCGACGAGTTAGCGCTGTGTGTGGAAACCCTAAATCTTCAGGGTTGGGTCCTATTTAAAGGGCCTTAGGCCCTCTTTCCGCCACCCTTGTCATCTTTGAGCATGTGAGAAACCCTAAACCTGCCCCATCCGCTGTGAAGAGAGAGAGAGAGAGAGAGAGAGAGAGAGAGAGACCAAATTGAGCATTCTTGTTTATTTTTGGAAGAAGATTTGGGGAGCAATGCGGATTTGATCGAGGAGGGGCTCTGGATCTAGTGTTCTTCTTTCATTAGAATCTATGCGGTGGTAAAAAGCTCTCATCTTGGCCACATATTTTGTTAGATCTCATTTTTGGGAGTTTTTAGGGTTTTCTTCCATCCATCTTGTGTCATTGAGTTATTTGAGCATGGTTTGAGGTTGGAACCTTAGATCTGGATTGTAGGAGGCCTTGAGAGTCCAAAGATCCGATCTTTATTGAGCTAGAGGCAAGATCTTGTGCATCTACCCTCTTTTTGGAGCTTGTATTGGCATTATGGAGCAAATATGCCATGCATGAACGTAAAGATCAAAGATTTACGTGGCATTCGAGCCTTGGGAGTCTAGATCTAGAGTTTGGAGTGATAGATCTGCCTCAAAACGTCTGAATGAGAATACAGACTGAATGGACTCGCCGAGTCAATGGGCTGACTCGACGATTCGGTTAGGGTTTATCCCGATGAGTCTGAGCATGCAGTAACTCAGCGAGTTGACGGGTCAACTCGACAAGTTGATTTGGTTTTCATGAGGCTTCTAACGAAACGAGGGGACTCAACGAGTCGCCTTGATGCACTCTACTAGTTAGGTCAACATGGACTGTTGACTCAAGTTTGACTTCTGTTGACTTTTGGGGTTTTGACCTAATGTGTGTAATAGAGGCCGTGGAGGGGTAGAATGGTCTTTTACCCTTCCCAAGAGTTAGAGATGGGCTAGTATGAGTTTATTTGGAGTTGTGATTTAAGTAGAGATAATTATCACATGTGTTAGGCGGAGGCTAGATCGGTGACTCGTGTGCGAGGTGTATTATCTTGCTTGCTTCGAGGTTAGTCTTCTCACTATACTTTACCATGAGTGGTATCTATGTGTGACCGGAGGGTATTATGTGCTTACTTGAGTTATGTGATATTCTGCATTATGTCTTTGTGATTTATGCTGAGTATTATTAGTATGAGCCTATTGAGTTAGGACCGGAGGGTCCACCCGAGTTTTGAGACCAGAGGGTCCCACTGAGACACAATGACCGGAGGGTCTTATCTGAGTATAGCCATGAGAGTCTATTGAGACATGTGTGGTATTTGGGGAACTCACTAAGCTTCGTTTTTACCGTTTTATGTGATATGTGTTTCAGGTTTTCTCAGGATCACGGGAAGGCACCGACTTGATTGTAGACACCAGAGAAAGAGTTATGTTTTAAGGATCCTAGATTATTAATTAAACAATTATGGAGTTGTGTTTTTTAAATTAAATCAATGAGATATTTGTGAAATTTGTTATGAGAATTATATGATTTTAAAATGAAATTTTTGTTTGAAAATCTATGGTGTTACAATTTCTACATGTGAGACCATTAGTTAATTGTCGCTAGACGGGGATTGTCTAGGGGTGTAAACTGTACTGAGTGAAAGTTCCTTGTCTACCAGAATTTTCGTCAAGAGTAGTAATGCATAATATGGGCAGGTGTGTGCACCTATCTATATTGGACCACGAAGAATGAGTTAGTGAACTCAGAATGGTGATGGCTTGATGATGAGATTGTGGGGTGATAAGATAGTGAGTGGATCCAGGTAGGAGTAATCACTTAGGACAATTAGGGAAAACTGTGGGGTGAGCCCATGATGAGTGAGAGAGTATTGTAAGACTATGGGGAGCCGTAGCCTTTAATAATCCGTGAGAGAGTGTTGTAAGACTACAAAGAGCCGTAACATTCACTAGTTATTGGGAGAGTGTTGTAAGACTACGAGGATCCTTAGCATACACAAGTCAGTGAGAGAGTATCATAAGACTGCGGGGATCCATAGCATTTACGAGTTAGTGAGAGAGAGTATCGTAAGGCTGCGAGGAGCCATAGCATTCACGAGTCAGTGAGAGAGAGAGTATTGTAACACTACAGGGAGCTGTAGTATTCACGAGTCAGTAAAAGGGAGTATCATAAGACTGTGGGGAGCCGTAGCATTCATGAGTTAGTGAGAGTGAGATTCATTCTCCAGATTGGTTCTGATTGCAGTACCAGGGTTGGTCCTTGGTGAGATGTGACCCCTCTGTTCCTTTTAAGCTACGGTCTGGATCAACTGGTCTGTGTCACATGAGTGATCAACAGCCAATTATGGTCAAGGACTTCTCCTCATCAGTCGCAATTAGATAATCAAAGTTGGAAGTGTTTTATAGGTTCGAGATTTGATGAGCGATTGACATGGTTATATTCTGCATGGGCGGTCTGTCGGGGAGACAGACCATTACAGTTTCCGAGTTCGGGAGATTCAAGGTTGATACTGCCATGACAAAGGGGTTCCATCCCTCTTTGGGCGGAGGGTTCCTATTTGGTTACAGATTGTCTTAGGAGGGGGATCATTGTATGTTACGAGATTTTCCGGTTGTGCTTCTCAGATTGTTGTTTCAAATTAGGTATCGAAAAAGAATGATTTTGAGGGTGAAATCTAATTTTAGTGGGGGAGAATTGTAACACCCTGATTTCCTGGAGGTGAAATTTGAGACTTTTATATTCACATTAGAGGAACTACTCGACGGGTTGATTGGTCCCAACTCGTTGTGTAGGAGTTGATCAAGACCCGTGGACGTATGAAGTCTACTCGTCGAGTTGGAGGACTGGACTTGACGAGTTGAATCTGTTTAATGAAACTCTAATTATTCAGGCTTGCACCCTATTTAAAGGATTATAACTCCTTTACCCCGCCTCCCATATCACTTTACCACCCTAAGACAAACCCTAATCGAGTACCTTCCATTTGAGAGTGTTTAGAGCTAAAAAGTTAATACCTTGACTTCTTGTTTGTTAGATCTCCCCATTAGAGAGTTTATTGCCCTTTATAGCTTCTCCTTGAGTCATTATTAGTTATGAGCATGCTATGGAGCTGAGACCTCAAATCTGGACACTACTAGGCCCTTTAGGCCTAAAGTCTCAAGCTTGATGAAGCTTTAACCTGTCTTCATGTCCTAAACCCCTTTTTGAGCTTATTTTTGGGTGTTTTAGCCTTGTAAGGCTTTGCATGATCGTAAAGTTAGCAACTTTATGTGGTAACTTCATCCTAGGAGGTTTGATCTGGATTTTGGAGCATTGAAATCAACTAGAATGAGTTTAATGAGAAAGGGATAAAGAACTCGATGAGTTGGGCATCCAACTCTATGAGTTGAGTTTGGGTTCTCCCGTTTTGTATACATAGTAAACCCAACGAATTGGGGGAATGAATCAACGAGTGGTTAGGGTTTTCCCCAATCTTTTGGACTCTGCATGGACTGGACGAGTTGGTTAGCAACTCGGCGAGTTGAATCGGGTTTTCATAATTTACTAAGCACCGAGGAACTCGATGAGTTCACGAGTAGCACTCGACAAGTATGGTCAACTTTGACTGTTGACTTCTGTTGACTTTAGGGTTTTGGTCAAGCTATGGATTTTAGAGGCCAGGGAGGGGCGGAAGGTGAGTCTTCTCACTATACTTACCTGAATGGTAATACCGTGTGACCGGAGGGTCTTATCTGAGTTATTGACTAGAGGGTCTTATGTGCTTATAATGAGTTAAATGATATTATGCATTTTGTCTTTGTGATTTATGCTATATATTATTCTGTGCCTTTCCGACTTAGGACCGAAGGGTCCAAACCGAGTTGTGAGACCGGTGGGTTTTCACCGAGATACAAGACTGGAGGGTCCAACCCGAGTTATTAGACCGTAGGGTCTTTATCGAGACACATGACCGGAGGTCCATACTGATCCGTGAGATCGGAGGGTCCTCACCGAGACGCATGACCAGAGGGTCCATGCCGAGTTATGGCCATAAGAGGCTTATTATTTGTGTATGTGGTATTTTGGGGAACTCACTAGGCTTCGTGCTTACAGTGTTTGTGTAAAATCTGTTTTAGGTACATCTCAGGATCGGGAGAGGCGCCGACATGATTGTACACGCCAACTTGAGATTATGTTTTGAGGATTCTGGGATATTATCAAACATTTGTTGTCTAGTGTTTTAAACAACTTATACAATTGTGATTTGAGAAATTTGAGATTGTATTTTTATGTGGTTTTAAAAATGAATTTTTTTTGAAAATTTAGAGTGTTACAAATCTTCACTATGAAATATTTGATCAAATCAAAAGGTTTCATCAACAACGAATAAAAGTTGTCAGTGAAATTGATTTAGTATATATCACCAAATCTATTCATGGATTGAAAAAAACATTACATACATCACTTATGTATAACTCTTTGTCAAGTCTTTTGTTCTTTACTAGGCAAGGTGAGTCTTCTCACTATACTTAACTGAGTGGTAATACCGTGTGACCGGAGGGTCTTATCTGAGTTATTGATCGGAGGGTCTTATGTGCTTATACTGAGTTATATGATATTTTGCATTTTGCCTTTTTGATTTATTCTATATATTATTCTGTTCCTTATTGAGTTAGGACCGGAGGGGTCCAAACTAAGTTGTTAGACCAGAGGGTCTTCACTGAAATAAAAGACTGGAGGGTCCAACCCGAGCTGTGATACCGGAGGTTTTTCACTGAGACACATGACAGGAGGGTCCATACCGAGCCGTGAGACTGGAGGGTCCCCACCGAGACGTATGACTGGAGGGTCCATGCCGAGCTATAGCCATGAAAGGCTTATTATTTGTCTATGTGGTATTTTGGGGAAGTCACTAAGCTTCGTGCTTACAGTGTTTGTGTAAAATGTGTTTTAGGTACATCTCAGGATCGCGAAGAGGCGCCAACATGATTGTACACACCAGTTTGAGATTATGTTTTGAGGATTCTGGGATATTATCAAACATTTGTTGTCTTGTGTTTTAAACAACTTATACATTTATGATTTGAGAAATGTGAGATTGTGTTTTTATGTGGTTTTAGAAATGAAATTTTTTTTTGAAAATTTAGAGTGTTACAAATCTTCACTATGAAAAATTTGATCAAATCAAAAGGTTTCATCAACAACAAATAAAAGTTGTCAGTGAAATTGATTAAGTATCTATCACCAAATTTATTCATGGATTAAAAAACAGATTACATACATCACTTATGTATAACTCTTTGTCAAGTCTTTTGTTCTTTAGCTACTAATAGATAAAGACTCTTGTGAATCATCTTCCCATATAAATAGATTCACACATATCTAATGAATCAAGCTCATTTATTCATAGATTAAAACTATTACATGTCCCTATAAGGATATGTACAATACATCTATTGTTTAAATAAAAGACTATAACAACACTTGTTATATCTTCAACACGAAATTTCATTCGTTTGTAATAGGTTTATTATTTCTTCCAATCATCAACTCATAATATCCATTATTAGTTTCACTTTAAGTATAACATACTCAAGTAAATGATGGAAAAATAAATAGTTCTATCATATAGATATCTGAAGTCTTGTCCAAGTCAGACTTCTTCATCTTGATGAGATGAGAGGAGCAATTCCTCCTTTATTGTCCAGTTTCTTCCACAATAGAAACAACACTAATCATTTGATCCTTTCTTGACTTTTGGCTTTATGCTGTATTTCCATTAACTTAACTATAAGTCAATATGAGTGCACAATCTCTTAGACTTTCTTTTATTCAATGCTTGAACAGACTTGAAGCTATTTCTTGTGTTTTGATTGAATATCTGCTTTACTTGATGAGACATCTAATATGTTTCATAATTATCCAAGACTTTCAGCAAGTCATGGTTAATCACTCCAGTATGATGTGAGACACATCAACATCATCACAATAATACTTCCATCAAAGTATCATGATCAAACTAACTGGTTGTAGTGGTTACTCAGGTATGGGATCTTTCAGTATATATAATTTCTATTTATCTTAAAGGTAGAACCTCAAGATATTATACAAGTTATAGAAATTATAACCATCAAATGTTATTGTCTCTTGAAACTCCACAAGAGAGAGGTTTTGTAGGGCGTAAAATTATTAACAATTATCAACAGAATTTAACAAAGTTTCATTTAGTATTTTCAATATTTAGTCTTTAAAAATTAATACTTTATATTGTTTCTTAAAACATTAATTTATTAAAGTCTAGGATCCAAGTAACGAAACAAGTAAATGGTTAGGCAACCTTTATCCCATAAACTTAATCAAACTCGATAGGTAGTGATTACCAATTGCATACGATATGTAACTCCTAGATTATGGTATCCTAAACAACTATTGTATAGCTTGGCGTGTTTATCCCATCTATACCTCAAAACTCTTATGCTTAGGCGACCTTTATCACATACGAAATTGATCAAATCATTCATTTAAAAAACACGTGAGTTCTATTTCACAAATGGTTAGGTGACATTTATCCCATAAGCAAATACAAAGACACCTTGACTATTTCTGACAACTTAAATGAATAAGGAGACCCTAAAATCCATATGATCTGCACAAAAAGCCCAAGTGAATTTTAAATGGATTGCATATATTTGAAGTTTTGTAAATAAGGGTTTATATATGTTTTACAATTGTAGTTTATAAAAACATGGTCTCATGAATATTGCATCCATCCAACAATTCATGTACGCTTTTGTAAAATTCATATCACTTGTTATGATTTATGAGGTTCTTTTGGTGTTACATAAAACTTCATTTTATTTGCCATTAACCACGATCAATTATAAATTAAAATCTAGTATTTTAAAGTTTAGTCGTAGATCGGTTTTAAGAACCGGTAACAGTCTTAATAGAACTTTATTTTATGCTTAAGAATTGGAGTTTTGGATGAGTTATAAAATCACTATTTTAAATCTCTTTTTAACAATCAAAAACTTATGAATTCATGACTCATTTTATTTTATAAACTCAATTTTACGCATCTTATGATAAAAGTCATATTTTGATAAACCAAAAATTGGGTGATCATACTTATGTTTAAAATCTCATTTAACATGCATAAAACATAATATCAACATGTTGCGTTATGTTTAAAACACCAATATCATATATTAAGTTTCGACGCAAAAACTAATCACTAGTTTTATTATTTGTCGTTATAACGCTATACACCGATTTTAGTCATTTTAATAAAAACTTTTATTTATTATAAAGACATGGAGTTTATATAAAGTTTAAACATCTTTTAAACCATTTCAAATATTTTAAATTTGAGTATTTATAAGTTCTACAATAAAACTATTTTCAACAAAATTGAGTTTTAACCGGTAAGTGGTAAAATGTTTTTATAAATCTCCACATATAAACATCTTATGTTATCTTTTAAATATTTTTACTCAAAATCCAAGTGATATTATCTTATGAAAAAATGTTATTTGACATGTAAAAACCATTTTCATACATAAAACATAACATGCATTTAACATAAAACAAACATCACAAGCATAAATTATTATAATGTGTATACCAATCCATGTCTAGTAATAATTTTTGTTAGCCATCAAAAAAATTATTAAGTCTTTCCTAAAGGAATTAAGGGACACTTCTAAAGGTCTTCAAGGTGGTAATTGCTTCATCTTGTTACATTTAAAGTAAATACAACTAGTCTGACTAATTTATTACATCAAATCAACAAATGAAAAATACCTATTTATCTATTACATCTTATGAATAAAAAGATATCAACCAAACATAACACAAAGGTCCAAATGAATTTTTTTATACACAAAAACATATCAAATATTATAACAAACAACTCTTTATTTTTTCTAAGACAACTTTTATATAACCAACATCCATGAAAAATGGTTATATATAAAAATAAGCTATTTTAACCAAGAAGTTGCCAAAGAAGACAAATATGGATTTTTCTTAACAAAATGAAATCCATGATTGTTTTCCAAAAACCAAAGATTATCAAATATAAAAAATCATTCTAACATATAAAAGATGGCTCTGATACCACTGTTGGATTTTGATACGATATAAAAGTTTGTTTTTTCATAAAAAACCGGCAACGGAAGACTTCAAAAATAACAATTTTATTTTTAATTCATAACAAAACCAAACCATCATGGATCCATTTATAGAGGTTAGAATGAAATAAAACCAACCAAAGGATGTTTTAGATATAACCTTTGAAGCCTTTGTGTAACACCCTAAATCAGGTATGGATTGAAACCCTCAGAGAATTTCTATCGTGACATAATTGGTTCCTTGAGTACGCTGGGCATACCTATGAGTACTCTTAGTGTACTCTGCATGAAGGATCGCGGAGGAGCCTTATGTACGCTGGGTGTATGTAAGGGTAAGCCGAGCGTACGCAACAGAGAACGAAAACCCTAAATCTCGGACATGTCCCCTATTTAAACATCTTTTAGCCTCTTGGACCAAACCCTATCAGCCTCTTGAGCCTCTTTTCGTCTAACTTAACTGTGATATTGTGTGTGAGAGCTTTAAGCTTAAGGAGAGGGTTCTTGGTGGCAATTTTAGTGTTCTTTCAAGAAGAGGAAGTGGTCAAGCAAGCTTGGGACGATTTTGTGCTTCAAGGATCTACATCTTGGTCATCTTGCAAAGCTCCTGGAGGTAAAAAGCTTGCACGTTTCCATTTAAGTCTCTAGATTTAGCTAGGGTTTTCTAGTTTTGTCTCTTCGGTTGATTTTGGACATCAACTTGTGAGTTAAGCAACTCCTGGAGATGGGAATGATAGATCTGAGGTCCCTTGGTCCTTTAGTATCATAACAATGGAGTCTTGATGGGAGCTTTGGCCTCATGCATGGGTTAAAGACCGAGAAAAGGTGTTAATGGAGGTTTTGGGTGTATGTGAGGCATGCAAAGGCATAAAGTTGCTAACTTTATGCCTTAGGACGTCTTAAAAAACTTAGATCTAGCTTTTGGACGTAAAGGAACCGAGTATTAAGCACTTAATGGGGAAAGTGCTTAATCTGGTAGTATACTGGGCGTAACCCAGTGTACGCTAAGCATAGTCCCAACATCACAGTACGATGCACGTACGAGGATGGAACGCCAAGCGTATGCATCTTAGTTGGGCCAAATCTGTTTTAGGACTTTGAGCTTTTGGGTCTCACTTAGTTATTGGATTTGATTACCTTTTGTGAATTATAGGCCATGGATATATTGGTTGGGCCATATTGGGCCAAGAGACCCATTAGTGATTTCAAACTTGGATTTTGGGCCCATTAGCAAGGGAAGGATAAGTGGGCCTCATGGAAGAGTTTGAAGTTTGGGTTTTCCTTTGACTAATCTAAGGTCCTAACATTGATTAATATTTTTGTCCAGCTCGGGAGGTTAAAGACCATTAGGAGAGCAGCTTCTGTATTCTGCAGACAGAGATGAGTTTTCTCACAATACCCATGGGTCTAAGGCACCATGGATGGCCCATTATGTGATTATGATATTGTGTTAGTCATTGTATGATTGATATGGTATGTGATTGTGTTTACATGGAAGACCCCGGGGGGAGCCCGTGACATTGGATGTAAGACCGTGTGGGGTAGCCCATGACATTCCTAGGTAAAGACCATGAGGGGTATCCCATGGCATTGGATGTAAGACCATGTGGGGTAACCCATGGCAGTCCTAGGTAAAGACCATGTGGGGTAATCCATGGCATTCTTACAGGATTTATTGTATGCATGGCTTATGTGATATGTGTGTAGCGTTAATAGCTAACAGGATATATGTATGTGGGTTGTGTGTGGTGTGCTCTGGGGTACTCATTAAGCATCTCGCTTACAGGTTGTTGATTTGTTTAAGGTACATCTGAGCCTAAGGGCAAGGGCAAGGGCAAGGCGTGATGGCGCGGCGTGCACTCTATCTCTCTTTCACTGATATGTTTGGGGACACTTTGATGATTTTAATAAAGTTGTAATGAATGTTGATTTGGAAGCAGATATATTAGGATTTCATGGTTTATGTAAATGTGTTTTATTAATTAAAAAAATGAAAATTTTCTTTGTAAAAATTTGGGTCGTTACAAGTTGGGAATAGAGCCTTGGTTTGAGGGATTCGGGCACACTCTCGAGTGTGTCAGGACTCAAACTAAGGAATGGTAAAATTGTTTTCAAAAAGTAACATAAAAAGGGTTTTTCAAAAGGAAATGAGAAGATGAGAGTGCAACGCGCGTGATCAGCTGAGCCAAGTAAGTAGTTCCCCAATATGCTAGCCATGTTATACTGATATTTGAGCCTTGTTGATTATATGGAACTTGCTATGTGTATGCCTTTAAAATTTTATATATTTAGGAGCTTATAGCCTCAAAATGATTGATTTGGACTTATTTCCTGTTCCTTGTTTGGTTGTGGTCCTAGGGTAGAATCTTTTATTTGAAAGTCTATTTGATCCTTTTCTGTGTACAATTTGCATGCATGAAGGCAACCTGTTATGATTGGTTTAATTAATATGAGTAGGGTGAATCTTAGGGCAGCCTGAGATTTATATATATGTGGTAGTTGTGGGATATGGTTTGTTTTGGGACAAATTGGAGTTATTAGGTAGAGAAGTGGGGAAAGGTAGGTGTGAAAGTTAGTATTGGGCTCGTACTACTGGAATCACAGAACGTGTACCCGAACCAATGTTAGATCTGACGACTTCAAGGAGGACCGGTGGGGAAAAATCCATTATATGGAAATCCTGATCATTGTGATTTATGATATTTCATTTTAGCATGTTGATGACATGATTTGGAGCGGAGGGATCAGGATCAGGATCTGGATCCGGGGCAGGATTAGGAGACACTACTAATGTCGTTGATGAGAGGCTGCGCGATCTTATTGCAGTCGAGGTTACCAAGGGCATCCTTGATGCTACCCCAATTATGTTCGGGATGGTCAAGGAGGGTATTATGGAGATCATGGAGGAGAGACTGAGATCATTATGGATGAGATTGCTACGGGCCAGGTTGGGGCCTGAGCTCCCTCATTCCGGGAGTTCAAGTCAGATGGGGTGCTAGACTTTTTCAGGTTCAGGGACCCCATTGTCAGCCGACGCTGGGTAGCGGACATCGAGAATGCCCATCGCACGAGTTCTTGTCCGGTTGTGGCGAAAATTGGGTTTACTTCTTGTATGCTGAGAGACAGGGCCCGAGATTGGTGGGGCGGGGTTACTAGACAGGTGGGGCCAGCCGGGGTGGCTGAGATGACATGGGCCGAGCTTGTTCGGCGGTTTGATTCAGAGTTTGACCCACCTATTGAGGTGTAACGCCTAGTGAGGGAGTTTCATGACTTGCAGCAGACCACCAAGACTGTGCCAGAGATCACCGCCATGTTTTGGGAACGAGAGATGAGGCGGACCCGATATCATTCCGTGCGGAGGGATGATATTCGGGAGTTTGTGAGCTTTATGGGGTGCAAAACCCTTAATGAGATGGTGGAGAAGGCCGCTGAGCGGGATATAGAGTTGGACTTCTGCGCGAAGCGAAAGCCTGAGCAGGCACAAGCGGCAGTAGGTCAGGATAAAAAGCCTAAGACCTCAGATTCGTCTAGTAGGAGCCAGCAGGGTCGGGGCCAGTGTGCCAAGTGCGGTAAGTCACATAGGGGAGCCTGTCAGACGAGTGGTTCGGGATGTTACTCTTGTGGTCAGCAGGGCCACATGAGCAGGGATTGCCCCAAGAAGGGCCTGATATGTTTCCATTGCAACGAGATTGGCCATAAAAAGGTCGATTGTACGAGGTTGCAAGGAGGGGGAGGAGCAGTGACGGTGCCTGCACCCGCCACACTGAGGATCACTGATGGCCGCCTGATAAGGCGGATGCCCCAGCGGTTTGGAGCCGCACGTTTCAGCTGAATCATGAGGAGGCTCGGGCCGCGCCAGACGTTGTTGCTGGTGTGTGTCTATTATTCTATACTCTTCTTATTTTTGTATGACTTATGTGTATTCTATGCTTTTTTAGAGACCTTTTTGGTCAATGGTATGTTTGCTCATGTCTTGTTTGATTCGGGTGCTACCCAATCATTTGTGTCACTTGCGCTTAGCAAGAAGTTCAGAGACGCTCCGGTGACATTAGGTTCCCCACTAGAGGTAGAGATTATAGACGACCGCACCATGAGTGCTGCGAGCGTATATCAGGGTTGTGTCCTAAATGTGTTGGGTGAAAGGTTTCGTGTTGATCTAATTCCGATACCGCTGCGAGGGTTGAAAGTGATTGTCGGGATGGACTGGTTGGGGGTCAACTGGGCCATGATTGATTGCGAGCGCTAGTTGGTCAGGGTTCGAACTCCAAGTGGGGGAGAACTGGTTATTCATGGTGAGAGGGCCTTGCAAGGACCGACCCTCTGTTCGGCTGCGAGGGCTAGTA
Source organism: Lactuca sativa (assembly GCF_002870075.4). Taxonomy (NCBI): domain Eukaryota; kingdom Viridiplantae; phylum Streptophyta; class Magnoliopsida; order Asterales; family Asteraceae; genus Lactuca; species Lactuca sativa. The sequence goes on along the minus strand of NC_056631.2, from coordinate 223,609,592 downwards.
GTTTTTTACAATAGGGTTGCACGGGATTTTTGGCTTATATCTAGGATATGAGGGTAGAGACCGAGACGGATGTGGGCAGTGTGCCAGTTGTACATGATTTTCGGGATGTTTTCCCCGAAGAGCTACCAAAGGTGCCTCCAGAGAGGCAGGTGGAGTTTCGCATTGACTTGGTGCTAGGTGTCGCTCCGATAACAAAGACACCATATCGGTTGGCACTACCAGAGATGCAGGAGTTATCTATGCAGCTTCAGGAGCTGTTAGACCGAGGGTTCATTCATCCGAGCAGTTCCCTGTGGGGAACACCGATCCTTTTTTTGAAAAAGAAGGATGGATCTCATAGGATGTGCATCGATTATAGGGAACTAAACAAACTAACGATGAAGAACCGTTATCCGCTGCCGAGGATCGATGATTTGTTTGATCAGCTTCAGGGTGCGTCTTGGTTTTCCAAGATTGACCTTCAGTCTGGGTATCATCAGATGAGGATTCGAGATGAGGACATACCGAAAACGGCTTTCAGGACTCGATATAGGCATTATGAGTTTGTGGTGATGTTGTTTGGGCTCACAAAGGCCCCAACAACATTCATGGAACTCATGAACAGAGTCTGTAGACCGATGTTGGATCGGTCCATTATTGTTTTTATCGATGATATTATGGTCTATTCTAAGACCAAGGAGCAGCATTTGAGGGAGGTACTGGAGACCCTGAGGGCGGAGAAACTTTTATGCAAAGTTCTCCAAATATGATTTCTGGCTGTAGGAAGTACAGTTTTTGGGTCATGTCATCAATCAGGAGGGTATTTCGGTTGTCCCATCCAAGGTTGAAGCTGTAATGCGATGGGGAGTACCAAGGAATGCGTCAAATATTCGTAGCTTCTTGTGATTAGCGGGCTATTACCAGAGATTTATACAAGATTTCTCCAAGATTATTGTGCCATTGACCCTCTTGACCAAGAAGAATGTGACCTTTCGGTGGGGTACGGATCAACAGATAGCTTTTGAGACCCTGAGACGTAGGTTATGCGAGGCACCAATTCTAGTGCTACCCAAGGGGTTGGATGATTTAGTGGCGTACTGTCACGCATTGATTTCAAGGTTAGGTGCGGTACTGATGCAGAGGGGAATGTGATTGCTTACGCCTTGAGGCAGTTGAACCTTCACGAGGCGAATTACCCCACACATAACCTGGAGCTGTGGGCAGTGGTGTTTGCCCTAAAGATTTGGAGGCACTATTTATATGGAGTGCGGTTCACTATTTATACCGATCACAAGAGTCTAAAGTGTATGATGGATCAGCAGAACCTCAACGTGCGTCAGAGTAGGTAGCTGGATGTGCTGAAGGATTATGATTGTGAGATCCTTTACCACCCGGGGAAGGCCAACATGGTGGCCGATGCTTTGAGCCTCAAGACGGCGGGGTCCCCGATTAGGGAAATTTGTATGAGGATGACTGTGATTTCTCCTTTGTTGGATATGATCAAAGAGGCCCAGGTCGAGGGGGCGAAGAAAGAGAATTGGAAGATAGAGAAAATACGGGGGCAGTATCCTTTGTTTGTTAAGGATAGCCACAAACTTTTGATGCAGTGTGGTCGAGTATGGGTACCAATGACAGGGGGAGTGAGGCAGAGGCTATTAGAGGAAGTGCACAAGTCCATGTTCTCTATACACCTAGGAGCTATGAAAATGTATAGGGACTTGAGGCTGAGTTATTGGTGGCCCTGCATGAAGCGAGAGATCGCCTGGTTCGTGGAGCGGTGCTTGAGCTACAGGAAGGTCAAGGCCGAGCATCAGCGTCCTCATGGCAAGGTTCAACCACTACCCATTCGCATGTGGAAGTGGGAAGAGATCACCATGGAGTTCATCACAAAGTTGCCTAGGACGGCGAGGGGAGTAGGCGCTATATGGGTGATCGTAGACAGACTGACAAAGAGTGCCCACTTTATTCTGATTTCTGAGAGTATATTCGTAGAGAAGTTGGTAGATATTTATGTACGGGAGGTAGTGACTAGACACGGGGTGCCCGTGTATGTAGTCTCTGAAAGGGATGTCTGGTTTACTTCTAGGTTTTGGAAGAAGTTCCACGAGGAACTGGGCACTCAACTACATTTCAGTACGGTGTACTACCTTCAGACTGATGGTTAGAGTGAGAGGATGATCCAGATGTTGGAGGACATGCTTCGGGCATGCATGCTGGATTTTGGAAGGAGTTGGGATACATATCTCCCACTTGCAGAATTCTCATACAATAATAGTTATCATGCTAGTATTGATTGAGCTCCTTTTGAGATGTTATATGGTCGGAGGTACAGGACCCTAGTGTGTTGGGACGAGGTTGGGCATCGGGTCATGGGGAGCACTGAGGTAGTGCTGAAGACTACCAGATTCACTCAACAGGTGCATGACCGGTTGCGAGTCGCGCAGAGCTGTCATAAAAGTTATGCTGACCAACGGCGTTCGGATCTCGAATTTCAGGTGGGTGATTTTGTATTGCTAAAAGTACCACCCTCGAAAGGGATTATTAGGTTTCGAAAGAGGGGCAAGGTGGGGCCCTGGTTCATAGGCCCGTTCAGGATTACGGCCCAAGTGGGCAAGGTGGCATATCGCTTAGAGCTGCCATAGGAGCTTAGTCAGATTCACAACACCTTCCACATATCTCAGCTTCGGAAATGTGTTGTCGACGAGACCACAATTATTTCCTTGGATGACATTTAGGTGGATTGAAGTCTGAATTATGTCAAAAGGCAGGTCACCATCTTAGATAGAAAGACAAGGGGTCTTCAGAACAAGGAAGTGAAGTAGGTAAAGGTGTAATGGCAGCACCGCAAGGGTTCCGAATGGACTTGGGAACCAGAGGATGAGATGCGGGAGCATTACCCTGATTTGTTTAAAGCTACAGACTTCGAGGACGAAGTCTAGTTCAAGTGGGGGAGAGTTGTAATGCCCTAAATCATGTATGGCTTGAAACCGTCGAAGAATTTCTATTTTCACATAATTGGTCCCTTGAGTACGCTGGGCGTACCTATGAGTACGCTTAGCGTACTCTGCATGAAGGATCGCGGAGGAGCCTTACGTACTTAATAGAGGGCCAAAACCCTAAATATCGGACTTGTCCCATATTTAAACATCTTTTAGCTTCTTGGACCAAACCCTATCAGCCTCTTAAGCCTCTTTTCGTCTACCTTCAGTTGTGATATTGTGTGTGAGAGCTTTGAGCATAAGGAAAATGGTTTTTGGTGGCCATTTTAGAGTTCTTTCAAGAAGAGGAAGTGGTCGAGCAAGCTTAGGACTGTTTGGTGCTTAAAGGATCTGCATCTTGGTCATCTTACAATGCTCCTGGAGGTAAAAAGCTTGCACCTTTCCATTTGAATCTCTAGATTTATCTAGGGTTTTCTAGTTTTGTCTCTTTGGTTGATTTTAGATATCCATTTGTGAGTTAAGCAACTCCTGGAGATGGGAATGACAGATCTGAGGTCCCTTGGTCCTTTAGTATCATAAAAATGGAGTCTTGATGGGAGCTTTGGCCTCATGCATGGGTTAAAGACCTAGAAAAGGTCTTAATGAAGGTGTTGGGTGTATATGAGGCATGGAAAGGCATAAAGTTGCTAACATTATGCCTTAGGACGTCTTAACAAACTTAGATCTGGCTTTTGGATGTAAAGGAACCGAGTATTAAGCACTTAATTGAGAAAGTGCTTAATCTATTAGTACGTTGGGCGTAACCCAGTGTACGCTAAGCGTAGTCCCAAGATCACAGTACGATGCGCGTACCAGGAAGGTACGCCAAGCGTACGCATCTCAGTTGGGCCGAATCTGTTTTGGGCCTTTGAGCTTTTGGGCCTCACTTGGTTGTTAGATTTGATTAACTTCTGTGAATTATGGGCCATTTCATCTGTTATGGGCCATGACTATATTGGTTGGGCCATATTGGGCCAAGAGGCCCATTAGTGATTTTGGACTTGGATTTTGGGCCCATTAGTAAGGGAAGGATAATTGGGCCTCATAGAAGGGTTTGAAGTTTGGGTTTTCCTTTGACTAATCTAAGGTCCTAACATTGATTAATATTTTTGTCCAGCTCGGGAGGTTACAGACTGTTAGGAGAGCAACTTTTGTATTCAGTAAACAGAGGTGAGTTTTCTCACCATACCCATGGGTCTAAGGCACCAAGGTTGGCCCATTATGTGATTATGATATTGTGTTAGTCATTTTGTGATTGATATGGTATGTGATTGTGTTTACATGGACGAACCCAGGGGAGCCTGTGGCATTGGATGTAAGACCGTGTGGGGTAGCCCATGACATTGGATGTAAGACCATGTGGGGTAGCCCATGGCAGTCCTAGGTAAAGACCATGCGGGGTAACCCATGGCATTCTTACAGGCTTTATGGTATGCATGGCTTATGTGATATGTGTGTTACCTTAATATCTAACAGGATATGTGTATGTGGGTTGTGTGTGGTGTGCTCTTGAGAACTCACTAAGCGTTTCTCTTACAGGTTGTTGATTTGTTTCAGGTACATCAAAGCCCAAGGGCAAGGTTAAGGTGTGATGGTGCAGCGTGCACTCTATCTCTCTTTCACTGATATGTTTGGGGACACTCTGATGATTTAAATAAAGTTGTAATGAATGTTGATTTGAAAACAGATATGTTAGGATTTCATGGTTTATGCAAATGAATTTTATTAATTAAAAAAATGAAAATTTTCTTTGTAAAAATTTGGGTCGTTACATTTTGAACCCACTTAGTTTTGGGGTGTTGATGAATATAACAAAAGATCAAAGTGTATGATCTTCTCTACAAGTATCCACCATCAAGAGTAAGAAACTTGGATTGATAGTTCCTTCTTGTATTCTTGAGTGTCTAAATCCTTTAAGTGCTTAACTCACTTAAGTACTAAAGGGAACAAATCAAGAGGTTTTCTAAAACCACCAAACTAACTTCAAAAGAGAGAGAGAGAGGGGGAGAGGAGTAGAAAATCTACAGTTTTAGAGAGAAAGAAAGGAAAAAAAAAGAGCTTCACTTTTGCAAAAATAAAAGCCTCATGCATCTCTTATATATCCCATGAAAAGTAAGGCCAAACCATTAAAATAACTTAAAGTAATGGTAGCCTTTAGAAGCATGGGAGACAAAAGGTGGAAGGTTGAAAAACCAACCTCCACACCATCATTATGCCTTTTAAAAAGTAAGATTCTTTATTTTATTATAAACTCCAAGTTTATAAAATATAAACTTTCTCTTTAGGTAAAAGACAAAAAATCCAACTAGTCCAAAATTTTGTGTATGACTTACTAATTCATACCTTATGAAAAAAATAACTAGTAATACTCTGTTAAAATTATTATTTTCACAAAACAATAATTATTCCTTAGTTAAAATACAAGAATTGATATTATTTATTAATAATCATATTAATAATAAATATACAAAATGTGCCAACTTGATAAAGGTGTGACCCTATAGGATCATCACTCCATAATGATTCTTGGGCATATAGATCCAACATAGAATCCTAATCATAATAAACTATGGGTTGGCATTGGTGCCTTCAACTGGCCACACACAATGAGGAAACTCACCTAAGGCTGCTGAATCTCTCAAATAAATCTCGGACTGCGGATTCGGAAAAATCCCCGTGGTAACACCATTAAATAATATCCAATTAATAATTAGTCCAAAATCTGAAACTGGAATCCTAGGTCGAAGTCTAACCCTTAAGATAAAAGTCCATTTTACCCTTTCCTCAATTGGCCTAAAATTTGAAGCACAATCCAATAGTATCAAAAGCCTAATATGGCTTAACTTCCTAATTGGGCCCAAAACCCATCTTAAGCCTAATTCCAAGAAGGTCCAAATCCTTATAATGCCCCGATTTCAAAATACTATTGGCCCAAACATGCCTAAACCCTAAAAGTCCAAAATAAAGCCCAATACACAAAAGTCAAATTGCTGAGTACACTTGGCGTACTCAGACTTACGCTCAACATACTTCTTACGGGGCCAGTACATACAACGTACGAGCTGGGTATGTCCCATGTACTCTGCAGATGACCAACCCAACCCTTTAAGCACTTAATAGGTTAAGCCATTAAGCCAAACTCTCACATCTGATCCCAAATGGTGACTTAACACGTAAGGTAGGCAACTTTACTCTCCCATGCATGACTTAATGGGACCCAAAACTCAAAAATAACATATTAAGGATCCTAACACATGTATGGACCAATATAACTCATAAAGATTGCATTTTATGGACAAGGGACCTCAAAGGCGCTAAGAACTAACATCCATGGCTTCTGGAGTAGACAATAACCTCAAATATGGCTTAAGGGACCCACAAATGCATAAATAACAGCCTAACTTGGATCTAGCATAAGGAAACGTCAATTTGAGAGCTTTGTATCTCAAATAGCTTGCAAAGTTGAAGATGATTTTGGATCTACAAGCTCAAGTCACTCCCAAGCAACCTCTAAGTGTTCTTCTTCCTTCACTTCACCAAAAACACCACTAAAACTCACTTCCAAGCTTAAATACCACAAATGGCAATTAGTTTTTCGATCATAGGGTATAGAGAGATGGAGATTGTTCATAAGGAGGTCCATGGGTGTCATAAGTTGTTTAAATAGGGCACAAACACTAAAAACTAGGATTTTCCCCTACATTATGTACGCATGCGTACGCCCAGCGTACGTGAGTAGGGATGAGAATAACCGGGATTATTACATTAAGAACCTACGAATATTCAATTGTTACATAAAATATTGGGTTTGGAGGGAAGGGATAACTTAAATTCTAGCTGTTGTGAAAAACATCATCACACCACAACATTATCAAAATTTGAAAAGGAAATACATAAAAGCAGACAACATACGTTGGGATGAGAAATGACGCAATCGACTATCGAAGTTAGGGTTCAAGAAACAGGTAACGCATCACTGACGTAACCTCCAATCGATGCACCAACTCCTGTTGGCACAATCAAAAAGCTAGTGTATTGTCTCCTTCACTACAACAAAACACGATATCTAAATATCAGTCACAAACACAAACAAAAATTCGCACACATACTACGACAACATATAAGAGGAAAGAGTGAGTATTCGGTGAAAGGTTTACCATAACTTGTTATAAAAATAAGAATTCGAACACGAGACCTGATATCGTCGGTTTTTAAAATGTTACATGCATCGAAATGGGTGGGGAGTTTCCCGCCAGCGGTGTTGAAGAACACAGGAGTGTGGTGTAGGGTGTCACCGGAGCTTTCTTCGGAGTCGGTGCTGCTTTCTTCTTCACGGCAAACCTAATCATTGATAAGAAAAAACAGAATTAATCAAAACTACCAACAGATTATGTTACATAAAATGAAAACAACATAACAATATAGATGAAGCTTCGATTGAGCTGAATGACTAAGAAAGTAGTTGCAATTGAGCAGTTTTGGACTTCGACATTGACGAGATTGAGAACGATAAAAAGAGAGTGTAGTGTAGGGTGTCAGTGTTTTTTTTTTTTGGTAAGAATGAATACTAAAACCCTAAAGACGACTATGGTGTTATCAGGTATAAGTTCTTTTTCCTATTTTTTAAAAACAAAATCACAAAAATATAAAAATTAAATATATATATATATATATATATATATATATATATATATATATATATATATATATATATATATATATATATATATATATATATATATATTTAGAAAAAGCGGGTACCCATCGATTCCAATTAACCACTGGTTCCAGGTACCCAGTATTGGAACCTAAACCAACGGGTATCTAGCGGGTATCGGTTTTGTAAAAATGAGAATTAGAACCGGAACCGCTTAAGGCGATTCCACAACTTTAGGAACCACTGAAACTGATTAAAGCAGTTCCGATTTCATAACCGGCAGTTTCGAGGTGGTTTCGGTTCCGAAAGCAGGTACCCACTTCCGCTGCTCATCCCTATATGCGGGTGTGTCCGCAATCCAAACAACAAGCTAGTACGCTTAGCATACTCATAGACTACGCCCCGCGTACTGAGCTAGGGACTAAAATAAGAGAAATTTTACATTAAGGGTTATAAAGGAAACATGCCACCAGACTCGAATGTTACAGTTCTCCCCCACTTGAATCTGTCTTCGTCCTCAAAGTCCGCTGCCCCAAATAACTTTGGGTAGTGCTCCCTCATCTCGTCCTCTGGCTCCCATATCCATTCTAAACCCTTGTAGTTCTACCACTAAATTTTCACCACCTTTACAACCTTGTTTCTCAAGGTTTTCATCTTCCTTTCAAGAATCACCACCGGTCTCCTGATATAGTTCAATCGATCATCCACATGAATATCCTCCAGTGGAACCATCGTGGAATCATCTACCAAACATTTCCACAACTGAGAGATGTGAAATGTGCTATGGATCTGACTAAGCTCCTCGGGAAGATCGAAGTGATAAGAAACCCGGTCCACCCAGGCCAAAACCCTGAAATGAATGATATACCTCGGGCCCAACTTTCCCTTCTTCCTGAATCATATGACACCATTCCAAGGTGACACCTTTAGGAGAACCATATCCCCTACTTGGAACTTTAGATCAGATCGGCACTTGTTGGCATAGCTCTTCGGCCGATTGTGTGCTATCTAAAGTCTACCACGGACCTGCTGAATCAACTCGGTAGTCTTGAGTACTACTTCAGTACTCCCCATAACTCTGTAACATTCAAACCTTCTAATTTTCCTTTTAATCCTTTCTTAATAGATTTATTGCATTATTGGTCCTCTGACTAGTATGCGGGGCGTACTCAATGAGTACGCTTAACGTACTAGCTAGACCATGATCACGAGCATCGACCACGTATGCTGGGCGTATGCTAGCTTGGGACAAACCCTAATTTTTAGGGTTCGTGCCCTATTTAAGCTTCTTAAACCCATCCCCCGACCATTTTAGACCAACCTCCATATCTTGAAAACCCTAACCTCACCCTTAGCCTTTGTTTTGGTGTTCTTGATCTCTTGTGAAGCACTTTGGTGTTTTTATGTGTATCTTGAAGTGGTAGAAGAAGATTGAAGACTCGTTCCTTGAAGAAGATCTTAGAGATCCCGATTTAGCTTCTTCATTTCGTGACTTTTGAGGTATAAAGTCCATAACTTGTAAACTCCTTGTATAGATCTTTCCCTGGGCTTCTTTATGGCTATTTTGGTCCCTTTTGTTTGTCCTTGTTAGCTAAGTCCGTTTCAGAAGCTTAACCTGTTAGTTTTGGACATTTTAGGGGTCCCTTAAACATAATAATGCAAACTTTATGGTGTATATGGACTCATGCATGTGTTAAGACCATTTGTTAAGCTCTTTTGAGCTCTAGAGCCCCATTAAGCCATGCAAGCACGTAAAGTTGCCAACTTTACATGATAAATCATCTTTTAGGACAAGATCTGAGAGTATGAAGTAGGGGATGAGTGGATTAAGTGCTTATTGATGTGGGGTGTCCAACTGGGGAGTACGTTGGGCGTACAAGCTGGTACGTTGCGCGTACTAGCCCTAGAGCGAGTACATCGAGCGTATGAGTTGAGTACACTCCCACGTACTCAGTAGGTGGGCTTTAGATTTGGGCTTCTCGGTTTTAGGACATGTGTGGACCTTAATAGTTTAGGGCCATGTTGAACCATCAGATTTTTAGTTTAGACTCTTTTGGAGGAAGGCCCACGAATGGAATTGGGCTCAATTTGGAAGATTGGGCCATATTTGGGCTTGGGTGAACATTTTTGGAATTAGGCCTTTTTCAGTAATTGGTTTGGGCTTTGGCGTTGGGCTATGTTATGTAAAGGGTAAAATGGTCTTTTAGTCTAGTTTGGACTCTTAGTATGAGTAGGGATCCAATTATAATTTGGATGTTATTTTATGATGATAGTGCGAGGATTTTCGGACCAACAACTAGAGATTTATCTGTGAGATTCAATATTCTGAGGTAAGTCTTCCTCACCATGGTTAGCGGATCGAAGGAACCAATGTCGAATCATGGTGTATTATGTTAGGGTGCTAGATGTCTGCGTGACTCTTGCATGTGTATGTGTTTGTATGCTTGGTGGGTGTGGGCCAATGGGTAATATGTATGCTATTATTTGTTATACTTGTATGTTTGTATGTTGGGCGTGGCCCGTTGTGAGAGTTAGGGCGAGACCCGTTATACTTAGTGGGCGGGGACTGTTACACTTATTCGGCGGGGCCCATTATATGTTTAATATGTGTGGTATGTGGTATTTAGGGAAAACTCACTAAGCTTCAAAGTTACGGTTTTTAGTTTATGTTTTAGGTACTTCTGGTGCAAAAGGGAAGAGCTCAGGGTTATTGTAGTGCACACACGATATTGTTCCGCAATTCATGATAACTCTGATATTTTGATACATTTGTTCCACTTGAGATTTATGATGATGTTTTGGGATATTGTTTTTATTAACTGAAAAATGAAAATTTTTGGGTATTATTTTTGGGATGTTACAAGTTGGTATCAGAGCATTAGTTTGAGGGGTTAAGACATACTCTCGGGTGTGTCTGATCTCAAACTGAGGATTTGGTAAAAATTTTCAAAAAAGAAATGATTTTAAAGATAAGGATTTTTTAATACAAGAAAGGGTGTGGTGCATGCAATCAAACGAGCTCAAGTAAGTTTTCTCAAAATACCCATACATGTTATCTGATACGATTTGATGTGTGAATCTGTGAATCGCATGCTAGTTAGGGCTAAGTATCTGCTGAGTATTTGCATAATAGAATGCTAGGAGAGATGCCTTTGTATGACTATTGTATGAGATTGTAGACTTGCATGTTAATACTGATCAGTCAGCGATAAGATAGCCTGATTAGGTGATGCTTGGTTCTGATTACTCGATGCTTGAATGTTGCTTGCTTTGTGCTTTTTAGGAGTTCTCACTAGTTTCAGCTAACTCTATTGCTCAGCTCTTGTTTGAGTCCACCCGTTGTAGGGTGAGACCTCTCATTCGAAGAATTATCTGGTTTTGGTGACATTTAATTATATTCGTGAGCTAGTTAGAGGAAGTTAGCGAGAGTTCCTTCTGCATCCGATGGCGGAGAGTGGTGTGGAGTTTGCCCTAGGAAAACCTAGGAAGATCTTTAGTGTTGGGAGCCTTATTTTGATGAGAGTTAATTGTATGGATATAAAGTGAAATGGCGGATTCAAAGAAATACTTAAGGAAAGTACAGATATATGTGGAAGGTAGTATGGACTCGTACTACTGGAAGCATAGGATTCGTACACAGGTCAATGAGAGCTGTGATGAAACCAGGAAGCTTGTAGATTTTTTGACCCCTTGATATATTTTGATGCGTATTCTGATGGTTTATATGGTCTATTTTCAGTATGTTAACGCTTCGAGGCAGGCTGGTTGATAGTTCTGGTGCCGATGAGGGCTTGGACTTAGGTTCTGGAGCCGGGCAGTTGGATGATCAAACGAGGGAGTTCATTTCGCCTGAGATTACGCATTGCATTCTCGAGCAGACTCCTGTGATATTCGATACTATCAAGGAGGGTATTGTTGAGTTGTTAGAGGAGTGTTTGGGTTCTTTCTGTTCTAAGATGGTGGCCTTGATTGGGGCACGTTCATTGACCTTCAAGGAGTTTCAGGCATGTAGAGCTCCATACTATCACGGGATGAAGGAACCGATAGTGAGCATAAGGTGGTTAGCGGATGTTGCTAACGCCTTCCACACCAGTAGTTGTCCCGAGGGGGCAAAGGTCAGACTTGCTTCTTGTCTTCTGAAAGATAGAGCCCAATACTGGTGGGAGGAGGTTGGGCACGCAGTTGGTGATGATGTTGTTGATTCGATGACATGGGATGATTTTACGACTAGATTCGGGGTTGAGTTTACACCGATGATCGCGGTGTAGCAGTTGGCGCCAGAGTTTAAGGATCTCCTCCAAAGTACTGAGACGGTGGCTGAGATCACGGCGATGTTTCATGAGAAGGCACTGTTGTCTCCGATGTTTCATGAGGTATCATGAGATGCTGAGGAGTGATATTCGGTAATTTGTGATTCGATCCAGTTACAGGACGTTGGAGGATATGATAGAGAGGGTCCACAAGAAGGACCATTGTCCGAGTTTGACTACATTAGGACTGGTGTTGGCACGCACTCCTACAACTCTACAGATTACTGATGGTCGCCAGGGTAAGGCCGATGCACCTGTAGCGAAGAGCAGGGATTTACAATTGATATCTGAGGAAGCTCTTGCATCTCCTGACGTGGTGAAGGGTATGTATCTTTTCCTTGTCTCTTTATTTATATTAAATTTCCTATTTATATTTATGTGTTTTATTTTCGTATCGTTCCTCGTGAAGGTATTTCTGCATTGGTATTATTTGATTCGGGGGCTACCCGTTCCATTGTGTCGCTTGCACATAGCAAGAGGTTTGTTGGAGCTCCGAGGGAGCTGGATTCTCTTGTATATATCGAGATTGCAGATGATCAATCTGTTTGGGTAGTGAGGGTTCATCGGGGTTGTATTCTCCAGTTGGTCAGCAAGCAGTATCTGGTTGATTTGCTTCCCATTCCTTTGCATGGGAACAAGGTTATCATGGGTATGGATTAGTTGAGTCCTAATGGGACAGTGATCGATTGTGAGCAGCAATTAGTTTTGATTCGAACCCCAATTGGGGGAGACTTAGTGGTTCAGGGAGAGAGAGCACAACATGGGCCAATTTTGTGTTCATCAGCGAGGTCCAAACGCTATATTCTGTAGGGTTGTTCTGGATTTGTCGCCTATGTTATGGATATCTATGATAAGGATAAGGCGACTATGGATGATGTGCCTATTATGTGGGAGATTCTGGGTATGTTTCCAGAGGATTTTCCCGGGGTGTCTCCGAAGAGGTAGGTTGATTTTAGGATTGATCTGGTTCCAGGTGCGACTCCGATAGCCAAAGCATCGTATCAGTTGGCTCCTCCTGAGATGCAGGAGTTGTCTACACAGTTGCAGGAGATGTTAGACAAGGGATTCATTTGACCGAGAAGTTTGTCATGGGGAGCATCGGTCTTATTTGTGAAGAAGAATGATGGGTCTCATTGTATATGTGTTGACTGTCGGGAGCTGAATAAGGTAACTGTGAAGAACTGTTATCCACTCCTGAGGATTGATGAACTATTTCACTAGCTTGAAGGTGCATCTTGGTTTTCCAAGATTGATTTGCATTCGAGTTTTCATCAGATGAGGGTTAGAGATGAGGATGTGCAAAAGACAGCTTTCCGGACTCATTATGGTCTTGATGAGTTCGTGGTGATGCCTTTTGGGGTCACCCGTGCTCCAGCCGTGTTCATGGATCTCATGAACCGCATGTGTAGGCCAATGTTGGATCGGTTTGTGATTGTATTCATTGATGATCAGGGTCGACCCTAGAGCGTGGACAAACTGGGTGACCGTGTCGGGCCTCGCCAAAATTCAGGGCCCCTACGAGTTACGATAAGGATATGTATATATAGTTTTGTGATAATATAAAATAAAAGATGTGCATAGAACCATAAGAAACTTATAGTTTAGATGGTTAGTTCCAGAAATTAGCGATGTAGATATCCTGAGTTCGATTCTTCCATATTAAACTTTAACTTTTTTTTGTGGGCGTGCCATTCCATTAGATAACACTTCATTTTCAAGATCCAGCCATAATGACATCTTGGTTACTTCATAAATATGTAAGAAAAAACTAAAAATTTGCCATCTTGTTCCATTATTTGTCTGTTCATAGAATCAGGTGTGTAACACCGTAAATTTTTCAAACGAATTTTTCAATTTAAAATCACTTAATTTCACATAAACACATTTCACCAAACCCCAAGTATCAAAAAATATAACATAACTCTATAATTGTTTGTTTAAAAATCCAAGATTCTCAAAACATAACTCTTTCTCTCGTGTGTAGAATCGAGCCGACGCCTTCCTGATATCCTGAAAAGTACCTAAAACACATATCACATAACAAGGTAAGCATGAAGCTTAGTGAGTTCCCCAAAATACCACACATATCATATTAGCCACTCGAGGCTATAACTCAATAAGACCCTCCAGTCAATGTGTCTCAGTGGAAACCCTCTGGTCCCACAGCTCGGGTGGACCCTCTGGTCCTAACTCAATAAGCTAATAATAATAATAATACTCAGCATAAATCACAAAGACACAATGCAGGATATCACAATACACAAGTAAGCAGATAAGGCACCTTGGTCACACAAAGATACCACTCATGGTAAGTATAGTGAGAAGACTCACCTCGAATGATGAATAACTCCTAAAAACATTGTTGCTGCACACCGAGCTCTATCTCTGAGCCAAACCCACAATTAAACCAATTAGGATCTAAGTGCAAACCCTCACTCATTAGGTGTAACGGTAGTCCACTAACTAGCCCTACACTTCTAGCAACACATCACAACCTCAATGCTCCACGAATAAAACTCAAAATTTACAAATGATCAATCAGTATGTTACAATTCTCCCCCACTTAGATTAGATTTCGCCCTCAAAATCGCTCCTATCGTCCCGTAGATCGAATCAAATACCCTTGAAGTACCACCGAAAGGATGTCATATCATACAAAAATCCCTCTCCAAAGACACCTGAACCCAAACAGGAACTCCCAATCCTGAAAAGACGGACCCCTTTGCCGATATGGTCCCCGTTATGACTCTCCAGAACTTGAAAACTCTAGTGGTCTGTCTCCCTGCCAGATCGCCCTTGCAAGATATCATCATGTTAATCGCTCATCGAATAACAGACCCTGAGAACACACTACCAACTCTGATTCTCTTGTTGTGATTGCTGGAAACAAGTCGTTGCCTACAATTAGATACCGATCACTCATACTAGATATACCAATCGATCCAGATTGTAGCTCAAAAGGAACGGAAGGGTCACATCCCCTAAGGACCCACCACTTGAACAACTATCAGAACTCATTTGAAAGAATGAACCTCGAAACTCTGTCCTTAGACACAAGAAAGTGATCATGCCTGCTTAGAACGATCCTCTGACATCTATAATCCTAAGCCCTAGCTCCTCTCAAATGTTCCTTCCGAAACCGAGCACCATGTCAACTCCCGACCCAAAAGTTGAACTTCAAAAGGCTACTCAATGCACACCCAACAAGTCAGCCTTATAAATCCCTTCTCGCAATAGTTATCTCAGCCCATCATGCAACACACGAAGTTTGCCTTACCTCAAGCGAACTCAACAACCCTTCCGAAGTCGTCTCACCTCCGACCTATGTCGTCTACCACTCACTAGTTCTATGCGTCTCGTGGTCCTTCCCAAACCAACGAGCTGACCCACTTAGGTCTAAAACATTAGACTAGAATAATTAAATCTCAAAATAAAATCCATTTGAACCTCCGGAATCTTATCCTGTCTACCCAATACACTACTAGAGCCAAACTCAAACTCGAGAGTCTGGTTCGATGGCAGAAATGGGACCACTCATCTCTAATCTGGTACTCAACATGACGACTAGTGATTCACGAATTCACTCATAAATCACTTCTCCAATTCCTTCCGATTGCGATAATCCCCTCCCAACTCAAAATATAACGGTTCCCGACCATCACGGAGACCCCAGTCTCACCCCTGGTCCGACCACCCAGTTCCCAAAGACTCGATGGGTAAGGCTACCCAAGCCTAAGAATTCCTCTGCATCATGCTCTGACTAGTGAAAGCTACGAATCCCCGTAGATTCTCTATGCTCTCTCTCACTCGTTGTCTAGTGGAAGTTATGGCTCCCCGCAATTCCACAATACTCTCCTGCTGGCCAGTGAAAGCTAAGACTCCCCACAGTTTCACAATACTCTCTCGCTCGCTAGTGAAAGCTACGATTTCCTGCAGTTTCACAATACTCTCTGGCTCGCCAGTGAAGGATACGGCTCCCCACAGTCTCACAATACTCTCTCTCTCTCTCTCTCTCTCTGTAGTGAAAGCTATGGCTCCTCGCAGTTTCACAATACTCTCTCGCTCGCCAGGGGCTGACCCTATGGTTTTCCCTGACAGTCTCAAGTGATTACTCCCACTTGGATCCACTCACTCTCTTATCACCCCATAATCACATCCTCGAGTCATCACCCCACTGAGTTAACTATTGAATACTCCTCGGTCCAACATAGATAGGTACACACACCCACCCAGGTTAAGCATCACTACTCCTGACGACAACTGTCGTGACAAAACAATTTCTCTCGTTGCAATTCCCATTCTTGGATAATCCCGTTTGATGACAAATAGTTGAAGGGCTCCCACTAGAATCATAGTCACTTAGTACCCCAATTACCATCTCACAACTTAAGTCTCAACATGACCAAAAATTTAGGATATCATACTCTGGTACCTTGGTACACCATCACAGAATCTCACGATGTCTTGCCTCAACCACATATCTTTCACTCTCGGCATGATACTTGGATATCGTGATTCACCATTACAAGATCTCACGAGGTCTAGTCTCAACCACTAATCTTCTACTCACGGCATCATACTTGGATACTGCAATTCACCATTGCAAGATCTCACGAGATCTAGTCTCAACCACTAATCTTCCACTCACGACATCATACTTGGATACCGCGAAATACTCCAATCTCACAAATTGAAACATGAAGGAATTGTTAATGAATGAAAACACGTTGATGAAAATCCAAAGTTCCATTCTCTACTGATCACAACCCATACAAAACTGCTCACACCGACTCTGAAATTGGTTAATAAATCAACTGCTTCCCCTCCTTGAGTATAGATCTCAATCAATACTTGAAAATGGCAAATCCCATCTATTGAACACTGACATCAACGACCAACGCTCTCCCATTCAACCCTTGAAATCTGAAAATCCCTTACCACAATAAAATTCTCTGACCAACGGCCACTTGCCATGGATTCACTCTTCCCTTCTTAAGCACATATACATACATCATCTCGCTTTGTATCTGACCTCGTCCTTCCATAACCCAAGTCTCGTAAGTCTGTTTTGCATATCTTCATAACCCATCCTCTAACCACACTTGCATGGTTTGCTGATTCTCTCTACATAATAACAGTCCTCCGCCACTTAGGGTTCCAACCATCACTAATTGGTATGCCAACAGTCTATCCCACATACCGTTTCACCGACTACACCACACTTGACTCTTGGAACGTTCCATGTAATAGTCGATGATCTTCCCGATAGTGACCACATAACTCTAAGTATCTCGTATCTCAGATGAAAACCTCTGAATCCTCCCAATGTAACTGCCTCTAGTTATCATGAAATCCCATACCGACACACCGCCGGATATCCTAACTATCCCAAATTAGTCACGACTCACAATCTAGAGATAATACATTATCACGCACTTTGTCTCCGATTCCCCAAAAAAACGTTCCATCATGAGAATTATCATGGAAGCAAGTGACCTCACTCCCACACTCGATGTCCGATATAACCCACGAGGGCCACCGCCCCGATACGTTCCCCTTTAACCTGGAGCATCTACAAATTATACCTTACTATACTCAACGAAGGTATACCCTTGTCTTCATCCATTTCAGTCCTTACTAATGACTCTCTCATGCTATAAGAAACACCTCGCAACAAACATACTGCCCAAATACTCTGGTGAAAAGGCTGCAACCATATGCTACCCCACGGGGTTTACCTCACAACTCGGAAACCGGAAGTTCAATATCTCTTCTGCTTCTCACAGGAAAGGAAATAGCGCAACTGTGGTCACAGAAAGTGACTATCTGCTGATTGCTCAACTCAGACTGCAATCCTCCATAAAGCACCATCTCTACTGATCCCTAAGTCTTGCGACTCCAACTGGCATCTCACCAGTAAAATCTCTCAGAAACTAACTCAATTCCCCTATCAAGGTACACTCTATCGAAGCTCAATCGAAATGGCCCTCTGGCCCCACAATTTACCGTAATTTTTCTCAGTCTGAACACCCATCGTCGGATAACTAGTAAAGATGAAAGTACACTCTACTATGAGTCATGGTACTCACACCATGTTATCTGTCACACCCCGAAACCGAAGGCGGAAACATTCTGGGGCGGAGGTGACGTCATGTTAAGTATCACAACCACTGTACATAGTAAGCGTAGTAAACACAACCATTACATTACATAGAAGTATTTACATTTGTTTGAAAACCAAATTATACATGTTTATAGATATATACATCCAAAATGAACAAAAGTTAAGACATAACTTCTAGACGCTCCGTCTTCTCTAAAAGATCGTGAGGTACCTGTCTAATTTGGACTTGAGAATACAAGCAGTTTGAAAATCAGCATAAAGCTGGTGAGTTCATAAGCGGTTTGTTTTCTGAAAATGAACAAGTTTCCTCTGGTTTTCTGAAAAAAAAATTGTTATCCAAGAAAATCCCATATTTTCTTATATGAAAAGTCTAGTTATCCAATGTTACACAGTTTCGTTAAGAACAGTCAAAATTATCCCAGGAAAAACCCTTGTTTTCCTAAAAGTTGGTTATCGATCCGGAATGAAGTGTACAAGTATCTACCATACTTGCAGTGTTAAGAGAAGTATTCTGAAATACCTGGTTATCCTTGTAAAGTGCATTAGTTTAAACACGTATATAAAACTAATAGATAGGAAGTAAACCAATTACTAGGTTCATTATTACTAACAAGTAAATCTCTGTTATCCAAATTGCGAGTTCCATAACCATACGATAGACTAGATATGGCAATAAGAAGTCCAATATCATTTTATGACTTTCGTCACCCTTGAACCTTTCGGTTCGACTGTAGCTAGTAGCCAGGTGTAGGGTAGTCAGCCCCGTATAGATCTATACACTCAAGTCACATTCTCCCTCCAGGAGATTCTGGTTACAGGGGCGGTCCTCCACTTGCGTATCTCTGTAGAGTTTTTCCGAGGATGTGTCTCCAATTTTTAAGAATAACAAATTTACAAGTAATAATGTGGAAAAATCCTGTTTCAAAAGGTGGTCCTCCACTCGCGTATCTCTATGGAGTGTTACCGAGGACGATTCAAAAGTAGTAAGCTAATGATTTTAACAGTAATGACATGGAAAAAAAATCATTTGTGAAATATAAAATATGACATTTTATAACGAGTTTCACAAACAGTTTGAAAACTAACTCTGCAAGTTAAACAGTTGGTTAATATGGATTCCAGTGTTAAAAGCATGCGAAATATGAAACATTTCAATGAAATCATAAGTTTGAGTACAAGATATTCTTGTACTTTTGCTTTTATTCCCCCCTGGAAACATTGAAAAACATGGAAAAATGTGTAGGGGTATGAACTCACCAGGCGAGAAATGTGTCGACTAGGATGCTAAGTGTCAGTTCGGGACTTGATTACATGCAAGGTTCCTATGTAATATGAAGAGATACATAATTGTATCTAATTAGAATTTGAACTACTAATTAGATAAGAATATACACTCCAAGGCATGAAAACACTTCCTTGCAAGTGTTAGGAGTGATCCGAGTAGCATCTAAGGGGGTGTATGGACTAAATATGGAGTTTTCTCTACAAGAGTAAACTCCTATTGGAGATTACGGCCCTAAGACCATATCCCCATGAGTTTACGGCCGTAAACTCATGGGTGGTGGGTTCTTGGGTGCTTAATGGCCTTATAACACTTGTGGGGTGATGCTAGGATTAGTTCTAAGGCTATGGAAGGGGATTTGATCAACATATGGACCATTTAAGGAGTTTACGGCTATAAAATAGGAGTTTATGGCCGTAAATTCTCATATACCCATTCCTTATGTGTTTTGGTGGTTCTTGGTTAATCACATGTGATTCTAACTCAATGTATAAGCCATGGAAGGAAATTAGGGCACCGTTTGACCATTATTGAGGAGTTTACGGCCCAGGAATCATTCCTTTGGGTTTTTACGGCTGTGAACTCCTAAGGGGGTGGTTTATTTCAAGTTTAAGGTCCCTAACACATTGGTGGATGGTTCTAGACATTGTTCCAAGGCTTTGGAGGTATTTAAAGGGCATCTTAACACCTTAAAAGGTGTTTACGGCCTAAGAAAGGGTGTTTATGGTCCAAGCATATTCTTGGGCCGTAAAATCATGTTTACCCCTCAAATTTTAAGGTTTTGGTGTTCTAAGCCCAATCTTGTAAGCCCCTAAGTCATATCTAAGCTCTAAAGGTGGTTTGGAAGGGTTTTGGGGCTTCAAAACCCATTTATGTGTGTTTACAGTTTTGGAGTGTTCCAGGGCCGTAAACACATGTTCTTGGTCCTTTTGAATGATTTTGCCATGAATTTGAAAGCTAAACATGTTAATCTATGAGCTAGGATGGATATCTTACCGATTTGGAGCTTGAATTGGGTGGTTTTTGGATCAAAAGCTTGGATTTGTAGAGAAAGAGTAGAGAGAGGGTGAAAAAAGCTTCAAATGAAGTTCTTTCAACTTTATATATGGTTTAAGTTTGAGGCCCGGAGGAATTCTACCCGATACTAATGTTAAACGAGGCTTTTGGTCGTACCCGATTAAGTGTTTGTAACCCGACGTGGTCAAAACTAAAAATTTTCCAATTAAATATCGAAAGTGTTTTCACGTGTTTCTAACATGTTTGGACACCCATTAAGTCATAATAAAAGTCTCAAATTTAATGAATTAATCTAAAACGTAAACGAAACAATTCGATAAAGACGGGTTTTATTGACGGAAGCGGGTTACAATGACGGAATAAAATTCGGGTTGTCACATTATCTCCCCTTAACATGCTATTTAGAACCTGTGGGATTCTCCTTACTTCGAGTATGGGTCCTCTGCTTTTAGTAGTACGGGCACATACTACCTGCCACATCTACACATACTTGCCACACAAATCGTGTCATATTTCCTAAGTAGTTGCTCAACCTACTCGATAACTAATCTTGTTACACATGGTCTCTCTCCAACGAATACTCTCCTCGGTCAGCGTACTCAATTGACTAAAGTCACTTCCCAAGCTCTTCTTAGGTTCTCACACTTCTCTGCCATTAGCTGCTGAAGAACTCCTCATGATGCCAACCATCTACCTCCTAAATATCGTCATATTCACTCGGTAGCTGGCTCTTATCATTTAGGCATCGAATGGCCTCTACCAGCATGTAAACCACTATGGCATATAACTCCTCACTCTATCCACAACTCAAAAAGGCATCGCCGACTCAGGCAACCCTACCCCTCGTGGCATCTAACTACCCTCTCAGTAGATTCCTCTAAAGCACATCTAGGCATCTCTCCTATATTACTCCACTACTTAAAGATCTCTCTAAAAGATTCCTGCTAGATACTCTTACTCCGCACATAATCAAGGTACATAACAGATAACAACAACTCCTAGGCTATGACATAAGAAATCAGGCAACTCTAGCCCTAAAATATGAAATATCTAGCCAATACTCTAGAATGCATCACTAATACCTCAATAATAATTCATAACATAAAAATAAGTAAGAGTATTTTGGGAAATCACCGTTCGGGCTCTGGATGATTGTACACACTGCTCCAACTCATTTTCTCTTAAAGCTCTTTCTCACTTTAGAAAAATCATTTCTTTTGAAATTTTTGCTCAACTCCTCAGTTAGAGTCCAGACACACCCGAAGGTACATCCAAATCCCTCAAACCAAGGTTCTGATAAAAGCATTTCACCAAAACCCAAGTATCAAAACATCATAACACAACTCTATAATTGTTTGTTTAAAAATCCAGGATCCTCAAAACATAACTCTTTCTTTCGTGTGTACAATCAAGCCGACAACTTCCTGATATCCTGAAAAGTACCTGAAACACATATCACATAACATGGTAAGCACAAAGCTTAGTGAGTTCCCCAAAATACCACACATATCACATTAGCGACTCGAGGCTATATCTCAATAAGACCCTCAGGTCAATGTGTCTGAGTGGAGACCCTCCGGTCCCACAACTCGGGTGGATCCTCCGGTCCTAACTCAATAAGCGCATAATAATAATAATAATAATAATAATAATAATAATAATAATAATAATAATAATAATAATAATAATAATAATAATACTCAACATAAATCACAAAGACATAATGCAGGATATCACAATACACAAGTAAGAAAATAAGGCACCTCGGTCACACAAAGATACCACTCATGGTAAGTATAATGAGAAGACTCACCTCGAATGACGAACAACTCCTAAAAATGTTGTTGTTGCGATCCGACCTCTATTACTAAGCCAAATCCACAATTAAACGAATTAGGATCTAAGTCCAAACCCTCACTCATTAGGTCTAAAGGTAGTCCACTAACCAGCCCATTACTAACCCAAAACCCATTGCGCCCACCAACGCCAAATAATAAATGGGCTCTCTCGAGGCCCAACTCTCAAGTCCAAGTGGCATGCCCCACACAAGGGCCCAAGACACACACACACACACACACACACACACACACATATATATATATATATATATATATATATATATATATATATATATATATATATATCCCTCTGATCAAAATCTCTAGTACAACAAGCCCAAAATCCAGGTCCAACATTTAAGGCCCAATAAGAGATTTAGCTCAAAAAGCCCACTGCTAGGTTACGCGGGGCGTACCTCCCTTGTTACGCTCAGCATACACAAGCGGACACACGAATCCCAAAAATGCTCATATCTCATGCATGGGGTGGTTTTGATGTCCAAGGCTCCATTTTTATGAATCCACTCCATTAAAAACACTAAAAGAGACAGATATTAGGCTCTGGAGTTCAACAACTCATAAAGCTTCAAGCTTTGGGACCAAAAACCCTAAAATGTACCATATTATGCACAAATCTAAAAGGATGAGAAAGCTCTGAGTTTTATACCTTCAAATGATGCTCCAACCACAGAAAAGCTCAGATCCAAAGCCTAGACTCCAACTCCATTCTCTTCACTACTCCTTCATTCAATGAATCCCACAAGAACACAAAGAAGCTTACCAATGGTTACTCAAGCTCCAGAAACAAAAATTAGGGTTTTGAGAGGGTTGAGGTCTGGAAATGGTGGCTGGATATGAAGACATAATGTTCCATAAATAGGGACACTAAAAAATATTAGGGTTTCTTCTTGGACCTAGTACGCCCAACGTAACCCATGGTACACCCAACATACTCGGTGGCCTTCGCATTCTTTCGACGCACATGAGTACGCCAAGCATACACATAATTACGCCCCACGTACTCAATTTCCACATATTTCACAATGAGGACTAAACATGCGAAAAGTTCAAACTATCGCAGCTCCTTTGTTACAAGTCCGTTTCCAACGAACCTTATAGCCCCTAAAAGGTGGTGAGAAGCCCTACGCTTCTAGCAACACATCACAGTCTCAATGCTCCACGAATAAAACTCAAAATTCATCAATGATCAATTAGGATGTTACAAGCCGTTTCATAAATAGGTAAGAAAAAACCAAAAAATTGTCGTCTTGTTCCTTTATTTGTTTGTTCATAGAATCAACCATCATCGTGGCATTTCGTTTGTTTCATAAATAGCTAAGAAAATATCAACAATTTGCCATCTTCTTCCTTATTTTTTTTTGTGTCTATGAATTGAATCAACTGTCTTAGCATCTTGTTTGTTTGTTCATAGTCTCTTATGCATCTTGACATTTGTGGTTGTTGGAATGTCATGTTAGATAGTGAACTTAACGAGATGAATGTGAAAAGCTCAAATAGCGTTTCCAGATCCATCGTAGCAAATTTTCTTAAGGGATTATTTGTTCAGTGATTGGATCGGTGAATAAATGAAAAATTGTTTCATGAAATATGAAGCTCGCATGTGAATTTAATGTTTCATCCACATGCTCAAATACATTTGATTGTACACCTCTTATTTTATGTTCTTCTCATTCCAATTCTAACCATTATGAGGGGGATGCTTAGGAAAAGAAATTATTTTTACTATGTTATTTGCAAGATGCGGTTTAAACTCCATGGTTTTACTTTTTACCCTTTTTGTAATAGCATTAAACTGCATGTTGTTGAACCGTAGGTCTAATATCATATCATGTAAAATGGTGATATTTTGATATGAATTTTTTTTATAAAATGGATGAATGTGTTATAAAGTGATATAACCTATGGATTATACTACATACAATATGAAATTTTGAAGATTAGGCGTACTCGACTCATTTTTTTTTAACTTAACTTATGTTATGTCTTCAACTAAATGTGTAAAAGAAAGAGTAAGCTAAAATTTATTGTAACTAACTCATGTTAGATCTTTGCATTTTTGTATTATTTTTTTAATTAATAAAGCTTTTTGAGAAATTTTTTCTTCCTTTTCCAAAATCTTTTTATATGTAAAGGGCCTCATTTTTTCGTTTTGCCCCGGGCGTCGGATAGGCTTGGACCGCCTCGTTGATGAAATATTGTTCTATTCGAAGACCTAGGAGCAGCATGAGGAGCAATTAAGGGAGATGATGGAGACTCTGATGAGGAGAGACATTTCACAAAGGTATCCAAGTGTGAGTTCTAATTGCACAAAGTGCAGTTTCTGGGACACCATGCTTCTAGTCGAACCGGCCAAACACGAGGCCGTGATGTGGTGGGAGGTTCTGAGGTCTCCAATTGAGATTTGGAGTTTCCTTGGTCTAGCAGGTTATTATCAGAGATTCATCCATGATTTCTACAAGATTGCTGTTCCTTTGACTCGGTCGACAAGAAGACGGTCACTTTTCACTGCGGGCTTAAGCAGCAGGCAACTTTTGAGACCTTGAGACAACAGTTGTGTGAGGCACCGATTTTTACCCTACCGGAGTGTAACGTCCCAAAAGTATGGTCCAAAAATTTCATTTTTAATTTAAATAAAACAGTATTCCAAAAACATTATCCATACAAACCAAATGAAAATAAGTGTATCAAACATCATATCGATCAGAGTAACATCTCAAAAGCGGAACCATATGGTGTGTGTGATGTAGTCATCCCAAGCTCTTCCTCTTGGAACCAGAAGTACCTGAAACATAAATTGAAAACTGTAAGCACAAAGCTTAGTGAGTTCCCCAAGCTACCCCATACCATAAATAATGAATCACATACTGGGCCCCCGCCCTCCATCGGGCCTCGCACGACATCGAGCCCCGCTCGGTATACTAATCTATTATTCTTAGGTCCCGCTTGACATTGGGCCCCATTACTTTACACATACCACACACACACACACACACACACACACACATATATATATATATATATATATATATATATATATATATCACATAATCTAGCTAGCTTATTTAATGATCATAAAACAATAGCATATGTTTCAGTCATCGGGCCTCGCCCGACATCGAGCCCCGTCCCGTATAAATTGCAGTACATAACACATGCAAGGGTCACGCAGACTCCTAGCATCCTAGCATAATCAATAAAGGTTAGCATTGGTGCCTTAGACCCGCTAAACCCAATGAGGAAAGTCACCACGACTGCTGAATCGCACTGAAAATTCATGGTTGCTGGTTCAACGAATCCCCGAGCTAATTAATACCAAAATAACACTCAATTAACATTTGGGTTCCAATCCATAACCATAAATCCATACTTGAAGTAAAAAGACCATTTTACCATTAACCTAACTTGGTCTAAGACTAAGGCCCAAACTCGTAATCTAAAAGGACCAAAAGCCAATTAATCAACCAAGGCCCAATTATGGCCCAATTTTCCAAATTGGGCACAAAAACTTTACATGGGACTTAACCTAAAGCCAAACCTTTTTTCCTAGTCCAAAACACTTGAAATCATATTGCCCAATATGAACCCAAACACCCAAGCCCAAACTCGAAGCCCAAAATGCAAAATTCCACCTAACTGAGTATGCAGGGCGTACTCAGCTTTACGCCAAGCGTACATGGAAAAAGACTTGTACACCCAACGTACTTACCCATTAAGCCAAATTTCACTTTAAGCTCTTAATGCTTTAGTCCAGAAGTCCAAATCACAAATCTCAACCCTAATAAACGTCTAGAACCATAAAGTCTATAACTTGGTGACTTTGCATTCCCCATAAAGACCCAACTTCAAGATATAGCATAATACTTTCACTAAGTAGACATAAACTCATTCATGGGGGATTCTAAACCCTAAAGGTCGCAACTTTATGGACCTTGAACCTCAGAAACACCAAGAGTGGCAAATCATAGCTCTTGGAGTGATATCAACCGCTAGATCTCATTCTTGGGGCAAAAAAGGGACCAAAACTCATATATAATAGATCTAATCCATAATTGAACAAGTTCATGGCTTTTTACCTCAAACAAGATGGAAATGAAGCAAATAATCAAGATCTACAAGCTCTTCCTTGATCCACCACCTTTCACTAGGCTTCTACTTCTTGAATATGGACCAAAACACACCAAAATGGACACGGTGAATTCAAAACACAAATGAGAGGCTTAGGGCTTCGAATATGAGGCTAAATGGTTAGAGGAGGCTGAGAAATAAGGGTTTCATGAGCCATAAAGATCATTATATAGTGTCCAACCCCGAAATTAGTGTTTTCACTAAAGCACACGTACTCGCCACGTACATGGATGTACCCCCCGTGTACGTATCCGAAACTCCGTCTAAGCCTCGCATGAGTACGCTAAGTGTACCATATGGTACGCCCCGCGTACTCACTTCCCAGCTTGTATGCCAAGTGTAACATGCAATTATCAATACACAATGGGCAATAGCAAACATACCAGGATTCCAAGTGTTACACGGAAGGTGTTGAGGATTTTGTGGTTTTTTGTGATGCGTCAATCACAGGTTTGAGGTCAGTGTTGATGCAGAGTGGTCGTGTGATCGCTTACATTTCGAGGCTACTGAAGCCTCATGAAGGAAATTATCTAACACATTATTTGGAGTTGGGGGTTGTTGTTTTCGCCCTCAAGATTTGGCAACATTACCTCTATGGGGTCCGCTATATTATTTACACGTACCATAAGAGCCTGAGGTATCTGATGGATCAGCCAAATCTGAATATGAGGCAACTCTGATGGTTGGACGTGGTGAATGATTATGATTGTGACATCCTTCATCATCCGGGGAAGGTCAACGTGGTGGTCGATGCTCTCAGCCTCAAGGTGATCGTGGCTCTATTCAGGGATATATGTTTAAGGATAACCGTGATTACTCCGCTATTGGAGCGGATTCATGAGGCTCGGATCGAGCAAGATGCAACCGATGAAGATTCCCATATGGAAATGGGAGTAGATTACCATGGATTTAATCATGAAATTTTCTCGGACAGCACAGAGTGGATTCAATTTGGGTTATCGTGGCTCGATTGACCAAGAGCACACATTTTATCCCCATCCTGGAGAGTATCTCTGCTAATAAGTTCGAGTGCATTTACATCAGGGAGGTAGTGGAACGACATGGGGTGCCAGTTTCCATGGTTTCAGACAGGCATGTCAGGTTTACTTCCAGGTTTTGGAAGAGGTCCAATGACAATTTGGGTACTCGTCTCCATTTCAGCATGACCTTCTATCGATAGACCGATGGCCAGAGCGAGCCGACCATTCAGACTTTAGAGGATATGTTGCGGGCGTGTGTTCTGGACTTTGGTGGGAGTTGGGATACATATCTTCCGTTACTAGAATTTTTGTATAACAAAAATTGTCATGCCAGCATTAATCGGCCTCCTTTTGAGATGATTTATGAGAGGAAATGTATGACCCCTATATTTTCACGTGAGGTCGGTCGGCGGGTTATGGGGAGTAATGAGGTGGTAATGAAGACTATCAAGTTGATCCAACAAGTTCGGAGTAGGCTCGAGACAACTCAGAGTCGGCAAAAACATTATGTCGACAGACGCTGATCAAACTTAGAGTACCAGGTGGGGGATATGGTTCTCCTGAAGGTGTCACCTTGGAAAGGTTTCATCCGATTCAGGAAGATGGGTAAGTTGGGCCCTAGGTATATCGGTCCTATCAGGGTTTTGGCCCAGGAGGGATGGGTTGCATATCACTTGGATCTTCCAAATGAGCTCAGTCAGATCCATAGCACATTCCATGGCTCTCAGCTGCGAAAGTGTTTAGTGGATGATTCTGCAGTGGTTCCATTGGAGGATATTAAGGTGGATGACTGCCTAAACTATATTGAGAGACCGGTACCGATTCTTGACCGGAAGACAAAAACCTTGAGGAACATGGTTGTTGAGTTGGTGAAAGTTCAATGGCAGCATCGCCAACATTCTGAATGTACGTGGGAGCCAGGAGATGAGATGAAGGAGCACTATCCGGAGTTATTTGGACCAGCGGACTTCGAGGACGAAGTCTGACTCAAGTGGGGGAGAATTGTAACATTCGGACCTTCTAATATTCCTTTTAACCTTTTCTTAATAGAATAATTGCATTATTGTTGGCTAGTATGCGGGGCGTACTCTATGATTACGCTTAGCATACTAGCTAGACCATGATCGCGGGCATCGACCACGTACGCTGGGCGTACGTAGGGTTACGATGGGTGTACGCTGGCTTGGGAAAAACCCTAATTTTTAGGGTTTGTGCCCTATTTAAGCTTCTTAAACCCATCCCGTGACCATTTTAGACCAGCCTCCATATTTTGAAAACCCTAACCTCGCACTTAGCCTTTGTTTTGGTGTTCTTGAGTTCTTGTGAAGCATTTTGGTGTGTTTTTGTTTATCTTAAAGTGGTAGAAGAAGATAGAAGGCTCATTCCTTGGAGAAGAGCTTAGAGATCCAAGTTAGCTCTTCATTTCGTGACTTTTGAGATATAAAGTCCATAACTTGTTAACTCCTTGTATAGATCTTCTCTTGGGCTTGTTTATGGCTATTTTGGTTCCTTTTGGTTGGTCAGTATGAGCTAAGGCCGTTTCAGAAACTTAACCTTTTAGATCTGGATATTTTAGGGGCCCCTTAAGTATAAAAATGCAAACTTTATAGTGTATATGGACTCATGCATGTGTTAAGACCCTTTGTTAAGCTTTTTTGAGATCTAGAGCCCCATTAAAGTTGCCAACTTTATGTGATAAATCATCTTTTGGGACAAGATCTGAGAGTATGGAGTAGGGGCTGAACATATTAAGTGCTTATTGATGTGGGGTAGGTAACTGGGGAGTACACTGGGCGTACAAGCTGGTATGCGGCGCATACTAGCCCCAGAGCGAGTACACTAAGTGTACGAGCGGAGTACACCCCATGTACTCAGCAGGTGGGCTTCAGATTTGGGCTTCTTGTTTTTGGGCCATGTATGGTCCTTAGGAGTTTAAGGCCTTGTTGGGCAATTAGGTTTCTATTTTGGACTCTTTTTAGGAAGGCCCACGAAGGGATTTGGGCCTAATTTGGAAGATTGGGCCATAATTAGGTTTGGGTGAGCATTTTTGGAATTGGGCCTTTTTAAGTAACTGGTTTGGGTTTTGGCCTTGGGCCAAGTTAGGTAAAGGGTAAAATGGTCTTTTACCTTAGTTTACACTCTTAGTATGAGTCGGGATACGATTATTAATTGGATGTTATTTTATGATGATAGTGTGGGGATATTTAGACTAGCAACTAGAGATTTATCTGTGAGATGCAACATCCTGAGGTGAGTCATCCTTACCATTGTTAGCGGGTCGAAGGCACCAATGTTGACCCATGGTTTATTATGTTAGGATGCTAGATGTGTGTGTGACTCTTGCATATGTATGCGTTTGTATGCTTAGTGGGCGAGACCCAATGGGTAATCTGTATGCTATTGTTTGTTATATGGGTATGTTTGTATGCTGGATGGGGCCCATTGTGAGAGTTAGGGCAAGGCCCGTTATACTCAGTGGGCGGGGCCCGTTATGTGAGTTAGGGTAAGGCCCTTTATACTCAGTGGACGGGGCCCATTATGCGAGTTAGGGCCGGGCCCGTTACACTCATCGGGCGAGGCCCATTACATGTTTGATATGTGTGGTATGTGGTATTTGGGGGAAACTTGATGGGTTTTATGCATAAGAACATTCCTATGTGCTCATACAAACCCTAATGCTTGGATCTAGGTTTCTCTATTGAACACGCTTTGATTCCAAGACTTAAAAACCCTAATCTAGCATACAAATAACAAAAAACAACATATAGAATCAGATCTAGATGTTTACCTCTTCAAATATTGGCTTAGATCTTCTTCTCTTCTTCTCTTGAGGTTAGAGTCACAAATGCAACTCCTCTAATGGTTCACAAACCCCACAAGCAAGAAAGTAATATGAGAGAGGGTGAGAGAAGCTAGAAATCGGCCTAGGGTTCTCTTAGAATCAAGTGGTTGCCAATTTCAATGCCCTAGGGGTCTTATTTATAGTTACAGGCTACTAGGGTTTCAGTCTAAACCCTAATGGACAGCTTAGCCACCAAGCAACCCAAGGAACCTTCTGGAATAAGGCCTTGGACGAAAATATGATGGATACCCATCATAATTTCGTTTCCCCTTAAGTCCATTAGGTTTCCTCAACCCAAAACTCAACTATCATACATTTGACAGTTTATACCCCTTTATTCAATTAATCTCTTTTGGTCACCAAATTAACTCGTAATTAATTTATGACCAATACTAATTAAATAAATATGATTTCTCCTTTAATATATTATTCTTATAATATATTAATAAATCATAATACTCTCTCTTTCTCCTTAAATTACCTTGTCAAGTTGCTTTGGAGAAGTCAACCCAAAAGGACCATGCAAAACCGGGTCAAGTACATACCAAATATAGTTACGGGCTTAGACACTATTCCAACAGTCTCCCACTTGGATAAGTCTAGTAACTATATCTCACATACGACTTCAGAATCCGATTAGCAATCGCAGCTCTTTATACTTCGCTGTCAACTCTGATCAACTTGTCCTTTAGATAAGGGATCGTACAATCCTCTGTTCTGGATATCATGCTGACAATGCTTATTGTCCAACATTTGTTCCTTGATTTACGATTTGTTTGACATAGAATTTAGTTGAACACATCAACTTCATTCTGACCGGGCCCGGCACATAATTCAAAACAAATCATCAAGTGGCTGTGATATCAATTTTATTCTCATAGAATAAAAGGAACAGATCAACTTCGACTCATATGCATCCATTATTCACTAATTGAATCACACACAATAATGCGTTTTATAACATCAAGTTACCGATGCGCTTACACATTATCAATGCATAAACAACCAACAAACAACAACCATATCTCTAAGTTTTAAGACTATATGATGTTATCGCTTTGCGATCACTTAAGGTAAAACACCACGAAGTGATACATCAAACTCGGGTTTATTCCAATGCTCAAATCATATTCATAAGCACTCATGAACTTTGCAGCAAACCTTTGCTATGTCCAAAACCTTTTAGACAATGTACAAACAATCCATGACAGTCTTCATTCATATCTACTTCCAAAATATGACCGACTGTGGACCTTTTGAATAATCGTATCATTCAGGAAGTCAAAACATGCAAAATGGAAACAATAGATAAATAACCAACACAAGATAGTAGCTTTACTCATAAATAACACAATTTTATTTATTCATCAAATGTCAAGTACAAACTATCTATTACACGTTTCCTATCTAATCTAAACTAATATCATCCTTCAGCCCAATGCTCCTAGCGTGCTCCAAGTGTTTGACCCTACTCAGTCCCTTCGTAAGGGGATCTGTTGGGTTTTCTTCTGATGATACCCTCTTCACAACGAGGAGCCCCTCTTCTACCCGATGTCTAATAAAATGGTATTTCATGTCGATATGTCGAGATCGACCATGATCTCTTGGTTCCTTGGTCAAGGAAACCGCTCCTTCATTATCGCAGAAAATTTCCATCGGCTCCTTTATGGATGGCACAACTCCAAGGTCTCCAATGAAGTTCTTCAACCATATATCCTCCTTTGACGCTTCGCTCGCCACAATATACTTTGATTCACATGTTGAATCAGCTACAGTCTCCTGCTTGGAACTTCTCCAAGTCACTACTCCTCCATTTAGGGTAAAGACCCATCCCGACTGTGATCGGAAATTATCCCCTGATCCGTCTGAAAACTAGCGTCACTGTACCCTCGTACCCTTAAGTTATCACTCCCACCGAGGACTAGAAACCATTCCTTGGTCCTCCGAAGGTACTTAAGAATATTCTTAACTGCAATCCAATGAGCTCTACCAGGGTTCCCTTGATATTTGTTGACCATGATCAAATCGAAAGCCACATCAGGGCGAGTACAAGTCATAGCGTACATGATAGAGCCTACTGTGGAAGCGTAAGGTACTCGGCTCATATCAACTATCTCTGCCTCTGTACTCGGGCTCTGAGTCTTACTCAGCTTGGTATTGCTTTGGATTGGCAACTCCCCTTTCTTGGAATTCTCCATACTAAAACGCTTTAGTACCTTATCCAAGTATGTATTCTGATTGAGTCCTATTAGTTTCTTTCCCCTGTTTCTTACTATTCTTATTCCCAGAATATAAGCCGCCTCTCTGAGGTCCTTTATAGAGAAACATTTCCCAAGCCAGGACTTGACTTCCTGCAAGGTTGGGACATCGTTTCCTATGAGCAGTATGTCGTCGACATACAATACGAGGAAGCTCACTATACTCCCACTGTCTTTGACATACACACAAGATTCATCTTCGCTTCGCAGAAAGCCAAACTCTTTAACCTTCTCGTCAAAACAAAGATTCCATCTGCGAGACGCTTGTTTCAATCCATAAATAGATTTCTCAAGCTTGCATATTCTATTTGGATGCTTCGCATCGACAAAACCCTCTGGCTGATTCATGTAAACATCTTCAGCCAACTTTCCATTAAGGAAAGCGGTTTTCACGTCCATCTGCCATATTTCATAACCATGAAACGCAGCTATTGCAAGCATTACCCTAATAGACTTTATCTTCGCAACTGGTGAGAAGGTCTCATCATAGTCAACTCTGGGAGTTTAAGTAAAGCCCTTCGCAACCAATCGCGCTTTATAAGTATGCACTTTCCCATCCGTGTCCGTCTTCTTCTTGAAGATCCACTTGCACCCGACTGTCTTACGACCCGGTACATTATCAACCAAATTCCAAACTTGGTTGTCGTACATAGACCGAATCTCGCTGTCCATCGCCTCTTTCCATTTAGCAGACTCCGGGCCTGCCATGGCTTCCTTATAGCTGCTAGTTTCATCCAAATTTACCAGTGTACTATCACTAATAAATGTATCCCCTTCAGTAGTAATATGAAGTCCATACAACTGGGGTGGAACACTATCCCTAGTGGAACGTCGAAGAGGTAAGGACTCGTCAA
This sequence comes from Lactuca sativa, assembly GCF_002870075.4. NCBI lineage: Eukaryota > Viridiplantae > Streptophyta > Magnoliopsida > Asterales > Asteraceae > Lactuca > Lactuca sativa. The sequence continues at coordinate 223,576,327 of NC_056631.2, read as the reverse complement.
CAGGTTCAACAGGAGTTTCCTCCTCAAGTTGAGTGCCAGTGTTAGAGGCTCCTTCATCGCTTTGATCTTGAATCTCTTCAAGTTCAATATGCCTCCCACTGTCTTCTTGGCTTATCAATTCCCTTTCTCAGAAAACTCCTCTTCTAGCAACAAAGACAACATTGTCACTCGGTCTATAGAAAAGGTAGCCAAAAGACTTCTACGGATAGCCGATGAAATAACACTTCTCACTACGAGGTTCTAGCTTCTCGTGAGTCTCTCGTCTTACGAAAGCCTCGCAACCCCAAACCTTGATATGTGCTAACGAGGGAGCCTTCCTTGTACAAATCTCGTGAGGAGTCTTGGAAACCTTCTTGGTGGGAACTAAGTTAAGGATATGGGCGGCAGTCTCTAAAGCATACCCCCAGAAAGATATTGGTAATGAATTCCGACTCATCATAGAACGAACCATGTCCAACAAGGTCTGATTATGTCTCTCAGCCACACCATTCAATTGTGGCGTCCTCGGAGGCGTCAATTGTGAAACGATTCCACATTCTTTTAGATAGTCGTGAAACTCAAGACTTAGGTACTCTCCTCCTCGGTCTGACCGAAGCATCTTGATTTTCCTGCCCAGCTGATTCTCCACTTCATTCTTAAACTCTTTGAACTTTTCAAAGGTTTCCGACTTTTGCTTGATTAAGTAGATATATCCATATCTGCTATAATCATCTGTAAAAGTCACGTAGAAGGGGCAAGCATCCCTTGTGGTGGATCTAAAGGGCCCACACACATCTGTGTGTATGAGATCCAATAAATCCTCGCCCCTTTCACAAGTGCCAGTGAAGGGTGACTTGGTCATCTTCCCAACTAGACAAGATTCACACGTGTCATCGTCCCTAAGGTCGAATGACTCCAACACTCCATCCTTTTGGAGTTGGGCTATGTTTTTCTTGTTGACGTGGCCAAGGCGACAATGCCACGAGCATGCTTTGTCTAGACTACTAGACGAATCAATATTCAAAACATTATTTCCTAAATTATCAACAATCATCACAGATTCATAAATCCCATTACAAGGTAATGCATTGAAATAAAAGACACCATTCAAATAAATGTTAATAGAACCATTAATATTATCAAAAGAATATCTGAAACCTTGTCTAAACAACCCATGAAATGAAATAATGTTTCTTGCTATATCTGGCGAATAACAACAGTTGTCTAAATCTATCCCTAACCCATTACTCAACACTAAAGAATAAACACTGACTTTGGTCACAGGCGACGATCTTCTGTTTCCCATAATCAGGTTCATCTTTCCATGTTCCACCTCCCTACTTATTTTTAGGCCCTGCATATCAGAACAAATGTGGTAACCACACCCTGTATCAAGAACCCATGAAGTAGCAAATGATGATTTATTAGATTTAATAGAATACATACCTGCAAAGGTGGGCTTAATCTTCCCATCTCTTATGTATTGCAAATATTGTGGGCAGCTTCGCTTCCAGTGGCCCTTTTGATGGCAATAGAAGCACTCTGCTTGTTTGGGATCGGAAGAGGGTTTAGCACGGCCAGCTTTGGTCCCACTTGAGGACGAACCATCTCGGGGCTTTCCCTTATGGTGGCTCTTACATGGAGCCTTCCTCTTTTTACCCTTTCCTTGACCTATCGCCATTACAGGAGCGGCCACAGCAGGGGACGGTGCAACGGATTTGTCTTTGAGGTTGCTCTCAGCATTCCTCAAGAGTCCTTGGAGCTTGCTCAAGGAGACCTCCTCCCAGTTCATGTGGTAGGTCATCCTAAATTGGTTGTAGCAGGAGGGCAAGGAGTGGATGATTATGTCGATAGCCAAATCCTCATCAAACTTAACATTAAGTTTGAGAAGACGATCAACATACCTCTGCATTTTCTGCAAATGTCAGGTTAGGGATTCTCCACTCCCCATCTTAGCGGTGATCATGTTTGTAATGATCTCATAACGTTCTCGCCTCGCGCTCTGGTGATACCTGTCCAGCAAATCCTGATGCATTTTAGACGGATACATGTCCTCATAGGACTTTTGGAGTTCGAGGTTCATGGTGGCCAGCATGATGCAGTGAACTTTCGTAGCATCACGCTCGTGGGCCTCAAAGGCGGCCAACTCTTCAGGAGTAGCAACATCTGGGATGATCTTGTCAAGCTTTTCATCGAGGACATATTCTTTGTCCTCGTTCGCGAATATACCTCATCCACTCGTTGAAGTTTGAACCATCAAATGTCACTTTCTGACACAAGTTCATCAACGAGAATGACCCAGAAGCGTTGTTGTTGTTGTTGTTTGCAGACATATGAAAAAGAGAAGGGGGACAAAGTTTGATTAGAAATGAATCCCTAATTAAACACCCAAATGAGAAATTAGGGCTAGGATCCAACAACATTATTTAAAACTTAGAAAGGGATGGCGTACTCTAAAAGTAAATAATTTGAAGGTAAGTGAATGACGATTCACTAATTCTTACCATGAAAAACGAAAAGGCAAATTAGGTTTTAAATGTATTGAAAACTCCTAGATCTTTGAGATTCATTAAACGTTTCAATGGCATGTTTAAATCTCGATATGCATTTCAAATTTGCGATTGGGATACCGAGGATCGCAAATAAATTGTGAATAACCATGCGAATCAACATGGTGCACTCAATATCTCTATCACCTAATCAATGTGCCGGTAAACCACACACGCTCCATTGATCTATGACAAACATCGAGTCACCCTTCGCTACCAATGTCATCCCCAAATTGATGTGTCGGTTAACCACATGCGCTCCATTAACGTTTGACAAGGGTACGAAGTGTAATTCCATGGATTAGCATCATTTTCACATTTTACCCTAAAGTAACTAAGATTGGGAATTTGAAAAACATGTAGTTACTTTGTATCTTACATTATACTTTTAATGAGGAGAGGGTTGCCCTATCTTACCTGTTCGGCTAATGACGCTCCACCAGTCAAGAAAGCGGTAGGTGTGAGTGTACACCCATTAAGCGCCATTTTATAGGCAGCAACCTTATACTCACCTTATAGACTGGCTTTGTGAATGAGGCCTACTAACGGTAAAACTAGCATTTTAAGTTATACATATATATATATATATATATATATATATATATATATATATATATATATATATATATATATATATATATATATATATATATATATATATATATATATATATATATATATATATATTAACTAAACTTGCAATAATATATAATAGTATAGGGTTGAATTTTAAACTTGTAAAATTCTAAGGGTTTGAAATTTAAATTATTCAAAATTAAACTTTTAATCACAAAATTCAAATTTCAAAACTTGAGGGAAAATTTTGAATTTTTCAAAACACAAGGGATCAAATAACAAATAATTCAAATTAAACAATTAATTTCAGAATTATCTATATTTGACCTAATCTTATTTTAGTCATTAGATAATTACCAAATAACCTTAAATAATCCATATTTATCATATAAACAACTAATATTTAAAAATTTTGAAATTATCTATTGTTTTGGCAAGGATAATCACTTAATTAAGATACAATTCCGATTTTAACTTCATAAAACAATTTAAGCATCAAATCCAAATCAAAACAGCAGTTAAATCCCAAAATACCCTCTGTCTAACGCACAAACTCGCCAAGTCAGACCTGGACTCGCTGAGTAGGGCCAACTCGCCGAGTCCAGATACTGACTCACCGAGTTGTGTTGGGTAGAGGCAAAAAAAACTTGATTTTTAGCAAACAAAACAGTTATGCATCACATACAATTGAAACCAATCAAGGCTCTGATACCAGTGATGGGTTTTATGCATAAGAACATTCCTATGTGCTAATACAAACCCTAATGCTTGGATCTAGGTTTCTCTATTGAACATGCTTTTATTCCAAAACTTACAAACCCAAATCTAGCATACAAATAACAAAAAACAACATATAGAATCAGATCTAGATGTTTACCACTTCAAATATTCGCTTACATCTTCTTCTCTTCTTCTCTTGAGCTTAGAGTCACAAATGCAACTCCTCTAATGGTTCACGAACCCCACAAGCAAGAAAGTAATATGAGAAAGGGTGAGAGAAGCTAGAAATCGGCCTAGGGTTCTCTTAGAATCAAGTGGTAGCCGATTTCAATGCCCTAGGGGTCTTATTTATAGTTACAGGCTACTAGGGTTTCAGTCTAAACGCTAATTGACAACTTAGCCACCAAGCAACCCAAGGAACCTTTTGGAATAAGGCCTTGGACGAAAATATGATGGATACCCATCAGAATTTCGTTCCCCCTTAAGTCCATTAGGTTTCCTCAACCCAAAACTCAACTATCATACATTTGACAGTTTATACCCCTTTATTCAATTAATCTCTTTTGGTCACCAAATTAACTCCTAATTAATTTATGACCAATACTAATTAAATAAATATTATTTCTCCTTTAATATATTATTCTTATAATATATTAATAAATCATAATATTCTCTCTTTCTCCTTAAATTACCTTGTCAAGTTGCTTTGGAGAAGGCAACCCAAAAGGACCATGCACAACCGGGTCAAGTACATACCAAATATAGTTACGGGCTTAGACACTATTCCAACAGTCTAAACAACCCATGAAATAAAATAATGTTTCTTGCCATATCTGGCGAATAACAGCAACTGTCTAAATCTATCCCTAACCCATTACTCAACACTAAAGAATAAACATCGACTTTGGTCACATGCTACGATCTCCTGTTTCCCATAATCAGGTTCATCTTTCCATGTTCCACCTCCCTACTTCTTTTTAGGCCCTGCATATCAGAACAAATGTGGTAACCACACCCTGCATCAAGAACCCATGAAGTAGAAAACGATGAGTTATTAGATTTAATAGAATACATACCTACAAAGGTAGGCTGAATCTTCCCATCTCTTATGTCTTGCAAATATTGTGGGCAGCTTCGCTTCCAGTGGCCTTTTTGATGGCAATAGAAGAACTCTGCTTCTTTGGGATCAGAAGAGGGTTTAGCAGGGCCAGCTTTGGTCCCACTTGAGGACGAACCATCTCGGGGCTTTCCCTTATGGTGGCTCTTACATGGAGCCTTCCTCTTTTTACCCTTTCCTTGACCTATCGCCATTACAGGAGCGGCCACAGCAGGGGACGGTGCAACGAATTTGTCTTTGAGGTTGCTCTCAGCAGTCCTCAAGAGTCCTTGGAGCTTGCTCAAGGAGACCTCCTCTTTGTTCATGTGGTAGGTCATCCTAAATTGGTTGTAGCAGGAGGGCAAGGAGTGGAGGATTATGTCGATAGCCAAATCCTCATCAAACTTAACATTAAGTTAGAGAAGACGATCAACATACCTCTGCATTTTCTGCAAATGAGAGTTTAGGGATTCTCCACTCCCCATCTTAGCGGTGATCATGTTAGTAATGATCTCATAGCATTCTTGCCTTGCGCTCTGGTGACACCTGTACAGCAAATCCTGATGCATTTCATACAGATACATGTCCTCATAGGACTTTTGGAGTTCGAGGTTCATGGTGGCCAGCATGATGCAGTGAACTTTCGTAGCATCACGCTCGTGGGCCTCAAAGGCGGACAACTCTTCAGGAGTAGCAACATCTGGGATGATCTTCTCAAGCTTTTCATCGAGGACATATTCTTTGTCCTCGTAGCGTGTGATCATGCGAATAGACCTCATCCACTCGTTGAAGTTTGAACCATCAAATGTCACTTTCTGACACAAGTTCATCAACGAGAATGACGCAGAAGCATTGTTGTTGTTGTTGTTTGCAGACATCTGAAAAAGAGAAGGGGACAAAGTTTGATTAGAAATGAATCCCTAATTAAACACCCAAATTAGAAATTAGGGCTAGGATCCAACAACATTATTTACAACTTAGAAAGGGATGCGGTACTCTAAAATTAAATAATTTGAAGGTAAGTGAATGACGAATCACTAATTCTCACCATGAAAAACGAAAAGGCAATTTAGGTTTTAAATGTATTGAAAACTCCTAGATCTTTGAGATTCATTAAACGTTTCAATGGCATGTTTAAATCTCGATATGCTTTTCAAATTTGCGATTGGGATACCGAGGATCGCAAATAAATTGTGAATAACCATGCGAATCAACATGGTGCACTCAATGTCTCTATCACCTAATCAATGTGCCGGTAAACCACACACGCTCCATTGATCTATGACAAACATCGAGTCACCCTTCGCTACCAATGTCATCCCCAAATTGATGTGCCGGTTAACCACATGCGCTCCATTAACGTTTGACAAGGGTACGAAGTGTAATTCCATGGATTAGCATCATTTTCACATTTTACCCTAAAGTAACTAAGATTGGGAATTTGAAAAACATGTAGTTACTTTGTATCTTACATGATACTTTTAATGAGGAGAGGGTTGCCCTATCTTACCTGTTCGGCTAACGACCCTCCACCAGTCAAGCAAGCGGTAGGTGTGAGTGTACACCCATTAAGCCCCATTTTATAGGCAGCAACCTTATACCCACCTTATAGACTAGCTTCGTGAATGAAGCCTAGTAACGGTAAGACTAGCATTTTAAGTTATATATATATATATATATATATATATATATATATATATATATATATATATATAAACTAAACTTGCAATAATATATAATAGTATAGGGTTGAATTTTAAACTTGTAAAATTCTAAGGGTTTGAAATTTAAATTATTCAAAATTAAACTTTTAATCACAAAATTCAAATTTCAAAACTGGACGACAAGTTTTGAATTTTTCAAAACACAAGGGATCAAATAACAAATAATTCAAATTAAACAATTAATTTCAGAATTATCTATATTTGACTTAATCTTATTTTAGTCATTAGATAATTACCAAATAACTTTAAATAATCTATATTTATCATATAAACAACTAATATTTAAAAATTTTGAAATTATCTATTGTTTTGGAAAGGATAATCACTTAATTAAGATAAAATTTGGATTTTAACTTCATAAAATAATTTAAGCATCAAATCCAAGTCAAAACAGCAGCTAAATCCTGAAATACCCTCTGTCTGATGCACAAACTCGCCGAGTCAAACCTGGACTCGCCGAATAGGGCCAACTCGCCGAGTCCAGATACTGACTCGCCATGTTTTGTCGGGCAGAGGCAAAAAAAAAACTCGATTTTTAGCAAACAAAACAGTTAAGCATCACATACAATTGAAACCAATCAAGGCTCTGATACCACTTATGGGTTTTATGCATAAGAACATTCATATGTGCTCATACAAACCCTAATGCTTGGATCTAGGTTTCTCTAGTGAACATGCTTTGATTCCAAGACTTATAAACCCTAATCTAGCATAAAAATAACAAAAAACAACATATAGAATCAGATCTAGATGTTTACCTCTTCAAATATTGGCTTAGATCTTTTTCTCTTCTTCTCTTGAGCTTAGAGTCACAAATGCAACTCCTCTAATGGTTCACAAACCCCACAAGCAAGAAAGTAATATGAGAGAGGGTGAGAGAACCTAGAAATCAGCCTACGGTTCTCTTAGAATCAAGTGGTCGCCGATTTCAATGCCCTAGGGGTCTTATTTATAGTTACAGGCTACTAGGGTTTCAGTCTAAACCCTAATGGACAGCTTAGCCGCCAAGCAGCCCAAGGAACCTTCTGGAATAAGGCCTTGGACGAAAATACGATGGATACCCATCATAATTTCGTTCCCCCTTAATTCCATTAGGTTTCCTCAACCCAAAACTCAACTATCATACATTTGACAGTTTATAACCCTTTATTCAATTAATCTCTTTTGGTCACCAAATTAACTCCTAATTAATTTATGACCAATACTAATTAAACAAATATGATTTCTCCTTTAGTATATTATTCTTATAATATATTAATAAATCATAATATTCTCTCTTTCTCCTTAAATTACCTTGTCAAGTTGCTTTGGAGAAGGCAACCCAAAAGGACCATGCACAACCGGGTCAAGTACATACCAAATATAGTTACGGGCTTAGACACTATTCCATCAAAACTCACTAAGCTTCGTGTTTACGATTTTCAATTTATGTTTCAAGTACTTCTTGTGCAAAATGGAAGAGCTCGGGGAGATTGCAGTGTACACACGATATTGTTCTGCATTTCGTGATAACTCTAATGTTTTATGATCTTTTGATACATTTGTTCCACTTGGGATTTATGATGATGTTTTTGGGTATTGTTTTAAGTAATTGAAAATTGAATTTTTTTGGGTCTTACTTTTGGGACGTTACAGCTGACCGACCTCACCCCAACATATCTGGTTCATGCACTTCCTCCTATAGAGCATATCAAAAGGAGATCGATCAATGCTGGCATGAAAACTGTTGTTATACGAAAACTCCGCCATAAGGAGATACGTATCCCAATTCACACCGAAATCCAATACACACGCCCTAAGCATATCCTCCAAGGTATGGATAGTCCGCTCACTCTATCCATTAGTCTATGGGTGGAAAGCTGTGTTGAAGTGTAGACGAGTACCTAACTCCTCGTGAAATCTTTTCCAATACCTGGAAGTAAACCGAAGATCCCTGTCTGAAACCACTGAAAATGGCACCCTATATCGTGCCACAACCTCCTTGATGTAAATGTCATCCAACTACTCCACGAAGATACTCTCTTGAATCTGAACATAATGTGCGCTCTTGGTCAATTGATCCACAATGACCCAAATCGAAGCCACTCCGTGTGTTGTCTAAGGAAACTTTGTAATGAATAATTCCATGGTAAAATCTTCCTATTTGAAAACGGGAATCTCTAATGACTGCATCTTACCGTGAGGTTGCTGATGCTCGGCCTCAACTTTCCTGCAAGTCAAGCACCTCTCCATATACCAAGGTATATCTTGCTTCATATAGGGCCACCAATAATTAGGATGTAGATCTTTATACATATTCGTCGCCTTGGGATGAATGGACAATCTCGATTTGTGCGCCTCTTCCATCAAAACCTAATGTGAACCACCCCAATAAGGAACTCACACTCTCCGATGGAGAGTCAATAATCCCTGGCTATCATAATCGAAGGAAGCCACCTGACCTACCATGCTCTCACTCTTCCAGTGCCCTTCTTTCATAGCCTCAACATGAGCCTCTCGAATCCTCTCTAAGAGTGGAGTAATCACTGTCATCCTCAAACAAATATCTCTGGTCGGAGCCGCGTGCGTCTTGCGGCTGAGATCATCGGCCACCACATTGGCCTTCCCCGGATGGTAAAGGATCTGACAATCATAATTCTTCACCACATCCAACCACCCGTGCCACCTCATGTTCATATTCGACTGATCTATCAAATACCTCAAGCTCTTGTGATCCGTGTAAATAGTATAAAGGAGCCCAAAAAGGTAATGCTACCAAATCTTGAGGGCGAAGACCACTGCCCCTAGCTCTAAATCATGTGTCATATAATTCGCATCATGAGGCTTAATCTGCCTCAAAGCGTAATCAATAACGCGACCACTCTGCATCAGAACAACACCCAACCTCATGATCGATGCATCACAATAAACTACAAAATCCTCAACACCCTCCGGAAGGGTCAAAATCAGCACCTCGCACAATCTCTGTATCAGGGTCTCAAAAGATGCTTGTTGCTCAGGCCCTCAGCAAAAAGTGACAATCTTCTTCATCAATCGAGTCAGTGGAACCGATATTATGGAGAAATCCTGAGTAAATCTCCGGTAGTAACTTGCAAACCAAAGGAAACTCTAAATCTTAGATGCAGACCTCGGAATCTCCCACCTCATCACGTCCTCGGCCTTGGCCAGATCGACTAGAATACCATTCTGGATGACAAGGTGCCCCAGAAACTGCACCTCGCGCAACCAAAACTCACACTTTGAGAATTTCGCATACAATCTCTTCTTCCTCAGAGTCTCCAACACCTCCCTTAAATGCTCCTTATGTAGCTTTTGGGTCTCGGAATATACTAGTATGTCATCAATGAATACAATCACAAACCGATCCAACATCGGTTTGCATACGCGATTCACGAGGTCCATGAACGCCGTTGGATCATTTGTCAGCACAAAGGGCATCACCACGAACTCATAATGACCATAACCAGTCCAAAAGGTCGTCTTCTGCACATCCGCCTTGCCCTGGCGGCCATCAGTAATCCCTAGAGTAGCTAGAGCGGGTCCTACAATTGGTCCTCTTGCTGCTAAAATTGGACAATTGGCCTTTTTATGGCCCTTCTGATTGCTATGGAAGATAATTAGATCAGATACCATGGTGGTAGTAGGAGTACAATCCCTACTAATATGACCCATCCGACCGCACTAGAAGTAGCTAGAACAACCCACCCTGCACGTCCCATTACGTGTCTTTCCACACTTGCCACAACGGCTTCGGACATGTAGGCCTCTCAATCTTGAATCAAATACCTTGGGCCTCTTGCACGAACCCTCTGAACCCTGAACCTGATTCAGCTTCCTCTTCCTCTCCATCTCCAATTCAATCTCTCTCCTTGGCCCTCACTAGCATATCATCTGGTGTCCTGCAACTGGATCGGCTCACAAACTACTAGATATCGCTCCTCAACATCTCATGGTATTTCGCCTTCTTCATCTTCTCATCTGCCACATACTGCGAAACTGTAACATCCCAAAATTCAAGACCAAAAATTTCGTTTTAATTAAGTTATTATATAAAACCAATAGTATAAAAACACTCATATTAATATCTCATGTCAATGCCAAATTGTAAATACTCAAAACATATTATCATAAAACCATATCAGAGTGTAATTCCAAATATCTCATCTACGGAAAACATAGTGTGATGCACTGCGACCAAGTAGGCTCCTCTCCTTTGAAACAAAGTACCTGAAACACATAACACGGTAAGCACGCATGCTTAGTGAGGTCCCCAAAATATCGCGCACATATAATTAGCCACTCGAGGCTATAGCTCTACTAGACCTTCCGGTCAACGTGTCTTAGTGGACCTTCCGGCTCCACAACTTTGGTAGACCTTCCGGCCTTACCCGGATGACATTCCGGTCCTGCTCTATTGACCTTCCGGTCCTACTCTGTTGACCTTCCAGCCCAACTCTGTTGACCTTCCGGTCCAAACCCTGGTGACCTTCCAGTTCGAACCAGGAAACTCATAACATAACATATCACATAAAACATTTATCACATATCAGATATAAGCACATACGACCTTCCGGTCACACATAATTACCACTCTAGGTAAGGTATAGTGAGAAGACTCACTTGGCACTGCTGAAGTCCCGCAGACTCAATCCCACACTACTGAAGTCCCACAGACTCAACCCCAGCTACTGAATGACAGATTCTCGAACTTTCAACAACAAAATAACACACAATTAATAATTGAGTCTCATTACATGACCATAAGTACATACTTGGGATCATTACTGCATTACCCTAAGCTTGGCTTATTCAAGCCCAAGGCCCAATCCTTAGGCGTAAAGTCAACTAGGAATCAAAGCCCAACATATGGCCCAACCTTCCAAACTGGGCCCAAGCCTGTACATGGTCTTATTATAAGGCCCAACATCATGTAATCATTAAGGCCCAGACGATGGCCCATCTATGGCCCAATTTTCTACATTGGGCACAAAGCCTTACATGGGCCTTACCTTAGGCCAATTAAATTATTCCAGTTCAATTGCTTGCTCTTGGATGGCTCATTATTATCCCAATCATCTAGGCCCAATAGAAAGACCCAACTGAAGGCCCAAGTGAAATTAGGGTTTCACATAAAATGATGATTAAGGTTAAGTTTCCTACTTAACCCATTAAAGACTTAATCCACTAAGGACTTAATCCATTAAGTCCAATATTGCATAGATTAATCTTTGCCAATGATTATTATTTAATATTTCAGCTATTAAATAATTCATGTGTGTGTGTCCCGATTAATTCTAAAAATTAGGGTTTTATTGGCATTAGGGTTTTTCAACCCAATTACTAGCCCATTTATCAATTTGTTGGGATTTTAGGTCAATTAGGGCTTTATTGGGCCAATTAGGGTCCATTAGATCCGTTAGGGTTTTTACTAAGCCCATTAGGCTTCACAGGGCCCATTAGTGCTTACAAGGCCCATTAGGGTTTCAAGCACCCCAAACGAATCAAACTCAACGAGGCAAGCACACAGTCACCCAACACGGCGGCCAGTGGCGGCAGGAGGCGGCAGCCACCACCTAACGGTGGTGGTGACAGATTTTCTTCACTATTATGATTAATAAAAAAAATTACAACGAAATAACCAAATCGCACATACACTTACACACGCTACTCTACACACACACCAACATAGCCATCTAGTGGCGGCAAGCGGCTGTTGATGGTGGCAACCACCACCTCTCGGCGGTGGTGGTGGCTGATCTCGTGGATTCCAGCCAAACCGGCACCACTTTCATGAAATTAACGAACACCACATGCTATCCTTCTTGCAACAAGTCCACCCACCCTCCTTGTGGCTATTGGCGACGGTAGCAACACCCTAGCGGCAGCAACGGTGTAAAACCCATCTCCGGTCTTTGACTGATTCCTCCCTTGTCCTCCCACGATATCACAAGCAGCGGCTGTGGCGTTTGGGTGGCGAAGTAGCAGTAGAAACGTAACAGTAGAAAGGAAGCGGTGGAGGCGTAGTTGCGGAATAAGGGTGGCGTCGGTGTTTCCGACTGAAACGGCTCCCTGGACTGGTCCTTGGACTCGGCCACGGCAGGAATGGCGACAACAACTTATCCAGGTGGTCTTTCTTGCTCGACATCGATGGCGGCAGCAGATGAAGAGTCACGAACGATGGCCATCACAACGCCGTTCATCCGATCTCCATTGGTGTAGCTTCGTTCCCCTCCGAGTCGGTCTTCAACATCACTCGATAGCTGCTAGGTGGTCGGAGTACGTCTGGGTGGCTGGTGGCAGCGGCCGGTGACTAAAAGGGAATAGATGGCAGCTGTTGGGAGAGATGACGATCGATGAATATGTTTAGGGTTAGGGTTTAAACGATGGGAAGGATATATACCCGGCTTTGAATAACTTTCCCATGTGTACATTATCATCCCCTCCTACTTAATTCCTTACAAATAAAGCCCATAACTTACCATTTAAACGCTCCCTCCTAAAACCCTTTCCAATTTAAGTCCATAATTTACTCTTTAGCCCCTATATTCATAAAATCTTTTCATAATAGGCCCAAATTATGCCAAACACCCCCTGTCTTCAAAAATATTTACAAAGTAAATCCCGAAACTTACACCTTTGACCCCCAACTTCTAAATTATGTCAATTAACTCCTCGAGACCATCTTTTGATATATAATTATTTATTTAGGCTACCGTTCGTTCATTAATTTACTTATTTATCTAATAAATAAACGGGGTGTTACAACTCTCCACACTTAAATTAGATTTCGTCATCGAAATCATTTCTTACCATTTCTTATGCGCCAACCACTCAAGTAACATGGTCACCATCCTGGGCAGTCCCTAGTCTTCGTAGGTTAGTCGCGACCAATCTTTGCAAAATCCCTAAAAACTGCAGGTGAATGAATTCCTCGCAACAAGGTCACATGTACTCTGTTCGAAATCCGCCGTCTCGAGATGGTCTGCATCCCTAACAGACCACTCATACTAAATCACTATCGTTGAAGAGTCTGTTTATCCCTCAACTGACTACTCAACTTCTGATAACCTGTAGTTTCCCCCTAGAAAACTGAGATCACATAACCAATTATCCATGCGGTCATTTAGCATAACCCAAACAATCTGGTATTCCGTTCGAACTTGCAACCTAGAACACAAATACTAATGCTGCCCAGACGCTGAAATTGCTCGAACACTGAACTGCCTGAAGAGCAGTATGTTGCCACATAGCTGCTTTCCAAAATCTAACGAGACCTCCCTGGTCTCTATTTGTTCACCAATCATCTGAAATACTGGGTTCCGAACCAGCTACGGAGCCAAGGGACTCCCACTTAGTCGCCTCACACAACTTCTGAACGAAATCCTTCTCTAGAACTAGTTGCCACTAATTATCATGCTACTGCGACTCTAACAACTTTCTGATCTAACCGATTAGGTCCATGCATCGAATCGTGTCATCATCAAATCCAAGGCTAAAAGTGATTGCCACCTAACCGATGGTAGCCTTATATCACAAGCAATCTTATCCGGTCCATTGCTTCCCTAATCCCATAAATGTAGTGGAACTCCTATAATCGTATCACTGGCTCAATCTGATCTAATCCTTCTAGTTAAATCTGAATTCCAATCCATGGATTTCCATATCCTCAATGTTGCACCCGAACTGGTGCGTACTACTGTTCGTTCCGGGTCCTAACAACGCGCTCATGCTATCTGCCAGCCAAGGAAGGCTGCGTCTACAGTCACAGACTTACATCACTCAAGCACTATCTGCTAACCTTGTGAATGCTACGGCTACACCCGCAGACTAACATCACGCTAACACTATCTGATCACTAGTGAATGCTACGGCTACCCCCGCAGTCTTACAACACTTTCCATACTATCTGACTACTAGTGAATGCTACGGCTACCCCCGTAGTCTTACAACACTTTCCAAATCGGGTCGAACACGCACTCGACCTAACACACCACTAAACTTTAGTCCTAACTGTAGCTCTACCTTGGTTCTCGAAACTTGTTGACTGAAAGTCTCAAAGGCAGCCTGCTGCTCAGGCTCTCTGTGAAAGACCACCGACTTCTTGGTCAGTCGGGTCAAAGGAATCTCAATATCGGAAAAGCCCTGAATAAATCTTCGGTAATAACCCGCTAGAGCCACGAAACTCTGATTCTCAATTGGAGACTTCGGAATCTCCCACTGCATCACGACCTCTGCCTTGTCCGGATTAGCCAGAATACCCTTTTCGTTAACACTGTGCTCAAGAGATTGCACCTCCTGCAACCAGATCTCACATTTGGAGAACTTGGCAAATAGTCTCTCCCCCCCTTCACTTAGATTCGGCTAAGTCTTCACGGCTCATAAGAATTAAAGGATTACCAATCCTTTTTGCTTTCTAGTATCAGACTGATGACAACCCGTGCTTACTAATGCTAGTGATCAATCACCGGTTACATCCTAAGATCGACCATCCTCTGAAATATTGAAGAGTATGCATGAAATCCGGTCCAGTTTGACACCTCAGTCCACCTCCAATGCTGACAACTAGAGGCCTCAATCTTCATCCCAGCTGTCGAATCCCTTCTTAGCAATGGTGGTGCCTTGAACTCCAAAGTTCTTCCATAGACAGTTGACGACCATACCCGAACAATGATAGAACCATTGAACTCCGACTTCACTTAAGAACTATCGCTGTAATCCTGACCCAATATTCTCTGAATAATACTCCTGCACCGATCCCGAAAAGATCCAGGATGAGAACGGTACGCGTGGAATCCACTTCGCAAGATACATCCCTTTGTAGGTTCATCAAGGACTTCCGACATGCATATTGGCATATGACAATCCTTGATAACCCAGAAAGTAGCAGAAAACCGACCTGAGATCTGACTTGTCCGAACTCGCTCACAATTCTAAAGCGATACTAATTCCCGAAATCCATCTAGTATTAGAAAAAGGTGACATTCCCACAACATCTGACGAAATCATGATCCCGTTGACAGGAACCAACTATAGAATCTGAATCTCACTCTTGGGTGCTTAACAACATATTGAATTGACATTCCAAGGATTTGAATATACCCAAGAATCCTTACCACCTATCACTGGCATAACCAACCCCGCTATCTAGTAGTAGCCTAAGCCCTTGGAGAAACAAACTCCCTTGTGCACCTCCCTATACGTGCTGCACTGACTCCGGCCCTGTCGGCCTTTCAGTCGATGATCAGAAGTCATGGGTCTCTTCCCGGGACCCTCTACTATATGCACCTGGCACAAACCTCTCTTCTTAAAGTGCTCCAAATCGATCTCGTATCTACAACCTCTTGGAAATCATATCCTTCAGGGTCTGACACCCTGTCACACTCACTAGCTCGCTTGCCAATGGCTAAGTTGTAACAACTGGAACATGCTCTGTCCCAAAACCAGGTCACAAACTTCTCCCCGGAGCTTCTCAGATTCTCCAAGACTCTCACCGATTCAACTACGGATCCTATGCTTCCAGTAGTACGGGCCCAATACTACCTTCCACACCTATCCATACTTTCCTCAAGAATCCTCTCGAATCCTCGAAGTCACTTCCTCAAACTGGTACCCAACTCTCACTGAACCTCGCTACTAACCCACTCAAACATATCCTAGGCTTTCCTAGGTTCCTGAATTCACCCAATCCCAGCGTTGAAAGATTCCCAGTAATGTCACCTAGCTACCTCATGAATATAGCTAGCTCACATTACTAAGAGTCCCACAAATCACAAAGCAAGCAGCATTCAGACAATGAAAAATCTAACCATCGTATTCTAATCAAACCTTTCTATCCTCTACTCAGGGATCTGTACATGAAATTCAAAGGCTCATATAATCAGGCATAACCTAAATAGGCCATCCTAATGCTAACTGATCAACAATATCATGCAACTCAACAAGCACATACAACATGCATATAAGGCATCTTCCTAGATCCTTTTCCCTAATCAAGCATGCGGTTCTCATACACATACAACAGGCATATAAGGCATATAAGGCATCCTTAGCCTAATCTAGCATGCAGTTCTCACAATCATATCATATCATAACATAACATGTATGGGTATCTTGGGGAAAACTTACCTGAGCTCGGCTGATTGCACGTATCACACACCTTGTTCTTTTCAGAGTTCTTTTCTCCTTCCAAATTATTTTTCAAACTCCTTTTTATAAAATGGTTTTATTTTTGAAAAATTTCCATACCATGCCCTTAGATTGAGTTCAGACACACCCGAGAGTGTACCCGAATCCCTCAAACCAAGGCTCTGATACCAACTTATAACATCCCAAAATTCAAGACCAAAAATCTCGTTTTAATTAAGTTATTATATAAAACCAATAGTATACAAACAGTCATATTAATATCTCATGTCAAAGACAAAGTGTAAATAATCAAAAAATATTATCATAAAACCATATCAGAGTGTAATCCCAAAGATCTCATGTGCGGAAAACATAGTGTGATGCGCTGCGACCAAGTCGCCTCCTCTCCTTTGAAACAAAGTACCTGAAACACATAACACATAACATGGTAAGCACGCATGCTTAGTGAGCTCCCCAAAATATCGCGCACATATAATTAGCCACTTGAGGCTATATCTATACTAGACCTTCCGGTCAATATGTCTCAGTGGACCTTCCGGCTCCACAACTCTGGTAGACCTTCTGGCCCTACCCTGATTACCTTCCGGTTCTGCTATATTGACCTTCTGGTCCTATTTTGTTGACATTCCGGCCCAACTCTATTGACCTTCCGGTCTAAACCCTATCGACCTTCCGGCCCGAACCAGGCAACTCATAACATAGCATATTACATAAAACATATATCACGTATCACATATATGCACATACAACCTTCCGGACACACATAATTACCACTTTAGGTAAGGTATAGTGAGAAGACTCACTTGGCACTGCTGAAGTCCCGCAAATTGAATCCCACACTGCTGAAGTCCTGCAGACTTAACCCCAGCTAATGAATGACAGATTCTCAAACTGTCAGCACCAAAATAACACCTAATTAATAATTGAGTCTCACTACATGACCATAAGTACATACTTGGGATAATTACTGCATTACCCTAAGCTTGGCTTATTCAAGCCTAAGGCACAATCCTTAGGCCCAAGGTCAACTAGGAATCAATGCCCAACATGGACCAACCTTCCAAACTGGGCCCAAGCCTGTACATGGTCTTATTCTAAGGCCTAACATCAAGTAATCATTAAGGCCCAGACGATGGCCCATCTATGGCCCAATTTTCTAAATTGGGCCCAAAGCCCTTACATGGGCCTCACCTTAGGCCCATTAAATTATTCCAGTTCAATTGCTTGCTCTTGGATGGCCCATTATTATCCCAATCATCTAGGCCCAATAGAAAGACCCAACTTAAGGCCCAAGTGAAATTAGGGCTTCACATAAAATGATGATTATGGTTAAGTTTCCTACTTAGCCCATTAAAGACTTAATCCACTAAGGACTTAATCCATTAAGTCAAATATTGCTTAGATTAATCTTTGCCAATGAATATTATTTAATATTTCAGCTATTAAATAATTCCCATGTGTGTGTGTCCCGATGAATTCTCAATTAGGGTTTTATTTTCATTCGGGTTTTCCAACCTAATTACTAGCCCATTTATCAATTTGTTGGGATTTTAGGTAAATTAGGGCTTTATTGGGCGAATTAGGGTCCATTAGACCCATTAGGGTTTTTACTAAGCCTATTAGGCTTCATTGGGCCCATTAGGGCTTACAAGGCCCATTAGGGATTCAAGCACCCCAAACGAATCAAACTCAACGAGGCAGGCACACCGTTACCCGACACGGCGGCCAGTGGCGGCAGCCACCACCTGACGGTGGTGGTGTCAGATTTTCTTCACTATTTTGATTAATAAAAAAATTACAACGAAATAACCAAACCGCACATACACTTACACACATTACTCTACACACACACCAACATAGCCATCTAGTGGCGGCAAGCGGTTGTTGATGGTGGCAGCCACCACCTCACGGTGGTGGTGGTGGCTGATCTCGTGGATTCCAGCCAAATCGACACCACTTTCATGAAATTAAAGAACACCCACATGCTATCCTTCTTGCAATGAGTCCAACCACCCTCCTGGCGGCTATTGGCGACGGTAGCAACACCCTAGCGGCAGCAGCGGCGTAAAACCCATCTCCGGTCTTTGACTATTTCCTCCGTCGGCCGCTCGTGACGTCACATGCAGCAGTTGTGGCATTTGGGTGGCGAAGTAGCAGAAGAAACGTAACAGTAGAAGGGAAGCGGCGGAGGCGTAGTTGCGGAACAAGGGTGGCGTCATTGTTTCCTACTGAAACGGTGCCCTGGACTGGTCCCTGGCCTTGGCCACGACAGGAATGGCGATGACAACTTATCCCGATCGTCTTTCTTGCTCGACATCGATGGCGGCAGCGGCTGGACAGTCACGAACGACGACCATCACAACACCACTCCTCCGATCTCCACTGGTGTAGCTTCGTCCCCCTCCTAGTCGGTTTTCAACATCACTCGATAGCTGCTAGATGGTCGGAGCGCATCTGGGTGGCTGGAGGCGGCGGCCGATGACTAAAAGGGAATAAGTGGCGGCTGTTGGGAGAGATGACGACCGATGAATATGTTTAGGGTTAGGGTTTAAACGATGGGAAGGATATATACCCGGCTTTGAATAACATTCCCATATTTACATTATCAGCCCCTCCCACTTAATTCCTTACAAATAAAGCCCATAACTTACCATTTAAACCCTCCCTTCTAAAACCCTCTACAATTTAAGTCCAAAATTTACTCTTTAGCCCCTAAATTCATAATATCTTTTCATAATAGGCCCAAATTATGCCAAACACCCCCTGTCTTCAAAAATATTTACAAAGTAAATTTCAAAACTTACACCTTTGACCCCCAGCTTCTATATTGTGTCAATTAACTCCTCGAAACCATCTTTTGATATATAATTATTTATTTTAGGCTACTGTTCGTTCATTAATTTACTTATTTATCTAATAAATAAACGGGGTGTTACAGGAACCATCAACGCCTCCTCACGGAACATAACAGTGATCTCATCCACCATCTCAGTAGTCTGGTGGAGATCCTAAAACACTCGTGCCAACTATTGGACCTCAATCATAGGAACAAAGGCGGCCCTATATATTGTCACAAAATCCTCCCAAGTTATAGACTCAATCGCCTCGCCTCCCAAGGCATGTCCTACCTAATCCCACCAGTGTCGAACTCCGTCTTTTAGAAGAAATTAAGCACATCTGACCTTTTCCCCATCGAGACAACTGCTAGTGAAGAAGGCATTAGTGACATCCGGTAACCAACGTCTGCTTGCGATCGGGTCCTTCTTCGTGAAAAACTCTGGGGCTCCACATGCCTGGAACTCACAGAAAGTCAATGTGCGAGCTCTCATCATCACTACCATATCAGAACGGAATGAGCCTAAAAGCTTCTCTAAAACCTCCATGATACCCTCCTTGATCGTACCAAAGATCACAGCAGTCTGCTTGAGTATGTTGCGGGTAATCATAGATGAAATGAAATTCCGCATCTGATCATCCAAATGTCCAGCTCCAAAACTCGAACCTTAACCTTCACCAGCACTGAAACCACTACCCGGTCTTCCTCGAAGGGTCATTCAAACCATTAGAACACTCATATATATATATATATATATATATATATATATATATATATATATTATATATATATATATATATATCGAGGAGTCTCATACTCTACAAGCTTCCTGGTATCATCGCAACTCTCCATGACTCGAGTATGGATCCTCTACTTCCAGTAGTATGGGCTCATACTACCTTACACATATATTTGTACTTTCCACAAGGATCGCTTTGAATCCTCTAAGTCATTCCTTATTCATACATACAATCCTCAAAAATACAAGGCTCCAAACACTAAATCTCTTCCTAGGTTTTCATAGGGCAACCACCACACTACTCCCCGCCATCAGTTGCAGAAGGAACTCCCCCTAAAATCCTCTAACTAGCTCATAAATACAATTACATATCACCGACACTATATAATTCTTCGAATGAAAGCTCTCACACTACAACGGTTGAACTCAAACAAGAGTTGCGCAATACAGTTAAAACATAACCTTCTAAAAATTATTTTTGGTCTCAACAATATGTAACTTAGTATATTCCATTAATAGTTAGCTGAAGAAAATGGAAACTCCCAAAAGTACAAAGCAAGCAACATTCGAACATCGAGTAATCGGAACAAGCATAACCTAAACAAGCCATCGTATCACTGACTAATCAATACTAGCACAAAAGTCTACAAGCTCATACAGTAACCATATAAATGCATCTCTCCTAGCATTCTATCATGCAATTCCTAAGCAGATCCCTAGCCCTAACTAGTACGCGATTCACAGATTCACAAATCAAAGCATATCATAAAACATGTATGGGTATTTTGGGAAAACTTACTTGAGCTCGGTCGATTGCATGCATCACGCCCCTTTTCTTTTATTATCAAACCCTTTCATAAAACATTTCTTTTGAAAAATCTACCAAACCCTCAGTTTGAGTTCAGATACACCCGAGAGTATGCCTAAATCCATCAAATTAAGGTTATGATACCAACTTGTAACGTCCCAAAAATTAAGACCAAAAATTTTTATTTTTATATTAATAAAACCATTATCCAAAACAATATCTTAAAACCATGGTGAAATATGAGTATGTCAATAAACATCCAAATACATCCGAGTCATATAAAATGCATAACAATGTGGTGTGTGCAATGCAGTCATCCCGAGCTCTTCCCCTTCGAACCAGAAGTACCTGAAACCTAAACTAGAAATTGTAAGAACAAAGTTTAGTGAGTTCCCCAAAATACCACATACCATACATATCAAGCATATAATGGTCCGCGTCCGACATCAAACCCCGCTCAGAATAGATCTGTCAGTTATAAGGCCCCTATCGATATACATACAAACACATATATAAATGCATGAATCACAAAGAAAACTGGCATCCTAATCATAATAAACTATGGGCTAACATTGGTGTCTTCGTATCGCCAAACATGTGAGGAAACTTACCTAAAGCTATTGAATCTCTCAAATAAAGTCTCGGACTGTTGATCGGAAAAATCCACGCACTAACACCATCAAATAATATCAAATTAATAATTAGTCCATAATCCAAAGTTGGAATCCTAGCCTGAAGTCTAATCCTCGGGGTAAAAGTCCATTTTACCCTTTCCTCACTTGGCCCAGAATCCAAAGCGCAATCCAATACTATCAAAAGCTAAATACGGCCCAACTTCCTACTTGGGTCCAAAACCCATCATGGGCCTAATTCTAAGAAGGCCTAATGCCTTATAATGCCCCAATATCAAAATACTATTGGCCCAACCAGGCCCAAACCCTAAAAAGTCCAAAATATATCCCAATACCTGAAAGTCAACAAAAGTCAAACTATTGAGTACGCTTGGCGTACTCAGAGTGACGCTCAACGTACTCCTTTTGGACCAGTATACACATCGTACGAGCTGGGCATGCCCCGCATACTCCGTAGACGACCAATTCAACCCATTAAGCACTTAATCGGTTAAGCCATTAAGCTAAACTCTGATATCTGATCCCAAATGGTGACTTAACATGTAAATTTGGCAACTTTACTCCCATGCATGACTTATAGGATCCAAAACTATGAAAGAACCATATTAAGAATCCTAACACATGCATGGACCAATATAACTCATAAAGATTACATTTTTATGGACAAGGGACTTCACATGTTCTAAGATCTAACATCCATGGCTTATAGAGTAGACGGTAATCTCAAATATGGCTTAAAGGACCCAAAAATGCAAAAATAACACCCTAAATTGGATCTTGCATAAGGAACCATCAAGTTGAGAGCTTTATACCTCAAATAGCTTGCAAAGATGAAGATGATTCTGGATCTACAAGATCAAACCACTCCCAAGTCACCTCCAAATGTTCTTCTTCCTTCAGTTCACCAAAGACACCACCAAAACTCACTTCCAAGATCAAATCTCGCAAATGGCAATTAGGGTTTCGATCTTATGTTATATAGAAATGGAGGCTTTTCATAAGGAGGCCCAAGGGTGTCATAAGTTTGATTAAATAGGGCACAAATGTTAAAAATTAGTGTTTTCCCCCGCGTTCTGTACGCCATGCATACTCCCATGTACCCTAGCGTACATGGGTTCATTTGTGATCCATCGAACGAGCCAGTACGCTCAACGTACTCATAGAGTATGCCCGCATATTGAGATAAGGACTAAAATGAGAGAAATTTTACATTAAAGGTTAAAAAGTAAACATACCACCAAACTCGAATGTTATATTAACCATAATAGTACAATATATATGATTACAGGAAAGGAGATCCCACTATGTTAGGGATGTATACTAATCTACGTAAAGGTCAGATCCTAATTACTACTATTACAGATAAAAAAATATATTATATATAAAAAGAATATCTTCCTAATACACAAATGATCTCTAAGATCATTGGGTTCACGTTGATCCTGATCAAACTGATGTTGGCACTGGCGTTGGTGGTCAGCATGTAATGTGTTTGACTCATCAGATCATAAGGTGTCACCTTAAAATCTCCCCCTATTTGATGATGTGAATACTAATCTTCACAGGATTCCTCATTTTATAACTTTTCAACTTCAGTTAAGATCTTAGGCTTCAACCACTTAAATTCATCATGATGAAGATCAGCCAGATGCCTACTGAGTTCAAGAGAGATCAACACTAGGTAGCCTCATTCTAATTCTTTTTGTCGCACACACTCCAAATGAAGATTGAATATATGCTCAGTGGGGTCAACAAGAAAATCTTCAGTGTATTGAAAGCACAATTGGTTCTTACAATCAAGGTAGAAGATACCATGTTCTGGTTCCCAAATAAACATGTGTTAAACTGGCTAAACACCCACCAGTAGCGTGTTGTTTATGTAGGGAGTGGCATAAGGAAGAAGGAACTTAGCAGTAGAATTTATAGGAGTTTGGAGAGTATAGTTGTTTGAATGTTTGAGCTAGGCTCCCCCTGAAAAGTAGCAGTAGCATGTATAGGAGTTTACATTGGAGTGACAATTCCAGTTTGAGGAAAGATGATGATGGTCTTGGAGAGTTCACATCATAAATTAATTGATCAATGGTTTCTACTTGAGGTGGGGATGATCCATGATGTGTTATATCTTCTATAGAAGGAGTTGTGGATGAAGTAGAGGTTGAAGAAAATCGAATGTGATGGTTCAATCTTGGGGTAGATTTAGTCATTCCCAGAGTGAAGGCTTCTCCTATATCAATGTTATCTTCATCATCAGGGTCATCTTCTTCATCATAAAAATCATCCTCTTCATCTTCACTATTTCCCCAATCATCCTCTTCTTTAGAATAAGAGGTTTCAACAACATAAGGATTTGCAACCCAATTCTCCATACTCTGGTTAAGATGCATATCCCCATCAGAGGGATCGACATTCATAATCTTTGATAAAAGATCTAGAAGAGGCATGGAGACTCCATGATTGACATTCTAACCCTCTCTAGTGCAAACCAGAATTCGTGCAAGACAATAAGGATATGGATTGTATTTTGGCTTCTTGTTCCCAGTGACACACTCAACCAGTTGATCAAGAAAGAGTTATGAAAAGTCCAATCTTTTGATGTAGGCCATGGCATACACAATTCATTGCTCAAAAAGGTTCAAATTATCTAAAATTCTTGTCTTATGTCCAATACATTTTCCAATTACCCATGTTAGATACTTCCACCTAGCACAATCTCATTGATTAAGGGTGTATTTGGATGGGTCATGAGAAGTACCATGAGGAAAGAAATTATATCCTACCATGGATCAAATAGACCTGCATTTTTCCTCTGAAGGAGTTTTAGAGTAGTTTCCTGATTAGGGAAAATGTAAGGCAAGTTGAAAAGATATTACATCAATAACAAACCTAGAATGACCATCTTCAATGGTTCTAGTAATGGTTTAAGCATTAGATGCGACAATGCAAGAATAATATAACTCACATACTTCCTTAGGGTAGAATAGATCCAGGAAATCACAGAATGCATAGCGAAGAGGGCAACTTTTGATGTAGTTGATGAAGTCTTTAATCTTTGAATCCTTGTGTTGATTTAGTATGATATTTAAGACGGAAACGTTGTTTGCTTGGACAATGATGGTAGTATCAGGTGCATGGGGGCCTTTGACCACATTAGCATCAGGAGCAAACACATAGAGAACCTTTGACAAGATGAAACCTTAAAGAAATTGAGACGAGGAATATGATGATCGAGAGATCCTTTTGAGAGAGAACTTCGATTGCTTGAATAATTTATAAAAGTGACATAGGAGAGAAAATTCTCCTGATTTATCTGTGGATTTTGTTCCTTTTTACATAAGATTGGAGAAAGCACCATTGTAAGAATCTCGTATTTCAGGATATTGTTGCATATATTTAATCGTCATCCAAAAAGTTACCATTAAGATCAGTGAATCAAGTATCAGTGAGACATGAAGCATCAACAAAAGCAGTCAATGTATCAGAGTTGTATTATCGGTGGATCAAAGTTGTATCTGATGAACGGGTGAGATTGAGATGTCTCCTGATAGCTTGTGCTTGTGCTATTATTCACTGACATAGTATTGTGAAGTCTTATCAGTGTATGGTTTTATACACTAAAGCATTATATTCTTTTATTATAAGAATAAAAGGCGAGAACGGAATGATGCGTGTAATATATTCTGATATGGAATGTACCCATTAGCAAAGAATGTCAAAGTTGTATTAGTGTATGGTAGATACAGTGAATCATCAACTTCTTTAATAGAAGAATTGTTGGGGAATAATGGGTAGGTGTGTGTAATATATCATGGGACACGATATACCCATCGACACAGACTTTTTGAATGGATTGGTGCTTGTGATAGGCTATGGTACATAGCTTAACCATAGGCACATATTTTTCATGCTCTCATCAATGTATGGCATGTTACATTGAATCATAATGGTTTTAAGAAGAATTTAAGGGCAAGAAGGGATTGGTGCATGTGATAGCCTGCGGTACGTAGACTAACCATTGACACAAAATTTCAAACTTTATCAGTGTATGGTATGTCATGGTGAAACATTAAGTTTTATGAAGAATAAATTAGGGGGAGAATGGAATGTTTCAATCAAGCTGAGGTGAAATCATCGTGAATCCTAAGCATTGTGAACTTATCAATGAGAAGTAGTTTATCTTCTGTATCATAAAGTTAAGTTGCAGTCTAGAATTTTAAAACTCACCATCAATTCATTTTAAGATAGTACAAGACAGTTAAATAATGCAAAATAGAATGATTAAGGTAATAAGAGAATAAAGCAAAAGAGTTAGTCAAACAAGGATGTTTTCTAAAAGTGAAATTTGTGCAACCTGATTTAGCATATCTTTTGAATTAAAAGGCCATAAATGAGTTTCCTTTTTCCAAGATATCTGCCCCTCAACATTATCTATAAAAGAATACATAGGAAAGATCAGATGCATCAACATAAAATACAATTCACAACACACAAATAGAGAGGATGTCTTTAACCGTTGAAGTTTTGCAGATAGATTCCAAGCTTCATGTTTACCAAGAGCAAAGGAGGCACAAGAACCAATATTTGTAACCAACGAGTTAATAGGATCCAATCTTTGTAACCTTAGACATATGAGAGTCACCATGACAAAGCTCGAAGGTTCGATTCATTGTGATCCATGATAGAAGAGGTGAGGAGCATTGTCTTGTTGAAGTGGTCTTTAGATCTCATATGGGAATTGGTGTAATAGTAAGAGCATCTACGAACATTAGACATTCCACGTTACCTAGCTTCACTACATCCCATTGCAACCAAGATAGTTGTAAGATAAAGAAGAGATATGTGTCTAGAAAAACAAGGTCAAATACAGTTCTCTCTTATCTTAATTCATCAATAGGATGCTTCATGTCATTTAGCGAGATCATCAGCTTCATGGAAAAACAGTTGGTGCTAAAGAAAAGATGCAGATCCAGCTCCAACCATCTCTACTCAGAAGATCCTGCACCGAAGGAATGACACACTGATCCTTTCTTAAAGGAAAAAAATCAATGATGGTTAGCGTCAAGATGAAGACAGAAGATCTTGAGATTTAGAAGGTGAGAGAGAAGAGCACATATAAGAAATATTAGTAGTACAATATAAAACATATACTCCTTTGGTAATTTAAAATCCACAAGAAATTTATAGAGCAAAATGAGTTTAATAATTTAAAACAAAATAAAAATTTAGAATCTTATGTTCAGAAGTTCAAGATAGTAGAAAGCAATGTAAAGGAAGCATCGATCAGTATTGTTAAACAAAAATAAAATAAAAGCACGTAAATGTTATTCTTCCTGAGTGTAGTGAGCACAATTGTATTCCTTGAGTCCATGGCCTTTCCTTCATTGCAGTCGAAAAGAACCTTGTAACCATCGTCACATAGTTGACTTATTAAAATGAGATTGTTTTGAAGGCCCTTGACATAGAGCACATCTTTCAGCTCAAATGATTTGCACTACGTTTTACCCACGTCCTTAACTACTCCGTTACTGTTTTCCCTATAAGTAACCATAGGACCATCTTTATCCACAAAATTGGTCAAGTGGAACTTGAAACCAATCATGTGTCTAGATCATCCACTACCTAGATAGCAAATATGCTCCTGACCCTGACGAGTAGAAAAGATATTCTAACTTTTCATCTTTGACTCTTTGACAACATGAAAACTATCAATGTCACACGTATTGAGACTATCATCAAGGGCATCATTGACAAGATCCATGAGGCCTTTAACATTTAGTCCTTCGTCTTTAGAGGTCTCCTCTTCTTCAACCCATTTTTCAAATTCCTCCTACTTTGCTATAAAAGCTTTTGGTAGAGAGATGTTCTCTTTCTTCATGTGGGCTAGTAGCTTCTTGTATATGAATTCATAGTTTTCAGGGCTTTGAGATTTTCTCTTCACTTTATAGTCCCTGGCAAAATGGTCAGGGCTTCCATAGTTAAAATAATTACATGAATTGCTTTTCTATGAGTTGTGCTTTCTTGCTAAACTATTTCCATTGGGCTAAACTCTTCCGGCTCTATTAGATATATTTTCTTCGTATCGTTTAACAATGAGTGCATCACTAGCAGTCAGCTCATCAGGGATTCATCACTACTTATTTCACCTTTATCAGAATCTTTAGAGTCACTGATGAGACTAGCTACTTCTTTTCTGGAGACCAGGGCAACATATTTTTCTTTTATGGAGTCCCTCATGATGTCTTTATGAAGAGCTTTAGTTTCTTCGTAATTTCATAGATTTCCAAACAAAGAATTGAGATCCATGAGGTTTATTTTTTTCATTGTTCTTAAGAACATCAACGTGATGTTCCCAAATTTTCTCAAGAGAATCCACGATGTAACACCCCGAATTCAGAAAACCAAGAAAGGAAAGTAAAACCCTAAGTCAAGGAGTCAACTCGTCGAGTCCAAGGAAGAACTTGATGAGTAGGAACGAGTGTCAAGTTCCATGTCGCGGATTAAGTGGCCGACTCGGCGAGTCGGGGGACGGAGTCGGCAAGTCTGGTCTGGGTTGGGAAACCCTAATTTGGGGACTTAGCACCCTATTTAAGCATCACATTCTCATTTCCTCAGCCTCCTTAATGCTCTCTCAAGACCAGAACGAAACCCTAGTGCCTTCCACGAGTTTGTGAGCTATTGTGAGCATTTTTGAGTGTTGTAAATCTTGAAGAAGAAGGTGAAGCCTTGGGGATATAAAAAGAGATTAGTAGATCCAAAAACCTCTTGCATTCTCCTCCATTTTCTAGTAAGAAAGCTTCCACCTTGATCATTACGCATGTAGATCTCTTCTTTGACACTTTTGCAGGTTTTTGGTCCAAGAACCCTAGCATGAGAGGAATGGACGTCCCAAGGGCTTGTGTTTTCAGATCTAGCACCACTAAGGGTTGTTATGGCATAAAGGTGCAAGCTTTATGCCATAGGAATCCCCATGCAAGCATATGAAGTGTTCTTTTGGCCTTTTTAGCTAAAAAGGCCATAAATAGAGGAAAAAGGCAGTAGCTTTGCATGGTTATGAGGTGGTTGCGTCCAGATCTATGTTTTGGATGCTTTGAGAACCTCAGAAATCGTCCGAATTGTCACACCCCGAACCAGACGGCGGAAACGTCCGAGGCCTCGCGTGACTTAAATTGAATTATCCTCACAATGAATTTACATGAACAACACATACATCACCAACATTACATAGTACAACTGTCATTGTTCACATCAAGTACAGTGTTTAAACATTACATATCCATAGAATAAATTGTTTGAGAGTCACAAAACATAACTTTCTAACACACTTGGTAACTTTCTTCAGCTTATCTGTTACCTGAGAATACAAGTTGTTTTGAAAACATCAACATATATAATGTTGGTGAGTTCATAAGCATGTCTGATATAAATATAGTTTGTATCATTTGTAAAACCCAGAAAATCCGATATTTTATGAAACGACAATTGTTTATGCAATAGGTGTGATGATTCATAGGTATATGCGTGAATGATTTCAAAACATGTAAAATGGATATGTTTCTCATAATAAATTCTTGTATTATAGTTATTGAAAGTACAAGTGAATAATGTTGTTTCCCCAGAAAACCTGATGTTTTCCGATAAAATAGTATGATAGGTTTGTACTATTATATCGACACAACGAATGAATATGATTTCCCATGATTACTTAGATGGTATTGAATCTTTATGTGAGTCGTTATAACCATGCATAATAATGACTAGTTCGTCTGTCTTGCCATTCTTGCGAATGCCGGTATTGAATTAAGATTTTGTCACCCTAGACTGGCCGAGTCTAACTGTAGCGAACAACTTAGGTGTGGGGGAGTCATCCCCATATAGATCTATACACAAACTCTCGCTCTCCCTCCAGGAGACTTTGATTATAAGTACAGACTACGACCGACACTTATTGGTGTCGCCCGTCATTACTCACTAAATCCAAATGAAATTGAATAATCTTGGTTAACGACCTGATTTATGTTTACTTGAATAGAAGGTAAGCCTAACAGACGAAGAGAAGAGGACTAAGGGGGGCCACTAATCATATAGGTTATTATAGGCTGTCGAGTATGCGATAGACACGTTAGCCCATCACGCATATGATTGATTTGGACCTTACTAGCAATGCAAATGGGCCACTACGGCCCAATAGCATGTAAAAGCCATTGAGGGTCCATTAGGCATGTAATTGGGTCATCTGAGGCCCAATAAACATGTGTATTTATGTTGGACCCAATAATCATGATATTGGGCCACAAAGGCCCAATAACACGAATAAAAGGTATTTGAGCCCAACCCTTGAATCGCTTATGTTTTATCAAGTTTAAGTTCGTATTGTTGGAATTTTGTTGTCTGCTAAATGTTTATTCACTATGTTTAAAAAAAAACTTACGTTCGAATATATATATATATATATATATATATATATATATATATATATATATATATATATATATATATATATATATATATATATATATATATATATTTGGAAAACCTCAAAAAAAAACCAACGTATTTTCATCAAATGCTTAAAAAACCACTATATTATTTTTTAGTGCACTAAAACCCTTACATTTTCGGAAATTTTTATTTAAGGTTTTCTGACCTCAGAAAAACCTAATATATTTTCATGAAAGGATTAAAAAAACTATTATATTATTTTTTTTAGTGCATATAAACCCTCATATTTTTAAATTTTTGTTTAATCTAACGAATTGTAACAATCAAAACGTTAAGAATCGATTACCTAGCATTTTCGGTTATCTAGGATATACCGAGCTCGATGCCTTAAATGATATATTTTAAAAAATATAAGGGTTTTAACATACAAATAAATAATATAGTGGTTTTTTTAAGATTCTGATGAAAATATGTTGGGTTTTTATAAGGTTTTCCCATATATATATATATATATATATATATATATATATATATATATATATATATATATATATATATGTATATTTAACCCAAAAATATATAATCGTTTATTTGGCCCAAAAACATTTAGATTGACCATTGTGGCCCCTTTTTCTATAAAAATGGCACTTTTAGTCCCTTTTATGTATATTTACATTTTTGGTCCTTAACCCATTTTTTCTTGACATTTTCCACCCAAACTTTATTTGAATAGTAGTTTTAGTCCAAAACTATTGCATTTGTCATTTCCAACCTGTATTTGTAAAAAGTTTACATTTTTGGCCCAATTTCCATAAGTTTTATAATTTTGACCCCAAAATCAAAAACTTTGCATTTTTAGTCCAAATTTGGTAATAAACTCATTTTTAACCTCTGAAAAAGTTTATTTACATTTTACACCCATAGTTTGTTGAGTTTTCCACTCCAGCCCCTCAAAACCTCATTTTTTTCGCAACCTTGGGCCCAAAACTAGTTAGGCCCAATTTTAGGCCCATTAAGCTAAAATTTATGTTTTTGACCCTTTAAAAAGTATTATTTTCATAAAAAAAATCAGCTTTTATACAAATAAACAACTTTCAACCCTCATAAAATCGACAATTTACAATTTACACCCAATCTTTGTTACTTTTGCAAAAATAACACTTGTAAGGTTCTTTGGTTTTGTTTTTCACTTTTTAAACTTAAGGGCCCTTAGATATATAATGTATGCTGTTTATTATGTTTTTCTTTATGATTCTTTCACCCTCTTTGCTATATATCTCGAAATATAACAAATATAACATATTATCACAACCAAAAACTAAAGAAATCACATATAGCATGCAAACACACATAGATCATCACATAATACTTGTATTCTCCCCTAAAAAAGAAGTAAAAACCGAAAATAAGGGGGTATGAACTCACCTTTCTTAGTTGTTTTGGTTTTGAAGACGACGTGAAGAAGATTTTTGGTCCTAGCAAGCCTCCTTGAGTTGATTTCGAACTTAAGAAGCTTCTAAGGTGTTCTTGGAATAAAGCTTTGTAAGAAAGAGTTCTAGATGTTGTAATGGAAGAAGATGTTTGTGTTTGATAGCACTTACCAAAGATTGACAACACTTGATGAAGATCCTTGAATCCAAGCTAAATTTTCGAGATTTCTTTGAAGGAAGAAGGAAGATGATCTTTGAGAGTAATGGAAAGAATTTGTGTAATGTGTGTGTGTGTGTTCCTCTCGACTAAAGATAAGAAGAGAGGGAGAGAGAGAGGAGTGAAATGACCATTATGGATGTATGTTGGTCCATGCATGGGGATATGAAGGGTAATATAGAGGTGACACCTCCCAAAGTCAACTCTCCCCATAATACTTCTTTTCCTCTTTTTTTAAACTTGGGCGGATATTTGGGCTAGGAGGAAGGAGGTAATTTGATTTGGCCCACTTTTTATCTTGGTTTGAAAGTATTAGGTCCATAAAGAAGTTTTCGGCCCATTGGGCCTTTAGGGTAGTTTACTGCCCAATTTGCATAAAAGAATGAGTTTTATGATCCATTAGGGTTTATTGGATTTGTTATGGCCCAATAAGGCCCATTAAGGTAAACCAATTCATTTTTGATTCATTATGGCCCAAAATGTTATGTTTTATGAAAGTGGGTCCAATTAGGGCCCATTTAAGGGTCCTAAGCCCAAAATAGTCAAATTGGAAGCTTATTGATCCATTAGGCCCAATAAGGAAATCCTAGTCCATAATGGACTTAAACCAGGATTTTTAGGGTTTCTAATCTTTTGTTGACCATTTGAAGTGTTTGTATAGAGTGTTTGGTTGAATTTTGTTGTTATTGAATAAACATCATGCATACTTTCCAATTTTAGTCACAAATGTTACTCTTGTTAATGTTTACAGAAACCTTAGAATTCCTAGTTGTGACATGAATAGATTGGGACGTAGAGGGACTCAGCGAGTTACTTGTGGGACTCGGCGAGTCAGTCTGTTTTCTTGCCCCAAAACCCTTCTGTTAGAGGGTATGAGTTTAGTTGGTAAGGGACTCAGCCAGTCTGGGTCCATAGTGGACATTAGAGGGAATTTTGTCCCAGAATTATTTTTGAAGCTAGATTTGAGAATGCGAGAATAGGTGAGGGTACTTTTGCTTCATCTGGTCTTTGCGTTCCCATGTAAATTCTGGTCCACGTTTTGCGTTCCACCGAACTTTCACAATCGGAATGCGACTTTGCTTAGTACGCTTCACTTCCATGTCCATGATTTCAGCTGGTTCCTCGATGAACAGGAGATTCTCATTGATTTCGATTTCTTCCAATGGGATGATGAGAGTTTCGTCGGATAAGCACTTCTTCAAATTGGAAACATGGAACACGGGGTGTACACTGCTGAGCTCGGCAGGTAGTTACAGTCTATAAGCCACTGGACCGATTCGGGAAAGAATCTCGAATGGTCCAATGTACCGTGGGTTTAGTTTTCCCCGTTTCCCAAAACGAATCACCCCTTTCCAGGGAGAGACTTTTAACAGCACCCGATCCCTGACTCGAAATTCCAAGGGCTTTCGCCGTTTATCAGCTTAGCTCTTCTGTCGGTCTCGTGATGCTTGAAGTCAAGCTCTGATTTGAACTATCTTTTCTGTCGTTTCACGTATGATTTCTGGCCCTGTTAATGCATTGTTTGGTGTCTGTCCTATTGCAAGCTGAGTGTCACCTACCTCAGCCCAACACAACAATAATCTATATTTATGGCCATATAATGCTTCAAAAGGAGCAACTTTGATGCTTGTGTGATAATTGTTGTTGTATGAAAACTCAATTTAGGCAAGTGGGTATCACATGACCTTCCAAAGTCTATCGCACATGCTCGAAGCATATCTTCAAGTGTTTGAATGGTTCGCTCAGTTTGACCATCCATATGTGGGTGGTAGGCAGTGCTCATGTCGAGTTGTGTTCCCATAGATTTCTGAAGCGATTGCCAAAAGCGTGAAGTGAATCTACTATCTCGATCTGAGCTTATAGATATTGGTACTCCATGGAGTCTCATGATTTCCTTGATGTAGATTCTCATCAATCGTTCCATCCTGTATGATTCCTTTATTGGCAGGAAATGAGCGGATTGTGTCAACCTATCGACTATTACCCATATGGTATCCAATCCATCTGTTGTCTTGGGTAATTTGGTCACAAATTCCATAGTAATCCTTTCCCATTTCCACTCGGGTATTATCGATTATTGTAATAGTCCTGAGGGCTTCTGATACTCTACCTTCACTTTAGCGCAAGTGAGGCACTTGCTAACGTAAGTGGAAATTTCTGCCTTCATGTTAGGCCACCAATAATGTTGCTTGATATCCAAGTACATTTTATCTGAACCCAGATGGATGGAGTATCGTGTCTTATGGGCCTCATTCATGACTACCTCTATGAATCCCCCACGTTTAGGAAGCCAAATTCGGTTCATGAAGTAATATGTTCCATCCTCCTTGACTTTGAAGTTCTTTTCCATTCCATGTAACGCTTCGCTTGTTCTGTTTTCTGTCTTCATGGCATCGAACTGGGTTGCTTTGATTTGCGAGCACAGATGGGATTGAATGGTTATTGAAAGAGTCTTCACACGGCGATTTGAGTATTCTTTCTGACTCAAGGCATCAGCTACCATGTTAGTCTTTCCTGGGTGGTACTTGATTTCGCACTCATAATCGTTTAGCAGCTCAACCCATCTTCGCTTCCTCATGTTTAACTCCTTTTGATTTAAAATGTGTTGGAGGCTCTTGTGGTCGGTGAAAATGGTGCACTTCGTACCATAAAAGGTAGTGCCTCCAAATCTTCAAGGCAAAAACTACAGCTCCCAATTCGAGATCATGGGTGGTATAATTCACCTCATGTGTCTTGATTTGCCGGGATGCATATGCTATCAGCTTCCCACGCTGCATGAGTACACAGCCTAAACCGTGATTCGAAGCATCGCAGTAAACTACGAAGTGCTCAGTTCCCTCTGGTAATGATAGTATTGGTGCACTATAGAGAGCTCGCTTCAGAGTTCGGAAGGAAACCTCCTGCTTTTCTATCTATTCAAATGGCACTCCCTTTTGTGTAAGCATGGTAAGTGGCTTGGCTGTTTTGGAGAAGTTCTGAATGAATCTCCTGTAATAGCCTGTGAGACCCAAAATTTGACGAATTTTCGTGGGTATCGTTGGGACCGCCCATCCTTCAATGACTTTGATCTTAGAAGGGTCCACATGTATCCCTTCTTGACTAACATGACCTAAAAAGTTTACGCTACGGAGACAAAACTCACACTTAGAGAGTTTTGCGTATAACTATTCAGTTCGTAGGGTTTCCAAGATTTTCTGGAGATGTCGGCTATGTTCCTCTTCGCTTCGAGAATAGACTAGGATATCGTCGATGAAAACAATGACAAAGTTGTTGAGGAATGGTCGACAGACTTGATTCATCAGGTCCATGAATGCGGAAGGGGAATTCGTTAGACCGAAGGGCATTACAACAAATTCATAATGTCCATAGCGAGTTCAGAAAGCGGTTTTGGGGATATCCTTTTCCCGGACCTTAAGTGTAGTCGGGTCGCAGATCTATCTTAGAGAAGTAGTTTGCTCCTTGAAGCTGGTTGAACAGATCGTCGATTCGTGGAAGTGCGTAGCGATTTTTGATAGTGAGCTTATTTAGTTCCCCATAATTGATACACATCCTAAAGGATCCGTCCTTTTTCTTAACAAAGAGGATCGGAGCTCCCCATGGTGAGAAGCTAGGTCGGATGAATCCTTTGCTCAAGATTTCACTGAGTTGGCTTGATAGTTCTTGCATCTCCGCAGGAGCCAACCTATAGGGTGATTTGGAAATGGGTGTAGCTCCCGGCACAAGGTCAATTCGGAATTCGACTTGTCTTTCTGGGGGTATCCTCGAAAGGTCTTCAGGAAAGATGTCAGGGAAATCGCAAGCCACTGGGATGTCTCGAATACTAACTTCTTCCTTGGATTTATCCAGGACGTGAGCCAGAAACGCCAAGTCCTTCTTTTGTAGACACTTGTGTGCCTTAATACATGATATAAGACAAAGGTTCATATTGGGTTTGTCTCCGTATATAATTAGGGTTTTGTGGTTAGGGAGATGAAGGCGAACGACCTTCTCATGACACATAATTTCAGCATGAAGGGGGCTCAACCAATCCATGCCGATAATCACATCGAAACGCCTAATAGTTACATGCATCAAACTTATTTGAAACGCGTGGTGATTTAAGGTCAGGGTACATCCTACGTAGATTTCCCCAGTTGATTTTGTTTTCCCATTAGCCATTTCCACCGTAAAGGTTTCATTAAGCTTCTGGGGTTGTTGTTTTAACAAATATTTGAATTTATTACTTACAAAACTCTGCTCTGCCCCAGTATCAAACAGGATGCATGCATATGTGTTGTTAAGGAGAAATGTACCAGTGACAACAGCGGGATCCTGAACCGCTTCTCCTTGTCCTAGGGTTAGCACTCTCCGTGGTCCTCCATTCCCTGGGTTGTAGCCATTGGGGCAGTTTTGACGGAAATGCCCAGTCCTTCCACATCCATAAAAGGTGTGGCTTGCCCCAGTGTTGTTGTCGTTGTTGTTGGTGTTGTTGTTGTTGTTGTTGTTGTTGTTGTTGTTGTTGTTGTTGTTGTTGTTGTTGTTGTTGTTGTGGTTTTTGTTATTGTTTCCCGGTTGCTGGTTCTAGGGAGGATAGGTTCTATAGTATTTTTCCGTGTGACCCTTTCGGTTGCAAGTGGTACAATGCATCTCCCTGCATTCACCATTGTGATGAAAATTGCACTTGTTGCACTTTGGGAGATTTCCGGAATACTGCTTAGGGGCACTTGGAGTAGATGAGGTTGGAACATGTGGTGTGGAGGGAACTTGGGTGGTTGAAGCATGAACTGTCACTTTTTGTTGTTTATTTGATGACTCTGAGTCTTGTCGTCCCTTCCGATTGTTATTCTTTCCCTTCTTGTTATCACTCTCCTTCTTGCTTTCAGTTTCCTCTGCTTTTTCCCCTCTTTTGTTATGGTGGTCATACAGCTTCTTGGCCAACCTCTTGGCACTGTAAAAGGTTTCAGGATTTGCGGCTATTACGTTTCCTTGAATTGGGGGAGTTAATCATGCCAGGGAACAACAGGGACAGTTTGCTAAACCTTGATATGTATGCATCGATGTCGGAGTTTTGGAATGTGAGGTTGCATAACTCTTGTTCCATTTTCTGAATTTTGCCACACGGGCAGTACTAAACCATCAAAATTTCTTTCAACTCCGCCCACTGCATTACAATGAATACGGGAAGATTCATAGCCTCCACATGTCCATTCCACCAAGTAAGAGCTTGATCAACGAATGTGCATGCTGCAAACTTCACCTTGACCTCTTTGGGGAAATCACATATCTCGAACACCGATTCCACCTTTTTAATCCATCTCTTCAGGGTTATCATTCCCCCTGTGCCATTAAAGGTTCGTGGCTTGGCGTTGGTGAAATCTTTGTAGGAGCATGTCTTGGTAGGCCCCTGGCTCCTTCCGTTGTTTGAGCTTCCAGCCCCTTACCCGTTGCCTCCACCATTGTTCGCATTGTCGATCTGCGCCAGTTCTGTTGTGACTGCAATAGATACAGCTGCTTGAAATGCAACTGAGTTGATTTCTGGTGGTGTCGGCTCGGGGTTTACACGAGTGGGTTGTTGAGGCATCCTTCTGTCATGGAACGGGAAGATGTTGAGTGCCTATAATTTTCGTGAGTTTGTGGTCCTATAAACTAGGTGTATAGCATATACTTAAGTAATTTTACATATTGACATAAAACATGGAAATATAAAACATAGCAGATAACAACATCACGATAGAACACATATTATTTTCCACTAATAATATCCGTACTTTGATACATGAAAATTTGCTCGAAAGCGCATACATAAAGGGTACAAAGTTCGGCAGCATAACGACTCTATGAATAGTGTAATCACTTAAACATAGAGTCAATGGATACACAATATAGTGCGCATAAAAGAAACATAACACTAGTAGGGAGGTCTACTGGTCCGGAGTGCTCTGAGATGTGGTGGATGGTGGGGCTGATGACGTGGATGTTCCCTGAAGAAGCGACACCTGTTGTTCTGTGGCTCGTAGTCGGTCCTCCCAAACTACTTGACATACCTGAAAGTTATGGATTACCTCCTGAGTTTCTCGTTCCGCTCTTGCCACTACGGCTCGCATCTGATTCAGCTGCTCGGCAGTACCCTGGGCTAGGTCGCCAGTGTTCCGCAACCGCCTCACCTTAACAGGAAGTGCCCGGTCAACTGGTCCTCTGTCTCTCAGATCATAGAACTCCCTGGCCATCCCATATGGGGGTCGCTGCCCTTGATGCCTGCTCCATCTCCATATATCAACACCCCATGGAGGTGTGGGGCCAGTCAGGCCCATCCGATGAGCGGGCACCCTAATCGGGTAAGGTGGGTTGATGACTTCGGACTCTACATCCAGATCACCATCGTCGTCGTCACCGGGTTCTTCCTCGGACTCCCCATCGGGGTCTTCTTCTACTTCTTCTTCTTCCAAGTTTATCACTGGCTCGACAGGTCCACCCTCGACTTCCACTTCAGGTTCTTCTTTGGACTCCTCCTCGGGGTCTTCTTCAGGCTCTTCTTCAGACTCCTCCTCCAGCCATCCGTTATTCCCCTGGTTAGGTAAATATGGATCTCCAGGATGATGGAAGTCGGCCATACTGTCTGCAGGAGTGTATATAAACTACTATCACTCCTAAGATGTTTTAGTTGTTATATAAATTGAGTTGATGTTCTCTTCTTGGTTATTAAAAGGGTATGTTTTAGGTTTACCGACCATCACGATCACCCCAGGGCATGTGATAGTTGTATTCTAGAGGAAATGTAGTTGATCAGGCTACATTCGCCCCTTAATACAACTGTGAACAGTCCTGGCTTAACCGAGATGTCAGGATTTTCAAATAATCTTATTTGATTTGGTATTATGTTTATTTTCCTAAGTCGCACAAGTAAGAGTGTTTATTATTATATTTTATTTGTTTTTTTCAGAGTTGTTTAGTCCCTCTTTCGGTTTATAGTTGCATATCAATGTGTGGTTAGATATGCCAGTTCACTATAAACAGAGCTCTAATACCAACCTACCATACCCCCGAACCAGACGGCGGAAACGTCCGAGGGCTCGCGTGACTCGAATAGAAATATCATCACAATGAATATACATGAACAACACATACATCACCAACATTACATAGTACAACTGTCATTGTTCACATCAAGTACATTGTTTAAACAATACATATCCATAGCATAAATTGTTTGAGAGTCACAAAACATAACATCATAACACACTTGGTAACTTTCTTCAGCTTATCTGTTACCTGAGAATACAAGTTGTTTTGAAAACGTCAACATATATAATGTTGGTGAGTTCATAAGCATGTTTGATATAAAATTAGAATGTATCGTTTGTAAAACCCAGAAAATCCGATATTTTCAGAAACGACAATTGTTTATGCAATAGGTGTGATGATCCATAGGTATATGCGTGAATGATTTCAAAAGTGTAAAAATGATATGTTTCTCATAATAAATTCTTGTATTATAGTTATTGAAAGTACAAGTGAATAATGTTGTTTCCTCGGAAAACCCGATGTTTTCCGAGTATGATCGTTTTGTATTATTGTATCGTCACAATGAATGAATATGATTTCCCATGATTACTTAGATGGTATTTGATCTATATGTGAGTATTTAGAACCATGCATAATAATGACTAGTTCGTCTGTCTTGGCATTCTTACGAATGCCGATATTGAATTAAGATTTTGTCACCTAGACTGGCCGAGTCTAACTGTAGCGAACAACTTAGGTGTGGGGGAGTCACCCCTGTATAGATCTATACACCCTGATTTATGTTTACCTGAATATAAGGTAAGCCTAACAGACGAAGAGAAGATGACTACGGGGGCCCAATAATCACGTATGTTATTATAGGTTGTCGAGTATGCGACGGACACGTTAGCCCATCACGCATATGATTGATTTGGAGCTTACTAGCAATGCAAATGAGCCAGTACGGCCCAATAGCATGTAAAAGCCATTGAGGCTCCATTAGACATGTAATTGGGTCACCTGAGGCCCAATAAACATGTGTATTTATGTTGGACCCAATAATCATGATATTGGGCAACAAAGGCTCAATAACACAAATAGAAGGTATTTGAGCCCAACCCTTGAATCGCTTATGTTTTATTGAGTTTAAGTTTGTATTGTTGGAATTTTGTTGTCTGCTAAATGTTTATTCACTATGTTTAAAAAAATAACTTAACGTTCGAATTATAACGAAGCTTTATATATATATATATATATATATATATATATATATATATATATATATATATATATATATATATATATATATATATATATATATATAT
Organism: Lactuca sativa; assembly: GCF_002870075.4. Classification (NCBI taxonomy): domain Eukaryota; kingdom Viridiplantae; phylum Streptophyta; class Magnoliopsida; order Asterales; family Asteraceae; genus Lactuca; species Lactuca sativa. Next base: position 223,536,133 of record NC_056631.2, on the reverse strand, counting down.
ATATATATATATATATAATCATGTGTTATAAACTTGATATTTTTAACCCGAACATTTATAATTGTTTATTTGGCCCAAAAACATTTAGATTGACCACTGCGGCCTCTTTTTCTATAAAAATGGCACTTTTAGTCCCTTTTTATGAAAATTTAAATTTTTGGTCCTTAAACCATTTTTTCTTGACATTTTCCACCCAAACTTTATTTGAATAGTAATTTTAGTACTAAACTATTGCATTTGTCATTTCGAGGCTTTATTTGTAAAAAGTTTATATTTTTGACCCAATTTATGTAAGTTTAACAATTTTGACCCCAAAATCAAAAACTTTGCGTTTTTAGTCAAAATTTGGTAATAAACTCATTTTTAACCCTTGAAAAACTTTATTTACATTTTAGACCCATAGTTTGTTGAGATTTCCAATTCAGCCCCTCAAAACCTCATTTTTTCGCATCCTTGGGCCCAAAACTCGTTAGGCCCAATTTTAAGCCCAATAAGCTAAAATTTATGTTTTTGACCCTTTGAAAAGTATTATTTTCATAAAAAATAGCTTCTATACAAATAAACAACTTATAACCCTCATAAACCCGACAATTTACAATTTACACCCAATCTTTATTATTTTTGCAAAAATGACACTTGTAAGGTTCTTTGGTTTTGTTTTTCACTTTTTAAACTTAAGGACCCTTAGATCTTTGATATATGTTGTTTATTATGTTTTTGTTTATGATTCTTTCACCCTTTTTGCTATAGATCTCGAAATATAACAAATATTACATCTTATCACAACCAAAAACTAAAGAAATCACAGATAGCATGCAGACACACATAGATTATCACATAATACTTGTATTCTCCCCCCAAAAACAAGTAAAAACCTAAAACAAGGGGGTATGAACTCACCTTTCTTAGTTGTTTCGGTTTTTAAGAAGACGTGAAGAAGATTTTTGGTCCTAGCAAGCCTCCTTAAGTTGATTTCGAACTTAAGAAGCTTCTAAGGTGTTCTTGGAATAAAGCTTTGTAAGAAAGAGTTCTAGATGTTGTAATGGAAGAAGATATTTGTGTTTGATAGCACTTACCAAAGATTGACAACACTTGATGAAGATCCTTGAATCAAACCTAAATTTTCGATATTTCTTTAAAGGAAGAAGGAAGATGATCTTTCAGAGTAATAGAGAGAATTTGTGTAATATGTGTGTGTGTGTTCCTCTTGGCCGAAGATAAGTAGAGAGGGAAGAGAGAGAGAGAGAGAGAGAGAGAGGAGTGAAATGACCGTTATGGAATTATGTTGGTCCATGCATGGGGATATGAAGGGTAATATGGAGGTGGCACCTCCCAAAGTCAACTCTCCCCATGATACTTCTTTTCCTTTTTTTTATACTTGGGTCGATATTTGGGCTAGGAGGAAGGAGGTAATTTGATTTGGCCCACTTCTTATCTTGGTTCGAAATTATTAGGTCCACAAAGAAGTTTTCGGCCCATTGGGCCTTCAGGGTAGTTTACGACCCAATTTGAATAAAAGAATGAGTTTTATGACCCATTAGGGCTTATTGGATTTGTTATGGCCCAATAAGGCCCATTAAGGTAAACCAATTCATTTTGGATTCATTATGGACCAAAATGTTAAGTTTTATGACAGTGGGTCCAATTAGGGCCCATTTAAGGGTCCTAAGCTCAAAATAGTCAAATTGGAAGCTTATTGGTCCATTAGGCCCAATAAAGAAATCCTAGTCCATAATGGACTTAAACCAGGATTTTTAGGGTTTCTAATATTTTGTTGACCATTTGAAGTGTTTGTATAGAGTGTTTGGTGGAATTTTTTGTTATAGAATAAACATCGTGCATACTTTCCAGTTTTAGTTACAAATGTTACTCTTGTTAATGTTTACAAAAACCTTAGAATTCCTAGTTGTGACATGAATAGATTGGGACGTAGAGGAACTCGGCGAGTCACATATAGGACTCGGCAAGTCAGTCTGTTTTCTTGCCCCAAAACCCTTCTGTTAAATGGTATGAGTTTAGTTGGTAAGGGACTCAGTCAGTCTAGGCCCATAGTCGACATGAAGATCATCATACTGGACGAGTTCAAGGAGAAACTCGACGAGTCTAAGGCAATCTCCTTAATTTATGAAGGTGGACTTAGCAAGTCAGATGAAGGAGGGTCCCGATGTGTTGAAGGTGCACTCGACGAGTTCACAGAGAACTCGACGAGTAGGATCGAAGTCTGGAGTTTTTTGTGCACTGTGGGACTCGACGAGTTTGTGGGTCAACTCGGCGAGTTGGGTCAACTTGGAGCATTGACTTTGAACGTTGACTTTGACCAAGTTTAACCTGGTTTAACTTTTGAGGGTATTGTGGTCTAAGTGTTATTTTGGGTATTGATAGTTCGGGGAGCCAAAGGATCAGCAGTTCAAGAGTTGCCGGATAGCAGTCAGAAGTGTTCAACTAGTCTTCAGCAGTGCAAGGTGAGTCTCCTCACTTTTGTATGGGTCTAAGGCATCAATGTTGGCCTATTATGTTTTGATTATGTATAGTAGGAAGACCCGGGGTTAGCCCTAGGCACTTATTGTATGTGTTCTGGGTTTTGACCTGATGCCAGGCGAGGCCCAAGGAAGTTTAGAATGCTAGAGGTCTTTGTGATTCTTGCATGAGTAGGTATGATAGGTTTAGGACTGGGGGTCCGATGTTAGGGTAAGCCCGTAGTATGTTAGATGATAATATGTTTTCGGTCCAAGGTTCGATGTGGGGCGGGTACCCGAGGAATGTTTGCATGTTAGATTACACTTGTTGTCTGTGTAATAGTTGTATGTGCCTGGTAGGGAGGTGAGTGTGGGTGAGGTCTCGCATATTACCGTTAGCAGAGTATGGACGGGGTTCCGTATCTCATTAGTAGCGGAGTAGGGGTGAGACCCGAGTTAAGGGAGAGGTGAGTGTGGGCGGGGGCCCGTATGTCACTACCAGAAGGAGTGTGGACGGGGTTACATGACTCATCAGTAGTAGGACAGGGGCGAGGCCCAAGTTAGGCGAGGCCTTAGATCAGGGGTATAGTAGAGTATGTTTAGTTTATTTGTTATGTGTTATCTTATATGTTGTATATGCTTAGTTAGCGGGCGGGGCCCGGAGACATGCGAGGCCTAAGGGAAACATATTTGTATACCGAACGGGGCTTGATCCCAGGTGGGACCTGACGCCAGGCGGGGCCCGATGTCGGGCAAGGCCCGATGGAGCGGGCAGGGGCCCAGTACGTGGTTATGTGTATGCGGTTATGCGTATGTGGTATGTGGTAGGTTGGGGAGCTCACTAAGCTTCGTCCTTACGATTTTCAGTTTTGGTTTCAGGTACTTTCGGTAGCGGATGGAGGAGCTCGGGGTGATCGCATGGCACACACCATTATTTGTTTAGCCTGGGATGTTTTACTATGATATAAAAAAAATATCTTTTGGGATTATATTCTGAATGGATATAACAGTTTGTTTATGAATGAAATGGTTGATAATTATGGCTTTTATTAATGTTTTAAAAAGAAATTTTTGGTCATTATTCTTGGGATGTTTCAAGTTGGTATCAGAGCCTTGGTTTGAGGGATTCGGGTACACTCTTGGGTGTATCCGGACTCAAACTGAGGACTTGGTATGAGAATTTTCAAAAGAGAATCATTTTTATTAAAGAGTTTGGGAATAAGGAAAACAACTTTTAGAAAAGAAAAGAACCTTGAAAAGTGAAAAGAAACTTTGGAAAAGAGAAAAGGGTGTGTTGCATGCAATCAGCGAGCTCAAGTAAGTTCTCCCAAATTACCCATACAAGTCTATGTTATGTGGTCAGCATGCTAGTTTAGGGCTAAGAATCTAGGAAGGATGCATTATATGCCTATTATATGTGTTTATGGAGCTGCATTTTAGTATTGGTTAGACAGTGGTAGGATAGCCTGATTTGGTTATGCCTGATTATATGAGCTTATATCCCACGCTAGTACATATTCTTGATATGTCAAAATGATTGCTTGCTTATGTTATGGTTAGATTTTTCTTTTTGTCTGAATGCTAGTTGCTTTGTGCTTTGTGGGACTCTGACTAATGGGAGTTAGCCATTAGGTGAATACGCCAAGTCACATGTGATCGGGGTTGAATAATCTCAAAGTGCTGGACCTGAACCTATTGCGCAACTCTTGTTTGAGTCCAACCGTTGTAGGGAAGAGTCCTTTACTCGAAGCATTATTTGAGCCTCGTCACATGTGATGGTATTCAGGTAGTGGCTAATTAGCATTATGAAGATGCCTTCAGTAGCTGAGGACTAGGTTCGGGTTGGAGATTACCCTAGGGAAAGCCTAGGATGAGAGTAGTGCTGGGAGCAGTAGTAGTTGTAAGGGACTTGGTTGAGTCGAGGAAATTCTTGAGGAAAGTACGGATAGATGTGGAAGGTAGTAGGGGCCCATACTACTGAACACAGAGGATCTGTACTCGATTCAAGAAGGGCCGAGATAAAACCAGGGAACTTGTAGTGCGTATGTGTGATCCCTCTGCAATGATGTGTATTTTTATGGTTGTTATGTTATGTTTTCATCATGGTGATGTTGCGGGAGAGACCAGTAGGCGGTTCAGGCGCCGGAGAGGGATCAGGCTCGGGTTCAGGACCCGGGCAGCTCGAGCAGCGGATGAGGGAGTTTGTATCAGATGAGATTACGCGCATTATTCTATACCCTAGTCCTGTGATCTTTGGTATGGTAAAGGAGGGCATACTGGAAATTTTCGATGAGAGGCTGGGAGCTTTCCGCACTGAGATGATGGCCATGTTGGGAGTGCATACATTGACATTTCGAGAGTTCAGAGCTTGTGAAGCTCCATATTACCATGGGGGCTAGGGACCCCATTGCTAGCAGCAGATGGTTGGCTGATGTCGCCAATGCTTTTCGTTCTAGCCGATGTCACAAAGGGGACAAGGTTCGGCTTGCCTCCTATCTTCTAAAGGACAGAGCACGGGACTGGTGGGAGGAGGTTGGTCATGTTGTCGGGGATGATGCCACGTTGGACGCGATGACATGGAGCGATTTCTCAGCCAGGTTCAAGGCCGAGTTTGCACCGGTGATTGAGGTGCAATAGTTAGCCCGGGAGTTTCCGGATTTGCGGCAGACTATAGAGACGGTGGTGGAGATCACAACCAAGTTCAAGGAGAGAGCCCTTCTGGTTCCACAGTATGTGGTGGACGAGGAGATAAAGAAGGCTCGGTAACAAGATATGTTGAGAAGCGATATCAGTCAGTTTGTGAGTCGGTCCAGCTGCAAGACGCTGGAAGATATGATCGCTCGGGACAGAGAAATAGAGATTGATCTCAAGATGGAAAAAAATAGAAAGTTGACAGAGGTTCAGATATCTATAGGATCGGGTAAGAGGCCCAAGACATCAGATTCTATATTGAGAGGTCTTCAGGACCGGGGCCGCTGTGGCAAGTACGGCAGGACGCACGAGGGTGCGTGTAGGAGTGGCAGCGGTGGTGATTCTGGATACTTCAAGAACGGCCGGATTGGTCATTTTAGCAGGGATTGTACTGCTACCACCACTCAGGGATTAGACCTGATATGTTTCCACTACTGTCAGAAGGGCCACAAGAAGGCCCAGTGCCCGAGTTTGCTTTCAGCAGGACAGGTGATGGCACCTGCCCCTGAGACTTTGTGGATCACCGACGGTCGTCAGGGCCGGGCAGAGGCGCCTGGGGCAAGGAGCAGGGCATATCAGTTGGTTTCGAAGGAGGTGCGAGCAGCCCCCGACGTGTCAGGTATGTATCTTTCGTTTATTCGTCAGCTTATGTTATGATTTTATTGTTATGGTTCTGCATCGGTATTGGTAATGCTATTTTGGAATTTTGTGGCCTGCTTGTGATTGCGTTATATGCCATCTGCATACCCTGGATTTTAGAATGGTAGTTAGAGGCCATTCCGTTTTTAGAGTAGGTTACTTAGGATGCAGTAACTATAACATGCATGAGTGGGACTCGAGAGTGTCTCGCTAGTTTTCAGGGAAGGCATCGTCAGAGCATTGGTTGGTTAGATTACCAGTTATGGTAAGTGGACCAAAAAGTGGTCATAGGATGGTAGGGAGAATTGGGAATTCTTCCAAGGTATGAGTTGTGAGGAGCTAGGCAAGCCGAAGTGGGGGAGAACCACCCAAGTGACCAAGGGTAGAAGTAGTGCAAGACTGGGTTGGTTTCGCAGTCTTGGTGAGGAAGAAAGCAGCTTAGGTGGTTGCTTGGATTGAGGAGCATGCAAGTTGGGAGTTGGGAAACTTTCCAACCTTGAGTGTATGTATTCACGATTAGTTGATGACTGGTTCGGGGAAACCAGGTCGAAGAGATTCCAGCAAGGTGCGAGATTAGTCAGGATATAAGACTGCAGGTTAGCCGCAGCATTCCCTAGCAGTGATTCAGTGAGGGAAGTGTTGTAAGACTGCGGGAAGCCACAACACTCATTAGCAGCTTAGCTAGCGAAGTGTGGGTGGGGGCCTGTATCTCATAGCTAGCAGAGTGTGAGCGGGGGACCGTATCTCCTAGTTCGCGGAATGTGGGCGGGGGCCCGTATCTCCGAATTAGCATTATAAGAATCAAGAAAGAATAACAAGTTGAGATTAGAGGAGGAGTGGGCCTGCGTAGCCCTAGATAGGTGAGACCTGTGGGAGAGGCCGCTCCGAAGTATAGTTTGGGTGAGACCCGTCAGCAAGGCTTGTGTACTTATAGCAGCAGGTGGGACTAGGTAGATACCATAGGGTTAAGGTAGGGGATCGAGGATCCCAAATCTTCTAGAGCCAGAGTGGTTAGGTGGGTAGAGCAGTTCAGGTAGTCGTAGTATCTTCAAAAGTCACCGAGAGCGACTAGGGGATTGTTCTTGTGTACGGTAATCAGTGGGGGACCGGTATTTCGGGTAATGGAAGATCAGTTGGGACACGGGTGGTCTTGGTTCATCCAGAAGGCTGATGGGAGTCAGCAAGATTTCAGGCAGGAGTGATGATAAGGGGAATTTGTGCATTGAGCAGTGAGCTAATCAGGTGATGCTAAGTCACTCACGCTGGGTGGAGCTTTCAGTATTGAAGCATCGTAAGTGAATCATTCAGTGGGTAATGGTGTGATGGCCGGCACTGGAAGTGGCCGGGATTGCAGCTTCCGAAGAGGATTTGTCCTTGATGGAGTTTGGAAAGGTTTGTTGCTTATGGCAAGTCATCTTGGGAAGGCCAATGGCAGCGTAGGGAAAAAGGGTGGACCCTCTTGTATGTCAAGTGTCAGTGCTCGGGAAGTATCGGTAGGGTTACCGGTTGAGTAATAGTGTTGTACTCGAGGATAGTAATGATTGGATTACTCTGAAGATGATATTTTCAAGGTTTGGACCAAATGGGCGAAGTGCGTAACTAGTGGTAAAGTTGTAAGCGGGTTGTAAGGTAGTTGACCGTGGCGGACTTCGAGGATGAAGTCTAGTTTAAGTGGGGGAGAGTTGTAACACCCCGAATTCAGAAGACTAAGAAAGTAAAGGAAAACCCTAAGTCAAGGAGTCAACTCGTCGAGTCCAAGGAAGAACTTGACGAGTAGGAACGAGTTCCATGTCGCGGATTAGGTGGCCGAATTGGCGATTCGGGGGACTGACTCAACAAGTCTGGTCTGGGTTGGGAAACCCTAATTGCCTGACTTGGTGCCCTATTTAAGCATCTCATTCTCATTTCCTCAGCCTCCTTAATGCTCTCTCAAGACCGGAACGAAACCGTAGTTCCTTCCATGAGTTTGTGAGCATTTTTGAGTGTTGTGAAGCTTGAAGAAGAAGGTGAAGCCTTGGGGATATAAGAAGAGATTAGTAGATCCAGAAACCTCTTTGATTCTCCACCATTTTCTGGTAAGAAAGTTTCCACCTTGATCATTATGCATGCATATATCTTCTTTGTCACATTTGGGGGTTTTTGGTCCAAGAACCCTAGCATGAGAGGAATGGACGTCCCAAGGGCTTGTGTTTTTAGATCTAGCACCACTAAGGGATGTTATGGCATAAAGGTGCAAGCTTTATGCCATAGGAATCCCCATGCAAGCATATAAATTGTTCTTTTGTCCTTGTTAGCTAAAAAGGCCATGAATGGAGGAAAAAGGCAGTAGCTTTGCATGGTTATGAGGTGTTTAAGTCCTGATCTATGTTTTGGATGCTTTGAGACCCTCAAAAAATCGTATAAATAGATTGGGACGTAAAGGGACTTGGCAATTCACTTGTGGGACTCGGTGAGTCAGACCGTTTTCTTGCCCCAAAACCCTTCTGTTAAAGGGTATGAGTTGAGTTGGTAAGGGACTCAGCCAGTTTGGGTCCATAATGGACATGAAGATCATCATACTCGACGAGTTCAAGGAGGAACTTGGTGAGTCTAAGGCAATCTCCTTAATTTATGAAGGTGGGCTCAGCGAGTTCAAAGAAGAACTCAGTGAGTCAGATGAAGGAGGGTCCCGATGTGTTAAAGGTGCACTCGACGAGTTCACGGAGAACTTGATGAGTAGGATCGAAGTCCAGAGTTTTGTGTGGACTGTGGGACTCGGCGAGTTGGTAGGTTAACTCGGTGAGTAGGGTCAACTCATAGCGTTGACTTTGACCGTTGGATTTGACCAAGTTTAACCTGGTTTGACTTTTGAGGGTATTGTGGTCTAAGTGTTATTTTGGGTATTGATAGTTCGGGAAGCCAAAGGATCAGCAGTTCAGGGGTTGCCGGATAGCAGTCAGAAGTGTTCAGCTAGTCTTCAGCAGTGCATGGTGATACTCATCACTGTTTGTATGGGTCTAAGGCACCAATGTCGGCCCATTATGTTATGATTATCTATAGTAGGAAGACCCGGGGTTTAGCCCTAGGCACTTATTGTATGTGTTCCTGTTTTCGACCTTATGCCGGGAGAGGCCCGAGGAAGGTTAGAATGCTAGAGGTCATTGTGATTCTTGCATGAGTAGGTATGATAGGTTTAGGACCGGGGGTCCGATGTCGGGGTAAGCCCATAGTATGTTAGATGATAGTATGTTTTTGGTCCAAGATCCGATGCGGGGTGGGTACCCGAGGAATGTTTGCAGGTTAGATTATACTTGTTGTCTGTGTGATACTTGTATGTGCCTGGTAGGGAGGTGAGTGTGGGCGAGGTCCCGCATCTCACCATTAGCAGAGTATGGACGGGGTTCTGTATCTCATTAGTAGCGTAGTAGGGGAGAGGTCCGAGTTAAGGGAGAGGTGAGTGTAGGTGGGGGCCCGTATCTCACAACCAGCAGGAGTGTGGTTGGGGTTCCATGACTCATCAGTAGCAGGACAGGGGCGAAGCCCAAGTTAGGCGAGGCCTTAGATTAGGAATATAGTATACTATGTTTAGCTTATTTGTTATGTGTTATCTTATATGTTGTATATGCTTAATTAGTGGGCGGGGCCCGAAGACAGGCAGGCCTAAAGGAAACAGATATGTATACCTAGCGGGGCTCAATGCCAGGTGAGGCCCGATGCCTTGTGGGGCCCGATGTCGCGCAAGGCTCGATGGAGCAGGCGGGGCCCCAGTACGTAGTTATGTGTATGTGGTTATGCGTTTGTTGTATGTGGTAGGTTGGGGAGCTCATTAAGCTTCATGCTTACGTTTTTTAGTTTTGGTTTCAGGTACTTCTGGTAGCCGAGGGAGGAGCTCTAGGTGATCGCGTGGCACACACCATTATTTGTTTAGCCTGGGATGTTTTACTCTGATATAAAAAGAATATGTTTTGGGATTATACTCTGATTGGATATAACAATTTGTTTATGAATGAAATGGTTGATAATTATGGCTTTTATTAATGTTTTAAAAAGAAATTTTTGGTCTGATTTTTGGGATGTTTAACAAGAACTTTAAGACCAACTGAGAGGAATGCTTGAGAATCCCGAAACTGTATATCATTCACCAAACATTTAAATATGTTAAAGGTTTGAGTTAGAGACTCACCTTGCTGAGCATATAAATACTCATATCTTTGGTTTAGATTGTTGATGATTGTTCCTTGAACTTCCACAATGCCTTCATAAGCCACAACCAAAGTTTCCGTCATCTCTTGAGTAGACTCACAATTCTGAACTAGATGATACACATGATAAGGAAGAGAATTTTCTATGTCTGTCTTTGCTTTAACATCAAGATTGATAAATCTTTTGTCATCATCGTCATAGCTAGTCTTTGGCTTTTGTTTCAAGGGACCAACAGGAGCATTGTGAACCACAGGTTAATACATGGGGACATGTGGACCTTTGTCTACAATGTTAATAATATCGAAATCCATGGTTTCAAGAACAACCATAACTTTTGATTTCCACATTGTAAAGTTGTGTTCATCGAAAGGAGGGATCTTGTTAAGAGTAGATGAATATGGATTATAGGAGGAAGACTTGATAACTTGAACGTATCAAAAACCCGCTCTTATTCAAATTGAAGGTTTGTATCGATCAGATACACGCAAGTGTGAATAATGAAGAACAAACATAGAACAACGAACAAGATGATCACAAAGATACATTCATTAAGTGATAGGTGCATTTTATGCACCTATTTTGCATGTTTATTTCCGTCCTTTCATAGCATTCTACTTCATAATTCTTGCATTTAGTTAATTATTAGGGCAATTGCATATTTCTTAAAGAATGTCAGTTACTTCACTTTTTTTGATTTATTTTGCAGGCATTATGGAGCGTGGAGCTTGGATGCATGGAGCATGGAGCTTTGGAGCATGAAGAGAAGATGAACCGGTCATGCAATGGAAGAGAACAAGAAGATGGAACCCGAGTCATTGTGCATTATCATCATAGCAAATGACTACATTTGAAGAACGGTTCATGTCACACCAACAAGTGTTGTGTTTGTCCTTTCTCATCTTATATTTGAGCAACATGACTTGTGGTGAAGCTAGACTGAAGATGGAGCCAACAATGAAGACCTTTTGGAATTTTAGCAAAAAGCATGTGTCATGCCAAAAACACATGGTCAAGACAAATGGCCATGCCAAAAACACATGGTCAAAAGGCATGGACATGCCAAAAACGCATGGCCTTATGGCATGCACGTGAACTTTAATTAAAACAGGAGATGTCGCCATTTAGAAGCAGAGACGGTTTCTGGAGCAAAGAGGGGCGATCTTGGGCGATTCTAGGAGACTTCTTGGAGTTTTTTAGAAGACCTGATCATTTCAAACACTTTTGATTTCATTTTTGTAAGCATTAAACATTCTAATTCCATCTTTATTCTTTTTTGATTTGTTCTTAGCCATGTGTGGCTAAGAAACCCTAGTTTCTAGTTCTTGTTCAAAACATCTTGATTGCTTGACTTGAAGCATATGATTTGATGTTTGATTTATGATTCTATTCTAGTGATTATGATTTTATTTAAACTACAACCCTTAAATTTGTTTTGTGTTTGATTGGCCACTTTCATGAATTGACTTTTTGTGCAGTTAATTAACTTTTAGGGCACCTAATCGTTCTATTAAGTTAATAATTAGTAACAAACAATGAGTTTTCTTATTTTAAAACATATATCACATGTTTTCATACTTCCTAGCGTATGAGAAGAAATGAACATTGTTGGGAGGCTTGTACAAAACTTAATGCGGTTTTTCAATACAATCTAAGAGCGTGTTTAGGTTGAATTAGTAAAGCTAGGTCTAGTCAAAGAGCGTGTTTTGGTTAGATAATTTGGCAACCGAGAGGTATTAGAGCATGTTAATATCTTTCAGTACCAATTTAGAATAGAAATTATGAATTACATCAAGTCATAATCAAGTTGAACAACAACATTGAGAACTAGAGTTAGAACCATTCAATCAAATTGTTTACAAGTTTATTTCATTTTGTGCATACTTTTAAAGTAGATTGTAATTTTATTATTTTACTTTTGCAAACAAAACCCCCTTTGTAACCAAAGTACCTTGCGCAAAGAGGTATAGACTTTTATCCCATGTCTCTGTGGTTCGACCCTGCTTGCCTTGTACTACTTTTTAGTGCATTAAAGCCGTGTATTTGGAGTACGTTGTACCCCTATTATTTGTTGGGTTTGACACGCCTAACACTAAGAAAGAGGGTTCTCACAAAGAGAACATGCCACAAAGGTGGCACCAAACTCTATTAGGGTTTAAGCATAATAATACAATGTATATGATTATAGAAATGGAGATCTCACTATATTAGGGATGTATACAAATCTATGTAAAGGTCTGATCCTAATCACTAAGATTACGGATCAAACATCTATTCTATATATACAAAGAATATCTTCTTAATAAACAAATGACCACTAAGATCATTAGGTTCACGCTGACGCTGATCAAACTGATGTTGACGTTGGTGCTAGTGGTCAGCGTGTAATTTGTTTGACTCATCAGATCATAAGGTGTGACCTTACACAACCACACATGTACACACACACACTCTCTCTCTCTCTCCCTCTCTTTCTCTCTCCTTCTCTTTCTCTCTCTCTCTCTCTCTCTTTCTCTTTCTCTCTCTCTCTCTCTCCCCCTCTCTTTATAGTGTTCTCCCATGAACATAGCCGATACACTTGATTATGTGAACCACATTAAATATAATTTCTTATTAATTTATTGAATTGCATTATTACTCTATTTTGTGGAATTGTCAAATTATTTTTTAAAGTTCGTAAACCCTAACAAAGGCTCGGTCCTACCGGACCAAACCGGGATCGGTTTTCGTATATTGGGCTAGTGTTTCGGTTTTCAATGATCATCAACTACGGTTTCAGGCATAAATTGGTTCGGTGTCATCAGTTCCAATTTAGAAATCGGGACCGACCTGGAAGTTGACGTATTAATTTTTTTAATTGTGTTGAATCTGTGCTATTATTTAAACTGACATAACTCCTTCATTTGTAGTAAGAATGACATGAATTTTTGTTTCCAGCATGCAAATTACTATTTGTAAATCACCCGTTATATTAATCATATACATTCACATAACACACACATTTACATAAGTTTCATAAAACACATTCTCCTAACACATATTCTTGGTACCAACTTTTTTCCTATTCTATCCCTCCTTTTTCTGTGAACAAGAACTATAATTTGTCTCCCTTTTCTATAAACAACAAGTATTTGACAATAACTTTAAATGCAGGCATTTAAAGTATAACACAATTCCTTCAACTATGAGATGTCAATCTATAAGTATTCATGCACATGGTCGTTCAATCAAAGGCGTATGTACATACATACGAATGCATGATTGTATATAGGCATCTACATGCATATAGACAAAAGTTATTTTATAGAAAGAAAAGATGAGTCACAACATGAAAACCTTTTTATGGCCTATACTTTTCACTCAAAACACCATCAAAATACTTATTTTTTCCATTGTCTAAATGAGTCACAGGTTGATCGATAAAAAAAATAATAAATCAGAAAGCGTATATGCATATGTACACACTAGTATAGAAATCATTTGTTGATGCGATTAAAATGATTAATTGACGCGGCTATTGAACCGCAACAAAAAATATCGCATCAAAAAATAACATTATTTAATGGTGCGGTTCCAAAAACGCACCAAAAAATAGCCAAAACACACCAAAAAATAGCCAAAAGTGCACCAAAAATAGACAAAACCGCCTAATAAAATAGCTAGCTAAAACCACACATTGATGCACACCATGCTACTTATGAAGCTTCATTTTCTTGTATTTAGGTATGTTCGGTGAGTGTTTTTCAATCAATGGTTCAATCATAATATTTTAATCTGGTTTTTAAATTTTCTATCTATGATTCCATCACCTTTGCTTTCCTCAACTACAGGTCAATTAGAGGTTCCAATTGTTCCTTCTTTGATTTTTGTTTCTCAAAAAAAAAGTGGTTTCCAACTCTGCAATTTCTTTTTTTCTACCATTTAAAAATTTGTTTTTGGGAAATCACATTTCATTGACGTTGTTTTCAATTTCTTTTTCGACAACATCTTAAAAGTCACTCTGCAAAAACTAATACCCATTTATTGAAAGTCACTGAAACAACATTATAAATCTTTGGATAATTTCTTGGAGATATATCATGGAATAAGAAGCATATGCAAAGATTAGAACAAGAAAACATCGTTGAAACTTAATATAGGACATCCATTTATAATTAATAAGAGAAAAATGGAGTCTCAAATTCCATTAATGAAAAGAAGATAAATAATGAACATACCTCACATGCGTTTTCAAACATGTAATCCACAAATCTATAATTATGAGAAGATTGAATGAAATTTTTGAAAAACATGAAAATTTTGAAAGGAATTTGGAGGGATCTCACGCAAAATGAAAAATTCAAATGAAAATTTTAAAAGAAAGATTAATGGTGTGGTTCAATGTCTTTTAGTGCGAATTGTTTTTTGGTGCGATTCTATGCTTTTCAGTGTAAATTATTTTTTGGGGCGATTGTAATTGTTTTTTGGTACGGTTTCGACATGTTTTTTTGGTGTGTTTTGGAAAACCGTATCAGAAAATGCTTTAATGGTGCGATTTTGGGAAACCGCACTAACAAAGCTATTTTATGATGTGGTTCTCTTATTTTTTTGATGTTGTGGATATTTAATAAGACGGTTTTTAGAAGGGACTCCATCAAAAAATAAAAACCACTCACAATATTAAATAACTTGTGTACTAGTGACACATTATGGGAAAGAGCTATTTTGGTGTTGTTTCAATGTGAAAATGTTAGCCAAAAAAAAGTTCTCAAATTCTGAAGGATTTTTTTCATTCTCAACAACTACGGTATGATTAGAACGGCGATCATGGTACTAGCAATGACACTAGCTACACCATATGAACATTATTGGTGACATGTTGCCGCTAAAGGTAATAAATAGAGGTGACATGTTGCCGCTAAAGGTAATAAATAGAGGTGACATTCTACATGTTTAGCCACACTACTTGTCGCCCCTATTATCATAATTTCTTGCAGTGAACCATTTACAAACATTGGCTTGATAGAGAATGATTTGGCACATCTTCGATTTCCTGGTATGAAAGTAAAATGGTCAGCTTGGTCTTCATTGAGTAAAATCATTAAGCGGCCTTTGTTTTTTCTCTTATCCATGTGAACCCTGTCTTTAGCTTGGGACTTAGCTCGGCATCAGGGTGGCTTGCTTACCAACCTAAGGACTTTCTTAGCCGCCTAACTGCTTCATGTATCTCCTCCTTTCCTGCATCATCTTACTTCTCCGAATATGTATGTCTATATGTATATTTGTATGTATGTATGAATGTGTTTATTTATTTATCTTAGTTTAACTTGGAATTCTTGCTCAAATTTCAACACCGTAAACAAATTGAGAGCGACATTTATAATTCTTAAATATAGAGTAAATTAAGTTGCACGAAAAGGAATTTCACCCAAAGAAAAACATATTTCCGCATATGGTTTTGGGCTTTGTAGTACGTAATTTATTGTCTGTTTATAATTTTTTGGGTGGACATCTACTCTCTTTTGTGTCTAATCTGCAATACTGATCAAGAATCTTCTCAGCATTTATTCCACTTTTACCCTTTATCTCAACAGTGCGCAGAAATAATACAGTGGGATATGTGGAGCCATGTGTACCAGTTTTGACGATCTTGCGACTGGATCCAAGGGACATGTTTTGCTAACAGTTAAGGCTCATGCATTTTTGGCTACTGTCTCTTGGGAATTTGGAATTTCAGGAACAAATCATTCTTTTTTCCCCAAAGCCTAAAGCAGGAGACCTGTTTCACTAGGTGGTGATCAGTCCTTCCTTTGGAGTAAGGCTAGAAAGGCCAATTCTAGACTTATTTGGGCCGATCGGGTTAAAAAAGCAATACTAACGTCTTGATAGCTGCTAACAGTTTGTTAATATTCTTTGTGTTCCTCTCTGGCTATAGTTGTTTGTTTATTTTTTATTATTATTATTATTAATTTTTTTAACACAAATTCATTAAACTATCCTACAAGGCTACAACAGCAAGAAGCCATTGAAGGACAAACAAGGAATTATAAAGAGTGTTTATATTTATAACTTATATGATATGGTAATTATTTTTTTATTTATTAATTTTGAGTTTTAAATATACATTTATAATAAATGGTGGTCATGTCATGGACTCATGGTGGACGCATTGCTTTTACCAGATTTTATGTAATGCATCATGAGATGATGCAAGTGATGATGTAAGAATAGCCGTTCTTGCCGATAGAGATGTACTTGAATTCTGTATCCCAACTTGACTCTCATTTAACAAACAAAATTAAATTAAATATTCTTCTATTTTTTCTTGCTACTCATCCCATACCCATATAAAATGGTAATACATATTTTAAAATATTGTTAATTTTATTGAATATAATATTTATCATTATTTAAACTTTTAGTTTAAACATAGAAGGATGATTAAAAAGAAAATATAAAAAAATATTTTAGTTATCTTCAACAAAACTTGTGATGTTGTTATGACATATAAGACGTTTTAGGGTTGGTCGGATTATTATATATCTTGGATTTGTTTGTATTTAGTTTCATATTTAAATGAAATACTTACATTAAATATCACTTAGTTAAATTAACTTCTATAACATCTTGGGCGTGTTCGAAAAAAATAATTGATAGCGGGTAGCTTTTAGTTGGTACGTAACGTTTTGTTAAACGTCATATCAATTGAAGTAGTATTTGGATTTGTATCGTTTTGTTTAAACTAAATGTTAAAAGTTCGTACTGTCAAACGAGATTTTCTATTCAAAACAAAGCGTTTTGTAAAACGCTAGAATCTAAAAGCTTTCAAACATTTCATGTCAAACATGCTCATATATAGTGAGTTATTCCGTTTATAATTATTATAATTCCTAAATATAGAATTCTTAGTCAATTTTCATTTTTTTAGATTAATTATAAATTTATAACAGTATTTATTTGATTCTATTAATATCTAAGATGGTCCTATATTATTTAAAATTAAATATGTAACTTGAAAATTTCAAGAAACTTATATGTTGTTTGTTTTTTGTAAAAAACCTCTTCAGATGTCTTATTGCTGTGTGGTGCAGCACACGCACAACAATTTTAATTTCGCAACTGTTTGTTTTTTAGAAGTCTTCAAAGTAAAAAACATCTGCAAGTGTTCTGTTTGGCGCAACACTTATATTGTCTCTTCCAGCCTCTTCCAACCTTTTTCTTTTTTTTTTTCTTGCTGAATTCTTGATTATCTCTTGTTGAAATAGCCGTTTTTTTTTTCTTTAATATAATTATGGTTCATCTAAAACACTAGCTTTCCATTCCTTAAGTATTCAAACTTTCTCCTTTTATAAATAGATGGATCTTACTCGTTTATAGAGGAATAATTTATGCTAGTCTCAAATATTTATGAATATTTAATATTAATTGTGTTGAATATTATCGTTTGATCCGTAATTAAAACACCTTCACTACTAAAAATCCATGTTTGATTTTGGATTGAATATATAATATTTAAATAAAAAATATAAAAACTGCGGAATATCTCTCTAATGTGACGGATCTAGGGTTTATAACTTTATTAGGGTTCCCAACACTAAAATAATGTATGGAAACAATAACCTATAAAGGGACCTTGAAAAACCCTAAAAGGTTTTGAAAGTTCTAGACTTAATTTCTCTCTCTATAACTGAAAATATAGAATAAATAAAAAATATATATTAAAAGGGTTTATGTCAAAGCAGGAATAAAGTTCAAATATAAAATATAAAAGAATCAATATACACATTTACCATTATGGTTAAATATTTTAACATTTTAGTTTTAGGGATTAAGTAATTAGATATATTTGTATTAAACTATCGAATATGGGCAACGTCTTATCGTGTTCAACCGATATGGACACCAAATAACCCCATTATAACGGCCAACACACCATCCAGGCCATGCGTTATCTCGCGTTATGTGATTGCATGTTACTGTCGTAACAGGAGGCAACAGGGTTTGGGTTGCTAGTTTTGATCAAAATGGTCATATTTTATACCGTTGTTAAATGGTCACAAACAAAAAAAAAAATCATATTTTTATATACTATAAATACACATATTTTACTCATTTTAACTATAAAATACATCTATTTCTCTCAATTTCAAAACAATAAAATGGACCCTCTTGATCCGTTTCATCCATGCACTCAACGATGACGATATCTTTGTGAGTACGATGTATCAATATTCTATGGACGTGTTATTACAACCAGAGCCAACTCCACTACTCACAAGACGTGCGGCGTTAAACAGAGATAATGAAGAAGGGCATAAACGTTTAGGAGCGATTATTTTGCGGATAATTATGTCTATCAACCTAGCGATTTCAAAAGAAGGATTCGTTTGCGAAAAAGTATGTTTCAACAGATACTCAATGCATTGGAAAACAGATATCATAAATACAGTTTTTAGATAATCGTTGTTAGATAAAATAAATACACTTAAATATATATGTTTTTTATACAGTTTGTAGATAATGGATTTTTATCAATTAAATATATGTGTAGGTATGAATTTTTTCAAATGAGATATGATGCGAGAGCTAAACGAGGTTTCACAAGGTTGCAGAAATGTGTTGTTGTAATCAAGCTTATGGCTATGGGGGATTCGCCGATTCTATTGATGACTATTTGCAAATGTCGGAGTGAACTACACGAGAAAGTTTGTATAGATTGGCGAGAGGCGTTGTTGAAACCTTCAATGACAAATACTTGTGCAAACCTTTATTGAATGATATACAACAACTATATACGACGCATGAACAACAATATGGTTTTCTGAGTATGCTTGGAAGCATTGATTGCAAAAAGTGGTTATGGACAAATTGTTATGTGCCGTGGAAAGGCCAGCACATAAGTGGTCATTTTGGAGTGCCTTCGTTAGTATTAAATGTTCTTCCTTCACAAAACTTATGCATTTGGCATGCTTTTTTTGGGATCACAGGTTCTAACAACGACATAAACGTTCTTGACTAGTCACTAATATTTGATGATATTTTGTCAGGAAGAGCACTGAATGCTCCTTTCTCAGTGAATAGCCGCGAGTATAAGTTTGGTATTACCCCACGGATGGAATATATCCACCATATTCCACATTTGTGAAGGCGTTTTGAGACCTGATAAAACCAAAAGACAATTTTTCAAGAGAATACAATAAAGAGCATGCAAGGACGTGGAACGTGCTTTCGGAGTTCTTAAAGTAAAATGACACATAGTTGAACATGCGAAACGACCAAATCACTTGGGCACTCTATGAGATATTATGTATGCATGTATTGTAACGACCCAAAAATCATGACTAAAAATTTCATTTTTAAAATGTTACTTAAACCATGATTGCCAATCCATAACATAAATCATAACATAAAAATCAGAGTGTTAATTCAAAACAGGTTCTTATTATCAGAGTAAAACATCCTAGGCTGACTAACTATGGTGTGTGTCATGCGATCATCCCGAGCTCTTCCCTCCGCTACCGGAAGTACCTGAAACCAAAACTAAAAACTGTAAGCACGAAGCTTAGTGAGTTCCCCAACCTACCACATACCATACATATAATTGCGTACTGCAAATATTGGGCCTCGCCCACTACCTTGGGCCTCGCCCGCTACAACAGGCCCCGCCTGGATTCGAGCCCCGCTCGGTGTACATATCTATTTCTCTTAGGCCCCGCCTGTCTATGGGCCACGCCCGCTAAACATATACAAACATATAACTTATTGCATAACACATAAATTATAACTACTTTACTGCATTCCTTTACTAAGGCCTCTCCTGTCTTGGGCCCCGCCCCTGTCCTGCTACTGATGAGTCATAGAACCTCGTCCACACTCCTGCTGATAGTGAGATATGGGCCCAGCCCACACTCACTCCTTTCCTAACTCAGGCCTCGCTCTACTCGGCTACTAATGAGATATGGACCCCCGTCCATACTCTGCTAATGGTGAGATACGGGACCTCGCCCACACTCACCTCCCTACCAGGCACATACAAGTATCACAAAGACAACAAGTAAACTCTATCATGCAAAACATTCCTTGGGCACCCGCCCGACATTGGACCTTGGTCCTTAATATCATACTTAGCAAACCGTGCCTAGGGCTAACCCCCGGGGTCTTCCTACTCATAAGTACATGGGCCGACATTGTGGCCGTAGACCCATTCACACAAAGGTAAACTCACCTCGCACTGTTGTTGCCCTGCTAAAATCCCTCGGCTGCTGTCTGACAAATCCCCAGCATGCTGATCCTTCAGCTCTCCGAGCTATCCATACCACAATACACTTAGTCAGATCCAATAATCCATCATAGGGTAGAATGACCATTCTACCCCTGGGCCAACCTGGTCCAAAACTAAGGCCCAACACTAAACAAACTCCCCAAGTCCATTAGTGGCCCAATTTGCTATATTGGGCCCAATCCCTTTACTAAGCCTTATCCTAAACCCAAACATATCCTTTGCCCAAAATAACCTAACTCCTGCTGACCCACTAATGCCCAAAGGCCCAAATTCCCAAGAACAGCCCACACCGAGGCCCAAAATCACCATAAGCCCACTCTGATGAGTACGGTGGGCATATTCCCCACGTACACTAAGCGTACAGGCCAAGTGACGAGTACGCTGGGCGTATCTTCACGTACGCTCGTCGTAATTCCCTCTGTTAAGACACTCTTCCTTTAAGTGCTTGATACTCCATTTCATAAGCTACAATCACAGATCCTGGTCCGTTTCCACGTCTTAATCCATAAAGTCACTAACTTGGTGACTTGCAATCCACCAAACAAACCTAAACTCAAAAGGTGGAAACAAACTTCCATAACAAAGGCTAGATCTCATGCAATAGCTCATAAGGACCATTACAATCGAGACTTTACTGCTCATGGGATATCTTTAGCTCTAAGGGTGGCAATCCCAAGCTTGAAGACGAAGTTACACCATAAAGGTCCAATATTTGGACCTAGAAAGATCCCAAAACTTCCTACATCTAGATTTAAGTTTTTGTAAGGAAAGTTAGAAGCTTTATACCTTCTGGGGCTTGCAAATAGGCTAGAGAACTTGGATCCAAAAGCTCTTCCTCGATCTATGAGACTTGAATATGATCCCTCCACTCCAAGAACACTCAAGAGGATTAGGGTTTCTGTGGGAGTTGTCCAGGGGTGAAATGGAGGCTGAGGCTTGGGACATAATGTTCCTTATATAGTGGCAAACCCTAAAAATATGGTCTCTGGACACTGGACGTATGCTCGGCGTACATCCTATGCGCTAGGCGTATGCCCCCGCGCACCCGCGACTAAGCGACTCATTACGCTGGGCATAACCCAACTTATGTTGGGCATACCCACGCGTCTCATTTGCATGCATGGCTCTACTTGCCAGCTTTTCCCATTAAGGGACCATTTATGTTAATATCTTCAAAGTGCCCTAACTCCTTCATTCTAAGTCTGTTTTCGACGAACTTTATATCCACGAAAAGGTGACGAGAAGCCCTACGCTTCTAGCAACATATCTCAGCCCCAAAACCTTCTCAAAATAAACTCCAATCCCAAAAATGACCAAAACGCCCCTATCTTTGGTTTCTGAAATCCACGAACGAATACTTTTAGAACAAGGTGTTACATGTATCATAATACATAAGACGATGATTAAAGACAAATGACGAAATATTACAGAGTATTCAGCTACGGAACCTAGACACGTGCAATTTCAATCAGGGACAATTGAATAGTTACATAGAGTCGTTGATATTCACGACCAACAAAAACATAGACAACTTCGAGAAGACTTAATATATCATGTACATGATGGTACTGAAGATGAATAATTTAGAAAACAAAGTAATTTAAGAATTATAAAAAATTTATGTTTAGTTTCTAAATATTATTTTTAATTTATGGTTTAATTAAATTAGATGTGTTATTAATTTATATGATTTTATAAATATTATGACATAAATAAAAAAAACCAAAAAAAAATAATAAATTAGAAAAATAAAAATGAAAAAAACTAAAAATACAAATAAAAAAAAATAGAAAATAGGGGTGTTATCAAATGTTATTTGGTATTGCTCATTTCCACAATTGATGTTATAACACCAATAACATGTTGCCCACACCTAATAGTCTTAGACCCGAGGGTGTATGTAGGAAGGATCCCTTACTTTTTTCCTGTCACGCCAACTTTTCCCTTGCTTTTCTTTCCCTCACCAAAACCCGGAGTGTGTATGGGAAAAATCTCACTTTTTAAATATATATATATATATATATATATATATATATTATACTCATTTTGTAGGGAATTAAAAACCATGAATTTTGAGATATTTTTTATTATTTTTTAGTAGGTATATATATATATATATATATATATATATATATATATATATATATATATATATATATTAAAAAAAAATAAAAAAGAAATAAAAAAATTATAAAACTCTAAATTTTCAAAAAAAAGTTCATTTAAAAAAGCACGCAAACGCAGTTTAACATTTCTCAAACCCAAATTTATAAGTTGTTCAAAACTCAAAACAATAAACTATTTGACAATATCCCAGAATCCTTAAAACATAATCTCTAACTAGTGTGTACAATCATGTCGGCGCCTTCCCACGATCCTAAGATGTACCTGAACCACATTTCACATAACACTGTAAGCAAAAAACTTATTGAGTTCCCAAAATACCACACACAAATAATTAGCCTCTTGATAAGTTCAAAAACTCTTAGATCGATTAGATCTTTCACAAAAACGATAAAAGTAATGAAACAGTTTATGACTAATATGAGTATGAACACAAAACAGAATCAAACTTATGCTTATGATTCAAAACTGAGTCACGCCTCAGCAGAGCTCGATGAAGAACTTCCGCTGTAGAGGAGAGCTAGGGTTTACAAGCGATGTAAAACAAAAACAATTAAAGTGATAACATCTAAGTCTGCATGCATGCAGCTTATATACTAAACCCTAATACAAAATAATGCACGGCTGGACAGGCCCAATACCGGCATTCAAACTAGGCTATGGACCGAGCCCATGACGCAATCCAATAGACTCTACAATCTTCCCCTTTGCGTTAAATGAGGCGAGAGATTATTTCTTCTGAGCAGGCTTCACCATCTTGATAACTTTGAATAATCGAGGAATAATGGCAAGAAGAGTTTGTCTAAACTGAATGTACCACCTCAGCATATCAACGAATATCTTTTTATCAGCAGCACTATTCTGGTCACACCTTTGAATGATCTCCAAGATATGCTCGAGACAAGTCATCGAGAAAAGGTGTTTGTCGACAAGAGCGAACAGGCATTTTTGGCCTTCACACTTGAGGAACATGACTGTATGGTACTTCGGATCGATTTTCCCCTTGATCATGGTGTTGACATTGCCAGCTTTGCCCATGGTTTTGATCGTTGGTCGCTTGTGTATGGCAGAGGCAATCTCCTAGTCCATCTTCGCTACCTCATGAATGTAGCAAACAAGCATACGCTTGGCATGATCGATGATAAGCTGATACTCCAGGGGATTCGACAGTAGAATGTTGTTGAGGAGTATCCAGTCATGGGGATTGAGGTTCGGTAGATCAGCAAGGGAAAAATGGTGGACTGAGCCTTCGGTTCCTCGAGTCACCCTGAATTTGACATTGATAAATTTCCCTGCTGAATAGGGCTTCATCACCTTGACTGTGGTTATCTTCTTTGAGCTCCAAGTCTGGTATTGAGGTTGAGCAAACTCCAAGTAAAACTCCAACAGATCCCTATCTACCTTCGGGTCCGGAGATGGAATGGCAACAGTCGAGTTGAAGCAGTGGAAGATGAATGCATTTCGAGTGATTGGCATATCGAAATGTGCATCCTTGGAGTTGTCAAGGCCAAATGACATTATCGGCTCGAGCCATAGAACAATTGGTTCGTTGATTGCACACCGCTGGAGCGAGTCTTTAGTCCATACAGAAAACATAGACTTTTTCTTCTCAAGGAGCTCCGCCTCCTTTCGCTTCTGTTCTAGCTCAACGCGTTGCTTCTTGGTGCTTTCTTTCGTTTGTTTTTCAGAAGTATTGTCCTTTGGAACAGGTTTCTTGGGAATGTCGACATACACATCATCTTCATTGTCTGTGTCGTCGTCACCAATCTTCTTCTTCTTCTTATCTTTGTTACTGACCGAAGCTTCATTAACCTTCGGTTCAGCAGCTGGTTTTGAGATGGAAGGAGGAGGTTGCTGCTTTGACTCTTTCTCTCCCCCTTGTTTCAGTTGGACCCCAGTCACCGGAACACCCTCGATACGGCTGAGAACGTCAAGTGCTGGTCTGATCTTGTCTGCCAAATGTCGTCTGACAATTATAGTGATAAGTGGATCACTCGCCTCAATAAGGTGAAGGAGGATGGAGTGAACATCGACAACAGAACTCCGGATAACCTCCCTTTCTGATTTGAGGTCATTAATCTCCGTATTAGCAGTACGCACCTTGTGGAGTTGCAATTTAAGTTGGGTTGTACGTCTGTCAAGCTCGTCCATAAGTCGATTTTCCATATCTAAGTCCGCTTCCAGTTGAGTTAAGCGTTTGTTGACGTTAGCATGGAGCGATGCATTTGCATCTTCAATGGCATGGCGTGCCGCTTCCAGGTTCGAACACTCAGATTGAAGAGTCTTTTGAAGAGTCTCTACTGAGGTGTTGACAGTTGCAGCATTCTTGGCAACAGCAGCCTGCAGAGAATCTAGAAATAAATAAGCTTCTGAAACTATTTTATCGACTTTTGTGGTCGCTTCCTTGCACTCCTTAGTCGAGGCATCAACAGCAATAGTGGCCTGTTGACATTGGGAAGAAGAGGCTTCGATAGCCTTGGCTGCAGCAGATAGGGTAGCACTGTGTTCGGCAACAACCGACGAGAACAATGCTTTTAAAGCAGCTTCTGAAGGGGCACCAGAGGTGGAAGAGGAATGAAGTTGATCAAGCTTGTCATTCACTGCTTTGAGATGACGTTTGGTAATTGGCTCGTCGTCATCATCCTCAATCTGCACTCGATAAGGACTGAAATATGTAGAATCGAATTCCAAGTCCTCACCGCCCAAAATAGGGGTTGTTTCAGTAGATTGTGTAGGAGACAAGGGTTTTGAAGGAGGAGGTTCGGTTGTGAATGTAGGTTCGGTTACTGGTGGAATGGGAGCGGTAAACGTAGGTTTGGTAGTAGTGGTAGAGGTTGTATCTGTGAAAATAGGAGTGGGAATAGGAATTGTAGTGAATGGTTGAGAGGTGGTTATTGGAGGAATTGTAACAGGTGGAGGTGAAGGAGGCATAGAACGAACCGAAATTTCTGGAGTAGGGGAGCGAGGCGGAGTGTCCCCTCGGTCCGAAGCCTCTTCATCAGAACTTTCGTTCTCAGAATCTGAGGGTAGAGCGTTCTTCTGCTTAGGGGAACATATTCTGAATCCGAATCGCTGGAGGATTGAAGAATAAGTCTCCTAGCAGGCTTCTTCTGCTTTTTGGGTTGAGGTAGAGAAGGAGCAGCCTTATCAGTTTTTCTCTTCTTGGGGGTCTGCCCCTTGGTTGGTTTTGTGACCGGTCCCTCCTTCTGCGATTCAGGCTTCTTGCCCCTCTTGGCTGGCTTGTCAGCCTCTTCAATGGAGCGAAGCATTGTGGGTGTAAGATCACGTGGACCAACAGATGGACGTTTCCTATACTGTTGAAGAAGATTAACCGATGCTGAGATACAACCAAGCATGGTGTCAGGAATAGATCCGATGTATGAAAACTTTGTTGGATCAGTGACGATGATCTTCGTCGTATGAAAAGTGGCGATAGAAGACAGCAAGGAATCTGCCATAATTGGAACACGATTATGATCGATTGCCCATTTGGTGATGATAGTCCAGAAACGCCCACATGAAATCTCTGAATGCCTGGACGAAGAAACTAGGCTTTGAACCAATTGCTGCCAAATAATGGACCCATAGTCAAGGTTAAGCCCACTGTACAACCCATACAGCACCGTCATGAATGCCTTGCTAGCACCGTCAGAACCAGCGCTCTGCTCAGACAATCCCTTGAATAATAGTGTGAAAAGACCATTCCATTGAGGAGGAAGGCAGGACTTCTTGAACTTGGTTATAGTTGTTAGGGTTTCAGTATACCCCATCTGATAAAACATTGTGAACAGTTGGCCAGTTGTAATGGAATCAGGGTTTACCAGAGACGGATCTTGAGAAAGACCAATTAGGGCACATAATCGACTCTTGGAGATAGAGACCTTCTCATCGTGAAGTTCAAAGTGGATCCATTCATTAGCCTTGTCGCAGAACGTGGTAGAGTAGACAAGTGACAAGAATGACATGGGAACAACTTCAACCTTTGTCAGTGCGTCGACGAGTGGTGAGTGTTTGAGACACTCAACCACATACAACATATAGAGCTCATATACAAAGGGAGTGAGATCAATGATTAGGTTTTGTTGGGGTTTGATAGTGAGTAGGGGTTGACGAACTGAGGTATCGTGAACGGATGAGGATTTTGTCCTTTTAGGAGCTTGAAGATGACGATGAACAGTTGCAAAAAATTGTTGGGTTTCTATGAGAGCTTTTTGGAAGTGATAAAGGTTGAGAGAGTACTGTTCCAATTCCTTTTATACGTACAAGGAAGAGAGAGAAGAATCCGGCTGAAATCTTGGATTATCTCAAAAATAGCGCTTGAGTTCATGTGTGAACAGTTGGTGTGCCGAAGATGACGCAGGAGAGAGAAAAACGTTTCCCTTTTTTCACGCCTTTTCATAAAGCTCACCTTTTTCAAATTGCCAAACGATTTGGATTTCTGCTGAGTCAGCCACCACTTTATCCCAATTGTTTCCCCTTATGACGCTTGAGTGCTTGTGCCTTGATCATTTGAATCATTAATCTGTGTGAAACTTAGAATTTGGAAAAATTAAAAATTTTCGTGCAAAGGGGTAAAAGATAAAGAAATAAAATGAGTATATTTGGGATTTTCTGTGATGTCGTATTTAGACATAAAACGATTGATTCTGGGCAAAAATCACTTCCTTCAAAGTTAAGAGAGACATTGAAGTGCTTGCTTGGTTTCCCATGAAATAACGATCAATAACTTGTTGAGAAGTTTTGAAAGGCGTCTTTTAAAGGTTAAAGAGGGTGGCTTGCGCTTCAATTCATAATTTCGATACTTAACATAAGACTAAAAATGAATGAAGTACTTGTGAGATCATTGTGATCTGTTGAACAAGTAGGTGTGAAATTCTTTATAGTGACGAGAGAGTTAAAGAAATCTCAAAAAAAAAAATAAACTGGATCTTTTAGGGTAAGAGAAGCCTTGGTGAAAGGCAATCTCATAAAGATCACTCAAAAAGAAAAAGAGATTTCATTGGGTAACAAGTAATAGCTTGAATTTTTAAATTCACCGTCAATTCATTAGTGGTGTTGGATTTTGGGTTTCACTTAGTACATAGTGGCATGAAACTAAGATCATGAACGCAGATTTTGTATAACCATAAACCTTAGTGGTTAAAACTGAGAGTCGTAGGGGTTATATTAATGAAACGAAATATAATGGAGAAAGGTGATGGAGATGGTATAAGAAGCGAATGTACCTCTGCTTTTTAATGAAAAGAAGGACCATGCAGAAAACTCTAAACTCAGTTTGAGTAGAGTAAGGTAGCTCATGATTAGAGTGAACTGGATAGCCTGGATTGGGAAAACATGATTGGTGTTGATCATGTTATTAAGGCTTCACTCAGAATCAGTTGAGGCTTGAGTCTACATACAACAACATGCTTCTAGGGACGCCTAATTAACAAAAAAAAATAAGTTCAAAAACTCTTAGATTGATTAGATCTTTCACAAAAACGATAAAAGTAATGAAACATTTTATGATTAATATGAGTATGAACACAAAACAAAATCAAACTTATGCTTATGATTCAAAACTGAGTCACGCCTCAGCAGAGCTCGATGAAGAACTTCCGCTGTAGAGGCGAGCTAGGGTTTACAAGCGATGTAAAACAAAAACAATTAAAGCGATAACATCTAATTCTGCATGCATGCAGCTTATATACTAAACCCTAATTCAAAATAATGCACGGCTGGACAGGCCCAATACCGGTATTCAAACTAGGCTATGGACCGAGCCCATGACGCAATCCAATAGACTCTACACCTCTCATGGCTATAACTCGATAAAGACTCTCCGGTCATGCATCTTAGTGAAGACCCTCCGGACTCACATATCGGGTTTAATTCTCCAGTCCTGTATCTCAATGAAGACCCTTTGGTCTCACAACTCGGTTTGAACCCTCCAGTCCTAACTCAATAAGGCACAAAATAATATAAAACATAAATTACAAAGACAGAATGCATAATATATCACATAACTCAGTATAACCACATAAGACCCTCTGGTCAATAACTCAGATAAGACCCTTCAGTCGCTCAGTAATTACCACTCTGGTAAGAATAGTTAGAAGACTCACCTCGTAAGTAAAGCAAGTATGTATCGTACTCAACGGTCGGTCTAAACTCCGCCTACATATATTATAATCATCTCTAATTAACAATTTATAACAACAACTCCAAAGATGTTAAGCTAAATCCTTTACAAACTCTCGGAAAGGGTGAAAGACCATTTTACCCCTCCATGGTCTCCAAAGTCCACAACTTGACCAAACCCTAAAAGTCAACGGAAGTCAACTCTCCAGTCAACAGTCCATGTTGACCCAACTCATCGAGTGCATCTATGCTACTCGTCGACTTCCTTCTGTTCTCAGAAAAATCGGGAAAATTCAACTCAACTTGCCGAGTTGTCTCACCAACTCGTCGAGTTTGTACAACGTCCAAAATATCAGGGAAAACCCTAACCAACTCGTCGAATTCCGACAGTCCTTTCTCTCATTTAGATGCTTTTAAGCTAGACTAAGGCCCCAAACTCTAGATCTAGCCTTCCTAGGCTGAGATACCACGTAAAGCTGCAAACTTTACATCTATGCATGGCATTTAGGGGCTAAATTTGCCAAATCAAAGCTCAACAAGGCATGAAAGTTGGCCAAAGCTGGATAAAGTTCGCATCTTTAGGCCTAAGGGACCTAGTATTGTACAGATCTAAAGTCTCATCTTCAAAGCATGCAACTAAATGACTCAAAATGAAGATAGAAATGGCCATAAGCTCTCTAATGGAGAGATCTAACAAACAAGTGATCAAGATAATGACTTTTTACCTCCAATTGGCTGCTACCACTGAATGAATGCCAGATCTAAAGACTCCTTCTTGTTCCAAGCCTTTTACTCCTCAAATTCCTTCAAGAAATGCACCAAAACACACACTCTTAGCCTCACACACACACTCTCTCTCTCTCTCTCACACACACAGTGTAAGATAGATTGATTAAGGTTTGTCTCAGGGTGATAAGGTGATGAGGGAGGCGAGATAGAGGGCTTAAGGTCCTTTAAATAGGGAGCAAACCCCTGAAAATTTGGGTTTTCACACTTAGCTCCAACTCGTCGAGTTGCTTCTAAAATTCACGCGGCTATCTCGATCTTTACTCGACGAGTTGGGGTCTACAACTTGTCGAGTTGCCCTATCAAAATGAATATAAACAATTTAAATTTATACCTGGGAGTCAGGGTGTTACAAAAATACTGACCAATCACACGAGGAGAGAGAGTGAGAAATAGACTCCCATCACTCTTTTCCCTCACCCTGGTATGGTGTTTCAAGGTGCGAGAACCTTTCCATTAGACCACATGGTGTGGGTGAGGAGTTTCCCTCACTTTTTCCCTGCCACATCATCATTTCCCTCACTTTTCTTTCCCTCACCTAAACCCAAGGAATTGGTGGGAAGCTTCCCTCACTATATGTTTTTTTATTTTTTTAAAATAAAATTAATTCATTTTTATGATTTATAATTTTTTTTAAATTAATAATAAACATAAATTTTAATTAAAAAGAAAATGAATTTCATTAATTTAAATAAAAGTTACAATAAACCTAAGATTAAAAACGTAGAATATTAAAAAAAAAAAAACACAAACAAAAAATCAAACAAACTAACAACAACCTATGGAAAATATTTTTTCATAATTTTTTTACCTCTTCTTTATCACGAGCTCGAGAGCCGGTCCCAAGAGATGGTCGGTGTTTTCCATCAAGAACTTCATATCCTCCATTTCTTATCTCTCCACATGCTCCTTCTTCTTTGCTTCTTCTTTTTCTTTTTCGAACGCCAACCGTTCAGTGAAATTAAGATTATATCAATCAAACGACGCTGTTATTTTCCACATTTCGTCAAAGTCCTTGCTGAAGTCTGATGCACTCGAAGAAGTCCCTTTTCCCTTCCTCTTTGCTTTGTCCATACCCATCGTTCGGACAATTTCTTCTAGCTTGAGTTCATCCTCCTCATTTAAATCTAGACCGACCCGAGCATCGGAGGAAGTTGTGTAACCACTAGAGCCCGTTGTCGTTCGCTTTGATTGTTGTACTCCAAAAATAAATTCTTGCTCGTATTTTTTCCACCTAGGACTTTTAACCAATATTTTCCAACAATCGTGTCACTTGAATGTTTTCTGACTTCCTCAAGGTAAAATTGCAAAGCTTCTTGAAATATTTCTTTGTCGCCTTGACCGCTTCTTCGTTGGGTTTTTAGGTTGTTGTACAACCCATTTATTTTTTAAAACCCCCTTGCTATTTCTCGAAACTTCGAATTTATTTGGTGTTTCGTACGGTAGTCACCACCTTTTCCTAGATCCTCCCGAAATCGGTCTAAAATGCGAAGCCAAAAATGATCTCCCGGTTGTGCATTTCCCGTCTTCGAATCCTAGGAAATGTCAACCCAAGCTTTTACCAAAAACTAGCTCCTCTTGTGGAAGCCATGGTATCGGCCTTTGTGTTCCCGGTTGTGCGACACCCTCGCATGCTTGTTGTTTTCCTTTGCGTCGTTGTCGGGGGTGGTGTGGGTTGAGTTCCGCAAACCATCTCTTCTTCCAAGTCATCCAACTCATCGACAAGTTGAAATTGTTGTTGGGTTTGGGTTTGAGTTTGAGATTGGATTTGGGGTTGGGTTTGGTTTTGAGTTTGATTTGGCGAATGTTGATCGGGAAAAACAACAAAGTTTGAAACCATTTGCGGAGTAACATTTGAAACTTGGACCGGGTAATATTGTCTAGCATGCATTTTGGTATTGAAATTTTAGTGGAGATTGAATGGGAGCATCGAGTTGGGGACGATAAACTCCTTGTGATAATGAATCGATAGCAAAAATGTTTCAACTAGGGGTGCTTGAACTCGAAACATGAGTTTTTTTTCTTCTATCTGAGGTTGGAGTTTGATTGTCGGGATTCTTTTTTTTTCTTTTTTTGAGGAAAATAGAGAGAAATTGATTGAATGTAAATGTGTATGGGTATTAATAGAGGTTGTAGAAGGTAAAAAAAATTATATTTTCAATGATATAGTCGTTGGAAATAAAAAAGAAAAAGAAAAAAAAACAAAATTTACCGTTTTTAATGGTTGTATTCAAAAACTAATTAAATCTTCCTATTCAATCACCGGTGTAACAAGAACGTGACAACCCTTCCCCTTGGCTTCTTCCCGCGCAACGCTACCTGCAGCCACGGTACGGTGTTCATCGGAGTGGGAAACGCCCCACGCCTCCTTCCCGCATCGGCTCCGTCTGGCCTAACTTTTTTTCCGTTGCACACTCACGGGTCTGAGTGAATGTATTGCATAAAGATTGTGCTCGTTATCTTATTTTTCATTAGATGAAAAAAATGTAAGAACTTAATCATGTAAGAGTTAAAATATTGAAGAGATAAAAGTGGTGAAAAACATTGTATTTCCTTGTATTTTGCCAAAAATTTAAAGGAAATCTCCAGAAAAGTCCTAAAATTTTAGTTTAATTTATGAAAAAGTCCCAAAATAAATTTTATTTATAGAAAAGCACAGAATACCGGTTAAAACTTCGAAAAAACCATTTCCGGCCGGTTTCGCAGATTTTGCCGGTATTCTGTCCTTTTTCGTTAGCTTGCTTAAAATTTTGGGACTTTTCCAAAAATTACATAATAACCAAAATATTGGGATTTTTTTTAAATTACCATGAAATTAATGGATATTATTATTAACAAATCATTTATAAACATAAAAATATTTTTATTATAATAAAAGAAAATACATTTGTTGCTAATTTCTAGGAATAAATTGGTGATCTAAGTACTCTATTGCTTCCTGACCACTCAAACTCTCTACGTTCTTCGTATGCATTGTTGTGGGTATAATGGTGAGATGAACTTAGTTAGCATTCCTGTAATGTTGGTGTTCATCTTATGTTGTTTAACCTAACTACCAACCAACATTCATACCTTACATGTTAACAACCATCGGCTAACACACATCTATAAAATGTGAAAAGTGAAGGGTCGAATTAATGGTTTGGTCTAGGCTTTCATTGTAATAGGTTCTTTAGGGTCTGTATGCAGTTTTGGTAGTTTGGTTAGTAGTTTATGGCCTTGTTATGAGTTTACTGCCGTAAGCCTGTTTACGATCTTAAACCCAGAGTCGGCCCAAGTTCACTATATATAGAGGTTATGTAGGTCATTTAATAGTTGTTGATGCCATAGAGTTCAGGGCTGCTGTAAACACGTTGTACCAGACGTTTTTCATTAATAGAAGCGTGTGCAAGCTTGTTCTTGATTCTGTTTCTACTTCATTCTTATTATAATCAATTGTTTTGTTTGCTTGATCACTGGTAAGATCCGTTTCAGGACCTTACAAAAAGTGAACTGTAAATGATAATTTATATGGAAGCAAGTGAAGTGTTATTATCTATTTAAATTTTCATTCAAAGTTTACTTTTCACTCTTGATAGATGTGTGTAATTTTATGGTTGTTACCGGCTAATGTTTGGAGGTTAGGTGGTAGTTAGGTTAAAGAACATAATGAAAGATCTATATGTTCGAGTAATGATATTTTCTGATAACACGTGATCATATAGCATTATGTCTAATAGCAAATAGACACTTATTGATTGTGTATTAATAAATATTATCAACTCTTGTATTGGTCATGCCTAACAGAGTACTTCTCACTATGACACCCACAACCATACATAGGAAGAACATAGAGACTTTGAAGTGGTCAACAAACAATAGAAAACTACGTAGTCGGCCATTCTATAGAAATTAGCAACAAATGTATTTTCTTTGTTTATAATAAAAAAAATTATGTTTATAAATAATTTGTTAATAATAATATGCATTAATTCCATAGTAATTTTTAAAAAATTCCCAATATTTTGATTATCGGGTAATTTTCAAAAAAATCATAATATTTTGAACAAACTAACGAAAAAGGACAAAATACCGGCTAAATCTACGAAACCGGCAAAAAAGGGTTTTTTCGAAATTTTAGCCGCTATTCTGTGCTTTTCTGTAAACAAAAAAATAGTTCGGGACTTTTTCCTAAATTAGACTAAAATTTTAGGACTTATCTGGAGATTTCCCAAAATTTAATACACTAAATATTATTTCTTTTTTTTAACGGCGGCATAATATTATGCAATTTTCAATGTTCAATGTCTCTAAAAACTGCAGAAAATAGTTAAATTTGTTTAATTGTGTATACTTGAACTTGTTTTTTGTTTACTATATGTTAACCAACGTAATTCTTAGTTCAAACCAATTTACATATATGAGTATTACCCCATTATTGCAATCTCACGTCTCATAAAATTATATGTTAGAGAAAATATATTTTTAAACAATAGAATGACACATGCACGAACTTACATTAAATAAATTTTCTTCTATAATCATTTATAAATATTGGTCAGAAAAACTTAAATTAACATCAAGTATTGTAAACACTAGGGGTGTAAACGAGCCAAGCCGAGCCACAGTCTGACCAAGCTCGAGCTCGGATCGTTTAATTTTGAGGAAGCTCGAGCTCAATTTGAGCCTTAAAATGAAGCTCAAGCTCGGGTCGTTAACAATTTAGTGGGATCACGAGCCTAATCGAGCCTAAACAAGCCTCTATGTGTGTGTATATATATATATATATATATATATATATATATATATATATATATATATATATATATGTGTGTGTGTGTGTGTGTGTGTGTGTGTATATATATATATATATATATATATATATATATATATATATATATATATATATATATATATATATATATATATATATATATATATATATATATATAAGCTCGTTTAGGCTCGCGAGCCCATTAACTGAAACTCGGCTCGAGCTCGTTTAATAAACGAGCCTCATTTTTAGGCTCGAACTTGGCTCAGGGTTGTTTAATTCGATCTCGAGTCGAGCTTTTAACGAGTCGATCCCGAGTAGCTTACGAGAAGCTCGGCTCACTTACACCCTTATTAAACACCATCCATCTAAGGAGCAATCTGTTTTTCTAAAAATATAATTTTTGACTATTTTTTACTGCACCGCGGTGAAACACGCACAACACTTGTCTCTTCGAATATATTTCTTTTTTTAAAATATTTATGATTTAAAAATTGTTGTGTGGCGACACTAGACTTTACACTTCAAACATTTTTTCACCTTACTCTCAATTATATTATTCGATATATATTTGTTTTATTTTTGTTTTTTCAAAAACATGTTTATTATTTTAATAATATTTTAAAGAATATTAAGACAATTAAAGTATATTTTACATAATTTTAAAACCGTTCGGTAAATTTCATATTCATCTTTTTTTGTAATATATTATCTACAACCAAATATTAATAAATTATAAAGTTAATCACTAAAATTATAAGATATATTGAAGCTAATCGAAAAAATAATCATATTCTTAGAAAATTCAACAAAATGAACATGTTTGTTAAATTAACAGTTTTAATTATTGTTATTTAGCAGTTATTATGTTTAATTATTTTATATAAACGTGTTTAAAAATCAGATCATCATAATGATTTTTATATTTGATTTACATATGATTAAAACTAAAAGAAATTTTGATTTAGAATTAGTTTTAACTAGAGGATATTCTCAATCAAATTTTATCTTGGTATCAGATTTAAAAGTCAATGATTGAAAATTGAAAATTCAAATAAGATACATTTGAATCGGTTTTAATTGACGTAGTTTAGATAAATAATGCCAGTTAAGTGATTTTTATATTTGCTCAAAATCCGTGACATTTATTGTATCTTAAACAACAATTCGGTTGAGGAAAACATGGTACTGTAGCGGACAATGAATAAATGACTAGTTATGTGATGAAGTTGTTGAGCAGTTGATACAAAATTAGGATTGAATTATTTTAAATAAAAACATTAATGTAAGACAAAAATTGTTATTGTAAGACTAATTTGGTTATATACGATTTTTTTTCAATGTTGTAAGATTAGATTATTAAAATTTCGGTGTTGAAAATCTTTTTAAGTTTATAAAATCGGTCTATTAAAATTTCAATTTATTGCAGTAGTATGTAGACTTTAAAAAACAAACAAATTTCTTCTTATAGACTGCAACCATTTAGTTAACATATTCTGCTGCAGAGGGTTGTAGATGTGGTTCACATACTTCAAGTGTTTTTGCTTCGAAAAAACAAATTGCACTTAAAGGTACGAACCACATGAGTATGTTGTCACCAAAATTAAAGTGGTCCTCACATAATTATGGTTATTCTCATGTTAAACAAAACTAAAGTGTCCCTTTTACACATTACATTGGTCGTTTTGGTTCCATGTAAGGGTATGGACCTACTATTGACACCCTCCTCATGGGAAATACCCATTCTCTCCCACCGTTTGGAAGGATATTGAGAAAA
Source organism: Lactuca sativa (assembly GCF_002870075.4). Classification (NCBI taxonomy): domain Eukaryota; kingdom Viridiplantae; phylum Streptophyta; class Magnoliopsida; order Asterales; family Asteraceae; genus Lactuca; species Lactuca sativa. Next base: position 223,500,347 of record NC_056631.2, on the reverse strand, counting down.
TTGAAGGCTACATTCAAGTGTTTAGTGCAAAGGTGACAGTAAAAATAAATACAAATTGAAAATGATCAGGTTCAATGGTAACAAATAACAAGAAAAACAATTTATTATTTTGAAATTCTCATAAATTCATTTATAAAATGTATTAATTCTAAAAAAACTCCCTAAAACTTGAACACAACTAGCTTATTTATAGTAATATAGAAGCCCTAAACTAACTTCTAAATAGGATAAGAATCATCTAAATTAAGTACAATGTAATACCAAATGATGCAAAACTAAAAACAAATGATGTAAAACTCCTTAAATCTCCAACACGTCTAGTGTTGCGAGGGTTTGCAACTACGTGCGATCTTCCTCAACCGACCATCTAAGTTAAGCTCTAATGCCAAATGATACCAAACTAAACAAAGATGGGAAATGACTAGACTCAACGATAACAAGAACAATATATGTTCTTTAGAATTTTCACAATTCTTTCATAAAATTTATTAAAATATCAATAAATTCCCTAAAAATCCAAGATGGCTAGCCTATTTGTAATAATCTAGAAACCCTAAAATGAATCATAATTAGGATATGAATAATCTAATTTAAGAATAATATAAATTGAAAAGATTTAATCCAATTAGGAGATAAATCTTAATCAATATAAACCTAAAAAAGGAAAGCCTTCAAAAATAACACTAATAAAATAAAAGTGCAAGATATCTTTTAATTCGTGCATCAAAATCTGAGTCAAATCCTTTAATAGGAAAGCTAGATGGTAGAATTCTAACTTCTCCTTTGTCAGATAAACATCTAAATGTTGAAACACATCATAATTCTACATGGGAGCTGATTTGTGCACAATAACTTTTCTCCATACATAACAATTTGTGCTTTAAACTGTTAATTTTGTTCTTATTTTGCTTCCAAAGTCATATGATCAGTTCATTGAGAACTTTCATATGAAGAATATTGACATGACCCAAATGTTTATTGTTTTTGAAGCAGAAATGCTTAAGAGCACATCTGAAGTAGAGATGCTTAGATGGTCTAATTCCATGGTTCTCATTGGTGGTCCAGAAAATATTTCTCTTCCCAATTAAAAGAGGTTATCCAACATCAAACCGTTTGATCGTATGATAAAGTGAAAGGCTAGTTCTAGGATCATTCCACGTGTTAACCCTAAATAGTCCATTTGTTTCTACTGCCAATTAAAGGGACATTGGAAACGAAGCTGTCCAAAATACCCGAAAGATATTAGAGATAGTAAAGTGAATTCGTGTGACTCTACTTCAGGTACATCCATTATTTGACTCCATTGTTTTATAACTTCCTATTCCTGGACTCTTAGTACATGATGTGATGATCACATTTTGATAGTATTAAAGTACTAAGAGAAAGAAGAAATCTTGAACAAGGTGAACTAAATATGATCATTAGAAATGGACTTTAGTCACATGGTTCGAATATTAGAGTTTGAAGCTACTACTAAGGGGTTAGGATAATTTAATAGATTGCTATTACTCTTCGGAGAGGTCTAAAAACAAAGTTTTCATTTTATGCATTGTAAGGATAAGTTTGAATTTTTCATTTATTTTTGATAAAAGTGAAATTTTGGTTTATCTGATTACCTTATTTTATATTTCCTTATAATGACATTTATGAAAGTGTTGGTTACGTTTCTAATATGAGCAATATTAATTGTGGATTTGATTATGATGATATCGCCTAAGTGAAAAGAAATATCATCACCAAGTTTCAATTGGACAAAAACTTGGAGTAATACAATTGGAATTGTGTGATGCATGAGAATCTTGTTCATAGGAAAATTATGAATAATTCATTGATCACATGTTTATGTGAGTCAAACAAAGGACTGATGGATCTAGTACATGTTGATATGGACTATTCAGATCTACCACAGAGGACGATAACTTTATTCAAAATGATGTACTGATGCTTCAGTAAACACGGTTGTGTTTTTAGGATTAAACATAATTCTAATACTTTGAAAAGATTCGAAGAGTAGCAAAACAAATAGAAGAATCTATTAAGCAGAAAAGATAAAAGATTCTCAAATCTGAAAGCTGTCACACCCCCGAACCATGACGGCGGAAACGTCCAGGGGCGGATGATGTCATTTTGTAGTACCATAACAATTGAATATGAATGAAACATAGCATTACAAGTGACATAGATTGAAAATACAAACTTACACTATTTACATATTGTATTTGTTCATCATGTACACACAAAGGTGAACAAAAGTAAAATTTCCTGAAGTCGCACCTTTTGGTCTCATAGCAGAGCTGATTACCTGTTACTGATTCCTTGAGAATACAAGTCATTTTGAAAAGCGTCAACTAAAAAGTTGGTGAGTTCATAAAGCATTTTTGTGTAAAATGGTTTTGCACTTGTTTAGAATAGTTCTTGTAGTACTTTTAAAAAAATCCTATATTTTCTATAAAAATAGTTTGTAAGTCTCGTTCTAAAACTGTGAATATATGCATGCATGTCCTTTTTTTCCATTGTTTATATTTGTAAGGAGTGCGTTCCCAGAAAATCCAATATTTTCATTTGTATGAACTGAAATCGAAAGTAATCCTGTTGTATCTCTTCCTTGTGAAGCAATAATGTGTACTTCCAGACATGCAATATTTTCTTAAAAATGAACTGTGGTCTCAAAACCCTAAGACCATGATGGGAGTGAAAATCGTACAGAAAATAGTTTATAGTTTCTGAAAAACCTTGGTTTTACTTTTTTTTTTGCGATTGTAAGGAGTGTGTTCCCAGAAAATCCCATATTTTCTTATGTATGAGAATTTGTAGTATTAAACCCTAAGACCGGAAGTGTAAGTGACCGAATACTTGAAAAATGAATTACAATTTTATAGTTTAATAAAACCGATGAAGTGTAAGATTCCCGTAAACCAAAATAGTGTTGTTAACACGTACGTGAGTCATTACAACCATGCTAATGCGACTAAAGCGCAGGTCTTGACGTTCTTCAGGCATCGACTTCTAATAAGATATTTGTCACCCTAGACTGGCCCGTCTAGTTGTAGTGAACAACTTAGGTGTGGGGGTGTCGACCCTGTATAGATCTATACACAATTACTACGCTCTCCCTCCAAGAGACTCTGGTTATAACTATAGGAGTTACGGTGTACGCTAGGTAGGTATGGTGAATGAGTGTCTCATAAGAGCCTTAATAGATTCTCGTGAACTATGACTCAGTTTTACATGCAAAGAAGATAATTATGCCTTGAAATAATTATGTGTCCTTCGAAAGTGTGATTTGTGACCTCCAAACTATACCGATTATAGTTTATTATGATTTTTTGTCAAAACAATTTATATAACTATACATATAAATACATATAAGTTAACATGTACAGATGTTTTAAAAGTGTAAATCATATAAACTTACATCTAACACAAGTATAAGCACTTTTAGTATGTTAAAGACAATTTCTAGTTTTTGACTTTTCTGTCCCTATTTTTAGAAAAGTTATAGAAAAATAATTGTAATTCGAAATTTGGATCCGTAAAATCTGGGAGTTTGGAAATTGAGTCTACTTTGTTCATAATTTTTAGTATAATTTTTAATGGTTTCACACTAGTGTGAAAATATTCATCTTCACAGACTGGTCCGAAATTATTTCTAAAATAATAGGCAGTTTTGTAAAAATCGCCAAAAATTGTAAAAAAATCGTATGAATACGTGCAAGTGGTCCTTAGAAAGGTGTAAACATGAAATATTTTCATATTAAACAGTTTTGAAAAATATTGAGTTTAAGATGGTCAAAATAGTCCGTAAATAGACTAAAACTTTTCTGTTGAAAGCTGATTTTTGATTTTAGGTTATATATGTTTGAACACAACACTCATTTTTGGTATTTTTGAGTGTATGACCCATATACACAAGGTTACATGCAATATATATGTTAACAAACACATTTCTCATGATTTTTATGAAGATGCAGAAGACAAACTTCATGTTCATGGAAATACCAAAAGGTTAAACACATTACACATTGGTACATGCAATTATCCATTGGTTAAACGATATTTGATTTGTATCCCCCCCCCCCCAAAGAGTATGAAAATCATGAAAATAGTGGGGTATGAAGCTCACCTTGAGGATTTTCGAGATATAGAAGAAGAAGAGGAAGAAACTTTCGAGCCTAGTTTGTGTCTTGGAGAGATTTTCGAAATGTGGGTGTTCTAAGGAGTTTAACACACAATAAAGTGTGTAAATGTAGTGTTCTAAGCATAAATATGAAAAAAAACACTTGAGTTTAGCATAGAAATTACCAAGTTCTTGAAATTGTTTGAAGGAATCCCACAAATGCAAGCACTAACTTGAAATTTTGGAGAGATGGAGGAGGAAGTTCTAGTGAATTAAGTGAAGGAAATGAGGTTTGTGGAGTGTATGTGTGTGTATGTGTATGTATTGGCCAAGAGGTAGATAGGGAGGGAAAAGTAAGGGTTAACCTCTTGATAAGTTGATGGGATAAGCTTGGGTGTTTGATGGTCCAAAGCATTGTTATATGCTAGACAATATTGAGGTGTCATGGTAATTATCCCACTTTAATCCCCGTTTTTTTGTTTCATGCAAACCCTAGCCGAGCAAAGGGTTTTCGGCCCAAATAGGTTGCCTAACAAGGGTGATTCCAATTTTTAGCTTGGCCCAAGAGAGTTCTCGGTCCACTAATATTCTATGAAGGGTTCTCGGTCCATTTATGAGGTTTTTGGCCCAAATAGGGCCCAAGTATGTGGTTTCGGCCCCATGAAAACCAATTAAAACTTTTGGCCCAATAGAAGGCCCAATAGTGGTTTTCAGCTTAATGGAGGGCCCATTAGTGGTTTTCGGCCCAACAAGACCAAGTGGAGAAGTTATCGGCCCAATAAAGGAGTCTTGGTCCTATAAGGGATTTGGGCGGAGAATCCTTGGGCTTAGGCCTAAAATTGAGTGGACTTGGCTTATTGGATCGAATTTTGGATTTGCAAGAGGTTGTTTCGACTTGAATCACATTGTATGAATATGGAAGTTAATAGCATTGAAGTTTGAATTTAACTAAAAGAGATAGTACAAGTTTACATGGAGGAATTGCCTCTTACAAGGATAAAAATCTTAACCATAATTTGCTAGTTGTGACAAAAGGAAATGAGAGTACTTTGGTATCATGTTTTATGATTATCTTAGTGCTTGTGGATTTATATCACTGCTGATCCTCGAATAACATGTTAGTGTAACTGTATGAATAAAAAGAAGAGTCGAATATTGTTAGAAATTGTTTGATTAAGAGATGAGCCATACTTCATTCTAATCAAGTTGTAGAACCATGATCTAGTAACTATGAATCATGTTTAAGACTCATTTCAAACTAAAAAGGTTGAAAATACCTCGAAATATGAGTAGTTAAAATGTTTTCTTACTCAAGCACATACAGAATTGGAGTTTGTGATGTTTTCATTAATCAGGAAACAAAAGATAAACTGATACCTATTCTATGAAGTGTTCCTTGTTTAGAATCTACACAAACTTTTTAATATTTGTTTTAGCTCATCAAGGAATGTTCCTTGAGAGAAAAATAGTATGTCACAAAGTCATTGGGAGTCATATTGATCTTAAGAGTTTCAAGAGTCAATCAAAAATAAACCTTTTAATTATCAGTATCACTGACCCGAGGTTGATAATGTGTCATGTTTGATTCGCACGGTCTTATTTATGTGCACTTCTAGTTGAGTTGGCAATGCTTATGAGTTCTGTTTTTTCATTTAACTACAAAAGAAAAGCACATTGGTCAGTGAAAGTGGATTAATGAATATGGGTGACTTACTAACAACATGGAAGCACTGGTAGGTCCTTGAACTACTAGAGGGCAAGAAATTTAGAATAGCAAAGTTCAGTCCATAAAGGAAAGATAAATTTGAATTTGATTTTGTCCTAAACCTTGTCTAATGATTGTAGGATGGAAATGATAGATTTACATGGATGAGAATGTATTCACCATGGATTCTGTGTGGCAAAGGTTCGCTCTAATTCATGAGAATGATTATGAGGAAATAGTTTTTATAGCAGATTTTAAAGATTTGAGAAAGATCAATATGGATATTGGTTGTGTTAGTTGCATTCTCAAATTCACAATGTGATTATGGCATCCCTCTTCATATTTTGAATTGTAAGGAATGGCAAGGAATTGTTTGAACTTTCAAGATATATATCTATAAGTTTTGAAACAGGTTAAACACATACAAATGCTATCCAATGAAGGTGTATAAGATTAGGAAGTCTAGTTGGGGACTTGTCGAAGCATCACGTAACAAAAATTTGTACTTCAGTAAGAAAGTTAAGAATATTGATTTCCAAAAGTCCAGTTCATTTCTGAGTACATGTCAAAGCTAGTGGGAGCATAATTGTTATGTTAGTATTGCATGATGACAATATTATTCGTAGAGAAAAAAGTTTTCAATTTGCAAATTGCAAAGTTTGGGAATTGCTTCAGTATAGTAGACTTAAGGAACTCATAGTTTGTTTCGAATCTAAAGGTTTATATCATACACTTTAATAGAACTTAGTCATAGACATATATGAATATCATGTTGAAATGGATCAACATAGGGAATTCGATATATAGAAATATTATAGAAAGAGATTGAACAAATATCAAATCCTTATGTGAGACATAATAAATCGAATCCCATATGCTTTAGATATAGGATCGATTACATATGCTATATTATTCACTTATTCTAATTTTTCAAATGCTCAGAGCATTATGAAGAAAGGATTAGAATTTTGTGTGACTAAAGTTGTTAAACAACTGTCAAGAACATTCTAAGGTTATACCAAATACTCATTGCTTGTGGACAGTTAGAAGTATGATACTAATTTGGATAGACCATAGTGACATGATTTTGGATTGAGATGATTCTTGATCAAAATTGATGGTCATATGGGAATATGGAAATATCTCATGATGTGATATGGTTGAAAAATTCTACATGTGAGTTGGATACTTTAATGCAAGAGAAGTGTTCAAGGATTTTACCTTGAAATTGAACCTTCATTACCATCGAATTGTTTCTAATAACAAAGTTCCAATGCCATATTAGGTAATATCGAAGACTCAGTCTTTGACACTTTGGAATCTTGATATCATAGGAGATTAATGCATGTTAAATTAGAATTCCATCACATATTAGATAGTGACAAGAATTTGGAATTTTAAAATGAGCATCATTGGAATAATGCCGAGTTGATTTATTCACAAAAGAAGGACCATAGAGAGGCATAGTATGCATATTCATAACATGGGATGAATAATGTTTATTTCAAGTGGTTAGTTGATTAATCGAAACATTATATAATGAATAAAGTAATAATTATTATGGTGATTAAATAATAGAGATTATTTATATTCAATAGCTTTGAGACCATTGTTAATTAGTTTATTATTGTGTTTCACTTTGCATGTTTTACTTCCTGAATGATTTGCTTATTCGAATTCCATAGTTGCTCATGCTTTTAGAAGTATGTAGTGAATATAGACTGCCATGAATTGAATTGTAGATTGTCTATAAGGATTAGATATTGCAATAAGATTGCTACAATGTTCATTAGTACTCAGAAAAATGTGGATTTTGAGTATTGGATAAACCCACGCTCAGAGAATTACTTCATGGATTCTATCATGAGTAATTGTGTGATGATAATATATTTTTATTCCTAAACGTAGATATATGAGTTGTAATTTACAACTCGATTGTGCACTATATTGCGAAAAAACATCAGTAACATGATGTCATAAAATGTAGTGTCATGCATGATTTGGTGAGTAAAAGATACAAGCATATAAGTCCAAGATTATTTGTTCATTTTTACCTAATAGGAAAAGATATATATTTGGTCCCCTCAATGATTTGTTGTTGACATCTAGAGTGCTTAACCGAGCCCGGACTAAATTGATGTTTCAATTAGAAGTCTAAATTCAGTCATAATAGATTGGGTAAAGCAAGAAACAGAATCTTGGACTATGAGATTGATTCTAATCCATGTCTCAGGTCCATACGATATCTTGTAGAATGAAGGAATATTTGATCACTTGTCTTAGGGCCAATTTTTGATTAGATTAGAGTTCAACAGTGGCTTTGGAAAACACTCTCTGTTGTTTTGTTATACTTGTAACTGTAGTTATAGACTTATCCACATGGGAGACAGTTGGATTAAGGTGTCTAAGCTTATAAATAACTTGGTATAAACTTGCAAATAGAAGTAAAGTCCATTTTGGGTTGCCCTCATAACCAAAAAAAGGTAGAAACGATATTAGGGGGAGAGAGAGAGAGATAGAGAAAAATGATTTGTTAATATATTATGTGAATAATATATTAATTAGAAATAGATAATTGATCTATTAATTTGTTATATGAGTAATAAATTAACATGAGATCAAAAGTTAAATAATTGATTTGTTAATTTATATGGTTAATAAAGTAATAGGAAATCAATTAGAAATAATTAATTATTAATCAGAATTAATTAGGAATTAATTTGAGATTAATTGGAATTAATTAGAGGTGCAAGGGGTGAAACCTAGTTATACAGTAGTTGAACAAAAGAAGCAATCTGAAAGAAACCCTAACTTTCATATTTCTGAAAGACCCAAACTTTCATACTTCACAATATTGTTACTCCAAAACATGCTACATGCGTATTTATAAACAATATTTTACATTGATAATTTGATTACAAAAGATTGGATATAAACTAACTAAGTTTTAGTATATTACATAACTACCCAGGATATTTAAGCTTTTATACAACATAAACCCAAGTACAAAAGTAATAGTATAAGCTATTCTACATCTTCCAACAACATATGACTATACTGGATTCTCATTACCTACAATTGTTAAACACTGAGAAGGGTAAGCGGTGACGCTTAGTGAGTTCAATAATAGATATAATATAACGTTATGCCATATATATACTTTAATATGGCAGAAGCAAAAAGGTACAAGGAACAACAAAGGCATATGTGAAATGCGACAAGCTTTCCATATCAATCGATGATTTGATTCAATGATATAGAATCAATGAGACATAACAATTTTTGTAACGCGGTGTAAATTTAAAACAATTTTTCATTTTTCAACCATAACATATCTCATATAAATCATTAAAACACAAGTGTATGAAATGTTATCACGGTAAAACATATCCCAGAATCTCAAATACAAAATCCTCTGTCAGTGTGTACTAATCATGCTGATGCCTTCCGACGATCCTCGCTAGTACCTGAAACACATATCACATAACACGGTAAGCATAAATGCTTAGTGAGTTCCCCAAAATACTATATACAAGACATAAGCCACTCGAGGCTATAGCTCTACGAGACCTTCCTGTCAATGTGTGTCAGGGGCCTTCCGGTCCCACAATATGAGTAGACCTTCCAGTCCTACTCTGTCGACCATCCGGTCCATACCCTGTTGACCTTCCGGTCCATACCATACTACTCATAACATACATAACATATACATATAACATGGAAACATATATCACATACTCTTCATTGCACATAAGACCTTCTGGTCACAAATAATTACCATTCAAGGTAAGGTATATTGAGAAGACTCACCTCGTATGATGTCTAGTATACTCTCGTTTTCGATATCCCCGATCTAGCCTCCTCCTATCAAAATAATAATATTGCTAATCAATACTCTCTTTATGTTCTCATCTCTTAAGAATGGGTAGAAGACCATTCTACCCCTCCATGACCTCTCTTGAAACAGTTTGACCAAAACCCTAAGGTCAACGAAAGTCAACTCCAATCAACGGTCCAACTTTGACCAGACACGTCGAGTGCACTCGGGTGACTCGGTGAGTCCATGCATGTCCTCTAAATCCTCCTAAGGCCTCACTCGACTCGTCGAGTTAACCTTTCACTCGACGGGTTACCACTGATGACGAATCGCGAGGCAACCCGGTCCGACTACTCGAGTCATCTCATGAACTCGGCGAGTTTCCTCCATGGCAATACTCAATTGACCTTCTGAGGTCAGATTTGTTTCTCTAACTGATAGATCTGGCCTTCTAGCACCCAAAAGTCACGTAAAGGTGCAATATTTATGTCCATGCACCACACATCTAGCTCTATTTGATAAAATAACCCTTATAATGGTGTCTTAGGCTCAATACTCTTAGGTGACTGCATAAAGCTAGGTTGTTGGGACTCTTTGGACCTCTCAAGGTCCAAATCTAATGTCTATGCCACAAAGGGACTCTACATACTCCATAACTCAACTAAAAAGGGGGCAAGGAAACAGTAGATTCATGAGATCTAATATATACACGAAAATAGGCATGGATTCATACCTCAAACAACAACCTTTGATGAAGTGATAGTAGATCTGAGCTCCTCAATTAGCCTAGCTTGAATCCCTTCCTTCCTTCTTGCCATAATGCACTAATGGTGATGAAATTAGCTCCTTCCCTCACTCTCTATGCTCTCTGGTTCGTTTAGGGTCTCTTAAGGGTGTGTGGCTGCAAATAAAGGCCATAAGGACCCTTAAATAGGGCGCAGGTCCAAAGATTTAGGGTTTCTGTCCACAACGCAGACTCTTTGAGTCGACTTACCAGCTCGTCGAGTCTATTCATTAATCCGAGTCATCAGTCGTGATCCTACTCGATGAGTTTAGGCGTCAACTCGTCGAGTCCCTCTTCTTAACTCAAAAATAAATACTTAAATTATGATACCTGGAAATCCAGATGTTACAATTCTCCCCCACTAGAATCCGACTTCTCCCTCGAAGTCTCATTCTGCAAACAACTCTGGATGCTGCTCCCGCATCTCCGTCTCCGGCTCCCAAGTCAGCTCGGACCCTTTCCGATGTTGCCGCTGGACCTGAACCAGGGCACCTCTTTGTTCCTCAGAACCTTGATCTTCCGATTTAAGATCACAATCGGCCTCTCAATGTAATTCAGGCTTGCATCCACCTGAATATCCTCTAGCGGCACTACTGTCGTCTCATCTGCTATACAGTTCCTCAACTGGGATACGTGGAAGGTATCATGGATCTGACTCAACTCCTCGGGTAGCTCTAAACGGTATGCTACCTTGCCCACTATGGCTATCACCCTGAAAGAAACAATGTATCGAGGCCCCAATTTGCCCCTCTTCCTAAATCAGATCACCCCCTTCCAAGGAGATACCTTCAGGAGTACAAAGTCTCCAACCTGGAACTCGAGCTCGGATGGCCGCCTATCGGCATAACTCTTCTGGCGGCTCTGGGCTATCAATAACCTCTGTCTGACCTGCTGAATCTGCTTAGTTGTCTTAAGCACTATCTCAGTGCTACCCATCATTTATTGCCCAACCTCTCCCCAACAGATGGGAGTTCGACACCTCCTCCCATATAAAAGCTCAAAGGGAGCCATGCCAATACTCGAATGGTGGCTGTTGTTATAAGAAAACTCAGCCAAAGGTAGGTATGTGTCCTAACTTCCACCGCAGTCCATAACACATGCTCGAAGCATGTCCTCGAGCGTCTGAATTGTCCACTCACTCTATCCAACCGTCTGTGGGTGGTAAGCAGTACTGAAGTGCAATCTCGTACCCAATCCTCATGGAACTTATTCCAGAACCTAGAAGTGAAAGGTACATCTCGGTCTGACACAATCGAGATTGACACTTCATGCCGCGACACTACCTCTCTCACATATATCTATGCCAGCCTCTCTGCAGAAGAGCTCTCACTGATAGCAAGGAAGTGAGCGCTCTTCGTTAGCCGATCCACAATCACCCAAATTGCATCAACATCCCTCGCGGTCCTCGGTAGTTTGGTGATGAAATCCATAGAAATCTGTTCCCACTTCTACTGGGGAACCTCTAGTGGCTGCAACTTGCCATGCGGACATTGGTGCTCGGCCTTAACCTGATGACAGGACAAGCGCCTCTCTACTACCCACACAACATCCCTTTTCATCCAGGGCCACCAATAATCTCTCTTCAGGTCCAAATACATCTTAGTGGCCCCGGGATGGATCGAGAATCTCGATCTGTGCGTCTCCTCCATCAGTATGCTACATGCTCTGCCCGCATAAGGCACCCAAACCCGACCTCGAAAGGCCATAAGCCCTAGACTATCGGTAAAAAACTCGGATACCTGCCCAATCACCCACTCTCTCTTGCACTTCTCTGGTCCCATAGCCTCTGCTTGGGCCTCTCGAATGGTATCCAACACCGGAGTCATCACCGTCGTCGTCTGTAACGCCCGGGTTTCAGGGCTAAGCATTTTAAGACAATGTAATAGTCTAGGTCATCTCTTGTAACTCTTTTTGAAGTAATAAAGATGAAATATTTTAGTATTATGTGAATTATGTGTATTTATGTGCTTATTATTTAATTATAAATAAAGAATAAAAATAAGAGTCAAAATTAAAGTGTGAGATAAGCACTATATCTTTATATAAAGTTGTAGTGGTCGAAACAAGGATTCCGAGGATATAAAGAACGCCGAAATCCGAGTTATAACGAAGAAGTTATGACCCGTCGAAGTTTCGCGACAGAACCGGCACGATACTGGGAAGCGTAAATAGTGAATTTACGATAGAGCGAGATTTAGCCATAGTGATCTAAACGAAAGTCGTAGAATGCATTAAACTGAGAGTGTCCATAAAACGAACGCCCAAATCTGACTTCGTATGAACAAGTTATGATTTTTCGAAGTTTCGGCTTAGTAGTGTACAGCCTGAAATTCGAATATTAGATCGAGTGATTTTTAGCTGACACAACCTAAACGAGAATCTAAGATCTCGTTAAGAGTAGTGTAACAAGAAAAAGATGGGTGAAAACAGACTTCGGATGAAGAAGTTATGATAATTTAACAGACCAATCCTATCCCGGCCTGTTAATAATAAAAATTTTAAAATATAGTCAAAATTAGCCGACGGAGTCTAAACGAAAGTTGTAGAGTACGTTCACGCCTTCGCGTGGATATAAAGAAAGTTGAAAACGGAGCTCGTATGAAGAAGATACGAATTTTTGAAGTTGTAACTCGAATTTACGAAGCTGGTGCGAAGGTGATGACGTGGCTCGATCAGGGCCATAGCTTGCTGGTCACGGTCTGATCTTCGGATTCGGACACCTGGCCTTGTTACGCCTCGAGTACAGAAGGAACGCCCCATGTCAGAGTACGCCCCGTGTCGGAAGGAGGTTACGCCCAACAGTCTTCGGTTGAACGGTTTCGGAGCATGCTACGATGACCCATCTGAGGAGCGCCACCTGTTGTTCTTATCCGAGCCTTACGCCCCGCGTAGCCAAGGACTACGCCCAACGTAGTCTGAGGCCTCGCAGGCTATAAAAACACAGTGAGGGCAAACGGTTTTCTTGCACCAAATCTCACTCTCTCTCTAAGAACTTTCTCTCTCTAGCCTCTTTTGAGTTCCCTAAAGTCTAGGTGAAGCCCTAGCACCCGAAGGAAGCCCCGAGGCTCCCGGAGTCCCGAGAAAAAGTGACTTTCGGTTTCGATACGCTGCTCCAAATAAAGTTCCGGTTTTCTTTAAAATCCGCTGTAAGTGAGCTACGCTTACGCAATTTTTAATATAGCTTTCAAATAATTATAGTAATGTTATTAGGTCTTTAAAATAATTATTTGGGATATTATTATGAGTTATATTGAGTGTTATTTAACGCTTATATAATAGTAATAATAATAATAATAATAATAATAATAATAATAATAATTATAATTATTATTATAATAGCTAGACTATTAATTAGTCGTGGTTGACGTTAGACTAAACCCTAGTGGTATTGATACTAGGTTTTATCGAAGGAAAATTGTTTTAAGAGTATCGAAGCGCTGTCCGAGTGCTGAGTCACCACCTTTCAAGTGAGTCCATAGTTACTTTCAGCTTACACATAGATGTGAAGTATTTTATATAAATTACGTGCTATGTGTGCATATTATTTGAATACTTTCTATCTATGCTGGATGAACGTTTTTATACATGTTTTCAATGATTTAAACTGTATATGTATTTTATATCTACGAAAATGTTGGAGTAATAGGTGATGTGTGATAAAATGATGAGAGGCCTCGATGTTGATGTTGTTGATTCTGTCATCTAGCGGAGTATGGATGACGACCACAGACTCTTCTAGACAGTCCATTGGAACACTAGCACGCTCGCAACCTGTAGGTGTTTGTGAACGATGTGTTCACCGGTGTACTCCATCCCCCACATGGTTGCCTTTAGGACATTTATTGCTGACGAATCCCCTTAGCAGTAGTGCCCATCCCGATGATGATCCTTAGGCTAGGTCCCTTATGATAGGTGTTTAGGGACGTAAAGTGATGATAACGGGAACGGGTAATCGGGTTATTGTTAATTGATGAAATTAATAAACTTATTTATTGTGGGTTGAAAACCCTATGTGCTCACCAGGCTCCCCAGCCTGACCCACTCAGTTTCTTGTATTACAGGTAGTGGTGCATGAGCATAGATGTGATGTTTGGATGAGGGATTATAGATATAGGCCTGTAGATATGAAATAATGTAGTAAGGCTTATATTGTACTGTTTATACTTTTGATCTGTATCGAACATGAGATCCCGAGTCTTTTAATGAAATACATTTCTTTGGAAATGCTTTTGATAAATCTTTATCATATTTTGTTTTGGGACAAATTCCGCAATACTTTTATTTAAAATGTTACTCTGAATTTTAAACAAAGCATAAACAAAATCGGTCTTTTCTGGTCGTGATTTTGGGGATGTCACAGTTGGTATCAGAGCATTAGTTTAAGCGAACTAGGAATTTGTAGGATTTCTAGACTTAAACTCAGAATGCTAAGCGATGATTGTGAGGTGTGAGCACTAGCTTATTTTAGGAATTGTGCCTAAAATGCTTTTTTGTGCTAAATGCTTTGTGCATGATATGCTGTTATTTGTTCGGATCTATGGTCTGTTGCCAACCGGATCTGGAAACCTTATGTGTTTAGGAATCTAAACGTATGACTAAGATATTAGAACTAGCATGTAAATGTTTCGGAGTTGTAAGGATGATTTAAACATCAGTCCTAAATAAAGATCTAAATTCACCTTATTTGGTGTATAGATCAAGATGGCAAGGACCCGTAGCGGAAACGTAAACGCAAATGGAGATAGGAACCAACCCCTACTGGTTCAGCAAATACCTGTTGTAAAAGAAGTTGCACCTGAGCCAGTCACCATGGTTGGAGTTCAAGCCATGATTCGGGCTATGCTAGCTGAACAAAGGGAAGAAATGAGACAGATGCTCCACGAAAATAGGGACGAACCTACCATACATGTTGAGCCAACCGAGCCAATTCCTGAACAATCTGAGGAAGGGAACTACAGCCGCCAAGTGAGTCAAGTAGGGACTCAGGGTGAGAAAAGGGATGGCCCAGAAAGAAGAAACATCAAGGATGGGCGGATCTACAAGAATTTCTTGGGTGCGAAACCAACAAGTCTCTCAGGAAGCTCAAAGCTTGTTGAGATTATGGATTGGATCTCCGAGATGGAGATGTTGTTTGAGAGCTGCGACTGCAGCGAGAAGCAGAAGATTGTCTTCGCTGTGAGACAATTGAAAACTGGAGTCTTGAGCTAGTGGAAGCTATTGGCAGATACAATGCCGCGAGGAGAAGCTCTGAAAATGTTATGGGATGAGTTCTTAGAACAACTGAAGGCGTAATACTGTTCAGAGATAGATCTGATTGATCTGAACAATGAGTTCCAAAATTTGAAGAAGGGGAGAATGAGCATCAATGACTATGCTGTTGCATTCACGGAAAATATGAAGTTGTTTCCATACCCAGTGCCAACCGAACTTTCCAAAATTGAGAAGTTCGCAAACGGACTGCCACCTGACTTTAGCCCAACAGTAAAGATGGCAGCCACTCTAAAATCAGCCGTTCAAGCAGCTAAGAATAGAGGTGCACATAGAAACCGGATCCACCAAATGAAACCGATCCGATCCGAAAACCGGTTTCGGTCAAAACCGGTTTTGACCAAATCGGATCGGATTAAACCGGTGACCGGATTCAAACCGGTTTGACTTTTCGGACTCAAAATCGGATTTACCCCCGGATCACAAACCGGATTCTACATAAACCGTTGAAAAATCTGGTAAAACTTAAAAAATCCGGATCAAACCGGTTTCAAATCGGATTCGGATTGTTGACCAGATTCGGATCGGATTTTGACGGATTCGGATCGGATTGTTGACCGGATCGGATCGGATCGGATCCTGGGTTTGTGCATCTCTAGCTAAGAATGTCTAGACCCAACAAACGGAAAGAGGTCTGGAAAGGGCTGAGGTTGGTGAGAAATGGAAGTTCGATGAATTCTCGAAGTCCAACAAGAAGAGTAGATTCTCGAAGTCTGGGTCGAGAGGAGGAGGATCAGAAGCGAAGTGGTGTGACTAGTGCAAGAAGAAGCACTCGGGGAAGTGTGACGGAGGGGTCACTTGTTTCAAATGCGGAAAGCCTGGGCACTATGCCAATGAATGCACCTTCACCCATAAGGCCTGTTATGGGTGTAATGAAGAAGGGCACGTTTTAAAGGACTGCCCGAAGAAGAAGGAGGCAGAAAGACCCAACATACCACCGAAGCCGAAGGCGAGAGCTTTCCAAATGATGCTTGGGGCTGCACAGGAGGCAGCAGATGTCGCTTCAGGTACCTTTCTTGTAAATGGTTTGCCTACAAATATATTATTTGATTTCGGAGCCAACTACTCTTTTGTGTCGCATAAATTTGGTGGGAAGTTAGCATTGCCTGTAGAAAAACTTGATAATGCCCTGATTGTAGAAGTTGCCAGTGGCAAATTCGTACTTGTTAGTGATCGTATTAGGAACATCGTCATTGACCTAAACGGAAACGAATTCCGTGAGGAGCTATTACCCGTAGAGCTAAAAGGTTTCGACATCGTTTTGGGTATGGATTGGCTTAGCGCCAACGATGCTGAGATTCAATGCCGAAAGAAGATAGTAAGGGTAAAACCACCCAGAAAGGAATCATTTATGGTGTACGGGGACAAACGCAAAGTGAATTCTGGAATCATCTCCCTGACGAAAGCCAGAAAATGTTTGTCCAAAGGATGTGCATCATACTTGACATTCGTAATCGATGCTAAGAAGGAGAAGAAAGAGGTGCAAAATATACCGGTCGTATGTGGTTATCCGGAAGTCTTTCTGAATATCTTCCCGGATTACCACCTGATAGGCAAGTGGAGTTTCGTATAGACTTGTTACCAGGCACAACACCGATAGCAAAGGCACCTTACCGATTAGCACCGACGGAGATGAAGGAGCTTATGAAGCAACTTCAGGAGCTGTTGGACAACGGTTTCATTCGACCTAGTTCATCACCCTAGGGAGCTCCGGTGTTATTCATGAAGAAGAAGGACGGAAGCATGAGAATGTGTATAGACTACCGAGAGTTGAATAAGGCAACGGTGAAGAACAAGTATCCATTGCCAAGGATTGATGACATATTCGATCAGCTGCAAGGTTCAAGCTACTTCTCAAAGATCGATCTTAGGTCAGGATAGCATCAGCTGAAGGTAAGAGAGCAGGATATTGAGAAGATTGCATTCAGAACGAGATATGGACACTACGAGTTTTTGGTTATGTCATTCGGACTAACCAATGCTCCGGCAGCGTTCATGGATTTGATGAACAGGGTTTGTAAACTATTCCTCGATAAATCCGTGATAGTGTTCATCGACGATATTCTGATCTACTCGAAAAGCCAAGAGGAGCATGGCAAGCATATACGAGAAGTGTTGGAAGTATTGAAGAAGGAGAAGCTTTACGCTAAGTTCTCCAAGTGCGACTTTTGGATACGATAAGTCCAGTTCTTGGGTCACGTGGTTAACCAAGAAGGGATAATGGTTGATCCCGCAAAGATTGAGGCTGTAATGAAGTGGAAGCGTCCGAAAAGTCCCACGGAGATTCGAAGCTTTCTAGGATTAGTCGGATATTACTGACGATTTATCCAAGGCTTTTCTTCGATAGCTGCTCCATTGACAGCATTGACCCATAAAGGAGCTACATATACGTGGAGTGAGAAACACGATGAGGCATTCGAGAAGCTAAAGAAGAAGTTATGTGAAGCACTGATACTTTCTCTACCCGATGGAGTTGAAGATTTCGTGGTTTATAGTGACGCTTCTGGAGCCGGGTTGGGTTGTGTTCTAACCCTGATAGAAAAGGTGATAGCATATGCATCTCGACAATTGAAAGAGAACGAAAAGAACTACCCCACTAAAGATTTAGAGTTGGCGGCGGTAGTATTTGCTCTAAATACATGGAGGAATTATCTCTACGACACGGAGTGCAGGTTGTTCACTGATCATAAGAGTCTCCAGTGTCTCTTTAATCAGAAGGAGTTGAACATGAGGCAACAACACTGGCTAGAGCTACTTAAGGACTACGACTGTGAGATACTTTACCACCCCGGTAAAGCAAATGTTGTTGCTGATGCTCTCAGTCGTAAAGTCAACCTTGAAAGGAAAAGGCCATGAGCGTTGAGAATCGAAGTCGTCTCGACGACTGTGGAAAGTATCAGGAAAGCTCAAGAAGAAGTGCTAGAGAAGAATGACCGAAGGGAAGAACGTTTGGGCAAAACGTTAATGTTCGGTACAAACAGTCAAAGACTGAAGGTATTCCAAGATCGGATTTGGGTACCTAAGACGGGCGGAATAAAAGACCTTCTGATGGAAGAAGCACACAAGACCATGTAGTCGATTCATACCGGTAGCACTAAAATGTATAGGGACCTAAAACCCTACTACTGGTGGCCAACGATGAAGCTCGATGTTGCGAAGTATGTGGCCGAGTGTGTGACATGTGCGAGAGTTAAGGCACAACATCAGAAACCGTATGGGAGTTTAGAACCTTTACCTGTACCCATGGGTAAATGGGAAGACATCACCATGGATTTTGTGACTAAACTGCCCAGGACGAAGAACGGACACGACATGATTTGGGTAGTCGTGGTTCGTTTCACCAAGAGTGAACACTTCAAAGCAGCCAACGAGAAGTGGTCTATGGATAAGCTCGCATATGCTTACGTAAAGGAAATTGTAAGACTTCACGGTGTTCCTCTTACGATTGTATCAGATCGTGATAGTCGTTTCACGTCAAGGTTTTGGAGGAGTCTACAAGAGGAGTTGGGTACAAAGTTGTGTTTGAGTACTGCTTACCATCTGCAAACCGATGGCTAGAGTGAAAGAATGATTCAAACACTTGAAGATATGCTGAGAGCATGTACCCTCGAGTTCCAAAGGAACTGGGATGAGCACTTACCTCTGGTAGAATTCTCCTACAACAACAGTTTTCACTCGAGCATCAAGATGGCACCTTATCAAGCCTTGTATGGACAGAAGTGTCGTACGCCGTCTTGTTGGCTTGAAGCCGGAGAGAGGCAGTTTATGGGCCCCGAGATAGTCCATGAGACTGCTGAGAAATTAAAGGTGATTAGGGAAAGAATGTTAGTAGCTCAGGATCGTCAGAAGAGTTATGCTGACAAGAAAAGACGACCAATGACCTTCGAAGTTGGGGATTCAGTTTTGCTAAAAGTCTCACCATGGAAGGGACTTATAAGATTCGGGAAACGAGGAAAGCTAAGTCCAAGGTTTATTGGACCGTTTAAAGTTCTTCAGAAGATTGGGAACCAAGCTTACAAGCTGGAATTGCCCGAAGAACTCGAAGGTATTCATAACATCTTCCATGTGTGTTATTTGAGAAAGCTCACAGGAGAAGTTCCCGACATAATTCCAATCTCAGAGTTAAGGATGGATGAGAATAAAAGGTTGATCGAAGAGCCTAAGGCAATTGTTGACCGTAAGACTAAGAAGTTACGACGCAAGATGGTCGACTTAGTGCTAGTCTAATGGAAACATTGGAAACAGAGGATGACATGATGAGTCGCTATCTACATATGTTTGCTGGTGCATGATTCAGGGACGGAATCATCCTAAGGGGGAGAGAATTGTAACGCCTGGGTTTCAAGGCTAAGATTTTTAGACAATCTAATAGTCTAGGTCAACTCTTGTAACACTTTTTGAAGTAATAAAGATGAAATATTTGAGTATTATGTGAATTATGTGTATTTATGTGCTAATTATTTAATTATAAATAAAGAATAAAAATAAGAGTCAAAATTAAAGTGTGAGATAAGCCCGATATCTTTATATAAAGTGGTAGTGGTCGAAACAAGGATTCTGGGGATATAAAGAACGCCGAAATCCGAGTTATAACGAAGAAGTTATGACCCGTCGAAGTTTCGCGACAGAACCGGCACGATACTGGGAAGCGTAAATAGTGAATTTACGATAGAGCAAGATTTAGCCTTAGCGATCTAAACGAAAGTCGTAGAATACGTTAAACTGAGAGTGTCCATAAAAAGAACGCCCAAATCTGACTTCGTATGCAGAAGTTATGATTTTTCGAAGTTTCGGCTTAGCAGTGTACATCCTGAAATTCGAATATTAGATCGAGTGATTTTTCGCCGACACAACCTAAACGAGAATCTAAGATCTCGTTAAGAGTAATGTAACAAGAAAAAGATGGGTGAAAACAGACTTCGGATGAAGAAGTTATGAGAATTTAACAGACCAATCCTGTCCTGGCCTGTTAATAATATAAATTTTAAAATATAATCAAAACTAGCCGACGGAGTCTAAACGAAAGTTGTAGAGTACGTTCACGCCTTCGCGTGGATATAAATAACGTTGAAAACGGAGCTCGTATGAAGAAGATACGAATTTTTGAAGTTGTAACTCGAATTTACGAAGCTGGTGCGAAGGTGATGACGTGGCGCGATCAGGGCCGTAGCTTGCTGGTCACGGTCTGATCTTCGGATTCGGACACCTGGCCTTGTTACGCCTCGAGTACGAAAGGAACGCCCCGCGTCCGAGTACGCCTCGCGTCGAAAGGAGGTTACACCCAGCAGTCTTCGGTTTAACGGTTCCGGAGCATGCCATGATGACCCATCTGAGGGCGCCACCTGTTGTTCTTATCCGAGCCTTATGCCCCGCATAGACAAGGACTACGCCCAACGTAGTCTGAGGCCTCACGGGCTATAAAAACGCAGTGAGGGCAAACGGTTTTCTTGCACCAAATCTCACTCTCTCTCTAAGAACTTTCTCTCTCTAGCCCTTTTTGAGTTCCCTAAAGTCTAGGTGAAGCCCTAGCACCCAAAGGAAGCCCCGAGGCTCCCGGAGTCCTGAGAAAAAGTGACTTTCGGTTTCGATACGCTGCTCCAAATAAAGTTCCGGTTTTCTTTAAAATCCGCTGTAAGTCAGCTACGCTTACGCAATTTTTAATATAGCTTTCAAATAATTATAGTAATGTTATTAGTCTTTAAAATAATTATTTGGGATATTGTTATGAGTTATATTGAGTGTTATTTAATGCTTATATAATAATAATAATAATAATAATAATAATAATAATAATAATAATAATAATAATAATAATAGCTAGACTATTAATTAGTCATGGTTGACGTTAGACTAAACCCTAGTGGTATTGATACTAGGTTTTATCCAAGGAAAATTGTTTTAAGAGTATCAAAGCGCTGTCCGAGTGCTGAGTCACCACCTTTCAAGCGAGTGCATAGTTACTTCCAGCTTACACATAGATATGAAGTATTTTATATAAATTACGTGCTATGTGTGCATATTATCTGAATACTTGCTATCTATGCTGGATGAACGTTTTTATATATGTTTTTAATGATTTAAACTGTATATGTATTTTATATCTACGAAAATGTTGGAGTAAAACATGGGTAGATGTAATAGGTGATGCGTGATAAAATGATGAGAGGCCTCGATGTTGATGTTTTTGATTTTGTCATCTAGCAGAGTAAGGATGACGACCACGGACTCTTCTAGACAGTCCAGTGGAACACTAGCAGGCTCGCAACCTTTAGGTGTTTATGAACGATGTGTTCACCGGTGTACTCCATCCCCCACATGGTTGCCTTTAGGACATTTATTGCTGAGGAATCCCCTTAGCAGTAGTGTCCATCCCGATGATGATGCTTAGGCTAGGTCCCTTATGATAGGTGTTTAGGGACGTAAAGTGAGGATAACAGGAACGGGTAATCGGGTTATTGTTGATTGATGAAATTAATAAACTTATTTATTGTGGGTTGAAATCCCTATGTGTTCACCAGGCTCCCCAGCCTGAACCACTCAGTTTCTTGTATTACAAGTAGTGACGCATGAGCATAGATGTGATGTTTGGATGAGGGATTACGGATATAGGCCTGTAGATATGAAATAATGTAGTAAGGCTTATATTGTATTGTTTATGCTTTTCATCTGTATCGAACATGAAATCCCGAGTCTTTTAGTGAAATACATTTCTTTGGAAATGCTTTTGATAAATCTTTATCATATTTTGTTTTGGGACAAATTCAGCAACACTTTTATTTAAAATGTTACTCTGATTTTTAAACAAAGCGCAAACAAAATCGGTCTTTTCTAGCCGTGATTTTGGGGATGTCACATCGTCATACATATATCTCGAATCGGGGCACTCTCCGCCCTGCGGCTCAGAGCATCGGCTACCAAGTTAGCCTTGCCCGGGTGGTACAGGATCTCACAGTCATAATACTTTACCACATCCAACCATCTCCTCTGGCGCATGTTTAGGGTGGGCTGACCCATCAGATACTTCAAACTCTTGTGGTTCGTGTATATGGTACACCGAACCCCATACAAAATAATGACACCATATCTTGAGGGCGAACACTACTGCCCCCAACTCCAGATCGTGGGTGGGATACCTCGTCTTATGAGGCTTCAGCTGCCTCGATGCGTATGCTATCACATGCCCTCTCTGCATAAGCACCACACCCAACCCCGATATAGACGCGTTACAATACACCACAAAATCCTCCATTCCCTTCGGAAGGGCTAACACCGGGGCTTCGCATAATCTTTGGCGAAGCGTCTCAAACGAGGTCTGTTGATCTGGACCCCAAGAAAAAGTCACGCCCTTCTAGGTCAATCTGGTGAGGGAACGGCAATCTTGAAGAAATCCCTGATAAATCTCCGATAATAGCCGGCCAACCCTAGAAAACTCCTGATTTCGGTGGGGGATCTCCGCACCTCCCAACTCATAACTGACTCAATCTTGGCCGGATCAACTGATATCTCATTCTGATTAACGAGATGCCCCAAGAACTGGACCTCTCGTAACCAGAAATCACACTTTTTGAATTTGGCATAAATCCTCTTCGATCTCAACACTCCATGGATCTCCCTCAGATGCTCCTCATGCGGCTCTATGGATCTTGAAAACACTACAATATCGTCAATGAACACAATCACCGGTCGATCCAACATCGGCCTGGATACTCGGTTCATGAGATCCATGAACGCTGCTGGTGCATTGGTGAGCCCAAAAGGCATCACCACAAACTCGTAATGCCCATAACGAGTCCTAAACGCTGTCTTCTGGATATCTTCATCCCTCACTCTCATATGGTGATATCCAGACCTCAAGTCTATCTTGGAGAACCAAGATGCTCCCTGCAACTGATCGAACAGATCATCGATCCTCGGTAGCAGATAACGGTTCTTGACTGTCAACTTGTTCAACTTCCGGTAATCGATGGACATCCGGTGTGAACCATCCTTTTTCTTGACAAAAAGGATCGGCGCTCCCCACGAGGAGCTACTCGGTTGGATGAATCCCTTCCCCAACAGCTCCTGAAGCTGCGCGTATAACTCCTGCATATCTGGTGGCGCAAGGCGATAGGGTGCCTTGGCAATAGGCGCCGCCCACGGAACCAAATCGATGAGAAACTCCACTTGCCTCGCTGGAGGCACACCTGACAACTCCTCGGGGAAAACATCCGGAAACTCTCGCACTATTGGAACCTCACTGACAGAACTCGGCCTCTCTGCGGTAACTCGCATATCCATCACATAGGCTACAAACCCTCTACAGCCCTGCTGCAGACTCTGTCTCGCTCTGGCAGCCGAGCAAAATGCTGACCCACATCGGGTACTCTCTCCATATACCATTAGCACTCCCCGACTAGGGTCTCGTATCGTCACCAACTGACGCTAGAAGTCTATAATAGCTCCAAATCGGCTCAACCAATCCATGCCCACAATGACACAAACGTCCCCCATTGCAACCGGAACCAGATCTATCGGGAACTCAACACCAAAGATCTCGAGTACACATCCTCGAATCTCATCAGTAGAAAAAACCGTTCGCTCATCAGCTATATAAACTCACAGAGGTCGACTCAACGCCTCTCGTTGGATATTGATGTGCTGACTAAACGCTAATGACACGAAAGATCGACTCGCACCTGAGTCAAATAACACCAAAGCAGAATTTACAAGAAAAGTACCTAAACATATCACATATAAGCAACAAATATATATATAAACAAAAGAATAAGAAAAAGATCACATACCAGCCACAACATCAGGTGTTGCGCGAACCTCCTCCGCGGTCAACTGGAAGGCTCTAACGCGATCCTTTGGCGCCTCGGCCTTCACAAGACGACTCTCTGTAGCTCGAGTGGTAGAAGGCACAGATCCCTACGCTGATCCCTGAATCAACTGCAGGCACTCGGCCTTCCTATGGCCAGTCTAGTTGCAATGAAACCAAACCATGAACCCCTTGGGGAAATCCTTGGCTATATATTCCCCTCCTTTCCACCTTTGTAGCAAGCACCTGCTCGACAAACTCCATCACGCCCCTTACCGCACTTTCCACAAGTGCGGCCCTTCTTGCCTCCATATCTCGTATCGGCAGTCTTTTCCCACTCGGCTGCCAGCTGAGACTGCACCGGCCGCCTGTCCTTCCTCTGAGACTCGGCCTCCTCCCTGGCCTGAGTCTCTAACTCAATCTCCTTCTTCCGAGCATTTTCCTAGAGCTCGAAAAATGTTCGGTACATCGAGTTCGCCACGAACTCCCGAATGTCTCTCCTCAATATGCTCAAATATCGACTCATGCGTGCCTGTTCGGTAGACATGTGCTCAGCGCAAAACAACGCTTTCTCATGAAACATCCGCGTGATCACCGTCACAGACTCCGTCCCCTGCTTGAGGGACAAGAACTCCTTGGCAAAACGTTCCCTCTCCACCGGGGGAACATACTCGTCTCTGAACATAGTGGTGAACCTCTCCCATGTCACCGTGGTAAGCTCTGCAGGAGTAAAATTTGTCGTCACAAACTTCCACCAGTCCTTCGCTCCCAAGCGAAGCTGGTTCAGCACGAACCGTAGTCTCAAATGTTCCGGACAGGAACAAGTATAGAAACATCCCTCAACATCAGAGATCCACCTCATCGCGTCTATCGAATCCAGTATCCCATCAAACTCTGGTGGATTCGTGTTGTTGAACTCTCAGTACAGCAACGAGTCACCCCCATGTAGCCTAGCAACGACAACAGAAGCAGCCTCGGTCAGAACAGCATAGCGCTCTTCGAACATCTCAATCAGCATGGTTTTGATAGACCTAAACGTCTCTGGTATCTTAGCCCGAATGGCTGCGGCCACCTCCTCGTGAATCATCCTACGGATCTCCTCATCACTAGTATCACTGGTACCACTTCCTCCTGGGTTGTGGCGCGTTCCCACCATGATGCCTCTGAAATACGACATAAAATAATCAGAGACTCGACCGAGATTGCTCACACTCGATCAACCGTTCCTACTTGTTCCTTGGCACCCTAAGGATTCTTACTTGGGATCTTTACCAATCCGGGGCTTTCAATAGTACGGGCCCAATACTACCTTCCACACCGTATCCGTATCCACACCAAGTCCTCCTCCTAGGATCCCAATTCACAAGTACTTTATTCCCTCTGAATTCAGCCTACTCTCAAGCAGACTTCTCACAAGCTACTCTCTGCTACATACATGCCCTCAAAGCAACTCACAGCAACATAAGCTCCTAGGCTAATGCATCACATATCAGGCCACCCTAGTCCTAAGATATGATTTACCTAGCCTACTCTAGCATGCGTAGCACATCACATAATATCTCATAAAACATAATGTAAAGGTATTTTGAGAAATCACCGTTCGGGCGCCGGCTGATCGTACACATTGATCCTTTTTGCTTTTTCTCAAAATCTCTTACTCTTCTTAGAAAAATTGTTTCTTTTATGAAATTTTTTCTCAAATCCTCAATTTGAGTTCAGATACGCCCGAAGGTGCATTCGAATCCCTCAAACCAAGGCTTTGATACCAACTTGTAACGACGTGAAAATTTAAAACTATTTTTCATTTTTCAACCATAACATATCTCATATAAACCATTAAAACACAAGTGTATCAAATGTTATCATGGTAAAACATATCCCATAATCTCAAATACAAAATCCTCTGTCAGTGTGTACTAATCATGCCAACGCCTTCCCGCGATCCTCGCTAGTACCTGAAACACATATCACATAACACGGTAAGTATAAATGCTTAGTGAGTTCCCCAAAATACTACATACAATACATAAGCCACTCGAGGCTATACCTCTAAAAGACCTTCCGGTCAATGTGTCTCAGGGGCCTTCTAGTCCCACAATCTGAGTAGACCTTCCGTACCATATTGACCTTCCGGTCCATCCACTGCTGACCTTCCGATCCATACCCTATTGACCTTCCGTTCCATACCATACTAGTCATAATGTACATGACATATACATATCACATGGAAACATATATCACATACTCATCATAGCACATAAGACCTTCCGGTCACACATAATTACCATTCAAGGTAAGGTATAGTGAGAAGACTCACCTCGTATGATGCCTAGTATACTCTCGTTCTCGATATCCCCGATATAGCTTCCTCTTATCGAAACGAAAATATCTCAAGTCAATACTCTCTTTATGTTCTCATCTCTTAAGAATGGGTAGAAGACCATTCTACCCTCCATGACCTCTCTTGAAACAGTTTGACCAAAACCCTAAGGTCAACGGAAGTCAACTCCAGTCAACGGTCCAACTTTGACCAGACTCGTCGAGTGCACTCGGGAGACTCGGCGAGTCCATGCATATCCTCTAAATCCTCCTAAGGCCTCACTCGACTCGTCGAACTAACCTTTCACTCGACGGGTTACCACTGATCACGAATCACGGGGTAACTTGGTCTGACTCGTCGAGTCCTCTCATGAACAAGACGAGTTTCCTCCATGGTAATACTCAATTGACTTTCTGAGACCAGATCTATTTATCTAACTTATAGATCTGGCCTTCTAGCACCCAAAAGTCATGTAAAGGTGCAATCTTTATGTCCATGCACCACACATCTAGCTCTATTTGATAAAATAACCCTTATAATGGTGTCTTGGGCTCAATACTCTTATCTGACTGCATAAAGCTAGGTTGTTGGGACTCTCTAGACCTCTCAAGGTCCAGATCTACTGTTTATGCCACAAAGGGAATCCACATACTACATAACTCAACTAAAAAGTGGGAAAGCAAACCATAGATTCATGAGATCCACTATATACACGAAAATAGGCATGGATTCATACCTCAAACAACAACTTTTGATAAAGTGATAGTAGATCTGAGCTCCTCAACTAGCCTAGCTTGAATCCATTCTTTCCTTCTTGCAAGAATGCACTAATGGTGATAAGATTAGCTCCTTCCCTCACTCTCTATGCTCTCTGGTTCATTTAGGGTCTCTCAAGGGTGTGTGGCCGCAAATGAAGGCCATAAGGACGCTTAAATAGGGCGCAGGCCTAAAGATTTAGGGTTTCTGTTGACAGCGCAGACTCGTCGAGTCGACTTGCCGACTCGTCAATTCGATTCATTAATCCGAGTCATCACTCGCGATCCTACTCAACGAGTTTAGGCGTCAACTCGTCGAGTCCCCCTTCTTAACTCAAAAATAAATACTTAAATTATGATACCTGGAAATCCAGATGTTACAATTTCAATACTTGGTATACATCAATAATACTTTGTCACCATTGGCACATAAGACATTCGAATTCTGATTAAACAGTTTGGTAGATTTCAGGCTTTTAACCCTATCTAACCTTCTAACAATGCCATAGAATAGAAGTCATTTTCTTACGAGACATGCTCTACATGGCCAGAGGCTACATACCAGTACCACCGTGAATCTAAGTTCTTTCACTGATCACATGGTCAAAGGTACAACTTTGCTTCCATAATAGCAGAAATAATAACACGAGATGATAACACGGAAAAGCACATAACACATATAATACATAACATACAATTGTTCCTATATATTGAACTCACCGTGAAATAATCGAAGGAATAAATGGTAATTTGGGCAGCACTTCGGATCTAAATATGACTTTATGTGACGAAACCGGGGATTTTAGTTGAAAACTGACCTTACTCGGGCAGAGTTTCGACTTTAAAATATAATTTCCTCTGGAACTTCAGGGCGTCGGGACTTGCTTTGGATGTCGGGAATGATACAGGGACTTCGGGGGGTTAAAAGTGGATTAAAGAAGTTTTTTAGATTGAAAGGAAATAGATTTTGTAAACAAAATACGGGCAGTCTCGCGTGCCTTTTATAGCTGGCCGAAGCCTCGGAGTACGTTGGGCGTACTTTGGTACGGTGTCAATCATTTGCGATACGTGGCATGGCAGCTGCTCAGATCTTGTGCCTCGGAGGTGTCAATCATGTGCAATATGTGGCAATACACGAAGGAAGGGTCGACGTGGCTGGCTCCGGGTCGCATATATGCGAAGTACGCTGGGCGTACCCTTCGAATAAAGTTTCGAATTTTCATTTATTTTTATTTAAAAACTTCAAAAATTCATATCTTTTGTGTGCAAGCTCCGTTATTGACGTTCTTTATGTCCACATGTAGGTGAAATTATACTCTACAACTTTCTTTTAGACTCCGTCGGCGAAATTTGACTTGATTTTTAATATTATATTTTTAATGGGCCAGGACAGGAAAAGTCCGTTAAAAATACATAACTTCTTCATCCGATGTTCGTTTTCGTCTGCCTTTTTTATCGTTGTACTACTATTGAGGAGACCTTCGATTCTCGTTTAGTTTGCGTCGGCTAAAAAATCACTCGATCTTTATTTCGAGTTTTTAGATATCTACTGCTATTCCGACACTTAGAAAAATCATAACTTCCTCATATGAAGTCAGATTTGAGCGTTCTTTTTATGAAAATTCTCGGTTTAACGAGTACTACGACTTTCATTTAGATCACTAAAGCTAAAAAGTAGTTTATTGAAAACTCACTTTTTACGTCATACGACGTCGTGTCGGTTTTGTCGCGAAACTTCAATAATTCATAACTTCTTCGTTATAACTCGGATTTTGATGAGGTTTTCGCCTAAATGTTTCTAATGAGATTCTTTACAACTTTCAATAATATAATTTTACTTATTTTCAACTTTATATTTTCGTTAATTTTCAATATTTGAATTTTGATTGGAATCTCATAAGACTTCCAATATTTTCCGAGTGATTCTAAAAATAGTTTTACTTCATTTCTTGTAAAAACTATCTGTTAGAACTCAACGCTCAAAATCGCATAATATTTCATAATATTATTCATTTTTAAAATTACATAACACGATAACTGAACGTGTATGTTACACAATCATAGAACCCTTTATGGCATAGACGGTTTTGAAGGCTCTTCTATGGTTTTTTGAAGCCTTCTGGTTGCATAAAAGTATAGGATTTGAATCGAGATTAAATCTATTATTTAGTTAATTCAAATACGCATATGTCTGCAAGAAACTTCAATTATAAATAGGACCCCAAGGCTATCAATTTTCATTCATGCCTTCACATACAAGCATAGGAACGAAATTTCCTCCTCTCTCCTCTCCCTCATCTTCATTCTGGGGTTTCTAGGGTTTTGGGTGTCAACCATTAAAAACATTAGGTTTTTGGAGCTTGCTTACCAAGGTTTTCAAAAAGGAATCTTGTTTGGTTATTTACTATAATAATAAAAAGTATGTAAACCCTATGTTATTTTTATGTCGATTATTGTAGAGTTCCTTTAGTGTTCTTGATGTTCATAGTTTATTGCTATCAATAGAGAAAACATAGATCTAAATAGGTTGCATGTGAGCTTAAGATTGAAGTAAATTTCCGCCTCATGCAAATTTTTATAACCTATAAAAACCCATAAGTATCATCATTTAATAATTTAACATATCAACCAACATATACGTCACAATTGATATGTTAATTAAACTTATACTAATTATCTATTGATGTGACTTACTGTAAAGTAATCACATAAATACCGTCAAACTAACCAATGTTTCACCACTTTCATAACCAAACAATTGGGAATTCTGCGTCCAAAGTAAGTGTATCAGATATATTTTCCATTTCATAAACTGACTATCATCTAACTTCATCTCATCAAACTACAACATTCTATCACTTCAATGATGCATAATATAACAATATGACAATATATTAAATTCTCATATTTTTGGAACAATACGCATCAATAACATCCTATATTAGAGTAGAGTTACTCATCCGGTAAGTTAGTAAAGAGTAACTACAACTCCGACCTCAATCTCTTTACCACTTTCCAATCCATCATTTGTCCAGATCTATTTAGATAATGTATCAAGTTCAATGGAAAATTTTAAACTCACCGGTATATTAACCACAATGATTAATTACATGATCACTAACTAAACTTGGTAACCATTTGTTACCAACCTAATCAAAATTCCAATTATATATACCTAACGACTTAACCTTGTAAACTATTAGCCCAATCAAAAAATCTCAGTAAATTAGGGTATATAACCCTTATCGCTCAATTTAAACATTTAATTGATCCCTGGGTTAATAATAGCACCATATCACATACTAGGGTCTAACAACCCTCTACAAAATATCACATAAATGTATTTACGTAAAACCGAGATAAGAAATACATCCGCTAATCCCGTAACTCGAACCTTGTATTCCCCGTACATGAGTACAAGTCTATGATTATAAGTCTCTCAGAACACCTCCTGAGCCGCTCCCCCAATTTCAAATGCCAAAAACTCCTAAAAAAACGAAGAATATATATATATATATATATATATATATATATATATATATATATATATATATATATATATATATATATATATGTTGGCACATTGCAGCGTGCCACGTCGTGGTGATGTCTCGCGTACAATCAACATGTGTCCAATGTATGTTCCTGCGACCTTGATGTGTCATGTACACTTCCATGTCGTGGTGACCCGAGAGTTGACCGTTTGGCTTTGACTTTCGTTGAATTTCTCGAAGTATCAAGATACTTTCATCGTAAATTTGAACGCTTATAACTTCTTTATACTAACTCCATTTTCGACAATCTTGATATCCACGAAATTGTCTCAGAGTAATCTATCACTTTCTCCCACTAACTCTTGTCTATTCTTACACAATAATGCTTGTTATGAAAAATGAATATTACAAGATCTCTCCCCTTAAGAAGATTATGTCCTTGGAATCTCGTTAACATGCTACGCCAAGGTTATAACAACCTAGTTTATCGTTATCTTGCATTCATATGCAAGTATATATCAATTCTCTATCAATGATTACTATATCAAATCGTAATATGCTTTACCTCCAATCCCAACTTTTCTAACCTACTTACAAAATCTATCATATATTTTTTTTAGTTCTTTCACAAGAATGATTATCAACATATACTAACTAAAATTAAGTAGAGTAAAGTTATACTATTCTCATCATTCATTTAAGATATAATCATGTCCAAGAGATGCTCTTTCAATTTGTATAGTATAATCTATCTCACACATCACTTATCTATCACTCCTTTTTTCACATTGCAAGTTCTTCTCATATGGTGTTCTGACATATTCATCAACATCCAAACTTGGGTCTTAAAATACCATTCTGCAAAATGAAGAGCATATTGTTTGCTAAAGTAATTGATGAGACATCGAGAATTTATCTCAAAAAGATTATAATTACTTCAAATTCCAATTCTCTCACCATATTCCTTCCTCAAACACAATTCAAAGAAATGATCAGAACTAATTCTTCATATTTAACCAACATCCCCATATGATGGATCACAATAAAAGCGATTACGATTAACCATCTATAGAATTCTACATACTACTACAAATTGATTTCCGTCTTTCATCTATATTGATCAATGATATTGTAGTCACTAAGACTACCATGATAAACATTCTTCAACATAATGGTATTTCAGTTACCAAGACTGATACATTCCATTCTTCATCACAGTTCATAACATATATTCATCAATCAAATTCATATCCCAATAATGATACTTAGATTATATTATCAATTAGGACCAATGTAGTTTGTAACAACCAATTATTTCCAACTCACACTCGTAATTCCATTTATGGGTTATACTTAGCCACAAATAATAACACATATAACTCGTACTTGAACTAACTAGTTATTAATAATTAACTTATTCTTTATATAATTAATTACAAGCTCCTGTATTCTTAAATCCACGGTCCTGTCTTCAATCTTGTCTTCCCACAACCTGTCATACATGTTATTCCCTTTTCTCTAAACCGATTTCCCATAAATACTAAACTAAAAGGTTAGCATCATTTAATCATTTTCTCACGTATTCAGGTAACTTTACCTATTATCATACTATTATAGAGTTCATTGTAAATGTGACTTGAGCATTTGGAGCATTCTCATGGATCATTTAAGTTCAATGGAGCACTTGGAACTGATTTAGAGCAACTTGGAGCATTTGGATCAACTTGGAGCATTGGAGCAACTTGGATCATTTTGTAATAGCCTGGAGAATTTGGAGAAACTTGGAGCAACTTAGAGAATTTGGAGTGGAATGGAGAAATATGTTGTGACATTTAAGTTGAAGTTGCACCAAGTGGAAAGAAGTTGCACCATTCAAGGTGAAGTTGCACCAAGTGGAAGGAAGTTGTGTCATTCATGAGGGTGTTGCACCAAGTAGAAGGATGTTTTTCCAAACTAGTTGATGTTGCACCAAAGTGAAGATCTTGTGCCACCCTCGAAGAATTTATGTCACATTGGTAGCCTGTTGGTCCACTTAGGAGGGAGTTGTGCCATCCTTGTATGAGTTGGACCATCTTAGTGTAGGGTGCACTATGATGAGTCACATGTGCCATGAAGTCCTCTATGATGCTCAAAAGTTGGTGATGGTTAAGGAATACATCATGTTGTGCCACCATGATGGATTTTAGGCCGTTAGTGTTGATGATGCTCCATGTGTACATCATAATGTTCCGCTATGGCATAATGTGCTCCATCATGTGCATTGATGATACTCATAGGTTGTATGTAATGGATGAATGTTCTAAAAGCTACTGCATGCCAGATTGCGATTAGTTGACACGTTTGATGGGCCTATGGGTCAATGGGATTTTCCTATTAGGGTTTAATGTTTGATCCCTCAAGTATAAATAGGGATGCATGGTAAACCATTTGGTGTGTATTTTGTATGCTTAGTGAGTAGGATGAATATTTTTTGAGTTGTACTTGTAACCTCTTATTGAGAATTATATGAAGAATACTCCCCTCCTGTCTCTGGATATAGGTCACCTTCACTGAATGATGTAAATACCATGTCTTTTTGTGCTTCTGGTTTTGGTAGTTATCTAATTTACTTTTAACAAGGGGTATTAGATCTTGGCAAGTGGCATCAAATTTTTTCTAAGTTTTGACAAGCACCATATAATTTCACTAACAAGTGGCATCAGAACTATGGTTGGTGTTCTGTTGATTGAAGATGGAATCTCACGAATTCAATTCAGAGAAGTTCAATAATTCAAGTGATTTCACTTTTTGGAAGGTGAAGATGAAGACTCTTATGGTTCAACAAGGATGTGGATCAAACGATTACTTCTGAGTTTCGGGAGAAATTATGTGACAAGTATCAGAATAATTCTCTGACAAACAGTTTGTATTAGAAGCAACATTTGTATACCCTTAGGATATCTGAAAGCATCCAAGTGAAGGATCATCTGGATAACTTCAATACGATCATCTTATATTTAAAAGGTGTGAGTGTAAGGATTGAAGATGAAGATCAAGAACTTATCCTTTTATGTTTACTATCGAATTCACATGAGAATTTCATTGATACCATGTTGTATGGTTGGACAATGATCACTATGAATGATGTGAAGGTTTATTTGATGTCCAAGGAACGAAAAAGAAAAAGTTTCAATTACAACATATGTTTTCAATTCCGATTTGTTCGCATGTAAAGGAAGAATATCAGATGTAGGTGGAAGTAATAGAGGGAAGTCAAGTTCCAAATCTAAAGCCCACATCAAATGTTATAACTGAAAGGAAAATACACACTTCAAAAGAGATTGTGCAATGCTAAAGAAAAGGAATAATGGTGTTAGATCAAGCAACAACACTGATGCCGTGGTTCAAGGAAATTTTGATGAAGGGGATGTTAGTGAAGTTTTGACTTTATGTACGTCTAGTTCAACTAACGATTGGGTCTTGGAATCTGTAGCATCCTATCCTATGACATGATATTGTGACTAATTCAACTCTTTTAAGTAGTGGAATGACACATCCAAGATGGGTGATGATTGAGTGATGAGTATCAAGGATAGTGGCACGATGCATATCAAGATGCACGATGGTATAGTAAGGAAACTAGATTGATGGTTTGTCCTAGAGCTTCGAAAGAATCTGATTTCTCTCAACACTTTGGAAAAATATGGACTGAAGTATTCTATAGAGCATGACTGGTTAAGATTCTCCAAGGGTGCTCTTGTAGTGATGAATGGAAAGATGAATCATCATGGGATTTATATCTTAGAAAGCTCTACTATTATAGTAACGATGAATGTATCCTAATCCTTGGATTACCATGATTTTGAAAGAAAGTTGTGGCATCATAAGTTGGGACATGTGAGCAAGAAGGGGTTGTGTGGTGGAGATGCAACTGGGAATTCTAAACCTAGTGATGCTTGTGTTCAAGAGATACAACATAGGTTGAATTTCAGTTTGTTTCAAGACTCAAGAAAGGAGATCCTCGAGTATGTTCACTCAGATCTTTGGGGCTCCTTTCCTGTGAAGCCTTATGGTGGATGTCAATACTTTGTCCCTTTTATCAATGATTACTCAAGGAAAATATGGGTGTACTTTTTAAAGAAAAAGGATGAAGATGAAGTATTTGGGCGGTTCAAGGAGTGGAAGGCAATGGTTAAGAAGTAGACTGGGAACCATATCAGGTCACTTAGAGCATAAAATGGGTTGGAGTTTTGAAACACTTTGTTTGACAAATTCTGCAAAACAGAAGGTATATCGAGGCAACACACTGTACGACTAACACCAAAGCATAGCAAAGTTGCATAATAGATGGACTAAACACTAATGGAGCATGCAATGCACATACGATTACCTGTTGATTTATTAGAGCAATTCTAGGCAGAAGCAGTCAACACTGCTTGCTATCTGGTGAATAGATCTCCATCAACTATAATTAATTGTAAGAATCCTCAAGAGGCGTGGTCTGGGAAACCTTATGAGAATTCTAGTATATGTGTAGTAGTGATCAAAGCATCATCAAATTGAATATTTAATAAGTTTACATTGTATTCAAAACATTGTTTGCTTGATATCAAATATGTATAGCAAAAGTAAATGTCGTGACGCGACGACGCCCCATCCTACAAAAACTCTTTGATTACTTGTTTACTGATTTCCTAAGAATACAAATGATTTTCAAAAGTGTCAATAATTAAATTGGTGAGTTCATAAGTGTTTTGTATGAGAAGTATTTGTAACTGTTTCGTGTAAAATGATAGTGTATACTTTCAGAAAATCCAATATTTTCTTTAAATGCAAGATGTAAGTCGTAAACCCAAAGACTAAAAATGTAAGTAATGCTCTACTGGAAAATAGTGTTATGAACTTTTATCTTTATATAAAACTACTTGAATGTATGTTAACCCCGTAAACCAAATGTTTTTTAATACCCCATGTTAGCTGTCATAACCATGCTAATGACTAGT
Source organism: Lactuca sativa (assembly GCF_002870075.4). Lineage (NCBI taxonomy): Eukaryota > Viridiplantae > Streptophyta > Magnoliopsida > Asterales > Asteraceae > Lactuca > Lactuca sativa. The sequence goes on along the minus strand of NC_056631.2, from coordinate 223,464,305 downwards.
TGGCCTGCTATGACATTCTTCAGGCGTCAGAATGTTAGGCATTTGTCACCCCTGACTTGCCGGTCTAACTATAGCTAACAATTTAGGTGCGGGGTTGTCAATCTCTTATAGATCTATACACAAGTGTCACTCTCTCCCTAAAAGAGACTTTGGTTATAATTGAGGACTTGGTATGTACTTTGGTAGGTATGGTGAAGCCAAATGTCTCACAAAACTGTATCTACCGGTTTACGTGAACTGAAAATCCATTTTTTTGTAAATGAATGCATTACTCTTCCATAGTGGTTACATAATGTAAAAATAATTATACCTTTAAATAATTATATGTTTCTTCTGAAATCATTGTGTAGTGTTTGTGACTCCCCACCTATACCAATTATAGTTTATTATGTTTGTTTGTTGAGACTATTTATATAATCATCTATATAAATACCTAGTAATTATCTTCTCTAGTTTCAAATGTGTGGTTAGAACATCATATTTTTAGGTTGTTTCCCACAAAATGGTGAAATAACTAGAATGTAACCCTTTTTGTTAGAAATACTATATGTTGGTAAAAGTCTCAAAATCCTTGTAGTTTTGTAATCATATTTTTTTCTTATGACTATATAACATAGTTTATGTTTTGTTTTTGTTAGTTTTGCATTTCAAAACTAATATATCACAAATGATTGTCCCAAAACTAGTGATAACCATATTTCATGCAAATAATGGTTTATATTTAATATAGAGATGAAACATGCAAATATTTGTGTGATAAACGAAAATTTACTTGTATTTCTCCCCCCCCCCCCTAAAAACATGAAAAACTCAAAAATGTGGGGGGTTATGAACTCACCTTGAGTGGGGTTGTGGTTGGATAAAGAGATAATTGTGAGGATCTCCAAGCCTAAAACACTTGAATGTGGTTGATGAACTCTTTGGAGATGATATTATCCTAAGAATTTTAACACATCATAATGTGTGTAAATAGGATGAAACTATCATGAAAGTGTATAAAAACACTAGTTAACCAGGAACTAATTACCAAAATACTAGGAATTAACTTGGAGAATTAACCCTTGGAAGTTTGGACTTGATTCTTGAAAGCATAAATGGAGTCAACAAAAAAAATTATGGAAATCGTGGGGGTTTGGGGATGATCTCAGCCATGATAAGGAGGGGAGGTGATGGGATATTTGCTTAGTTATTTGTTGTGTAATTGCTTTGATACATGTTGGGTAATAAGTCTTATGGGGAACTGGTGTATCTATCACGTCTCAAAGTCAACACCTTTCATTTTCCTTTCCAACCAAAATCCCCTTAGAAACCACCAAAATCACATGTGATTTCGGTCATGGTCTAACCGAGATCACAATGGTAATTTCGGCCATGGTCCAACCAAGATCACAATGGTGATTTTGGCCATGGTCCAACTGAGATCACCTAGTGATTTCGGTCCAGGAGCCTAACCGAAATCCCATTGCCTTGGGACGATTAGTTGACCTTTTATTGAGGCATTTGAATTTTCGCTGACTCTACTTGATTTTTGTTGGCTCGTTTAACTTCTGTTGGATCCAAATTTTGGCAGTTGTCACAAGACTCCCTTGGGGTAGTAGTGGCGAGATCGAATTCTGAACATGTGTGGAAATCTCGAACACCTTGAATATGTAACTAGAATTTGGACTTCATTTATACGCAATAATGTGCTAGAAAGATGTGAATTAGGAACTTGCATCTTCAAAAAGTTTTGTGTATAAAATCTTCAAAGCAACACATCTCAATGTGGGAAAGCATACGCCACATTGTAAGAAAGAGTAGAGTGAAATGCCATATTTAACCAGTCAAGACATGATTAGTGAAGCTGATGATGTGAGTATGGTTTTAACTGATCTTGAACCATGATGGCATCGATCTCACAAAGTGAGAAGTAATGCGTCACTTCGTGAAAACTAGGTCTTTGCAGAATGTAGATTTGCAACAATTCTGCTTTTTGAATAAGATGCAATTGATCTCTTATTGAATTAAGACTCTTCTAAGAACCTTATTTTTTTGGAACCCTCTCTTTTCTTAATCTCTCTTTGCACATGAAATTCACCGTACAATAATCAAACAGTATGGGCTTCGACTCATTTCTTTAACGCACACGGCTTCTCTTTCTTTCTATTGTCTTTTTTTCTTTCTTCTATCGATATTCTAATATTTTTTCGACCAAAACAAACTTTTGGAGGAAAATAGAAAACAACCATCACATAATTCGGTTACAAGTTTTAAAACATACCAAAAATAAATAAAAACTAAAAAAATAAAACACACCAAAATAACTAAGAAAGAAAAATGACAAAAAATAAAAAGGATAAATACCAATAATCATCTCCATCATCTTTCGCTCCATTGTTCCCGGCTCCATCTCCCTATTGTGACCAAAGTTCCTCCCATGTCGGAATATAAGGATAATGAGAAGGCATGGTGGGTGATCTCTCGATGTGAAAATGAGAAAATAATACACCCTTGGCTAAATTATGATAATTAACACCACCTCAAAGATTATCCATATAAGTACCAACCCGACTTTGAAACGGGTCGGTTGGTACCCCACCCTCAAATGGTTGAGGTAGCTGTTGTTGTTGGCCCCTTGCACCTCGTGCTCTCACATTCCTTCGCCCCCTTTCATCTCTGTTGCTCTTTGGGTTGACCAATTTGCTCCCCATCATTGTCAGCGGGAATACTCCAATATGAACCCATATTAATAATGACATGCACGGATTCCAAATAACCCAATGATAAATCGTACCGGACCTTGAATGTCAAGGTACAAGTCAAGCGAGGCATAAAAATACCATAAGATCTATCCAATCAAGTGATAAAGTGTCCACTTGCTATAAGGCTCCTGGCTCGTGATGTTACCACCCTGCTTCTCAAATAGCTAGCAAGATGGTATGGAATATTGCAACAAACAGCCGAAGCAATAATATACCATAAAAATAATAAGTTGGGACTTGTAACCTTGTCTCTATGCTTCTTATGGCTGATGGAGAAACTAACCAAGCGATGAAGGAGTCGGTGTGAACCAAAAATCAAAACCATTCACCCACGGAGTATAATCTCGTGGCCACCCTCAAAAAGATGTAAAAAATTGGAGACATTGTTTCATCTTGCTCATGAATGCCCATCCTCCAAGAAAATTCCGCGAGATTTCACTCCCAATATTTTTCCCAAGGCAAAAAACTAATGGCCGTGCAAATTAAGGATTTCTCATGGCATCTTCAAAAGAGACCGAAGCAAAAAATGCAACACATAATTCCTTAAACATTGGCTCGCTAATAGAAAACAAATTCTTCCACCCATTATAAGTGAAATAAAATCCATCCCAATAAATGTCTTCGTTAAATATAGGGTTAATCTTGCCATGATTCCGAATTCTTCTAATTTGGCCTAATCAATATGTGGAGAAATGAAGAAATCTCTGTTGTATAACCATCCCATCTTGTTTTTGAAGTTTGTCACCGCACTTTGAGGCATGTTGACTGGAAGTTGATATAATGGGTGAAGGTCAAACACATTTACATGGAATTGCTCATTGGTTCTCCTTGAGGCCATTATCTGTAAAATAAACAATAAAAAAACAAAAGGAGGTAACAATAATCAAATACTCGACTAACAAGTCACATAAAACTATTTGGACCAAGCTCACGTTGCGAGCTCGAAGACCATGTCGTGATCCGCGAACGTGATAGTATGATCGTGTTGGGTCATCAGCATAACAACATTCCTATGGTGTTCATGCAAACCCTAATGCTTGGATCTAGTTTTTCTAATGATACGTGCATATTTTCCAAGACTTGCAAAAACCCTAATCTAGCATACATCAAAAACTAATTGAATATCAAATAAACAAGTTAGATGAATACCTTGATTGTTGATTGTAGTTCTTGAAGCTTTGAGAACCTTAGCACCTCAAATGTTGTGTCTCTAATGAATCACAAAAACCAAAAGCAATTGGATGAAACAATAGAGAGAGGGAAGAGGGAAAATTCGGCTCTAAGACTTCTAGGGTTAGGTGTATTCGAATTCTCATATCCAAGGGGTCCTTATATAGGTGTGGGAATTAGGGTTCCAGTCATTATCCTTATCTGGTTACTTAGCCACCAAGCAGCCCATAAGATAACTCTAGAATCCCTCATTTGGACGAATTCTTAAGGCCATATCCTTAGAATTCGTCCATCCTATCCATTAGGGTTTCCTTGCCCAACCTTGTAACTATCACATAATTACAATTCAATCCGCTTAGTTCAATTAACTTCTTTTGACCAAAAAAATAATTCTTAATTAATTCTTGACCAATGTTAATTAAACAAATATGATTTCTCATTTAATATATTATTCTTATAATATGTTAATAAACCATAATAACCTCTTTCTCTATTATTTATCCAATCAAGTTGCTTTGGTGAAGGCAACACAAAAGGACCATGCACAACCGGGTCAAGTACATACCAAATATAGTTATGGACTTAGACACAAATCCAACAGATCGAACCAAAATCATGCATCAAAAGTCCAAATTTTTTCCAAGGGTTTTGTATAACAACATTCTAGTGTTCGAAAATCATATATGCATCAGCTATTTCACTAAAAATCAACCCAATTTCAGCATTTTCCATCAAGAACAAACCTTAGCGTAAATGCACAAAATTAGCAAAATTAACAAGGTTAAAGTGTAGTAATCTTACGGAAATTGAAAAGGAAACACAAAATCGAGATAAGTTTGAAGAAAACAGCAGAAAAACAAAGTCAAAATTGAGTGTGGGGACACGTGCTTCTTCCGTTCGTGCGAATGGGTTGAAAGTGGTAGTCACAGGTGTGAAAGTCATGTTTAAAACTGGCCCCCTATGTTTTTTATAACTCACATCGTGAGGGTTAAACCTCACATCATGAGTTTTAAACTGAGTGAATATCATCGGGCAAAAATTATTTCTCACGTCTGGGGCTTAATCACACATTGTGGTGTCGAGGTTTTTTTTGACCAATAACATTAAATTTCTTAAAAAAACCAACCACTTCTTAAATTTAAGCCCACACTTGATTTTTTTTACTATATATTAAGATTAAGATGACTATGACGATGACTTATCCTAAAATGAAAATGAAAAATGAAAGAACTAAAAACGCAAAAACTAAAAGAAAAATGAAAAAAATGCAAACTGAGCTTGGGTTGCCTCCCGAGTCGCGATTCGTTTTAATGGAGTCATGAGCCAGACTCCGTGCCACCCTACGTGGTATTTGTATGAGATACGATCTCCATTTGCACCTCTTGTTCCTTCCATCTTTTCTTGTAAGTTTGCACCCTTCTTAAATAGGCTTTTTTAGAATTTTCCTTCTTTGTTTTAGTATCGCCATCCTCATGTTTTCGCTTCAACCCTTTATTTCTCGCAACAAGTTTAGTTTCTCTTTTTTCTTTTTGTTGTTCCCAGCTTCGACATCCTAAAGATGGCTTGCTCAAGTCTTGTGTAATTTCTTCTTCTTCATCCTTACGTGAGAAAATAGTTTCTTCACTTTCTTCCTTTTCTTGAGACTTTGGTGTTTTAAAGACAAAAACCTTAAAAACCATTGGAATTGAAGCTCTTGGCTTGGTACGCTTGACTTTTTCTCTTGTACGAACTTCCTTTTCCATCAATTTTTCTAACTCGTCAAGCTCGTTATCTACATCCATATAAAATACTTCATTTTGAGCAATATCCTTCTTGAATCCATTTCCAACTCCAAAAGTCATTTCCTCATTTCCCACTCGCAAGGTAAGATTTGACTCACGAATACCCACCAAGTCTCGCGTGGTACTAAGTAATGGGAGTCCAAGGATAACTGGGACATCTTCATCATCCTTCATGTCTAGCACCACAAAGTCGATTGGAAAAATAAATTTTTCAATTTTTACCAAATATCCTCAATTAAGCCTCGTAGATGAGTCACCAAACCATTAGCCATATGAATTGCCATTTTTATGGACACCAACTCAAGAGGCTGAGATTTTGGTAAACCGAATAAGGCATTAGGTTTATACTAGCTCCAGAATTGGCAAAGGAAAATGTCTTAGTGTTATTTCCAAATTCACATGGAAGTGTAAGGCGTCTGGGATCTCCCATTTTCCTTTGTATTCCCTCCATCATAACCATAAAAATTTGCTCTAAGAAATACCTTGGAGGATTTCTTTAGTTGTTGGCGAGTGTTGAGTAAATCTTGAAGAAAATCTTCATATTCAGGTACTTTGGCTAAGGATTCAATAATTGGAGTATTCATCGGAATATCCTTAACTTGTTGCATAAACTTTTTATGATCTTGTTCCAAAGGATGCACTCTAGCTCGAGAAGCAAATGGTAAAGGAGGTTGAAAAGCTTCAGCACAAGAAATTTTTTTCTTCTCAAACCGAGCCCGCGTCGTGAGGGTTAAATCCTCACATTGTAAGTTCGGTGTTTTAGCAACATTTTTTTCTTCAATTTTCATCCGCTTTGGCTGTGATTCTGGTTGCTTTGTTTCTTCTTCTAATGCCTCTAAGAACTCAGAAATATTGTCTTCTTCAGTAGTTATGGCCATGACATGTGGTTGCGGTTTATTATCGGGATTTTTAGGAGGTAATCGTTTGTAAACTGATGTAGTTAATTGTCTGAGTTGAGCCTCAATATTTTTAATGGGGGCTTGATGATTTCTCATGGTGGCATCAACACCATTGTTACATTTTTCAGAAGCTTCCATGAACCTGTGAAGCATTGACTCTAAGTCCAAATGTTTCTCAGGTTGTGGGTGTTTCTTTTGGTAAAACTCCCAGCCGGTTTGCCTATATTTTTCTTCTATTTTTTTCTTGTATTCCTCATACAACAATCATTCCTTCTTTGGCTTTCGGCTAAGGAAAATGTCTTAGTGTTATTTCCAAAGTCACATGGAAGTGTAAGGCATCCGGGATCTCCCATTTTCCTTTGTATTCCCTCCATAATAACCATAGAAATTTGCTCTAAGAAAAACCTTGGAGGTTTTCTCAAGTTGTTGGCGAGTGTCGAGTAAATCTTGAAGAACTTTTGCATATTCAGGAACTTTGGATAAGGATTCAATAAATGGAGTATTCATCGGAATATCCTAAACTTGTTGCATAAAATTTTTATGATCTTGTTCCAAAGGATGCACTCTAGCTCGAGAAGGAAATGGTAAAGGAGGTTGAAAAGCTTGAGCATAAGAATTTTGTTTCTTCTCAGACCTAGCCCACGTCGTGAGGGTTAAATCCTCACATTGTAAGTTCGGTGTTTTAGCAACATTTTTTTCTTTGATTTTCATCCGCTTTGGCTATGATTCTGGTTCCTTTGTTCTTCTTCTAATACCTCCAAGAACTCAGAAATAGTGTCTTCTTCAGTGGTTATGGCCATAACAAGTGGTTGCGACTTATTATCGGAATTTTTAGGAGGTAACCGTTTGTTAACTAATGTAGTTAATTGTCTGAGTTGAGCCTCAATATTTTTAATGGGCGCTTGATGATTTCTCATGGTGGCATCAGCAACATTGTGACATTTTTCAGAAGCTTCCATGAACCTATGAAGCATTGACTCTAAGTCCAAATTTTTCTCAGGTTGTGGTTGCTTCTTTTGGTAAAAGTCTCAGCCGGTTTGCCTAATTTTTCTTCTTTTTGTTTCTTGTACTCCTCATACAACAACCATTCCTTCTTTGGCTTTCGGCTAAGGAAAATGTCTTAGTGTTATTTTGTAACGATGTTATTTTCAAAACAAATTTTTCATTTTTCAAGAACCAAAATTTCCATATAATAAACATTCTCAAAAGTATTCCACAATAGTTATCAATTCACAACATATCCCAAGAATACAAATCAAATCTTCTCTCAGTGTGTACGGGTCATGCCGGCGCCTTACCACGGTCCTCGCTAGTACCTGAAACATAACATAACAACAGTAAGCATAAAAGCTTAGTGAGTTCCTCAAATACCACTTACACACATACGCCTTTCAGGCCATACTCTACACGACCTTCCGGTCCATGTGTCTCTGGGAACTTCCGTCCCAGTCCCAGTAGACCTTCCGGTCCTACTCATACCGACCTTCCGGTCCTTGACTCCCTGACCTTCCGGTCCATGTCATAATGCCTTCCGGCCTATATCATACATAGCATACATATCACATACATAACGCATGCAGAACATGCAATGCATAACATACAATACATGCATCTCATAGCATACAAGACCTTCCTGTCACACATAGGTACCTTTCCGGGTACAGTATAGTGAGAAGACTCACCTTGGGTAACTCAATAACTCGGAAATCTCGGACTCTGTGAGATAGGATCTAGCCTCCGTCTAATCATAAGAAACACTTCTCATTATTACATTCCCCCAAGGCTAGACTCTTTCCTTTCCTATCATTCTAAGAAGGGTAAAAGACCATTTTACCCCTCTCATGGCTCAAATACCCTAAAGTTGACCAAACCCTAAAAGTCAACAAAAGTCAACCCTTCGGGTTGTTGCGTGTACCAAACATGTACGTTGGGCGTACCCGGTGCTTTCACAGAATCGGGGTGCGCCACCCCCTACGTTGCGCGTACTTGGATTACGCCCAGCATAAATCCCAGTTCAGCTATATTAAGTATTTTGGTCTTAAACGGTTAAGACAAGAACTCATCCAGATCTGACTTCGCTAAGGGTCCTGACTCCATAAAGTCGAAGTCTTTAACCCTTGCATGGCTATAAAGATCATCTATGATTCAAAACACCTTTCCTGTTTCCACATTAAGACCCTAACTCATGTATGACTCAATATCCACGACCAAGATTGGATTTTTATGAACCCTCAACACATATTACACTGGGAAAGGCTAGATCTAAGATCATGGAGACTCTTTGCACACAAAGTCTCCACCTTTGAACCAAAAACCCTAAAATGGGTCCAAAAAGAAAAACTCTTGAAGGACAAGGAAAGCTTTTAGCTTTTTACCTCAAATAGGATCTCCAACCACTGAAGAACTCGGATCTACTCTTGCTCTTCCACTTCTAGCTCCAACAATGGCTTCCTCTTCTCCTTTTTCACCTTAAAATGGTACCTTCAAGCTCAAGAACACACACCAGCTAAAACATGGATTTCTGCACTCTAAGGGCTCACTCAAAGGGGTATGGTGGCTGGGGTAAAGGACTTAACGTTCCTTTTATAGTGCACAAGCCAGTATTTAGGGTTTGCATCTGGGCACATTACGCCCAGTGTAACCCTGGGTGCGCCCAACGTACCCAGGCGAGTCTGCGTCCAAAATAAGCGTGTGAGTACGCGCGGCGTACGCCTCATTATGCCCAGCGTACCCATAAGTCCATTATTCTACTTAAGGGACTTATCTTGACAACTTGTAGAAAAAGAAGGGTTATACCGCTTACCTGAGTTTCAGGATGTTACAATTCTCCCCCACTAGAAACAAACTTCGCCCTCGAAGTCTCATGCTGCAAACAACTCTGGATGCTGCTCCCGCATCTCTGACTCCGGCTCCCAGGTCAGCTCGGACCCTCTCCGATGTTGCCACTGGACCTGCACCAGGGGCACTTCCTTGTTCCTCAGAACCTTGTTCTTTCTATATATAATCGCAAACGGACCTCTCCATGTAGTTCAGGCTCGCATCCACCTGAATATCCTCCAGCGGTACCACTGTCGACTCGTCGGCTATACACTTCCTCAACTGCGACACGTGGAAGTTATCATGAATTTGCCCCAACACCGCGGGCAGCTCCAACCGATATGCTACCCTGCCTACCCTTGCGACTACCCTGAACGGACCAATATACCGGGGACCCAACTTGCCTACCCTCAGAATGCTACCCTCCAAGGAGATACCTTCAGGAGCACAAAATCTCCGACTTGGAACTCGAGCTCGTATCGTCGCCTATCCGCATAACTCTTCTGGTGACTCTGAGCGGTCAACAACCTCTGTCTGACCCGCTGTATCTGCTCTGTCGTCTGAAGCACTATCTCTATACTATCCATCACCTGTTACCCTACCTCACCCCAGCAAATGGGAGTCCGACACCTCCTCCCATACAACAGCTCAAAGGGTGGCATACTAATGCCCGAGCGATCGATGTTGTTATAGGAAAACTCAGCCAAGGGCAAATACATGTCCCAACTCCCGCCAAAATCCAGTACACATGCCCGAAGCATGTCCTCAAGCGTCTGAATCGTCTGCTCGCTATGTCCGTTAGTCTGTGGGTGGTATGCGGTACTAAAATGCAACCCGTACCTAATTCCTCATGAAATTTCTTCCAAAGTCTGTAAGTGAAACGCACATCTCGATCTGAGACAATTGAGATCGGTACTCCATGTCGCGATACCACCTCCCTCACATACAACTCTGTCAGCCTCTCCGCTGAAGAGCTCTCACTGATGGCAAGGAAGTGAGCGCTCTTCGTCAACGTGTCCACAATCACCCAAATTGCATCGACACCCCTAGGCAATTTGGTTAGAAAATCCATGGTAATATGTTCCCACTTCCACTCGGGAATCTCTAACGGCCGCAACTTACCATGCAGACGCTGGTGCTCGGCCTTAACCTTGCGACAGGTCAAGCACCTCTCTACGAAACATGCAACATCCCTCTTCATACAAGGCCACCAATACTCCTTATTCAGGTCCAAATACATCTAAGTGGCCCTGGGGTGGATCGAGAACTTCGATCTATGCGCCTCCTCCATCAAGATGGTACGCGTTCCACCCACAAACGGTACCCAAACCCAAATCTGAAAGGTCATAAGTCCTCGACTATCGGTAACAAACTCCGATACCTGCCTGATCACTCGTTCCCTTTTGCGATTCTCCGGTCTCACGAACTCTGCTTGGGCCCCTCGAATGGTGTCCCACACCGGAGTCATCACTGTCAATCTCATGCATACATCTCGTAGCGGGGCGCTCTCCACCCTACGGCTCAGGGCATCGGCTACGAAATTAGCCTTGCCCGTGTGGTACAAGATCTCGCAGTCGTAATCCTATACTACATCCAACTATCTCCTCTGGCGTATATTCAGGTTGGGCTGATCCATCAAGTACTTCAAGCTCTTGTGGTCCGTGTATATGGTACACCGAACCCCATACAGATAGTGACACCAGATCTTGAGAGCGAACACCACCGCCCCCAACTCCAGATCGTGGGTGGGATACCTCGCCTCATGAGGCTTCAGCTGCCTCGATGCATATGCTATCACATGCCTCCTTTGCATAAGCACCGCTCCCAAACCTGATATCGATGCATCACAATACACCACGAAATCCTCCTTCCCTTCTGGGAGAGCGAGCACTGGGGCTTTGCACAGTCTCTGGCGAAGTGTCTCAAAAGAGGCCTTCTGCTCTGGGCCCCATGAAAAAGCAACACCCTTCGGGGTCAACCTGGTGAGTGGCACGACGATATTAGAGAAATCCCTGATAAATCTCCGATAATAGTTGGTCAATCCTAGAAAGCTCCTGATCTCGGTGGGCGATCTCGGCACCTCCCACCTCATGACCACCTCAATCTTGGCCACATCGACCAAAATCCCATTCTGGTTGACGAGATGCCCCAAGAACTAGACCTCTCGTAACCAGAACTCACACTTGGAGAATTTGGCATAAAGCCTCTCCGATCTCAGAACTCCAAGGATCTCCCTCAAATGCTCCTCATGTTGTTCTCCAGATCTCGAATACACCAAAATATCATCAATGAAAACGATCACCGACCGATCCAGCATCGACCTACACACCCTGTTCAAGAGATCCATGAACGTTGTTGGTGCATTGGTGAGCCCAAAAGGCATCACTACGAACTCGTAATGCCAATAACGAGTTCTGAATGCCGTCTTCTGGATATCTTCATCCCGAAACCTCATCTGATGATAACCCGACCTCAATTCTATCTTGGAGAACCAAGATGCCCCCTGCAACTGATCAAACAGATCATCGATCCTCGGTAACGGATAACGGTTCATGACCGTCAACTTGTTCAACTCCAGGTAATCAATGCACATCCGGTGTGAACCATCCTTTTTCTTGACAAAAAGGATCGGCGCTCCCCAAGGCGAGCTACTCGGACGAATTAACCCCTTCCCCAACAGCTCCTGAAGCTGCGAGGATAACTCCTGCATCTCTGGCGGCGCGAGGCAATAAGGCGCCTTGGCGATAGGCGCTGCTCCCGAAACCAAATCGATACGGAACTCCACTTGCCTCTCGGGAGGCACACCCAACAATTCCTCGGGAAAAACATTCGGGAACTCGCACACTATCGGAACCTCATCAATCGAACTTGGCCTCCCAGCGGCCACTCGTGTGTCCATCACATAGGCTACGAACCCGTTGCTGCCCTGCTGCAAACTCTATCTCGCCCTGGCAGCCGAACAAAACACTGACCCACATCGGGTTCCCTCACCGTACACCGTAAGTACTCCCCCACTAGGGTCTCGTATCGTCACCAACTGATGATCGCAGTCTATAACAACTCCAAATCGGCTCAACCAATCCATGCCCACTATAACACATTCGTCCCCCATCGTAATCGGGACCAGATCTATCGGGAACTCCACACCGAAGATCTCAAGGATACATCCTCGAATCACATCCGTAGCATACACCGCTCGCTCGTTAGCTGTAGAAACTTGCAGATGTCGACTCAACACCTCTCGTCAGATACTAATGTGCTGACTAAATGCCAAGGAAACAAATGACAGACTCACACCCGAGTCAAATAACACCAAAGCTGGTACAGAATTCACAAGAAAAGTACCTATGCATATCATCATATAAGCACAATATCTCAACTCAAAAATAAATAGAGAATACATACCAGCCACAACATTGGGCGCTGCGCGGTCCTCCTCCGCTGTCAACTGGAAAGCTCTCCCACGAACCTTTGGTGCCTCGGCCTTCACTGGCCGAACCTCGGTAACCCTAACAGCAGGCGCAGATCCCGGTGCTGACCGCTGCTGCAACTACGGACACTCGGACTTCTGATGGCCAGTCTAGTTGCAATGAAAGCAAACCATAAATCCCTTGGGGAAATCCTTGGCGATATGCCCCTCCTTGCCACATTTTTAGCAAGCATCCGATCGACAGACCCCATAATGTCCCTTGCTGCACTTCCCGCAAGTGCGGCCGTTCTGGCCTCCAGTCCTCGAATCAACGGACTTGGTCCGCTTGGTTGCCGGCTGAGACTGAGTCGGCCGCTAATCCATCCTCTGAGACTCGGCCTCCTCTCTGGCCTGAATCTCCAACTCAATCTCCCTCTTCCGGGCATTTGCCTGGAGCTCAGCAAATGTCCGGTACGTCGAGTTCGACACGAACTCCCGAATGTCTCTCCTTAGAACGACCAAATACCGGCTCATACGTGCCTGCTCAGTAGACACCTGCTCAGGGCAGAACATCGCCCTCTCATGAAACTTCCTCATAATCATAGTGACCGAATCAGTACCCTGCTTGAGGGTCAAGAACTCCTGAACCAACCGTTCCCTCTCCACCGGGGGAACATACTCATCTCTGAACATGGTGGTGAACCTCTCCCAGATCACCTCTGAAATCTCTGCAACTGTAAAGCTTGCTGTCACGAACTTCCACCAGTCCTTCGCTCCCAAGAGAAGCTGGTTCAACGCGAACCGAACCCTCAGATGCTCTAAACATGAACACGTATAGAAGCATCCCTCAATATCAGCAATCCATCTCATTGCAGCGATCGGATCTTGCGTCCCATCAAACTCAGGTGGCTTCGTGTTGCTGAACTCCCGAAACAACAACAAGTCACCTCCCTGAGGCCTGGCAGCAGCCACAGCTGCGGTTGCTGCAACAGCAGCAGCCTCAGTCACCGTGGCGAACCGCTCGTCGAAAGTCTCAATCAATGTGGTCTTCATAGACCCAAACATCTCCGGAATCTCGGCCCTGATCGCCGCCACCACCTCATCGTGGATCATCTGACGAAGCTCATCGTCACTCACACCGCTCGCCTCAGGTCTGTGGCGTGTCCCAATCATGATGTCTCTAAAATATAACATGATAATATCAAAGACTCGCTCGAGCATGCTCGCACTCGATAACTCGACCCTACTTGTTCCTTAGTACCCAAAGGATTCTTACTTAGAGTATGCACTGCTTTGATGTCTTCGGTAGTACGGGCCCTTATACTACCATCTACACCACATTAGTATTCACCCTAAGTCCTCCTCCTTAGATCCCAGATCACAAGTACTCTATATCTCATTGTCATAGGCTACCCTTCGGTACACCTCTTATCAGACCCTCACTGCTACCTACTCGCTCTCAAGCATCACATAGCAACACAGTCCTTCCTAGGCTAAGGCATCACAAAATCAGGCCACTCTAGTCCTAATATGAATACCTAGCCAACTCTAGCATGCATAACATAACATATCATATCACATAACACATAACGTAAGGGCATTTTGGGGATTCACCGTTCGGGCGTTGCCTGACCGTACACACTGCTCCGCTCTGGTTGTCTCAAAACCTCTTGCTCTTTTAGAAAAATTATTTTTATCGCTTGAAAATTTTCTCAAATCCTCAGTTTGAGTTCAGATACGCCCGAAGGTGCATCCGAGTCCCTCAAACTAAGGCTCCGATACCAACTTGTAACGACGTAATTTTCAAAACAAAATTTTCATTTTTCAACAACCAAATTTTTCATATAATAAACATTCTCAAAAGTATTCCACAATAGTTATCAATTCAAAACATATCCCAAGATCACAAATCAAATCTTCACTCTATGTACGGGTCATGTCGGCGCCTTACCACGGTCCTCGCTAGTACCTGAAACACATAACATAACAACTGTAAGCATAAAAGCTTAGTGAGTTCCCCAAATACCACTTACACACATACGCCTTTCCAGGCCATACTCTACATGACCTTCCGGTTCATGTGTCTCAGGGGACTTCCGTCCCAGTCCCAGTAGACCTTCCGGTCCTACTCATACCGACCTTCCGGTCCATGTCATAATGCCTTCTGGTCCATATCATACATAGCATACATATCACATACATAACACATACAGAACATGCAACACATAGCTTACAATACATGCATCTCATAGCATACAAGACCTTCCGGTCACACATAGGTACCTTTCCAGGTACAGTATAGTGAGAAGACTCACCTCGAGTAACTCGGTAACTCGGAAATCTCGGACTCTGTGAGATAGAATCTAGCCTCCGTCTAATCATAACAAACACTTCTCATTAATACATTTCCCCAAGGCTAGACTCTTTCCTTTCCTATCATTCTCAGAAGGGTAAAAGACCATTTTACCCCTCTCATGGATCAAATACCCTAAAGTTGACCAAACCCTAAAAGTCAACAAAATTCAACCCTCCGGGTTACGCCGCGCGTACCAAACATGTACGTTGGGCGTACCCGGTGCCTTCATAGAATCGGGGTGTGCCACCCCCCTATGCTACGTGTACTGGGATTACGCCCAGCGTAAATCCCAGTTCAGCCATATTGAGTATTTTGGTCTTAAACGGTTAAGACAAGAACTCATATTCTAGATCTGACTTCCCTAAGGGTCCTTACTCCATAAAGTCGAAGCCTTTTAAGCCTTGCATGGCTGTAAAGATCATCTATGACTCAAAACACCTTTCCTCTTTCCACATTAAGACCCTAACTCATGCATGACTCAATATCCACGACGAAGATTGGATTTTTATGAACCCTCAACACATATTACCTGGGAAATGCCAAATCTAAGCTCATGGAGACTCTTTGCACACAAAGTCTCCACCTTTGAACCAAAACCCCTAAAATGGGTCCAATAAGCAAAACTCTTGAAGGACAAGGAAAGCTTTTAGCTTTTTACCTCAAATAGAATCTCCAACCACTAAAGAACTCGGATCTACTCTTGCTCTTCCACTTCTAGCTCCAATAATGGCTTCCTCTTCTACTTCTTCACCTTAAAATGGTACCTTCAAGCTCAAGAACACACACACCAGCTAAAACACGGATTTCTGCACTCTAAGGGCTCACTCAAAGGGTATGGTGGCTGGGTTAAAGGACTTAACGTTTCTTTTATAGTGCACAAGACAATATTTAGGGTTTGCATACGGGCACATTATGCGAGTCCGCGTCCAAAATAAGCGCGCGAGTACGCGCGGCGTACGCCTCATTACGCCCAGCGTACCAATAAATCCAATATTCAACTTAAGGGACTTATCTTGACAACTTGCAAAAAAAATAAGGGTTATAATGCTTACCTGAGTTTCGGGATGTTACAATTCTCCCCCACTAGAACCAAACTTCGCCCTCGAAGTCTCATGCTGCAAACAACTTCGGATGTTGCTCCCGCATCTCCGACTCCGGCTCCCAGGTCAGCTCGAACCCTCTCCGATGTTGCCATTGGACCTGCACCAGGGGCACTTGCTTTTTCCTCAGAACCTTGGTCTATCGATCTATAATCGCAACGGGCCTCTCCACGTACTTCAAGCTCGAATCCACCTGAATATCCTCCAGCGGTACCACTGCCGACTCGTCAGCTATACACTTCCTCAACTGCGACACGTGGAAGGTATCATGAAATATATCCAAATTCACATAGAAGTGTAAGGCGTCCGGGATCTCCCATTTTCCTTTGTATTCCCTCCATCATAACCATAGAAATTTTCTCTAAGAAATACCTTGGAGGTTTTCTCTAGTTGTTGGCGAGTGTAGAGTAAATCTTGAAGAAATTTTGCATATTCAGGTACTTTGGCTAAGGATTCAATAATTGGAGTATTCATCGGAATATCCTTAACTTGTTGCATCAACTTTTTATGATCTTTTTCCAAAGGATGCACTCTAGCTCGAGAAGCAAATGGTAAAGGAGGTTGAAAAGCTTCAGCACAAGAAATTTTTTTCTTCTCAGATCGAGCCCGCATCGTGAGGGTTAAATCCTCGCATTGTAAGTTCGATGTTTTATCAACATTTTTTTCTTCGATTTTCATCCGCGTTGGCTTTGATTCTGGTTGCCTCGTTTCTTTTTCTAATGCCTCCAAGAACTCAGAAATAGTGTCTTATTCAGTGGTTATGGCCATGACATGTGGTTGCGGTTAATTATCGGGATTTTTAGGAGGAAACCGTTTGTTAACTGATGTAGTTAATTGTCTGAGTTGAGCCTCAATATTTTTAATGGGCGCTTGATGATTTCTCATGGTGGCATCAGCAACGTCTTGACATTTTTCAGAAGCTTCCATGAACCTATGAAGCATTGACTCTAAGTCCAATTTTTTCTCAGGTTGTGGTTGTTTCTTTTGGTAAAAGTCTCATCCGGTTTGCCTATATTTTCTTCTTTTTATTTCTTGTACTCCTCATACACCAACCATTCCTTCTTTGGCTTTCGGCTAAGGAGAATGTCTTAGTGTTATTTCCAAATTCACATGGAAGTGTAAGGTGTCTGGGATGCCCCATTTCCTTTCTATTCCCTCCATAATAACCATAGAAATTTGCTCTAAGAAATACCTTGGAGGTTTTCTCTAGTTGTTGGCGAGTGTCGAGTAAATCTTGAAGAACTTTTGCATATTCAGGAACTTTGGCTAAGGATTCAATAAATGGAGTATTCATCGGAATATCCTTAACTTGTTGCATAATCATTTTATGATATTCTTCCGAAAGATGCACTCTAGCTCGAGAAGGAAATGGTAAAGGAGGTTGAAAAGCTTGAGCACAAGAATTTTATTTCTTCTTAGACCGAGCCCACATCGTGAGGGTTAAATCCTCACATTGTAAGTTCGGTTTTTTAGCAACATTTTTTTCTTCGATTTTCATCTGCTTTGGCTGTGATTCTGGTTGCTTTGTTTCTTATTCTAATGCCTCCAAGAGCTCAGAAATAGTATCTTCTTCAGTGGTTATGGCCATGACATGTGGTTGCGGTTTATTATCGGGATTTTTAGGAGGTAATCGTTTGTTAACTAATGTACTTAATTGTCTGAGTTCAGCCTCAATATTTTTAATGGGCGCTTGATGATTTCTCATGGTGGCATCAGCAACATCGGGACATTTTTCAGAAGCTTCCATGAACCTATGAAGCATTGACTATAAGTCCAATTTTTTCTCAGGTTGTGATTGTTTCTTTTGGTAAAAGTCCCAACCGGTTTGCCTATACTTTTCTTCTTTTAGTTTCTTGTACTCCTCATACAACAAGCATTCCTTCTGTGGCTTTTGGCTAAGGAAAATGGCTTAGTGTTATTTCCAAATTCACATGGAAGTGTAAGGCGTCCGTGATCTCCCATTTTCCATTTTATTCCCTCCATCATAACCACAAAAATTTGCTCTAAGAAATACCTTGGAGGTTTTCTCCAGTTGTTGGCGAGTGTCAAGTAAATCTTCAAGAAATTTTTCATATTCAGGTACTTTGGCTAAGGATTCAATAATTTGAGTATTCATCGGAATATCCTTAACTTGTTGCATAGACTTTTTATGATCTTGTTCCAAAGGATGCACTCTAGCTCGAGAAGCAAATGGTAAAGGAGGTTGAAAAGCTTGAGCACAAGAAATTTTTTTCTTCTCAGACCGAGCCCGCATCGTGAGGGTTAAATCCTCGCATTGTAAGTTCGGTGTTTTATCAACATTTTTTTCTTCGATTTTCATCCGCGTTGGCTTTGATTCTGGTTGCCTCGTTTCTTTTTCTAATGCCTCCAAGAACTTAGAAATAGTGTCTTATTCAGTGGTTATGGCCATGACATGTGGTTGCGGTTAATTATCGGGATTTTTAGGAGGAAACCGTTTGTTAACTGATGTAGTTAATTGTCTGAGTTGAGCCTCAATATTTTTAATGGGCGCTTGATGATTTCTCATGGTGGCATCAGCAACGTCTTGACATTTTTCAGAAGCTTCCATGAACCTATGAAGCATTGACTCTAAGTCCAATTTTTTCTCAGGTTGTGGTTGTTTCTTTTGGTAAAAGTCTCATCCGGTTTGCCTATATTTTCTTCTTTTTATTTCTTGTACTCCTCATACGACAACCATTCCTTCTTTGGCTTTCGGCTAAGGAGAATGTCTTAGTGTTATTTCCAAATTCACATGGAAGTGTAAGGTGTCTGGGATGCCCCATTTCCTTTCTATTCCCTCCATAATAACCATAGAAATTTGCTCTAAGAAATACCTTGGAGGTTTTCTCTAGTTGTTGGCGAGTGTCGAGTAAATCTTGAAGAACTTTTGCATATTCAGGAACTTTGGCTAAGGATTCAATAAATGGAGTATTCATCGGAATATCCTTAACTTGTTGCATAATCATTTTATGATCTTCTTCCGAAAGATGCACTCTAGCTCGAGAAGGAAATGGTAAAGGAGGTTGAAAAGCTTGAGCACAAGAATTTAATTTCTTCTTAGACCGAGCCCACATCGTGAGGGTTAAATCCTCACATTGTAAGTACGGTTTTTTAGCAACATTTTTTTCTTCGATTTTCATCTGCTTTGGCTGTGATTCTGGTTGCTTTGTTTCTTATTCTAATGCCTCCAAGAGCTCAGAAATAGTATCTTCTTCAGTGGTTATGGCCATGACATGTGGTTGCGGTTTATTATCGGGATTTTTAGGAGGTAATCGTTTGTTAACTAATGTACTTAATTGTCTGAGTTGAGCCTCAATATTTTTAATGGGCGCTTGATGATTTCTCATGGTGGCATCAGCAACATCGGGACATTTTTCAGAAGCTTCTATGAACCTATGAAGCATTGACTATAAGTCCAATTTTTTCTCAGGTTGTGATTGTTTCTTTTGGTAAAAGTCCCAACCGGTTTGCCTATACTTTTCTTCTTTTAGTTTCTTGTACTCCTCATACAACAAGCATTCCTTCTGTGGCTTTTGGCTAAGGAAAATGGCTTAGTGTTATTTCCAAATTCACATGGAAGTGTAAGGCGTCCGTGATCTCCCATTTTCCATTTTATTCCCTCCATCATAACCACAAAAATTTGCTCTAAGAAATACCTTGGAGGTTTTCTCCAGTTGTTGGCGAGTGTCAAGTAAATCTTCAAGAAATTTTTCATATTCAGGTACTTTGGCTAAGGATTCAATAATTTGAGTATTCATCGGAATATCCTTAACTTGTTGCATAGACTTTTTATGATCTTGTTCCAAAGGATGCACTCTAGCTCGAGAAGCAAATGGTAAAGGAGGTTGAAAAGCTTGAGCACAAGAAATTTTTTTCTTCTCAGACCGAGCCCGCATCGTGAGGGTTAAATCCTCGCATTGTAAGTTCGGTGTTTTATCAACATTTTTTTCTTCGATTTTCATCCGCGTTGGCTTTGATTCTGGTTGCCTCGTTTCTTTTTCTAATGCCTCCAAGAACTTAGAAATAGTGTCTTATTCAGTGGTTATGGCCATGACATGTGGTTGCGGTTAATTATCGGGATTTTTAGGAGGAAACCGTTTGTTAACTGATGTAGTTAATTGTCTGAGTTGAGCCTCAATATTTTTAATGGGCGCTTGATGATTTCTCATGGTGGCATCAGCAACGTCTTGACATTTTTCAGAAGCTTCCATGAACCTATGAAGCATTGACTCTAAGTCCAATTTTTTCTCAGGTTGTGGTTGTTTCTTTTGGTAAAAGTCTCAGCCGGTTTGCCTATATTTTTCTTCTTTTTGTTTCTAGTACTCCTCATACGACAACCATTCCTTCTTTGGCTTTCGGCTAAGGAGAATGTCTTAGTGTTATTTCCAAATTCACATGGAAGTGTAAGGCGTCTGGGATCTCCCATTTCCTTTCTATTCCCTCCATACTAACCATAGAAACTTGCTCTAAGAAATACCTTGGAGGTTTTCTCTAGTTGTTGGCGAGTGTCGAGTAAATCTTGAAGTACTTTTGCATATTCAGGAACTTTGGCTAAGGATTCAATAAATGAAGTATTCATCGGAATATCCTTAGCTTCTTCCAAAGAATGCACTCTAGCTCGAGAAGGAAATGGTAAAGGAGGTTGAAAAGCTTGAGCACAAGAATTTTACTTCTTCTCAGACCGAGCCCACATCGTGAGGGTTAAATCCTTACATTGTAAGTTCGGTTTTTAGCAACATTTTTTTCTTCGATTTTCATCTGCTTTGGCTGTGATTCTGGTTGCTTTGTTTCTTATTCTAATGCCTCCAAGAACTCAGAAATAGTGTCTTCTTCAGTGGTTATGGCCATGACATGTGGTTGCGGTTTATTATCGGGATTGTTAGGAGGTAATCGTTTGTTAACTAATGTACTTAATTGTCTGAGTTGAGCCTCAATATTTTTAAGGGGCGCTTGATGATTTCTCATGGTGGCATCAGCAACATTGGGACATTTTTCAGAAGCTTCAATGAACCTATGAAGCATTGACTATAAGTCCAACTTTTCTCAGGTTGTGGTTGTTTCCTTTAGTAAAAGTCCCAACCGGTTTGCCTATACTTTTCTTCTTTTAGTTTCTTGTACTCCTCATACAACAACCATTCCTTCTGTGGCTTTTGGCTAAGGAAAATGTCTTAGTGTTATTTCCAAATTCACATGGAAGTGTAAGGTGTCCGGGATCTCCCATTTTCCTTTGTATTACCTCCATCATAACCACAGAAATTTGCTCTAAGAAATACCTTGGAGGTTTTCTCTAGTTGTTGGTGAGTGTCGAGTAAATCTTGAAGAAATTTTTCATATTCAGGTACTTTGGCTAAGGATTCAATAATTGGAGTAGTCATCGGAATATCCTTAACTTGTTGCATAAAATTTTTATGATCTTTTTCCAAAGGATGCACTCTAGCTCGAGAAGCAAATGGTAAAGGAGGTTGAAAAGCTTGAGCAAAAGAAAATTTTTTCTTCTCAGACCGAGCCCGCGTCTTGAGGGATAAATCCTCACATTGTAAGTTCGGTGTTTTATCAAAATAAAATTCTTCGATTTTCATCCGCATTGGCTCTGATTCTGGTTGCCTTGTTTCTTCTTCTAATGCCTCCAAGAACTCAGAAATAGTGTCTTCTTCAGTGGTTGTGGCCATGACATGTGGTTGCGGTTAATTATCGGGATTTTTAGCAGGAAGCCGTTTTTTAACTGATGTAGTTAATTGTCTGAGTTGAGCCTTAATATTTTTAATGGGCGCTTGATGATTTCTCATGGTGGCATCAACAACGTCTTGACATTTTTCAGAAGCTTCCAAGAACCTATGAAGCATTGACTCTAAGTCCAATTTTTTCTCAGGTTGTGGTTGTTTCTTTTAGTAAAAGTCTCAGCCGGTTTGCCTATATTTTTCTTCTTTTAGTTTCTTGTACTCCTCATACAACAACCATTCCTTCTGTGGCTTTTGGCTAAGGAAAATGTCTTAGTGTTATTTCCAAATTCACATGGAAGTGTAAGGTGTCCGGGATCTCCCATTTTCCTTTGTATTACCTCCATCATAACCACAGAAATTTGCTCTAAGAAATACCTTGGAGGTTTTCTCTAGTTGTTGGTGGGTGTCGAGTAAATCTTGAAGAAATTTTTCATATTCAGGTACTTTGGCTAAGGATTCAATAATTGGAGTAGTCATCGGAATATCCTTAACTTGTTGCATAAAATTTTTATGATCTTTTTCCAAAGGATGCACTCTAGCTCGAGAAGCAAATGGTAAAGGAGGTTGAAAAGCTTGAGCAAAAGAAAATTTTTTCTTCTCAGACCGAGCCCGCGTCTTGAGGGATAAATCCTCACATTGTAAGTTCGGAGTTTTATCAAAAAAAAATTCTTCGATTTTCATCCGCATTGGCTCTGATTCTGGTTGCCTTCTTTCTTCTTCTAATGCCTCCAAGAACTCAGAAATAGTGTCTTCTTCAGTGGTTGTGGCCATGACATGTGGTTGCGGTTAATTATCGGGATTTTTAGGAGGAAGCCGTTTTTTAACTGATGTAGTTAATTGTCTGAGTTGAGCCTCAATATTTTTAATGGGCGCTTGATGATTTCTCATGGTGGCATCAGCAACGTCTTGACATTTTTCAGAAGCTTCCATGAACCTATGAAGCATTGACTCTAAGTCCAATTTTTTCTCAGGTTGTGGTTGTTTCTTTTAGTAAAAGTCTCAGCCGGTTTGCCCATATTTTTCTTCTTTTTCTTTCTTGTACTCCTCATACGACAACCATTCCTTCTTTGGCTTTCGGCTAAGGAGAATCTCTTAGTCTTATTTCCAAATTCACATGGAAGTGTAAGGCGTCTGGGATCTCCCATTTCCTTTCTATTCCCTCCATAATAACCATAGAAATTTGCTCTAAGAAATACCTTGGAGGTTTCTCTAGTTGTTGGCGAGTGTCAACTAAATCTTGAAGAACTTTTGCATATTCAGGAACTTTGGCTAAGGATTCAATAAATGGAGTATTCATCGGAATATCCTTAACTTGTTGCATAAACATTTTATGATCTTGTTCCAAAGGTTGCACACTAGCTTGAGAAGGAAATGGTAAAGGAGGTTGAAAAGCTTGAGCACAAGAATTTTATTTCTTCTCAGACCGAGCCCACATCGTGAGGGTTAAATCCTCACATTGTAAGTTCGGTTTTTTAGCAACATTCTATTCTTCGATTTTAATCTGCTTTGGTTGTGATTCTGGTTTCTTTGTTTCTTATTCTAATGCCTCCAAGAACACAGAAATAGTCTCTTCTTCTGTGGTTATGGCCATGACATGTGGTTGCGGTGTATTATCGGGATTTTTAGAAGGAGACCGTTTGTTAACTATTGTACTTAATTGTCTGAGTTGAGCCTCAATATTTTTAATGGGCGCTTGATGATTTCTCATGGTGGCATCAGCAACGTCTTGACATTTTTCAGAAGCTTCCATCAACCTATGAACCATTGACTATAAGTCCAATTTTTTCTCAGGTTGTGGTTGTTTGTTTTGGTAAAAGTCTTAGACGCTTTTCCTATATTTTTCTTCTTTTTGTTTCTTGTACTCCTCATACAACAACCACTCCTTCTGTGGCTTTTGGCTAAGGAAAATGTCTTAGTGTTATTTCCAAATTCACATGGAAGTGTAAGGTGTCCGGGATCTCCCATTTTCCTTTGTATTACCTCCATCATAACCACAGAAATTTGCTCTAAGAAATACCTTGGAGGTTTTCTCTAGTTGTTGGTGAGTGTCGAGTAAATCTTGAAGAAATTTTTCATATTCAAGTACTTTGGCTAAGGATTCAATAATTGGAGTAGTCATCGGAATATCCTTAACTTGTTGCATAAAATTTTTATGATCTTTTACCAAAGGATGCACTCTAGCTCGAGAAGCAAATGGTAAAGGAGGTTGAAAAGCTTGAGCAAAAGAAAATTTTTTCTTCTCAGACCGAGCCCGCGTCGTGAGGGATAAATCCTCACATTGTAAGTTCGGTGTTTTATCAAAAAAAATTTCTTCGATTTTCATCCGCATTGGCTCTGATTCTGGTTGCCTTGTTTCTTCTTCTATGTCTCCAAGAACTCAGAAATAGTGTCTTCTTCAGTGGTTGTGGCCATGACATGTGGTTGCGGTTAATTATCGCGATTTTTAGGAGGAAGCCGTTTTTTAACTGATGTAGTTAATTGTCTGAGTTGAGCCTCAATATTTTTAATGGGCGCTTGATGATTTCTCATGGTGGCATCAGCAACGTCTTGACATTTTTCAGAAGCTTCCATGAACCTATGAAGCATTGACTCTAAGTCCAATTTTTTCTCAGGTTGTGGTTGTTTCTTTTGGTAAAAGTCTCAGCCGGTTTGCCTATATTTTTCTTCTTTTTGTTTCTTGTACTCCTCATACGACAACCATTCCTTCTTTGGCTTTCGGCTAAGGAGAATCTCTTAGTGTTATTTCCAAATTCACATGGAAGTGTAAGGCGTCTGGGATCTCCCATTTCCTTTCTATTCCCTCCATAATAACCATAGAAATTTGCTCTAAGAAATACCTTGGAGGTTTCTCTAGTTGTTGGCGAGTGTCGAGTAAATCTTGAAGTACTTTTGCATATTCAGCAACATTGGCTAAGGATTCAATAAATGGTGTATTCATCGGAATATCCATAACTTGTTGCATAAACATTTTATGATCTTGTTCCAAAGGATGCACACTAGCTTGAGAAGGAAATGGTAAAGGAGGTTGAAAAGCTTGAGTACAAGAATTTTATTTCTTCTCAGACCGAGCCCACATCGTGAGGGTTAAATCCTCACATTGTAAGTTCGGTTTTTTAGCAACATTCTTTTCTTCGATTTTCATCTGCTTTGGTTGTGATTCTGGTTTCTTTGTTTCTTCTTCTAATGCCTCCAAGAACACAGAAATAGTGTCTTCTTCTGTGGTTATGGCCATGACATATGGTTGCGGTGTATTATCAGGATTTTTAGAAGGAGACCGTTTGTTAACTATTGTACATAATTGTCTGAGTTGAGCCTCAATATTTTTAATGGGCACTTGATGATTTCTCATGGTGGCATCAGCAACGTCTTGACATTTTTCAGAAGCTTCCATGAACCTATGAACCATTGACTATAAGTCCAATTTTTTCTAAGGTTGTGGTTGTTTCTTTTGGTAAAAGTCTTAGACGCTTTGCCTATATTTTTCTTCTTTTTGTTTCTTGTAATCCTCATACGACAACCATTCCTTCTTTGGCTTTAGGCTAAGGAAAATGCCTTAGTATTATTTCCTAATTCACATTGAACTGTAAGGCGTCCGGGATCTCCCATTTTCCTTTGTATTCCATCCATCATAACCACAGAAATTTGCTCTAAGAAATACCTTGGAGGTTTTCTCTAGTTGTTGGCGAGTGTCGAATAAATCTTTAAGAAATTTTTCATATTCAGGTACTTTGACTAAGGATTCAATAATTGGAGTATTCATCGGAATATCCTTAACTTGTTGCATAAACTTTTTATGATCTTGTTCCAAAGGATGCACTCTAGCTTGAGAAGCAAATGGTAAAGGAGGTTGAAAAGCTTGAGCAAAAGAAAATTTTTTCTTCTCAGACCGAGCCCGCGTCGTGAGGGATAAATCCTCACATTGTAAGTTCGGTGTTTTATCAAAAAAAAATTCTTCGATTTTCATCCGCATTGGCTCGGATTCTGGTTGCCTTGTTTCTTCTTCTAATGCCTCCAAGAACTCAGAAATAGTGTCTTCTTCAGTGGTTGTGGCCATGACATGTGGTTGCGGTTAATTATCGGGATTTTTAGGAGGAAACCGTTTGTTAACTGATGTAGTTAATTGTCTGAGTTGAGCCTCAATATTTTTAATGGGCGCTTGATGATTTTTCATGGTGGCATCAGCAACGTCTTGACATTTTTCAGAAGCTTCCATGAACCTATGAAGCATTGACTCTAAGTCCAATTTTTTCTCAGGTTGTGGTTGTTTCTTTTGGTAAAAGTCTCAGCCGGTTTGCCTATATTTTTCTTCTTTTTGTTTCTTGTACTCCTCATACGACAACCATTCCTTCTTTGGCTTTCGGCTAAGGAGAATCTCTTAGTGTTATTTCCAAATTCACATGGAAGTGTAAGGCGTCTGGGATCTCCCATTTCCTTTCTATTCCCTCCATAATAACCATAGAAATTTGCTCTAAGAAATACCTTGGAGGTTTCTCTAGTTGTTGGCGAGTTTCGAGTAAATCTTGAAGAACTCTTGCATATTCAGGAACTTTGGCTAAGGATTCAATAAATGAAGTATTCATCGGAATATCCTTAACTTGTTGCATAAACATTTTATGATCTTGTTCCAAAGGTTCCACACTAGCTTGAGAAGGAAATGGTAAAGGAGGTTGAAAAGCTTGAGCACAAGAATTTTATTTCTTCTCAGACCGAGCCACATCGTGAGGGTTAAATCCTCACATTGTAAGTTCGGTTTTTTAGCAACATTCTTTTCTTCGATTTTCATCTGCTTTGGTTGTGATTCTGGTTTCTTTGTTTCTTCTTCTAATGCCTCCAAGAACACAGAAATAATGTCTTCTTCTGTGGTTATGGCCATGACATGTGGTTGCGGTGTATTATCGGGATTTTTAGAAGGAGACCGTTTGTTAACTATTGTACTTAATTGTCTGAGTTGAGCCTCAATATTTTTAATGGGCGCTTGATGATTTCTCATGGTGGCATCAGCAACGTCTTGACATTTTTCAGAAGCTTCCATGAACCTATGAACCATTGACTATAAGTCCAATTTTTTCTCAGGTTGTGGTTGTTTCTTTTGGTAAAAGTCTTAGACGCTTTGCCTATATTTTTCTTCTTTTTGTTTCTTGTAATCCTCATACGACAACCATTCCTTCTTTGGCTTTCGGCTAAGGAAAATGTCTTAGTATTATTTCCAAATTCACATTGAACTGTAAGGCGTCCGGGATCTTCCATTTTCCTTTGTATTCCATCCATCATAACCACAGAAATTTGCGCTAAGAAATACCTTGGAGGTTTTCTCTAGTTGTTGGTGAGTGTCGAATAAATCTTTAAGAAATTTTTCATATTCAGGTACTTTGGCTAAGGATTCAATAATTGGAGTATTCATCGGAATATCCTTAACTTGTTGCATAAACTTTTTATGATCTTCTTCCAAAGGATGCACTCTAGCTCGAGAAGCAAATGGTAAAGGAGGTTGAAAAGCTTGAGCACAAGAAATTTTTTTCTTCTCAGACCGAGCCCGCGTCGTGAGGGTTAAATCCTCACATTGTAAGTTCGGTGTTTTATCAACATTTTTTCTTCGATTTTCATCCGCTTTGGCTCTGATTCTTGTTACCTTGTTTCTTCTTCTAATGCCTCCAAGAACTAAGAAATAGTGTCTTCTTCAGTGGTTATGGCCATGACATGTGGTTGCGGTTAATTATCGGGATTTTTAGGAGGAAACCATTTGTTAACTGATGTAGTTAATTGTCTGAGTTGAGCCTCAATATTTTTAATGGGCGCTTGATGATTTTTCATGGTGGCATCAGCAACGTCTTGACATTTTTCAGAAGCTTCCATGAACCTATGAAGCATTGACTCTAAGTCGAATTTTTTCTCAGGTTGTGGTTGTTTCTTTTGGTAAAAGTCTCAGCCGGTTTGGCTATATTTTTCTTCTTTTTGTTTCTTGTACTCCTCATACGACAACCATTCCTTCTTTGGCTTTCGGCTAAGGAGAATCTCTTAGTGTTATTTCCAAATTCACATGGAAGTGTAAGGCATCTGGGATCTCCCATTTCCTTTCTATTCCCTCCATAATAACCATAGAAATTTGCTCTAAGAAATACCTTGGAGGTTTCTCTAGTTGTTGGCGAGTGTCGAGTAAATCTTGAAGAACTTTTGCATATTCAGGAACTTTGGCTAAGGATTCAATAAATGAAGTATTCATCGGAATATCCTTAACTTGTTGCATAAACATTTTATGATCTTGTTCCAAAGGTTGCACACTAGCTTGAGAAGGAAATGGTAAAGGAGGTTGAAAAGCTTGAGCACAAGAATTTTATTTCTTCTCAGACCGAGCCCACATCGTGAGGGTTAAATCCTCACATTGTAAGTTCGGTTTTTTAGCAACATTCTTTTCTTCGATTTTCATCTGCTTTGGTTGTGATTCTGGTTTCTTTGTTTCTTCTTCTAATGCCTCCAAGAACACAGAAATAATGTCTTCTTCTGTGGTTATGGCCATGACATGTGGTTGCGGTGTATTATCGGGATTTTTAGGAGACCGTTTGTTAACTATTGTACTTAATTGTCTGAGTTGAGCCTCAATATTTTTAATGGGCGCTTGATGATTTCTCATGGTGGCATCAGCAACGTCTTGACATTTTTCAGAAGCTTCCATGAACCTATGAACCATTGACTATAAGTCCAATTTTTTCTCAGGTTGTGGTTGTTTCTTTTGGTAAAAGTCTTAGACGCTTTGCCTATATTTTTCTTCTTTTTGTTTCTTGTAATCCTCATACGACAACCATTCCTTCTTTGGCTTTCGGCTAAGGAAAATGTCTTAGTATTATTTCCAAATTCACATTGAACTGTAAGGCGTCCGGGATCTCCCATTTTCCTTTGTATTCCATCCATCATAACCACAGAAATTTGCGCTAAGAAATACCTTGGAGGTTTTCTCTAGTTGTTGGCGAGTGTCGAATAAATCTTTAAGAAATTTTTCATATTCAGGTACTTTGGCTAAGGATTCAATAATTGGAGTATTCATCGGAATATCCTTAACTTGTTGCATAAACTTTTTATGATCTTCTTCCAAAGGATGCACTCTAGCTCGAGAAGCAAATGGTAAAGGAGGTTGAAAAGCTTGAGCACAAGAAATTTTTTTCTTCTCAGACCGAGCCCGCGTCGTGAGGGTTAAATCCTCACATTGTAAGTTCGGTGTTTTATCAACATTTTTTCTTCGATTTTCATCCGCTTTGGCTCTGATTCTTGTTACCTTGTTTCTTCTTCTAATGCCTCCAAGAACTCAAAATAGTGTCTTCTTCAGTGGTTATGGCCATGACATGTGGTTGCAGTTAATTATCGGGATTTTTAGGAGGAAACCATTTGTTAACTGATGTAGTTAATTGTCTGAGTTGAGCCTCAATATTTTTAATGGGCGCTTGATGATTTTTCATGGTGGCATCAGCAACGTCTTGACATTTTTCAGAAGCTTCCATGAACCTATGAAGCATTGACTCTAAGTCGAATTTTTTCTCAGGTTGTGGTTGTTTCTTTTGGTAAAAGTCTCAGCCGGTTTGCCTATATTTTTCTTCTTTTTGTTTCTTGTACTCCTCATACGACAACCATTCCTTCTTTGGCTTTCGGCTAAGGAGAATCTCTTAGTGTTATTTCCAAATTCACATGGAAGTGTAAGGCGTCTGGGATCTCCCATTTCCTTTCTATTCCCTCCATAATAACCATAGAAATTTGCTCTAAGAAATACCTTGGAGGTTTCTCTAGTTGTTGGCGAGTGTCGAGTAAATCTTGAAGAACTTTTGCATATTCAGGAACTTTGGCTAAGGATTCAATAAATGAAGTATTCATCGGAATATCCTTAACTTGTTGCATAAACATTTTATGATCTTGTTCCAAAGGTTGCACACTAGCTTGAGAAGGAAATGGTAAAGGAGGTTGAAAAGCTTGAGCACAAGAATTTTATTTCTTCTCAGACCGACCCCACATCGTGAGGGTTAAATCCTCACATTGTAAGTTCGGTTTTTTAGCAACATTCTTTTCTTTGATTTTCATCTGCTTTGGTTGTGATTATGGTTTCTTTGTTTCTTCTTCTAATGCCTCCAAGAACACAGAAATAGTGTCTTCTTCTGTGGTTATGGCCATGACATGTGGTTGCGGTGTATTATCGGGATTTTTAGAAGGAGACCGTTTGTTAACTATTGTACTTAATTGTCTGAGTTGAGCCTCAATATTTTTAATGGGCGCTTGATGATTTCTCATGGTGGCATCAGCAACGTCTTGACATTTTTCAGAAGCTTCCATGAACCTATGAACCATTGACTATAAGTCCAATTTTTTCTCAGGTTGTGGTTGTTTCTTTTGGTAAAAGTCTTAGACGCTTTGCCTATATTTTTCTTCTTTTTGTTTCTTGTAATCCTCATACGACAACCATTCCTTCTTTGGCTTTCGGCTAAGGAAAATGTCTTAGTATTATTTCCAAATTCACATTGAACTGTAAGGCGTCCGGAATCTCCCATTTTCCTTTGTATTCCATCCATTATAACCACAGAAATTTGCTCTAAGAAATACCTTGGAGGTTTTCTCTAGTTGTTGGCGAGTGTCGAATAAATCTTTAAGAAATTTTTCATATTCAGGTACTTTGGCTAAGGATTCAATAATTGGAGTATTCATCGGAATATCCTTAACTTGTTGCATAAACTTTTTATGATCTTCTTCCAAAGGATGCACTCTAGCTCGAGAAGCAAATGGTAAAGGAGGTTGAAAAGCTTGAGCACAAGAAATTTTTTTCTTCTCAGACCGAGCCCGCGTCGTGAGGGTTAAATCCTCACATTGTAAGTTCGGTGTTTTATCAACATTTTTTCTTCGATTTTCATCCGCTTTGGCTCTGATTCTTGTTACCTTGTTTCTTCTTCTAATGCCTCCAAGAACTCAGAAATAGTGTCTTCTTCAGTGGTTATGGCCATGACATGTGGTTGCGGTTAATTATCGGGATTTTTAGGAGGAAACCATTTGTTAACTGATGTAGTTAATTGTCTGAGTTGAGCCTCAATATTTTTAATGGGCGCTTGATGATTTTTCATGGTGGCATCAGCAACGTCTTGACATTTTTCAGAAGCTTCCATGAACCTATGAAGCATTGATTCTAAGTCGAATTTTTTCTCAGGTTGTGGTTGTTTCTTTTGGTAAAAGTCTCAGCCGGTTTGCCTATATTTTTCTTCTTTTTGTTTCTTGTACTCCTCATACGACAACCATTCCTTCTTTGGCTTTCGGCTAAGGAGAATCTCTTAGTGTTATTTCCAAATTCACATGGAAGTGTAAGGCATCTGGGATCTCCCATTTCCTTTCTATTCCCTCCATAATAACCATAGAAATTTGCTCTAAGAAATACCTTGGAGGTTTCTCTAGTTGTTGGCGAGTGTCGAGTAAATCTTGAAGAACTTTTGCATATTCAGGAACTTTGGCTAAGGATTCAATAAATGAAGTATTCATCGGAATATCCTTAACTTGTTGCATAAACATTTTATGATCTTGTTCCAAAGGATGCAGTCTAGCTCGAGAAGGCAATGGTAAAGCAGGTTGAAAATCTTGAGCGCAAGAATTTTATTTCTTCTTAGACCGAGCCCACATCGTGAGGGTTAAATCCTCACATTGTAAGTTCGGTTTTTTAGAAACATTTTTTCTTTGATTTTCATCTGCCTTGGCTGTGATTCTGGTTGCTTTGTTTCTTTTTCTAATGCCTCCAAGAACACAGAAATAGTGTCTTCTTCTGTGGTTATGGCCATGACATGTGGTTGCAGTTTATTATCGGGATTTTTAGGAGGTAACCGTTTGTTAACTAATGTAGCTAATTGTCTGAGTTGAGCCTCAATATTTTTCATGGGCGCTTGATGATTTCTCATGGTGGCATCAGCAACGTCTTCACATTTTTCAGAAGCTTCCATGAACCTATGAAGCGTTGACTATATGTCCAATTTTTTCTCAGGTTGTGGTTGTTTCTTTTGGTAAAAGTCTCAGCCGGTTTGCCTATATTTTTCTTCTTTTTGTTTCTTGTACTCCTCATACGACAACCATTCCTTCTTTGGCTTTCGGCTAAGGAAAATGTCTTAGTGTTATTTCCAAATTCACAAGGAAGTGTAAGGCGTTCGGGATCTCCCATTTTCCTTTGTATTCCCCCCATCATAACCATAGAAATTTGCTCTAAGAAATACCTTGGAGGTTTTCTCTAGTTGTTGATGAGTGTCGAGTAAATCTTGAAGAAAGTCTTCATATTCAGGTACTTTCGCTAAGGATTCAATAATTGGAGTATTCATCGGAATATCCTTAACTTGTTGCACAAAATTTTTATGATCTTGTTCTAAAGGATGCACTCTAGCTCGAGAAGCAAATGGTAAAGGAGGTTGAAAAGCTTGAACACAAGAAATTTTTTTCATCTCAGACCGAGCCCGTGTCGTGAGGGTTGAATTCTCACATTGTAAGTTCAGTGTTTTAGCAACATTTTTTTCTTTTATTTTCATCTGCTTTGGCTGTGATTCTAATTGCTTTGTTTCTTCTTCTAATGCCTCTAAGAACTCAGAAATAGTGTCTTCTTCAGTGGTTATGGCCATGACATGTGGTTGCGGTTTATTATCGAGGTTTTTAGGAGGTAACCATTTGTTGACTAATGTAGTTCATTGTCTGAGTTGAGCCTCAATATTTTTAATGCGCGCTTGATGATTTCTCATGGTGGCATCAGCAACATCGTGACATTTTTCAGAAGCTTCCAAATTTTTCTCAGGGTGTGGTTGTTTCTTTTGGTAAAACTCCCAGCCGGTTTGCCTATATTTTTCTTCTATTTGTTTCTTGTACTCCTCATACAACAACCATTCCTTCTTTGGCTTTCGGGTAAGGAAAACGTCTTAGTGTTATTTCCAAATTCACATGGAAGTGTAAGGCATCCGGGATCTCCCATTTTCCTTTGTATTCCCTCCATAATAACCATAGAAATTTGCTCTAAGAAATACCTTGGAGGTTTTCTCTAGTTGTTAGCGAGTGTCGAGTAAATCTTGACGAACTGTTGCATATTCAGGAACTTTGGCTAAGGATTCAATAAATGGAGTATTCATCAGAATATCCTTAACTTGTTGCATAAACGTTTTATGATCTTTTTTCCAAAGGATGCACTCTAGCTCGAGAAGGAAATTGTAAAGGAGGTTGAAAAGCTTCAGCACAAGAATTTTGTTTCTTCTCAGACCGAGCCCATGTCGTGAGTGTTAAATTCTAAAATTGTATGTTCGGTGTTTTAGCAACATTTTTTTCTTCGATTTTCATCTGCTTTGACTGTGATTCTGGTTGCTTTGTTTCTTCTTCTAATGCCTCCAAGAACACAGAAATAGTGTCTTCTTCTGTGGTTATGGCCATGACATGTGGTTGCGGTTTATTATCGGGATTTTTAGGAGGTAACCGTTTGTTAACTAGTGTAGTTAATTGTCTGAGTTGAGCCTCAATATTTTTCATGGGCGCTTGATGATTTCTCATGGTGGTATCAGCAACATCGTGACATTTTTCAGAAGCTTCCATGAACCTATGAAGCATTGACTCTAAGTCCAATTTTTTCTCATGTTGTGGTTGTTTCTTTTGGTAAGAGTCCCAGCCGGTTTTCCTATATTTTTCCTCTTTTAGTTTCTTGTACTCCTCATACGACAACCATTCCTTCTTTGGCTTTCGGCTAAAGAAAATGTCTTAGTGTTATTTCCAAATTCACATGGAAGTGTAAGGCGTTCGGGATCTCCCATTTTCCTTTGTATTCCCTCCATCATAACCATAGAAATTTTCTATAAGAAATACCTTGGAGGTTTTCTCTAGTTGTTGACGAGTGTCGAGTAAATCTTGAAGAAATGTTTCATATTCAGGTACTTTCGCTAAGGATTCAATAAACGGAGTATTCATCGGAATATCCTTAACTTGTTGCATAAACTTTTTATAATCTTGTTCCAAAGGATGCACTCTAGCTCGAGAAGGAAATGGTAAAGGAGGTTGAAAAGCTTGATCACAAGAAATTTTTTCTTCTCACACCAAGCCCGCGTCGTGAGGGTTAAATCCTCACATTGTAAATTTGGTGTTTTAGCAAAAAAAAAATTCTTCGATTTTCATCCGCTTTGGCTCTGATTCTGGTTACTTTGTCTCTTCTTCTATTGCCTCCAAGAACTCAGAAATATCTTCTTCTTCAGTGGTTATGGCTATGACATGTGGTTGCGGTTTATTATCGGGATTTTTAGGAGGTAACCGTTTGTTAACTAATGTAGCTAATTGTCTGAGTTGAGTCTCAATATTTTTAATGGGTGCTTGATGATTTCTCATGGTGGCATCAGCAACATCGTGACATTTTTCAGAAGCTTCCATGAACCTATGAAGC
Organism: Lactuca sativa; assembly: GCF_002870075.4. NCBI lineage: Eukaryota > Viridiplantae > Streptophyta > Magnoliopsida > Asterales > Asteraceae > Lactuca > Lactuca sativa. The sequence continues at coordinate 223,429,912 of NC_056631.2, read as the reverse complement.
ATTAACTCTAAGTCCAATTTTTTCTCTGGTTGTGATTGTTTCTTTTGGTAAAAGTCCCAGCCGGTTTGCCTATATTTTCCTTCTTTTTTTCTTGTACTCCTCATACAACAACCATTCCTTCTTTGGCTTTCTCCAAACTTCATCATAGCGGTCTCTACTAGAGTAGCAAACTTGAGCTTTTGTATTTCCGTTTTCATCTAGATGGCAATCTTTTGTCAAATCTGGCCCATTGCAATTTTCATAACCCATACATATTGCATGTATGGATTGGTCCACCTTCGTCATTCTACGATCCATGTTGCTCACCATTGCCAAAATAGCTGCCATGTCTTCTGAAGCACCATCTTCGATTCCCCTAGCTCGGTTATTAAGAGGGTTGTGGTACTCCCATGAATGCTTTGAAAATTCTTTGATTAGTTCCTTAATTTCAGCAGAATTCTTCTTTGTTAAGGGTCCTTGAGAATCAAGGAGTTGCCTTGTCGTTACATTCATCCCATCATAGAAGATTGAGACTTCTTGTTGCTTGTTTAGATCATTTTTGGGACAATTCCTTATTAACCCTTTATATCGCTCTCATGCCTCATAAAAACACTCCTCTACTTGTTGCTCAAAATTGGATATGGCTTTCTTAAGTTTAGCAACCTTGGATGGTGGGAAAAATTATTGGATGAATTCTTCACGTATCTATGCCCAAGTGGTGTGTGTGCCTAGTGGAAGTGCCTTCAACCCATCTTTGTTGGTCCATTAAAGGTAACCGGAAGCATTCTCAACAACATTGTCTCTCATGGTACATTAAGAATATTGAAATAATCGGCGATGTCATTGACTTCATCGAGGTGTTTGTATGCATCTTCATGATCTTTTCTGAAAAATGAAATATCCTTTAACTCGAAAAGGATGTGTCCCTTGAGCTCGAAGGTAGAAGTAACAGGAATTGCGGATTGCACAAGTCCTGGACCGGTATCCTCACGTATTCTTTTCTTGTATGCCTCCATCGTCATGTTAGCAATGTTCATCATGTTGTTTTTAGGCTCGCTTTCGAGTTCGCTACTTTGTCTGTTTCTTTTTGGTGCTCGTAACCATCTTCCTCTTTATTAGGAGTTTCTCAAAGCTCTCGAATGTGCTTTCGTTATTCGTCTTGTTGCTTGGTCTTCTTATGTACTTGTCCGTCTTTTTATGAAAAGTTGACTCTGGATCTTCAAGTGGTGGTGTCAATGGTGTGTTTGATCTTTGGGTCATATACTACTGAAACAAAAACAAAAATAAAAATATAAAAATAAACTAAAACTAAATAAATAGACCTACTGATTGATATAACGTACTAATAATTGCCACCTCATGGTATAGCAGATAAACTAAAATAGAAAGCAAAAATGAAATAAAATCTGAGATATTAGATCTTACGTCGTCAGCTTTAAGAGCTCACGTCGTGAGTTCAATATTTCTGAAAAATTAACTAGTGCTAAAAAAAAATATTTTTGCAGGTTTTACCCTCCAAAAGGATCGATTAATCTAAAACAATTAAATTAAAAACTAAAATAGTAGTTCCCTGGTAACTACGCCAAAAAATTGATGCATAAAATTATACCTACTAGTTTTAACCAAGTAATTAACTAATTATTACGTGTAAGGCAATGAACTTAATTGCAAATAGTATAGCATGAATAGTCGGGAATCGAACACATGGAACAAATCTAGTATATTAAAGTAACTACTAAAAGTTAATCTAAAAGCAAACAATAATTAAAAATGGGTTTTATCTGATTTTCCAAGTTCAAAAAAACTTAAATTCTCTACTAAAAACGGTTTTACTCAAAATATTAAAAACAGTTTTGTTTACTTTCGAATCCACCTTTTTCCTACGGTTAATTACTATTTATGGATTAATAAAGTTGGTTTCCAATTATTATGTAATTAGCAATTTTGGTCCAATATACTAATATTTTAACTATTTCATGTACTACTATGTATGGTCATACACAAGCAAACACAAGATTAGTTATTAATTATAATTGAGCTATGTAAGATTTATCTAAGGCAATTAAGCAAACACAATTATGGTCATAATTATGTTCTCCAGCACAACTAAGTTTGTTACTTTTATTACTTGATCTAGATGTGTTCACTCCTAGCTCTGGCAATTTAATAGTCACTAAATTAGTAAGTAAGCAAGTTCATGTAATTTAATGGTCACTAAGCTAAACTAAACTTGAATTTTAGCAACAAAGTCACAAACTTTAACATGCTAGGTAGTGATAATCAAACACAAGCATAAATCCAACTTTATAAAATCAAATAAATAGTAAACTAAACCATACATCTAAGGTTTCATCTAGCTAAACGAAAGTAAACTAATTCAGCTATTCATAACTGAAATCAAGCACACAAATTCATAAGAAATTGACATGATTCAAGTAATACAAACTGAGTGTAATGAATTGATCTTCAAATTTTTAATCTTTAAGCAAGCTCTCCTTCCGAAGGATGTTTTTCGCAGGTTTGTTACCTCTAACTTTGAGTATCTAAAAATACCCTTCCTCCGAAAAGCTTCTGTAATCGTTAATGTAATGAATATTTATAGTTTTCCAAAATACATGGCTCACGTTCTGAGAATTGACACCTCATGCGGTGAGCTCGGTAGATATTTGTATCGTGCAAGGATTCTACCTTCCATGTACTAATGTTCTAGAAGTTCCCACCTCACGTCGTGAGAATTGATGTCTTATGTCTTGAGCTTGGTATTTAACTAAAATCTTCTCTTTTTTTTAGCTCCAATCCTTTAAAGTTCCAATGCTTTTCACTTCTAGTCCTTATTCTTCAAGAGTGTCTTTATTAGCTGCAATATATAAATTATTTCAATAAGTATCACATAGCTTTGCAATTAACGAAAATATTACTTAAAATGTATTAAAATATTGCCTAAAAATATGTACAGATACGAAAATCTCAAAAATCGAAAACAAATCTTAGAATAATCAATGGTGATGGTTGGGTTGGTTGGTAGGAGCATGGTGGTAGGTTGTAATACTTATAGGTTAAGGGTGGTGGTGGCTGGTAGTGATGGTTGGTGGGTGGTAAGTGATGGTTGATGGGTGGTGGATGGTGGTTGGCGATGGTGATGGTGATGGTAGTTGGTAGGTCGTAGTGGGTGATGTTTGGTGTAGCATGGTGGTCGGTGATGGTTGTGTTGGGTGGTAGGTGGAGATGGTAGTGGTGGTGGTGGTGGGGGTGCTTGGTTGTGGGTGGTGTGTGGGGGTGGTGCTTTTTGTAAGTGTTTTTTGATTTATGTAATTATTATTTTATGTTTTTAATTTAACAAAAATAATATTCTCAAATTTGTTCTTAGTATTTTCAAATCCAATAATTATTGTTGTTTGAATATATTTCTCTTTCTCTCCCTCTCTCTCTCTCTCTCTCTCTCTATATATATATATATATATATATATATATATATATATATATATATATATATATATATATATATATAAGTAAGTTCAAATAAAAACAGTAAATACTGTGAGAACGTAAAAACACTATGTTTATGTTATTATTCTCTAATGAATTTTGTATATGTGTATTGTTGAAGTAATTTTAATATAAATACTAACTTTTGATTAGTCATATATTCATTACAATGTTATTATTCTATTATCAACTTATGTATGTGCATTTTTGTAGTAAATTTTAATTTTAATTTTAACCTTTGACTATTCATTTATTCTTTGCTGAATAATCACATAAAGTTGTCGATACAAAATTCATTGCAGAATAACAACATAAAATGAGTGTTTTTACATTCTCACACTATTTACTGTTTTTATTTGAATTGTGCCCTATATATATATATATATATATATATATATATATATATATATATATATATATATATATATATATATATATATATATATGTATATATATATATATATCTTCCTATTCTAACAAATAAATAGGTTTATTCTCCTTTTGACAACTGTCATAATATTAAAACTCCTCATTAATATCATGTCATTTATCATGCCGCTTGTCACCATATTAATTATCTATTTTAAATTATAAATTTAAATTTTTAACTCTAATTATATTAAATTTTAAATTTTAATTTTCAAATTTTAAAATTTTTCACTTTAATTGTATTAAATTAATAACGTTAGATTAAAAAATAAAATAAAATTATTACATATTATAAGATGATATAACTTCATTTATTTACTTGAATCAAAATTTATAATTTATATAACTAAAAAATATCTTTTAAGTAATCATTTATTTAAAATAATTGATTAATAATTTTGATTTTTTAATATGAAAGTTTAACTAATTTTATAACCGTGATTCTCACGGGTTATATATATATATATATATATATATATATATATATATATATATATATATATATATATATATATATATATATATATATATATATATATATAACCGGTCGGAACCGGAACCCGATGGAACCGGGACCGATAATACAATTTCGTCAATTTTTGGAACCGGGATCCGGTAAGAACCGGCCCAAAACCGGGAACCGGACCAGATAACTCACTTAAACTTTGAAAGTTGTATAACTCACTCAATTTAACTTTTTTTACATGAATCTTTTTCCTACATGTAGATTATGATTTGTAGTTAAGTTTAAACTATAAAAACGCTTGATTTGGTGTAACATCCCAAATCAGGTATGCTTCATGAAACCCTAATCTTTGGGCGATTGTAAATTTTTGGTCCCTAAAGGAAAAGAGAGGATGACAGGTATGCGGGGCATACTGGGGTGTACGCTCAGCGTACTCGTGCGCTTATTGATCGCGGAGGATTGCCCGGTACGCGGGGCGTACCAATGTGTAAGCTGGGCGTACTTGGCCCAGACATGAAACCCTAATCTTTTGAGAGCCACCTATTTAAAGAACATTATGGCCTCTTTTCTGGCCACCATTTCCAGAGACTTAACCCCCAAAACCCTAGATCTTGTTCATATAGTAAGAGAGTAAGTTGGAGGGCTTGTTGGTGCAGTCTTGGACTTTTGAGTGAAGAGAAAGCTATAGGAATAGGAGGAGTTAGAGCTCAAGCTTTTGGATCCGAGTTTAGCAGTGGGGAAGACGTCTTTTGGAGGTAAAAAGCTCCAAGCTTTCTCTCTTTTCTGTCGTGTTTTGTTTGGTGATGCTTTAGTGTTTTTTTCCCACAAGTTGATAACTTTATGTGTTGATGAGCTACTAGAACCCGAGATATGTCCCATGTTAGCTTATTAGGGGTTGCTATGTCACAAAAATCTAGTCTTGGTCACTAAGAGCCGACCATGCTTGATTTATGGGCTTTAAAATGTTGGAAATAGAGTGATTTGGGTGTTGGTGACTTTTACAGCCATGCAAAGGCTTAAAGTCACCGACTTTATGGAATAAGAGGCTTAGGGACAGTCAGAACTGAAAGTTAGACGTGTGTCTTAACCGTTTAAGACCAGAAATCAAAAGGAGCATGAAGGCGGGAGTTGCGCGGGGCGTCATCCCAGTACGCGCAGCATAGGGGGTCGCATCCCCGATTTTGTGAAGTCGTCGGGTGCGCCCAACGTACAGATTTGGTATGCGCAGCATAACTCGAAGGGTTGATTTTTGTTGACTTTTAGGGTTTAGTCAATGATTGGATCTTTGAGCCATAAGAGGGGTAAAATGGTCTTTTATCCTTCTGAGAGAACTTAGAGAGGGATTAGTCTAGCCTTTGAGATTTTTATTGATTAGAGTAATTATTCCATGTGATAAGGCGGAGGCTAGACCAGTATTACCGAGTTCAAGATTTACGGAGTTACGCGAGGTGAGTCTTCTCACTATACTTTACTTAGAGTAGTAATTAGAGTTATGTGATAGAGTATGTTGTATGCTATTTATATGATGTGATATCTATGTGATTATGTGCTATGTGTGATTCAGAGTTTACAGAGTTAGGACCGAAAGGTCCACAGAGTTAGGACCAGAGGGTCGACATAGTTATGGGACTGGAGGGTCCCACTAAGACACGTTGACCAGAGGGTCATACAGAGTTATATCCTCAAGTGGCTAATATGTGTTGTATGTGGTATTTTGGGGAAACTCACTAAGCATTTATGCTTACAGTGTTATGTGTTATGTGATTCAGGTACTAGTGACGATCGTGGGAAGGCGTCAGCATGATCCGTACACACAGACAGAGGATTTGATTTGTGATCTTGGGACATGTTTTGTTTGATGACAATTGTTGAACATGAGATTTGAAAATATTGAATGAGTTTTTATATTGTTGAAAAATGAAAAATTGTTTTGAAAATTTACGTCGTTACAAGTTGGTATCAGAGCCTTGGTTTGAGGGATTCGGATGCACCTTCAGGCATATCTGAACTCAAACTGAGGATTTGAAATTTTTTTCACAATAAACCAATTTTTCTAAAAGAGTAAAAGGTTTTGAAACGAGCAGAACAGAGCAGTGTGTACAGTCAGCTAGCACCCGAACGGTGATTTCCCAAAATACCCTTACATTATATGTTATGAGATACGATGTGATATGTTATGCATGCTAGAGTAGGCTAGGTACTCATATTAGGACTAGACTGGCCTGATTTGTGATGCCTTAGCCTAGGATATTACTGCTGCTGTGAGATGCCTGAGAGCGAGTAGGTAGCAGCGAGGAGATTACGAGAGGTCTGCTGGAGAGTAGCCTGTGCATAGAAAGATTAGAGCACTTGTGATCTGGGATCCTAGGAGGAGGACTTGGGGTGAATACTGATGCGGTGTGGACGGTAGTATAGGGCCCGAACTACTGAAGACATCGGATCAGTGTGTAGTCCAAGTAAGAATCCTTAGGGTACTAGGGAGCAAGTAGGGTTGAGTTATCGAGTGCGAGTACACTCGAGCGAGTCACTGATATTTTTATGTTTTATTTCAGAGGCATCATGGTTGGGACACGCCACACACTTGAGAGCAGCGGTGTCAGTGATAAGGAGATCCGCGGGTTGATTCATGAGGAGGTGGCTACGGCCATCCGAGCTGAGATACAGGAGATGTTTGGGTCTATCAAGACCACGCTGATCGAGACTTCTGATGAGCGATACGCTGCTCTTACTGATGCTGCTTATGTTGCGGCAACCGCAGCCGTCGCTACTGTCAGACCGTAGGGGGGTGACTCGTTGCTGTTCCGAGAGTTCAGCAACATGAAGCGACCAGAGTTTGATGGGACTCAGGATCCGATAGTTGCGATGAGTTGGATCTCTGAAATTAAGGGGTGCTTCTACACATGTTCATGTCCGGAGCATCTGAGGGTACGGTTCGCGCTGAACCAGCTTCTCTTGGGAGCGAATGACAGGTGGAAGTTTGTGACAGTGCACTTCACTTCTGCAGAGCTTGTCGCGGTGACTTAGGAGAGGTTCACCGCTATGTTTCGAGATGAGTACGTTCCCCCGGTGGAAAGGGAACGGTTGGCCCAGGAGTTCTTGACCCTCAAGCAGGGTACTGAGTGTGTTACTATGATTACCAGGATGTTTCACGAGAGGGCGATGTTTTGCTCTGAGCAAGCACGCATAAGTTGATATCTGAGCATACTGAGGAGAGACATTTGCGAGTTCGTGGCGAACTCGACGTACCAGACATTCACCTAGCTCCAGGAAAATGCTCGGAAGAGGGAGATTGAGCTCGAGACTCAGGCCAGGGATGAGGCGGAGTCTCAGGGGAGGGATCGGCAACCGACACAGTCTCAGCCGGCAGCGAAGCGGGCAAAGCCCACCGATTCGAGAACAGGGAACCAAAAGGGCCGCACTTATGGCAAGTGCGGCAAGAGCCACGAGGGGATTCGTCGAGCAGGGTCTTGCTACAAGTGTGGCAAGGAGGGGCACATGGCTAAGGATTTCCCTAAGGGATTTGCAGTGTGCTTCTACTGTAACTAGACTGGCCATCGGAAGGCCGAGTGTCCACAGCTGCGGGGGTTGGCACATGGAGCACCGTAGGGATCTGCCCATGCTGTCGTACGAGCTACGGAGAGTCGACCAGTGAAGGCCGAGGCGCCAAAGGCTCGCGGGAGACCTTCCAATTGACAGCGAAGGAGGTCCGCGCAGCGCCCGATGTTGTGGTTGGTATGTATTCTTTCATCTATTTATTTTGAGTTTGAGATATTGTACTTATATTATGATATGTGTAGGTACTTTTCTTGTGAGTTCTGTACCTACTTTGGTGTTATTTAACTCGGGTGCGAGTCGATCTTTCGTGTCTTTAGCATTTATTCAGCACATCAGTATCTGTCGAGAAGAGTTAAGTCAGCCCCTTCGAGTTTCCATATCTGTCGAGCGAGCGGTATATGCCACTGAGGTGATTCGAGGATGTGTACTAGAGATCTTCGGTGTCGAGTTCCCGATAGATCTGGTCTCGATTGCGATGGGGGATGTTTGTGTCATCGTGGGCATGGATTGGTTGAGCAAATTCAGAGCGGTCATTGACTGCGAGCGACAGCTGGTGACCATACGAGACCCTAGTGGGGGAGTGCTTACAGTGTACGACGAGGGTAACCGTACTGGGTTAACATTTTGTTCGCATGTTAGAGCGAGGCAGAGTCTACAGCAGGGATGTAGTGGGTTTGTGACCTATGTGATGGACACACGAGTGACCGCAGAGAGGTCGAGTTTGGTTGGTGATGTACCGATAGTGCGAGAGTTCCCGGACGTCTTTCCCGAGGAGTTGCCGGGTGTGCCTCCTGAGAGGCAGGTGGAGTTTCGTATCGATTTAGTTCTGGGAGTGGCGCTTATTGCCAAGGCACCTTATCGCCTTGCGCCACCAGAGATGCAGGAGTTATCCTCGAAGCTTCAGGAGCTGCTGGGAAAAAAGTTTATTCAGCCGAGTAGTTCGCCGTGGGGAGCGCCGATCCTTTTTGTCAAGAAAAAGGATGGTTCACACCAGATGTGCATTGATTATTGGGAGTTGAAAAAGTTGAAGGTCAAGAACCGTTACCCCTTACCGAGGATCGATAATTTGTTCGATCAGTTGCAGGGAGCGTCTTGGCTCTCCAAGATCGATTTGAGGTCTGGATATCATCAGATGAGAGTGCGTGACGAGGATATCGAGAAGACAGCGTTCAGGACTCGTTATGGGCATTACAAGTTCATGGTGATGCCCTTTGGGCTCACCAACGCATCGGCAGCGTTCATGGATCTCATGAACCGGGTGTACAGGCCGATGTTCGATTGATCGGTGATCGTGTTTATCAACTATATATTGGTGTACTCGAGATCCGGAGAGCAACATGAGGAGCATTTGAGAGATTCTCGGATTTTTGAGATCGGAGAGGCTTTACGCCAAATTCTCCAAGTGTGATTTCTAGTTACAAGAGGTCCAGTTCTTGGGGCATCTTGTTAATCAAAATGGGATATTGGTCGACCCGGCCAAGATTAAGGCGATGATGAGTTGGGAGGTGCCGAGATCCCCCAACGAGATTAGGAGTTTTCTGGGGTTGGCCGGCTATTATCAAAGATTTATCAGGGATTTCTCCAAGATTGCTGTTCCTCTCACCAGTTTGACCCGGAAGGACGTCGCTTTCAGATGGGGTCCAGAGCAGCAAGCCTTATTTGAGACTCTTCGCCAGAGATTATGCGAGGCCCCAATGTTAGCCCTTCCGGAGGGGATGGAGGATTTTTTGGTGTATTGTGACACATCGATATCGGGTTTGGGTGCGGTGCTTATGCAGAGAGGGCATGTGATAGCGTACGCATCAATGTAGCAGAAGCCTCACGAGGTAAGATATCCCACCCACGATTTGGAGTTGGGGGTCGTGGTGTTCGCCCTCAAGATCTGGCGTCACTATTTGTATGGGGTTCGGTGTACCATATACACGGACCACAAGAGCTTGTAGTATTTGATGGATCAGCCCAACCTAAATATACGCCAGAGGAGATGGTTGGATGTGGTAAAGGATTATGATTGTGAGATCCTATACCACCGGGGCAAGGCTAACGTGGTAGCCGATGCCCTGAGCCGTAGGGCGGAGAGTGCCTCGATACGAGACGTTTGTATGAGGTTGACGGTGATCACTCTGGTGTTGGATACCATTCGAGGGGCCCAGGCAGAGGCCGTGAGACCGGAGAACCGCAAAAGAGAGTGTCTGCATGGCAAGTTGCAGCCACTTGAGATTCCCCAGTGGAAGTGGGAACAAATTTCTATGGATTTTATCACCAAATTACCGAGGACCACGAGGGGTGTCGATGCAATTTGGGTGATCGTCGACCAGCTGACGAAAAGCGCTCACTTTCTTGCTATCAGTGAGAGCTCTTCCACTGAGAGGTTGGCAGAGTTGTATGTGAGAGAGGTGGTATCGCGACATGGAGTGTCGATCTCGATTGTGTCAGATCGAGATGTACGTTTCACTTCTAGATTCTGGAAGAAGTTACATGAGGAGTTGGGCACGAGGCTGCATTTCAGTACCGCTTACCACCCACAGACGGACGGACAGAGTGAGAAGACGATTCAAACACTAGAGGAAATGCTCCGAGCATGTGTGTTGGACTTCGGAGGAAGTTGGGACACGTACTTGTCCTTGGCTGAGTTTTCCTATAACAATAGCCACCATTCGAGCATCGGTATGCCTCCCTTCGATTTGTTGTATGGGAGGAGATGTTGGACCCCCATCTGCTGGGGAGAGGTAGGGCAGCGATTGATGGGCAGCACTGAGATAGTGCTTCAGATGACAGAGCAGATATAGCAGGTCAGACAGAGGTTGTTGACAGCTCAGAGTTGCAAGAAGAGTTATGTGGATAGGCGACGATCCGAGCTCGAGTTTCAGGTTGGAGATTTTGTGCTCCTGAAGGTATCTCCTTGGAAAATAGTGATCCGATTCAGGAAGAAGGGCAAGTTGGGGCCCTGGTACATTGGTCCATTCAAGGTGATTGTGAGGGTAGGCAGGGTAGCATATCGTTTAGAGCTACCTGCTGAGTTGAGTCAGATTCATGATACCTTCAACGTGTCTCAATTGAGGAAGTGTATAGCCGATGAGACGACAGTAGTGCCGCTGGAGGATATCCAGATAGATGCAAACCTGAATTACGTTGAGAGGCCAGTCGCAATTATGGATCGGAGCATCAAGGTTCTGAGGAACAAGGAGGTGCCCATGGTTCAGGTACAGTGGCAACATCAGAGAGGGTCCGAGCTAACTTGGGAGCCGGAGTCGGAGATACAGGAGCAGCATCCGGAGCTGTTCGCGGCATGAGACTTCGAGGGCGAAGTCTGGTTCTAGTGGGGGAGAATTGTAACATCCCAAATCAGGTATGCTTCATGATACCCTAATCGTTCGGCGATTGTAAATTTTTGGTCCCTAAAGGAAAAGAGAGGATGACGGGTATGCGAAGCGTACTGGGGTGTACGCTCAGCGTATTCGTGCGCTTATTTATCGCAGAGGAGTGCCCGGTACGCGGGGTGTACCAATGTGTATCGGGGCGTACCTGGCCCAAACATGAAACCCTAATCTTTTGAGAGCCACCTATTTAAAGACCATTATGGCCTCTTTTCTGGCCACCATTTCCAGAGACTTAACCCCTAAAACCCTAGATCTCGTTCATATAGCAAGAGAGTGACTTGGAGAGCTTGTTGGTGCAGTCTTGGACTTTTGAGTGAAGAGAAAGCTTTGGGAAGAGGAGGAGTTAGAGCTCAAGCTTTTGGATCCGAGTTTAGCAGTGGGGAAGACGTGTTTTGGAGGTAAAAAGCTCCAAGCTTTCTCTCTTTTCTGTCGTGTTTTGTTTGGTGATGTTTTAGTGTTTTTGTCCCACAAGTTGATAACTTTATGTGTTGATGAGCTACTAGAACCCGAGATATGTCCCATGTTAGCTCATTAGGGGTTGCTATGTCACAAAAATCCAGTCTTGGTCACTAAGAGCCGACCATGCTTGAGTTATGGGCTTTAAAATGTTGGAAATAGAGTGATTTGGGTGTTGGTGACTTTTACAGCCATGCAAAGGCTTAAAGTCACCGACTTTATGGAATAATAGGCTTAGGGACAGTCAGATCTGGAAGTTAGACGTGTGTCTTAACCATTTAAGACCCAAAATCAAAAGGAGTATGAAGCTGGGAGTTACGCGGGGCGTCATCCCAATACGCGCAGCGTAGGGGGTTACGTTCCCCGATTCTGTGAAGTCACCAGGTACGCCCAACGTATAGATTTGGTACGCGCAGCGTAGGGTTGACTTTTGTTGACTTTTAGGGTTTAGTCAATGATTGGATCTTTGAGCCATAAGAGGGGTAAAATGGTCTTTTACCCTTCTGATAGAACTTAGAGAGGGATTAGTCTAGCCTTTGTGAGTTGTATTGATTAATGTAATTATTCCATGTGATTAGGCGGAGGCTAGACCATTATTACCGAGTTCGAGATTTACCGAGTTACCTGAGGTGAGTTTTCTCACTATACTTTACCTAGAGTGGTAATTAGAGTTATGTGACAGAGTATGTTGTATGCTATTTATATGATGTGATATCCATGTGATTCTATTCTATGTGTGATTCAGAGTTTACAGAGTTAGGACCGAAAGGTCCACAGAGTTAGGACAAGAGGGTCCACAGAGTTATGGGACTGGAGGGTCCCACTGAGACACATTGACCTGAGAGACATACAGAGTTATAGCCTCGAGTGGCTAATATGTGTTGTATGTGGTATTTTGGGGAAACTCACTATGCATTTATGCTTACAGTGTTATGTGTTTCAGGTACTAGTGATGATTGCAGGAAGGCACCGGCATGATCCATACACACAGATAGAGGATTTTATTTGTGATCTTGGGACATGTTTTGCTTGATGACAATTGTTGAACATGAGATTTAAAATATTGAATGAGTTTTTATATTGTTGAAAAATGAAAAATATTGTTTCGAAAATTTACGTCGTTACATTTGGTTAAAAACTGAATGAATTACAAGCCCCGCAAGGAAGGATGTCAAATCAGAATTTTGTTTATGTTTTAGAAATTAAATGTAATCTGACTTTGTTGTTCAAATATGCATAACTAACTAAATTTAACTTGTTTTGACCTTAATCTTTTTCCTACATGTAGATTAGGATTTTTAGTTAAAATTAGACTATAAAAATGTTTGATTTGGTTAAAAATTGAATGAGTTACAAGCCCCGCAAGGAAGGGTGTCAAATAAGAATTTTTTTTGATGTTTTAACAATTAAACAAAATCTGACTTTGTTGTTAAGATGTGCATAACTCACTCAATTTAAGTTTTTTTGACCTAGATCTTTTTCCTACACTTAGTTTAGGTTTTGTAGCTAAGTTTAGACTATAAAAACGCTTGATTTGGTTAAAAATTAAATGAGTTACAAGCCCCGCAATAAAGCGTGTCAAATAAGACCGGTTCCAAAATCGAAAACCCAGCAAAAAACCGGACCCGGAACTTGAACCGGTAGAACTACTACACCGGTTCGGTTCTTGATTTTGGCCGAAGCCAGTTCCCGGGCCGGGCCGGTTCCGGCCGATTCAGTCCGTTTGCTCATGCCTAGTGCAGATATCGTATGCTATGAAAATTACTAAGGTGTTGTTTGTTTTTTTTGAAGTCAAAATGTCTGCAGTCTGCGGACCACATCTGCAAGCCTCTGCGGCAGAAGAGGTGGACCAAATGTCTGCAGTCTGCAATAAGAAGACTGTTTGTTTTTAACGTCTGCAACTGTTGAAATAAATTAATTTTTCAAACTTAATTTCATGTCATAAAGATTAAAAATGCATTTTCAACAAAAAGAGAAAGAAAAAAAAAACGGGTGGTCTTTTTTTTTTTTTGGTTAAAATGAGGTCTGAAGACCTTTGGAGACAGTGGCCCATGTCTGCGCCAGGAAGACCTCGCGCAGACGTTTTTCGGTCTGCACACTTTCAAAAAACAAACACTCTGCGAGGGCATATGTCTGGGCGTTGTCTGCGCGGCGCAGACAAAAGTGGTTGCGTAGCTCTTCACAAAAAAAAAAAAAAAAAAAAAAAAAAAAAAAAAAAAACAAACAGCCCCTAAGAGAATAAGTTGTTTAGCAATGCGAATACGTTCAATCTTACATAACTATTGTCATTAACATACATTGTCACTAATTAAATCGTCTATAAGGTTATTATACACCTATTATTATTATTCTCATTTCTGTCAGAATGTTTGTTGGGTCGTATTCTGCCAGAATGAAAATAAGTGAAAAACGATGTGTGAGAATAAAAATAAATAATAATTAGCGAGAATGCATGAAAATGACGATATTTTGTAAGGTTGAACGTATTCGCATTGTTAAATAATTATTCTCTTAGTAATTCTCATAGCATATGATATCCGCACAATAATTAGTTAGAATACTTGAACCTATATATATATATATATATATATATATATATATATATATATATATATATATATATATATAGAAAGAGAGAGAGAGAGAGAGAGAGAGAGAGAGAGAGAGAGGTGAGTTATTTTGATAACTTAAGGATTTACGAGAACTCGAACACTCTTAATCCACTCTTCATTTTTCAAAACTGATGTCATCAATATTTTCTAACAGGTGTGTCAAAGAATCTATTTCATTTTTTTAAAAGTTAATATTTATTTTTTATCGAAAAAAATTAAAATATTTTAAAATTCATGTTTTTTGACACTCTTTAAATATATATTAATAGTGATGTAAAAAAACAAATTTTTTTTGAAATTTTAGTACAGATTTATATTGTGAATCTTTCGAAAAATGAATTATTTTCAATTAAGATTCACCGTGTTTTAACTATAAGTGATATTCAAATTTTGAATCTTATAAATGAATTATAATTGAGATTCATAGTGTGAATAGATTCATTTGTGAATTTTATAAAATTAATTTATAAAAACAACTCACTTTGTTTTGTTATTCTTTTTAGTATTTAGGTTTAATTTTTTAACAAGAAAATAAAATAAATATAACAATAGTCATAATTTTATGTACTCTTGAAATAGACATGCATATTGAAGTATAATTATGTTTTGGAGATTAGCTCCGATCTATAATATGAATCTACGAATATTTATATTGTAAATATATTAAAAACTAATTTATTTTCAATTAAGATTCAAAGTATGAATGTGAATCATCAAAGAGATAAAATAGTAAGCCACGTTCACATTGTGAATGTTAATATTAAAGTATTTCAAGTTCAGATTCAGGCCAAGATGATTTTTTTTACCATTTTTTCCGATATTAGTGTCAATCTATGGTGGATAAAAATTTAAGAACTTTGGTATATTTCATTTTTTTTGGATAAAAAGTAAACCCAAATATTTAAAAAAAAACAACAAAACTAAGGGGGTGTTTTGAAAAAAAAAAAAACAAGTTCATTTTTTATATAAAAATATAGATCTTTATGGAAATATGACCAAAAATCATAAAGAATGATATATTTGTATATTATTATTATTATTATTATTATTATTATTATTATTATTATACTATATATTAAAATTGTTGCTCCTTAGCTAAAGTATACTTGCCTGATTTTTGTCACGTTTTGCCCTTATATTTTGCTTATGTTGTCTTTCACTGATCCCCTTTTATTTAATTAATTTTTATGTGTTTCTTTTTCTGGTCATTGACACATCTTCCTATTTTATACGTGTTTTTTTCCCTGACCTTTACGTGGAGTTTACTTGTTTTCGTTATGTTTCCTTCACGATACTTCCACCACCTACCAAGGTTTCAAACAGACCTACCAAGGTTTCAGACAAAGAAACTTAGGGTTTCTTGTTGTCTTCCCCTCCATCTCCCTCTAAAAACGAGCTCGACTGGTCCATGTTGCACTCCATCGTAGAAAGTACTGAAAGAAAGCAAGATCTCCGTCTATGTATTTCTGTATTCCCACGAAGGAATTTGCCAACAACGTCGATAATATGCTTTTAGGGAACCAAATCCCGTTTCTTCATCCTTCAATCTGAAGAAACCCTGATCCATGGCCTTACGCCTTACGCTATACCACATGTCTATACATGTTAAACGCTTACACAACACACACACTCACCATCTCTCTCCATCGAACCTTCCTACCCCTATACCCTACAAATTTTCTACCCAACAAAAACCACTTACCATAGGGTTGGCTTTGTTGTATTTCAGCGTAAGTTACCGGATTTCACCACCACCATCGCTCAACCGACTTTCACCACCACCATCGCTCCATTGACGGTTCCAATGCACAATCGATTCAGACTAGCTGCTGTGGATTTCGAATTTCCGATTTCTCTCTGGTGTCGTCGTGAATATCTTATTCCAGTATGTGTTCCGATTACATGTTAATTTTAGTTCTGTTGATGGTCAGGTGTAACAACCAAGAACTGGAACGGGGAAATCTATAAACTTTTGCACTGTAGTCAATCAAGCACTTCAAATAGCTTTAGATTCTGATCCTCGGTACCTTTTCACTTTTGCTACCTCCTTTAATTATAATTATAGTACTCTACGTTTGAATCTGGATATATTATTCCTTCCTTTTTCCAATTTTGTTGAATGATCATTTTTGTCTAATTACTCGATTCCTACATGTAGGCCATGTAGGTTTAATAGAATCCCCTCTTCCGAATGGAATTGTAAAATTAGCATGGATTCTTAACTGATTTTTCATTTTTATTACCATATCATAACAAATTAAACTAAATTGGGAACCAAAACTTCACATTTGGAATCACAGTTCTTAGATATTTGGGGAAGATGTGGGTTTTGGTGGTGTCTTCCGTCGCACAATTGGATTGGCTGATCAATATGGTAAACATAGGGTTTTTAAGACCCCTCTATGCGAACAGGTAACTTTATCGATAAAAAATCTCTCACAATTTGACTTTTTAAACCAACAAAAATCGTCATGAACTCTTTCATTTCTTGAAATAATTGGGAATCTTATGATATGCCAATCACTACAAATTAAAAAATGGTGTTTCTGATTTAAGATTCGTTCTTTTACAACAGGGGATTGTTGCATTTGGTATTGTCTACCAGCAATGGTAAGTTCCTTAAAATTTTGTACTCCAAAATCCTTTTCTGCATCTTTTCATACAGTTACTTATTATATATAATAATAATTTTGTAACAGGGGAATCGAGCTATAGCAGAAATTCAATTTGCAGATTACATTTTTCCTGCTTTTGATCAGGCATGTATCTTTATTCTCCACTATGCTAATTTATCACAGATTCACATCCAAATCTTTCAACATATTGACTTTCGTTGGTACTTTCTTTGGTAGCACAGTTGAGTTTCTTTCATACTTTCTGAAACTTTTGTTGGTACTATCTTCCTAAATTCAGAATATTTTGGAGTTTCAATCAAAAAGGTTGTAGATTTAGGCTACTGGAATGTATATTTTGCAGGATGAAGTGGTTATATTACAAATTTAAGTTATTGGAATATGTATTTTGTAAAATACACCTTTTCTTGGAATCTAAATTTTAGTTACTGGAATGTATATTGTCCTTAAATCCTTTTTTCGTAATTTGGAATCAATACAACACGAATGACGAGGATTTGATCTGTCTTTCTATCCATGCCCACCACCTGTTTGTCTAAATTCCCGACTAAACCGAATACCCAAATAAAAAAAATCATTTTTCTTAATTTTGAGGGTTTATCTTGCAGACGAAGATGCAGAATTTGTGGAAGAGTAGCAAGCTTCCTGGGTATTTCCCTGTAAAGTTATTGAAAGTTAAGTAGCTGTAAACATATAGGCAAAGAATCAAATGATATGATGACCCATCCTATATATGCTTATTCATATCCTTTTTAAAAGGACTGCATATTCATTTTTTCATTTTAGAATTCTACTCTTATTCCTTCCGTTATTTTGAAAAAATAAAATTAAAGTTCAATAATGAAATGAAGTTATTTAACTGTTACGAGTATAAATAAGGTTGATGTAATTACAAATGGGCGTTTTGTTCAGGTCTTGTGCTTCGATGGCGATGACTTTTTTCATAAAATCATCCTAACAAACTTCTACTTTAACTAATCTCCCAAGCAAAGATTGCATGGAAGGGTATTTCTTGAAAATGTGGATGCTGAAAATCAAGCTCTTTTGGTTGGTTTTATTTTATCTTTAATAGTAAACGTACTTTTTGATTTGTTTCAATTTTTACTTATTGTAATGTCTCTTTTGTTCAGATTCTAACATCATGCTTTCTGAAAAGTTCTCATTTTGAAGAGTTCTTATGTGTAAAGGTAATACAACATGTTCTTAGGCAACTTATAAATTTATACTCATAATAAATTCATATGAAGAACATTAGTATCTACCAAAAAAATTAAAAAGGAACTAAAAGTGTCATGGCCAATGACAAAATGGTCATTTTGCATGTGAAATAGCTTAAAAAGTTATACTTTTCAAGACAAGTAAAAAAGAATAAGTTATAATTTAGAAAATAGATTGATAGTAAAATTAAGAGATATTTGCATTATTGGTTGCTGTGGTTTACTGTTTTTTCCCAATTTTGGTCCAAGGGCATGATAAATAATAATTGTCCTTTTTAAAAAATTAAAAGCTGAGTAGTTAAATTCAAGAGTAAATTACATTTTCGGTTCCGAATATAGCTGAATTTTTCAGTATTAGCCCCAAAAAGTTGTCTTTTGTGTATTTGGCTTTTATTTGAGAAACAAATGAAAAGATCCAAAAGGGTTCCCAATAGAAAGCCAACAGATATAATAAAACATTATATTATTTTAGAGATTTTACGCATGTTGTTTGTGGCCCCGATGCTATAGGAGTCTTAAAGAAAGAATTTGGCAACAATGGAAAGGTACATATCTACACATGTTTACACATTTTACTTTTTTCTAACTTTGGATTAGATGATCTAATCCTTTATTTTTATTATTAGTGTTTATATAAATAAATTTAGATGCTTGAGCATCATACCTGACCAAACCACTATATATTCACAATTGATGAAACTGCTAATAGAAATGTTGATCTCATAACTGGATTCTTGAACGACGAAAACATAAAGATTAAGTATTTCGTACTAATTTTAAGGTATATAGTTCTCTCTTTTTTCTAAAGATTTTTTACAATAGATATTAAAAAGATAACCTTATTTCCGGGTATTCCTGATTATAAAGGTGTATGCCCTATTACTCCCCCACAAGAAGGCCATTGCAGACCTTGAGATTTGTGATAGATGGTTAAATGTTAGTTTATCTGCTTGGAAGGGATTTGATCCTATACATTATTTTCATGGTTGACTAACCTTATTGTAAATAATTGGTGAAATATCTGTATCTGGTGCAAAATATAAAGTATATCTGGTACAAAATATAAATTATATCTGGTGCAAAATATAAAACAAAGGAGTTTTTTGCCAAAAACCCAAAAAAAAAAAAGTTCCTTCGGACCCATGCCAAGCATGGTCCCAATCCTAGCTTCCAAAGCAAGCGAACTGAATTAATCAATTGTAGGTATGATTTTCTTACATTGTTTTCTGAGTATTTGACATAGTTTAAGAACGTCTGTTTGTTTTATTTGGAAGTTGGTTTTGTTGCTCAAAGTTACAGGTTCTGGATCGAAACTGATTATAAAATTGAACCCTATGACATGCACGCCCACAACGCGTTCCCTGAAATGCTTGAGCCAATTAAGGTACTCATTCCACTTTAGTTTACCTCATTCAATAATTGATTATATTTTATTTGGATCTTTCGTGAATTATGTAATTTCTTTGTATGCTTGTACAATTATTCAAAAATTATACTGGGCTTCAGTTGTGATGATGATGCTGGTGCTGTTGGAGAATATAAATTTCCCAGGTAAATTTTGGGTTTTAATGACCTTTTTTTTGTTAAAGAAAACATATACTTTGTAGATATTTTCCAAAGTACAATGCTCCAATAGGAAGAAATGGAAGCATGTCGCTATCTATTGCATTAACACATTTGTTTCCCACTTGCAGGCTAAAGGGTTTTTTTTTTATCAATGTAAACATCCAGGAAGAACATTTAACAGATTAGTTGAGCAGTGGTCTGGTTCAGTTAAAGTATGTTGTTCTTTTGATCTAAGACAATGTTCCCCTTTTGAACATATTGTACTTTTAACAATTCAACAACATACTTTGTACAACTGGTGTCATACTACAACATATTTGACTATTATCTATTTGTAAATGACCAAATTGTAGACAATAGCAACATACTTTACTGGTCTTAACCGAACCCCGTGAAGCGGGGTTTCACAGCTAGTTATTATTATTATTTTATGAAAACATGGCATAAAAAGATAAACTAAAAAAGGAAATTGGGTTTTGATGTAATCGGTTAAATGTACGTCCAATGTAAAATTCGACAATACTTATATATATATATATATATATATATATATATATATATATATATATATATATATATATATATATATATATATATATAGGTTCAAATGTTTTTACTATCTATTGTGAGCTTGTAGGGTTGATTCTGGACCAATCATTTTAGTTATTTTAAGAAAGTAATTAATGCATATTAAATGCTGAAGTTCTAATTAATGCTCATTATATCTTTAACATCTAATATGCATTAATTACTTTATTAAAATAACTAAAATGATTGGTCCATAATCAATCCTACATGCACACAATAGATAGTTAGAACAATATAACCTAACCTCTATATATATATATATATATATATATATATATATATATATATATATATATATATATATATATATATATATATATATATATATATATATATATATAAGGCGAATGCCCGCGCGTTGCGTAGAAACATCTATATACCTGAAATTTTTACAAATATATATATATATATATATATATATATATATATATATATATATATATATATATATATTTTTAAAATAACAATAATGTTGTTGTTAAATTTGATATAATAATTCGTATAGTAAGTTGATATAGTATATTGACTATTTTGAATTATATGATAATATATGTACATCTATAAAAACTGCATAATCTCAATCTTTTGAATGACATTTATCTGCGGGTTACTTATGAATAAAATTAAATATAATATATGGTTTAATGTTATCTATAGTTGTTGTTATTGTTAATGAATTTTTAAAGTTTATTTGCTTAACGTTTTAATTTCTATCATTGTAATTATTTAAAACATCATACAATTTTTTTTTATTTTAAAGGTAACAATATAATCATTTATATAGGGTTATTTTTAACTATTGTTATTATAAGTTATTTTAAGCTGCTTATTTAAAACTTTTAACGATTATAAAAATATATTTAGGAAATATTTTAGTTAAATTGATATTACAATTTAGTTTTTGCATTTAGCACTACAATTTATCACTTTTAACTATTCAGAAAATATTCTTTGGGTTCTTTAAGTGGAACTGGAATTTATATTGAAGTTAACCCTATAATTTTATATTTAAATTAACAATTTAAGTATTTTTTTCAAAACTATTCAAACGTTGTAGCTTTAAACTGATAATGGTTTGCATTCAACAACATATTAAATCTAATAAATTAAGTATAATATGTTAAAAGTTAAAGACATAACTTTATAAGTAGAAGTAAAAATATTATTTTAATATTGAAATTTAGTTTATTTATGATTACACTTTAGGTTTGATACTTATTTAACCTTATTAACCAACTTATAATCATCATTAGACACTACAATTTACCACTTTTAACTATTTACAAAATATTATTTAGGGTTTTTAAGTTGAAATAAAATTTATATTTAAGTTGATCGTGTAAGGTTATATTTAAATTAACAATTTAAGTATTTATACAAATTTTTCAAAAGTTGTAGCTTTAAATGATAATGGTTTGCATACAACAACATATTAGACCTAATAAATTAAGTATAATATGTTAAAAGCTTAAAACATAACTTTATAAGTAGAAGAAAATATATTCTTTTAATATTGAAATTTAGCTTATATATGATTACACTTTGGATTTTATATTTATTTAACCTTATTAACCAACTTATAATCATTATTAGAAAGAAATTGAAAAGTCATAGGAGTTTCAAATGAATGTGGTGAAAGGAAAAATGCTTCCTTTATAAGTATATAATGATAATGATATATATATATATATATATATATATATATATATATATATATATATATATATAAAGAGAGAGAGAGAGAGAGGGAGAGAGGGAGAGAGAGAGAGAATGGTTTAATTGAGGAAAAAAAGTTAAGAATTAGAGAATCATTCTCAGCCAATCATTTAATTAGCATCTTAACATAAAATACACAGTGGTAAACTTGTCAATATGATATAATATCCTTCAATCACAGAGACGTAACTGTGGATAATTAGATAACAGTTCAAATTATTAATAATCGATCATTCATGATCCAAATTTCTTCTCCAATTTTCAACGATCATCTAGATTTCTTCAATTAAATCATTGATCAACATCATCCAATGTTAATCAATCATCGATCTTCGTCAATAACACGTTTATCAACACCATTCAACAGTAGAGAACAAAAATTTGTTTTTGCTTCTTTCGCTCCAACCTTCAATTTTGCTTGAATACGAGCATATTTTCAACATCTACGATTAATTATACTTCCAGCGTCATTAGATCAATATCATCAATAATCAACAACAGTTCCACTTCATATCATCCATTCAACATCGATCATCAAACGAAACTTCGAAATTAAGGTTAGTAAAACATCAAATCATTTTTTTTTTGAAAAATTTCTTCTCTATCATTCTACTATTTTGGAAGTGTTAAATAGTTAAAGGATCATGTTGTTAGCATTTTTAAAAAAATTAACTTGTATGCACTCCAACTATTTGATGAAATGCATAAACTAAATTACGTTATATTCACATATGATTATATTTTCGTACCTGAATCAGTATATGATTATTAAAACTCAAAACAAATATACAATTCTGTATGTTATTCATATGTGAATAACATAATATATATATATATATATATATATATATATATATATATATATATATATATATATATGTGTGTGTGTGTGTGTGTGTGTGAATACACCTTGTAATATTCACATGTAATATACCATGTAATACTATCTAATAATCACATATGAAGATACCGTCTAATATTCATAAGTGAATATATCATCTAATAGTCACAAGTGAATATACTACGTAATATTCACAAGTGAATGCATCGTCTAATATTTAAATATGAATATATTGTATCATATTCACAAGTGTATATACTATATAATATTCATATGTGAATATAATGTGTAAATCGCTATTATTATGAACTAACAATATATTTTTAACATTTTTGATATGTATTCACATGTTTTTTCTGGTATGACTATAATTCAATAAATGAATAACATTTCAATAAATGGTTGGTTCATATCCCAGTGGTTGATGATTCGTTGACATAATTGAGAATATATCATTGACGAAGACAATATATTTTTATAATAATATGTAAATATTATACAATTTAATATATTCTTCATTTTGATCGTATTAAATTCAAATGTAAATGATATTCATTAACTAATACAATGTCGTTTGTCTTACTATAATGTTGAATTACATGTAAAATAATATTGTTACAATATACAAAATCTATTCACAAACCAATTCTTATAGTGTATTATTTATTTTTATATATAAAGGTTTTATTCACAAAATAAATAAATCAACATGTATAGTTTATTATTATAAATAAAAATAACATATAATAATCATGTTTTTACTAGTGAGATTGAAGTTAGTAACATCATCAGTAAATATGTCATAATGATTTCTAAACTTTATTCATATATGAATAAATAACATGTCATGATGACGTCATCACTAGTAGTAATGGAAATTTAGTGACATCATCAAAAAATTTGTCGCAATGAAGTTTAGTCTCGGAATTGAACGAAATTTGCATATTTGATGTAAAATGATACGATTTAAAAAACTCACCGCTTCGCCGTGACGTACGGTGTTTTTTGGCCATTCGGGGCTGTTTAGGGTCTCAAAATGACGTTTTTCTATTTTTATAATTTTCCGAAAAAAAAGTTATCATTTATTCACAAATGAATATAGCAGTAATAAAAAGGTATATATACTTATATATTATTTTATTAACCTAAAAAGATTAGTTGTATGTGAATAAATATATATTCTTATCAAATACTTTTTTATCTTTAATTTTATAATTCTCGGTTTTATTGACAGTTTTATTCATTGGTAAATAATATATATATATATATATATATATATATATATATATATATATATATATATATATATATATATATATATATATATATTCACATTTGATTATTACATATACATTCATTTGTGAATATTACATATGTTCATATGTGGATATAATTATTATATGTTATTCATATATGAATTATAAACTTGCTTAGGACCTCAAAATGATGTATTTTTTTATTTTCCGAAAAATATGTTATCATTTATGAATATTACCTGTATTCATTTGTGAATATTACATGTATTCGTATGTGAATATATTTTTTATGTATTATTCACATATGAATTACATACTTTCTTTGTGCTTTTAAAAGACATACATTGATTCTCGTGTAAAGACATATTCATTTGTGAATATTACGTGATATATTTGGTTTATTCATTTCATCGAACAGTTGACGTACAAATAAATTAACTTATATAACTATGGCAAAAAAATTCACAATTGAAGCTAATAATTTCAAAACAAATCAAATCCTATCAAAACCGATCAATAATCAATAGGTTTAGATAAAAAGTTATGAAAAAATGTATGAAAAATGAAGTTTTTAAAACCTGAAAAACGATTTTAAAAAAATTCTTCAAATATATGGTTATTTTGATGAACTTTCGATTGCTATTTGTTGTTTGATATTGGTGAAGGTTCTTTTGATGAAGTTTCGATGATTGATGATTACTAAATGATGTGACATCGATAAATATGAATATTTTTAACGATTTGCTTGATGTCAACGAAACTGGACAAGATTGAATCATGATTCATATTTAATAGTATGAAGAAATGTTTTTAATGACAAATCACAACATTTTGATGAATAAACGAAGATTTTTGATGAAGAATTGATGTTTTTATGATGTGTCGATGTCTTTTTTTATAAAGAACATGTAATTTTGATAGCAAACAAGTAGTAGAACGTATGATGTTGATGAAGAACAGATTAACGATCCAGAAGAACTGGTATCTGTGATTGAAGGTTAATATATTATATTTACAAAAAAAAAAAAAAAAATATATATATATATATATATATATATATATATATATATATATATATATATATATATATATATATATATATATATATATATATATATATATATATATATGACCAAAATGAATTAAAACTATAAAAGTGTGTTTAAACTACCTTATCACCAAAGTGACTTTTATACTCTGATATGCAGTGTATAAGCATCGAATCATTGACCATGTAAGCAAATGTTGAAGATATATAGATGGAAAGATGTTTCTGGTAGCCAATTACCTCTTGCGGATGAGGAACAAAAAAGGTGGCAAGCAAGTGCATTGCTGACACAGTGCTTGTGTAGAATCTGTTTGTGGCCTTAAGTAGGCCAGCGTGACAAGGGTTTATTAATTATTCTCCTTTCAATCAACAGGTTACTTGGCCCCATATTAGGATATAGATAATTAGTATATTTATGTCAATGCATGAACGCTTTACATAAAGCTAACTCTAGGCACTATGAAACAAAGAAGACTGTAATCCATTTATAATTGTTTAGTGGGATGTGGTATTTAACGAGATGGAAAGGGTCCAATTAACAAAATAAATATGCATGTAAGTGTAGCGAACGAATACGAATATGTTTAGTTCATTTTATAATATAATAAACTAAAAGTTCACAAATTTAAATGAATAAAAAAAAAATCCGTGTTTGTTCATTCAACTGAATGAACAATATATATTGTTCAATAGTTAACAAACAAATCGTTGAACTTGTTATTCGTTACAACCTTAAAAATAATGGATAATTATGGTAAAGAGATTGTTATTGTTATGGACTACTTAAAGCGGGATTTTTTACAGAAATTTTCAAAAGAAAAAATCCATTGTAATTTTTTTTATAGAATCTCTACAAGAATTCCGACGAAAGTTGTGACATAAGTTTTTTAAAAATAAGTTTTATTTATTTTTCTTTTAGATTGGTAATTACGTATGGATTTTCGATATAATTTTTGGAGAAATAGTTTTTGTTATTTGTATTATGTTGTAAATCCGTTGGTAATTAATGACAAAATATCGACAGTAAGTTGTAGAGTTTGATCTTAGCAATGTAAAGTTGTAGTAGCAATTTCCCCCAAAAGCGAAGTTCACATGAAACAAAAGCGAAGTTCACATGAAGCTTAGTCTCGACTCCGGTGTTCCGCCAAGCACTGAAGCACAACTATGGAGAAGGGCAACTTGGGCTTTGCCTTAGCCTTTGATGTTTCCATAACTTAGCACATCCTGTTGTAGAACATTAGTTCTTAGTTTTGAGTTTAGGTGTATCTTATCAACTTGTCGTACAAGTTTTTTCATGAGCCGGTCAATTTCATTGGCCCATGAATTCATCCTAAAAGACTTACGTAAACTATAATACTATAATTTATCTCATTGATTATAACCATATTAGTGAAGAAATTGTAAATGCAATAAATACATAGAATGTATACAAAATTGATTATTAATTAAAAAAATCACTAGTTTGTCCGTGTAGCTTGACTACTAAGATCAAGTGAAACACATTAAATCTATTTGTGTTTTTGTTCATTTTTTTAGTATTATTGCTAAACACATAGTTTACGCTTACACAAAGAAAATCGATGCTCGAATGCACTAAATAATAGCACCGATAAGTAGAGTCGAATCTACAAGGACACAGCCGAAAAGTCAATGCCTCTTTGTGCAAGTTACATAGTAGTCAATAATAGAAAATTAAAAAATAAGGATTTTTGTTTAAAATTAAAACTAAAAATAACACTGAAATAAACTGAAGTAAATTCAATATTAAATATTGTTTCGATTCTGTTGAGACTATCATAAATATGCAAAACATATTGTTATTTAAAATGCGTTTTCTCTGAGTTGGTACTAAAAACTACTAATAAACCATACAAAGTTCTTTTTTACCAAATTAATTAACCAAAACAACGTCGTTGATTAATCCCAACTTTTTATTAAGTTGATTAAATAAGCTCTCGATTAAATCAGAAAAATCAAGATTATTGTGAAAGCAAGAAACGATTTGCACAGAAAAGGTTTGAAAACTCAAACCTTGAATTAACTTAAGTCCAATGTCTGCAGCTAATAAAAATCTAGTCATGTCTGGTAAACCAATTTTGTCTCGGAATTGAGATATTCAACAAAGTATTCAAGATATAAAATGATTAAGAAGTATGAACAATGTAAGGTAATTTAAGAACAATAAGAATGTAAGAAGAGAGTGATTTGACTGAATGATTCTTGGTATTGATATGATAGAGCGTGTTGCACTCGTGTGTATCCTTAAATTGGAAAAGAGTGAGACAAAAGACAAATCCCATAAAGTGCATGGACTAGAAGACAACCGAATATGAACAGACTGTCAAAGTTGCATTTGTTGATCTTGTCTCATGTACTGTACAATAAAATAACTACTAAAAGAAAAACTAGTACTAGGAATAATTAATGCACTATACAAACTCAAAGATCAAATAACAAAAGGATGTGTCTCGGGCATATCTTCTCTTCAGAATAGATATCATCTCAGAATTCTTTTACCTTAGAATAGGCTTCACTTCGGATTGATAAGGAGTCATTTTTCATGTATCAAAATGGCATACATGGACGTAAAGTCTATGACTTTACGTGATAAATGAGCCCTGAGAGTATGGATTTGGGGTTTGGGAAAGTATCCTGCCTTAAAGTCGTCTGAATGCGAGTTGAGTCTGAACGGACTCGCCGAGTTGATGAGCCGACTCGGCGAGTAGATTAGGGTTATCCCGATTAGCTGGATTAGGCGAAAGCTCGGAGAGTTAGGGGTTAACTCAACGATTTAAACCTTCAGGGGAGTGTCAAGAATCGATGGGACTCGACGAGTCGCACGATTACACTCGGCGAGTTTGGTCAATTTGGACTGTTGACTAGAGTTGACTTATGATGACTTTAAGGACCGGTAAAAAATGAGTAATGGAGGTCAGGGAGGGGTAAAATGGTCTTTTACCCATTTCTAGTGCTAAGAGTGTAAGAGAGATCATTAAATGGTGTATTTGAGTGTAAGGAGAATATTAATTAGCGATATTATCCTTGTGATAGGCGGAGGTTAGATCGAGGATTTCGAGCACGCGATTTTACTAGCTAGCTTACGATGTCAGTTTTCTCACTATACTTACCAAGAGTGGTATTTTTATTTGACTAATGTGTTTTATGCGTTTATCTGTGTATTGTAATATTCTACTTTATATTTTGTGATTATGGTTGAATATTGTTGCTATGAGTTTACTGATGAAAAGGCCTTTAGATCAATCGAAATATCAAACAATGACTACAAATAAGAACAAGAGAGATTCACGAAGAAAAACTTTCACTAAGAAAGATAATCTCACAAAGAGATTATCGTGTGCACAAAGCGACGATTAGGGTTTGTGAAAGGCGTAACCATTCACAAACCTATACAAAACAATATATACTGTTATTCTAGATAATCCCTATAATTCATGGATACGCTAGCTAATAAATCAAGATAACTAAGGAAACAGGATAAATACAAGATTTGTTACAACGTACTGAATAGACTAAACTATTACAAACTGAACTGCTGACGTGCTGGTGCTGACGCTGAGACATATGCTGACGCTGAGTCTGTTTCAAACATTATCATATTTCAAGGCTTGACCTTACAATCTCCCCCAATATGATGATGTTCAAAACAAACTAAATTAAGACACCCCTGGAAAGAAATTCTTCATACTCAGCTTCAGCTTCAATTTTAACTGGCCAGTAAGGACTGTCTAGCAACTCATGTCTTCTGTTCAGCAACTCCATGGCGATAAGAATGTGAAATTCTCCGGATAGATCTTGATGACTCATGCACATTTGCCTTAAGCCAACAAGGTGAGTGGTTAGAGCTTTTGGGATCTCAGTAGTGCGCTGAAAGCACATCCTCCTGTTTTTATCAAGGTAGTACATCCCGTGTTCAGGAGCTCAGATGAATTGATGTTGAACCGGATCAACACCGAGAGGAAGAGAATTATTAATCACACCAGCACCGAAGTCTAGAACCAATACATCTTCACCATCAACATGAAACTTGGTCCTTCGAGATCTAGGAACTGACGACCTTTGGCCTGGATGCTGAGGTCGTTCTTTAGGAACAAGATCCAGACGCTGAACCTTTTTGATCAGCAGATGAAGAGCACAAGTCAGTTCGGAAGAGTGAGCTGAGGTTTTCTTGGATGCTAGATCGAGCAGTTCCATCCATTCCGAATACCCATATCTGATCAGCTCATCCCTTTTGACAACTTCAGTATAAGAATGTTGAGAACCTTGACGAGTGATCAGCAACGTAAGGATTTTCTCGCTTCGAGGTTTAGAAGCTTTGACTTTGATGATCTTGTCTCCACACATTCGCCGATTAAAAACATCTTCAAATCTTTTTCGATCAATCCGGTCAAGAACACTGTCAGCCTTAGGCTTACTGGAGCCAGTAGGAGGTTGAGAAGACTGAGCCTTGGACTGAAATTCCAGGAACTTCTGCATCTGAGCTTCAAACGATCCCTTGGCCTGAAGTTTGTGCTGAATAAGAGATTCATCAGCTTGAGCAATGTTCTTTAGAAGCTGAGCTCGATTGGCTTCATCAAGAATTTGCTTGACTTGGTCAGGGGGCATGTTCCATTCAGTGGCAAGGTTTGAAATACTGACAATGGACTTGGGTTTCTTCACAGACGAAGAAGTATCAGTTTGAGAATGATCCAAGTCAGTATCTGCTGCCTTCCGCTTTCGAGACAGCGGATGAGATTCTTCACTTGCAACGTCCGAATCCTCTCCTTGGACCGGAATGATTGGATCAGCAACAAGATCGGCTAAAATCGGATGTGATTCTTCAAGGTCATCTGATCTTTCTTGCTGAACTGGAATGAGAGGATCAATGAAGTTCATGTCAAGAATTTGACATTCATCATCAGCTTCATCATGCTCACTGTCTTCAAACAATTTTTCAGTAGCTGCTGGACTATTAGGCCCTGCAGAATCAGAGTCACAAATGAGGTTGGGTGATTCATGCTAAATGATAGTGTTGTCAACAGGTTCTGTGTCTTTCTCATTTGGTTCATCATCAGCATGAGCATTTGGTTCACCATCAGCATGATCATCAGCATCAGCATCATCATCAGTATCTCCCCCTTTTTGAGCATCATCAGATTTGGGACTAGAGGGAGGAGTAAGTAAGAGAACCTCCTTGATTTGTTGAACATCAGCCTCAATTCGAGGCAGACGCTGACTGATGTCCCGAGTCAGTGACATCAGTTTTGAAAATACTGAAGCCGGAAGTTGAACCATTAAGGTACCTGGGGCAACTGGAGAGCTAGGAGGCATCCTTGGAGAGAAGTGGTGAGCTGCTGGTGACGGATGCTCCCCCTGAGACTGATGCTCCCCCTGAGATGGATGCTCCCCCTGAGGCATGGAATCCTGTGGTGCTGAGGAGACTTTGCCAGTGTCTGAGATGATGTGATGAGAAAGTTGAGGGGAGAAATGTCCACCGTCATGATGGTCCACCTCTTGATCAGCATGATCCATATGATTACCATCAGCACCTCCTTCATCAGTGTCAACGGTGAGAGAGGGCATAGTGTATGGATTGGCAATCCATTCTCTCATCCTATCCGAGATTCCAATGTCAGTATCCAAAGGATCATCCTGATACATACGAACCGACATTCGAGGGCATTGAATTGGATTCCCAAAGTGAGAAAAGTATTCAGGAGCGAAGAATTTGTCGAACACTAGGGCAATCCAGCGTGGAAAGGGAACATGATCAGCACGCACATTTGCACGTAGAAGCTGAACAAGCTGATCAAAGAATAGTGCCCCATAATCCAGTCTTTTGTTGAGAAGAAGGGAGCAGACAACTTGTTGCTCATAATTGCTCAGTTGGTCACCACTGCGAGACTTGTGACCCACACACTTGCATAAAGCACCAGTGAAAAACTTCCAGCCTGGGGTCATACACTAACGCAGAATAAGAGCTGATCGAGTGCCAGCTTTTGAATGATCATAGCCCTGTTGATCAAACATGCGTTTACATCTTTCGATAGTAGGAGGTTCAGAGAAGGGTTCGAAAATTGGTAACCTTAAAGCAGCACTGAGAAGTTTTGCGGTGATGAAGACGGAGTGTCTGCCATGGCCAATGGTTCCGGTGATGGCATTGTTTTCTTCATTAACTGTTGCAGTATAGTAGAACTCACATACTTGTTCAGGGAAGAACTCGGACGGTACATCACTGATTGCATATCGAAGGCGGCAAGAAGCCAAGAAATTTACGAAATCATCGAGTCCAAGACCTCGATGCACTTCTGGAATGTCAGAGTTAAAGACGACATTGGTGGCCGTGATGTGAATGGGAAGAGGAGGAGAGTTTGGGGCAGGAATGACCCTTCGAGAGGTTGAGGAGTATGTGAACAGAGATGTCGCCATTTGAGAGTATTTTAGAATTCTAGGGTTTTGAGAGAGGTTCAAGGGTTTTGGGAAGAAAAGATAAACCAAAGGAGAGAGAGGTTTAAATATGAAATGAAAAGGGTTTTAAAAGGTAATGATTCTCTTGATTAAAAAGATGATGATTATCTTCATTAATAAGAACGGCGCATCGTAACAACCTGTCAGAGTGTAAAGTAGCCGTTGGATAAAAGAGCCGTTGACTGAAGGTGAAGCGTCAATCAGTGTTTGCGGAAGTGCTGAGCTCAGTGTCACAAATGTTACATGCTGAAAATATTTCTCCGTCAATTCAAAGTACAGCTTGCTTATTCAGGGCTAGCAAGGTGATTGGTGCGTGTGATAGATACTAGTTACATTATCTAACCATCGGCACAGAGTGTTGTGACTTCATCAGTGAGTGGTTTATCTTACTGAATCATTAGACACTGAATAATAGGAGGGTAAAGAATGGATTGTTGCGTGTGATAAACCTTGGTGTTTTGGTTTAACCATCGGCAAAGATTTTTTAGAATCTCATCAGCGTGTGTTTTTGCACACTGAATCACAGAATCAGTGTAAGATTGGTAAGAAGGGGTAGTTGCGTGTGATAGATCTTGGTGTTTTGATCTAACCATCGGCAAAGAGTTTTTTTTTTTTTTAGAATCTCATCAGCGTGTGTTTTTGCACACTGAATCACAGAATCAGTGTAAGATTGGTAAGAAGGGGTAGTTGTGTGTGATAGATCTTGGTGTTTTGATCTAACCATCGGCAAAGAGTTTCAAGTCGTTATCAGTGTATGGTTTCATACAGTGAATCATTCAACTTTTATTTAGAAGATTTGAGGAAGAGATAGAGATAAGAAATCAAACCAAAGTGCTCAGTAGCAAATATCATCAGTATGTCATCATCAGCACAATGTACATCAGCTTATAAGACAAAATCAAACATTAGTACAATTAAACATCAAAATTAATTACAAGGAAATCATTCCCAGCTCTCCAATAATGTAAGCAGTTGATTGAGAATCCAGTGCCTTTGTGAAGATATCAGCAAGTTGCTCCGAAGTCTTGACATGTTCAAGAACAACTTTTCCTTTTTCAACATTATCTCTGATGAAGTGATGTCTGATCTCGATATGCTTTGTCTTTGAGTGTTGAACAGGATTTTGTGTGATCTGAATGACACTGATGTTGTCACAATAGATGGGAGTCTTTGAGAACTTGAACCCATAGTCGAGAAGCTGATTTTGAATCCATAAGAGCTGAGCACAACATCTCCCAGCGGCAACATACTCAGCCTCTGCAGTTGAGATGGCAACTGATGTTTGCTTCTTGCTAGACCAGCTGATGAGACGGTTGCCAAGGAAGTGACATCCACCAGATGTACTCTTTTTGTCTAAATTGCATCCTGCATAATCTGAGTCAGTGTATCCATAAAGTTCAAATGCTGAGTCGTGAGGATACCACAGTGCAAGGTTTTGAGTTCCCTTTAAGTATCGAAAAATACGTTTGACAGCCATGAGGTGAGATTCTTTGGGATTAGCTTGGAATCGAGCACAGAGAATGGTTCCAAACATGATATCAGGACGACTTGCTGTGAGATACAAGAGAGATCCAATCATTCCTCGATACAGAGAGTGATTGACATCAGTTCCAGTTGGATCAGCGTGTATTTTATCAGTCTTAGATACTGGGGTAGATGCTGGTTTGCAGTCACTGAGAGAATACTTAACAAGCAGGTCAGAGATATATTTACTTTGGCAAATGGAAATACCTGTCTTTTGTTGCTGAACCTCAAGACCTAAGAAAAAGGTCATCTTTCCCATCATGCTCATTTTGAACCTCTGAGACATGATCTCAGCAAATTCCTTGCTCAGTGTCTCATTTGGAGAGCCAAAAATAATGTCATCGACATAAATTTGAACAAGAACCATATTTGAGCCTTTGTTGTTGATGAAGAGAGTGTTGTCGATTGCTCCTTGTCTGTATCCATTTTCAAGCAGATACGATGTCAGCGTCTCATACCAAGCCCTAGGGGCTTGCTTCAGTCCGTAAACAGCTTTGTCTAACCGGTACACGTAATCAGGATGATCTTTGTCTACAAAGCCTGGGGGCTGGTTTAGGAAAACTTCTTCTTCTAACACACTATGAAGGAATGCTGTTTTCACATCCATCTGATAGACAATGAAGTTCATGTAGGATGCGTATGCGAGAAACAGTCTGATAGCTTCAATGCGAGCAACTGAGCAAAAGTTTCCCCATAGTCGATGGATTCAATTTGAGTAAACCCTTGAGCCACAAGCCTTGCCTTGTTTCGAGTAATGATTCCATCTTTATCAACCTTGTTACGATAGACCTAGCGAGTTCCAGTGATAGTCTTTCCAGATGGTCTTGGGACAAGAGTCCAAACTTTGTGCCTTTCAAACTCATTCAGTTCTTCTTGCATGGCCTTGATCCAATCAGCATCTTGAAGAGCTGTGTGTACCTTATCAGGTAAGATCATTGAAACAAAGTTAACATACATGCAAAAGTTATTAACTACACTAGATCTGGTTCGGACACCATCATGAATATTCCCTATAATTCGATCAACAGGATGATCCCAATGTACAATGACTGATGCTGATTCCGGAGGGATAGACACTGACACATTATCAGTTTCAGGAGAATCTTCAACTTCAAGGGTTTCATCAGCACCTAATGAATCATCTGCGGATGTGGCTGCAATATCTTGATTCAAGGAACATGGAACTGGAATGATAGGTTGAGAGGAATCAATCTTATCTTCAGCAGAAGGAGCTTCATCGAATGGACAAGAGAGAAGCTCTTGAAAGATAGAAGGAGAATGAGTGACTTTTTCATCAGTGTATGATTCCTCATCAAACTTCACATGAATGGATTCTTCAACACATTACCTGTTCACATGAAAAACACGAAAAGCCTTTGAAATAGACGAGTACCCAACAAAAATGCCTTTATCAGCTTTAGGTTCAAACTTGGATCTTGGGTCACGCTGATTTAGAATGTAACAAATGCATCCGAACACATGAAAAAAGGATACATCTGGTTTTCGATCTTTCAGCATTTCATATGGAGTCTTCTTGTGAATCCTGTGAATTAGAGATCGATTCTGAGTAAAACATGCTGTATTGACAGCTTCAGCCCAAAACGACATGGGAAGACCAGCATGAATCATCAAGGTTCTTCCTGCCTCAATCAGTGTTCTATTTCTTCGTTCAGCAACACCATTTTGCTGAGGAGTACGAGGAGCTGAGAAGTTTTGTCCAATTCCTTTATGATCACAAAATTCTTCAAGAGTTGAGTTTCCGAACTCAGTACCATGATCACTTCTTAGTTGCTTGACTTTAAGACCTGTCAGTGTCTCATTTTTACGAATCAGTGAGATAATTTCCTGTGCAGCTTTAGGTTCAAACTTGGATCTTGGGTCACGCTGATTTAGAATATAACAAATGCATCCGAACACATGAAAAAAGGATACATCTGGTTTTCGATCTTTCAGCATTTCATATGGAGTCTTCTTGTGAATCCTGTGAATTAGAGATCGATTCTGAGTAAAACATGTTGTATTGACAGCTTCAGCCCAAAATGACATGGGAAGACCAGCATGAATCATCAAGGTTCTTTCTGCCTCAATCAGTGTTCTATTTCTTCGTTCAGCAACACCATTTTGCTGAGGAGTACGAGGAGCTGAGAAGTTTTGTCCAATTCCTTTATGATCACAAAATTCTTCAAGAGTTGAGTTTCCGAACTCAGTACCATGATCACTTCTTAGTTGCTTGACTTTAAGACCTGTCAGTGTCTCATTTTTACGAATCAGTGAGATAATTTCCTGTGCAGCCTGACTTTTCTTCTTCAAGAAAATTACCCATGTAAGTCGAGTGAACTCATCAACAACCACTAGAGTATACTTATTTCCACCTAGAGAACGAACAGGAATAGGTCCAAACAGGTCCATGTGGAGTAAATGAAGAGGGACTGACATACTGGAACATGACTTGGGTTTGAAAGAGGACTTGGTTTGTTTTCCTTGTTCACACGCTGAACACATCTTGTCTTTCACAACGCTGAATTTTGGGAGCCCTCTAACTAGGTCTTGATTGGATATCTTAGATAGATTCTTGAAGTTCAGATGAGAAAACCTTTTGTGCCAAATCCAGCTAAGATTCGTCTGAGACTTTGTAATGCATCAGTGCCTTGTCACTTGAGAACATGTCAAGAACATATATATCATCTTTTCTACTTGCTGAGAGTATGATGTTCTTGTCAGTGTTTACAACTCTGCCTTCTTTCTTTGTAAAGAGAACTTCATAGTCAGCATCACACAATTGACTGATAGAAATAAGGTTGTGTTTGAGACCCTTAACATATGAAACGTTTTGGAAAATCACGTTATTGCATTTGATGTTTCCATATCCCTTAGTGAACCCCTTTCCATTGTCTCCATAAGTAACTGCAGGACCAGTTTTCTTAACATAATCTTCCAGGAGAGACTTTGATCCTGTCATATGCCTTGAGCAACCACTGTCTAAGTACCAAAGATGCTCTTGACCCTGCAGTGCTGAGAAACTAGTTAGAACACACTGACCCATTCGAAGATGGGTCATTCACAAAGTTATTTGATAATAAATTATAACATTCCTTAGGAAGACAATTTAGAGAGTTTGACTTAAGAGTCCATTTTTCATTCCTAACTTTAATATTTTCAGCTCTTGAGGATGATTTATCAAAAGAACATTCACTGATCTTGTGAGAGGAGTCACCACATCTGTAACAAACTCTAGTTCCAAAGTTCTTCTTGGTGAGCAAATTTTTTGATTTAACACATTTTGATATGTAAGATTCACCAATAGAGCTTTGAGTCCTTTTGTTTATCACTGAGTCACGACTGAGATCAGTGTCAGAATGAATTTGATCAGTGTTAGAGGATGAAATATCAGTATCTGATTTTGACTCATTCACAGATGGATTGCAATCAGGGAAGTGCTTGAGTTGTTCATGAACAACATGAAACACTCCATTAGAGATAGGAAAAGCAATAATATTCTCAGTCAGAGGGGTTGGTCTAACAAGATGTGTAGGATAAGAGGTAGGATCAATTTCAGTAATTTCAACATTACATTCAGTGATACCATCAGAATTAATAGTACAATATTCATCAATTAAACTTTGATTAATAAAAGAGTTACTGACAAACTTATTTTTGAAATTATTTTTCATCTCTTTCATGGAATAGACCTCAGATTCCTTTTCTTGTGATTTAAAAACCTTTTCAGCTTCTGCAAAATTACCCCCAAGAATTTTTTCACAAGAATGAGGAATTTGAGCTGAGATAATATAATTGGCATTCTTATGAGATTTTGCCCAAGTGTGGAGCACAGTTTGTTCTTTAATCAAAAGATTTTTAACATCGTCAATTTCAGCAGACAAGGATGAATTTGACAAACTGGTAATTCTAAGATTTTCCTGAGTGGACTCAATAATGCTATTTTTTATGGATATATCAGTTTCAAGAAGATCAATTTGATTTTGCAAATTTCTTATGGTTTGATTCTTCTTAGAATTAATGACACCCAAATACTCAAACATTTTGATTTTTTCATTCATTGAATAGGAAACAAAGTTTTTAACCTGGTACATTGAAGAAGAGTCAATGTTGTGCTTTCTGGAATTTTCAGCATCAGACATATCAGTGTCAAAAGTACTTTTGTCTTTATCGGGAATATCCGGGTCCTCTATTTTGACCATGAGACACTTGACTTCATCATCTGATGACTCTTCATCAGTTTTCCATTTTTCTTCTTCAGCTACAAGCACTTTATGTTCCAAATTTTCAGCTTTCAGCTTCTCAATCAGCTTGTTGTACTTCTGCTTCCAGTATTCATCTGTGCCTTGTTTCTTTTGTTTACAATCCTTTGCAAAATGATCAGTGCTCCCACAGTTAAAGCACTGAGCCTTCTCTTTCTTATCAGCACCATGCCTTTTATCAGCTCCTGACCCTTTTGAGAACTTTCCACCAATCTTCTTTTGAAACTTTGAGAAGTTTCGACCTGATTTTTCAAAGGTCTTCACAATCAAGGCTGCACTAGCTACAACCTTTTCAATATCATCAGTGTCAGTTTTAGATGAATCAGTGTCTGAATCACTTTCAGTGTCTGAGTCTGCCACAAGCTTTTTGTTGGAGAACAAAGCTACAGAAGATTCACGCTGAGAATCCTTCATCAGTTCCTTTCTTTGAAGCTTGGATTCTTCATAGTATCGAAGATTTCCATAGAGACTTTGTAAGTCCATAGAGTTGATCTTCTCGCTGTTTTTCAGTACATCAACATGATTCTCCCAACCTGCACCTAGAGAATCCAAAAACTTTTGCACTAGAACAGTTCTATGCTTCAACTGATCTAGTCTCCGAAGATCATTAACAAGAGTATTGAATCTGTTAAAGGTTTGAGTCAAGGTTTCACCTTTCTTAGCAAAAAAATGTTCATACCTTCGGTTAAGATCATTTATTTGAGTAGCCTTGACTTCTTCAGTTCCTTCAAAAGATACAGTCAGCGTATCCATCATCTCTTTTGCTGAGATGCAATTTTGAACCAGCCCAAAGATGTTGTATGGCAATGAGTAGCTAATAGCGGCATGAGCACGAACATCCAAACCATGTTTTCTCTTGTCGTCTGCCGTCCAGTTTTCTTTTGGAGTTTTCTTCATAGTGCCATCAGGAACATTGTTTTTAAGAGGCTGATACATTGGAACATAAGGACCTTTTTCAACGATGTCCAGCATGTCTTCATCAACAGATTCCAAGGCATATAGAGCCTTTATTTTCCACATAGCAAAGTTAGTTTCATCGAAAGGAGGGATTTTAGCAGAAGGATGATTTGATGAGTTTGATGAAGAAGAAGATGAAGCCATTTGTTTGATAAAAGAAACCTGCTCTGATACCAATTGAAAATGCCTTTACATCAATCGAAATATCAAACAATGACTACAAATAAGAACAAGAGAGATTCACGAAGAAAAACTTTCACTAAGAAAGATAATCTCACAAAGAGATTATCGTGTGCACAAAGCGACGATTAGGGTTTGTGAAAGGCGTAACCATTCACAAACCTATACAAAACAATATATACTGCTATTCTAGATAATCCCTACAATTCAGGGATACGCTAGCTAATAAATTAAGATAACTAAGGAAACAGGATAAATACAAGATTTGTTACAACGTACTGAATAGACTAAACTATTACAAACTGAACTGCTAACGTGCTGGTGCTGATGCTGAGACATATGCTGACGCTGAGTCTGTTTCAAACATTATCATATTTCAAGGCTTGACCTTACAACTGAGTTGCAACCGTAGGGTTCCACTGAGACAAATCGACCAGAGGGTCTTATTGAGTTATGGCCTAGAGTGGCTAATGAGTTGTGTATGGTATTTTGGGGAACTCACTAAGCTTCGTGCTTACCATGTTATGTGTTATGTTTTTCAGGTACTTCCGATGATCACGGGAAGGCCCCGGCTTGATTGTACACACACTCGCTTTGGAAATATATTTTGGAGGATCCTGGTTTATGTGATAAACAACTTTTGATAAATAAATTGTATTAATGTTGATACTGAGATTTTTGGGAAATATGGCACATGATGTTTATGTTTGAAATGAAAATTTTGGTTTGAAAATTTACGTTTATATAGTATCAGAGCTGTAAGGCTCGTGATTCTTGATCCTAACATTTCGCTTCTCGTTCGTTCCTGATTTGGTGTTTTCGCGTCTGACGATCTGTTGAAAGGTATTCCTTCTTGCTTGTTTACACTTTTTGTTCATACGATTGAACATTTGTAGATTTAAGGTTTTGTTTTCTACTTCCTTAAACGTGAATCTGTTTGTTGAGATCTTGGTACTGCGAGTTTTTTAGTTTGATCTTGCAGGATTGGTGAGGATCGGGTTCTTGACTAAGCACTGTTGTGTTGAGGATTGAAACTCTATAGTAAAATCGATCAATCCCTTTAAATCTGAAATAATCCTCTTAGGGTCAGATTTCATCACTGATAAACCCTTGAAGGGAACGGATTCAGGAAGTTGATTCCAATAACCTGTTTTTTTTCTATTACACTGTGAGAGTTTCGTGTAGCTTTCTTTCTCTTTTTTTAGTTGTAGATGTAGGAGATCCTGGTGTCTGGAGTACATCAATTATTTGTTTGTTTATGATTTTTAAGTTGTTCTTATCTGTTTTTTAACATTGTGTTTGATTGTGTTGGGCCCCGACATACTGTGGTGACCATCTGGACTTTAAGTCAGCACAGGTGTTTGATATTTCTGATTTCCTATTTCTTATTTGATCTGGTATGTTGTTTGTTATTTGTTTTTGGAGTATCTTCTGTGATTTACTATGCTGGGTGATACTCTTTACTATGGCTGGTGATACTCTTAAAGGGAGTGGTACTCCTAAAGATAGTCCAGTTGACTTTAATGATCCTTTATATGTTCATCCCTCTGATAATACTGTAACTTCTATTATAACAATTAAGTTGATTGGTAATGAAAACTATCGTTTGTGGCGTAGTGCTATGTCTAGAGGTCTTAAGGCTAGAAATAAATTAGGTTTTGTGGATGACACTATTACTCTTGAAAAAACTGAAACCTCTAAAGCTTCTAAGTGGGAACGTGTTAATGTTGTTGTGTGTAATTAGATATTATGATCAGTTTCTGAAACTATATATGCTAGTCAATTATATTCTGATAAAGCTAAAGATATTTGGGATGAATTATTTGAGACTTATAATAAGGTTGATGGATCTGTAATTTTTAATATTCATCAACAAATTAACACTTTAAAGCAAAATGGTTCTTCTCTTTCTGATTATTACAATAAGCTTGATTCCTTATGGAAAGAGTTTGGTTGTTTATGTTTTGCTGTTAAACAAAATGTTACTGATAAATTGACTGAACGTGCTAAAAATGTGTTTTATTAGGATATTGTTCTGATAAAAAGGCTTATAAGCTTCTTAGTTTGGATACTAACTCTTCTTTTGTATATAGGGATGTAAAATTCTATGAGTCCGTTTTTCCATACAAGTTAAAATCAACTACTGTTGATAATGTTTCAAATAATTTTGGCCCTAGTGATCTTTTTTCCTACGATGTTTTTGACACAAATGAGTATATAAATGATTCTATTAATCTTGATGAGCTGAAAGTAGAGTCTTAGTTGGATGGTACTGATGCTACCATTAGTTTGGATGACGTCAGTTTTAGTGAATCTATCAACCATGGTGGCGAGGCACTTGTGCCTCCTACTGGTTCTTCTGTTCCTTCATCTTCAAGTGTGTCTGAGGATAGTAGTCGTTCTGTCTTAACTCCTATAGGTGTTTCTAGGACTAGGCGCGAGTCACATATGCCTGTTAAGTTTGCTGATTATGTTGTTGAAGGGAAATATAAGTATGGTATTGAGAGGTATGTTAATTATTCTTGTCTTGATAATGAAACTAATTGTTTTATTTCTAATCTCTATAAGTATGTCGAACCCAAAGATTACAAAGAAGCTCTATCTGATCCAAATTGGATTAGGGCAATGAATGAAGAAATGGAAGCTCTTCATCGTAATCATACTTGGGAAATAACAAAGTTCCCTAAAAACAGAAAACCTATAGGATGTAAATGGGTCTTTAAAATTAAGTATAAGTCAAATGGAGAAGTAGAAAGGTATAAAGCACGTTTAGTTGCTAAATGATATAATCAAAGAGAAGGAATAGATTTTGAAGAAACTTTTTCTCCAATTGCAAAAATTGTTACTGTGCGCATTGTTATTTCTTTATCTATGCATAATTCATGGCCTTTATATCAATTAGATATAAATAATGAATTTCTTTATGGTGATTGTACAGAAGATGTTTATATAACTCTTCCACCTGGTTATTATTTAGACAATGATTCTAGGGTTTGCAAGCTTACTAAGTCCTTATATGGCCTAAAGTAGACTCCTAGGAAATGGAATGAAAAACTTTGTGCATCATTGTTTATGTTTGGTTTTCAACAAAGTATTAGTGACTATTCTCTATTTGTTAAAAAATCTGATAATTCAATAACTGTACTTTTAGTATATGTTGATGATATTATCTTAACTAGGAATAGTGAAATTGAGATTAAAAAGGTCAAGGATTTTATGAGAAGTCAATTTTTAATTAAGGATCTTGGAATCCTTAAATATTTTCTTAGAATAGAGGTAATAAATTGTGATGATGGTTTATGTTTAAATCAAAGAAAGTATTGTCAGGAATTATTGCATGAGTATGTGATGCTTGGTTATAAACCTATAAGTCCACCTTTGGAAACAAATTTTATTGTAAGTTCAGGTGATACTAATGAAAAAGATAGATTGTTGGAAAATAAAACATAATTTCAAAAGTTGATAGGTAAACTTATTTATCTTACAATTACAACACCTGATATTTCTTATGTAGTTTAGGTTCTTACTCAGTATATGCACAAACCAAGAAAATCTCATTTAAACATTGCTTTCAGATTGTTGAGGTATTTGAAAAGTAGCCCTAGAAAAGGGGCTGCTTTAACTAAGTCAAGAATGTTTGAATTAAAAGGTTTTGTTGATGCAGACTGTGATAAGTGTTTAGCCACAATGAGGTCTGTATCAGGTTATATGGTTTATCTTAACAATTGTTTGATTTCTTGGAAGAGTAAGAAACAAGCTACTGTTTCTAGTTCGTCTACTAAATCAAAGTATAGAGCTCTTGGTTCTATTACTTGTGAAATAATTTGGGTCTTAAAGATTTTGTTTGAATTATAAGTTAAAAATCTTATTATTGCTTCTATTTTTTGTGATAATGATTCAACGATTAAGTTAGCTCTTAATCTTGTATTTCATGAAATTACAAAACATTTTGAAATTGATCTACATTTTGTTAGGGAAAAAATTGCTAGTGGTGTATTGAAATTGGTTAAAATAGATTCTTCAGAACAGAATGCTGATATTCTTGCAAAGTCTTTGAGTGTAAAACATGATTTTTTTAATAAATAAAATGAGTTTTATTGATGTTTTCAGAAAAGAAAAATAAATATTTCGATTGAGAGAGGATGTTGAAAATATATTATCCTTGCAATCTCATATTTATTATTTGAAATAAAATGTGATATATAGTTGAAGGATATTTTGTGTAAAGAGTGTATTCTGTTGGGTGTTAGAAGTATTTTGCAGGTTGAAGGAACATGTACGCGGGTTGTAGCTTGGGTCGAGTTAGGTTCGGGTTGTATCCATATTTGATATCTGAAGTATAGAGAGAGAGAGAGAGAGAGAGAGAATGTGCATCCGTCATTCAGTCGTGATTCAGATCAGATTTAGGGTTTTCTCTCTCAAGTGTTCTTCGTCTTGTTTCATCATCTTCATTTGTTTAGATTAGGGTTTTGTATACATCAATATGTTTGCATAACTCTTGATTAATATTCTCTGATATATGATAGTTTAGGTTGAGTGTACAAAATTGAGAGTAGAATAGGTGTTTTGTAGTGAGTTTTGAGTTCTAAGTAGCTTTAACACCATCTGTTTCTTGATCCTCAAATGATATGAGAAATGATGATGTTGGGAAAGTTTGTCTTGTTTGTTTTAACAGTTTCCGGTATCTATTTCCCAGTAAATTTGTTCTCGGTTCAGTTCCGTCTGGATCCGGACCGATGCTCATCCCTAGCTTGAATTATACAAGAAAATGTATCCCTTAATACTTCCATGTATTCAGGAAAGTACATGAAACTCAAGAACATTGTATACCTCAATACTTTCATGTTCTCATTAAAGTATATGAAAAGAACTTTTCATCTTCAGATTGGAAAACTTATTATACTCTATCATTGAATATTGCACTGTTACTATCAGATAAGTTGAGTTGTACAAGAATTACAAATGATAAGGTAGGTACATGTGAGGAAACATATGGCATGGATGAACAAATGGTCATCTGGCCAAATTAAGCTCAAGACCGGTACAATTGATGAGTTTAATAAAGGATCATTAATGGTTTGTACGTAGTAGTTTTGGTACTAGTGGAAAAAATCTGAACATGGAAGATAATATCACCCCCTACGCTATTGGTAAGTTCCCTATTATATCAAACCAGTGTGCAAAAACTGGGACGTACATAATTTGAAATTTATTCCACTAATGACATTTCTCAACTTCAATATTAGGATTGGCATCTGAACAATTAAGACCATTTGTGTATATGCGTCCTAGACTAGGTCAAATATAAGGGAAGAAATGTCATTAGTGGGATAAATTTCAAATTACATACGTCCCCGTTTTCGTATAGTAGTTTGGTAAAATCGGGTGCGTACCAAAAGTGAGGGGGTGAATATAATGATATTAGCTTCAATGTTCAGATTTTTTCCACTAGCTGGATGGAGTTCTTATTATCCATCTCCTACTTCATGCTTTTCCTTCCTTGTTTTAACATTCCGTTACAAAAAACACTTTATAGTCATCATTTGATTCAGGTTCCTTTTAAAAACCATTATTAATTAACAGTTTTAGAAAAGATATAAATAGAAATTTCACAGCATCCCCAAGACATTTCCATGGCATGTGCATACATACATATATGTAAACACAGCCATTCATCTAGCTACATGTAATTATATGGACATGTGGGTATGTATTGATACACATATATATAAAGTGAAACGTGTCTGCGTTTTAGAAGATCTTGACTAAACATAAAGATAGATATAAACATGGTGGATGAGCATGATAAATTGCTACCTGTTGCAAATGTGGGTCGGATCATGAAAAGGATCCTACCACCCACCGCCAAGATCTCGAAAGAAGCCAAGGAAACTATACAAGAGTGTGCATCGGAGTTCATAAGTTTTGTTACCGGGGAGGCATCTGACAAGTGTCATAAGGAGAACCGCAAGACCGTTAATGGAGACGACATCTGTTGGGCTCTCGGGTCGCTAGGGTTTGATGACTACTCTCAGGCCATTGCCCGCTACCTGCATAAGCATAGGGAGTTTGAGAGGCATCGAGCATCGGCAGCTGCGGCCTCCTCTTCAGCAGCGTTAGACGCT
Organism: Lactuca sativa; assembly: GCF_002870075.4. NCBI lineage: Eukaryota > Viridiplantae > Streptophyta > Magnoliopsida > Asterales > Asteraceae > Lactuca > Lactuca sativa. Next base: position 223,385,174 of record NC_056631.2, on the reverse strand, counting down.
TCAAACAAGACAAACATAGTCAACAGCAACGACGAAGCAACTGCTCGAGAAGCTTCTACTTCTATCAACTGTAAAGATCGATTGTATTATCCAAATACTTCACCACTAGAGTTCAGATAAATATGGAGCAAAAAAGGGGAAAGTTCACACACAAAGCCTTCATCAGCATATATGTAACCCTAGGTTATCGATATTTTCTGATCTAAAAACGTCATTTTCTTTCAAACTCTTGAATTCTATGAACAAATCAATCGTGATGGGCCTGTTTATCTGCGAACTTTGGTAGGTTCACAATTTCTGGAGACCCAAAAACTGTTTATGATTCTCTACACTTTATTTAAGTCTCTAATCTCCAGTTCTCTCTCTCTCTCTCTCTCTCTCTCTCTCTCTCTCTCTCTCTCTCTCTCTCTCTCTCTCTCTCTCTCTCTCTCTCTCAAACAGACACACACACACAAACACACACATACCATCTCCCTAAAGTTGGAAAACAGGTAACAGCAGCGTACAAAAATATACGGTTTTATGAGATACGGGAGTCCATATGTCAAGATGGATATGCCTCATGGTTATCAATTCAAGAACAGGTACTATCAGGGTATGTGTGTATTTTCATTCCTTGCCTTCTCAATAAAACATTCACTGAATTGAGGTGTACACATCACCTTTAATATAATGATTTCGTACATGAGTTTAATCAACTGTTTACTGTAACACTTTTATCTCCCTGAATCCCAAGTGTTACTGCTCTAGTGAACATACTCATAATAGAAAGATGTAGCTACCATAAGGGATCGATGTTTCTCCTTACAAGCTATGCAATCTTTATCTCTGGTGTGTACGTGTGTATGTGTGTGTGTGTTCGTCTATACATCCCTCTTGAGCCCTGGCCCTCAAGATATCTTCCTTCTGTCTTAGTAACGTTCAGGTCACAATCGTTTATGATCAATGTATGCCTGCAACCCATATAGTGCAAATCACACTGATTAAAGACTGAGCCCTCGTGCAACGACTTGAACTTGAGATGTTACAGATACTATCTTTTAGCTTATTCAGTGATCAACTAATTCTAACGCTTTTTAAGTCAGTAAAGAGAGGGTCAATAATTGGACATATGGCATTAATACGAAAAAAGTATATAGACATCGGTATATGGGTGTTTATTCTTGTAGCTGCACTTGTTAGTTTGGTTCTACTTCCCGGACCTTTATAAAAATACAGTCACTCACACGAAGCCTTTGGTCAAAGTACCTAATTCTTGAGGTTGACTAGTTTAGAAACCTTTCGATTCAAGGTCAAGCGTATCTACATTTCTTTCTAGAAAAGTAACGCTCAAAAGCGAATACGTATGCTGATTTTGTAAGTCAACATGGTTATGTAGTCACTCAAGACGCACAGCGTAGTTAATTTTAGCAAGATGACCTATGAATTTTTTTTTTAATCAGCAAATATACTAAAATAGAGTTAAATTATTTCATTTATATCCATTGAAGACTAACCCACAACCTTAATAAGAAAGAGCAACATGAGATATTAGAAGCTAAATTACCATTGATCAAAAACACTAGAAATTGTGATAAATTAATAAGCTAAAAAAATCATTTTTAATAAATAAATAGCATTTTTAACAAATGCAATAATTTTTCTGCATACTATTTTATGGTCATTTTAATTTAATATTATATATAAATTATTTTTTTAATGTATTTTTTTTATTTTATTAAATTTCATATAATATTGATATATAATAATTGTTCAATTTCTCATTAACGCTTCCTTGTAATTTTAATAATATAGTTTAGTACAATTCGCAAATTAATACCTATAAAATAATAAAATTCAACTTTGACTTTGATTTTATGTTATGTACAAACATGTTCTTATACAATTAATTTGATTACATAACTTACTATAAATTATATTGACTTATAATTTGTTCATTTTTTTAACATTTTAAGAGTCGTGAACTATCTTAATAAATTTAATATCAACATATTTTTTTAATTTGGTTTTACTTTAGACTATCTTCATTTCAAATGGAAACAAACTATCAGCTTTAATAAATGAAATGAAAAAAGGTTAAATGTTGTTTTAAAAACCTTAATGCCTTATTTGTTGGATTTAAAAAAATAGATATTGAGTAAACTAACCATTATAAATGAGTTTTTTAAAGAAATAATAACAATTTTTTCAGTTTTTGAAAAATGACTAATTATTCCAGAATACCCATTCTGGATTTGATCTACATTTTTTGGTTTTCCCAATATCCTTTTCCAAAGAAATCACTTTGGGTATCTCCAAAATGTCTATTTCGAAGTGTTTAATAACATAATTTTTAATATAATATCTGATTTCATGTCCTAATATTGTATACATGTTTCACATATTACTATATTTGTTTAATTGTTTTGTTATAAGTAAGAAATGAAATTTTGTTCGATATTCTAGAACTGTTCATCGAATTTTAGATTTATTCTTGAAATTTCAGAGTTTTTTGAGACAAACAATGTTTACTGGTGGGGTGGTTATATGTTGTATTGTCTAGAGTTAAAAACAAACATGGATTAAAAATATTAATTTTAGAGAATGACGGTAAACTTAACAATATAACATCTATAGTTGAAGTACTTATTTATTCATCATTTTTTTTTAAAATATGTCAATAGTTTTCTTTTATTAGTATACATTGAAGTACTTATTCATTTTTCGATCGTATTTATTCCAAAATTTTACTTTAAAAATACTTAATGTTTAGACATTTATATTTCATTTTTTAATTAATATATGTACTACACAGGTCCTACAACTAGTAATATACATAAAATAAATTTGGTACATATTGAACCTGAATCTAAAAAGTTTCAACTTGCCAAAATTAAACCTAAATTTAAATGTTTGAACTTGCACCATTAGTCTAAAATAAGAATTATTTTGTGGATTTAATCCCTGTTAAATTTTAGAATATTATTATATCCTTTTTTGTTATATTCTAATATTTATTTTAATACTTTCATAATAAAATATCAAAATAATAACCCACCCCACATACTGTATAACATCCCAAATTCCATGTAACGCTCCGATTCCCAGGTATTGATTTTTGATATAAGAATTTTCTTGATTTCAAGGTCTACTCAACGAGTTGGTTGCCCAACTCGTCGAGTAACAGCGGGTTGGTCCATGTGTTTAAGTGACCTACTCGCCGAGTCCAAGGAGGGAATCGATGAGTAGGAGCTAGAGGATGAAACCCTAATTTCTAGGGTTTTACACCCTATTTAAAGGATCATTGGCCTCCCCAATTTCCCCTTCACTACCTCTTGATACCTCATAGCCCTAACTCGTGTGAGTGTGCTCCATTTGTGTGTCTTAAGCTTTGAAGAAGGATTTTTGGTGAGAAAAGCTTGAGGAACCAGCCGCTAGAAGCAAGGAACGCGTGGGAATCAGAGATCTACCTCAGTTGGCATCCTTTGGAAGGTATTAAGTTGTTAGCTTGGCCTCATTTCATTCTAGATCTCTTTTGGGTGGATTTTAGTAAGCTTCCTAGTGTTTGAGCTAAGATCTGAAGTTGCAACTTAAGATCTGAACTCTCTTGGGTCTCTATGTCCATAAAGTTGTCAGCTTTGGCAAGTATGAACCTCCCCTCAAGTGTAAGACTTCTTTGCAAGCTTAGTTTTGTCATTTTAAGACTTTAGAGCTTTGCATGCACGTAAAGTTTGCAACTTTACGTGATAAGCATGCCTTAGGAAGCTGGATCTATAATATGGAGCCTTTGCATGGCTTAAAAAGCATATGTATGGATGAAGGACTGAAGGGACTCAGCAAGTCAGCTAGGGTTTTCCCAACCTTTGGACGTGTATGAACTTGGCGAGTTGCAAGGGAAACTCGATGAATCGGCCAAGGAGTTTACGGCCGCAAACCTTAGGAACTCGACGAGTCACTCTAGTGACTTGGCGAGTTGGCGAGTTATGCAAGGAGCTCGGCGAGTAACTGAGGGTACTTGACGAGTTAAGGTCAACTTGGACTGTTGACCTTGACAGTTGACTTAGAACTTGACCAAGGGTTGACCAGTTGACTTCTAGGGACATTTTGGGAAATTAGAAATTTACAAGCATGGTTCTATGGTGGATATAGGTGGTGGAGGTTGTGCCTGAGATCTGAGAGTTTGAGTTTATCTTCGAGTCGACAGTGTGAGGTGAGTTACCCTTACTATATCAATGGGTCTAAGGCACCAAGGTCGGCCCTTTATGGATTGTATCCGTTTATGGCATGATATGTTTATTGATTACATCCTGGTAGTTAGGATGGTGATATTCTTATCCTTAGTGGCCTAGTTAAGTCAGTGTCCCGATCATTGGATGATGCTATGTTAGTGACCAGTTAGGTATGTTTCCCGGTTAGTGGGATGTTCCTATGATTAGTGATCTGATAGATCGGTTTGACTGTTAGATTTTATGAGCTAGTATATGATATTATGTGCACATGTTTGTTGATTGGGGATTGGGTTGAGGCGGTCCTGCTTCGGTGAGCGTTCCGGATAGGCTAAAGGCTCTGCGAGGCGGTGTAGTCATGCCGAAGGCTCGGGAGCTGTCCAGATAGGCTGAAGGCCCTGCAAGACAGTCCATTCATGCTGAAGGATCATTGTGCATGTTTTTCTATATTTTTTGATATGACATGATTATGATTATATGAGTTGGTATTTTGGGGGAAGCTCACTAAGCTATCGGGCTTACAGTTTCAGTTTATTGTTTCAGGTACATCAGGGGATCACGGCAAGGTGAAGGCAAGATCATACAGCTCCTCATGTTTTTTTCATGTTTCTGGGAAAACTCTGATATAGACTATTTTGAAAACAAATCTGTAATAACTATTGGTTTTTAATGTTTTGAAAAGTTTTAAATTGGCTTGAATTTTATGGGTGTTACATTTCAAACGAAAACTTTCATATTAAATTTAAGAAAACCATGTCATTCATTCATAAAAGTAGTTATTCAATTGTTTTAAAAACATAAAATAGAGTATTAATATTATAATGAGGAACATGTTTAATATAACAGCATATGCAATGCAATCACATCATGCTCTCCTTTACTACCAAAAGGATGTACAACATTTAAACATAAAACTTTAAGCATAAAGCTTAATGAATTTCCCAAGATACTACATACCATACAAGCAACGACCTATTTCGGCCACCAGGGCCCGCTCAACGGTCTATTTTAACCAACTAACTATTCCAGCTAACGAGTTTGTTTCAACCCCAAATATGTATCTACCCAACAACCTATTTCAACCAACGACCTATTTAAGCCAACGGGCCCCACCCAATGGTGTATTTCAACCAACAATAATATACATGCATAAACCAAGAAGACAACAAGCATAGAATGTGTAACGTCCTATTTTTGCAAGCCAATTTTTCATTTTTAAATAAGTTAAATTCACCATTTACATAAAATCCAAGTTATGGAAACTCATTTGTTCCAAAACATAGTTGTTTGAAAATCAGAGTAATATAAATAATATAGAATCTCCATTGCTGCTGAAGAGTGTGTACACTCACGACTTCGTCTTTCCATGATCACCAATGGTACCTGAAAAACATCTAATCCGTAACTCCAAGATAAAGATTTATAAGTTACCCCAAAATACCACACACCATAATTCACATATAATGCATGCACACATAAGCTTTCAATCTGTTTGGTCCGCCATGCAAGGCCTACAACATGCCTGGATCGCTCTCTTGAGCCTGCATTCCGAATGGGTTACCTTGCAAGGCCTACAGTAAACCTAGACTACTCTCTCTCTCTCTATCTATCTCTATCTCTCTATCTCCCTCTTTCTCTTCATACGGTTGACCCACACCTGGCCTACAGCACACCGCTGGACTGCCTGGGAATCTTGGCCTACAACACAAAACAGGACCGCCTCAACCCACCAACCAATATGTCGACATATAGATCAAATAAACAATCAAGCAAGAACATAAACTCAAGCAACTTTCTATACTAATCTACCTCTCTAAAAGATCACTACAACATACCAAGCCTCATATAATAATTTACATCAATACTAGCATATCACCAATGAATGCATAACTATATATAATCAGAGGTGAGAAAGATAATCGAACAGGTGATCTCACTCTAGAGCCACAACCAAACAAGGAATAGGCAAGAAAGCCTAGATCAAGAGTTCGCATGCTATCCTCCACAACTACATATAACCCTTAGGGCACTGAACTAGACAATCACCAACCCATGGTACTCTAACCAACATAACATTACTCTATATCCTATCATACAAGGATATATACTAAAATACATAGTATAGTGAGGAAACTTCCCAGAATTGAAGACCCAAGGCACCACAGAAACTCTATCACTCCTCCTACCAATCACACCTGTGAACCAACTAGTACCATAGAGGTTACAAGTACAATTACACGGAGATTCGCCTATCACTCTAGAATTCAAGATACAAAATGACCTAGCATGCATCCTTATTCATACTTGAGGGATCATACATACAACCCTAATGGTCCAAGCCCATTGACATATAGACCCATGAAGGGTGTCAACCAATCACAATCTGCCATGCAGCATCTTCTAGAACATTATTGAGCATTATCATATTCTAGGCATACTTGGATCAACATGGCATAGCAAAGGAATCAATATCGCGCATCATGTTCCAAGATGGTCCATGATGGCATAATAGCTTCTTCATGGCGCAACAGCAACCCTAATTGGCTCAACAAGGATCTAAATGTCGCAAGAGCATCAAGAATGGTGCACAACATCAATCTTGGAGCAACAGCATCACATTGAGCAACAGGCACATAAATGGCTCAACGAGGCCATGCATGGCGCAACAGGAAAACAAGATGGCACAAGAAGAGAACAAGATGGCGCAAGAGCATCCCTCTTGACCCATCTCTTGATCATGTGGCACAACAAAGAAGAATAAGAAGAATCAAATTAGGCAGAAAGATAAAAGTTTCCCCAATCTGAAAAGATGCGAGAGTACTTTAGTATCATGTTTTATGATCATCTTAATGATTATGGAAAACCATATCACAATTGATCCTCTAAGAATATCTTAGTGCATTTTTATGGCTAAGAAGAGGTATCGTGAATTGTTGAAATGGTTGAATCAAGAAGATGAGTCATACTTCGTTCCAAGAACAAGTCTTAGAGTCATACTCATAGATTGTAACTTGAGTGACATAAAATTAAGAAAGGTTTATAACACTTGTCAAATGTAGAGTAAAATGTTTCTTACTGTTGTATATTTGAAATTGATAAGTTGTGATGTCTTGGTAAGGACAAAGACCAACTAAGGCCAATGGTGTGAAGTGTTAGTCTTGATTAGAATCCGCACTAACTCTTGAATATTTGTTTGTCAAGGAATGGTTCATGACAAGAGAATCTTATATGTCAAGAGGTCAGTGGGAGTCTTAAAGATCTTGAAATTTTCAAGAACTAATCAAGAGTAAACCTATTGTTAAATACTAGCACATGACTTGAGGTTTGTAACCTATTATGTTGACATATTCTTGCTTTTGTGCCCATTCTAGTTAAAGTTGACTATGCATGTGAGTTCTATGACTTCTCAGTTGTTTCCATAACAACCTGGAAGCAATGGCAGGCCTTTGTGCTGCTAGGTGGCAAGAAATTAAGATTGAACAAGTTCAGTCCATATGGTTTGGATTTGTTACTAACCTTATCTTGTGATTATGGTTATGACAAATTCACATGGATACGAATACATACACCATAAAATCTAAGTGTCATAAGGTTTCTCTCCAATTCATGAAAAGATTGTGAGGAAACGCTTTCACTAAGTATATTTTAAGGAGATAGAATTATGATATTTGCATTCTCAAATTCGATTATGATTGCGGCATACCTTTTCATAATTTGAATTGTGAGAAATGGAAAAGAGTCTAAACATTTGAGACTTATTGTTGTAAGTTCGAAAACTGTTTAGACACTCATATGAGCTATCTAAGGAAAGGTGTATGATTTTGAGAAGCATAGATAAAGTCTTATCGAAGCATCGTGTATTAGAAATCTGTACTTTGGTAGTGAAAGTCAATAAGTATTGATTTCTAGAAATCCAGCTGATTTTTAGGTACATGTCAAAGCTAGTGGGAGCATAAGTGTTACGCTAGTAAGATAATAATTATGCTAGTGGGAGCATAATTACTATGGTAAGTGTTGCAAGTTAGCAATGTTAATTATAGAACACAAAAGTTTCAATTCGCAAGTTGCAGAGTTTGAAAAGTTGTTTTGCTATAATTAAGGGAGAGGAAATTATACTTCATTTCAAATCTAAAAGCTTAGATTGTGAGATTTTAATCAAATTTAGTCAAATATATATTAATGTTATGTTGGAATGGTTCAACATAAGGAAATTTTATATATGGAAATGTTAATTGCATTCTCAAAATTTGATTATGATTACAGCATCCCTCTTCATAATTCAAAATTATGAGAACATGGCAAATAGAAATATTGCAAAAGACTGATCAAGTATCATGTCTTTATGTTAGACATTATGAATCGTGTCCCATATCCTTTAGGTATAAGATCGATTGCATATGCTATAATATTCTCGTGTTCTAATTTTTCAAATGCCTAGGGCATTAAGAGGGAACAAGAAATAGAACTGGATATGAATAAAGTGGTTAAACAACTATTAAGGACAATCTAAGGTTCGCCAAGGATTGGTCGCTTAAGGATAGTTGGAAGTATATTAATTGATGGAGAATATTGACACTATTATGAATAAACAAGATTCTATTAATAATAAGTTGTCGTATGGCAAGATATGGACGTTTTTCTTTAAATCTGTGTAAGATTAGGAAACCTAATGCAAGAAGGATGTTCAAAGGAATGTACTTTGAATTTGAGACTTCGCTTCCTTGGAATTGTTTTGTTAACAATCTCTCGTGGAAAGTTTTGTAATATCGTTGGTCAAGTCTCTATGACTCTTGGTACCACGACATTACAAAGGTTGCATTACATGAAAGTCTGGCAGTGACAAGAATTTGGAATTCTTACACTTGCAATAAAGATTTGGAATTATGAAATGAGCATCATTGAAATGTTTTTTTTTTCAATTGATCTATTTTCACCGAGTTAGGACCATAGACAAACATAGTGTGCATGCTTGGAGCATGGCATAGCTATTGTTTTAATTCAAGTATTAAGTTGACAAATCGAAACATTATACAATGAATAATGAGTAATCAATATGGCACTCAAAAGTTTTAGGACCATATATGTAACACTCGTATTTCTATCCTAGGCATTTATATTGAGGTGATAGTCTAGGTTAACCTTTGTTTTTTTTAGAACAGTAAATCTACTATACTCTTAAACTACCCCTAATTCCACCTATTTCTCCAATGAGACTTGAACCCTCAACCTCTAGGACGGAGGGAAACACCAGGTTAACCTTTGTAACTCATTTTGAAGAAATGAAAATGAATTATGTGAATATTATGTGAATTATGTGTTTTATGCTTAATTATTAGGGCTTAATTAATTAAGAATAAAAAAATAAGCATAAAAATTAAAAAGTAAGATAAGCCAGATATCTTTACATAAATTTGTAGTGGTCGAAACAAGGATTTCGGGGATATAAAGAATACCAAAATCCGAGTTATAACGAAGAAGTTATGACCTGTCGAAGTTTCGCGACAAAACCGGCACGGTGCTGAATGTCGTAAAAAAGTGAGTTTTTGATAAACTACTTTTTAGCCTTAGTAATCTAAACGAAAGTCGTAGTATTCGTCAAACCGAGAAGTTCGATAAAAAGAACGCCCAAATCTGACTTCGTATGAGGAAGTTATGATTTTTCGAAGTTTCAGCTTAGTAGAGACAGCTAAAAAACTCGATTTTTAGATCGAGCGATTTTTAGCCGACACAACCTAAACGAGAATTGAAGGTCTCATCATTAGTAGCACAACGGTAAAAAGTCTGACGAAAACGGACGACGGAAGAAGAAGTTATGAATTTTTAACGGATTTCCTGTCCCGGTCTGTTAAAAATAATAATATAAAAATTAAAGTCAAAACTAGCCGACGAAGTCTAAACTGAAGTTGTAGATCGTAATTTTAGCTACGCATACATATAAAGAACGTCAAAAACGGAGCTCGTATGCGAAAGTTATGGATTTTAGAAGTTTTGGCGCGAAAATCAAGAAAATTCGCATAGTCACGTTTTGCCACATCACCTTCGCTGAAAGAGTGCCACGTGTCCTGCTGAGTCACCGAGCTGCTGAGTCATGCGAAGCCACGCGTCGGATCCTGATTCGACCGAGGAGGAGGCCCAATCCGAAGCAGCCAGCTCTCCGGCCGAAGCTTCGCCCTGCTGTCGCGTGTTCCGAGCCTCGCACATGGGTCACGAGTCCACGGTCCAATCAGCAGCTGCCACCGAGTCCCTCGCACCTGTGCACCCTCGCCTGCGGACCCCACCACCGAAGCCTACTTCGGACCCTATAAATAGAAGGGGACATGCAAGCCTTCTCGGGTAGATTTGGATATTTGCCATTTTTCACCCCTTTCTTCATCTTTTCTTCACCTTAACCTTCCCCGAAGCCCCGGTATCGATTGTAAACCCCGGAATACGCCACAAAGTGGCCGTGAAGCCCGGAAAATTTATCTTTTCGGTTTCGAAGCCCGACTTTTACAAAGCCCGGTTTCTCAATAAAACTCTCGGTTTTATTAGAAACGATCGTTTTAGGAAACGAATTGCTGCCCGATTATCATCAAATCATGTGAGTGTATAGTCACTTTCATTTTACACATAAATATGAAGTATTTACCTTATAATACATGCTATGTGTAAGCATATTAATTGTTTATTTGAGGTAACTGTTGAGTTGATGTTTTATACAAGTTTTAAACTGTATAAGTATTTTTATCTTTAAATATGTTGGGTAGAACATGGGTAGTTAGTGATGTGTGATAAAATAAAATTGATGAGAGGCCTCGATGTGTTTTGAGATCCAGTCATCTAGCAGAGTTTGGATGACGACCACGGACTTTCTAGACAGTCTAGTGGGAAACATTAGCAGGTCCGCAACATGTAGGTGTTAATGAACTAAGAGTGTTCATTCGCTGTACTCCATCCCCCTCATGGTTGCCTTTAGGACATGTATGGCTGAGGAAACCCCTTAGCAGTAGTGTCCATCCCGATGATATTCTTTAGGCTAGGTCCCTTGTAATAAGTGTTTAGGGACATAAAGTGAAGATAACGGGAACGGGTAATCAGGGTTATTGTTGATTGATGAACTTAGTAAGTTTATTATTATTGTGGGTTGAAAACCCTATATGCTCACCAGGCTCCCAAGCCTAACCCACTCAGCTTTTTATGTTATAGGTAGTGGACCCCGAGCATAGTCGGAGGACAACGAGAGATTTTTGGATTATAGGCCAGTAGTTGCAAATAACTGTTGAAAGGCTTATAATGTCTTGTTTATGCTTTTGATCTGTATCGGAACATGACATCCCGAGGTTTTGATATATATATATATATATATATATATATATATATATATATATATATATATATATATATATATATATATATATATATATATATATATATATATATATATGGAAAATATATACCTTCTTAATGAAGGGTTTTGATAAACTTTTATCATATGTTGTTTGGGGACCAATTCCGCAACATCTTTTAAAAATATTTCTCTGATTTTATTTTAAAAAGCATAAATTAAATCGGTCTTTTCTGGCCGAGAAATTAGGGGATGTCACAGTTGGTATCAGAGCATTAGTTTAAGCGAACTAAGAAATTGTAAAATTTCTAGACTTGAACTTAGAATGGTAAGTGATGATTGTGAGATGAGTGTCAACCCTATTTTAGACACGAGCACTAGTTTATTTTATGGAAGATGCCTAAAATGCCCTTATGTGCTAAAAGCTATGTGTTTGCCATGTGTGCCATTATTTGTTCGGATCTATGGTCTGTTGCCGACCGGATCTAGAAACTTTATGTGTATAGGATTCTAAGTGTATGATTACGAGATTAGAACTAACATGTAAACGTTTCGGAGTGATAAGGGAATTAATATGTCTAACAAGGATAAAGACCTAAATTCGCCTTATTTGGTATATAGATTGTAATGGCAAGAACTCGTAGTGGAGTTGCAAATGCAAACGGAAACAGGGATCAACAGCCTCAACCTCAAGTAGTTGAGCAAGTACCTGTTATAGGAGCTGCACCTGAGCCAATGACGATGGCTGGGGTACAAGCAATGATGCAGATGATGTTAGATCGCCAGATGGAGGAGACAAGGCGATTACTACAACAGCATAGGGAAGAGACTACGATACCTGTTGAACAGCCCGTATTGAATGAAGGGCAATTAGTAGGAGGGAACTACAGTGGGACTCTTGGTCAAGCCAACCCACCGATAGTTAGACAAAACAACTAGGATGGAGGAGTTGATGAACGCGGATGAAAATACAAAGATTTCATGGCATCTAAACCGCCGTGTCTATCTGGGAGTCCGACACCAGTGGAAGTCATGAATTGGATCTCCGAAATGGAGACGATGTTTAAAAGTTGCGAGTGCAGCAACAAACAAAAGACCGCACTTGCAATTCCTCTGTTAAAGTCTGGTGTGTTGAGCTGGTGGAAGTTACTAGCTGATTCGATGCCCAAGGGTAAAGCTAGTAAGATGTCTTGGGAAGATTTTGTGGTACAACTGAAATTACAGTACTGCTCTGAGCAGGATCTTCTGGAAATCAACAATGAGTTCTAGAATTTAAAGAAAGGAAAGATGAGCATTACTGAATATGCTGCTAGTTTTATGGAAAAGATGAAGCTTGTTCCTCATCTAGTTCCAACTGAACTCTCTAAGGTCAACAAGTTTGCCCTCGGATTACCAGCAGACTTTGGTCCGATGGTTAAGCAAGCAACCACTTTGAAAGCCGCCATCTGGGCTGCTAAGAACGTTGAGGTTCAGATCACAGAGAAGGGTCTGGAGAGGGCAGAAGTTGGTGAAAAGAGAAAATTTGAAGGAACTCAGGTTCCAACAAGAAAAGCAAATTTTCTAAGTCCAAGAAGTTTGGAAGAGGAGGAGGTGAAGTGAAATGGTGTGAGAAGTGCAAGAAAAAGCACTTTGGGAGATGTAGTGAGGAGGTGACTTGCTTCAAATGTGGAAAGACTGGGCATTATGCCAACATGTTTCCGTCCAACAAGAGGGTAAGTTTTGAGTGCCATGAAGTAGGGCATATTCTTAAAGGCTGTCCAAAGAGGAAGGATACTGCAAAGCCCAATCTACCACCAAAGCCGAAGACGAGAGCCTTTCAGATGACACTTGAAGCTGCAAAAGAAGAAGTCGATTTCGCTTTAGGTACCTTTCTCGTAAACGAATTGTCTGCCCAAATTTTGTTTGATTCTAGAGCCAATTACTCCTTTATATCGCATGAATTTGGTAGAAAGCTAGCTTTTCCTGTAGATAGGCTAGTTAATGCCTTATTAGTCGAGATTGCTAGTGGAAAGTTTGTACCTGTTAGCCATCGTATGAAAAACATCCTCATTGACTTGGATGGGAATAAGTTCCACGATGAATTATTGCCTATCGGGTTAAATGGATTCGACATAGTTTTAGGAATGGATTGGCTTAGCGCCAACGATGCAGAAATATTATGTAGAAAGAAGATAGTAAAAGTAAACCCGCCAGGGAAAGAGTCGTTTATGGTGTATGGAGACAAACGCAGAGTAAATTCTGCAATCATTTCCCTAATGAAAGCAAGAAAGTGTTTGGCCAAGGTATGTGCATCATATCTACCGTTCGTGATCGATGCTAAGATGGAAAATAAGGAGGTGCAAAATATTCTGGTGGTGTGTGAATATACGGAAGTCTTTCCCGAAGATCTTCCCGGATTGCCCCCTGATCGTCAAGTAGAATTTCGTATCGACTTGTTACCAGGAACGATGCCGATAGCAAAAGCACCCTATCGATTAGCACCAACAGAGATGAAAGACCTTATGACACAACTTCAGGAGTTATTGGACAAAGGTTTCATTCAACCTAGTTCATCGCCCTGGGGAGCCCCTGTGTTATTTGTAAAGAAGAAAGATGGAAGCATGAGAATGTGCATCGATAACAGAGAGCTGAACAAAGTGACGATAAAGAACAAGTACCCGTTGCCAAGGATCGATGACCTGTTCGACCAGTTACAGGGTTCGAGCTATTTCTCGAAGATTGATCTTAGGTCGGGATACCATCAACTAAAGGTGAGAGAGCAGGATATCGAAAAGACTGCGTTTAGAACAAGATATGGACACTATGAATTTTTGGTTATGTTGTTCGGACTAACCAATGCCCCAGCAGCTTTCATGGATTTGATGAATAGGGTTTGTAAACCATTCCTAGATAAATCCGTGACAGTATTCATAAACGACATCTTGATTTATTCGAGAAGCAAGCAGGAGCATGAAAAGCATCTGCATAAAGTGCTAGAAGTCCTGAAAAAGGAGAAGTTGTATGCAAAGTTCTCCAAATTTGAATTTTGGCTTCAAGAAGTCCAATTTTTAGGTCATGTGGTTAACCAAGAAGAATTAATGGTTGAACCAACAAAGATTGAAGCTGTGATGAAGTGGGAACAACCAAAAAGCCCTACGGAGATTCGAAGCTTTTTAGGATTAGCTGGATATTACCGAAGGTTTATCCAAGGCTTTTCTTCGATTGCTACTCCATTAACAGCTTTGACCTACAAAGGATCTACTTATGCTTGGAATGAGAAGCATAAGGAAGCCTTTGAGAAGTTGAAGAAGAGATTGTGTGAAGCACCGATTCTTTCGTTGCCTGAAGGAGTTGATGACTTTGCAGTTTATAGCAATGTGTCTGGAGTTGGGTTAGGCTGTGTTCTGACCCAAAGGGATAAGGTGATAGTGTATGCATCGAGGCAATTGAAGGAGCATGAAAAGAACTACCCCACTCATGATCTGGAGTTGGCAGCGGTAGTATTTGCCCTAAAGATATGGAGGCATTATCTTTATGGCACAAAGTGTAAACTTTTCACTAATCATAAGAGTCTCCAATATCTCTTTAATCAGAAGGAATTTAACATGAGGCAACGATGCTGGCTAGAGTTACTCAAGGACTATGACTGTGAGATACTTTACCACCCTAGTAAAGCAAACGACGCTGGATAGGGTTGTTGCTGATGCTCTCGGATACTTTACACCCTGGAGGGTATTCATAACACCTTTCATGTGTGTTATTTGAGAAAGTTCACGGGAGATGTGCCCGACATAATTCCGATTTCTGAGTTAAGGTTGGATGAAAACAAGAGGTTGATCGAAGAACCTGAGGCAATCGTTGACCGTAAGATTAAGAAGTTACGACGCAAGATGGTCGATTTAGTGCTTTTGTGTTGGAAACATACGAATGGGCCAAATCTCACTTGGAAAACGGAGAGTGACATGATGAGTCGCTACCCGCATTTGTTTGGTGATATATGATTCCGAGGACGGAATCATCCTAAGGGGGAGAGAATTGTAACACTCGTGTTTCTAGACTAGGCATTTATATTGAGGTGATAATCTAGGTTAACCTTTGTAACTTATTTTGAAGAAATGAAAAGGAATTATGTGAATATTATGTGAATTATGTGTTTTATGCTGCCACCGAGTCCCTCGCACCTGCGCACCCTCGCCTGCGGACCCCACCACCGAAGCCTACTTCGGACCCTATAAATAGAAGGGGACCTGCGAGCCTTCTCGGGTAGATTTGGATATTTGCCATTTTTCACCCCTTTCTTCATCTTTTCTTCACCTTAACCTTCCCCGAAGCCCCGGTATCGATTGTAAACCCCGGAATACGCCACGAAGTGGCCATGAAGCCCGGAAAATTTATCTTTTCGGTTTCGAAGCCCAACTTTTACAAAGCCCGGTTTCTTAATAAAACTCTTGGTTTTATTAGAAACGATCATTTTAGGAAACGAATTGCTGCCCGATTATCATCAAATCATGTGAGTGTATAGTCACTTTCATTTTACACATAAATATGAAGTATTTACCTTATAATACATGCTATGTGTAAACATATTAATTGTTTATTTGAGGTAACTGTTGAGTTGATGTTTTATACAAGTTTTAAACTGTATAAGTATTTTTATCTTTAAATATGTTGGGTAGAACATGGGTAGTTAGTGATGTGTGATAAAATAAAATTGATGAGAGGCCTCGATGTGTTTTGAGATCCAGTCATCTAGCGGAGTTTGGATGACGACCACGGACTTTCTAGACAGTCTAGTGGGAAACATTAGCAGGTCCGCAACATGTAGGTGTTAATGAACTAAGAGTGTTCATTCGTTGTACTCCATCCCCCTCATGGTTGCCTTTAGGACATGTATGGTTGAGGAAACCCCTTAGCAGTAGTGTCCATCCTGATGATATTCTTTAGGCTAGGTCCCTTGTGATAAGTGTTTAGGGACGTAAAGTGAGGATAACGGGAACGGGTAATCAGGGTTATTGTTGATTGATGAACTTAGTAAGTTTATTATTATTGTGGGTTGAAAACCCTATATGCTCACCAGGCTCCCAAGCCTGACCCACTCAGCTTTTTATGTTACAGGTAGTGGACCCCGAGCATAGTCGGAGGACGACGAGAGATTTTTGGATTATAGGCCAGTAGTTGTAAATAACTGTTGAAAGGCTTATAATGTCTTGTTTATGCTTTTGATCTGTATCGGAACATGACATCTCGAGGTTTTGATATATATATATATATATATATATATATATATATATATATATATATATATGTATGTATGTATATATATATATGGAAAATATATACCTTCTTAATGAAGGGTTTTGATAAACTTTTATCATATGTTGTTTGGGGACCAATTCCGCAACATCTTTTAAAAAGATTTCTCTGATTTTATTTTAAAAAGCATAAATTAAATCGGTCTTTTCTGGCCGAGAAATTAGGTGATGTCACAATATAGGATTAATATTATTCTTGTGTTTCACTTTGCATGTTTTGACTTCCCGAATAACTGGGTTATTCAAACCATCTACAGTCAATCATACTATGGAAGTAGGTATTGAGGCAAGATTGTCATGAATGGGTCTGTATAAGTGTTTTAGTCATAGCACAAGTTTGCTACAGTGTTCATGAGTACTCCTGGAATAAGATTCGAGTATTAGATTCAACCCACGCTCATCTAAATCACTTCATGGATTTTATCACGAGTGATTGTGGGACGATAATATTTTATATTCTTGAAACCAAGATATGTGAGTTGTAGTTTACAAGTCGGTTGCACATTGATATATGTAAACGCACCAGTAACTTGGTGTTATAAAACATATTGTTGTGTGTGATTTGATGAGTACGTACAAGCAAGCATTTGAGTCAAAGTTTATCCATTCCTTTTACCCTTGGAGGGATGAAAGTGATATTTGTGGGCCCCTCTAAGTGCTTGGCCAAGCCTGGACTGATTTGATTTGTTCATTTAGTCGGTCGTCATAAATCGGAAATCGGGAAACAACAGATGGACAGAGAGAATGATTATAATCCATGTCTCGGTCCATATGATATCTAGAATGGAGGAATATATGATCCCTTATCTAATGGATGCGTCATTGACTAGGTTAGAGTTCGACAACGGCTTTTAAGAGCTACGATTGCTAGTTGGGTTGTGGAGTCGTACATGCAATAATAGTTATTAGACTTATCCAGGTGTGAGACTGTTGGATTAGTGTCTAAGTCCATAACTATAACTGGTATGTACTTGACCCAAGAGTAGCATGGTTCATTTGGGTTGCATATCACCAGGAAAATTAGATAGTATGGACTTTTGAGAAGAGGTTGTTTATGATTTTTTTTAATATATTATAAGTTCTAATATATTAATATGAAATCATATTATTTAATTAGTATTGATCAAGAATTAGTTTGGAATTAATTTTGTGATCAAAAGAGACTAATTAAATAAATGGGGATTGATTTGGTAAATCATTCATTCTTATAAAGTGGGCTTGTGATCCATAGTTCTTTATGTTGGGCTAAACCCATGTGGTGAACCATGGATACTCCTGTTGGGTTTTGAGCATTCTAACACTCCTATGGTGTACATGCAACCCTAAATACCTTGGATCTATGTTTTCTCTATTATACATGCAAATATGAATATTCCAAGGTATTACCCTAACTAGCATACAATCTTTGTGTACTTGTGTAATAAAATAGATAGAATACATACGTTGTTGATGTAGCTTGACTCCATGATGCTCGACAGCCTAGTGCCCCAAGTGTGACACCTCAAATGGTTCACACAACATCAAATGCACTTGGAATAACTTAGAGAGAAATGATACACTTCATGAAATCGGCTAGCCCTCACCATTCCTTCATAGTCTCTCATGGTGGCATATTTTGACAAGAATAAGATGCTTATTTAGTGTGTCACAATTAGGGTTACACCATGTAAACCCTAATTGTCATGGCCTTTCATTTCCATGATCCATGGGTACAAAAACACCATGGAGCATCCTATGGGTTTTAGCCCAACTAGATAATCCATGGAGCATTAGCCCACTATACAAGTATGGATGATTTACACAATCAACCCATATATTTAATTAGTCTCCTTTTTTATCACTTAATTAATTCTTGATCAATATTAATTATATAATCTTATTAATATACTAGAACTTATAATATATTACCAAACCTTAAGTGTTATTTCTTTCATTTTAGTTTATCCAAATGCATGATGCCATGCAACCCAAATGGACCATGTCGAGTCGGGTCAAGTACATACCATCGCGATCCAACCCTTTGAGTTCTTTCACAAACTCGTCGAGTTCCTCCTATCAACAAAATCGGGACTCTCCCACTCAGCTCGTCGAGTTCGTCCTTGAACTCGTCGACTCCTTCCTTTTACAGAATCGGGACACTTCGACCCAAATCATCGAGTTCTTCGGTTTATTAAGCTTTCTTAATGTATTAAGCCATTATTCTTCGAGTCCAAGTCCCATATTCCAGATCTAAGCTGAATACACCTCTAAGAGGGTAAAGTTTCTGAATTTACCCATCAAGACCTATCCTAGAAGGAATGAGCTCCAACCCTAACTCAAAATGGATTAGATTCAACTCCAAAAAGCCATCAAAACTCCAAGATAAGCCAAGGGGTCATAGATTTGGACTCTAGGGACAGTTTGGTCATGTAAAGTTCCTATCTTTACTAGCATGCATAGTCTACTTGGCTCAAAAGGCCAAAAAGATGGTCCACAAGTTCCATGGGACTTCCATGGCCATAAATTTGGCACCTTTATGCCATGAAGCCCATAAAGACCCTAGATCTTAAGGGTTTACCCACATGGGACGTCCAAATCCCAAAGACCAACACTCTTGGACCAAAACATGGAGAAAACATCCTAAAACTAAATTTGCGCATAATATAGGCAAGGTAGAAGCTTTATACCTCAGATTAACCAGAAATGAAGCTTAACTTCTGGATATACTCTTCTCCTACACATCCTTGCTCCTTCTTAAGGTATCTTTGTAACATCCCGACTCACAGGTATAATATTTATTTATTTGTTTATGAGATGATTGAGCAACTCGACGAGTTGGATGCCCTAACTCGTCGAGTAGAGACGGATTGGCCACTTAGGTTTTATGAATAACTCAACGAGTTGGAGGGACCAACTCGGCAAGTTGGCGCTATGAGAGGAAATCCTAAATCTTCGGCGATTGGTCCTTTTTAAAGGACCTTAAGCCCTCATTTCCACCTCGCCAGCCACCTTACTCCCCTATGTGAAACCCTAATCGTCCATATTAATCTAATAGAGAAAGAGATATAATCTTTAGGCATTTTAGTACACTTTTGGAAGATAAGAGAAGAGTATCAAAGCAAGGAACGAGAAGAGACTTGTAACGACCCAAAATACGACCCAAAAATTTTGTTAAAATAATACTAAAGATATCAACCATCATAATATATCATGAAATCGTACGTCATAAATCCTAAAAAGGTTATAATAGATGTGTCATGACAAAAGAACTGTATCAACATAACATAGTATCTGAAATAAATTCCCAGGACAAAAGCTGAAACTGTGGTGTGTGCAATGCCATCATCCCGAGCTCTTCCCTTTGCTTGCGAACGTACCTGAAACCAAAATTGAAACTGTAAGCACAAAGCTTAGTGAGCTCCCCCAAACTACCACATACCAAACAATAACATATAAAACATATACTGGGCCTTGCCCACTGTAGCGGACCGAAGTCTGAAACTGCATCGGACCGAAGTCCGAAAACTAACCAGGGCCTTGCCCTCTGCATCGGACCGAAGTCTGGAACTAACTAGGACCTTGTCCCCTACATCGGACCGAAGTCTGGAACTAACTGCATCGGACCGAAGTCCGGAACTAACTGCACATAACATAACATATCAACTAGCATGAACACAAATACTGTATACTACATCGGACCAGGGTCCGGAACACGTAACATAAACATGATTGTATCACAAAGACATCAAGCACACTACCACTGCATCAGACTGACGTTCGGAACTACTACTAATTAAACGGGCCGGCATTGTGGCCGTAGACCCGTTCCTACTGGAAGGAAACTCACCTCGTAATGCTGGCTGCTAAGATGCTAACTCTAAAAGTGGTTGACTGCTGATCCGGAATTGTCCGGCTACAAATCCCAAAAACACTAGATTAGTTACTTGCAAATACCCTCAAGGTAAGATGACTATTTTACCCCTGGTCAAGTCAATCTTCCAGTTAACCGGACTCGTCGAGTCAGGGCGCAGACTCGCCGAGTCCCTTCTTTACTAACACTAACTTTAACTCACCGAGTCCCTTTCCCACTCACTGACTCACCCTGAACTCACAAGCCGAAGAAAAACGGGGACTCGCGACTCGACTCGTCGAGTCCGAAGAACAACTCGCCGACTCCTGTCGTGCAGATTCCATACAGTTGAATTCTAAACCATTCCAGAGCATCTAACTTGTAGATCTAAGCCCCTGGAACCATTTGAACACGTAAAGTTGCTAACTTAACGTGTAACAAGAAGGAATGAAGTTATTTCACTCAAACACTACTTTTTTCGGGAAAACTCATCCGACTCGCCGAGTTGTATGAACAACTCGTCGAGTCCACGACTATCTCCATATGACTCGCTGAGTCCATTCAGTCCCTTTTCCATATAGACCTGATTTGAGTCATGCAGCGGCTCCAAATCACAGATCCAAGCTTCTAGGGCATGCTTATCACGTAAAGTTGCAAACTTTACGTGCATGCATGGCCTTAAAGGCTTCAAATGTCAAAACTAAGCTCTTAATGGGGTTCTAAGCTCAAGAGGTACCTCAATCACGAACATGACTGAAACTTTACACTTCTAGAATGCAATGAGGGTCCAGATCTGAAGTTTCCATCCAAGGAGAGTCCATATCTCAAGTTTTGAATCATAAAAGACTCCAAAGAACGCATAACAAGCATAAAGGAGGTTGTAATGGAGGACTGCACAAGGTCATAACTTCATTACCTGATTGAAAACAAATGCAAGCTAACTCCTGGATCTTCCTTCTCTTATATGGACCTTCTCTCCTTCTCAAAGTTTCCAATCTATCACAAGCACACTCAAACTCAACAATGGGGCTAGGGTTTATAGGGGAAATGTTCTGAGAGTAATAGAGGCGAGGTTGGGGGCGTATAAGTGTGTTTAAATAGAGTGCAAACCCTTAAAATTAGGGCTTCATCCAGACAGGCGGACTCACCGAGTCCAGCGTATGGACTCGTCGACTAGCCAGCTCAAAACGCATGATCGTCCCGTCTCTACTCGACGAATCGGGCTACAGACTCGTCGAGTACCCCTTCAGAAATGAAAACACTTATTTAAATCTCATACCATAAATGGGGCGTTACAAGACTGTTGGATCTGGTGTTATTTCATCTAGAGCTTCTGTTGAAGGTAAAAAGTCTCCACCTTGTTCATTAGTTTGAGTAGATCTCATTTTATGGAGTTGTAGGGATTACTCCAGCTTTCCTTGAGGCTTTGAGTGTGTTGAGCCTACCAATAGATTGAGACGTCATATTTGGACCTTGTGAGGTCCCTAGAGCCCAAAGGTCCCAGCTTTATCCAACTAATAGAAGAGCTTTCATGATTAAGACCCTAAATGGAAGTTGTTTTGGCATTTCAAGACCTAAGTGTCATGCATGGACGTAAAGCTTGCACCTTTACGTGGTATCTCAGCCTTGGGAGACTAGATCTAGAGTTTGGGGTTGTAAATCTGCCTTAAAATATCTGAATGAGAAAAGGGTCTGGAGGGACTCGACGAGTCGATAAGTCGGCTAGGGTTTTCCCCGACGAGTCTGGACATGAGTAAATCGAGGAGTTGATGAGACAACTTGACGAGTTAAGTTGCATTTTCGTTATATTTCTGAAGGAACGAGGGGACTCCACGAGTCACATAGTTATACTCGACGAGTCGGGTCAACATGGACTGTTGACTCGAGTGTTGACTTATGTTGACTTTAGGGTTTGTTCACCATAGGGATTATGGAGACCATGTAGGGGTAGAATAGTCTTTTACCCATTCCAAGATATTAGAGAGAGAAAATAACCTGGTTTATTTGGAGTTATGATTTAAGTGTTAATTAGAGATAATTATCGTATGTGTTAGGCGGAGGCTAGATCGATGATTCATGCACGAGGTATAGTTGCTTACTTACTAGGTGAGTCTTCTCATTATACTTACCTTGAGTGGTAATTTTGTGTGATCGGAGGGTCTTGTGTGCTTATATTGAGTATTGTGATATCATACATTATGTCTTTGTGATTTATGTTGTGTATTATGTTGAGCTTTACTGAGTTAGGACCGGAGGGTCCACCCGAGTTGTGGGACGGGAAGGTTCCACTGAGACACATCGACCAAAGGGTCTTACTTGAGATATAGACATGAGAGGCTAATGAGATATGTGTGGTATTTTGGGGAACTCACTAAGCTTCTTGCTTATTGTGTTATGTGTTTCAGGTACTTCTCAAGATCACGGGAAGGTGTCGGCTTGTTTGTACACACGGGATAGAGTTTATGTTTTGAGGATCCTAGATTTTATCAAACATTTTATGAATTTGTTTTATTGAAAATTTGACAATGGTGTTATTTGGAATGTGATATTGAGAATCTTGTGGCTTTGAAAATGAAAAATTTGTTTGAAAATTTACAGTATTACAAGTTGGTATCAAAGCCTTGGTTTGAGGGATTCGGATGTACCTTCGGGTGTGTCTGGACTCAAACTGGGGACTTCATAAATATTTTCAAAAGAAATGATTTTTCCAAAATGAGAAAGAGTTTTAAGAGAAAAACGAGTTGGAGCAGTGTGTACAATCTGCCAAAGCCCGAACGGTGATTTCCCAAAATACCCTTACTTATTTGTGTTATGAGATAATCATGAGATATTAGGGATGCATGCTAAAGGATAGGCTAGATATTTCATATTTTAGGGCTAGAGTTACCTGAATTGTGATGCCTTAGCCTAGGAATTGCTGCTATACATTATTTGCCTTAAGTATATGTTGAGTAGGAGTATCTAGCAGGAATCACTTAGAAAGAGTTCTGAGTCAAGGGATAATCTAGGAGAGGTACCTAGATGAGCATATGAGGCGTCTACTGAGAGAGTAATCTATTATTCGTGAGAGATAGAGTACGTGTAAATTGGGATCCTAGGAGGAGGACTTGGGGTGACTATAGGTTGGTGTGGAAGGTAGTATTGGGCCCGTACTACTGAAAACACCGGATCTGTATGCAGCCCAAGTAAGAATCCTTAGGGTACTAAGGAGCATGTAAGGGCGGGAAACCGAGTGTGGGCATGCTCAAGCGAGTCTCTAAAGATTTTTGTGTTGTATTTCAAAGACATCATGGTGGGTACATGCCACAACCCTGAGGGCGGTAGTGCCAGTAACGAGGAGATCCACAGGATCATTCATCAGGAGGTGGTCGCAGCTATCCGAGAGGCGATACCGGAGATGTTTGGGTCTATTAAGACCACACTGATTGAGACATTCGATGACCATTATGTTGTTGTTACTGAGGCTGCTGTTGCTGTAGCCACCACAGCCAGAGCCGCTGCTAGGCCACAGGGAGGTGACTCGTTGTTGTTCCGGGAGTTCAGCAACACGAAGCCACCAGAGTTTGATGGGACTCAGGATCCAATTGTTGTTATGAGATGGATCTTCGACATTAAGGGATGTTTTTACACGTGTTCATGCCCGAAGCATTTGAGAGTTCAGTTTGCGCTGAACCAGCTTTGCTTGGGAGCGAAGGACTGGTGGAAGTTTGTGACAGCCAGCTTTACTCCTGCAGATCATGCTGCAGTGACTTGGGAGAGATTTACGCAATTGTTCCAAGACGAGTATGTTCCTCCAGTGGAGAGGCAACAATTAGCCCAAGAGTTTCTGTCTCTCAAGCAGAAGACAGAAACTGTGACTGAGATTTCGAGGATGTTCCATGAGAGGGCGTTGTTTTGCCCTGAGCACGTGTCTACTGAGCAGGCACGTGTGAGCCGATATCTGAGCATACTGAGGAGGGATATACGGGAGTTCGTGGCGAATTCATCATACCGGGCATTGGCTGAGCTTCAGACCAATTCCAGGAGGAAGGAGATTGAGCTTGACTTGCAGACCAGAGAGGAGGAGGAGTCACGTGGTAGAGACAGGAGACCGATACAGTCATAGCCGGCGACGAAGAGGGCAAAGCCCACTGATGTGAGAGCTAGGAGCCAGAAGGGCCAAATTTGTGGCAAGTGCGGCAAGAGTCACGAGGGATCATGTCGGACATGGATTTGCTACAAATGTGGCAAAGAGGGGAACATGGCGAAGGATTTCCCCAAGGGGTTTGCAGTTTGCTTCCACTACAACCAGACCGGCCATCAGAAGGCCGAGTGCCCTCAGCTCATTCAGGGATCAGCCCAGGGTTCCACTCCTGCTGCTTTACGTGCTACTAATAGTCGACCGGTGAAGGCCGAGGCTCCGAGGGATCATGGGAGAGCTTTTCAGCTGACAGCGGAGGAGGTCCGTGCAGCACCTGATGTCATGGCTGGTACGCATTTCTTTATTTATATTATTTTGAGATTTGTTGTGCTTATTCTATGCTATATATAGGTACTTTTCTTGTGAGCTCTCTACCCGGTTTGGTGTTATTTGACTCGAGTGCGAGTCGATCCTTCGTGTCTTTAACTTTTAGTCATCACATCAATATCCAACATGAGGCGTTAAGTAGACTTCTTAGGGTTTCTATAGTCGAGGATCATGCGGTTTTTGCTACTGATGTATTCCGGGGATGTGTACTAGAGATCTTTGGTGTTGAGTTCCCAATAGACCTGGTACCGATCGCTATAGGTGATGTCTGTGTCATAGTGGGCATTGATTGGTTGAGTCGGTATGGAGATGTGAACGACTGTGAGCGTCAGATGGTGACTATACGAGACCCTAGTGGGGGAGTGCTTATAATGTATGGCGAGGGTACCAGATCTGGATCAGCCTTCTGCTCTGCTGCCAGAGCGAGACAGAGTCTACCACAGGTTTGTATGGGCTTTTTGGCATACGTGATGGATACACGGGTTGCTGTAGAAAGGTCGAGTTCTATCACCGAGGTTCCGATAGTGTGCGAGTTTCTGGATGTTTTTCCCGAGGAGTTGCCGGGTGTGCCTCCCAAGAGGCAGGTGGAGATCCGGATTGATTTGCTTCCGGGTGCGGCACCTATTGCCAAGGCACCTTACCGCCTGAGATGTAAGAGTTATCCTCACAGCTCCAGGAGCTGCTAGGGAAGGGTTTTATCAGACCGAGTAACTCACCGTGGGGAGCACCTATCCTTTTTGTTAAGAAAAAAGATGGTTCACACTGGATGTGCATTGATTACCCGGAGTTGAACAAGCTGATGGTCAGGAACTGTTATCCACTACTGAGGATCGACAATTTATTCGATTAGGTGCAGGGGAATCTTGGTTTTCCAAAATTGATTTGAGATCTGGGTATCATCAGATGAGAGTTTGCGAGGAGGATATCAAGAAGACGGCCTTTAGGACTCGTTATAGGCACTACGAGTTTGTGGTGATGCCTTACAGACTCACCAACGCATCGGCAGCATTCATGGATCTCATGAACCAGGTGTGCAGACCCATGTTGGATCGATCGGTGATCGTGTTCATCGACGATATTCTGGTATACTCGAGGTCCAGAGAGCAGCACGAGGAGCATCTTCGGAAGATTCTTAGAGTATTGAGGGCGGAGAGGCTTTACGCCAAATTCTCTAAGTGTGATTTCTGGTTACGAGAGGTTCAGTTCCTGGGGCACCTCGTTAATCGGAATGGGATTTTGGTCGACTTGGCCAAGATTGAGGCAGTTTTGCGGTGGGAGGTGCCGAGATCCCCGTCCGAGATCAGGAGTTTTTTGGATTTGGCCGGCTACTATCGGAGATTTATCAGAGATATCTCCAAGATTGTTGTTCCTCTTACCAGATTGACCCAGAAGGGTATTACTTTTTCCTGGGGGCCCGAGCAACAAACCTCGTTTGAGACTCTTTGCCAGAGATGTGTGAAGCTCCAGTGTTAGCCCTTCCCGATGGAGTGGAGGACTTTGTAGTTTACTGTGATGCATCTATATCAGGGATGGGTGCAATGTTGATGCAGAGGGGGCATGTGATAGCATATGCATCGAGGTAGTTGAAGCCTCATGAGACGAGGTATCCCACCCACGATTTGGTGCTGGGGGCGGTGGTGTTCGCCCTCAAGATCTGGCGCCACTATCTGTATGGAGTCTGGTGCACCATATTCACAGACCAGAAGAGTCTGAAGTACCTCATGGATCAGCCCAACCTGAATATGAGATAGAGGAGGTGGTTGGAAGTAGTGAAAGACTACGACTGCGGGATCTTATATCACCCAGACAAGGCTAATGTGGTAGCCAATGCCTTGAGTTGTAGAGCAGAGAGTGCTCAAATTACAGGCATGTGTATGAGGATGACGGTGATGACTCCAGTACTAGATACCATCTGAGAGGCTCAAGTGGAGGTTGTGAGGCCAGAGAACCTCAAAAGGGAGCGAGTGATCGGATAGGTTTCTGAGTTTGAGACAGATAGTCGAGGGCTTATGACTTTTCGTGGGCGGATTTGGGTGCCCTACACAGGTGGAGCTCGGCGCACACTGATGGAGGAGACACATAGATCGAGATTCTCGATTCATCCAGGTGCCACTAAGATGTATTTGGATTTTAATAGGTATTACTGGTGGCCGTGTATGAAGAGAGATGTGGCATGGGCAGTCGAGAGGTGCTTGCCCTGTCGTTAGGTTAAGGCGGAGCACCAGCGTCCACATGGCCCGTTGCAACCTCTAGAGATTCCCCAGTGGAAGTGGGAATAGATTTCCATGGATTTTATCACCAAATTACCATGAACCGCGCGAGGTGTCGACGCGATATGGGTAATTGTGGGCCGGTTGACGAAGAGTGCTCACTTTTTGGCTATCAGTGAGAACTCTTCTGTAGAGAAATTAGTCGAGATCTATGTAAGAGAGGTGGTAGCCCGGCATGGAGTGTCGACATCGATACTGTCGGATCGAGATGTGCGCTTTATTTCCAGGTTCTGGAAGAAGTTTCATGAGGATTTGGGTACTCGGTTGCACTTCAGTACCGCATACCACCCACAGACAAACGGGCAGAGTGAGCGGACAATTCAGACACTTGAGGACATGTTGAGTGCATGTGTTATGGACTTCGGGGGAAGTTGGGACACTTATTTGCCCTTGGCTGAGTTTTCGTACAACAATAGCCACCATTCCAGTATTGGTATGCCTCCCTTTGAGCTCTTATATGGGAGGAGGTGTCGGACTCCCATCTGTTGGGGAGAGGTAGGGCAGAGGGTGATGGGTGGCAAGGGATGAGCAAAAGGACCAAATCGGCTGGAACCGGCCCGAACCGGACCCGACCCGGGAACCGACTTCGGCCAAAATCAAGAACCGAACTGGACCAATGGTTCTACCGGTTCTGGTTCTCGGTTCCTACCGGTTCTTGTCGTGTCTTCAAATGTTGGAACCGGTCCCCGAAAAATAGCATCATACGGTTCCAGTTTTTGCCGGTTCTACCTATTTCGGTTATATCGGTTCCGGTTCCCGATTCCAAAAATCCACAAAAATAACATCCCGGTCCCGGCCTGACCGGTTCCATCGAGTTTCGGTTCCGGTGTCGGTTCCGATTCCGGTACCGGTTCCAGCCGGTTCCCCGGTCCATATGCTCATCCCTATGGGTGGCACTGAGATAGTGCTCAGGACGACTGAGCAGATTCAGCAGGTCAGACAGAGGTTACTGAAGGCCCAGAGTCGCTAGAAGAGTTACGCAGACCGGCGATGATCCGAGCTAGAGTTCCAGGTTGGAGATTTTGTCCTCCTGAAAGTATCCCCGTGGAAAGGGGTGATCCAATTCAGGAAGCGGGGAAGGTTGGGTCCTAGATATATCGTTCCTTTCAAAGTGACTGCCAGAGTGCGGAAGGTAGCTTATCAGTTGGAGCTACCTACAGAGCTGAGCCAGATTCATAACACCTTCCATGTGTCTCAGTTGAGGAAGTGTGTAGCCGATGAGACGGCAGTGGTACCCCTAGAGGACATTCAGGTAGATGCGAGCCTGAATTACATTGAGAGACCGACAGCAATTTTGGATAGAAAAATTAAGACCCTAAGGAACAAGGAGGTGAGGCTGGTTAAGGTGCAGTGGGAGCACTATAGGGGATCCGAGTGGACTTGGGAGCCGCATTCCGAGATGCGCGAGTAGTACCTAGAGTTGTTTCCGAAGCATGACTTCGAGGGCGAAGTCTGATTCTAGTGGGGGAGAATTGTAACATCCCGACTCTCATGTATAATATTTATTCATTAGTTTATAAGATGATTGAGCAACTCAACGAGTTGGATTCCCCAACTCGTCGAATAGAGATGGATCGGTCACATGGGTTTTATGACCAACTCAACGAGTCAGAGGGACCAACTCGGCGAGTTGTGTTGTGAGAGGAAACCCTAAATCTTCGGGGTTTGGTCCTATTTAAAAGACCTTAAGCCCTCATTTCCGCCTCAGGAGCCACCTTACTCCCCTGCGTGAAACCATAATCGTCCATATTGATCTAAGAGAGAAAGAGAGCTAATCTTTGGGCATTTTAGTACACTTTTGGAAGAGAAGAAAATAGTATCAAAGAAAGGAACGAGAAGAGACTGTTGGATTTGGTGTTATATCATCTAGAGCTTCTGTTGAAGGTAAAAAGTCTCCACCTTGCTCATTAGTTTGAGTATATCTCATTTTATGGAGTTTTAGGGCTTATTCCATCTTTCCTTGGGGCTTTGAGTGTGTTAAGCTTATCAAGAGATTGAGACTTCAGATTTGGACCTTGTGAGGTCCCTAGAGCCTAAAGGTCCCAGCTTTATCCAGCTAATAGAATAGCTTTCATGATTAAGACCCTAAATGGAAGTTGTTTTGGCATTTCAAGCCCTACGTTCCATGCATGGACGTAAAGCTTGCAGCTTTACGTGGTATCTCAGCCTTGGGAGGCTAGATCTAGAGTTTGGGGTTGTAAATCTGCGTTAAAACGTCTGAATAAGAAAAGGTTCTAGAGGGACTCGACGATTCGATGAGCTGACTCGACGAGTCGGCTAGGGTTTTCCCCAACGAGTCTGGACATGAGTAACTCGGCGAGTTGATGAGACAGCTCGACGAGTTAGGTTGCGTTTTCGCGGCATTTTTGAAGGAACGAGGGGACTCGACGAGTCGGGTCAACATGGACTGTTGACTCGAGTGCTGACTTCTGTTGACTTTAGGGTTTGGTCAAGACAGGGATTATGGAGACCATGGAGGGGTAGAATAGTCTTTTACCCATTCCAAGAGATTAGAGAGAGAAAATAACTTGGTTTATTTGGAGTTGTGATTTAAGTGTTAATTAGAGATAATTATCATATGTGTTAGGCGGAAGCTAGATCGGTGATCCGCGTACGAGGTCTATTTGCTTACTTACTAGGTGGCTCTTCTCATTATACTTACCTTGAGTGGTAATTTTGTGTGACCGGAGGGTCTTGTGTGCTTATTGTGAGTATTGTGATATCCTGCATTATGTCTTTGTGATTTATGTTGTGTATTATGCAAAGCTTGACTGAGTTAGGACTGGAGGGTCCACACGAGTTGTGGGACCGAAAGGTTCCACTGAGACACATCGACCAAAATGTCTTACTTGAGATATAGCCATGAGAGGCTAATGAGATATGTGTGGTATTTTGGGGAACTCACTAAGCTTCGTGCTTACCGTGTTATGTGTTATGCGTTTCAGGTACTTCTCAGGATCACGAGAAGGCGTCGGCTTGATTGTACACACAGGATAGAGTTTATGTTTTGAGGATCTTGGATTTTATCAAACACTTTATGAATTTGTGTTATTGAAAATTTGACAATGGTGGTGTTTGGAATGTGATATTGAAAATCTTGTGGTTTTGAAAATGAAATTTTTGTTTGAAAATTTACGGTGTTACAATCTTCTTCTTCAAAATCAAAAAGAATGCACAAAAATGGCTCAAAACTCTCAAAAGCGAATTAGGGTTTCGTGGCTAGGGTTTGGGACAATGAAGGCTGTAAATGAGGCTAGCTTATCGGGGTTAAGGTGTTTAAATATGATGCAAAACCCTAAAATTAGGGTTTCATTTTGCCAGTCCTACTCGTCGAGTTGAGGCTTCTCAACTCATCGAGTAGACTTCATATCCTGCATCCCAATCCATCTCTACTCGACGAGTTTGGTGCCTCCTACTCGTCGAGCTTCTATAAAAAAAATGACTAAATTAAGAATTAAATACATACCAGGAGTCGGGCGTTACACGCATCCTGAAAAACTCACAAACTCCTTGATGTCATCCCTTAACATATCATGATACTTTACCTTCTTCATCTCCTCTTCTGTTGCATACTACAGAACCAACAAAGCCCTCTCCCGAAACTTGGCAGTGATATCTGCCATGGTCTCAGTCGTCTGGCAAAGGTCCTGAAACTCCCCCACCAACTGTTGCACCTCAATAGTGGGTGCAAACTTAGCCCTAAATTAGGTTACAAACTCCTCCCAAGTCATCGTCTCTAGGGTTTCGTCTCCCAAAGCGAAGTCTACCTCCTCCCACCAATCTCAAGCTCTGTCTTTCAGAAGACATGAAGTAAATTTGACCTTCGACCCCTCGGGGAAGAAACTCGTCCGAAAAGTGTTCACCATATCCGCTAACCATCTCCTACTAGCAATGGGGTCCTTCTCGGCAAAGAACTCGGGAGCTCCACAAGCACGAAACTCTCGGAAGGAAAGAGTGTGAGCTCCTACAATAGCCATGACCTCAGTTCGGAAAGAGCCCAGAGGCTCATCCAGAATCTCCATAATCCCTTCCTTGACCGCCCTGAAGATCACAGGAGTCTGCTCCAAAATACCGTGGGTGATCTCCGACGAGATAAACTCTCGCATCCACTCATCAATCGGCTCAGTACCAGCACCTAAGCCTGAACCAGATCCCGAACCTCCTCCACATGTTCTCATCAACATTGTGAAAAACAATCATACAAATGATCAGAACATACCCACGAATCCTCATCCTACAGGCTTCCTAGATTCTCCGTGACTCCCCTCAATTTGAGTATGGATCCTGTGATTTCAATAGTGCGGGCCCAATACTACCTTCCACACATATCCATACTTACCTCAAGAGTTTCCCCAAATCCTCTAAGTCACCTTCTCAAACTGGTACTCCAAGTACCAGCTAAATAGCGCAATCAAACCCACTAACCTACATCCTAGGCTCTTTAAGGTTCCGACCTCATCCTGCCATCAACTGCTGAAGAACTCCCACTAATGTCAGCTAACTATTTCATGAATACAATCACATGCCATAAATCTTAGATAATCCTTCAAGTAAAAGACTCAACCCTACAATGGTTAGACTCAAACGAGAGTTGCACAATAGAGTCAAATCCGTCACTTTGAGATTATTTATCCTTTGCAACATGTGACTTGACATATTCAATTAATAGTTAACTCACATCACTAAGAGTTCCACAAATCACAAATCGAGCAACATTCATGCAATGACACTCCAAACCACAAAACAAACAAAGGACATCCCAAGCTCACTTACTACCATCCATTCTAGGAACCTCCACTCTAGGGATGAAAGTGGGTCCAAACCCGGACCGGATGGACCCGGACCCGGAAAACCCGGAACCGGTTAACGGGATTTTATAGAACCGGAAACCGGACCGGTATATAGGAACCGGTTCCGTTTCGGTTCCGGGTATGGTTCCGGGTAAAGTGGGTCTAGAACCGGAAAACCCAGAAACATCAAAGTGGGTAGGTTGGAACCGGATAAAGTGGGTTTAGACCCGGAAAACCCGAAAAAACCGGAATTTTTTGGTAATTACTTACTACTTAGTGGGTTGAACTTTGAAAATTTTCATATTGATATCCCGAATTTGGGGGCTGTAACTTATTGAATACGAAACCACAATTAACAAAATTAGAGTCTAAAATGTACAAACTCTAAAATACACTCTGGAAAAACCCGCATGTCAATCCGAATTTAAACGAATGAGATATACTTGTGTTAATATTTTCACATAATACAAAGTACAAAAACAAATAGCTGAAAAGTTGAAAATTTTCAGTTTTGATATCCCGATTTCGGAGGACTGTAAATCATTGAATGTTAAACCAAAAATGACAAAATTATAGTGTAAACTCATGTACAAACTGTAAACTAGAAGTTGGAAAAAACCACATGTCAATCCGACTTCAAACGAATTAGATATTCATGTTTTAAAACTTTCACCGAATACAAAAAAACTAAAAAACTAAAAACTTTCAGCTTTGGTATCTCAACTTTTGAGGACTGTAAGTCAATGAATATAAAACTAAAAATGACAAATTTATAGTCTAGAATCATGTACAAACTCTAAACTACATGTTGGAAAAAACCGTATGTCAATTGGAGTTGAAACGAATAAGATATGCATCTTGTAAACGTTTCACAAAAAGTGGTTCCGGCCCTAAAAGTGGTTCCGGTTCCAAAAACCGGTTCCGGATTTTAGACACGGTTTACCCGAACCCAATGGACCCAAACCCGGATTACCCGGAACCCGGATAAAGCCAATTTTTAAACCCGGAACCGGACCCGGTTC
Source organism: Lactuca sativa (assembly GCF_002870075.4). NCBI lineage: Eukaryota > Viridiplantae > Streptophyta > Magnoliopsida > Asterales > Asteraceae > Lactuca > Lactuca sativa. The sequence continues at coordinate 223,351,936 of NC_056631.2, read as the reverse complement.
TATATATTCCGGTTCTAACGGGTCCGGTTCCGGTTCCGGTCCGGTTTTCCGGTTCTAAATCTCATCCCTACTCCACTCTCACTGTCGGTTGCCTTATTCATGCAAATTATACACAATACAGGATCAAATAGATTTTCGAATAAAAGACTCTACCTTAGGACCACAACTAAACGACGAACAGGAGATAAGGCCAAATTAGTCATTCTAGGGCTATATGATTCTAATCGTATACAATTTTTAAAGCATACACCTAGCAATTACTAATACCAATACATATTCCCAATCTAGCATAGCATCCAATGCTTCCTAGGATACAAGGCATCACATATCAGGCCAATCTATCATGCAATTCCTGAAAGTATCCCTAGCCTTATCCTAGCATGCAAACATGTATAGCATATAACATATCAACATGTATGGGTATTCTGAGAATCACTTACTTGAGCTCGGCCGATTACACGCATCACATCCCCTTTTTTCTTGACAAAAGTCTCTTTAGAATTTTGTTTTCTTTTAAACAATTACCAATTCCTCGGTTTGAGTTTAGTCACACTCAAGAGTGTGTCCGAATCCCTCAAACCAAGGCTCTGATACCAACTTGTAACGTTCCAAAAATTATAAGGTAAATTTTTCATTTTTAATCTAACCAAAAACACCAATTATCTTTTTCGAAACATTCAAAAGTATATCATAATAAAACAGCTATTAGAGTACAATCCCAAAATCGTCAAGTTGCGGAAAACATGGGTGGATGCATTGCGATCAAGTCAGGCCCTTCCCATTTGAACTGGAAGTACCTGAAACCATAACCATAAAAATTGTAAGCACAAAGCTTAGTGAGTTCCCCAAAATACCACATGTCATACATATCATTTGGCCTAGCCCTCACATTGGGACCAACCCACCATAATGGGCCTAGACCTGCCAAACCAATACGCCCAGCCCGACATACAAATACAAGAATCACAAAGACAACTAGCATAACATAACATACAATGGGCCTATCCTTTCCTGATCCATGGGCCTAGCCCAGCATAAAAATGGGCCTAGCCTGTCATACAATAGGCTTAGCCCAACATACCATGCAAGAGTCATAAAGACAACTAGTATAACATATCCTAGTGGGCCAGCATTTGGTGCCTTTGACCCACAGGTACAATGAGGAAACTCACCTCAAACTGCTGAAAATCAAATAAATGTTTGGGCTGCTAATCCGAAAAATCTCCGCGCTAATCAATCAAATAAAACCCCAATTAATAATTGGGCCATAAACCATAATTAGGCATCTAATTTATTTGTCCAACTCACAGGGTAAAAGACCATTTTACCCTTTCCTCACTTGGCCCAATAACCGAGGCCCAACCCAATGGCACCAAAATCCCAATATGGCCCAAATTCCTAAATGACACCCAAAGCCCATTATGGGCCCAAATCCAAGAAGGCCTAAAGCTTAACAATGGCCCAAAGTCAAAAAGACTAGTTGCCCAACAAGGCCCAAAACCTTTAATAGTCCAAATACAGCCCAAATTGCAAAAGTCAACAAAAGCCAAGGCTACTAAGTACACCCAGCGTACTCAAACTTACACCCTACGTACGCCTCTTTAGACTAGTACGCGATGTGTATGAGCTAGGTACGCCCATCGTACCCCACAACATGCACAACTTCGCCATTAAGAGCTTAATTGGTTAAGCCACTATATCCAATTCTCAGATCCGATCCTAAATGATGTCTTAACATGTAAAGTTGGCAACTTTACTCCTTTGCATGTCTTAATGGGACCCAAACTCAATAAAAACCCATAATAAGAATCCTAACTCATGCATGGTCCAATATAACACACCAAGATTTCAATTTTATGAGCAAGGGACCTCAAAAATGCTAAGATCTACCATCTCTAGCTTCCGGAGTAGCTCATACTCTTAAGCATGGCTTAAAGGACCATAAAAAGCATAAAAACAAGCCCTAAATAGGTCTATCAAAAGAACCATAAATTTAAGAGCTTTATACCTCCAAAAGCTTCCCAGTTTGGTGATGATTCTTGATCTACAAGCTCTAGCCACATCAATGCAACTTCCAAGAGTTCTTCTTCTTTCAAAATCACCAAAAACACCTTCAAAGTTCACTTCTAAGCTCAAAACACTTAAATGGAAATTAGGGTTTCGTATCTAAGGTTTAGTGGGATGGAGGCTGAATGTAGGAGGGTTTGGAGTTGAGTTAAGGCCATTAAATAGGGTCCAAGACCCTAAATTAGGGTTTACACCTAACTGGAATACGTCCACACACTTTTGGTGCGCCTAGCGTACTCCAATGGGCACCCACGATCCTCCTGCCTAGTACGCCCAGCATACTTCTATGTACGCCTAGCATACTAGGTTTAGCCCTAAAAACCATCAAACTTTTGAAGGCCATAGCTTCTTCATTCTAAGTCTGATTTCGATGATCCTTATATCACCGGAAAGAAATAAGAAGCTCTAAACTTCTATCAACTCACTCTCGCCTTGAAACTTTCCAAACTTAAATCCAAAATTCATAAAAGGCCCGAACTATCACTTTACGGTTATACCCTTGGGCTCCAAAACACAAATCGAACTCTCAGATCACCTAATCTACATTAACCACAACCAAAGGGGTCTAAATCTCTTCTTCCCCAAGGCTCAAATCCTTCTGATAACTGATCTTCGGATCACGGTCCCGAAGTAGGAAACGATTCGAAATAGGGTGTTACACCCTTCACATCGGTTTTTGTTTGGTCGAAAGCTTTGAGCTCCGATGTTTGATCGTAGCCTGAGATGACTGAATAACGGTGGCAACCATTTTTGTAAAGATGATGGTGTATATATGCAAAGGTATTCTCTACAAATGTGAGTGAGAGGAAGGTCTGTCTTGCTTTTTGAGGTGGGCGTATAGAGGAGATAAGTTGGAGAGTATCGGTGGTGATACCTTGACGTGGACTCTTGAGGTGGAATTTAGTTTAATTCTTTTAGTGAAAAAAGTTACGTTATCAAAGAAACCGGCAATTACAAGTAAAGGTCCTTTGGTAAAGATGTATTTTATGCCTCTAAACTACCAAAAATTAGTATGAATGACCATTTATTATAGAACTTAATAGTTGGTTGTGCTACAACGAGGGTAGATCTAAACTTAACAAAAATTAAAGCATTATATTTTCTTTGGGACGATTAACAAAAATTATTTGCAATTTTTTTTTTTTGAGATTGGAAAGCTTAAGTTTTTTTTGGGAGGAAATAAATGACACGAGGATGATGCTTTTTGATTTATAGTGTAAAGTGTAAACCTATATTTCCCTTTATAACCAATCAATGCACGTTCTCTGAACATTAGATTCATATACATCTGTCAAATAATCATCTATGTTTCCACTTATGTACATCCGACATAAAGAAGCAATATTATGTGATATATGCTTTCAATGAGTTCAAATGTGGTCCATCACACAGTCAAACTTGGAGTTTGTTTCCCTTTAAATTATATTTAACAAATTAAAAAGGATTGTAACTAGGGTTTTTGTTATCTTAGCCCAAGAAGCAGGACCATTTAGCTAGTTGGTGACTTTACAGAACATAATTTGTCTTTCCTATAAGCACCAAAGATATTTGAATAATCATTCATCCCATACATAAAGAAACGATGGTTAAAACCTTGACTTTATCATACACTTGTTTTGTGTCAGAGAGTTCAGGGTTTAAGCATACAACCTATGGCTTCATAACTGAACTCCCTTTCGGGACCACTTCTCCATTATCATCCATGAATGGTGTTTCTATTTGTATAATGACATAATATATATTGTAGTACACCGAAAGTTAATTTTTTTCACTTGGTTTTTTGTACTCTCACCCCCATAACTTCGTACATATGAGCAACCAATATGAGGAATGGGAGTATGGGACATTGCAAGAAAATTCATGATTCAAAGGCATGTGACAGGAAGAAGGACAAACTAAAGCTGAATATATATACTACTTGATCTGAAGGGGATAATTGTTTATGAATACAAGGGATGGGGATATATAGAAAGCGTGCACCATTGATCGCTCTATTGATCCTCATCTTTCATCATGAATTTAAGGATAGTTATGCCTTGGCAACAGTGTATCCGTATTTTAATACTAGACGAACGTACGACAAACTGTGGCTCCACGGCGTTTTATGTGCCCATATTTGGTGACATGAAGCTAAATGGTAATCGATATTAAGGATCTTTGTAGGTTTTGCAACAAGGTATAATATTTATGAAGAAACTTTTGAACAGGCTAACAGCCCTTTTGTCCTACAAAATCAATTCTCTTTGATTATTTTAAATTAAGTCATCAACTAGACCTGTTAAACATTTGTTTAAGTTCATATTCATACTTCATTTCTTTTTCCGTTTACTTGGCTTTTACTCATTTCGTGTTTGTCAAAATCAAGTGTCATTGATCATTATGGGCCTTTTAATCGAGGAAATGGCCCTAAACAAGAGAAAACGATCATATTTATTCTCATCCTTGTATTGTATTTGAATTATTTCTTGAGACATCAAACTACCATTTTCTCTACAATTGGTTTCCCTTCATAATTTTCATTTTAGCAGCTGTCATAAGTTTTACTAATATTTATCAAGAAAACGAGAGAAACACGTATTGTTTTGTCTCACTAAGTATCACTAAAAATGGAGATACAATTATAAGTTTTATCTATAAGACTTGTCCTCCTGTTATACACATTAAAAACCTTTGATACTAAAGAACATACCACAGAGACCCCATTGCTAAATTCTGGAGAAACCTGTCCAAGTGATCTTTTGTATTGAGGATAAAGAACACAAAAAATAGGTACAAATAGTTTGTTCAGTATTCTACCATGAAAACATTCCTAGATTCTTCCCATGTTTCTTATGAATTATATTTTGATTTTGGGTAAAACAGGCTGTTTCCCATTTTTCTTATAGGAATTGGACTTGGATACTTCTAGAACAAAATATGGTTGATGTATAAGTTGGAAATGGATTGGGTACCAATGTTGAATAATATGATGTATCATGTGACATGCATGTCGTGATTGACATCATGTGGCTTGTTTTTTGGTTTGGTATGAGGTAGGCACACAAGGTCATACATGAGTTCAATATCATGCTCCATCAAACAGAATCAGTATAACAACCTCTTTCAATCAAGAAGAAGATGATGAATTAAGAGAAAAATGGTAATCTCCTGCTTGTTTCATTATTCATATAAGAAAATTGAATCTAAGTTTCCGTTTTGCTCCTAACGAACAGAAACCTTCCATTGAAGGTAATTATCATTCTATAAGATGTGAATCTTTGATAATTTATGGATTTCTTGAGTTGGAAGGGAATGTGGAAATTATATATAATTCGTGTAATAAATTGTTCGTGTTTCTATAAATGTGAACACAAAATATAAAGCTCGTATGGAAATGAAGTAACTCAAAGAGTATGTTGTTATTATGGGTATATTTTTGGATAATGAGAATTAAAATGATAATTTTGTGGTTTTAGTATGTTAGGATCACTATAAAATCATTCTAAAATGATTGGCATGGAAATTGGAAGGAAATTGGGTTATGTTTTGATAAATTAGAAATTTGCCAAACATTAGTAACAATAACCAAACGGATGTTATATGAAAAATTGAGATTTTGATAATATAACATGTCTTTGTATGAAAATTGATCATTTGATTACATACTTGGGTATTTGACAACTATTAATGTATTTGGATATACGTTGGAAGTAATGGAAACAAATGCATACTTATTATGTTATAAAGACATGTGTTTGGTGTGTATGTGTAGAATATGTGTGTATACATATTTGTATACTATCCTTGATTAAGTTATGACTCATATGTGGAAAAATTGGAATCTTGTAGATTTAGAAATGAATTAGGATAACATGTGTATATTCAATAGTCATTTGGTGACTTAGTTATCATATGTGATGAAGTCTCAACAGCCTGTTAAGCTTAATGTATTAATTGGATATTATATGGTTTTGTTACGGAGTTTTATAAAAGGTGAATATCAGATTTTATATTGGTTCTTTTTCCGATTTAACTAACTTTTTTTTTCTCTCAAAATGACCTTGTATTATTTTCAGTTTTTTTTATTTAGCCTTTTTAACAATTTTACCAGTAATCTGCTCGGAAAAACCCTCTACTTTTCTTCCCAAAAAAAATCCCATGTGACAACTTCACAACTTGCTTTGATATCTAATTTCGACTTTCAATATTAGAAATGATTTGATTCATAATATATTTCTTTGAGACTCAAATTTTGTTTCCATCTGAACCATTTTTTTTTTGTTTGACGAAGTTATGTTTGACATGTTGCATACAAAGTTGCAACTTGAAAAAATTAATAAATAAATAAAATCAAATGTTTACAAATATGTTCAAGATTCATGATGAAGCTTCAAAGAACATTTTGAATGTAAAGCACATACCTAGATCAATAAAAAAAAAATGTACTTCTTTTTCTTACTTATAAATACTATCTAGATTTGAACATTAAAAACAAGTACCCAAAAAAATCAATATATATCAAATATCAAATATTTGATTTACAAATTACAATAGCTTCAACGAAACCCCATCCATCATCAATATCTGGGCCCACCCAAAATCCAAATATCACATTGGGACTACAAACTAATTTATCATCATCAACAAAAACATTTCCACAACAAACTCTTAAATGTGTCTGATTAGGGTTGTGATGCCACGTCACAGAAAGTAGGTTTTTGTTTTTCCCGGCTGATTTGGGTGCCACAAAATTGATTCCTTAAAATCAAATTTCAATTGTAAGCATGAAAGAAATAGTAACATACTTTTATATATCTGTTTATTATAGCATCCTATTTTCATTCTGAGAAACCTACCCAATTATAGCAAATCTCATCCAAATAGAAAAATATTTTCATTGCTATAAATAGAAAAAAAATGGTTCAAAGTACAATGCTATAACTGGTTAAGATTTGTCAAAGTACAATATCAGGAAAAAAAAAATGAAATTACTAGATAACAGATATAAGCTTTTCTAATTATGTAAAAAAAATTCTGAAGGATAAAAAAGCTTGAAGCACATACCTGTTATGGAATTTGATGAATGTAAAAGCATCCTGCAATTAGCTGTTTTCCATGCTTGTAGGTCCTTTAAATAAAAATAAGCTTTGTTGAGTCACCAATTAACTACATTTCTTTATAAAATAATAACATACTTTTGATTTGTCTCATTTAGGTGATTTTTTTTTTTTTTTTTTGATACACAGATAGTCATTGTACTTTCAAAAAGTGTCTTATTTGGTTAATTTGGTAAAAAATAGTTTGACTTTCTTGAGTCAACTCATCAATAGGTTTGTTTAAAACAACAATACTAAACCATTTGCAAAGTATATATATTGGTTAAAAATCAACAAAATACAAGAACCATCTCTGCACATATGATACATAATATTTATATATTGATTTAGTATTTGTAATATTGTTAGATTCTAACAAAATTTTGATGAAATTACTCAAGAAAGTCAAACTGTTTCTAACTAAATGACTTAAGTGGAACACTTAATGAAAGTACATTGTGACCATTTGAAAGAACATCTCTTAACAATGTTTGTTTATGCAACAATGTTGCATATTTTGACACATCATCAGGTAACCAGTTTCAGTTACAATGTTGGATATTTTGACCCTAGAATGAGAAGCATGGATGCATAATTTGTTTTAAAACAAGCTTTAATCCAACTTTTTACTAACATTTTGATATATATTTTAATCACATTTACATAATTGAAGGAACCTTCACCTCAAAAATCCATCGCATCAAACTCATATCATAAGTGATAAGTCTAGAGAAAAGGTAAACAAAGAAACAATAAACAGTTTGTACTTGAACAAAATTTCCACTTTGTTTTTCTTCTTGTTACTTTTAAACCTGCTTTCCTGACCTAAATCAATCTGCCGTATCTGTTATACAGTTAATTTAGTATACTACTGACCCATTTCATGTATATCTATACACATCACATCGAATTGAAGTCATGAAAATAGCCTATTTGACGACAGACGTCAAAGAAGGGAGAGAGTACGAAAAAATTTCAACTAAATTGCTGAAGAAAAGTAACTGAAATGGAAATAGAAGAACATATTAAAGCATGTGAAGAGTCCCAACTTAGAGAAATGAATTCCTTCTTCCATAATCTACATACGGCATAAGGGGATGGCCACAGTGTGAGTTACCTTGATTAGGGTTTTGTGCGAAGTTAAAGGCGTGAAGGAGAACAAGGAGACTAAGCACGCCATTGAAGCCAGGCTTGGAGGTTCCAATAATAAGTCGGCACTCGGCACCACGCAGCTGTGTGAACTTTGAAGGCAACAAGGTGTTGTGAGAAGTTTGAGAACCCAAAGGAATGAAGAATAATGGAACCAAGGTTCGAACCTGAAGGGGCAAAAGAGTGATTATATTTATACCCTCTCCCAGTCAAGACTAAAAGTGAAGATAAAAATAAAAGTTGGACACCCTTAAAAGCAACTTTATACAATATCCCTTTGGATTATAATTTGGGATAATCACTAAAATAGTAATATATTTTTTGATTTGTACACATTTAATTACTGACTTTTTTTTTCGTCTACATTTATCCCCTTCAACTTGTTAAACTGAACACATTCAGTCCTTATGACCGGTTACTCCAGGTTAGCCGAGAAAATGACTTAATAGGGTAATATATTTTTCATTTTGTACACATTTAGTCCTTAATATTTTCGTACACATTTAGTCCTTAATATCTTTTTGTTTCAAACTAAGTCATTTTTGTTTTTGTACTCATTTAATACTTATAATAATTTATTTAGGTTTTTCTCACGACATCTTACGTGGGACAATCATTGATGAAGTGTGTGTGTGACTGTTGATGTTTATGTGTAACGTCTCATTTTCACAACCAAAAAGTTTCATTTTTAAATAACGCAAAACTCCCTAATTATAAATCCATTATTAAGAAAAAAACATTTATTCCAAAATTTATCGAAAATCAGAGTAATATAAGAAACGTGGAATCCTGAATATTGTTGATGAGTGTGTACATTCATGCCTTCGCCTTCCCACGATCAACCATAAAACCTGAAAACATAAACAACTGGGTAAGCATAAAGTTAAGTGAGTTTCCCTCAAAATACCTGACACAACAAAGGTATTATCATGCATAACAAGCCCACACTCATCAGATTGGAATACCTTGGCCCAATTAGTCATCTGACTGGAATGCCAATACACAACATGTCCAATCAGTCATCGGACTGGAATACCCAAGGTTTGTTGGCATGTTGCCTTAACCCAACCGCTCTTCTCGAGTCTCCATGCCTATAGCTTACAGCCGATCCGCACCAAGTATCTTGGCCTACAACATATAACAGGACCACCTCAACCTATCTCGCCACCATATGGCTATTCACTTAAGATGTGAGAAAAACCTTAAAAAATCATTTATAAGTGTTGAATGAGTACAAAAACAAAAATTACTTATTTTACAACAAAAAAAATATTAAGAACTAAATGTGTACAAAAGTATTAAGGACTAAATGTGTACAAAGTGAGAAATATATTACCCTATTAAGTCCTTTTTACTGGCTAACCTGGAGTAGCCGATCATAAGGACTAAATGTGTACAGTTTAACAAATTGAAGGGGTAAATGTGGACGAAAAAAAAGTCAATGACTAAATGTGTATAAATCCGAAAATATATTACCCTTCTAAGTCATTATCCCTTATAATTTAGCACCATAACTATACTATTCTTACTAATTAAATTGCTTATATCATTTGTAAAAGAAATTAGTCTAATTTCTTAATGTTAAGAAAATAGCCAAAAAAAAATTAAGAAATTACCTAAATACTCATAAAATTGCAGATGGGTCTTCACGGGCTATGATTTCGTCATTTGGATTACGATTTCTTAAAAAATATTAAAAAAATATAAAAAAAATCTATTTTTAGCATTATGCATGACAAAATCTCATATTACATCTGCCATCTGCAATTTCTGCTCTAAACTCACATATGAGATTTCCTCTTCTTAAATGGGATTCTAATAAGTGACTAATGCATAAGTTTATGCATTAAACTTGTGTACATCTCACTTGAGGATAGGAAGTTACAAATAAGATTTTGGGGAAAAAAATATATGTTTAATGGAATCACAACCCAAATAACAAAATAGTAGCCCGTGAAGGCCCATCTAGGATTTCGTTGGTCATTTTGGTTATTTCTTAATTTTTTCTATTTCTTGGAAAAAGTTTAAAAAATTAGATTAAATTTGTCATTTTCTCTATTATTATTGTTAGAGCATCCAGAAAGGGTTAGTGGTTAACGAGACCGTTGTATATTTTTCTTCCACCATAATGTTAAAAATTCTTTTAACTAAAGATTGAAAGAGATTTATTTAATATGTTTATAATTCGTTCACACACACACACACACATATATATATATATATATATATATATATATATATATATATATATATATATATATATATATATATATATATATATATATATATATATATATATATATATATATATATATATATATATATATATAAAAGAAGAAGAAGTTATGAATGGTTATCGAGACCCACGTGACGTGAAGATCGGAGAAACTACCTTAATTTGTATACATGAAGATTCATATAATATCGCTAAAGATCATCGCTTTGTTTTATTGCATTTAATGGATCATCGCTAATTCATGAAGATATTCTACCTCAAAATATTTAGTCAATATTTTTAAAATATAATAAGAAATAAATGATAAAAGTAAAAAGTAAATTGTATGCATGTGGATTTTGCTACTTTATAGATTATCATGTGTTAGGAAGAAAGTATGAGTTTAATCAAAAATTAATGTATGATAAATATGATTTTAATGCATTTATTTATATGACAATTGTATTTGAATCATCATGCTTTTTTATTATTGTATTTGTTTATTGTGTGAGAGGTTAACAAGATACAACGTAGTTAATATATTCATTTTAAAAGTACAAAATAGTTGTTTTTGATGAGTTGTGTGGCATGATCTTTCATTTGAATTCATTGTCCATCGGAATCTAGAACTAAAGGTTGTTAGAAATAGGGGATGAATAGATTGCTTGGATTATATGAAAGTCGTGATACACTATTAAATTGAAGTATTTCGATAGTACAGATCAAACACTCAATTGGATGAAATTTAGAGATACGAAATCAGATAATGTATGTGAAAATGTTCTTCAAAAAGATATACCAGAAAAATGACCAAAAACGACTATATGATTCCTATATGAAAACTGTCACTAGACAGTTACAATTTGTCATCAAAACTACCAAACTTGTCATAAAACGAATTTCAGGGAAAAAGGGTTAACTTTCAAAAAAATTGGATTTTGATGTATTTTTTAATATAGCAACATAACCCAAATAAAAAATTTAGTCAGTGACACAATCAGGAATTTTTGTGCCTTGTAATTACAACACTTAAGTCAAATTATGAATCCAAAAACATAAGAGCATGTATGATGCTTACTTTATGACAACAAAATTGCAATCAAATACACCATACAAGCACTACAAATAGTCGTTAAACAATTGGAAACCCTAGGAGTTCTTGTTTAAGTCCATTTTGGACTAGGACTTCTTTATTGGGCCCAAAGGACCAATAAGCTTCCAATTTGGCTACCTTGGGCTTAGAACTCTTAAATGGGTTCTAATTGGACCCACTCTCATTCATTTTAACATTTTGGGCCATATTGGGCCTAGAATGAAATAAGACACCTTAATGGACCTCATTGGGGCATAACTAACCTAATTAGCCCTAAAGGGCCATAAGAATCATATTCATATTTATTTGGGCCGTAAATTTCTCTAAAAGGGCCAATGGGACAAAAATCATTAACTTGGACTCCATATTATGGACTTAAACATAAAAGGCCCAAAACCCCATCTCTCTTCCCTATCTCTCGACCCAAACCATAAACCTAAGAGGAAAGGGGGTTGACTTTTCTTGCCACCTCATTATTGTATGAAGGATATCTAGGCTTTCGCACTTCAAACATCCATGCAATCTCATCTTCCCATGCAAGCACTTCCTTTTCTCCCTCTCTCTCTTGCTCTCGGCCGAGTTCAAGCACACACACACACACATTTCACTCACTTTTCTCTCAAGAAAACTCTCCCATACCTCCTCCATATTTTCGAGATTCAAGGACTTTGCAAGGAGGATTCTTCACAAAAATCATCATCTAGGTAAGTTGATGCTTGAATCCATACTCTAGACTCCTTGTCCTATACAAAAATCTCTTCTTAACTCATATGAAATCTTGATCTTGCATCTTAGAATCACCTCAAATTCGAGATCTTCATCAAGGTGTTGCTAGGGCCGAAAATCACCTCACTTTCTTCCTTTTCTTCTTCAAATCAAAACCACAACTCAAGGTGAGCTTCATACCCCCTATTTTTCGGTTTTTATAAGTTTTGTGGGAGAGAATACAAGCAAATGTGTAGATCTATGAGTATATGTATGCTTTGTGTGATTTCTATGCTTATATATATATATATATATATATATATATATATATATATATATATATTTGTTTTTATGTGATTGTGGTGTTGGTACTAGTCAAAAAGAACTTAGAAACCGAGATCTACAATATGTTGAATGAAATAAGTATAACTTATATTATTTCACACAAATCAATTCTAGAAAAATAACCAAGTTGGTTAATATGAACATCTTTGGGCTTAAAACCCATTTTTGGGCTCAAAATGCTAAAAATACAAAACTAAAGGGCCCAAAACGACAAAATACAAATTCTGAAGGTTGAGATGAGTCAAAACAGTTTCTAAAATGTATTTTCTGAAAATTTACTCTTTTGAAGGGTTAAAATGTGAATTTTTAAACATAATGGGCCAAAAATGAACTTTTCGGCCCAATAAAGCCCAAATTGCGAGATTTTTAATTTGGAGGGGCTGAAACTGCACATTTCTGTAAAACAGGGGACTACTAGTGTACCAAGTTCATTTCAAGGGTTAAAAATGCCTTTCAAATTTAAAAGGGACCAAAGATGCAAAAATTTTCCATTTTGGGTCAAAATAGTAAAAATTGCGAAAATAGAGGTTTCAACCGAGAAAATTTCATTTTGAGGGACTAAAACTATTTTTCAAGTAAATTTGGGCTGAAAAATATCTTTTCAACAAGTTTTGATACTAAAGTGTCAAGAAAAATGGTTTAAGGACTAAAATGGAAATTCTTTTATATGAAGGGTTAAAAGTGTAAATTTATCCAAGAAGGGGCTTCAAAAAGAAAATTTCTAATGTTTAAAACAATAAATCCTTTAAGATAAAATATGAGTACCACAACTACCGGCGAAACGTAATACACCTTCAACACCAAAAATCGTTACCAAACGAATTGATTCGGTCTCGAATCAATAACGAATCAAAAATCAATAAACGATGATACTTCAATGCACACGCGGAAATTTACGGGGAGTCAATACACACGTGGGAATTCACCAGACGTCGATACACCATCTTTGGGCCCAAAAGTTTCAAATCGTGCTTGTTGGGCCTAGCTAGCCCAATGACATGATCTTTAGGCCCGAAGGAAACACGCTTACATGTTGTTGGGTCTTATACAACCTAACTCCGTGTAAAAGGACTTTCAATAGCTTTTGTGTTGTTGGGCCCCAAGGGTCCTTTGGTACTGCTAGTGAAGTCAAATGCGAGTCGGGCCAAGGGCCTTTCGCATTCACGATAGCCTTGAACGACTCATGGAAATAGCGGGGGCTTCGCACCCTCTTTTCTCCTAGGTTGTGGGGCTATGAGAAGTCAGGGTGGTTGGATTAAGTGGGTAGTACGGACGACGCCTAAGGGATCGTTTGTATAGTTGTAACCTAGTCATTTTCATTAATGCGTGATTATAACAACTCACGACCCATAATTAATCCAATGTCACCTGGAATTATCGAATACACACGTCGCAACGGCATAACAATATATAAAACGCGCAATTTAAAGTATTAGGAAAACATCCGGTTTTCCTAGGGATTTCAACACTTACACCTATGTGATGCATACCAAGTCTAACAATTATTCATACTTATAGAAATAAACAAGCATACTTACGGATCTTCACACTTTTTCTTACTTACAGTAATCTTTTCAGAAAATATCGGATTTTCTGGTGGTTTTCAAAATGATACACATCATTACTTTTCAAACATTACTTATGAACTCACCAACATTTCATATGTTGACGTTTTTCCAAAATATTTGTATTCTCAGGTAACAGGTAAATCGAAGAAAATGTACCCAGTGATATCATGATGTTTTGTTTAATTAATATCGAACAGTTTATGTTTTGGAATTGTAATGTGTAAAAACAATGTACTGAACGTAAACACTGATGGTTGTAATATTTCAATGCATGGTGACGAATGATGTTATGATTCATGTATATTCATTGTGATAGTATTCAATTGAGTCACAACAGCCCTCGGACGTTTCCGCCGTCTGGTTCGGGGGTGTGACAGTCAGGGGTTCTGTCCCTTAGACCCCTCTCCCAGGGGCGCTGCCCCGGATCCCCGTTCGTTTAGGGGTTTCGCCCCTAAATAACAGTGTACTTTGAATCTCGAAAAACTTGAACAAATGTGCACTCCTACACCATCCTAACTTATTCAATATTCAACAAGATTACTTTTGGTCAACAAATTTAATCATATTACACTTAAATAATATTGATGATATTAAATCACCAACAAAGGTCTATCATCTTGGCAATTGTGTTAGTCTGATGTGCTCTAGCAGAAGGTTTGTGATGCTCGATACAAGATATGTGGTGCTCAAACCAATGTCTGATGTGTCCTCGATAAGCAAATATGTGATGTTGGACTTGTGCCAAGTCTAGTTGATGACAAATTTTGGGTTTGACCTTAAGTAGTTTTTTTGGCTATCTTGTCGTTATAAATTCATGAACGTTTGTAATCGTAAGAAGAAAGTATATGTATATGACATTGTATTTTCTATAAGTCTAATAAAATCTTTTTATACTTGCGTTTGTTGGTTAGTTGATCACTCTAATTGTGTAAACCATGTTAATTCTTTATGTACTTTTTTTTTGGTATTTTATTGTTGTTGATTATCGATTCCTGAAATTCCCAATCCTAACCATTTTTGTGAAATACTATCTTATACAACTTAATTTTTACTATTTTGTATTCAAGATTTAACAAGATGTATTATTAGTGAAAAAAAGGGTTTTGATAGAGAGAAATAATGTCATACACTTTATACTCGAGTTTTTATACCAAAGTACCCAATTAGTATCCCTTGTTTGATTGCTGCTGGTGCTGGTCTTTGACACCCGCTTCTACGCATTGGCTGGCTACAGTCATATCTCAATCAATCCCCATAAAAGTTACTGCTGGCTTGAGTCTTCACCGCTTTGCGATCAGTTTCCCAGAAAATTTTGTAACTAATCAGGTACTGCTCCCTCTATGTCGTCTGTTTCTTTTCGCAAAACAAAGAAAAAGCCTTTAGAAATGACTGAACATGGCAATTCCACCACTTAGGTAATGACTGACTTACACCTACAGCACCTCCTTTTACCATGCTTATAATCAAGCGGCTGACTGGGTTGCAGGAACACGTTTTAATTTTTATGACTCTTTCAGTAATGATTCAATCCAACTCTTTTTCGTGTTTTTATCTCAAGGGAAATTCACCAAAGTTCACTTTGTTCAATTTCTTTATTGCTGGAGCTGTAGTTGGTTAAATTACTCATTCGAATGTGCCTTCTGTTCATTATAGTTTAAACGTACACAAGGTGTTCGACGTAATGCTAATGTCTAATTTCTCTTATTTCATATTTATCTTCGGGCGCAAAATAGGTTACATTTTGCAATCAGAATACAGGTTTAATAATCATCAAAAGCAGTTCTTAATGCATGTCTCTCTCACGTGTTCATACTCTTTCACGTCAGAAGATCTTCTACCACTTTCGTATCACAACTCTTCTACCAAGAAACTTAGTCCACCACTCAATCTACAATGAACGTTCTCCTCCTTTACAGTTCACTAAAGGTATTATTCAGGTGTGATTGTATACAACACATATACAATTTGTACATCTCCTAAAAGGACAGGAAAACATGATCTTGAGATGTTGAGATTGTTTTTCATTGTTAGGTTCACACCTCCATCATTCTACTTTCGAAAATAGACATTGGTTTTCTACCATTCGAGCTCCTGATGATGTAAGCAATGATATCAAAGACTCTTGTGTTGAAACCAGTGGGACCCAGTTAAGTGGAAAACCAGTTGAATTCAGCAAAGTAGATGCCCGCTTGCTTCCAACTGTACTTCTTATTGGCAGACCCAATGTTGGCAAATCTGCATTGTTTAATAGGTTAGCTGTTCTTGAATAGTTATACATACATACATGCATACATACATACATACGTACACATTGTGTGGGATCTATTGTAGGTTGATTAGAAGGAGAGAGGCACTTGTGTACAACACTCCTAATGATCATGTGACTAGAGATATACGAGAGGGGATTGCAAAATTGGGTGATTTAAGATTTAAGGTGTTGGATTCAGCTGGTTTAGAGGCTGAAGCTTCATCTGGTTCTGTTCTTGGAAGGACTGCAGAAATGACAGCAAATGTGTTGAGGATGTCCAATCTTGCACTATTTCTCATTGATGCAAGGTTAGCTCTTTTGATATCTGTTTTGATTAAAAGCTTTAATTTTTCTTTATCTTGAGTGTATGATATAATTAATATCTTTATTTGTTGTTGATTAGAGATGGATTGCAGCCTATGGATTTGGATGTTGGAAAGTGGCTTAGAAAGCATGCTCCTGGAATCAAGATTATTATGGTGATGAATAAAGCCGAATCACTTGATGATGGATTTGGTTCAGTTGATGCTGCTTCTGGTGAAGCCCAAATCTTGGGATTTGGAGATCCCATTCCTCTCTCAGCTGAAACCGGCTTGGGGATGAATGACTTATATGAAGTTCTTAGACCACTTCTTGAGGAACATATGCTCAAGAATATCAATGGTAAGCTTATTCATACATTATATCATCCTACTTTCATTTCTTTCTATAACAGGCTATAATCTTTTATATTGCAAATTAGAATCTGTGGATGCAAGTAATGAAGAGTGTGAGTCTAGTGAGCAAGAGGATGAGTCAAAGCTACCATTACAGCTGGCATTTGTAGGACGACCTAATGTTGGAAAGTCAACCTTGTTGAATGCAATTCTGCAGGAAGATCGTGTTCTTGTGGGCCCAGAAGCTGGTTTAACTAGAGATTCAGTTAGAGTTGAGTTTCAGTATGAAGGGAGAACGATATACATGGTAAAACACCTTACAATTCTCTTTTCCGCTTTCAGTTCCATTGGAAATGACCATTTTACCCTTGTATAGGTTGACACTGCAGGTTGGTTACAGAGGACAAAGTCGGAAAAAGGACCAGGGTCGCTGAGTGTTGTCCAGTCAAAGAAAAATCTAATGAGGGCTCATGTTGTTGCTTTGGTCCTCGATGGCGAAGAGGTTTGTTTGAATAATTGAATTCTACACTTTCTTGCATAAATATGTTCACAAGGGTAAAATGGTCATTTTGCACTATGCTCTCTTCGTGAAGGTTTCAAAAGCTCGGAAAAGCATGACACACGATGAGGTAGTGATAGCAAGAAGATCTATAGAAGAAGGGAGAGGTTTGGTAATAATTGTGAATAAGATGGATCTTCTCAAAGATAAATTATATGATCGGGTTGTTAAAGCTGTTCCTGAAGAGATTCAGACAATCATACCCCAAGTAAGCTACGTTTCTTTTTGACTTAATGGAGAAAAATTTTGGTTTGAATTTTAAAATATTTGATTTTTGATTTGACAGGTGGCAGGGATCCCAGTTGTATTTGTTTCAGCATTAGAGGGAAAAGGAAGAATAGATGTGATGGAGGAGGTGATTCAAACATACAAAAAATGGTGTTTAAGGTTATCAACTGCTCGCCTTAATCGTTGGTTATGCAAGGTATATTTTTATTAGTTCAAATTTGTAAGAAAAAGTAATAATGGAAATAAATGAAAGTATGATGCTATTTCTTTCAGGTAATGAGCCGGCATTCATGGAAGGATCTAGCGTCTCAGCCGAAAGTGAAGTATTTCACACAAGTGAAAGCCCGACCACCGACTTTTGTCGCGTTTGTTAGTGGAAAGACACGGCTTTCAGACACAGATTTAAGGTTCTTAACAAGATCTTTAAAGGAAGACTTTGATATGGGTGGGATCCCCGTTCGTATTTTGCAGCGTGTTGTCCCCAAAAAAGGCACAACTGGTAGTAACAGTAACAGTAGCAGTAACAGTAATAGTAAAAGTAAGAAAAATGGCGGGAAATTTGTTGCGGGAGAGGCATCCGACAAGAGGATACTAAATGTGGTGAAAGATTAAACTATGCATTAAAGGGTTGTACATTGTAGAATCTACTTAAATCACGGAATTTGTTTCGAGGGTTTTTTTATTTTATTGGCATTTTGTTTTTGTTTTTCTTTTATATAATTGAGTGGGAGTCCATGTCCCACTTTTTGAGCTAGATATTTCAATTTTGTTTCATTGACATCAGTCTCAGTCCAATACATGCAAAAATACAGTTCTATAACCTACCAATAATCGTTGCAAGAGCATAAACCATCACGAAACAAATGAAACCTATTATTATCCCTTACAATAATCTCTCTACCTTCCAACTTTGACAAAATCTTCATAGCTTCATGACAATCCCAACAAACCCTTAAATTCTTCACAATTCTAATACTACTCCCTTTTTCACTCACAAGAATAGCGAAACAAACCGCTAACTTCTCACTATGAGTCCCCACCATCTCTTCCTTCTCTTCATCTTCAACATCTCTCAACACACTCTCCTTATCAACATTATACCCAACCACCCTCATTTTCTTTCTTAATTCCATTAATAACTTGTATATATCATCCGATCTTTCGTGCGACTTATCACCTACAATAAACTTATGTAATTTCCCATTATACTCCACGAAACTCCATCCGGTTGTTTTCTTTACTCCTATTACTTTCATTTCCTTTCTTACCCTCTCAACATTGCCCCATTTCCCCATTGATGCGTACATATTTGAAAGCAAAACATAATTACCCGAATTTTGTGGCTCAATTTTGAAAAGCTCATTTGCTGCAAACTCTCCAAGATCAATTCTTTTTCGAATTCGACTCGCGTTTAGAAGCGAACCATATACACCTGCGTGAGGTGCCATTGGCATTTTTTCAATCAACTTTTTGGCTTCATCAAGCTTACCCACTCGACCTAATAAGTCAACCATGCATGCATAGTGGTCAACATCTGGGGTGGGTATGGATTCGAATAGTTTTTCACCTTCTTTTATTAGTCCCGAATGACTACAAGCTGTTAAAACACCGATATACGTGATTCTATCGGGTTGAAAACCATCTTTTTTCATCTTTTTTATTAAATCAATAGCTGAAAATCCATCACCATGAGCTGCAAAACCTGTAATCAAAGTGTTGAAGGAGATAACATCGTGTTGTTTCATTTTGTTAAAGATTCTTTGAGCTTCTTTCATGTTTCCACATTTGGAGTACATAAAGATTAAAGAATTGTAACCCGAAATACTCAGATTGATTTGGTTTTCGTTTATGAATTTTAAAGCCCAGTTTCCTAACTCCAATGCTCCTAAATGACCACATGCAGATATCACACTTACCATGGTAACTTCATCTGGTTTTATGTTTGTGGAACACTTGATCATTTCCTTGAAGATATCAATTGCCATTGTTGATTGACCATTTTGTGCATAGCCAGCAATCATTGAGTTCCATGACACTACATTCTTCCCTGGCATTTTATCGAACAGTTGTCTTGCAGAATTTAAATCACCAACACGTGTATATGCAGAAATCATTGCATTCCATGTGACAGCATTTCTGAAAGCACCCAACTCGTTAAAAATCTTTCTAGCAGCTTCAAGATTCCCACATTTTGCATACATGTCAAGTAATGCAGTATGAACAAAGCTATTCAATCTAACATTCTTCTCATTGAGCATTTTCACAAGTGAATTTGCAAGATTAGGATCTGCACGCTCTGAACATGATGAAATGACAGAAACCCATGTTGTTTCATCAGGTTGAACATTGGAACTAATCATCTTGTTGAACAATTCTATAGCCTCTTCTGCAAACCCATTTTGGGAGTATCCTGATAACATTGCGTTCCAAGAAACAACATTTTTCTCTTGCATTTCATCGAAATACATCCTTGCTGTTGCCAAATCTTGTATATTTGAATATCCTGTAATCATTGCAGTCCACGTGATCACATTTCTCTCAGGCATTAAAGTAAACAGTTTATGAGCTTCAACCCTTTTACCCCATCTCCAATACCCAGAAATCATGGAGTTCCAATCTGCAGCCATCCTCTCAGACATTTCATCGAACAGTTTACGTGCAAAACAAATAGGCCCATATTTCGCGTACATACCCATGATAGCATTACGTACGTAACGATCAGACTGATGTCCTGTTTTCAAAACATGACCATGTAAGACAATCGCGTCCTTTCCGAATGATTTAATCACGATCGGAAACACAAATGCGTCTGGTGTGACACCGGAGATCTGCAAACAACCAAAGAGGGTGATGACATCAGTATGGGCTCCGATGTGGGAGTAGAACTTGAGCATGTTGGTGAACGCGTACACATTTGGTTGGTCTGTGGAGTTGAAAATGCGGCGGGTGTAGATAGGTGGCGCACGGAGGCGCGTGCAGTGGCTGATGAGGAGTGACACCCAGTAGTTATGGTTGTGGAGTGAATGCTGAATGATCTGCGCATGGAGCTGCGTTAAGTGTTTGAAGCGGGATATTGCAGTGGCGTTCAAATGTGACATTTAAAAATTAAAAGCTTTGGTTTATGAGTTTCTAGGAAGGTTATATGTAGACAAACAGAAGAATCTATTCCAAACCAAGTTGTATTTAACTATACTACAAAAGGCCTGATATATGAAGTCTATAGAAGAGATATTTGAATATAAAGATAGATTGATAAATTGGTTGATTGTGACGCATCGAATCAAAGCCTTTCTTGTTATGATAATGATCCCCAATCATAATCCCCTTTTTCCTTTCTCGAATTTATCGTAGATTTTTAAGTATTCATAAAGGCTATTCTGAATGAACTTTCTGAAGATCTTCATCTTCTTCACCAGCTCATGATGATCACATATACGATGTGTTTCTAAGCTTGAGAGGTATAGAAGTTTCACTGACCACCTACTCAAGGCACTGGTTGATGCCAACATCCACACCTTCTTGGATGATGAAGATATCCAAACAGGAGGGAAGATCTTAAACCAGAACTTGATAGAGCAATCAAGGGGTCAAGGGCTTCTATATAATTATCGTGTTGTCTGAGAACTATGATTCTTCAACATGGTGCCTTGATGAGCTTGTATTGATCCTTGAGAGGCGTAGGACCTCTGATCATATTATATTGTTATATATCATGTCAACCCCCCAGATGTTAGGAAGCAAGAAAACAGCTTTGGTGTTGCATTATGATCAAAGCATAAACAAAGAATGAGTTTTTTTTACTAGAAAGGTGTTTTTTACAAAAATATTTATCAAAAAGGTATTGTTTTAAAAATATCTATCAAACAAGAAGATTTTCAAATGTAATCTAAAAAATATTTTACGTGCCCTTACTACTACTTCGTCTCCACATACAAATGAGAAGTCGATTTAGAAATCACCCAAGTAGCAAGTAAGGGTCGTCATTCAAAGCCGAGCTACATATCTTCTCCTCCTCCATGAAGAAATCTGGTTTCTTGGGCTTTGATTCTATCCAAAGAAAATAAAAGAAATTGCCGTGTTCTTCTGTAACTATTAAATGCTTTTACATTACAAATATTTATTGTTAATTTGTTTTTGATTGTTCATTGTTTACTGTTATTCCTTTCCAAGGTTTCAAATTTCCGTTGAAATTTTGTTTATTCTTCACTTCGGTTTGGTTTAAATTGCATTGCTTTGTTATTTTGCATTTGTTTTTCATTTCAAATCTTTACTGCCCACTAATAAAATTTTGTTTGTTGTTAATTTCTATCAGTTGGTTATCTTTTGTTGATTTTTATTGGAATCTGCCAAGAAGTTAACTATCAAATTTTAGATGTTGAAATTAGTATATAGCTAGCGGTTGAATGGTTTAGTAGTTTTAAGCCGAGAGATTCATTTTTTAACTATAGCAGCATAAATATGATTGATATTTTTGATGGTGTACCTTTTAGTGATTTAAATTGAAAAATATAAGTAATTTAGGATATTTATTTAGATTTAAACCTTTTAGAAAAATATAAAATTTTAAAACTACACCTATTTGATAAATAAAATATTTTTAAAACTATACCTATTTGATAAATAAAATATTCAAATATCCTATTTGGTCAAAAACTCAACAAAAGAATAGAGAGGCTAGACAAATATGGAGAGGATAAGTCAATATGGAAGTTGTCATTCAAAAAGGGAAGGATGTATATCGCCACTAATTATTATTAACTACTTTGGAAAATTCTTAATATTTCATCATAATTTAGTAAAAAGTCTCAAATTAAAATTTGTTGAGACGAAAAAGT
Organism: Lactuca sativa; assembly: GCF_002870075.4. Lineage (NCBI taxonomy): Eukaryota > Viridiplantae > Streptophyta > Magnoliopsida > Asterales > Asteraceae > Lactuca > Lactuca sativa. The sequence goes on along the minus strand of NC_056631.2, from coordinate 223,329,193 downwards.
AATAATTAACAGTAAAAATGACGATTTAATCCTTTTTTATGGTTTACCGGTTTCAATACTTACCCGGTTTCATGAAAGTCTCATTATTTTACTCTAATTCATTAAAGTCTCATTATTTTACCATAAGTTGGGACTTATTCTTAAATTATGGTAAAATAGTGAGACTTTAATAAAACTGAGTAAGTAATAATAACGGTAAACCGGAAAAAATGGGTTAAATCGTCGCTTTTACCGGTAATTGAGACTTTTTTGTAAAAAAATTTTAGTTTGAGACTTTTTTATAAATTAGGGTAAAATATTGGGACTTCTCCGATGATTTCCCAAATTTTAACTATAACATCTTTGAGTAAATTACATGAATGGTCCCTATGGTTTGGGGTAATTTATGCGTTTAGACCCTAATTTATTTTTTTTAACTCAAAAGGTCTCTACTATTTGTTTTTGTTGCGCGTTTGGTCTCTGTCTTACCTAAAAAGACTATTTTTCCCTTGATTTGTTAATTTATTTAAATAAATACACTCTCAACTCCAACCTCACATCACCTTATCTTACCTAAAAAGACTGTTTTAGTTTATCTAAATAAGGGCATAAGAGTCATTTCAGGTAAGACATGAACCTAGCGTGTAACAAAAACTAACAGTAGGGATCTTCCAAGTTAAAAGAAATAAATTAGAAATCAAACGCATAAATTAGTCCAAACCATAGTGACCATTCGTATAATTTACTCAATAACTTTTTAAAAAGTTGTCTTTACAAGTTCGTTGGAAAAACCTAATTTACTATTTTTGTTCTCATTGACATCTTCATATTTGGTTTGTTTTGTTTCCAAATTAGTGTTCGTAGTTCTAAATGAAGTAAGTTTTCAGGCGAGAGACGAAGTTTATTGAAGAAATTGTTGTGGACATTGAAGCTACAACACATGTACACTCTCAGCCTGATTTGCCACTCTTTTTTGGGATGCAATATTCCATTCATTCCATTACTTCACGGTTGAAAGATGGATCCTTGCATACCGCTATTCTTACTACTTCAGGTATGATGGATGGGATTGGGAAATCATCTTGCGCTAAATATGTATATGGCTTACACAATTATGTTTTTGATAGAAGTAGTTTTAATGAAGATATTGGGAGGAAATGTGCACAACAGTTTAATGGATTACTTGATTTACAAAACCAACTATTTGATGACGTTTCAAAAACAGGTGTGGCTCAGGTTTGGGATATTTCTATTTACACGCATAAGATTCAGAATGTATGCCCATATCTTGAATCGTGTTGCGACAAAGAAGGTTTCCAAAACACCTCAAGAAATGTGGATAGGGAAGGCTCCCTCACTCGCACACATCAAGGTTTGGGGTTGTGAAGCACTCTTGAGACGAGAGATGCATGACAAACTTGAATCCGGAGCTAAGAAGTGTCATTTCATTAGCTACCCACCCACAAAAGTCATTTGGATACTTGTTCTATAGACCTAGTGAGAATGTGGCCTTCGTAGCTCGAAGAGGAGTCTTTCGCGAGAGAGAGCTCATATTCAAAGAAGATAGTGGGAGTGTTATTGATATTGAAGAAATTTAAGAGTCATTCAATGAAGGAACCTCAGATAAAACTAGCACTCAACATGAGGAAGAATGTAACATCCCATTTATTGAGTAAATAAGTAGATAAAGATTTATAAATGAATAATAGTCCTATAGTAAATAATATTTAGCGGTGTGTTGGTGTTGGGGAGCCAAATGAATATAAATTTGGATTTTGGGGGTTAAAATAGTAAGTTTTGGACTTGATTTGAAAGGGATTTCAGAATGCAGGGTATAAATGGTAAATTATGTACCAAGGTTGAAAGGAATTTGTCATGAAAGGGGCTATATGGTAACTTAAGGATCTATTTTGGAAAGTTTATGGGTAGGAGGGACTGGAAGTGTCAAAATCATAAGAACTTTGTATGGACACGGGATTGGATCGGTAACTCATTTTTTCCTCTCGTTGGAGCATACAAACCCTAAACCTAATCTTCATCAGCCGTCACCATGGAGCTCTCTTAGTCGCCGCCACCTTGTTGTGTCGTTCGCCGCTTGCCACTGTGTCGTTGAAGCACCGCCACCACAAGCGACGTCGAGATCAGCTGGGAGATACGCCAATCGGAAGGAGGCTCTGTGTCGTCGTGTGTGGGTCGTGAGCCACCGAAAACCCACGGTTAGTCCACCTATAACCCATCCTTGCTCCCTCTCTCTCATTATTTTATGGGTGTGATGTCGGAGTCGTCACTGCCGCCCAAAAGGTGGTTGAATGTGCCACTGTTTGCATTTTATGGCGATGTCTGACGCCAAGTGGTGGCTGAACGCGCATATGTTTGATTGTAATGGTTGTTTTCGGTATTTATGGTGTGGATTGTGTGCATTTGTGGCCGAGAACCCACTGTCACCACCGTGAGGTGATGGCTACCACCCCATTATCGTTTTTATTGCCACCCTTGGGCGCCACCATCCACCGTGGGAGGTGGTTGTGTGTATGTTTATTACGTGTGAAGTGGTATGTGTGATTTTGGGTGGGAACCACCACCATCACCATTGGAAATGGTAGCTTCCGCCGATCCCACCACCCGAGGTGGCAGTGGGTGGTGCTCGATCTAATGGAACCCTAATGGGTCTTATACACTTAATCTTGGGTTGGGTTGCTTTATGATTGGGCTAGAAACCCTAATTAGGGTTTAGAAAGCCCTAATTTTTGGTTTGTTGGTTTGGACCTATTGGGACCCGTGTTTGGACCAGTGGACTGAAGTTATGACTCATGCAGATTCCATTGTATAATGGACTTAATGGTTTAAGTCCTTAATGGGTTAAGTGAGAACACTTAACCATAATCGTCATTTCATGTGAAAACCCTAATTTTGCTTGGGCCTTGAGTTGGGCCTTTCTATTGGGCTATTGATGGACCATCCAAGAGAAATCATGTGGACTAGAATATGTAGATGGGCTTTAGGGTAAGGCCCAAATAAGGGTTTGGTCCCAATTTGGAAAATTAGGCCATAGTTGGGCCATTAGTGGACCTTTGTGGACCCATTTGGTAGTGGGCCTTGTGGGCCCAATGGGCTTGGGTTATTTATGGTCCAGATTGGTGGACCATATTTAAACTAATATGTGAAGGTTTGGTCTTAGATCATAAGGGGGTTAATTGTGGGTTTGGCTCAGTGTTAGAGGTCGGAGTACAACAATAGTATTTATAGGATCTGCTCGCCATTCGAGGTGAGTCTTCTCACTATACATACATGTGTGGTAATTTATGTGTGATCGGAGGGTCTTAATCGTGTTATTAACCAGAGGGTCTTATTTACATTATTGATCGGAGGGTCTTAGTACATTATAGATCGGAGGGTCTCAGTATATTGTAGGTCGGGGGGTCTTAGTACATTATTGACCAGAGGGTCTTATTTGCTTATAATATGATATGTGTTATTGGGCATACTGTCTTTGTGACTTATGCTGTTATAGTATTCTGTGTATATGTTGATCTATGTGTGTATACTGCGATATGTGATATCATGCATTTTGTCTTATGATTTATGTTATATATTATCCTGTGCATTGTTGGGATAGGACCAGAGGGTCCACCCGAGTTGTGCGACCGGGGGGTTCCACTGAGACGCATTGACCGAAGGGTCTTGTTCAAGATATAGTCATGAGAGGCTAATGAGATGTGTATGGTATTTTGGGGACTCACTAAGCTTTGTGCTTACCGTGTTATGTGTTATATGTTTCAGGTACTTTTCAAGATCATGGGAAAGCGCTGGCTTGATTGTACACACGAGATGGAGTTACGTTTCTGAAGATCCTGGATTTTATTCAAACAACTAAGAACATGTGTTTTTAATAATTTGACATTTTGGGGATTTTGTGATATTTGTTAATGAGATTTATGTGATTTTAAATGAAAAAAATTGTTGAAAATTTACGGTGTTACAAAGAAGTTCCAGTTGAGCTAGTTGACAACTCATTACCCCTTTTGTCATTCCAGTAGGGCTAGCATTAAGAGTTTGGCAGCGGCTTTGGAAAACACTCTTTGTTGGTTACCTCAAGATCTATACTTGCAATTGTAGTTATTGAGTTATCTAAATGGGAGACTATTGGATTAGGGTGTCTAAGCCAATAACTAAATCGATGTATTCTTGAATTAAGAGAAAATTCCTTTTTGGGTTGCTCTCATAACTAGTAACTGAATATAATGACTTTTGGAAAGAGAGAGAGAGAGAGAGAGAGAGAGAGAGGAGAGAGAGAGAAGATGTTTTATTAATTTATAATATGATTAATAAATTAATTAAAAATCAAAATAAATGATTTATTAATATATTATATGATTATTATATTAATTACAAAATGTATTTATTAATTAAGAGTTAATCGAAAATTAATTAGAATTAATTGTGTGATTAATTAGATTAAATGAAAATACAAGTACTGAAGCTGACAACGTTCAAAAGTTGATCATTGAAGGATTCCAGAACCTTCCCACATAGGGGGGGGGGGACAGTTTTGGAGGCTTCTTAGGGGTTATCTATGTATGATTGCCTTATTTAAGCTTCCTTACTCACCTATATAAACCTCTTAACTGTTCCTTGATTTTGTCCATCCCATTACACACATAAGAGCCGAAAATTTGCTCTCCTTTCCCCTCTCTGAAAGTCTTATAGTTGCTAGAGTTTTAATGTAATGTCCTAAAATTCGAGTCCGAAAATTTCATTTTTGAATTAATAATTTTTAAAACATTTTACCATAACATTGTCAATAAAACAACACATTACAAAATCATAATATTGTGTCCCAAACCATGACATCATAATAATGGAAATCAGAGTGCAATCCCGGAAAATCCGATGCGGAATCGACTCGCCAAGTTGGGCCGTCAACTCGTCGAGTCCCTACCCTTTACTCGTCCTTATCCATGACTCGAGTCGAGTTTGGCAACGACTTGACGAGTTCCCCTTTTTTCGAACATCAATGAACCTTCATCCGATTCGCCGAGTTGTATGAACAACTCGTCGAGTTCACCTTCATCTGATGAACAAGTCCTGACCTTGACTCGCCGAGTTGTATGAACAACTCATCGAGTTCATCTTCAAACATAAGAAGATTGCCTTGGACTCGCCAAGTCTATTCTAGCACTCGTCGAGTCCCATGAACTCTAGGTCTAAAACTAAGTCCAATGCGTTGGGTCACTCCTTCTGTCCTGCTACAACCCTTATAACACCCAACTGAGTTCTTTTGACCCTCAACAGATATGGGACTCAAAGCCTTGGACTCGTCGAGTCCCAAGAACGGACTTGCCGAGTCGATAACGTCCACACCCTAAATCCTCGATTTCTGATGTACAACACTTGTCCAAATGATAGATCCAAACCCCTAAGCTCGATCTAGCACGTAAAGTTACGAACTTTACGTGCATGCATGGGACTTTTGAGCCAAAAAGGCTCTAAAATGGCTCTTGTGTTGCATGGGGCCTTCCTTGGGTGCAAAAGCAACCCAAATCTGCCTTGTGACTCTTCCCAAGTGCTAGATCCGAAGTCTTGACCCCCAACCATGTTTGCAAATCATGGTTGGTCACCTCATATGGCTTAAAAGCCTGAAATCTTCCCCAAAAAGGGATCTAACAAACAAGCAAGCAAGGTACAGACTTTATACCTTTCAAGGACTGCAAATGATGAACCAAACTTGAATCCTTCAGTCTCCTCCTGATCCTTCTATGCTCTTCCTTCTTCCTTGAGGCCAAAACCCACAAAATCACTCAAAAGCCTTAGTTCTTGCACCAAAACACTTAGGGTTTGCTATGGAGAGTCTTTGGGAGAAATAGGGACGAGTGGTGGCTGAAAGAGATGATTAAATAGGGTGCAAACCCTCATATTAGGGTTTTGTCCAGTCAGAGCCTACTCGTCGAGTCTGGCCGCCGAATCGATGAGTCCATCACTTAAGTCCCGTGTCCAATCCCACTCCTACTCGACGAGTTGGGCCTTCAACCTGCCGAGTCCCAGACCAAAAATGCAAAATACAACAAAATAAATTACATACCAGGAACCAAGGGTGGATCTTTATTAGGGCTAGTGTAATGACCCAAAATTTCACGTCCAAAAATTTCGTTTATAAAACATTACATAGAAAACATTAACAATTAAACATTGTTTAGTTGAACCACTTCACATCGAAAACCAAATTGAAAACCACAACATTTGATCAACCAAAATATCAGAGTGTTAATCCCAGAATAAACTCGTAACTGCAGAAACAAGAGAGTGTGTGTGACATGCTGCTACCGCGCCGACTCCTTTCCCCTAGCTGAGGAGGTACCTGAAACCAAAACTGAAAACCGTAAGCACGAAGCTTAGTGAGTTCCCCATAATACCTCATACCATGCAAGCATATAACAAACAACGTTCAGCTAGGAGTTACGGGCCTCGCCCACACTCGGGAAAATACGGGCCCTGCCCACACTTCGCTAGCCGGGAGATACGGGCCTCGCCCACACTTGTGAAGATACGGGCCCTGCCCACACTTCGTTAGCCGGGAGATACGGGCCTCGTCCACACTCTACTATCTGGGAGATACAGGCCTATCCCACACTCCACTCTCGGAGAGATACGGGCCCTGCCCACACTCAACCGCTAACTAATAATATACAAGTATCACACAGACGACAAGTATAAGCAACTCTATCATATCGACACATATATCATACTTGACTAAACCCAGAGATACGGGCTCGGCCCACACTCTAGTACTAACATCTCGTCTACACGGGTCGGCCTTGGTGCCTTAGACCCGTTCCTACTGGAAAGGAAACTCACCTCGAAATAACTGCTGGTCTATGTGGGAATTGATCACCTACTGCTGCTGCTGCTGCTCCGGAAATCCTCCGGCTGTAATTCCCACAACATACTCAATCAAACACTGCTAACTGTCCTTTGGGTAAAATGACCATTTTACCCCTGATCATGTCATAAGTCAAATTCAGAGTCAACTTTCAGTTGACTCGACTCGCCGAGTTGGCTCCCTAACTCGCTGAGTCCCTATCCAAACGATTGCCCTGGATCCCATTCCTACTCGTCGAGTTAGGCGTTGACTCGACGAGTTCTTCTTCTAAACTGAGGCTCAAGTCCTTCATCATACTCGCCGAGTCGTATGAACAACTCGCCGATATCGTCTTCATCCGAAGAACACTTATGCTGAGACTCACCGAGTTATATGAACAACTCGTCGAGTTCATCTTCATCTGATGAACACTTATACTGCGACTCGCCGAGTTGTATGAACGACTCGCCGAGTCTGTTCTTGATCTAAGGAGATTGCCTTGAACTCGCCGAGTCAGGGCATTGACTTGCCGAGTTCCTCCATGGATGAGTTTGGCTTCCAACTCACTGAGTCACACCCCGTGACTCACTACTCACACTCGACACAACGAAAGGGGACAACTCGGAGACTCGCGAGCAGACTCGCCGAGTCAGATGAACGACTCGCCGAGTCGTCGCCATGCACTCACTATATACGCGATTTTGCTCGATTCCAGTCCATACCATTCACAGATATGGGTTCCTAGAGCATGAATAACGCGTAAAGTTCGCTACCCTTCGCCAATCCATAAGCGACGACAACTCGGCCCTTCGTGCCTCCATTGATGAGCGCCTCGCTAAGCTTCAGGAGGATCTCGCAGCTGAAAACTCATTGATGGACGTTCTGGCAAGCAAAACAACCGCCCTCAAGGTCAAGAGCACTCAGCTTTCAAACTCACAGCAACAGCTTGAAGCTCTTCGATCCGAAAGGGAGGTCATAAAAACATGTGTTTCGGATGTACACGCTGCCCTATCTAACATCCTGGAAGCACAGGATCTGATTCTCAACCATTCGGTGAGGCGAACCCTTGCTGAAAAACTTTCTCCTGCCATGGACCTTCTCAGCAAAATCGAAGGCTTACCTAGTTTCGTGTCCACTCCGAAACAAGGGGGAGAAGGGATGAAGTCCGGATCGAAACCACCTCCTTCCTCCAAAGCTACTCACACAACCGAACCACCTCCGACTGGTCAAACTTCGGGTTCGGGTGTGAAGGATAAAGGGAAGAACATAGCTGAGGAAGAAGATGAAGATGAAGATAAAGAAACCATTGCGGACATGTTGAAACGAAAGAACAGTCGCAATGTTGATGATGATGTCAATCGTGTGGCGCGAGAGGCTGAAGAAGCCGAACGCAAGAAGAAAGAAGCCCACGATCTCCTTGAGAGCAGGAAGACTCTCTTCCCTGCTTGGACTCGGGAGCGAATGATCAAGGAGGCCATAGATACTCCCAGCATCCTATGGCTCGAGCCGGTGATCTCGTTCGACTGCTATAAAAATGGATAATACTCAAGTGAGATTTACGTACCAGGAACCAGGTGCTACAGCTAGGGGGTTGTGCCCCCCCTGATTTTTTTATCACAATTAGTCCCTATACTTTAATTTTATACATATTAGGCCCAAAAATATAAAATTTTGGCTGTGGCCCCCTTGCTCATCGATTTTTATACATATTATATTCCCCCCCCCCCCCCCCCCAATAAAATGTTGAAGCTCCGCCCCTGCCAGGAACTAAGTGCTACATTTAAGTACAAGCCATTTGAGGCATCCAAGCTTTTGGTGATTGCTTTCCAAGGAAGTCAAAGGATATTTTACTTTATTAATTGTTATATTAATCAAAAGGTATGGAACCCTAAAATCTTTGTAAATTTCGATTATACTAGAGTTTCCTAGGGTTTCTTGATATTCATAGTTAGTTGCTATCAATAGAGAAAACACAGATCCTTTCTAGGTTGCATGTGAATTTAAGGGTTTAAGACTTTTTTCCGCAACATGAATTTTTTTATAACCTAAAAAACCCATTAGTTTTTTATCAACAAATGCCACTTAAAGAGGTTGTTTTTGATCAACCAATGCAAGTTATAGGTTTGAGTCTTTCAGTCTTTGGATGATTCGAGAAGAATAACGAAATCATAAAAAGGGAAACACAAAGGTAGAAAAAAAGGTGGTGGAGGGTGGGTTCGAGATTGTTGGATCGTGGTAAAAAACGGGAAGCACCTTTGATGCTTGGTTGATCGTAGAAAAAGAAACACGAAGGTGACAACAAGTGAGGCTGTCGACGAAGGCTAGTGGCAAGGGGCTGCTCCAGCATCCTCCTGGCTGTTTTTGATTTCTTGTTTTGATAGCAGACGCGATATATAATAAGGGAAGGAAAACCGACAATGGTTAAAGGGTGTTTGGCTGGTTTAATCGACGGGAAAGAAAGAGGCAAAAATGAGGTTGTTGCCTCCTTGTTCACTGGGAGAAAACAACACCTCCGGTGAGGTGTTTTTGGAAGAAATCGAAGAAGAAAAGAGAGAAGGCAAAAGGTGGTTGATTGATTTTCTTTTCTGATCAAATGGTTTTAAAACTCAATCCTTGTATGACCATTTAACACCAATAATTCATGTTCTTTGGGTTAGACTTGTAAGCAAAGTCTATTTTTAATTCAAGTGTATGTATATTAATTTGATAGATATATGAGAGAGATCACGTGGGGGAGAGAAGAGATCTGAGTGTATGAAGTAGCATGGCTGGTTATTTAGTCAATATGCAAAACTCAAAGTACCAAAAATGTGAATCATACTTGTGACATTAAATGTGTCTTAAAATAGCTTTCTTGATTTGCATGCCATAATCCCGATATCAAACATTTTTTTATGAAAGTGGTGAATGATAGTCTCGGGTTCAAGGATTCCAAAAACTCAGGCGGATCTTAAATCTAATATGTGGAACTCCGAGAAAAGTCTTGTAACAACTCAAATTTTTCAAACGAATTTTTCATTTTTAAAACATAAATAATTCCATTTAAAACAAGGCATAAGTAGTTAAGTATTCTATCAAATACATATATATTCAAAATCCCAAGATCCTAAAAACCATCTTCAGTGTGTATCGATCACGTCGGCGCCTTCCCACGGTCCTCGCTAGTACCTGAAATACATGCACAACAACTGTAAGCATAAATGCTTAGTGAGTTCCCCAATATACAACTTACGCACATACGCCTTTCCAGGCCCGACCTTCCGGTCCATGTGTCTCAGGGGACTTCCGTCCCTGCTGGGTAAACCTTCCGGCCTTACCCACGCCGACCTTCCGGTCCATCACACATCATATCGCCTTCCGGCCCATAACATAATGCCTTCCGGCCCATAATATAATCGCCTTCCGGCCCATAACATACATAGCACATATAACAAATAACTTACCACATATAGCATACATATCACATATCATATCCGACCTTCCGGTCACACAGTCAAACCCTTCCGGGTACAGTATAGTGAGAAGACTCACCTCGTAAATGCTGAAAGCTAGCAACTCCTGAAATCACTCGTGCACAAACCAACGAGCTACAACCCTCCTATAACATTACATAACTCATTAGCACTCATATCATCTAAGTGTGACTATCCCTAAGAAGTCAGACTTAGGTCAACTCTGGTCAACGGTCAACGGTCAACTCGACTGGACTCGGCGAGTACCCTGGCGACTCGGCGAGTCTAGTTGCCTTCACCAATTCCTGCATGATCCCTCTCTACTCGTCGAGTATCCCTCTTGACTCGACGAGGTCCTCGTGGAAGAATTGCGGGGCCACCCCGACTCTACTCGTCGAGCCTGAAGAACAAACTCGGCGAGTCCCAGTGAATCTTCAAGCTACTCGCCGAGTCTGATCATCCGACTCGGCGAGTCTACGCCATGCAGTCGATCAAACTGCTTCCTGGGATACAGATATACTCGAATATACAAACATGGGACCTTCTGGACCTCTAAGGGTCCTACTACAAGGTTATGAACGTTGAATAACAACACCACAATCCATCTAGACTCCAAATGGGTTCCATAAACCCTAAATTTATAAACACATCAAACAACAGAAGGGAATCCGAAATATTACCTGGAATATGTCCTCTCTATGTCTCCAAACCGCAGAACTCGAATCCCTTGCTGTTCCTTTAGCCTAACCCCTCTCCTCCTTGCCCAACAATTTCCTTCAAGCCCTAATATCCTCCACTCTTGCTCTAGATGCCCACAGCCGTTTAGGGTTCCTCTCAATCGACTAAAGACTGAAAATGACGGCCTAAAAGAGCATTAAATACGATCCAAAACTGAACGGTTAGGGTTTCTGCTGAACAGCGTCGACTCGCCGAGTCCATATCTGGACTCGTCGAGTCCAGTCGCGGACCCGCGACCAAGTCTGCGATCCTACTCGGCGAGTCTAGGCTCCAACTCGCCGAGTCCCCTCTTAAATAACCCAAAAACATAATTTAATAATACCTGAGATTCCGGGCTGTTACAACTCTCCCCCACTAGGATTAGACTTCGCCCTCGAAGTCTCATTCTGAAAATAGTTCCGGATGTTGCTCCCGCATCTCACGTTCCGGCTCCCAAGTCATTTCCGATCCCTTACGGTGTTGCCATTGAACCAACACCAGAGGTACCTCCTTTTTCCTCAGAACCTTGATCTTCCGATCCCTGATAGCCACTGGTCTCTCCGCGTAATTCAGGCTCGCATCCACCTGAATATCCTCCAATGGAACCACTGCCGACTCATCGGCTATGCACTTCCTCAGCTGCGACACATGAAAAGTGTCATGGATCTGACCCAACTCTGCTGGCAATTCCAACCGATAGGCTACCCGGCCTATCCTTGCAATCACACGAAATGGTCCAATATACCGGGGCCCCAATTTGCCCCTCTTCCTGAATCGAATCACTCCTTTCCAAGGAGAGACCTTCAGGAGAACGAAGTCACCGACTTGAAATTCAAGCTCGGATCGGCGCCTGTCTGCATAACTCTTCTGTCGGCTCTGGGCAGTCAATAACCTTTGTCTCACTTGCTGAATCTGCTCTGTCGTCTGGAGTATGATCTCCGTGCTGCCCATCACTCTTTGTCCCACCTCTCCCCAGCAAATGGGGGTTCGACACCTCCTACCGTACAACAGCTCAAAAGGTGGCATACCAATGCTCGAATGATGGCTGTTGTTGTAGGAAAACTCTGCCAATGGTAAATACGCATCCCAACTACCCCCGAAGTCTAACACACACGCTCGGAGCATGTCCTCCAGCGTCTGAATTGTCCGCTCGCTCTGACCGTCTGTCTGGGGATGGTATGCGGTACTAAAATGCAATTTAGTACCCAGCTCCTCATGGAATTTCTTCCAAAATCTGGAAGTAAAGCGCACATCACGGTCTGACACAATCGAGATCGGCACCCCGTGCCGAGATACCACCTCTCTCACGTATATCTCCGCCAACTTCTCCGCCGAAGAACTCTCACTGATGGCAAGGAAGTGTGCACTCTTTGTCAACCTATCCACGATCACCCAAATTGCGTCAACTCCCCTAGCAGTCCTCGGCAATTTGGTGATAAAATCCATAGTGATCTGTTCCCACTTCCACTCGGGGATCTCCAATGGCTGTAACTTGCCATGCGGTCTCTGGTGCTCAGCCTTAACCCTACGGCAGGTCAAGCACCTCTCAACGAACCATGCCACGTCCCTCTTCATACAGGGCCACCAATATTCCTTCCTTAAATCCAAATACATCTTTGTAGCACCGGGATGGATCGAGAATTTCGATCTATGAGCCTCTTCCATCAACGTAATACGCGTACCGCCCACGAACGGTACCCAAATCCGACCCTGAAACGTCATAAGGCCTCGACTATCCTTGACAAACTCTGAGATTAACCCCACAATCCGCTCTTTCTTCTGCATTTCTGGTCGCACAGCCTCTGCCTGGGCCCCACGAATAGCGTCCAATACTGGAGTCATCACAGTCAGTCTCAAGCATACATCTCGCAATGGAGTGCTCTCCGCCCTGCGGCTCAATGCATCGGCTACCACATTAGCCTTGCCTGGGTGGTACAGGATCTCACAATCATAATCCTTGACCACATCCAACCACCTCCTCTGACGCATATTTAGGTTGGATTGATCCATCAAATACTTCAAACTCTTATGGTCCGTGTATATCGTACATCGAACCCCATACAAGTAGTGACGCCAAATTTTGAGAGCGAACACTACTGCCCCCAACTCTAAATCATGCGTGGGATATCTTGTCTCATGAGGCTTCAGCTGCCTTGACGCATAAGCTATCACATGACCCCTCTGCATCAACACTGCACCCAATCCCGAAATTGATGCGTCGCAATATACCACGAAATCTTCCATCCCTTCTGGGAGAGCTAATACCGGGGCTTCGCACAATCTCTGGCGAAGTGTCTCAAAGGAGGTCTGCTGCTCGGGCCCCCATGAGAATGTAACACCCTTCCGGGTCAATCTGGTGAGTGGTACTGCGATCTTGGAGAAATCCTTGATAAATCTCCGATAATACCCTGCCAACCCAAGGAAACTTCTGATCTCAGAGGGTGACTTCGGCACCTCCCAACTCATCACCGCCTCAACCTTGGCCGAATCGACCAATATCCCTTTCTGATTAACCACATGTCCTAGAAACTGGACCTCCCGCAACCAGAAGTCACATTTGGAGAACTTTGCATAAAGCTTCTCCGACCTCAATACCTCCAGGACCTCCCTCAAATGCTCCTCATGCTGCTCTCTAGATTTCGAATACACCAGAATGTCGTCGATAAATACGATCACTGACCGATCCAACATCGGCCTGCATACCCTGTTCATGAGATCCATGAACACAGCCGGGGCATTGGTGAGTCCAAAAGGCATCACCACAAACTCATAATGCCCATATCGCGTCCTAAACGCTGTCTTCTGGACGTCTTCATCCCGTACTCTCACCTGATGGTATCCTGACCTCAGATCGATCTTGGAAAACCAAGATGCTCCCTGCAACTGATCGAATAAATCATCGATCCTCGGCAACGGGTAACGGTTCTTGACCGTTAGCTTGTTCAACTCCCGGTAATCAATGCACATCCGGTGTGAACCATCCTTCTTTTTGACGAACAGAATAGGTGCTCCCCATGGCGAGCTGCTCGGCCGAATGAATCCCTTCCCCAGCAACTCTTGGAGTTGCGAGGACAACTCTTGCATCTCTGGAGGTGCAAGACGATAGGGCACTTTGGCAATAGGCGCTGCCCCCGGAACCAGATCGATACTAAACTCTACTTGCCTCACAGGCGGTACTCCCGGCAACTCCTCGGGAAAGACATCTGAAAACTCGCGCACCACCGGAACTTCCTCAACTAACTTCGGTTTCTCGGAAACCTCCCGCGTATCCATCACATACGCCACGAAACCCTTACAGCCCTGCCGTAGACACTGCCTCGCCCTAGCGGCCGAACAAAAAGCTGATCCCGAACGGGTACCCTCGCCGTATACCGAAAGAACTCCCCCTCTAGGGTCTCGTATAGTCACCAACTGACGCTCACAGTCGATGACAGCGCCGAACCGGCTCAGCCAGTCCATGCCCACGATGACACAGACATCCCCCACCGCGATAGGAATCAGATCAATCGGGAATCCAACCCCGAAAATCTCTAGTACACATCCCCGAAGAACCTCCGTAGCACAAATCACCTTCTCGTCAGCTATAGAGACTCTCAAAGGTCGACTCAACGACTCACGACTAACGCCAATATGCTGACTAAAGGCTAAGGACACAAAGGACCTACTCGCACCCGAGTCAAATAACACTAAGGCAGGCACAGAGTTCACAAGGAAAGTACCTACGCGCATAATAACATAAGCATAACATATCGACATTAAAAATAATTACATGAATTACAACATACCTGCCACAACATCGGGCGCGGCGCGGACCTCCTCCGCAGTCAGCTGAAAGGCTCTTCCCCGAGCCCTCGGGGCCTCGGCCTTCACCGGTCGAGTCGCAGTAACTCCGGCAGCAGGTGCAGATCCCTGAAGAAGCTGAGGGCACTCGGCCTTCCTATGGCCAGTCTGGTTGCAATGAAAGCAAACCGTAAATCCCTTGGGACACTCCCTAGCAATGTGCCCCTCCTTGCCACACTTGTAGCAAGCACCAGATCAACATACTCCATCATGACTCTTGTCGCACTTCCCGCAAGTGCGACCCTTCGAACCTCCTGTCCTCGAATCAGCGGACTTGGTCCGCTTGGCTGCCGGCTGGAACTGAGCCGGTCGCCGATCCACCCGCTGAGACTCGGCCTCCTCCCTAGCCTGGGTCTCTAACTCGATCTCGCGCTTCCTGGCATTCGCCTGAAGCTCAGCAAAAGTATGGTAAGTAGAGTTTGACACAAACTCCCGAATATCCCTCCTCAAGACACCCACGTATCGGCTCATCCGAGCCTGCTCTGAGGACACCAGCTCAGGGCAAAACATCGCCCTCTCATGAAACTTCCGTGTAATCACCGCAACAGAATCGGTACCCTGCTTGAGGGTCAAGAACTCCTGCACCAATCGTTCCCTCTCCACCGGGGGAACGTACTCATCCCTGAACATGGCAGTAAACCCCTCCCATGTCACCGCTGTAGTCTCTGCCAAAGTGAAATTCGCTGTCACGAACTTCCACCAGTCCTTCGCTCCCAGGCGGAGCTGGTTCAAAGCAAACCGTACCCTCAGGTGCTCCGGGCATGAACAAGTGTAGAAGCACCCCTCTATATCTGCGATCCACCTCATCGCAGCAATCGGATCCTGCGTCCCATCGAACTCTGGTGGCTTCGTGTTGCTGAACTCTCGGAACAACAATGAATCACCCCCCTGTGGCCTAGCAGCGGCCACAGCTGCGGTAGCTGCAGCGGTTGCAGCCTCAGTCAATGCGGCGTACCGCTCGTCGAACGTCTCCATCAGGGTGGTCTTGATAGACCCAAACATCTCCGGGATCTCAGCCCGGATCGCCGCCGCCACCTCCTCGTGGATCATCTGACGAATATCCTCGTCACTCACACCGCTCGTACCTGCTCCGTGACGCGGTCTAACCATGATATCTCTGAAATACAACATAAAATCATCAGAGATTCTACCGAGTATAATCGTACTCGATACGCAACCCTACTCAATCCCAGATATCCAGGGATTCTTACTTGGGCCTCCCACTGACCCGGTGTCCTCGGTAGTACGGGCCCAATACTACCAAGCACACCACATCAATGTTCATCCCAAGTCCTCCTCCCCAAACTCCGGATAGTGAGTACTCTACTTTCGATATGCACTATCTACCCGCATACTAGCAAAGCATCTCATATAAGCAAACTTCCCTAGACTAAGGCATCACAAATCAGGCCACTCTAGTCCTATCATGAATACCTAGTCTTCTAGCATGCATAACAATTCACATCATATAATATTGTAAGGTATTTTGGGGATCTTTACCGTTCGGGCGCTGACTGATCGTACACACTGCTTCTTTCTTGCTTACCACAAAACCATTTACAAAAGTTTATGCCTTTATTTGAAAAGTTTCCTCAAATCCTCGGTTTGAGTTCAGTTACCCCCGAAGGTGCACCCGAATCCCTCAAACCAAGGCTCTGATACCAATTGTAACAACTCAAATTTTTCAAACGAATTTTTCATTTTTAAAACATAAATAATTCCATTTAAAACAAGGCATAAGTAGTTAAGTATTCTATCAAATACATATATATTCAAAATCCCAAGATCCTAAAAACCATCTTCAGTGTGTATCGATCACGCCGGCGCCTTCCCACGGTCCTCGCTAGTACCTGAAATACATGCACAACAACTGTAAGCATAAATGCTTAGTGAGTTCCCCAATATACAACTTACGCACATACGCCTTTCCAGGCCCGACCTTCCGGTCCATGTGTCTCAGGGGACTTCCGTCCCTGCTGGGTAAACCTTCCGGCCTTACCCACGCCGACCTTCCGGTCCATCACACATCATATCGCCTTCCGGCCCATAACATAATGCCTTCCGGCCCATAATATAATCGCCTTCCGGCCCATAACATACATAGCACATATAACAAATAACTTACCACATATAGCATACATATCACATATCATATCCGACCTTCCGGTCACACAGTCAAACCCTTCCGGGTACAGTATAGTGAGAAGACTCACCTCGTAAATGCTGAAAGCTAGCAACTCCTGAAATCACTCGTGCACAAACCAACGAGCTACAACCCTCCTATAACATTACATAACTCATTAGCACTCATATCATCTAAGTGTGACTATCCCTAAGAAGTCAGACTTAGGTCAACTCTGGTCAACGGTCAACGGTCAACTCGACTGGACTCGGCGAGTACCCTGGCGACTCGGCGAGTCTAGTTGCCTTCACCAATTCCTGCATGATCCCTCTCTACTCGTCGAGTATCCCTCTTGACTCGACGAGGTCCTCGTGGAAGAATCGCGGGGCCACCCCGACTCTACTCGTCGAGCCTGAAGAACAAACTCGGCGAGTCCCAGTGAATCTTCAAGCTACTCGCCGAGTCTGATCATCCGACTCGGCGAGTCTACGCCATGCAGTCGATCGAACTGCTTCCTGGGATACAGATATACTCGAATATACAAACATGGGACCTTCTGGACCTCTAAGGGTCCTACTACAAGGTTATGAACGTTGAATAACAACACCACAATCCATCTAGACTCCAAATGGGTTCCATAAACCCTAAATTTATAAACACATCAAACAACAGAAGGGAATCCGAAATATTACCTGGAATATGTCCTCTCTGTGTCTCCAAACCGCAGAACTCGAATCCCTTGCTGTTCCTTTAGCCTAACCCCTCTCCTCCTTGCCCAACAATTTCCTTCAAGCCCTAATATCCTCCACTCTTGCTCTAGATGCCCACAGCCGTTTAGGGTTCCTCTCAATCGACTAAAGACTGAAAATGACGGCCTAAAAGAGCATTAAATACGATCCAAAACTGAACGGTTAGGGTTTCTGCTGAACAGCGTCGACTCGCCGAGTCCATATCTGGACTCGTCGAGTCCAGTCGCGGACCCGCGACCAAGTCTGCGATCCTACTCGGCGAGTCTAGGCTCCAACTCGCCGAGTCCCCTCTTAAATAACCCAAAAACATAGTTTAATAATACCTGAGATTCCGGGCTGTTACAAGTCTTTTAAAGTTTCGCATCTAATTCGTCCTAATTCAATGGTTTTCGCGACTTTGATAAATTTACGGGTTAAAAATATTGTGATTATGAAATCAAATACTATCCCTATAACTAAGTTCAAAAACATTCACAAAATTTACATATGAGATGTGCAAGTACCTCAACAAATTGATCCAGTTTTCGTTTATTAAGAAAGTCAGTATTATACTATTTGGTTTCTTAAAATGGACGTAACTTCTGTATATGACCTTCATTTTTGACATTCTTATTTCCACGGAGTCCTGATATTATACTATATCTAATTTGATCATAAATTAATCCTAAATATAGTCGATGTATAAAAAAAATATTTTTAGGGCATTAATTAGTACTGATTTTGTGAATTGTTTTCTGTTGCTAATGACTGGCAACTTTGACCAATTTTGATAAACTTTAATGCAACTATGAGTGACATAGTTTCAATTGCATATAAAAACTTAGAACAATCAAATGATAGGTCCTAATACAGATGGGTTCACAGTGGCTTGACCAATGAATTCTAAAATATTTTAACCAATTGTTACAGAAGAGCTTATCATTTTTTGCATGGTGGTCCATCGCATTCGCGATCAAAATCCCTAGATGTCCGGCTCCTCTTAATCCTAAAATTTTTGCTCTGACAACCTTGTCGGAGTTGATGAACTGTTTCAACGGACTAAACGTAGTCACTCATGCACATAGAAGTGACATTAGGTTTTCCGATATGTTGACTACGTAGTTGCAGTTTCATTCAAATTTGACTCTTTAGTACGTAACTGAAAGCGTCAAGTCGGGGGAGATAAATTTTAATTTTGCTTACTTTTGATGGACAACCATGGCGGAGGAGAATCCTCTCTGAGTAAAGCTTCCATCGTTGTTAATGGCGTTATAATTGAACACCATTTTGTCGCAATATTGTTCTTTGTTGGTGTGTACACATGGATAAGGAAATTTTAGCCTTTTGAAAGTCAATATAGGTTAAGGAAAAAAAGGCCAACAAGTGTCTATGTGGAAAAGGGGTAACCGAGTTGCCCATTCAGAATGTTCAAAATGAATTTTTAGACATGACAAAATCAACTTTATGCCCCTATAAAGCACCAAAAAATAAAAACATTCTTGGACTAATGTGTCATTTTCCAAATTATTTTCTATAATCTTGGACCTATAAGCATTTAAAGTTTGCCTAAATGTTTACCAAAGTTCAATAAGTGATTGATGTAAACGGAACATGATCAACTTCGAAGGATGCTTTACAGTCCTTCCTATTGCATTTTTTGTTTCCAAAAATAAGTTAATATAATGGTTATAATTGTGTTTTATAAGTACAAACTGTTGGTGAATTATATTATCAATGTTATTTAAGTGTAATGGATTTATTTGTTGAACAAATACAATCTGATAAACATTGAACAAACATGAGTGATGCAAAGTACATATTTGTTTGAGTTTGTTCAAGATTCAAAATACATTACTATTTAAGGATGAAGCCCCTAAACCTACGGGAGTATGGGGGCAACGTCCCTGGTAAAGGGGTCTAAAGGGCAGAGCCCCTGGCTGAGGTCGAAATTGACCCGACTTTTTTATCCTAATCTTGAACCCGGTTTTAATGACAGTTTATAACAGTTTGGAAACTCCCTTGTGATAGTTTAGCTTGGTTTTCAGATGTATAGGTTAGTAATTCATTTTTGGTTAGAATTATAGTACATCAAGAACATTACATCCTTCCATTCTCTATGTTCGAAATCATTTTTTTATCAATTTGAACTTTCAATTTGTACCATCAAAATATATTAATTTGTCAGTGCAATCATGACTTCCAGTGAATACAAACGCCCAATTTCTAACACAAACTTCTCTTCTCTTAATTTAAAGCATTTATGAATTTTGTGATATTATGAGTCATATTTATAGTTGTAAAACTAAAAGGGGCTGCACCTGACATCTAACTCATAATCGATGGGGGTTGAGAGTAATTGAGGGGGAAAAGAAGAAGAAGAAGCATCACAAAGGGGAAATTGGGTCGATTTCTTCAGCAATTCATGACTATTAACTCCCCTCGATCTCCAGATTTCTCAAATGATCAGCTAACTATCGATAATTGTTTCGATTCAATCTCTGCACATAAGCAATTGAATTAGATTAGAGAGATCCTCACAAACTGCTCACCCCAGATCTCCAATCAAGATAATTCAGCCTTGTATTGTTATAGATTCCGATCTGTAAATTGTATTGGTTTTCTGAATACATTTGGTATCCACTTATTGTTTTTCAATTTTTGTGTTGGGAGAGTTTTTTCTTCAATGGCGACAAGGAACAGAACGTTTCTGTTTAAGAAGTATAGAGATGCATTGAAGAGCGTTAGGGCTCCGTCTTCATTAGCTTCTTCTAGCTCCCGTGGTGGTGCGGTGATTGAGTTAACCAACGCCGGTTTGCTTAAACAAAATAGTTCTTATGCTCCTCTTAGTACCGAGGATCCCGGGACTTCTTCGTATGTTTCCTCTATCTTTCATCTGTTTTTTTTTTCCTGTATTTATGAAATACGAATCTCCATTTCAAATTCAAACTATCTGTTTGTTGATCGATTCATTAGGTTTTAACATCAAATAGGTTCTGTACGATCTCATTGCATTTCTGTATATAATTACCTACAGAAAAATTTGTCTGCTTAACAGTAGTAATTCTAGGTCGCTGTGTTTGAAAATACGCTTCTGATCTGGTTGATATGAGGTTTAGTATATCATAAACTTGGTAATTCTCCTGAGAAAATACCCATCTTTCGGGTATAAATGAGAAAACCAGTGTTTCAATCAAGTTGAAAGAATGGAAGATTTCTTCGAGAAAAACATTAATGTTTCCATGAGTGTTAAAGCTGTTTGCACCAACTGACAGAGATCATTCTAGATATCAATGCTGTATTGCATGCTCATTTAGATTTGTGCATGCTGAGTTAGGTTAAGATGCATGATCTGACATGGGATGAAGAAGAAAGTTTAAGCTTCCTTATTTTGGATGCCCATTTATTGACAAGATATTAAGGAAGTGTTGTGAAAGAAGTTGTGAATCTTGGACAACTTCATGGATTAAACAACATTCTTGGTTAAGCAAAACCCTATTAGGGATTGTTTCTTTTTTTTTTTTTTTTTTTTTTTTTCGCATTAAGTTCTGTATGCGAAAATTGATTGAATGGGTATCTAGATACAGTGTCATATGCATAAGGTCTGGTTCTTTTCTAGATCGAGTAAACTGTCTGAATGAAACTAAATGACCATTTTACCCCTACATCCCAATTTCCAAATAAAACAAATATCAAGAAGAAACAACCCCTTAGATGTCAATGAAATCCAAGTGCAAGGATAAGAGAAGTTAGGCTTCTATGAGTCATGGTGTTTTAAGGGTTATTAAAGTATTTACCTTTGAATTTGTTGAAGGGTTTCAAAATATAGAAGTTAATGAATATGTGTTGTGTGGTTTTAAAAGTAAAAATATAAAAAACACAGATTGATTATTATGATTTTTCAGGGCAGGTGCATTAACTGTGGGGCTTCCTCCTGCTTGGGTTGATGTATCTGATGAAATAACAGCAAATGTGCAAAGAGCAAGGGCTAAAATGGGAGAATTAGCGAAGGCACATGCTAAGGCTTTGATGCCATCATTTGGTGATGGAAAAGAAGATCAACACAAGATTGAGGCTCTTACACATGAGATTACTGATCTTTTAAAAAAGTCAGAAAAAAGATTAAAGAGATTATCTGCTGGTGGGACTTCTGAGGATTCAAATATTAGGAAAAATGTGCAGGTATCATTATAATCCCATCTTTAGATTTGTCATGTGATTGCTTGAAATTTAGGGTTAGATGTAGGAAATAGCAATGCACTTTCATTTATTTGTTTATGGTCAAATTATAAAGAAAAAAAAAACATAAGATTTTTGCTAGTTTCGTGGTTTAATCACTAGTACTCTTTTTTTAATTTTTTTTTTCCACTCAGTTAATAAAAGTTGTAGAAATTTATATAAAACTGGTTATTTTGCAAGTTAATATTAGGTTAAAGTAGTTAAATTGGAAAAATGGTTGAAACTTTAATGGTTTGATTGGCAAAAAAGTAAAGTATAAGTGGTTAAACCACAAATTGCCCAAAATATAATGAGTTTTCTGTAATTTGTCTTGTATTTTATTGTAGTGTTCTACTTCCATTTCTTTCTATTACAGAATTGTACTTTAATGAATTTTCCTAATCATAATTCATAGCAATGTCATCCAAATACAAAGAAATTGTTGTTGCTATAATACGAAAAGAAATATTAAAAGTACAATGATATAATAGAAAGAAATGAAAGTAGGATGCTATAAATCACTAATATATAAAAGTACATTGAGATTTCTTGCATTTAGCCCGAAGATTTATAATATTTGTGTGTATTTATTTGCAGTTAGGTCTTCCAATTATCTCTTTTTCTTCAATGTTCTCTTTGGAGTTTTGTTCACAACATAATATCTTTTTTGTCCACTAAATCTGAATAAAAAATCATTATAAATATTGTGTCAGAATCCAGCTTTTTATACTGATTTTGTTTGAAAAGAAATGTAAAACAAGTTATGTGTATTCAATATTCATCATAGATTCTTTTGTTTCTGAAGAAATGTGCCTGAGTTTATTTATTTAAACCATTGTACATTTGGCATAATGGAATCAAGGAATTTTGATTCCATTGAAATTAAAATTAAAAAAAAAAAAAAAAAAAAGAACTATGGAATGTAACATTCTAGAAGAAATGTGATTCCTTCCATTAATCCATTTTGTTAATTTTCATTCCATCATGGAATGGAATGAAATCTACAATATAACAAATCATTTTTAAAAAAGATCCATAATTTTAAATGAATCACAACTTTATTTTCCTAAAATACACTTGTACATCTGAACGATTTTGTTTCTTTAATATTTTTTTTTGGCAGCGTTCTCTTGCAACTGATCTTCAGAGTCTTTCAATGGAACTCCGGAAAAAGCAATCTACTTATTTAAAGCGCCTTCAACAGCAAAAAGAGGTCTCTCCACACTCTTAAATTTATTTAAATTTAGTATTACTTTATAAACAAATATTTGAATCATCTGATTAAATTCATATGGTTTATATTATTGCTCTCCTCTATAACTTTTCAGTAATAGCTTCTATCTTTAATTTTCAGCCAATTAACTATTTTTTATACTGATTATATTTATAATTTTTTCCGATTATTCAAAAAAACCGTTTTTTTTTCTGGTTGCCCGATTTTGATATCAAGGAAAAATACAGAAAAACACAAATAGTTTTCTTTTGGTCCCTGAGTTTGTTCAAACTTTGTAGTTTTGGTACCAAATAATTTTCTTTTGCAATTTTAGTGTCTATTTTCAATTGTCGTAATGATTCTGGTCCCTGAGTTTGTTCAAAAGGTGTAATTTTAGTAGTTTCCCTTTGCAATTTTGGTGCGTATAGGGACTAAAATCGTTACAATGATTGAAAATAGGCACCAAATTTGCAAAAGAAAGTATTTGGGACAAATACTGAAATTTTTTGAACAAAGCCATGGACCGAAAATGTAATTTTAAATGGTCAGAAAAAGTATATAATGTGTAATCACATAAATTTGATCAAAGTAATTTTATGCTTGAGAAACTATTTGTTGATAGGTGTTACTTTGTGTTGTTGTAGGGTCCAGATGGGGTTGATCTAGAAATGAATTTAAATGGAAAGCATTCTAGAAGAGATGATGATGATGATGAGTTTGATGACATGGTACATATATTTTTATTTACTCAATAATTATTTATGGTGTGTTTATATGGTTATAAATTTATAATTCCAGTTGCTTTATGTTATTACTTCACTGAATATAATTAATGACTTAATAGAGAAAGTGAGGGAAATGACCAATTAAGTCGTAATTTTGTCCTTATTTATTTATTTGAAAGAAAAGAGGTTAAAATGATGTGTGTTTAGGGTTTCAATGAACATCAAATGGCAAAGTTGAAGAAAAGTGAGGCTTTCACAGTGGAAAGGGAGAAAGAGATTCAACAGGTTGTGGAATCAGTAAATGAGCTCGCTCAGATCATGAAGGATCTTTCTGTCCTCGTCATCGACCAGGTTAGCAGCATACTTTTTACAAATTTGCCCTCTAAGACCTGTTTTCTCATGTCCTAAATGGGGGCTTAAATAGTTGATCATTTTGGTGGTATGTAACTTGATGATTTTATATTGTGAAAATAGGGAACTATTGTTGATAGGATAGACCACAATATTCAAAATGTTGCAGCGTCTGTGGATGAAGGCCTTAAGCAGCTGCAAAAGGTTCTATATTTTCTTTTATTTTTATATCTAATATTCCATATATATATATATATTTTTTATATTTCTGATGATGAATTTGTAGGCGGAAAGAAGTCAGAAAAGAGGGGGGATGATAATGTGTGCGACAGTACTAGTCATCATGTGTTTTGTTATGTTGGTTCTCTTAATCCTTAAAGAGATTCTTTTCTGAACTCTTAATTCTCATATAATATGTCTCTCAAGTATTTGGCTTACAGAGTTACTGTTATGACCCTCCCCCCAACCATCCTCATGTGACTATGTGAGACTTAGACGAAAGGGTAGTTTTGGGAATTCCCATAAAAGACGGTATGTGTTGTTCTACTTCTATGTACTTTTCACAAGGGCGGGGGAAGGCTGGGTGTATAGATGATTTTTATAGTGTAATTTGCCTAAGTTTTGGGATTAACCTACTAGATTTTCATTTTCATTTTTTTTTGTATCGATTTATTCTTCAAATATAAAAGAAGAGGATATTATTACAAGTTTATAGTAATGGTTTATCTGTTTGAAGAAAATGTTGTATGAGTAATGATTGGTTATTTTTTAGATCGAATGAACTATATGAACCAGAATAAACAACAATCTTAACCAATATAAGTTGAAATTATAAATGACAAAAGTTAAACCAACGAATAATTATGAAAAATTGGCAATTGCTTTGAACTATAGTAGTACAAATGACCAACAGTTTTGTAACTTAGTAGCAATGAAATTTTTATTTTTTATTTCTTTTAAATTGCTCCTATGACAAACAAAGTAGCAATTAGCAAACCTTAAAAAGAAAGAAAAAAACAATTTCTAAATTGTACTATAGATTGTGAAATTGTTTTTATATTGGTCATTTTTTTAAATCAACCTTCACCTCTTTATGGCCATGATCAACGACACTTTGGTGCAATGAAATTCTTATGGTGTAAAAATATATATCAAGTGTTATGTAAGCTAACAACTGATTCAATAAATTGGTATAAGGGGTTGTTTGTTTGCCTCTTAATTGGCAAATTAAGAGGCATCTTCTTAAAAATTCAGATCAGTCCGTTTGTTTTTTCTACCTCTTAATATTTCAAAAGCCTCTTAATATTTTTGAGATTGTATCCGGAAAAGAAAAAGACGCGTGTCTTCCTATTTTGCCCTAAGTGACTTCCCTCTTCTCTTTTCTATTTCATACGACCGACCCCTCTTCCCTCCCAACACACTCCGATTGCCTGCAATCTTTTGCCGCCATACGCTCCACCTCCGTCAGCCGCTGCCATCGCTGCCCTTCGGATCTCCAACGCCACCCTCTCATACCTTCGGTGCTAGCCTCCCATGCATACGACGCCACTGTCGCACATCAAGGTCGGCTTCACGTATGTATCGTTTTTTATTTTTTCCTTTTTTCTCTCCCCAAATACGATGAAATCGACGATTTCAGGGTGAAATCAATGTTTTCTTGCTGAAATCGATAATGAATCTGTAATTGTTGCTGGCATTTGGTGATTTTTTTGCTGAAATCTCCATTGTCAAATGTGTCATTCACACAAATTGCTCCACTGTTCTGTTTTACTCAAATTGTTTTCAGGAAGCATGTTTTTATTTAAAGTGACACTAAATTGACATAAATTGATGATTTCAATTTGGAATTGAGGAATTTTGATTACATATCCTTTGAGCATAGATGGCAAATGCAATATCAGGGCGGTTTTGGTCATTTTTTCCCCTGAAATACCTTTTCTTGATGTATTAATGTTGAAATCTGATGTGGTAATGTATGGACACGAAAATCTGATCTGATGCTTATTTTTTATTTTTCTAAAATCACAGCTCATATCATATGTGTTGATGTGCTTGTAGGGTTTATTTGGATTTCAATATAATTTTTAGGATTTGAAAATATTAATGTTTTATTTGGATTTGTGTTCATTTTGATGTATGTTCAATTTGAATTTTATATGATGTTTAGGTTTTTTTAATAATTATTTAAGAAATTGTTTCGGTTTTTATATAAACAAACATTTGAATTCACTGAAAAATAATACATAAGGGTAATTTGGTTAGTTAATATTATAGTTGATACAAGTGATAACAATTGGAGATTTTGATAAATTATCGATTCTAGCAACATACTTTCAAAAGTTGGTGATGGATTTGATAAGCAGTTTCTATATATATATATATATATATATATATATATATATATATATATATATATATATATATATATATATATATATATATATATGTTTAAAGTGTTTATTTGTTTCCTTGTTGAATTTGGATTTGTAGGTTGCAACATACTTTGAAAAGTCGGTTGCAAGTTTGTTGTCATTTATATCTCAACATTCAATGACAAATATTTTGTATTTAACTTTGAAATCCTTAGGATGTAAAAAATGATGTTATTTTTGTAAAATATATCTCAAAAAGATCATTATAAACTATTGAAGATAAATTTTAATTTATGTTAATTTGGATTTCATATGGTGTTTTATATATATATATATATATATATATATATATATATATATATATATATATATATATATATATATATATATATATATATATATATATATTATTCAGCAAAAAATAATAAAAAAGGGTATAATGGTCATTTTGATAATTCAGCACAACAATTCAGAGGTTCCAACCAAACAACATTTTAAAAATTCAGATCTTAAAAATTCAGAGCTCTTAAAAATTCAGATCCTGCTAAACAGCCCTTAAGTCAACTCAAATACCAACCCTCCATTGCTAAATAATAAAATTGTACTATGTTTAACATGTATTTTCATAGACAAAACTGCAAAAATGGTCCCTGTGGTATGCATTTTTTTGGGGTTTTAGTCCAAACCCCGACTTTTTTGGATTCGTGGTCCTTTTGGCGATGTTTGTACGTAAATTTGGTCCCTCGTAAAATTGAAATGACTATAATGCCCTTATTATATTTATTTTCCATTTTCTTTTTTTTTTACCTATAAATAATTATATATTAAAAATAAAAATAGGGTCCCACATACTCTCTCTCTCTCTCTCTCTTCCTCTCTCTCTCTCTCTCTCCCTCTCTCTCTCTCTCCCTCTCCCTCCCTCCCTCCCCCCTCCTCTCTCTCTCTCTCTCTCTCTCCCTCTCTCTCTCTCTCTCATATTAATACGATCATACAAACCCAGATGTTGGGATGAATCGTATGAAGATCTGGGTTTAGATTCAACAAACATATGATACCCCAATAACCCAAAATCAAAACGGAAATCCATCACACCTACATTAAAACCCATCTGCAAACATGATTTTCTTCTAATAACATTTGAAGATACTCAAGAAAAAAACACATATGATTTTCTTCTTCAAAATACACATACACTTATGAACATAGATACTCAAGAAAAAAACACATATGATTTTCTAAACACACACACTGATGAATATACATACTCAAGAACAACACACATCAGTAATTTTAAAACCGTCAACCTAAATTTCAGTTTTTTAACCTAATTTTCAAGTCCATCAAGTTCAACTTAAAACCTATATCCATCTTCTAGATCAAATTCGAAAAAAGAGTAATTGAAATAAAAATCCATCACCTTCAACCATCGACCCTCCCAAATCCAACTGTTAGACCATTTTCGAAAAAAATACAGCAAAAAAAAACACTAAAAGAAGAAAGGATATGAAACTAATCAGTAAGGTGGAGAAGAAATCATATATAGCTTCCTTTTCTTCCAACGTTTCAAATGGGGGGGAGAAACATCCAAGCACAGATGATGAAATCCTTCGAAAGCCCCCAATTTGTTTGTGGCTTCAATTGATTCCGGAGATACCAATAGATTAGGAGAAACAACGAATACAAACTCACAAACATGATGGTGGGGGTGTCGTTTGCTTTCATTCTCTTGCACCAAAGGAACGAAAGGAGTTTTACAGGTCAGCGGTAGTAGGAGCGACGATGGAAGCGAAAAGGGTGGAATCGTGAGTCGGTAGGGATGAAGCTTTCATTCTGTTTGTAGCACCACCGGAAATCGAGATTTGGGTGTGTTCCCCACTGGAAATCGGAGAAGATAAGCAGGTGAGCAAAAAAGGGGAGATGAGTGGTGAGGATGAAGGTTTGTTTGGACATTGGTATGAGGATGAACATGATTTTGAAGATGCAACGATAAATGGTCTGTTTTTTTTATTTTAAGAGAGAGAGAGAGAGATGTGGGCCCAAAATAATTATTTATTTTCTTTTTCATTTAAATTAAATAGAAAAAACATAAGAAAATATATCATAAGGGCATTATAGTCATTTCAATTTTACGAGGGACCAAATTTACGTACAAACATGGCCAAAAGGACCACGAATCCAAAAAAGTCGGGGTTTGGACTAAAATCCCAAAAAAATGCATAACACAGGGACTATTTTTGCAATTTTGTCATTTTCATATTAAGACTGTGTCAATGAAATAAATTGTCAATGGAACAAATTTTGTAATTTTTGTTCCACCTACAACATAAATGTTGTCCACATGCTCATCATCTGAAATAACTTTAGGACAAAATTAATAAATGGTCATTGTGGTTGAAAAAATAGACCAACTTTAGTCCTTACAATGAATTGTTTGTATAGATTGTCCTTATGTTTTCAAAATGTTGCAAAGATGGTCCTTTTAACTAATAGTGTTATCTTTCTAGTTAAGTCTTTTGTAAAATGACTCTCATATGCCCTTCTTGTCATAGGGACCGTTTATGTAATTTGTTCATGCTACAGTAACTATTTATGTAATTTTGTCTATTATTCATTATCTTCTTATTTTATTTTTATTTATAATTTTTATAAATTAAATTTTTTAACGTTTTTTTCAAATATATTATTTAATTTATTTAGTATTTTTTTTGCTTATATCTGTTGATATTTTTGTTCAAATAAATTTCTTAAATTTTTTTACATAACTTCAAACATCACTAACAATGTATAAGATTTTAGTACTTCACTGTCAAAATTCCATATAGACAACATAAATCGTTACTAAGTAATCTTGTTAGCCCGTAAAATGAATAAGAAAAGACATGACAAAGAATAAAAGCCTGAAAAAAAAATCACTATCCCGCTATCACAAAGAAACACACCAACATGCGATGTTAGTCAGATTGCTTACAAAGTACAAACACATCCATGGTGGGAGAGAAAAATTACCCCGTATTTACCTACGCAACCGGTTGGTGTTAGTGGAATGGTTTTTTAAAAAGGCAAATGATAATTTGTTACCTTTTAATAAGGTTTTTTTAGTTGGAGGATGATTTTTAATCATTTTAAAAAATAGGTACCTTTTTATAACATTAACCCTTATTTAAATATTGTACACTCTGCTAAGTTTCTGACTTTTTGGGGTTTGACCAATGAATTTTTTTACCATTGGACTATTTCTTTATTAAATGTTGTACACTTTGATAAGTTTTTGACATTTGGGGTTTGACCATTGATTTTTTCTTTCCATCTGTGTACTTAAGATTTTCATGGGCGACGATAAAATCCCTGATCATTAATCCATAGATTCATTTTCAGATATACACCGCCGGAATCTCGAATAAGCGCTTCCATTGCTTTTCAAACAGTTGTCGAAAGACGATTCTCCTTCCTGCAAGGAAGCAGTGCAATTAGAGCTACATCGAATATGTCTACCAATGGAGGCGACGCTGAGAAAAGGATGGTTCACTTCAATCTGTCTCCCACGAGGGTCCTGAAGATTCAGAAAGGAGATATCACTCGTTGGTTCATCGATGGCTCCTCCGACGCTATTGTATGTATATAGGATTGTGTTGATTGCTTCATCTATTTGAATATGAAATCAATGATATTGCTCATGGTAATACATATAGAAATGATTGTGGCTATCTGATCATCGGTACCTTTAGAATTAAAACCTTAAGTTTTTCTTTGATTGTCTCTCCTTCTTCCGTGGTGATCTATTTATCTAAATTTAGCTATTGTCAAAGCAATGGCAACCTGTTTTCAAGCGTTTCTTCTGTGATTTATAACATTATGCACAGGTTAATCCTACAGATGAGGGAATGCTTGGTGGCGGTGGTGCTGATGCAGGTGATTCTCTTCCGAATCCATTTTCCATGACGTTTTTAACAAATTTTGTGTAACTTTGATAGCTATACATGGAGCTGCTGGCCCAGAGCTTCGAACAGCATGTTATGGTGCTGGTGAAGTTCGCCCTGGAATACGTTGCCCAACTGGAGCAGCAAGAATGACTCCGTAAGTTCTCAAGATCTAGACTCCATTATTGATATTTACTTTGTATTTCTTCAACTCATGATTGAGGAATTCACACAGAGGGTTTAAATTGCCTGCATATCGTGTAATCCACACTGTTGGTCCTGTTTATAATGAAGATGAGAATCCTGCAGCTACCTTGCGTAATGCATACAGGAATTGTTTGCGTTATGTAAGGGGGAACAGTCTTAAACATGTTGCATTTCCTGCCATATCCTGTGGTGCCAATGGGTGAGTTCATTAAGTTGCTACTTCTTTTATAAATATACCAGATCATAAATTGACAGAATGTGTAATTAACTAATTACCATTTCAGATATCCATTTGAAGAAGCTGCAACTGTGGCCATATCTACAATTAGAGACTACTTTCATAGCGTTAAAGAGGTACTTATGCGTGATGTTTATTGTTGATTAAACAGAATGGTTTCCAATATTTGCTTATATCTATCTGTTAGCAATCAAGTGGAGAACGTGATTATGATCTGTTTTCAGATCCACTTTGTGCTATATTCGGATGATATCTACGATGTTTGGGTGAAGAAAGCTGAAGAATTACTGAAAAACTAGCACATTTGGCTTCACAAGCGTGTACTATATACCGGAGATTGTATCATAGATCCGTATTTGTATTTTCTGTTTATGCTTTTAATTTTCTGGTTTGTTACTTAATGTAATTATTAAATAGTTTGAACTTATTATTATCAAACAATATTTCATTTTATATAGTATTTGTTTTCTTGATCTGATTTTTATGGTGGTGCCTGAAAACATTTAAGACATGATTTTTGAAATGGTCAAAATAGCAATATACTTTCTATTTTTCTTATAATAACATGTACTTTGTTTCTTCTTATCACACTACTGTATTTTTTATTATTTCCTATAATAACATAATGCTATAATAAAAAAAGAAATATAAATATAATGTTGTAATAAAAAATATTAGAAAATACATTCTTATTTCATGTATTTAGCTCTTTTGGAAAAACAAAGTTTACTTAAAGGCGTCTTGGTAACAACAATAACAACATCACCCCAATTTCATATATAACATTCTTTTTGACTAAAACTTTGAATTAATTATTCTTACGAAATCTATAAAATGATTCGGTAAGTAAAAAACCTAAAGATTCGGTAAATAAAAAGCCAAACTTTCATTATGTTATCGACAAAGTTCAATGGATTTGACAAGAAAGTCTTAAACTTTATTTTTTTGACAGTAAAGTCCAAATTACCGACAGTTTTTGACACTTTTACCCTTTTTTCCCGGTTAGCCGGTAATTAGGACTTGTTTGTCAACAAATTAAAGTTTAGGACTTTCTTGTCAAATCGTCAATTAGGATTTTACTGTCAAAAAAATAAAGTTTAGGACTTTTTTGTCAAATCGTTAAAAGTATTGGGACTTTTTTGTCAAATAAAAAGCCAAACTTTCATTATGTTATCGACAAAGTTCAATGGATTTGACAAGAAAGTCCTAAACTTTATTTTTTTGACAGTAAAGTCCAAATTACCAGCAGTTTTTGACACTTTTACCTTTTTTTCCCGGTT
Source organism: Lactuca sativa (assembly GCF_002870075.4). Taxonomy (NCBI): domain Eukaryota; kingdom Viridiplantae; phylum Streptophyta; class Magnoliopsida; order Asterales; family Asteraceae; genus Lactuca; species Lactuca sativa. The sequence goes on along the minus strand of NC_056631.2, from coordinate 223,296,981 downwards.
AGCCGGTAATTAGGACTTGTTTGTCAACAAATTAAAGTTTAGGACTTTCTTGTCAAATCGTCAATTAGGATTTTACTGTCAAAAAAATAAAGTTTAGGACTTTTTTGTCAAATCGTTGAAAATATTGGGACTTTAGTGTATATATAATTTTTTTGGTTAAAAATTTAATGGTATGATACTCTTTAAGCATAAGAGTTATTAAAACATTCATTAATCTGCTAGATCCTATTGAAATCCTTAACGTTTGCTTCTTGTTAAATCGTTTTTTTAATCTCAACAAACCGACATTGAAAAAAATTGAGATAATCAAGAAAGAAAGAAAGAAAGAAAGAACCAGGGTTGTGTTGGCTTTTTGCAACCCCAAAAATGGAGAAATAAGAAACCGAAAAAAACGAAATTGCCCTTCTTTCCCTTCTCCACATTCACACCCTTTTGACTAGGCATGTGTTGGTTGTGTTTGTATAAAGCCAGGACAATTTCATTTTTTTAGGTTTCTAATTTCTCCATTTTTTGAGACTGTAAAAAGCCAACACAACTCTGGTTCTTTTTTTCTTGATTATCTCAATTTTTTTCAATGTCGGTTTGTTAAGATTAAAAAAACCGATTTAACAAGAAGCAAATGTAAAAGATTTCAATAGGATCTAGCTGATTAGAGAAGGTTTCAATAACTCGTATGCTTAATGAGTTTATTAATTTTTTTTATGTTTTGTTTGAATAATTTTTTGGACGTTTTGTTCGAATAATATTTTTTTATTACTTCTTTTTATCATTTTTTATTGTATTTTATAAAAAAAATAACAACTTTTTTTAAATAATCACTTAGTCAACAATGTATACATTCTGGCAGTATCATTAAAGGTGTCAAATCTGACTCGGTACTGTGATTCCTTACTCCAAGACATCACTTTCATACTATGTTTTGGACTTCTCCGTTCCAGGCTACTCCAACTTCAAAAAATGTCTTCTTGTAATGCCTCAATTTCCCAGGTATTTAGATCGAGAATTTATTAGTCGTTAAGCCCTACTCGACGAGTAATGATGCCCTACTCGTCGAGTGGTGTCGACGCGGGGACGCAGAATTAGTGACCTACTCGCCGAGTCCATAAAAGGACTCGACGAGCAGGAGCTGGCAGAAGAAACCCTAAGTCCCGGGTTCTGCACCCTATTTAAGGGGACTTAAGCCCCATTTGGCCTCCTTGGAGTCATTAAGAGCTCAAGGAAAACCCTAACCGTGTATTGTGTTCTTGTGTGCCTTGAAAGCTTGAAAGGAGGACTTTGTGGAAGGAAGAGTTTGGAGAAGCAAAGGGTTAGAAGCAAGGGAGGAGTGGGATCCGATTTCTACCTCAGTTAGCACTCATAAAAGGTACCAAGTCAACACCTTTATCCCTTTTCCCTTCTAAATCTCATATAGTGGAAAGCTAGGGTTATGAGGTGTAAGTGAGGTGATATTACAAAACATAAGCTGGATTTGAAGTTGTAACTTCAGATCTGGACCATTCCTGAGTTCTAGATCCATAAAGTCCCTGCTTTGGGCGTGAATGAGGCCTCCCTTGTGCATGAACCCAATTAAGAGCTTAGTTTTGGACATTAAGGACCTTTTTAGCCATGCATGCACGTAAAGTTTGCAACTTTACGTGAAAGGCATGCCCTAGGAGCTTGGATCTGTGGTTTGGAGTCGTTGCATGGCTTAAAAATGGGTATGTATGGTTTAAGGACTGAAGGAACTCGACGATTCGCAAGGGTGACTCAGCGAGTCGTATGAATATAGTCGTGAAATCGATGAGTTAGACGAACAACTCGGCGAGTCCGATGAAGATTGCCATAAGACTCGACGAGTTGATGAACAACTCAGTGAGTCAAATGAGTTTTAACCAGGATATGTTGCGTGTATATCCGTCGAGTTCAAGGGGGGGGGGGGACTCAACGGGTGGCCTTGGGGTTTGATCGAGATTCGAAGGAACTCGACGAGTCACCCCATGACTCGGCGAGTTGGAATATGCTTCAAGGAACTCGGCGAGTAGCCGAGTAGACTCAACGAGTTGAGGTCAACAGGGACTATTGACCTTGATTAAGGACTTTGACTTTGACCAGGGTTAACTAGTGGGTTATGGAGTACTCTGAAGACTCATGAGTATGTTCGTATGAATATAGCCGTGAACTCGATGAGTTAGACGAACAACTCGGCGAGTCCGATGAAGATTGCCATAAGACTCGACGAGTTGATGAACAACTCGGTGAGTCAGATGAGTTTTAACCAGGATATGTTGCGTGTATATCCGTCGAGTTCAAGGGGGGAACTCGACGGGTGGCCTTGGGGTTTGATCGAGATTCGAAGGAACTCGACGAGTCACCCCGATGACTCGGCGAGTTGGAATATGCTTCAAGGAACTCGGCGAGTTGAGGTCAACAGGGACTGTTGACCTTGATTAAGGACTTTGACTTTAACCAGGTTTAACTAGTGGGTTATGGAGTACTCTGAAGACTCATGAGTATGTTCGTATTACGGTAATAGGTGGTGGAGTCGTTGACGCGTGATCAGAGAGTTGTGATTATTTACCGAGCTAACATCTACGAGGTGAGTTATTCTCACTATACTAAGGGGTCTAAGGCACCAAGGCTGGCCCATTATATTTGATATCCTAGTAGTCAATGATATGTTGAGTTGAGTTAGTAATGTATGCCAGTTGATATGCTAGTCAGGTAGATCTGTAGGACTGCCTGTGATACTGATTGATTACCTGTATGTGCATTTATCTGTTACATGTCGACATGTTATGTAGGATGGGTTGAGGTTGTACTACTCCGTGCGGTAGCCAACAAACCCGAGAGTATTCCAGATATGAGTTGAGGGCCCGGTAGGCATTCCAGACTCATACTGAGGACTCGGGAGCATTCCAAATACGAGCTGAGGGCCCGGTAGGCATTCCAGACTCGTACTGAGGGCTCGATGGCATTCCAGATACGAGCCAAGGGCCCGGTAGGCATTCCAGACTCGTACTGAGGGCCCACGGGTAGTCCAGCTTGTAAAGTTGTGGACCCAGTGCATGTTGTTCTATTTTTGATTGAGATGATATGTTAATGTTGATATTGCTATGTGGATTGTATGTGTATCAGTATTTTGGGGGTAACTCACTAAGCTTTCGGGCTTACGGTTTCAGTTTATTGTTTTAGGTACACCAGGGGATCGCGGCAAGGCAAAGGCGTGATCGTACAGCTCCTCCTATTATGATATGTTTCTGGGAAATACTCTGATAATTTATATTTTGAATACAAAGTTGTAATGTTTTAATGAACTTGACATGTTTTAAAAAGTTTAAATTGGTTTGAAATTTTGGGTGTTACACTTCTATTGATGAAGAGCTCAAACATTTGTGGATATGTGTCAATTGTTTGTATGATTATATGCTCAAAATAAAGTTGATGTGTTTTTTGTATGATTATATGTGATTATTTAGAAATAATTCGCTTTGCTTCGATTTCGATGGTTAATTGTGATTAACTGGAATTAATCATATATAAGTATAAAAAATCAAAGTAAAACGAATTATCTCCAATCCGTACTACTGTAAAAAATAATTCCAATTAATCAAAATTAGCTTCCGAAGCCAAATATAAACGAACTATTTCTAAATAATCACATATAATCATAGAAAAAACACTTAAACTTTATTTTGAATATATAATCATTCAAAAAATTGACACATACCCACAAATGTTTAAGCTTTTCACCGATAGAAGATAATATTCTACGAACTTAGAGCAAAATAGAGAAATCCAAACATGATATGGAATGGGAGGTTTTTGAGAGGGGGACCACAATATAGGGTTAGATCTAACTTGTTTAATATGAATTCCATATTAAGTTGTAATTTTTCAAAAAATAAAAAAAATAATAAAAGTGGTTATTTTAAAAAAAATTACGATACAAAAATGATTAAATTACTCAATTACCCTATAAAAAACAAAACATAAAAAAATATACAAAAATGTTAAAAATGTATTCGACCAACACATAAATTAAATTTATTCAAACGAAACATAAAAAAAATTAAAAATAATAATATTACATGTATTTGATTAAAGCGTCAAAATTTTAAAAAATTTATTTGAACAAAAAAATCAAAAAAATATAAGCAAAAAAAATTAGAAAAAAACTTCAAAAGAAAGTAATTCATAAAAAATATAAAGATAATAAATAATAGACAAAATTACATAATGGTCCCTATGGCTTTAACAAATTACATAAACGGTCTCTATGACAGGAAGGGTAAATATGTAATTTCACAAATGACTTAACTGAAAAATTTAACACTGTTAGCCTAAATGACCGTCTTTGCAACATTTTGAAACCAGAAGTACGATCTATGCAAAAAATTCGTCATAAGGACTAAAGTTGGTCTATTCTGTCTACCATAAGGACCATTTATGTAATTTTGTCTAACTTTAGAAAAGTTTGTCAAGATATGTACAATTTTGTTCCTTGAAACCAACGCATTTTGATGACAAAAAGCTTAACGTATTTGTATCTCAAAAATGGAGTTGTATAAGATCAGTTATCATGTTGCATAGATGGATGTTCCAAACAAAAGAATAGTAGCTTTTTTTGCAACCAGGAGGAAAGACGTAAATTGAGTAATATTGTTTATCCGAAGTCGATGTACAAAAAGCTTTCATAGCTCAGTTGGTTAGAGCACCCGTTTAGTAAGCGGGAGGTCTTGAGTTCGACTCTCAATGAAAGCAATTTTTAAATTTTCTTCCTTTTCCACTTTGACTTGCTCCCGTATTTGTGAAAAAAAAAAAAAAAAACATAATGGATTAATGGGTCAAGATTATTATAAACGTGTACTTTTTTTACTATCCTTTTTTTAGTGAAATCAAACCTATATAAGTAATCATTGTATTTACCAAAAAAAAAAAAATCATCCGGTAACTTTGAGTACATCCCAATCTTCTTTGAATTTCACCTGATAGACATGTCCTTTGAGTACATCCCAATCTTCTTTGAATTTCACCTGATAGACATGTCCTACTTAGTTAGGAGTTAGACAAGTCCAAAATTAAGGATGTCAAAAAGTCCCGTAGGACCCCGATCCCGTGAGGGCCCCGTCCGTATGGGGGCATTTGTTAAAAAAAATCGAAAACGGGGGCGGGGATGGAGGCAAGGTTAACCCCCGTTTTAATTTCGGGGGCGGGGGTTGGTAGTCCCGTCCCGAAACCCTCGTGGGGGCCCTGTTAATAAATTATATAAATTGATATATATTAATTATATAAATATAATAAACAATAAAATGATTTTTACATATAAAAATTCAACAAAAATATGTTTTAAAATGTTTGTAACATGTAAAATTATGTTATAAATATCTATTTGTTACCAAAAAAAATAATAATTTCTTTTAGCTCAAACAAGAACTTATTTTAGCCCAAAATAAAATGGGCGCGGGGTCAGAAGGGGAATTCGGGGGCGGGGGTGGGGTGGAAAGGATGGAGATTTCGGGGGTGGAAACAGGGGCGGGGGAACAGGAAAATTTTGGGGGTGGGGGCGGGGGATGCAATCCCCGTCCCGTTTGCCCCCGTTGACATCCCTATCCAAAATTCACATATCAAATAAGCGGCAATTATAAATTTCAAATCCTAAAATCATGTCTTTCTTACTTTAGTGACAAAATTGCAAAAATGGTCTCCGTGGTTTCTTATTTTATGTGGTTATGGTCCAAACGTTTGAAAAGTTGCAGATTTTGTCATTTTCAACAAGTTTTATTGTGGTTTTGGTCCCTCATCCGTTAAGTTTAACTGGTTGGCTGTTAACTTTTTTAAGATGACAATTTTACCCTTAGAGACCATTTTCACAGTTTTGTTTTTTACCATACCATAAGGACTATTTTTGCATACATTCTTTTTTATTTTATTGAAATATTATATATTAATAAATATTATTTTTAATAAATAATACTCCCTTCGTCCCAATATTATTGTCCACAGACAAAAAACACACATATTAAGAAAAACATTAATTACCACTAACTTTATTTAATAAAATGACAGTTTTGTCCTTATTTTGCATTTTAATGTTCCATTAAATGCTTAGTTGGTTAAATAATAATGAAGGGGTATTTTGGTAAAAATGTTATTTATTTTTAAAAGTGGACTATTATTTTAGGACAAACCAAAAAAAAAGATGGACTATAATTTTGGGACGGATGGAGTATTATATATTAATAAATATTGTTTTATTTGATTATTAATTTGTTATAGTTGATTTTTTTTGTTAGAGTAATTCTTTTTATTGAGTTATAATATATCAATACATATAGTTTTTAATATATAATATTTATATCATAATAAATATTATATTATTGAATTATTAATTTATTTTAGTTGATATTTTTAATTCTTTTTTTTAATTATTTTTATTGAATTATTTCTTTTATTTCTTTTAATTTATTATTTTCTTCATATACTAAATATTGTTTTATTGGATTATTAATTTATTTTAGTTAATTCTTTTTAAAAAAAAATTATCAAAGTAATTATTTTTTATTGAATTATTATATATCAATACATATAGTTTTTAATATATAATATTTATATCATAATAAATATTATATTATTGGATTATTATTATCTTTTAGTTAATTTTTGTAATTTTTTTTAAACTATTTTTTATTGGATTATTACTTTTAATTTACTATTTTCTTCATATACTAAATATTATTTTATCGAATTATAATAATAGTTCTTGTTAATTTTATTGCTTCCACCACAAAGTCATGGGATACGCAAAATCATCGTCTCTCGTCATCGAAATTGTTAGGATCGTTGTCAAACACTTTCATTTCATCTAGCTTATAATGAGAAACCATTGTGAAAATACCACCACCATCACTCAGTCACCACCAGCACTTACAAATGATATCGAGGTTTATTGCGCATTATGTGGGATATAAAGGATTCCAGTGGATTATGAAGAGGTTGTCGCAGGTGGCTACCAACAACGCTGGGTAGAATAGGGTATGGTATCTATTAAACCTCCGATGATGGTGTTTGGAGGTGATCCTGCTAATTTTTTACGATGATAAGCGACACTTTTACGTATTTCAACGACTTTGTGGTGAAACTAATAAAATTAAAAACAATTAATAGTATTCATTTAAAATAAAATAATAATGCAATAAGATAATATTTATTATATTAAAAAATAATAAATTAAAAGTAATATTTAAATAAATTAATAATTCAAAAAAAAATTACAAAAATTAATAATCCAATAATGTAATATTTATTATGACGTAAATATTATATATTAAAAATAATATTTGTTGATATATAATAATCTAATAAAAAAAAGAATTGCTCCAACAAAAAGAAATTATAAAAAAATCAACTAAAAGAAATTAATAATCCAATAAAACAAGGTTTCGTAATATGTAATAATCCCATAATATAATATTTATTATGATATAAATATTATATATTAAAAATTATATGTACTGATATATAATAATTCAATAAAAAAGAATTACTTCGACAAAAAAATTAAAAAAAATAATTAACTAAAATAAATTAATAATCCAATAAAACAACATTTAGTATATGAAGAAAATAATAAATTAAAAGTAATAATACAATAAAAAATAATTAAAAATTACAAAAATTAACTAAAAAAATAGTAATCCAATAATATAATATTTATTATGATATAAATATTATATATTAAAAACTATATGTATTGATATATAATAATTTAATAAAAAAGAATTACTCCAACAATTTTTTTTATAAAAAATCAACTAAAATAAATTAATAATCCAATAAAAAAATATTTATTAATATATAATATTATATATTAAAAATAATATCTATTAATATATAATACTTCATTAAAATAAAAAAGAATGTATGCAAAAATGGTCCTTAGTATAGTAAAAGACAAAACTTGAAAATGGTCACTGGGGGTAAAATTGTCATTTTAAGGAACTTAACGGATGAGGGACCAAACCACAACAAAACTTGTTGAAAAGGACCAAATCTGCAACTTTTCAAACGTTTGGACCGTAACCACATAAAATGAGAAACCACAGGGACCATTTTTGCAGTTTTGTCTACTTCAGTCTAAAGTTTTATTGCATCTCGTATAAAAAGTACAACTTATCATATTATAAAACGGTTGCTGCTTGGTTTGGATAATTTCCATAAGTGGTGGGTTGTTAAAGTGCTCGAATGAAAACGTTTCTTAGATGAAAAACGTTGCAAATGCTTCTTTTTCATACGACATCGTTGTCCTGAATTAATAAATCATCATTTGATTCGATATTACTATGTGTTGGATCAAAACTGTCTTGCTTAACCACTTTAGGGTTTTTTTGTTTTGGCGATCATAATGCGATAATCCTAACTACACCAAATAGTTAGGGTGCATTTAGTGGCGGAGCAAAAAAATTTGATATGGGGTACAAACACTGTAAATATTCAAAATACTAAACAAATTTTTTTTTAATATATATATATATATATATGTGTATATATATATATATATATATATATATATATATATATATATATATATATATATATATAAAGCAAAAGGTACAATTGAATCCGCCTAGTCGTCATGTATTAAAATCAATCAATAATATTATCGTTAAGAACTAGTAGAAACACATCTCTCTTAATAAAAGTAACTAAAAATTTGTTTATGAACTTAATCATCCATGTTATTCCAAAACTTATTATTTTTATACTTTTTGTAGTAACCGAAAAAAATATATTTTATGTAGTTATCCTATCTCAGACATTAAAAACATGATACAATCCCTTTAGTTGGAATACAATAACATAGATCATGTTTGCAAATAATTTATTTTATATACATATATCATTTTTTGGGGATTTTGTAGTACCCCCAACATCATATAGCTCCGCAACTAAGTGCATTTAGTTACAGACTTCTTTTCTTTTCGCTGATCTAATTTTTCTAAAATCGAAAATGAAAAATGAATAAGTTTTTAACTGGACACATTTTCTAAAACTGAAAATGAAAACTGATTTCACTTTTTTGAAAATTAAAAACGAATAAAAAAAATTGTTTTCCGTAACTAAATGCAACCTTATGTTTCAGAAGTTTGGTTTAATTTCCACCCCACCGGCATTTGAATAATTTCTTGAGGTAAGACCGATAACGGAGACAAAATTATGAAAATGTTATTTTCAATTTTGAAATTAAAGAAAGAAGTCGAGATTAAAAACACATCGAGAATAAAAAAATGTTTTTTTTTTTTTTTTTTTTTTTTTGCAGTGTCTTCAAACGAAATGAACAAAAACCTATTCATACTAATTTTATAGGGGCAAAAATTCAGGGCAGGTTCCTAGAATTTAAATATCATTAAATGATTTGGATGGACCAAAAAAAGGACCGTTATCGCTATTATATATATATATATATATATATATATATATATATATATATATATATATATATATATATATATATATATATATATATATATATATATATATATATATATATATATATAATAAAAATTGGCCCAAAAAAATTAGGGTTTATATAGCTGCCTATTTTGCCTTTCCATCCGCGCCCCGTGAGCAAAATCGTCATTTTAAGATCCAATCATATAGTTTAATGACAACATTGCCATTTTTTTAAAAGAAAAAATTTGTTTTTTCCTAATGGATGTATCCAATTTTCAGATTTTTTTAGAGAAAAAAAAATCTGCTAAAATTTTTGAAATTCGACTTGTATCTGTTGGATGAGATATTTCCGAATTCCTATTCCGATTCAGATAAGTGATAATTGATTATGAGCGTGTTTGGTACAAAATATTTATTTGAGAGCTTCTAACTTTTAGCGTTTAGTTTAAACAAAACGCTCTAAATCAAATGTTACTTTATGCAGCGTTTAACAAAACGCTATCGACTACAAGTTACCCGTTACCAGTTATTTTTGCCGAACACGCCCTATAAGAAATGTTGATTGCATATATGTTTTGGATATCATGTAAACTTTGATCTTGTTTGTGCACCTCTATTGTCATTCTTTAGATTGTTTAAGATCTAGCTGGTAAATATTATATACAATGTATTTAAAACATTGGACTTGTTCGGCAAAACTAGTTCGTAGCGGGTAGCGTTTGATTTTGGAGCATTTTGTTGAAAGCTACTCAGTATAGCTTTTGATTTTGGAGGGTTTTGTTTAGGTTAAAAGCTAAACGTTCATGTCGTCGAACGAGATCTTTTTTACTAACGTTTTTTTAAAAACTACAAGATAGAAGCTACCAAACGCTACGTGCCAAACACACCCATTATAAAACAGTTAAATCATAAATCAACAAACATATTTGTTCATTTATCCTACTCATGGCGCTCAACTTTTTTGGGGTCATTCAACAACTTTTAGGGTCATTCAACTGACCAAGTCAAATAGTTGACGCGACAATGATGCGTTTTTTTTTTTTTTTTTTTTTTTTTAATAAATTATTTGAAGTATAAACTCTAATACTATTATTATTATTAGTATTTAAACTACTTCTTAAAGGTACATGGACTCCACCACAATCTTTTTTATTTATTTTTTCAGTGTTTTTGGTTACTCGATATTTCCTGCCAATTTATCAAAACTAACTTGAAGGTAAATTTAGGTTTTAAAAGCACCATATGGCATATAGAATCAAATTGAGGACCTAATAAATTTAAGAAAACATACTATATAATCAAATTGGAAGAGATTCGATCGGATAAAGTTTATTATCATTTTTTTAGTTATACATGTATCCATTACCCTACATCTAAATCTATATAAATTATTTCCAACAAGACTTGAATCCTAAACCTTTAACCGAGAGACATCAGATTTTACTGAGAGACACATTTCGATCAACTTCAGATACCGCTATACTATAAACCTTTTAGTGATCGATAAAATTAGCATACGTCTTAAACCAGCTAGAATTATGATTGCTGCGACTATGTGAGCAAATTTAGGAGCAGAAAACCATTTGTGGTGTTGTTCTTGTCGCCAACCATTAATATGGTGGTATCGACCATATTAAACAATTGCAAATATGTATTTTGATTCATCAATTCCCCTACATGTAGCCACAAATCTTCATTATCATTCCCAGGTAGCATAAATTAGAATCCAAATTCCTTCCAACTCGTTACAATTTATTTTCTTTTATTTACGTCAAGAGACACGCAAAAAAGTTTGACTATCTTTTAATCTTTTTACTCTTCAAAGTTCAAACTTGAGAAGAAAGTGCAAGTGAAGAAAGAAACAATCTACACACGTCACACAAACTACACTACAGTGTTTGTATTAAAGCAAAAGGGCCCAACACATCCGTTCATGCCTTCTTTTACAAGCCAAAATTACATTTAAGCCAAAATTACATAAATGATCCATATGATTATTTTCGTCTTTAACTTTTTTCCTTGGTGAAGATGGTCCATATGGTTTTGAAAAAGTTATATGGTTTGTCCTTGTCCATGTAAAATGCTTTTATACTTTCATTATTATCTTATATATTTTTTAACTACAATTTATATTAATCTATATTATTATTATTATTATTAAATTAAAAATAGTCTCACCATACCTGCCCTACTCTAACCCACCCTTCTTCCATTGTCCACCGTCACCGCCATTAGTCAATCATGTATGTTTACCGCTTCAAAGGAATGCAACATCATCACAATATTCATCCACCAACTTCACTCCAGCTACTGAGGTGGTGTGCACCCGTGGAGGAGTTCGTCAAAAGAGAGTGAGAAAGATAGAAGTTTTTCTCTTTCCCTTCGTCAAGCTCCATGATCCGCTTCACTCCACACCATGGCTACATATGATCAAAAATGGTGTTCACACATGAAGAGGATGCCAAACCATATTTACGGATGCCTTTATGCAAGTACACCGCATGGAATTACACTGATCTTGCTTTTTCCGTCAAAAAATGATGAATATAGAACTAGGCGAATAGACTAAGGGGTCGTTTGATAGTTGCTGATTGGATTAGGACTGACTGAGTTAGAAGCTGACTGAGTTAGAAGTTCTGACTGATTTAACTTCTAACCGAAGCTTCCTGTTTGATTTTGTATCTGACTGACTGTGTAAAATGACTATGTTACCCTTAAACAATATTTTTTATAAAAACATTCAACTCACAGTAAAAAGTAAAAGATGCCTATATTAGCCCTAAATAAAATAGCACATAAAATCCAAAGTAACATTACAACACACATCACTTTAAGGTACAACATTTGACAATTTACATACACACATATTCGATATTTAAGAAACTATAGAATTGTTTTTTTCCTTCTTCCCATTTTTCTTTGTTCAAAATGACACTACAACCAAAGAACCGGGCAACCCCATAACAATATGAAGTGAAAGCCCAAATTAAGAGTAAAATTATTTTATTCTTTCACCTGAAAGTCATAAAGTGTTTCATTGAGTCTTAAAGAGAGCTCAGTTGAAGTTGACGAACAAACAGAAAAAGAAAATAAACATCAATTTAATTATCTATCCAAAATTGCTCTGGGAAACTAGTTGTTTTGATCAGTAACCTAAAGCATCGAACAAATTTAAGTAATAGAGGAATTGAAACTTCATAAAAATCAGGAATTCTAGTGAAACACCTGAATCGGGAGGATGACGGTGTATCAAGTTGCCGACGAGGAGGTTCGTTGGAGAGGACGACAGTGAAGGAGATGGTTGGATAGCAATCAATTTCAAAAACAACTTCAGGAATCAACTCCAAAAACGATTCATGGAATCAATTTCATGAATCGATTAAAGAAGAAGAATGGTGACGATGAAAGAAGTTCCCAACGACAGGAAGAAAGAAGACACCGATGATTCTAGACGGGAGGAGCAAACTCCGGCGAAGATAGAAGTGGAAAAGAGAGAAACAGTGGGGTTTGTCAATTGACGATGGAAACGTTCAAAGCAAAGCATTAGGGCAAAGTGGGGAATTTTCCAGTCAGTCTCTTTTTTACCCAGGACCGAATCAGTAAATTATCAATGACCCAATCAGAACATTGGACTGGGTAAGACACAATTAGCCCTTTATCAAACGGGTGGACTGGACCGAGTCAGCCAAAAGTGCTGACCGGACCCAGTCAGCTATATATCAAACATGCCCTAAGTAAGAAATTAAAGTTATATGAGGTCAAACCATCGTCTTTGCATATTTTACTTTAACCTTTCACACACCCAAAGTTCTCATTTCTCATAATCATCTTCACATCGTGGTTTCTAGTCCTTTTTCGGTGCGAACTTGCATCTCTGATGCACCTGTCGTTCCATGCACACATTTATCCTTTGGCGTCCATCAGGCCCGGCCCTGACATTTCGGAGGCCTTGTGCAAAAACTAAAATGAGGCCCCACAAAAATTTCTTGTAAATATTATTAACTACATTTGCTACCACTAATTCAAAACATAAAGTTGCTAAAAAACATCTCATAAATTCACTACCACAAAATAATGTCTTTATCACTCATTAGTAATCAAATAAAACTGTAAAACTGTTATAAACAACTTTTAAAAAAAAAAACGCATTACTATTTTCTAAACATTGACCTTCTAGCATTTTTAGAAGAAAATTCATCTATGAGACTTTCATAATCAAGAAACTCATTCTCAATCGAAATCAATGCCAAAACGTTTAATCTCTCTTGAGACATGGTCAAACGCAAATAAAATTTTAAAAGAGTTAGTTTTGAAATTTTTTTTTTCCGCTGATGGAACTGTAATAGGAACAGTCAACAATATTTTGTATGCTAGACAAGAAACTGGATAAGTGTTCATCATTTTTAGGAAATTTAGTATTCCGTTAGCTGTATTGTGTTCAACCGGTAAATGTTTTTGTAACAACTCCATTTTGTTGAATAAATCATCAGCATTAATGTCTGAGATATGACCATTTTGCAGCCTCTTTTCCAGATTTTTGCAACATGACTTTAACTAGATAGTATTCACTGACTTCAACTTTTCTGTTGTGAATAAGAAACCAAAAATGTCTTCATATTGTTTGTATTGTTCAAACCTTTGCTCCAATGAACCAATAGCTTGATCAATTATGTACACAAAATATTGAATCCTAAATGACTCTTGAGGTGAAAGTTCATGTACCGGCTCTGATGACCCAATATCATTCTCATCAAAATGTCTTTTTTTAACAACTTTTCTTTTATTATTTTTCTCAACAAACACTGGATAAATTTCCAAATCAGAAGCTATAGCTCTCGCACAATCCAAAGCCTTCCCAAATCCATTCTCTCGATAGTCTTTAAAAAACTCAATAAGTGCTCCCACACTACTCATTGTCTCATCAATACACATAGTCTCAGACTGAAGTTGTTTGCTCAAGTTATTTACTTTAGCCAATATATGATACCATATTTATACCATACCTGTTATAAAGTCAAATCTGCCAAGTTCATAGTCTTCTAGACAAGTAGCTTCACTTATGATCTTTATGTCTGTCTCTTCTTCAACAAGTTTATGCAGAGCTTTTACTATTTCAGGAGCTTGAGTAACTATGGCTTTCACACTTTCAATCCTACTTTCCCACCTTGTAGTTGACAATGATTTTAAAGTGAGACTTTGTTTCGGTAATTAAAACGCATCGGAGGCCAAATGTTAAAACGCATCTAAAATTGGAACCAAAAGTTACCGGGCTAATTTTATTTATTGATAAAACATAAAATCAGATTTTTCAAAAATACCAATTCTATAACTATAAATTATCCTAAAAATCGGAGGCCCCCTAAAATCGGAGGCCTGGTGCGATCGCACCGCCGGCACCACCCCAGGGCCGCCACTGGCATCCATATACTTCTCATGTGCTCCCGATTGAACAAGGTTTTCATCTCTCTGCAAGGCTACAACCCTCATCTTTAGGAGTTTTTCATTATGGTAATATATGACAATTCTCCTCTCTATCTTGTCATCCCCTTTTCTCTAGTACCTATTCTCGCTTTCTGGTTAGTACTCATTTTCCTTTACCAATGTTGATTTATGATTTGTAGCTATTCCTCTCTTTTCTTGTTATGATTCATGATTTTCGTTTGTGTAACACCCTGTTTCAAGTCGTTTATTAATTTGGGGTCGTGATCTAAAGTACGATCATGAGAAGCGTTTTGGGCTTTGAGAGAAGGAAAGTTTAGATCTTATAGAGGGTTAATAATGTTGGTTGTGAGGCCCAA
The DNA here is from genome assembly GCF_002870075.4 of Lactuca sativa. NCBI lineage: Eukaryota > Viridiplantae > Streptophyta > Magnoliopsida > Asterales > Asteraceae > Lactuca > Lactuca sativa. The sequence continues at coordinate 223,281,754 of NC_056631.2, read as the reverse complement.
ACCCTTTGATTTGTGTGCTAGACTGAAGGGTCGAAAGGGAAAAGTTATAGATCAGGCTTCTTGCGAGGGTTATGGTTTTAATTCAGTTTGTGGAAAGTCAAAAGTAATCAAAGAGAACTATGGGACTCTTCAATACCTTTCCGCGCATATAAAGAACGTCGGAATCGGAGTTGAAACGAAGAAGTTATGGTTGTTTGAAATTAGGCTGGATTTTGGAGTAGGGTTAGTACGCATGGCGTACTTGATGCGTACATATGGTGTAGATCATTTAAGAATGACGTAGACCTCATGCAGTACGATGGGCATACTTGGTGTGTACGCAAGGCGTTCTCGGGCTGACCCAAAACCCTAATTTTTAGGGTTGAGCCCCTATTTAAACACCTTAAGACCCTTGAGGCCTCTTCATAATCAACCTCCACTCTCCCCAAATGGCTATTTCAAAACCATAATCCCTAAGAGCTTGTTTTGGACCTTTAGAGTGTTCTTGGTGCCTTTTGGAAGAATGAGAAGTTCATCATTGAGGATTGGTGGGCTTGGAGCTTGAATATCCAGAACTTTCATCACCTTTGCAAGCTTATGGAGGCATAAAGCTCTCAACTTTATGGTTTTATGATTAGATCTAGGTTAGAGCCTTGATTTGTAAGCTTTTGGTCCTATGGTTTTGGTTCTTGAGAGTAAAAGCAACTCTAGAGCTCAAGTTTGTCACTTTATATTGTTTCTAAGGATCATGTATCATAAGCCATGTAAAAGCTTGAGGTTATTAAAGAGTGTTATGGACCTAGGGTTTGGTTTTGGGCTCTATTAAGCCATGCAAAAGCTTAAAGTTGTTGAATTTATCTGTTAAGACCTTCCCAAGATTAAGATCTGTGAGTTAGATGTTTAGTCTTTAGGTATTAAGAGCTTAAAAGTGGTTTTAGACAACAGAGGTTTACACAAGGCGTAACCTCTGAGTATGCAGGGCATAACGGATAGGTCATGTATCCTTTTCTATGGACACTGAGTACGCATGGTGTAAGGACGGAATATGCATGACGTAATCCTATAGGTGTACTTGGGTCATTTTTAGGCCTTGGTCCATGTTTGGGTGGGTCCAATGTGGAAAGGGTAATATGGACTTTTACCCTAGTGAGAGAGAATATGAAATGGAACTTTGATTATGGGTTATTACCCTAATTATTAATTAGGTTTGTTTTTGGATATGTTCGGTGTGAGGAGCCTTTGTAGCAGTAACTCCAGTATGTGATTTGTTTATTGTCGAATTGAGGTGAGTTTCCTCACAGTATTTGCAGGTCGAAGACACCAATGCCGACCCTTTGGTTTATGTTTATAGGCTGATAGCTATCTATGTGACTTCTTCAAATATTTGTATCTATATCGAGCGGGGCTTGATACCGGGCAGTGCCTGATGAATGTGTTGGGCGGGTCCCACCACATGTTACAAACATATATGTACCAGGAAGAGCCCGACATACGTATGGTATGTGGTATTTTGGGGAACTTATTAAGCTTTGTGCTTATAGTTTATGTTTATGGTTTCAGGTACCTCCGGTTCGAAGGGGAAGGGTCTGGCATGATTGTACCGCATCCACCAGTGTTCCATATTCTATGATTTTTATTTGTACTCTGATAACTATTCTCTATATTATTACACTTTGGTTGTCTTATGAAATGAATGTTTGATGGTTTTGATTGGCCTACAAATAAATTTTTTTAATTAGTATTTTTGAGAAGTTATAAGTTGGTATCAGAGCCTTGATTTAAGTGATCCGGGCACACCCGCAGGTGTGTCTGTAACACCTGATTTTTCATTTAAACGCTTAGCAATTATTTCATTTATTTTCTTGTATTGGACCCTAATACGATAGGCATACATAAGGTACATAGGATGTACTTATGAATATGCATGACACGAGATATTCCCCTGGTACTCCGGGTATACCCATGCGTACACCAGTCAAGGTCAAGCCCTAATTTTTAGAGTTTACACACTATTTAAACACATTAAGTCCCATAAACCCTCATCTTATCAGCCTCCACTACCTCTTTGACCTGTGCCTCGAAACCCTAACCCATTTTCCCAAGAGATTGACCTTTTTGTGTGTGTGTTTGTGGTGTAAATCGAAGAAGAAGAAGACTTGTAGAGAAGCTTTGGAGAAGAGGAAGCTTGTAGATCCAGAGATTATTCACTCTTTCAAGCTTATTGGAGGAATAAAGTTTGAACCTTGTTCATCCTATGTCTAGATCTAGGTTTTGGGGGAAAAGTTAACATATTTTGGTCCCATATATGAACTCTTGTGAGTAAATGCTACTCTAGAGGTTATGAGATGTTCCTTTTGATGTCTTTAAGGTTCTTAATCCATAAAGGTTGTATCTTGATGGTTGTAGATCAACCATGCATGAGTTAGTGACCACTTAATGTAAGTAGAATGCTAAATCTATGACTTGGGTCCCATTAAGGCATGCAAAGAGGTAAAGTTGCCAAATTTACTATAATGACGTCCCTAGGAGGCTAGATCTGAAGTTGGAAATTAGGTATTATTAAGGCCTTAAATTTAGAATTTAGCCAACAGGGGCGTATGTAGGTGTACGCTGAGCATCAGTATGCTTAGCGTACTCACCGGGAGTCATTGGGCCTTCATTTTTGGGCCACCATGGACTTTAGGGTTTTGGGCCTTGTTGGGCCACAAGCTTTTATGTGTTGGGATTTTAGAATTTGGACCCATATTGGGCTTTTGTATCTTTTGGGACTCTGGGCCAATTTGTATTTAGACTATGTTATGTTAGGCCCATTAAGGGATTGGTAAGCGACCTTTTTACCCTAGGAGTTGGGATTTAGAATCTGGACCCTCAGTTTGGGTTAGTGACCTAATTGCTAATTAGGGTTGTATTATTGTGATCTGGTGTAGGGATTTTTCAAGTCAACAGGGCGAGGGTGATTTGTTTATTTCAAATCTGAGGTGAGTTTTCCTTCATGGTACTCATGGGTTTAAGGCACTAATTTCGGCCAATTGGATTATGTTTGTAGAATGATAGTTGTCTTTGTGACACTTACTATTATACCTGCATGTGCTTGTTGTCTTTGTGACACTTTTTGATATGATTGTATGCTTAGTTGTAGGGGTAAAATAGACCCGAGAATACCAGTTGAAAGATACCAAAGGGGTGAAATAGACCCAATTATGTTTCAACTATTATATATGTATTGTATGAGGTATTCTAGGGAAGTTCACTAAGCTTTGGGCTAACAATTTTCCGTTTATGTTTCAAGTACTTCCAGCTCGAAAGGGAAGGGCCCAACTTTATCGCACTGTATCCGCCCATATTTTTCGCATTATGTGATTTTGGGATTTCGTACCCTGATATTATTTCACTATGATGCACACTTGGTTGTTTTGACATGATGATTGGATGTTTCAGAATGAATTAAAAATGAAAATTTTTATCTGAAATTTTTGGAACGTTACAAGTTGGTATCAAAGCCTTGGTTTGAGGGATTCAGACATACTATCGGGTGTGTCTGAACTCAAACTGAGGATCTGGTAGATTTTTCATAAAAAGAAACATTTTATGAAGATATTTTTAATAAAAGGGGTGTGATGTGTGCAATCAACAGAGCTCAAGTAAGTATTCCCAAAATACCCATACCTGTTATATGTTTTATGCTATGGTATGAGAATTGTATGCTAGATTAGGACTAGGGTTCTGATTAGGATTGCATGATAGAATGCTAGGATAGATGCCTATATGTACCTATTATATGAGATTGTAGATCTGCATGCTAATATATATATATATATATATATATATATATATATATATATATATATATATATATATATACACACACACACACACACACACACACATATATATATATATATATATATATATATATATATATATATATCAGTTATCTAATACGATGGTCTGTCTAGGTCATCTTCTGATTCGAATGCGCTTGGTTACATATTGTTGAGACTAGATAATTCTATAGGGTTAGGTTTAACTCTATTGCGCAGCTCTTGTCCGAGTCCATCCGTTGTAGTGTGAGACCTTTCACTCGAAGAATTATCTAGTATCAACAATATGTAATTGTATTTATATAGTAGTTAGATGGTATTAGAGGGGTTTCCTTCTGCAGTTGATAGCAGAGAGTGGTGAGGGAAAGTAACCCTTAGGAGTTCCTGTAATATGTCCTGGTTTATAGGACGCTCTATAGTATGAGAGGCATGCTAGATAGAGAGGAAGTGACTGTGAGTATTTGAGACAGTCCTTGGGGAGGGTGTGGATAGGTGGTATTGGGCCCGTACTACTGAAAACAAAGGATCTATACCCAAGACAAGGAAGGCCGCGATGAATCCAAGAAACTTTGAGAGTGTGAACCTCTTCGTATGTGTATCGATTGTTTCTTTTGTGTTATGTTTCAGCATGGCGATGACACATGGCGGGGCAGGAGGTTCAAGATCTGGATCTGGTTTGGGCTCCGACATCAAACCAATTAAAGAGGGTTTACGCGGGTTCATTGCGTCTGAGATTACTAGAGACATCCTTTAGGCAACCCAGGGGATGTTTGGGTCGATCAAGGAGGGTATCATTGAGTTGATGGAGAATCACCTTTGGATATTTAGGGAAAATCTAGCCACTGATCAACAGAGAGTCCACACTCTCTCATTCAAGGATTTCATGGGAGGTGGGGCACGAGAGTTCTTTGGGGTGAAGGTCCCCATTGCCGCCAAGTGTTGGATAGCAGATATTGAGTGTGCCCAGATGACTAGATTTTGGCTCGATGGGTCGAAGGTGATGTTTTATGCAGGATGTCAGAGGGAGCGAGCTCGGGATTAGTGGGAGGAGGTTGGCTATACCCTAGGAGCCCCTACGATTGAGTCCATGACTTGGTCGGGCTTTGTGACCCAGTTTCGAGCATAGTTTACACCAGCTGTTGAGGTGCAACAGTTGGCGAGGGAGTTCCTAGATATGCGTCAGATGACGGAGACAGTCGCAGAGATCACCACCAAGTTTCGAGAGAGAGCTTTATTGGTACCATAGTATGATGTAGATGAGGAAGACCCGATACCATGACATACTATGATCAGATATCATGGAGTTGGCTAGTTTCTCTGCCTGTCCGACATTGGATGACATGATAGCTAGGGCCCAAGAGTGGGAAATTAATTTGAAGCATATAGGGAAGAGAAATGCAGAGCACAGACAAATGACAGGGGTTTCAGCAAAGAAACCCATGACTTCGGTTAAATGTGAATCGAGCATTTGATGCATTTGGATCATATTCATGAAGCATTTTGGAGCACTTGGACCTCAACGGATCACTCGGGGTTCATGGAGCATGTAAAAAATGAACGGATCTTCTGAGAGAGGAATGGATCATCTGACAAAGGAACAGATCAAGTGCCAAAGGAACGGATCGTGTTCAAGGGGGTTTGGAGCACCTGGAAGAGGTTGGATCACTTGGAAGGGATATGAAGCAACAAGGGGTCCTTGTTATGCCACATGATGAAGATATGGGTCAAGAGGGATGCTTTTGCGCCATCTTGTTCTCCTCTTAAGCCATCTTGTTTTGTTGTTGAGCCATACATGGCCTTCTTGAGCCATGCATGTGCCTGTTGCTCATGATGATGTTGTTTCTCCAAGATTGATATTGTACGCCATACTTGATGCTCTTGCACCATTTCGATCCCTGTTGTGCCATCAAGAAGCTATTGCGCCATCATGGACCATCTTGGTACATGATGCGCCATATTGATTCCTTTGATGTGTCATGTTGATCCAAGTATGCCTAGAAGATGATAATGCTCAAGAATGTTCCAGAAGATGCTGCATGGTGAATTGTGATTAGTTGACACCCTTCATGGGCCTATGGGCCAATGGGCTTGGTCCATTAGGGTTTTAGGTCTAATCCCTCAAGTATAAATAGGGATGCATGCTAGGTCATTTTGTATCTTGAATTGTAGAGTGATAGGTGAATCTCTGTATAATTATACTTGTAACCTCTGTGTTGAGAGCTATGAAATAAAGAATACTCCCCTCCTGCCCATGGACGTAGGTCACCTTGACCGAACCACGTAAATATTGTGTTGTGTGTGCTTTTGGTTTTGCTAGTTATCCGCTTTACTTCCTAACAAGTGGTATCAAAGCTGCGTTTTGTATTCCTGTGATTGAAGATGTCTACTCACAAGTTCGATTTGGAGAAGTTCAATGGCTCAAATGAGTTCACTTTGTGGATGGTGAAGATGAGGGCTCTTCTGGTTCAACAAGAATGTGCGATGGAACTGGAAGTAGAGGCAAAATTGCCAAAGGACATGGTGGCTGATAAGAAGGTGGATATTCTGAAGAAGGAACATAGTAACATTCTATTGAGCTTGACAGATGAAGTACCGAGGGAGGTTGTGGATCAAACAACTGCTTCTGGGCTCTAGGATAAACTTTATGACAAGTAACAGAACAACTCACCGACGAACATGTTATATCAGAAGCAAAGGTTATACACTCTCAGAATGTATGAAAGTACCCAATTAAAAGATCATATGGATAACTTCAATCGCATCATCTTGGATCTACAAGGTGTTGATGTGAATATTGAAGAAGAATATCATGCGTTCATTCTCTTATGTTCGCTTCCTAACTCATATGAGAATTGATGGGTTTTAGCCATAAGAACTTTCCTATGTGCGCATGCAAAACCCTAATGCTTGGATCTAGGCTTTCTAATTAAACATGCTTTGAATCCAAGACTTCTAATGACTAATTAGGTATAAGAACAATACAAAATCAGATCTAGAAGCGTACCTTTGAATCTCTTGTTTGATCTTGTTGTCTTGGAGCTCTAGAGTCACAATTGTCACTCCTCTAATGGCTTACAAACACCAAATAGCAAGGAGGATGATTTGGGAGAGAGAGGAGAGGGGAGGAAATCCGGCCAGGGGTTCTCTACTTGAGATGCCGATTTCCCTAAGCCATGGGGTCTATTTATACTTGTAGACTCCTTAAGGGTTTCATCTTAAACCCTAGTTGGATAATCATCTCTTAAATCAATCCATATCCTTACCATAGATAGCCTTGGACGATTTTGAGCTATCCTTAGCTCTAGAATTCGTCCAATCCTTATCTCTTAAGGATTTACAGTCTAAAGTTTAACTATCAAACAATTAACAGTTTATACCCTCTTATTTAATTAATCTCTTTAAGTCACCAAATTAATTCTAATTAATTTATGACTTATATTAATCAAATAACATTATTATTATTCTTTATATTATTCTCATAATATATTAATAATATTTATTCTCTCTTAATAAATCATCCTATCAAGTTGCTATGGTGAAGGCAACCCAAAAGGACCATGCACAACCGGGTCAAATACTTGACTAATATAGTTGCAGCCTTAGACACTATTCCAACAGTCTCCCACTTGGATAAGTCTAGTAACTATGTGCACAAGTACAATTCCATTTGCAATCGTAGCTCTCAAAGACGTTGTCAAACTATGATCTAATCAATCTTGTCCTTTAGATAAGGGATCGTACAGTCCTCTGTTAGATATCATGCTGACAATTCTATGGAATGATTAGTCAAGCATTTAGGTTTCTTGATCTCTGATTTATTTGACATAGAACTTAATCGAACACATCAATTCAGTTCTGACCGGGCCCGGCACATAAGTCAAATTAAATCATCGAGCGGCCGAGATATCACCTTTACCTTCTTGGATAAAGGTTACATATAAACTTCGACTTATATGTATTTACTTATTCATTAACCAACCATACACAACAATGCGTTTTATAACATCGAGTTACTGATGCGTTTTCGCATCATCAATGTACAATCAATTAACAAATAACAAACCATATATCTAGGTTTTAAGACTATATGATATTATCGTCTTGCGATCACCCCTTTTATATCATATTCCATAAGGTGATTCCAGCAAGCGCGGGTTTGTTCCAATGCTCAAAACTAGTTCATAAGCACTCATGAACGTTGCAGCAACCCTTTGCTATGTATAACACCATTTAGACAATCTACACACCAATTCACGACAATCTTCATTCATATCTACTTCCAACATATGAACGATTGTGGACAATTTGAATAATTTGATTATTCTTAATAAACTCAATTATTCTGGAAGTCAAAACATGCAAAATGAAACAATAGTTAAAAATTAACATAAGATAGTAACATTACTCATAAATAAAACTCCTTTATTTAATCATCAAATGTTAATTACATTTATCTATTACACGTTTCTAATACTATCTAATCTATGCTAATATCATCCTTCAGCCCAATACTCCTAGCATGCTGCAAGTGCTTAACCCTACTCAGTCCCTTCGTAAGAGGATCTGCTGGGTTATCTTCTGATGATATCCTCTTCACTACGAGTTGTCCTTCTTCTACACGATGTCTAATAAAATGATATTTTCTGTCGATATGTCGTGATCTACCATGATCTCTCGGTTCCTTGGTCAATGCAACCGCTCCTTCATTATAACAGAAAATCTCCATGGGCTCCTTTATGGCAGGCACAACTCCAAGATCACCAATGAAGTTCTTCAACCATATTGCCTCCTTCGACGCTTCGCTCACTGTAATGTACTCTGATTCGCATGTTGAATCAGCTACGGTTTCCTGCTTGGAACTTTTCCAAGTCACTGCTCCTCCATTCAGGGTAAAGACCCAGCCCGACTGCAAACGGTAGTTGTCAAAGCTGGCGTCACTATACCCTCACACCTTCAAGTCATAACTCCCTCCGAGGACTAAAACCATTCCTTCGTCCTCTGAAGGTACTTAAGGATATTCTTCACCGCAATCCAATGGGCTCTTCCAGGATTCCCTTGATATCTGCTAACCATGCTCAAAGCAAAGGCAACATCAGGGCGAGTACAAGTCATAGCGTACATGATTGAGCCAACTGCGGAAGCGTATGATACTCGGCTCATTTCTGCTATTTCAGCTTCGGTACTCGGACTTTGAGTCTTACTTAACTTGGCATTACTTTGTATCGGTAATTCTCCCTTCTTTGAGTTTTCCATACTAAAACGTTTTAGTACCTTCTCTAAATAAGTGTTCTGACTAAGTCCTATTAGTCTCTTACTTCTTTCTCTTACTATCCTTATTCCCAAAATGTAAGAAGCCTCTCCGAGGTCCTTCATAGTGAAGCACTTCCCGAGCCAGGACTTAACTTCCCACAGAGTCGGGATGTCGTTTCCTATGAGTAATATGTCATCGACATATAGAACGAGGAAGCTAACTATACTCCCACTGGCTTTGACATATACACATGATTCATCTTCGCTTCATACAAATCCAAACTCTTTGACTTTCTCATCGAAGCAAAGATTCCATCTGCGAGACGCTTGCTTAAGGACTTCTCAAGCTTACACACTCTATTCGGATGCTTCGGATCCACAAACCCCTCTGGCTGAGCCATGTAAACATCCTCAGCCAGCTTTCCATTAAGGAAAGCGGTCTTGACATCCATTTGCTAAATCTCATAATCATGAAATGCGGCAATCGCTAGCATTACTCTAATAGATTTTATCTTCGCAACCGGTGAGAAGGTCTCTTCATAGTCAACTCCGGGAGTTTGAGTAAAGCCCTTCGCAACCAATCGCGCTTTATATGTGTGTACGTTTCCATCCACGTCGGTCTTCTTCTTGAAAATCCATTTGCACCCAACGGTCTTACGTCCGGGCACATTATCAACCAAATTCCAAACTTGGTTATCATACATGGATTGGATCTCGCTATCCATTGCCTCTTTCCATTTCACAGACTACGGGCTTGCCATGACTTCCTTATAGCTATTAGGTTCATCAAGGTTTATTAGTGTACCATCACTAATATATGTGTCCCCTTCGGTAGTAATATGAAAACCATAAAACTGGGGTTGAAATCTAACTCTATCGGAACGTCTAAGAGGTAAGGACTCGTCAATCGGTTCAACCGGAGTTTCCTCCTCGGGTTGAGTGTCAGTGGTAGAGGTTCCTTCATCTATCGACTCTTGAATCTCTTCAAGCTCGATTTGCCTCCCACTGTCTCCTTAGCCTATGAGTTCTCGCTCTCGGAAAACTCCTCTCCTCGCAAAAAAGACAACATTGTCCTTCGGTCTATAGAAGAGATATCCAAAGGATTTCTGCGGGTAGCCGATGAAAATACATCGCTCACTTCGAGGTTCGAGCTTGTCGTGAGTATCTCGTCTTACGAAAGCCTCGCAACCCCAAACCTTGATATGTGCCAACGAGGGAGCTTTCCCTGTCCACATCTCGTGAGGTGTTTTGGCAACCTTCTTAGTAGGGACTCGGTTAAGGATATGGGCGGCAGTCTCTAAGGCATACCCCCAAAAAGAGATAAGTAGTGAAGCACGACTAATCATAGAGCGAACCATATCCAATAAGGTTCGATTACGCCTTTCTGCCACACCATTCAACTGCGGTGTCCTAGGAGGCGTCAATTGTGAAACTATTCCACACTCCTTGAGATAATCGTGAAATTCAAGACTTAGGTACTCTCCTCCTCGATCGGATCGAAGCATCTTGATTTTCCTGCCCAATTGATTCTCCACTTCATTCTTGAACTCTTTGAACTTTTCAAAGGTTTCTGACTTTTGCTTGATTAAATAGATATACCTATATCTACTATAATCATCGGTAAAAGTCACGTAGAAGCTGTTCCCATCCTTCGTGGTTGATCTAAACGGTCCACATACATCGGTATGTATTAGGTCCAATAGACCCTCACCCCTTTCACATGTACTCGTGAAGGGTGACTTAGTCATCTTTCCAAGCAAACAAGACTCGCACGTGTCATCTTCCCTAAGGTCGAATGACTCCAACACTCCATCCTTTTGGAGTTGGGCTATGCGTTTCTTGTTGACATGTCCAAGGCGACAATGCCACAAGGATGACTTATCCATACTATTGGAAGAATCTATATTCAAAACATCATTTCCTAAGTTATCAACAATCATAACAGTTTCATAAATTCCATTACATGGTATGGCTTCAAAATAAAAGACACCATTTAGATAAGCCAAAATAGAACCATTCTCATTATTAAAAGAAAATCTAAAACCTTGTCTAAATAAACCATGAAATGAAATGATGTTTCTAGCCATTTCTTGCGAATAGCAACAATTGTTCAAATCTAAACATAAATTATTCCTAAGCACTAAAGAATACACTCCAATCTTGGTCACATGTGACGATCTTCTGTTCCCCATGATTAGATTGATCCTTCCTTGCTCCACATCCCTAATTCTTCTTAGTCCCTGCACATTAGAACAAATGTGATAACCACAACCGGTATCAAGAACCCAAGAAATAACATGATTAGAATCGTTAGATTTAATTGTGTATATACCTGCGAAAGACGGCTTGATCTTTCCTTCCTTGATGGCTTGCAGGTACTCTGGGCAGCTTCTCTTCCAATGTCCTATCTTGTGGCAGTGGTGGCACTCTGCCTCTTTAGGGTTAGAGCAGGGCTTAGCGGGATCAACTTTGGTCCCACTAGAAGAGGCACCATATCGGGCTTTAACCTTGCGATAGTTCTTAGACGAAGCCTTCCTCTTCTTTCCCTTTCCTTGACCAATAGCCAAGACAGGAGCAGCGGGTGGATTGGGAGTTGGTGCAACAGACTTGTCTTTGAAGTTGCTCTCAGCGACCCTCAAGAGACCTTGGAGTTTGCTTAGGGTGACCTCCTATTTGTTCATGTGGTAGGTCATCCTAAATTGATTGTAACTCGGAGGCAAAGAGTGAAGCACCATGTCGATCGCCAAGTCTTCCCCAAAGTCAACATTCAACTTGCGAAGGTGGTCGACATACCTTTGCATCTTTTGCAGGTGCACGGTAAGAGACTCTCCATGACCCATCTTAGCGGAAATCATGTTAGTGAAAATCTCATAACGCTCTTGTCTCGCGTTTTGGTGGTATCTCTCCAATAAGTCTTGATGCATCTCGTACGGGTACATGTCCTCATAGGACTTTTGGAATTCGGAGTTCACGGTGGCTATCATGATTCAATGTACCTTCGTTGCATCGCGCTCATGAGTTTCAAAAGCGGTCATTTCAGCCGGAGTAGCGATTTCAGGGTTGATTTTCTCGAGCTTCTCATCGAGGACATACTCCTTATCCTCATAGCGAGCAATGGTGCGAATGTATCTTATCCATTCGCTAAAGTTCGTTCCATCGAAAGTGACCTTTTGGCAAAGGCTCATCAATGTGAAAGAACTAGAAGCAGCGTTGTTTGCGTTCGACATCTTCAAATAGAAAGGACAAAGATAGATTAGAATATGAATCCCTAATTATCACCCAATAAGAAAAATTAGGGCTAGGATCCAACAAAAATATTTACATATTAGAAAAGGGATGTCATAATCCAATATGCAAATAAATTGAAGGTAAGTGAATGACGATTCACTAATCTCCACCATAAAAACCTAACTATAAGTCCTAAATGTATTGAGAATTCCTAGGTTTGGATGAGATTCATTGACACTATTCAATGGCATGTTTAAATCTCGATATGCCCCTCTTGTTTGCGACTGGGATACCGAGGATCACAAAGCGGGTGTGAATTACCATGCAAATTCACATGGTGCCTTCATTGTAACGATCATCTATTCGATGTGCCGGTAAACCACACACGCTCCACTAACTTCTTAGTAAGGGTGCAAAGTGTAATTTCATGGGATTGCATCAATTCACTTTTCCTAAAGTAACTAAGATTGGGAAATTTTAAAAAAATGTGTAGTTACTTTGTATTACATATTATACTTTTAATTAGAGGATGAGGTTGCCCTATCCTACCCGTTCGGCTAACGACCCTCCACCGATCAAGCAAGTGGTGGGTGTGAGTGTACACCCATTAAGCGCCATTTTATAGGCCGCAACCTTATACCCACCTTATAGACCGGCTTCGTGAATGAGGCCTACTAACGGTAAGACTAGCATTTTAGTTATACATATATATATATATATATATATATATATATATATATATATATATATATATATATATATATATATTAATCTTGTAATATTATATTAGTATAGGGTTGTATTTTAAACCTTTTTAAAATCTAGGGTTTGAAATTTAAATTGTCTAAATTATAACTTTTAATCACAAAACATAAATTTCAAAACTTGAGGACAAGTTTTAAACATTTAAAACATGGAGGATCAAATAACAAATAATTCTAATTAACAATTAATTTCCTAATTATCTATATTTGATTTATTCAAGATTTCATGCAAGATAATTTTCAAATTAATCAAAATAATTAATTAATTATCATATAAGGAAATTAAATATTTTATTAGTTGATAAATATCTTTAATTAGATCAAGATTATAGTCATATATATTAAAAAATCGGATTAGGGTTGATCTAATATGATTAAGGTAAGTTTCCATAAGATAATCATGAAAAAATCCTGAATCTGGCCATTCCTGACGCTTGGACTCGCCGAGTGCACCAAGGGACTCGCCGAGTCAGGCCAACTCGCCGAGTGCACTATGGGACTCGCCGAGTCCATGACTCAGAAACACAAAAAAATGAATTTTGCAGTTAAGAATCAAACAAACAAGCAACAATTTAATAGAAACCAAGCTAGGCTCTGATACCACTGATGAGTTTTAGCCATAAGAACATTCCTATGTGCGCATGCAAAACCCTAATGCTTGGATCTAGGCTTTCTAATTAAACATGCTTTGAATCCAAGACTTCTAACGACTAATTAGGTATAAGAACAACACAAAATCAGATCTAGAAGCATACCTTTGAATCTATTGTTTGATCTTGTTGTCTTGGAGCTCTAGAGTCACAATTGTCACTCCTCTAATGGGTTACAAACACCAAATAGCAAGGAGGATGATTTGGGAGAGAGAGGAGAGGGGAGGAAATCCGACCAGGAGTTCTCTACTTGAGATGCCGATTTCCCTAAGCCATGGGGTCTATTTATACTTGTAGACTCCTTAAGGGTTTCATCTTAAACCCTACTTGGATAATCTTCTCTTAAAGCAATCCATATCCTTACCATAGATAGCTTTGGACGATTTTGAGCTATCCTTAGCTCTAGAATTCGTCCAATCCTTATCTCTTAAGGATTTACAGTCTAAAGTTTAACTATCAAACAATTAACAATTTATACCCTCTTATTTAATTAATCTATTTAAGTCACCAAATTAATTCTAATTAATTTATGACTTATATTAATCAAATAACAATATTATTATTCTTTATATTATTCTCATAATATATTAATAATATTTATTCTCTCTTAATAAATCATCCTATCAAGTTGCTATGGTGAAGGCAACCCAAAAGGACCATGCACAACCGGGTCAAATACTTGACTAATATAGTTGCAGCCTTAGACACTATTCCAACAAGAATTTCGTTGATACCATGCTTTATGGTAGGAAAATGATCACTGTGAATGATGTGAAGGACTCTATGATGGACAAGGAACTAAAAAGAAAAGTTGCAGGGGGAGAGGAGGTGTCTAGTTCCTGTTTGTTTGCAGGGAGAGGGAGGGCAGAAGAGAGGAAAGGGGTAAACAGGGGGAGATCATGTTCAAAATCAAAGTCTAAAGTTTCATCAAACATGAAATGTTATAACTGTAAGGAGAAGAGGCACTTCAAGTGAAATTGTCTACAACTGAGGAATGGGAAGTCCAAGAGTGAATCAAGCAGCAATAACACTGCTACTATGGTTCAAGAAATTTTTGATGAAGGAGACGATGGTGATGTACTGACTGTGTGTACATCAAGTACTGCTGATGCGGGGTCTTGGTTTCTGGAGCATCCTATCACATGACGTATAATCATGACTGGTTTGACTCCTTCAAAGAGTGGGATGGAACAGTCAATATGGGTGATGATTAGGTGAGTAGTATCAAAGGTAATGGCACGGTGCAAATCAAGATGCATGACAGCATGGTCAAGAAGTTAGATTGCTGGTACGTTCCAGTACTTCGGAAGAATCTAATTTCTCTTGGCACATCAGCTAAGAATGGGATGAGGTATGCTGGTGAAGGTGACTGGGTCAAAGTGACCAAAGGCTATCTAGTTATAATGAAAGGGAAGATGAATTGTGGAGGGATATATATCCTAGAAGGCAACACGATTATGGGAACGATGGCTATCTCCCAATCCTTGAATGAAGGTGATGACAAGACAGAGTTGTGGCATCGTAGGTTGGGGCACATGAATGAGAAGGGCTCGTCAGTTCTAATTAAACTACTGGAATGATAAAGTTTTGTGAAGCTTGCGTCAAGGGAAAGCATCACAAAGTGAAGTTCGGTACCGGTCAACACACAAGCAAGAAAATCCTGGAGTATGTTCACTAAGATCTGTGGGGTCCTGCACCAGTGAAGTCTCAAGGATGATGCTTATACTTCGTGACGTTCATTGATGACTATTCTTGGAAGGTTTGGTTGTACTTTCTGAAGACGAAGGATGAGGTGTTTGGGAAGTTCAAGGAGTGGAAGACCATGGTTGAGAAAAGGACTAGAAAACAGGTCAAGAATCTGAGGACAGACAATAGGTTGAAGTTCTTCAATTATCCATTTGACAATTTCTGCAAGGCAAAAGGTGTAGTGAGGCACCATACTATACGACACACACCACATCAAAATGGAGTGGCAGAATGTATGAACATGCAGTGTGCAAGGTGCATGCGGATATTTGATAACTTATCCAAGCAATTCTGGGGGGACACAGTTAACACTGCATGTTATCTGGTGAACAGATCACCATTAACTACAATAGACTTGAAGACTCCTCACGAGGTATATTCTGGGAAATCCTTTGACTATTCTGGTTTACATATAATTGGATGCCCCACATATGCTCATGTGAATGATGGTAAACTTGAGCCAAGGGCAATAAAGTGCATATTTCTAGGATACGCGACAAGAGTAAAAGGTTATCGACTTTGGTGTACAGAAGAAGGAAGAACTCCTAAATTTATCATGAGAAGAGATGTGACCTTTGATGAATCTGCCATGGGTAACCAGGGAGGAGGTGAAACAAGTCAAGTAGGGAACAACGATCAGTGTGCTAGCCAGAAGCTAGAGCTTTCATCTCCAACTCCATACAAAGTTGTGATAGGTGACAAAGAGCAAGGTGGCAGTGAATAGCCTGGACAAGATGAAACCCAAAAGCAACACATGGGATCTTCGTCTAGTGGTGCTGATGTCGGGAAAGATGATGGGTCTGAATCTATAGCAAAGAGAAGATTGAAGAGGGTTATTTGTCACACCCCCAAATCGGAACGACTTAAACGTTCGGGGGCGGAGGACGTCATGTTTAGTATCACAACACATGTATCATAGCAATCATACTAACAAACAACCATTGCATTAATATTAAAGTGTTTACAAGTAGTGATTCACAAAAGATTGAATCCAAATATAATTAACAAAATAAGACATGAGGCTACTATACTTCATCTTCTAAATCCCGCCGAGCGTACCTGTCTACTAGTTTCCTGAGAATACAAGTTATTTTGAAAGCATAGATCAACATTTAAGCTGGTGAGTTCATAAGATTTTAGTGATGTAAAGTAACTTGAAAGTCCTTTTTAGAAAAGTTTGCCCATTCCTCCAGAAGATCCTATATCTTCTGATATGATGACATATAAGTAAAAATGACTCTGCAATCCTTTCTATAGGTACTAGATGGATACAACTTATATAAAATTTAGAGTAAACAACCAATAGATTATGGAAATCTGCCCTAAGCCCACAACCAAACTAGGAACAGGGAATGAGACAGAAGTCACACATCCCATTGGTTGTTAGATCTTTACTATATATAACCCTGGTGTATTCCTTTGGTACTTACGAAGTTAATTGTAATAGTTCCTTCATATTTGATGAAAACATTCTTTAAGAAAAACCCTTACTTAGTTTATACTAGTTATATATAATCTAATATCGGACGGATAGTTAATTATGTAAATCTGCCCTAAGCCCACAACCAAACAAGGAGCAGGAAGTAAGGCGGAAAGCACACATCCAACTGCCTATCACATATTAATTATATATAACTCTGATATATAAACTAAGGTATTATGGAATTAACCACTAAAGGTCCATTAAAATATACTAGTTTAATAAAATGGATTAAACCTTTTTTCTGATAAGTTTCTAGTTTAGTCTACTACATGTTCTATCTGAAAAGTATGTTTTTGTACTAGAAATTGGTGTATTAAATTTGTATACAATGACCTGACCCATACCTGGTACTCCTTATGATTATTTGGTGTATAAGGGATATATATATATATATATATATATATATATATATATATATATATATATATATATATATATATATATATATAACTAAGATCGGATAAATAGTAGACTGGGTGCATCTGCTCTAAGCCCACAACCAAACAAGGAACAGGAAGCGAAGTGGAAAACATACACACTACTGTCTATCGGACCCGATTAATATATATCCCTGATGTATGCACTAAGGAATCATAAAGTTAGCATTATAGGCCCCCTCTTAATTGAATGCACTAACAACCTTAAAACCAATTTGTTGATTTAGGTTAAAATGTGATGTGGTTGTAACCATACTGATACGACACGTGATAAACATGACGACCTACTGGTTCCAAAACTGAAGTGATATTTGTCACCCGTAGACTTGTAAGTCCTACTGTAGCTAGCAACAAGGTGCGGGGTGTCAATCCCGTATAGATCTATACACAAACTCATGCTCTCCCTCCAGGAGACTCTGGTTACAAAACGCAACCTAGCAAGTAAATTGCTAAGTCGTGAAGTAGTGGCTCACATTAATGTTATAGTATTCTTGTATTAGTATTTCATGTTCTCTTTGTATAGTGTATAGTATGTTCCTCCCTGTTTCTCATTATAATATGTTTGAACTCCTAAACTATACTTATTATAGTTTACTAGTATGTTTACTTGAACTATTACTGATTGGATGAAAAGACTCCTTTATCTACTGTGTTATGACTGCACTTTAAAAATGGAGTTTTATAAACAATAAAGTAACATAACTTAAAGGAGCTTTTGAAATGAATTGATCACTTTATAAACATAAGCAATCCTTTGGAATGATGTTTATCACAAAACATTTACACAATTATCATTGTATTCAACTTGTACTCCCCCCTAAAAGCATTTAAAACAATTAAAAGATTGATTATAAGGGTATGAACTCACCTTATGAGGGTGATTTAACTGTAGATTCATGTAAGGATGAGAAGTTCCACGAATGAATTCCCGAGACACAAACGAGTCCTAAATGACATATAATGGCATATATAGGCATGGAATTAATGTTTTTAGAAAACTAACTTGCAAAGAAACCACGTTAGGGACTAGGAAACACTTGAAATGAAGTGTTGAAATCACATGTGATTGATCAAAGGGGATTGTATGACCAAATGAAGGGTGTATACGGTCACACTTGAGTTTACGGACACACCATGTGTGTACGGCCGTAAACTCTTGGAAAATCATGCCAAGTGGGGTTTTTGATCCATAGGGGAAGCTAATGTGACCATTACTCAACAAGAGGATGAGCAAAACTAACACTTTGGAAGGTTTTGAGGTGTTTATGGCCACACCAAGTGTGTACGGCCGTAAACACTCCAAATGATGGTATTTGGGTCTGAAATCAAAGGGGTTCAAAGGTTCAAGATTTCTTAATGGATAGCAAGTACCTAGAAGTGTTTAAGGCTCATGTTTATGGTCTTAACAAGGGTGTACGGACGTATATAGAGTGTACGGCCGTATACTCTTGATGTTCTTGAGTTTTGAAGATGTTTCATGAATGAAATCAAGGATCCTTGCTAGATATGGTAATGTATCAACTAGAAATGGAAGGAATACTTACTTAAATGAAGATCAAGATGCAAAAGCCCGATGATAGTTGAGAGAGAATGGAGTTTGCGGCCAAGACTTTGAGAAATGAGAAAAAATGAAGCAAACTATTATATATAGGGGTAGTTTACAGCCAAGAGGGTGTTTACGGTCGTAAACCCCATGTGTTGGGTTTTATGCATCGAATGCAACTTAAAGAACTTAATTTAACTCATCCCTAAACCTAATATTTAAGTGTACTAGGCTTAGAACTCATTAAATGATCCTTAACATTGCTAAAAGATAGAAAAAATGAGTCTGACTCTCGATTGGATTGAATAACTGGACTTGCAAGGAAATTTTTTTTGGTTTGTCACATTATTCAACAACCTGATAGATATTTGGTATGTGTGAATTCAGGTGAATTTGACTCCATTTCATTTACCTTAGCAACTGCAGAAGACATTGACACCGAGGAGCCTCAATCGTATAAAGAGGCTGTGGCGAGTAAAGAAGCAAATGATTGGTTGATGGCCATGAATGAAGAAATGAAATCTTTAGAAATGAATGAAACATGGGATCTTGTTCCATTACCAAATGGAGCAAAGCTAGTGGGATGCAAGTGGATCTGTAAGAAGAAGGAAGGGATACCAGGAGTTGAACCTTCTAGGTTCAAGGCAAGGTTGGTGGAAAAAGGGTTCTCTCAGAAAGAAGGAATTAATTATCAGGAGGTGTTCTCACTAGCCGTGAAGCACAAGACAATTTGGGTTCTTTTGGCCATTGTGAGTGTATTTGATTTGGAGCTTGAAAAAATTGATGTGAAAACCGAACTTCTTCATGGAAGTTTAGATGAGAAGATTTATACGTCCCCGCCAGAAGGATTCCTTGATCCTAAGAATAACCATGTATGTTTGTTGAAGCAGTCTCCACGACAATGGTACAAGAGATTTTATTCATTCATGATCTCAAATGGCTACGCTCGGAACCAGTTTAACAATTGTGTTTACTCAAATGAATTGTCGACAAATTCCTATATATATATATATATATATATATATATATATATATATGTTGCTATATGTTGATGATATGCTCATTGCAGCCAAAGACATGGCTGGAATAAATGACTTGAAGGTGACCCTGAAGAATGAGTTTTAGATGAAGGATTTGGGAGCAACAAAGAAGATACTAGGGATGGAGATACAAATGGATAGAAAAGCAAGGAGGTTGTGTATTTCTTAATAGAAGTACATTGAGAAAGTTCTGCAATCTTTCAATTATAATCAGTCCAAGCCAGTTGGAACTCCTTTGGCGGCTCACTTTAAACTTGGGCCAAGCATTATACCCACTACTAATGAAGAAAGGAAGTGCATAAGCTGGGTTCCATACTCTAGTGCTGTTGGAAGTCTCATGTATGATATGGTTTGTACCAGACCTGATTTGACTCATGTAGTTAGTGTGGTTAGCAGGTTTATGAGTAATCCAGGGAAGACTCATTAGGAAACTGTAATGTGGATCTTGCGATACTTGAAGGGAACGACGTATGTTTTTCTGGTATATGGAGTAAATACGAAGGAAGTATGGGCCCGTACTATTAAAAGCAGAGGATCCGTACTCAAATCAAGGAAGGCCGAGGCGAGACCAGGAAACCTGTAGTCGGAGCGATCCCTCGAGATATATCAGTGTTTCTGATGTTTATCATGATGTGTTTTCAGAATGGTGGTTTTACGCCCTAGGCCAGCAGTCAGCAGTTTAGGAGCCGGTGAGGGATCAGGATCAGGCTCGGGGGACGAGCATCTAGATGAGCAGACCAGAGAGTTCCTCACCTTAGAGGTTACTCGTATCATATTGGAGCAGACTCTTATGATCTTTGGTTCGGTCAAGGAGAGCATTTTGGAGTTGATGGATGAGAGGCTGAGCACCTTCCGTGCGGAGGTGGCGACCATGATGGGTTCACGCACACTCACCTTCAGGGAGTTCAGAGCTTGTGGAGCTCCAGACTACCATGGGGCGCGAGACCCCATTGCAAGCACGAGGTAGTTGGCAGATGTCACCAACGGTTTTCGCACCAGCAGATGTCCCGATGGGGACAAGGTCAGATTAGCATCTTGTCTTCTGAAGGACAAGGCACGAGATTGGTGGGAGGAGATTGGGCATGTCATCGGGGATGACGCAACACTTGATGCTATGACTTGGGCTGATTTTACCACTAGGTTCAGAGCCGAGTTTTCACCGGTCATTGAGGTGCAACAGTTAGCCAGGGAGTTTCAGGATCTTACTCAGACTACATAGATAGTGGCGGAGATTACCGCCAAGTTTAGGGAGAGGGATCTTCTTGTTCCTCAGTACGCAGCTGATGAGGAAATGAAGAAGGCCCGCTATCATGATATGTTTCGGAGTGATATCCACCAGTTTGTGAGCCGGTCCAGCTGTAAAACGCTGGATGACATGATTGCTTGGGCTCGTGAAAGAGAGGTTGATTTAGAGATGGAGAGGAAGAGGAAGCCAGAGGCAGTATCTGGCACAGGGAGTTCGAGCAAAAAGCCCAAGGTATCAGATCACAGGTCTAGAGGTTAGCAGAGCCACAGTCGGTGTGGCAAGTGTGGGAGGTTGCACGATGGGGCGTGCAAGGCAGGGAGTCCCGGTTGCTACAAGTGCGGTCGGACTGGGCATATGAGCAGAGATTGTACAGCTACTCCCACCGTTACCGCAACATCTCATCTTATTTTCTTCCATTGCAATTAGTAGCAGCAAGGAAGGTGGTAGCACCTGACCTTGCAACATTGAGGATTATAGACGGCCGTCAGGGCCGAAGTGAGGTGCCAGTGAAGAAGAGTAGAGCCTTTCAGATGACAGTAGAGGAGGCGCGAGCGACTCCTAATGTGGTGAAGGGTATGCATTTTCCATTCATCTCTTTATTATTGTTGATTGTTTCTTATAGTTATGTGTTTTTATATATAGGATCGTTCTTAGTGGACGACATATCAGCTACAATATTGTTTGATTCAGGGGCTACATGATCGTTGTTTCACTTGTGCTTAGCAAGAGGTTTAGCAGAGCTCTGGGGGAGCTGGATTGTCCACTTGAGGTTGAGATAGCTGATAACAGGACCGTCAGGGTCACGAGAGTGCATAAGGGGTGTTCGCTTCAGTTATTCTATGAGCAGTTTTCAGTAGACCTGGTTCCTATTCCCATACGAGGGAATAAGGTTATAGTGGGTATGGATTGGCTGAGCCCCAATGGGGCGGTGATTGATTGTGAGCTACAATTAGTGAGGGTCCGCACCCCAAGTAGGGGAGAGTTAATGATTCACGACGAGAGGCCACAACACGGACCGATTCTTTGCTCAGCAGCGAGAGCGAGGCGCTACTTTTAGCAGGGTTGCGTAGTGTTCATCGCCTACATTCTAGATGCCTGGGAGAAGGGCAAGGCGACAGTCAACGACGTACCGGTGGTGCGAGACTACCCGGACATATTCCCGGAGGATTTGCCTGGGATACCTCTGGAGAGACAGGTTGAGTTCAGGATCGACATAGTCCCTGGTGCGGCTCCGGTAGCCAAGGCACCGTATCAGTTGGCTCCTCTAGAGATGCAGGAGTTGTCTACGCAGCTACAGGAGCTGCTAGACAAGGGTTTCATTAGACCGAGTAGTTCACCATTGGGAGCCCCGATCCTGTTTGTGAAGAAGAAGGATGGGTTGCACCGTATGTGCATAGATTACCAGGAGTTGAACAAGGTAACGATGAAGAACCGTTACCCACACTTGAGGATAGACGACTTGTTCGATCAACTTCATGGAGCATCTTGGTTTTCCAAGATTGATCTGCGCTCCGGTTATCATCAGATGCGGGTCAGGGGTGAGGACGTTCAGAAGACAACTTTTAGGATCCGTTATGGTCATTATGAGTTTGTGGTGATGTCGTTTGGGCTCACCAACGCTCCAGCCGCGTTCATGGATCTCATGAACCGCATATGCAGGCCGATGTTGGATCGGTCTATGATAGTATTCATTGATGACATCTTGGTTTACTCCAAGACTCAGGAGGGAGAGACTTTTTGCGAAGTTCTCCAAGTGCGAGTTCTGGTTACGCGAGGTGCAGTTCCTTGGTTACCTCGTAAACCAGAAGGGTATTCTAGTAGATCCGGCCAAGATCCAGGCCGTGATGCAGTGGGAGGTCCCGAGGTCTCCATCAGAGATTCGAAGGTTCCTAGGTTTGGCAGAGTACTACATGAGATTCATTTAGGACATCTCCAAGATAGCAGTTCCACTCACCCGACTGACTAGGAAGTCGGTGGTGTTTCGCTAGGGGACTGAGCAGCAGACAACATTTGAGACCCTCAGACAGTGATTGTGCGAGGCACCGATTCTCACCCTGCCAAAGGGAGTGGATGACTTTGTAGTCTATTGTGATGCTTCGATCATAGGGATGTGAGCAGTGTTGATGCATCGAGGGCATGTGATAGCTTATGCATCTAGACAGTTGAAGCCTCACGAGGCTACTATCTGAACCACGATTTAGAACTGGGGGCAGTGGTGTTTGCCCTCAAGATTTGGAGACATTACCTTTATGGTGTCCGCTGTACCATTTACATGGATCACAAGAGTCTGAGGTACCTCATGGACCAGCCGAATTTGAACATGAGACAGCTTCGATGGTTAGGTGTGGTAAAGGACCACGATTGCGAGATCCTTTATCATCTAGGCAAGGCCAACATTGTGGCCGACGCCCTGAGCCGCAAGGCGGTGGCGGCACTGATTAGAGATATATGTTTGAGGATGACGGTGATTACTCCATTGTTGGAGCATATTAGAGAGGCTCAAATCGAGGGCCTGAAGGAGGAAAGACAGAATGTGAGAGGATTATGGGCCGAGTAGCTTCTTTCGACTATGACAGTCCGACTATGACAATCGAGGATTGTTGACCCTTCATGGGAGAGTCTGGGTATCTTATTGGGGAAGAGTACGGTAGGTGTTGATGGACGAGGCCCACAAGTCTCGGTTCTCCATCCATCCAAGGTCGACGAAGATGTATAGAGATCTTCGACCCGATTATTGGTGGCCCTGCATGAAGCGGGACATGGCTTGGTACGTAGATAGGTGAATGGCCTATAAGAAGGTCAAGGAGGAGCACCAGAGACCCCACAGCAAGATGCGACGGTTAGACATTCCTATGTGGAAATGGGAGGATTACACCATGGATTTCATCACTAAGCTTCCCAGGACCGCACGGGGAGTTGATTCGATTTGGATTATAGTGGATCGGCTGACCAAGAGCGCGCATTTCATACCGATCTAGGAGAGTATATCGGCCGAGAAGCTTGCCGATATTTACGTGCGCGAGGTAGTAGCACGACATGGAGTGCCTGTATCAGTGGTATCGGATAGAGACGTCTGGTTTACTTCCAGGTTCTGGAAGTGGTTTCATGACGAGATGGGGACTCGTCTTCATTTTAGCACCGCTTTCCACCCTCAGATGGACGGGCAGAGCGAGAGGACGATTCAGACTCTTGAGGACATGCTTCGGGCATGTGTCCTAGACTTTGGTGGTAGTTGGGATACGTATCTTCCACTACCGGAATTTTCGTATAACAACAGTTACCACGCTAGTATTGACCGTCCTCCTTTTGAGATGCTCTACAGGAGGAAGTGTAGGACCCCGATTTGTTGGCGCGAGGTCGGTCAGCGAGTCATCGGGAGCACCAAGGTGGTGCCCAAGACCACAGAGTTGATCCAGCAGGTTCGTAGCAGACTGCACAGAGTCGGCAAAAGAGTTACGCCGACAGGAGGCATTCAGACTTGGAGTTTCAGGTGGGCGATATGGTCCTCCTGAAGGTGTCACCCTGGAAGGGTGTTATCAGGTTTCGGAAGAGGGGCAAGCTGGGCCCCAAGTTCATTGGTCCTTTTAGGGTTTTATCCCGGTTGGGTCGGGTTGCTTATCGGTTGGATCTTCCGGCAGAGCTTAGCCAGATCCACAACACTTTCCATGTTTCTCAGCTGAGGAAGTGTTTAGTGGACGAGTCAGCAATTGTACCCTTAGAGGATATTCAGGTTGATAGCAGCCTGAATTATATCGAGAGACCAGTTGCGATCTTAGATCAGAAGACGAAGACCTTGAGGAACAAGGTGGTTCAGTTGGTGAAGGTGCAGTGGCAACACCGGAAGGGTTCAGAGTGGACGTGGGAAACCGAGGGGGAGATGAGAGAACATTATCCATAATTATTTTCAGATTCAGCAGCAGCAGACTTCGAGGACGAAGTTTAAGATAAGTGGGGGAGAGTTATAACGCCCCATTTCTGGTATGTATTTTAAATAAAGTATTTTTCATTTCTTAAGGGGTACTCGACGAGTCTGTAGCCCGACTCGTCGAGTTGAGACGGGATAACCGCGCAAATGGAGTTGGGTACTCGATGAGTCCATACGCTGGGACTCGGCGAGTCCTCCTGTCTGAATGAAGCCCTAATTTCAAGGGTTTATACCCTATTTAAATGTCATTATAGCCTCCCACCCCAGCCTCCAACACCTTTAGAGCATTTCCCCTGTAAACCCTATCCCTATTGTTGAGTTTGAGTGAGATTGTGTTAGCTTGGAAGCTTTGGAAGAGAAGGAAGGAGAGAAGGTCCATAGAAGAGAAAGGAGATCCAGGAGTTAGCTTCCATCTGCTTCTCATTCAGTCGGACAGTTCCGGAGCAGCAGCCAGCCAACGTTAGAGTTAGCATCTTAGCAGCCAGCGTTACGAGGTGAGTTTTCCTTCCAGTAGGAATGGGTCTACGACCACAATGTCGACCCGTCTAGTTAGCAGTAGTTTCCGGACTTCGGTTCGATGCAGTAGTTCAGTGTGCTTGATGTCTTTGTGATTCAAGCATGTTTTTGTGGTATGTGTTCCGGACTTCGGTCCGATGCAGTATGCAGTATATGTGTTTATGCTAGTAGTCATGATTATGCTATGCCATGTTTAGCCAGTTAGTCCGGACTTCGGTCCGATGCAGTTAGCCGGACTTCGGTCCGATGCAGGGGGCAAGGCCCCAGTTAGTCCGGACTTCGGTCCGATGCAGTCAGTCGAACTTCTGTCCGATGCAGGGGGCAAGACCACAGTTAGTCCGGATTTCGGTCTGATGTAGTGGGCAAGGCCCAATATGTGCTTTATATGTTATTGTATGATATGTGGTAGTTTGGGGGAGCTCACTAAGCTTCGTGCTTACAGTTTCAGTTTTGGTTTCAGGTACTTTCGCAAGCAAAGGGAAGAGCTCGGGATGATGGCATTGCACACACCACAACTTCAGTTTATCCTGGGAGTTTATTTTGGATGTTACTATGATTGATACATATTTGTTTGACACAATACTATGACATTTGAGTTGTTCATTCCGTGGTTTTATTATATATGATGTGATTTTTAGTATTATTAAAACAAAAATTTTTGGGTCGTATTTTGGGTCGTTTCAGATGCGGAGATAGAAATTCTAGAAAGTCTACGAGTAAGTAAGTGCAAGCTTGGATTACGTTCTGAACTCAAACAAGAAGAAACTATAAAGTCAAGACTATAAAACGGTGGCGAAGCAAACGAAGGTCTAAAAGTCAGAAGATAACACTATGTAAAGAATTCACGACCACAATATGTCATATAATATGTCAACTAAGTATTAAATATGGCAACTAGGCAACCAATTACTACAAGGTGTAACTTAAACAAAACGTATATTTGAATGATGTTATGCATTAATATATACAAAGGCCTTACTTCATTGATATTTTATTGTATTGGCCAAACTTGAATGATGTTTTTTTGAACAAATTTGAAACTTAGTTACATTCATAAGATCTTCTCCTGATTTGTGTAATAATAATTCAATCGGTCGGTTAGCATAAGGTGTAATTTGAACAAAATGTATACCTTAATGATATTTTTTAGGGAAATCTATGATAAAATACGGTTTAATTATAATATTTATTTTTTAAAAAGAAAAGTCCCAAATATCTAACTTTATATGATAATTTGTCATTTTATATTGAACAAAAACAAGTATTATTTCATTAATTTGGACAAAATATAATATAATCAGAATTTTTCTGTTAAAAAAAAAAAATTAAATCTTAAACTGCTTAAAATATTGGAACTTTATTGAAGATTTCTTTATTTTTTTAAACAAAAACCTTACTAATATTTTTATACAATAATATTTTTTAAACAATTGTAAAATTTAATTACTATAACAAATCATTTTCCTGATAAATAATAGTATAAAACTTGATTTTCAATCACAAAATTCCCTGTATTTAATTTCCTCCATCGTACTGAAACCTAAACCTCTTCTTTCACACCATCAGAAGGACGAGAGACGACTTTTTGGGCGAAACTTCAAAGTCTTTACGCGTCTCCGAAACTTCCATGAAGCTTCATGGAAACTTTCCAATCTCCATCAATGCATACATTCTCCTTCTACTTCCTTTACTCTCTTTTACTTTTCAATACCAGTGTTGTTCGAATCCGGATTCCGATAACAAAAAAATTCAAAAAATTACCTTCACAATCATCATATATTATAATATTCAAAAGTAATCAGAAAACGGTTACACGTCTTGTAGTTTGTACTGGAAGTAGTTTGGAAGGTACCTTTCACTATTTACGCGGTTTTCTAGTTTAATCTGTATAAAATGATGATGAGAATCTGGTTGATGAATTATTCTGTATAGGATATCATTCAAGCAATCACTCCATCATCGATGCTTTTTAAAAAATTGGGAATATACTAAAGTTAGTTGATTAGATACAACAAGCACACACCATCCCACATCCCACACACACTCATGTACACGTAGCTCTTCCGTTGTAGTTGACGATTTTTGTATATAATATTGATCAATTGGAAGCTTCAAAGTAGTTTCCTCAACTATATACATAGATTCATCTATATATAAGTTTGATAATTGGACGGTTGATAGTTATCTGGTTTTGATTTTGATCCTAAAATTGTTTAATTTTGAGTCGTTAATTCGGTGTTTGATGGTACTCAAGCGATCTTTAGGTGTGGGGGAAGAAGAGGGCTTCACTGTTGCTAATCACGAAGCCAAACGAAGGATCACATCTTCAAAGTGAGTGATTACTGATACAATCGTTATGATTCTCTAAATTTTTAGACTGTTTTAACTCGATCTCACTTTTGATATTCGATTTGTTTCCAGCCTTGCTCAAAATCTGATATGCGGGTTTTCATCACAAGAGTTATCCTTGATTTTAGAACCATTAATTCGAAGATGTGTGAGAGAAGAAGTTCAGCGTTCATGTCAAAGCTTCTTTTGTACACTACCGAGGTTAGATTTCATTTTCCATTTCATTAACTTGGCATTTATGTATGCCTTTTTGTAGTAAGGATTTCTAAATTCAAATTATTTTGTTCTTCAGATCTCCTCTTGACGCAATCGAACCAAGTAGGAAGACATCATTGCAGCTTCGTTTTCTAGGGAATCTGTCTAATACATTCTTCACTGGAAGCAGGATAGAATCTGATGACAATACCCCTCTCAAATTAGTATTGTTTGATGTGAATGCCAATAGAATTGTATCATCTGGACCCTTATCATCATTAAAGATAGAAATCGTTCCTCTTGATGGTGATTTTGTTACTGATGAAGAACAAGATTGGTCTGAGAAAGATTTCGATTCCAAAATCATATGTGCAAGAGATGGAAGAAGGCCATTGATAGCTGGAAATTTGGTAGTGACACTCGAAAATGGAGTTAAGGAAATCAATGAATTATGTTTTACTGATAATTCAAGCTGGAGGAGGAGTAGAAAGTTCATAATTGGTGCAAGAGCCAAAGATGCTTCTGGAAGAGTGAGAGTTAGAGAAGCAAGAAGTCAAGCTTTCATGGTTAAAGATCATCGTGGAGAATGTAAGACTCTTTTTCTTCAACTGTTTTCTATATTAAATCAAAAAAGGAACACCTTATTATTTGCATAATTATATGACTGATGATTGTTTTCTTGATTTCAGCATACAAAAAACACCACCCACCATCATTGGGTGATGAAATCTGGAGATTAGAAAAGATAGCAAAAGATGGAGTTTTTCATAAAAGATTGGCTTCACATCGCATATGCACTGTAAAAGACTTTCTACAAATGTATATCACCAACCAATCCTTACTACGCAAGGTAAATTATTAATAGTTTCCAAATACAAGAAATAGCAACTTACATATCTATTTATTTGTTTATCAATGAAAACACATTTGCTTATCTTTTTTCTTTTTTGTATATTGTAGTTACTTGGTGGATCTTCTAACAAGACATGGGAGACAATAATCAAGCATGCAAAAGCTTGTGTTTTAGATGAAAAGTTATACATGTATAGATGTGGCCCACAAGGAATCGGGCTTTTGGTTGATTCTATTTTGGAGGTTGTTGGTGCAACTTTTGATGGACAAAACTATCTTCCACTCGATAAACTCCCCGTGTTTCAAATGGTACGTATAACATCCTACTTTCATTTATCTGTGTTTCTTTCTGCAAAAAAGTTATTCTTCCAACAGTCTGACAACTGGCCCAAAATTAAAATTTGAATATAGTAATAATAATAATAATAATAAAACTTATATTTTTTCGTGTATGGTTTGCAGCCTATGGTGGAATCTTTAAAGCAACAAGTTTATCAAAACTTGAATGGGATGATACCAATGGATGATTTATCCGTTATTGGAGCCCCGGTTCCGATGGCGAATTTACATAATTACCCCTTGAAAAGTGCAAGTTTGGCTCTCCCATGTGTTGACATTCCTCTTCTACACCAAGGTATGCCATTTTCCACACTTTTTTTATGTAATATAAAACAATAAACTATATGAAAAGTCATTTTATTTGTAAATAAATCATGACTCATTTCATTACCTTTTTTTCTTGCAGATGAAGTTGAAATGCACATGTATGGGGTGGTTGGTAGCACTAGTAGTGAAGAGGAATATTTTTCTCCAAATTTAAGAAACAGTTTCAAAACAAAAGAATTCATGAATGGAGGAGGTTATGGTGATGATTTTAATTTTCAGTCATTATGGCAAGGAGATGAACTCTACTTTGATCCAAATAATCAAAGTATAGATATTGGAATATGTTTTTCAAGAAATGGGTCACCACGGGCACGTTGGTGCAAGATTCGGGCTGCCCTAAAATGGGGTTCGGTCAGGCGAGATGTGGCTGCCAAAAAAATGGCACGCTTGCCTTCGTATCTTGATTTCTCGGTTTAGATTTTTTAGGTTAATAGGTAGAAACATTGGTTGTAATAATAACACTGTTTTGCTGTATCAGCTGGTAAGGAGGTAAGAATCCATAAGTGAGATTTCAGTTCAAACCTAACCTAAGCATCACATCGATGCATTTGGGATACTGTGATTTACCTTCCCCATGCTGCCAGTGGGACCAGATGTCAGTTTTTTCATTTTTTTGGTGGCCGGATTTGTGTCTTTGCGATCGCCACTACTTGATCTTGTTTTGCATTGTGTATAATGCTTGGTTCGTGTATATATTTTGGACCTTAATGTTAAAGTTGTGTTATGTTTGTGTTAATAAAGATTCAAAAGAAATTGAATTTAATTAAGTGTTTTTGAAGCATGGTTTGTCGTATTTACCATGGGTTAGTTTTTGTCATTCATTAAATTAAAAAAAAATGTTAAAAAGTGCAAATTAAATCTCCTAAGGTGGAGTACCTCAGAATAAGGATGAAAGCACAAATATGAGTTTATGGGGATTTCAAAGCACGAGATTAACCATTCTCCACTTTGAAAACGGGATTAACAACTTTAGAGAGATGGATTCACATTAAACACTACACAAAAAGTATTGGATAGCAATATCATACTACAATTTATCAAAAGCACGTCTCATATTTTTTTTGAACAACAAAATCATGTCTCATATAAGGTATAATTAGATGCAGGTGAGTGAGTAAATTTGGGTTTAGATATTCCGAGTTTATTTCCAAGACTCTTGGGCTCCTTTTGAGTTACCTCGCATACATAGTCTTCTTAGTTGGGAGTTGTTGGTGAGTCATGAGTGGTTGATGAAGTGGTGATGATGAAGAGTTCGTTGGTTTTGAAGTAGAGTTGCAAGTGAATGTTTTAAATGACATGAATGTCATGTCAATACTACATGGATGTTATATAATGAAACAATGAGGTGTTGGTTGCATAATGTTTCAAGGGACACATGGATGTCATGTCAATACTACACATGGATGTTGGCCAGCCCTAAGGATATGCAAAGAGTGCAGCCGTACAGGGCTCGAAAAAAATAGAGACCGATCTTTAGCAAAAACTATCTATTAAAATATTTATATATTATTTTGTTCAAAAAGAAGGTAAGCGTTCAATTAGCTCAGCCGGCCAAAGCGATTTCGATCCTCACAGATTCCGTTTTACATATTTCTTTTAAATAATTCAATGGAAGTTTCATCTTTGGCCCTTCAAATTTAATAATTATTTTTATTTAGTAAATTAATTTTCATAACTTATAAGTTTTACCTCTCTAACTTTGATAAATTGTTTCATTCAATCAATATAATAACCTTTTGTTCTTCAAAATTTAAGGACCGACCCTCAAAAGGTCAAATGTGGACCAAACGTTTCCGGTAGGGATGTCAACGGGGACAAACGAAATGAGGAGTGCATCCCCACCCCCGCCCCCAAAATTTCCCTGTTCCCCAGCCTCCAACCCCGCCCCCAGAATGTTCAGCCTTTCTACCCCCGCCCCCGCTCTTGAATCCCCTTTATTACCCCCGCCCCTAATTGATTTTGGACTATCTTTTTTTTTTGGGCTAAAAGAAGTTGTTATTTAGGCTAAAAGAAACTATTTTTTATGTAACAAATAATTATTTATAGTAAAATTTTACATGTTAAAAATAAAAAATTTATAGCATTTTAAAAAATTGTACTAACAATTTAAAAACATGTTGTTTGATGAATTTTGGAAGCTCAAAATCATGTTATTGTTTATTATATTTATATAATTAATATATGTGTAATTTATTAACGGGGTCCACATGGGGGTTTTGGGACGAGATTGCCTACCCCCGCCCCGCCCCCGAAAATAAAACGGGGGTTAACCTTGCCCCCTCCCCCGCCCCCGCCAATATCGGGTGAGGACTCATTTTAAAGTGAGCACTCGTGTGACACCTTAAAAAAATTGAGGTGATTCCCAAAGCCCGTGCTAAGCACGGTCCGAGCAAGGCGATTGGATATTTAGCAATATTAAGGTAGATTGTTAAAACTAATGGACTTTCAAAGCGTGATATTATATCTCAGGGTGAATACTCCAAACATAATATGGAACATGATCGGTGTATTCAATAAAAAAATGCAAGAGTGTTATTATATTGAGTAAAAAATAAAATACATTGTTGATATTGGTAAAAAAAGTAAAGCATATTGGAATGAAGTATGTTGCTATTATTAATAAGGAATTGGACGTACATTGCTATTATGGGTAACAAAATGAAATTACATTCATTGACCTTTAGAAATAAAAACAATGTACTTAGAAAGCTCTTTTAAAATGTCAACAAAACAAAAAAGTGAAAGTACGATGCTATATGATAAATTATGTTATGTACTGATATTAAATCTTAACTGTTGAAGCTTAGAAGAAGGTAAGAGATCATTACTACAAGTTCCTTTAATAGTGTTGTATGTACGTAATTAACGGTTGTTCATGCAAAGTTTTCACATGTTCCTATACATACATAGAGAAAGAGATCTAATATCTGACATGAATGGTAAAAAAGTCTTCTTTTAGAAATTTGAGTCTATACAGTCTAGTAGTTGTTGAAAAGCTCATGAAAATGAACACATAAGGGTAATTTGGGTATTTAGTTCACAGTTGATGAAAAATATTGTGGTAATAACTAAAAATTGGAAGGTCAATGATATAAATGGGTAGATTTTCAACATAAAATGCCTAAATAAGCAAAAGAATATGAAAGTACCATGTTATATTATACAAACAAACGAATGTACATTCCTATTTCCCACATACGAGCTAGGTATACTTCCTTTAAAGTGATTGTTGCCAAATTGAATGTTGAAGTAAGGAAGGAAGTAAAAGATGAGATAAGTAACAAATAAAGATATAACCTGGGAATAAATTATTATTGAGATGATCAATTTAACATGAAGATGTGTAACTTGAAATGATAATCCATATCATACAAGAACACAATAAGCAATGTAATTGTTAAAAATTCATAACCTACTAAAAATCAAATTCATTCAAATTTTCTTAGTTTTTAAGAAGTAAACATTCAACAAAAAAGTAATAGAAATGACAAAATGAGATGGCAAACATGTTGGATAAGATGAAGTCGATATTAAAAACGTATATGTTTTTGATTCCTGATCTTAACATGATGCTATATAATCTAAATATTGATTTTACCCATTCAACACAACACAGAAATGAGAAATTGCTGTTTTCTTTTTTTGAAATCACAACTTACGGCTTATCATATTTTCCCCATGTTGTAGACTTAATTGTGTTCTTGACCAATCTGGCATACGCCTTGTTTCCATCAGAGTTCTATCTCGCTGTTTTATAATTGAAATTCCATTGTTCCAATAATATAATGAAATCAGTCAAGAAAAGTTTTATTACTCATCGTAATATTTGAATAGTAAGAGTGAAGATAAGTATGATGCTATATAATGTTAGTTTAATTACAACAGTGATGCAGGGCCGGCCTTACCTTGTTCATAACTAAGTTAGGGCTTAGGGACCCTAATTTCAAAGGGGCCTACTTAAAACAAGATACTTTAGAAAATCTCGATTCTTTCTTCTCCTTTCATAGTTACACAAACCACAAAAATCATCAGCCAAAATTGGAAGTCTCCATTCTTACAAGTGAGCGACAATTCTTCATCCTTCTCATTTTCTGATAATCGATTCTTGAAATCTAATTCTGAATAACACCTATTGTTCTTCACTTCTTTTTCTTTTATTCCTTCTCCATTCTCTGATTGATTGTCTATTCTCTGGAAAAAAAAAGAATACATTTGGCTTATCAATCTGATTCTTTCTCTGTCTTCTGATTTTCCATTGTTGATTGTTCAAACTTCAAAAGACTCAAAACTTCAAGGTTATCAAGAAGACAATAACTGAAAAGGTATGTGCGACGTTTCCCCTTTCCAATTTTGAGTAATTGAATTTTTCATTAATTATCGGATTATCTATTAGGATTAATAGCCGATTTTAGGGTTAATTTTCTTTATAAAATTATTCATTATTCATTGACAACATAATATAGAATCAGGGTTGGAACAAATTTGAGTTTTCCATTATCTTCTATTCTCAATCTCAAGGCTATCATTGTCAAAACTCACTGTGTCAAGCAGGCACTTCCAATTTACTGTTTTTTTTCTATATATTTTTTAGTAAATAAAAAACTATATTAATGTTCTTGAAACTAAGACAAAAACTAAAAATAAAAGTTTAAACTATAAATTTGTGTGTGAAGGAAATTTAAGGCAAAGGGGGTGGGGCATAATATGGTTTGTCTCCCCAACGTGTGCAAAATAAAAGTTTAATGACTTTATTTGTATAAATAATTGTAATTATCTAAATTGAAATTTATATAGTATAATATAAGGTATATATGTTAAGGTTTTGATTTGTTAGTGTGACAGCAAAAACAAAAAGGTTATTGAAGAAACACCTTTTCTTGTTTTGGGGATGTATTTCATTATGTTTCTCAAAGTTGTTGCACACATATTAGATGCACACATATATATTACATGTAATGAATGTATATGCATTTAGCTAGGCTTGAGATCAATAATCTACTTGCAAGCTATTACTTCACTTAAAAGTAGAGGCCATATGGCCTCAAATTTTTGATCTGCTTAGGGCTTCTAAACTGATTGAGCCGCCCCTGCAGTGATGCCATGTATGATTTTTCATATATTTCTCAGAGTGGGAAAAAGTAAAACTTTTCAAAAGCTGTAAAAGTAAAAAATATTCATAATGAACAATTAGATATTGAAATAACATGTGTAAATGTATAACAAATTTAGTGTACAATGATTGGAGTGGGTGTATTATATTCATCATATATGGTTAATCAACATAGGTATGTGATTGGAGTCGGTGTATTATATTCATCATATATGGTTAATCAACATAGGTATGATCATAAGTGATTGATATATTTATGGATTTATGTTGTATATATTTTTTCGACATCATATATATTTGTTGTAGAAAAAGGAAATGTAAGATTATGCTAGTACAATGTCAAAATTAACATGAAGATGACTAACATAAATATTATAGAGTAAATGAAGTTATGGTGAGGCATACATGAATTATTGTTCTAATAATGTAATAATGTTGGATATAATAACATAAAAACATACCAATACCATGTAGAAATAACATAATATTATCTCTATTTAGGTAAGTGATAATGATCAGCTGTTGGTTGGTAGATTGTGTGGAAAATAGCTCTGTGACAAACAAATGAAAGCAGTTAGTGTACATAAATTATTGTTATGGTGAGGCATACATGAATTATTGTTCTAATAATGTAATAATGTTGGATATAATAACATAAAAACATAATGTTGGATATAATAATGTTGGATATAATAATGTTATGGTGAGGCATACATGAATTATTGTTCTAATAATGTAATAATGTTGGATATAATAACATAAAAACATACCAATACCATGTAGAAATAACATAATATTATCTCTATTTAGGTAAGTGATAATGATCAGCTGTTGGTTGGTAGATTGTGTGGAAAATAGCTTTGTGACGAACAAATGAAAGCAGTTAGTGTACATAAATAAACAATGAAACTAATTAATGCACTGTTGGTTGTTGCTCCATACCTATTTCATTTTTTTAGTTGGTCTTGATGTGCCAACGGATGATGATTCTGTCACTTTTGTTTTCCCTACATCTGGCTGGATATTCTTTTGGGTTTGCTTAGTTGAGGCTGGTTTTGTTGTTAACAAAGTTTCAAATTTAGTTGATGGAATGAGTAGTTGTTGGTCATTGGTGTAATGTTCTTGGACTTCATACAACTTGACAATGACAAATCTTGTGATTTGTTGTTGTTGGTTCCATGATTGATATGATCGTACAAATGTGACAACTGATAATCCTTGAACTGATGATGCGATAACATCATGTACATTTTTTCCTGCTTTATGTAATTTATTAAATGTAATGAAAATATTTAAATAATTAAAAAATGACAGTTTTGAAATTAGGAAACCTTACACTTTTTGCTACATCTTTGATTTCATTGGGGTTTAATGGAATTAACTTTTCAATTTCTGGTGTTGATATGCTTGCAGCAATTGTTCCAGTTCCATTATTGATTTCAATTATTGCCCTTGAGTTGTTCAAAGAATCATGATGTTGAAAGAAAATTGGTTTAAAAGTTTATTTAATAGAAATACACATACATGATCTGTATTTTTGATTTCTCTTTACAAAGAGGGCATTTGATGTTCCAGTTTACATCTGCTTGAATTGGTTTTAAAATTCAAATCCATTCAATATTGCCTGGTTATTAAGAAGATAACATTAAAAAAACAGAGAGAGAAAGGACAAAAATGAGATTGCAATATTGCCACAATTTTAACTAAATAATGGGTTGTTCCATTGGTTAGTGTGTAGTTATTACTATATTGAAATGATTTTTCTTATGGAATATTAATGTAGTTAAGATAAGTTGGAGATATGTCTGATTTCTGTATTCACATGTACATAATGCCAATCAACAATTTGCAATTTTTGGTTAACTTAAGAAAGAGGACTAATGAAGTTTAATTAGATCAATCCATATTCATTTCAACTTATACTTTTAACACCAATTTGTATATCCATAACTCACGAAAATTACAATATACTAAAACTTTTTCACAGGGGATGTTTTCTGATTTTTTTTTAATTTAAAGGAAAATAGTTGACCAGTTACATCAATTTTAGAAACATAGGAACATGGAAAACAAAATTGCAATTTGAAGGCTATGTTAATTTTTTTTAATATGATGGAAATTAGTGGATTTTTTCTGATTTTTTTTTTTAATTTAAAGGAAAAAAGTTGACCAATTATGATCAATTTAGAAATACAGGAACTTTTCAAACAAATTGCAATTTGAAGGATATGTCAATTTTTTTTTAATTTGATGGAAATTTGAAGTTTTGCAATCACACCATTTAAAAATACATGCGGTATGGGATAAATATGGTCAATTTTAGTTTCGGATAGAGACCTATTTATGACGCTAACCTTCATGAAGACCGGGAATTATGCTTTTGAAAAGTTAATAACCAAACAGAACACAAAAGAACGAGAGAGGAAATGGGATAATATACAGGGTAACATACACAAATTTGCAGGAAGGTACTAATCAATCACAATGGTTGTGAACATTTATTGAATCAGAAAGATGAAGCGTGACAAATTTCATGCA
This sequence comes from Lactuca sativa, assembly GCF_002870075.4. NCBI lineage: Eukaryota > Viridiplantae > Streptophyta > Magnoliopsida > Asterales > Asteraceae > Lactuca > Lactuca sativa. The sequence goes on along the minus strand of NC_056631.2, from coordinate 223,244,416 downwards.
ATTCGATCAATTTGATAGAGGTTGTTCATCACTTTCAAAAATAACCCATAATCATTCAGAAATGTCTTGAGACAATTTCACACATCAGAGGAGAACATGTGGGATGAAAGGACGGCGGAAAATTACTTTGAATAGGTTAAAGTGAGTTGTTAGTCGTGCCAAATGTCCGCCTTAAGGATCACTTGATCTTCGAGACCCTAAGAAAAAATAGTTTTTTTTCATTAAATGCTGTCAAAATTGGAAGTATCAAAATAACTAGGTAAATTAGAAGACTGCAATAAGATACTGAGTGAAAGTGACTAACAACTTCAAATTCTGTGTGTTTTTGGCTGGAGTACATGAAAGTGTGCACGCTATATCAGCCTTTCCACATATCACAGAAAAACCTACCACAAAACTGATTCAGTTTTCAAGAACTTTCTATGTTACCTTAAGTTGGGCATCCATTTCTTCGATTACATAGAACAAATTTCTTGTTAACAATGTAAATGGAGTGGAATGTGACAGTAAACATAGGGTAAAACGGAGTATTGAAATGACAAGTAATTCAAACCTCTATGGTTAAGAAATCCAATTTGGTGTGGAATAGAAGAAGAGATTGTTGCCTGAGGGTTTTATCATCCAATAGTTACAAATTTAATACCCTCTCTCTGCAATGAAAATAAAGAAACACTGATATTTATTGAAATAATTTTATAGAATTTACATTAATAAAAAAGAAATCTAATTCACATCTTAACTTGTGATTGTGCTTGATCAACTGAGAAGCATCTTTCTTCTCTCTGTGTGTGGGTGTGTCTGTCTTGACATACATTATTCATGCATGTTATGGAGGTTCATGGATGCAAGACAACTCAACCTATAAGTCTATTATACCCAACCATGAAAGGTGACATAGCCCATTATATTCATGTTTCCATCCTTGTTCAGTTTACCTTGGCGAACCCTAACCCTTAATTGAAAATTGAAAATCATGTAGGGTATGTGCTGAAATGCAAATTAAATCGATACGATATTTTTGCCTTTTTAAACTTTTAATTTGAATAAAAATTGTTGGTTTGAAGCGACACCAAAATCAAAAAATTAGAAAATTTGGGGCGGTTTAGGAGAATTGCACGTTTCTACTTTAAGATTCAGAAGCAGGTACAACACCAACCTTCATGAAGATTGAGCACTCTGATTTTTAAAACAGGTGCAAGAAAAATGTTGAACGTCTTTCATTGATTAAGGGTTATTGTCTATACACCATGATGTTGATTGTGCGTATAAAAGAATGAGAAGAATATTTTGGGGATAAAATTGATCAAAAAAAAAAAAACTGAACGGGAAAGAAATCCATCGATTGGATTAATAGTAACAACGAATAAAACTTGAAAGCAAATTAGGGTTCCTATTGATAATATACCTATAGAAAAGATGGTGACGGAAGAAAGAAAAGTTGAGCCGTTCTTCTTTGATTCCGATTTGCAAATCCGGTCAACAAAATGATGAATTTATCGTTAATCACATAATTAGAGTCTTCTTTGATTCCGATTTCCAGATCTTTGAGGAAACGATATGTGTGACTGGAAAGATGGAGAATGGAAGGATATGTCGAATTGCAAAAGGAGGAGCGTTCAAATGGATGCGACGATGAGAATGATTGATTTTGAGTCGACATGTTGGTAAATTGCGTCGTTTGGAGAATGGGTTACGTAGAGGTTTTTGAAGCCTATGAATTTGTTCTAAACGGTACCATAATAATAGGGTATAAATATATATATATATATATATATATATATATATATATATATATATATATATATATATATATATATATATATATACTAGAATGTTTTGAGGCCCGTGCTAAGCACGGCCCACGTAGGGTAACATGAGTATTTCTTTCATTATTATACATGACTTTAAAGAAATGTATGTACCTTTATATTATGGGTGAACAATTTTTAGTATGTTGCTAACTTGTTAGTACTGTAAAAAAACTATGTTGCTATTATTGGTAAAGAAATGAAAATATATTGCTATTATGGTTAAGAAAATGAAGTTACACTGCTAACGAAGGTACCCAAATAATAATTAGAAGCTATTATTGATCTAGTATTTAGATTTTCAAATGATCGATTTCGAAATCTTGGTTACTTTTAAAAGAATAATGTGAAAATGGAGAGGATAAGAAAGGTGACAAAATTGAGGGAAATGATCAAAGGTGACCGAGGATCGACAGCAGACATGAGCACTTCTACAAACTAATTTTCTGCATAAAAACACTGGACTCCAATCAATCCGCCGATTATTGTTATGCCTTCAATAAATTTTTGCTTGTGAATATACAATTTGTATAAGCTTGAAAACTTACGGTTGCCGACTTATTTTGTAATAAATGTACTATTTCAACATTGGAGATGAATATTTACTATCTGTATATGTTATATAACTTTGAAGAGCAATATCAATTCTCTAATGGGCAGTGTTTTCGATCATGGGAACCAAATGCTCATCTTAATACCCATGATTTTGAGTTCCTTACATGTCTTATATCTTGCATAGTAGTTATAAACTAAAGATCCATGGAAAAAAGAATCTATTAGAAGGCTATAATAAAACATGTAAGAAGAATAAACTATTGCATGAGTACCGAGGATAATATCACTATTACACTCACTATCTTATATCTTTTTTCATTGATTATAGTTGTTATTAATTTGTGCTTAAAATCTCACATGCTATGACAATTTAAACCAATTATATAATAGCCACATCAAACACAAGTGGCATAACCTGAAAGGATGAATCTACACAATACTCATGTACCCCTATATACCATCCCAATTAAAATGACACTTCAATATGTACATATATACCAGAATACATAGATAATGGTTATAGTATTATTGCAAAAAAAAAATTATAATTTATAACGATAGATTAATAGAGTTTATATTTTATTAAATTGAACAAGTATCAGTTAAAGCAAATTTTGACTTTTGGGGTCAAATGTAGTAATTATTATTTTGTAATTACTATGGATTACGGACATTAAAAGTTTGCTAGAAAGTTTAGATCATTAGTTTAATCACTTTACTCAGCGGTAACTGTGAACATCTTTTTCAAAAAAACTGAATAACCATGTCATATTTATGAATTTGGCAACAAAGTATGTGACTAAAAAGTCAAAGGCGTCTTTATTTTGGAGTATACCTTATAATATGCCTTTATATTACATGCAAGAGGCCATAACAATATAAAAACGAAAACCTGGGTTTTCAAGAATGCAATGAACAAAAAAAAAATTGGTTCATAGTAATAAGTAAATGAACATAAATTTTTTGACTATGAAAGTTAATGAGACTATATTTCATCTTCAAAGTTGCTAAAGAAACTTTACAATTTTCAAGGATTTTTAAGATAAGTAAACTATTTGCAGAGACAGAAATAGGATATAAAAACAGTTATGTTTAGATGTAATGAATATATTGCTTTTGCACATTGGAAACAACCTCACAGGATTACCTTGATAAGTCCTTTTCTTTTGTCATGTACATACTTTACCTTTCCCCCTTGCTAATTTCACTAACTTAAAAGATATAAACAATACACAGTTTAGGAAACTGGTGCCCAGTAAGGTGTTGAAACAATGAAATTAGTCATACAAATAAGAAAAACATATACACATCACACCGCCAAAACCTATCTGGTAAAATTGCAAATACTAACAATTAGCAGAAAGATGAATGAGAATATAACTCCAAGTATTGATGGAATAAATCAACATACCACATACATGCAAGAATGTGAAAGAGCCAAGACATTAGCATATACATTATAATTATATAAGTACTACCTTTCAAATTTTAAATGATCTTGTGATTCTCAGTAACTACAAGACCAGATCTATTACTTAAAATATGTGCAATATGCCTATTTGGAACAACAATCAATAACAAAGAACTAAATTAAGACCAGCCATATAATTTGCATATTTATCTTTGTCTCCATGGAGCTCTTACCAAATATTATTTCTGAAAATGATGGTAGCATGCAATTTCAATATCCAAATCATGTCAAACTCAATGGACACACAAATATAATGAAAAACATATATATATATATATATATATATATATATATATATATATATATATATATATATATATATATATATATATATATATATAGGGTTAAGTTCAAATGAGAACACTATTTAATGTGAGAATGTGAGAACACTACTTTATGTTACTATTCTACAATGAATTTAATATGTATAGTATAGTAGTAGTTATAATATGAATATATTCAATTTTATATTGCTATTCTACTATAATATATATATATATATATATATATATATATATATATATATATATATATAGTAATTTAGTAAATTTTAATGTAAATGTTAAATATGTGATTGTTCATATATTCGGTGATGAATAATGTCATAAAGTTGTAAATACAAAATTTTAATGTGAATATTAATGTGTGATTGTTCGTATATTTGTTGATGAATAATGTCATATCGTTGTATATACAAAATTCCTAGTAGAATAGTAACATAAAGCAGTGTTCTCACGTTCTCACATTAAATAGTGTTCTCATTTGAACTTAACCCTATATATATATATATATATATATATATATATATATATATATATATATATATATATATATATATATATATATATATTCAAATGCAATGGAGGAACCGACTCATAGATATTCTTCAATTAAGTTAAAAAAAACCTAATTAACACATTACTTTCAGACATAAAATCCCCATTTTTTTTTATCAGAAACCACCAATATTAACAGAAACATAAAGCCATATTTGGAATGCGTACATGAGAAAAGTGAAGGCGGAAAAAGAAAAGAAAGTCAAAATTGAGAAAGAACACCGACCATTCATACAATTTCTGTTATGGAAGTGAAATGTCAGACGATGAGACTGCAAAAAATTTCATTCTGGAATAACTATTTTCATCGGTGAGGAACCCACAGTCTTAAACAAAGACACATAATTTGGAAACTTATTCCCAATCGATCAAATAATAAACACGATTTGAAGTTAGGTTTTTCTGAAATTGAAATTCGATGGCGAAGAGAAGGTAAGAACTTTATAAACCTGGATCATCGAGAAGAGCCAGCGAAAAGAGGAGAGTCCAACATGAAGCGAAGTGAATCCACTTTGAAGCAACATAGCTGTGAAATCACGGTTTCTTGTGAATAATACGTTGAAGGAGAAGCATACATAAGAAGGATTGAGTCAACGTAATGATAAAACGCATCGCTAAATTGCGTCGATTAGGGGATGGATTACGTGGCAGTGTTTGAACCGTGGGAATTTGATTTTGGCGAAACCACATAAAAAGGGTGTTTATATATAGTAACTAGGCGAATGTCCGCGCGTTGCGCAGAAACACCTATATAGTTGAAGTCTTTACAAATATATTATTTTTTTAATATAACAATAACGTTGTTGTTAAATTTTATATAATAATTTCTATATACTAAAGTGATATAATATATTGATTATTTTGAATCATATGATAATATATACATTTATTATAACTTCATAATTTCAATTGTTTGAATGACTTCTACCCGCGAGTTATACATGAATAAAATTAAATATAATATATGATTTGATGTTATTTATAGTTGTTTTTATTGCTAATTAATTTTTTAAAAATTATTTGTTTAATGTTTTAATTTCTATCATTATAATTATTTAAAACATCAAACATTGTTTTTTTATTTTAAAGCTAACAATATAATCATTTATATAGAGTTGTTTTTAACTATTGTTATTGTAAGTTATTTTAAGCTACGTATTTGGAAACTTTTAACAATTATAAAAATATATTTAAGAAATATTTTAGTTAAATTGAAATTACAATTTAGTTTTTTGCATTTATCACTATAATTTATCACTTTTAACTATTTACAAAATATTATTTGGTTTTTTTAGTGGAACTTAAATTTATATTTAAGTTGACACTGTAATGTTATATTTAAATTAACAATTTAAGTATTTTGTCAAAACTGTTCAAAAATTGTAACTTTAAACTGATAATGGTTTACATGCAACAACATTTTAAATCTAATAAATTAAGTAAAATATGTTACAATTTAAAGAAATAACTTTACAAATAGAAGTAAATATATTATTGTAAAATTGAAATTTAGTCTATTTATGATTACACTTTAGGTTTGATATTTATTTAACCTTATTAACCAACTTACAATCATTATTAGAAAGACACTATAATTTATCACTTTTAACTATTTATAAAATAATCTTTGAGTTGTTTAAGTTAAATAAAATTTATATTTAAGTTGAGCCTATAATGTTATATTTTAATTAATAATTTAAGTATTTTATACAAATTGTTCAAAAATTATACCTTTAAAATGATAATGGTTTACATCCAACAATATATTAAAACTAATAAATTAAGTATAATATGTTAAAAGTTAAAAAAAACATAATTTTATAGATAGAATTAAAGATATTATTTTAATATTGAAATTTAGTTTATATATAAATACACTTTAGATTTGATATTTATTTAACCTAATTACCAAATTATAATTATTATTATAAAGAAATTGAAAAGTCATGGGAGTTTCAAATGAATGTGGTGAAAGGAAAAAAGAATGGGGGTTTCAAATGAATGAGATTCAAGAAAAAATGCTAGCTTTATAAGTATGTATGATATATATATATATATATATATATATATATATATATATATATATATATATATATATATATATATATATATATATATATATATATATCATGTTAAACTTGAGATAAAGTGTGTAAGCTAATGGTATTAAAGATCATGAGTTTTTAATTGCAAGAATGTTGATCATTTTGAAACTTGAGTATTATAAAAAGTAAAACCACAACTTTATGTCGATTGCCAATCTAAATCTCAAACAAAAACCATTACAAAAGATTGATCAACAATCAAAAGGTGATTAGAATTGAAGCCAAATTACACTTTTATTACAATTGCATTGAATAAAACTCTCAAAACACCAAAAGTTGGCACTATTTTACATATAAGCAAAACACAAAAGATGAATAGATAAGATTCTTTGGTAACTGTTAGGTATTCCTTGCATTAATTGGGAGATATCTTTGAGTCCTAGAAAAAAAAATATGTTTTTTTTGCTTAGGTTTTAAGACATGTAAAGACCTCAGAAGATATTGTCTGTTGCAAGAAGACCTTGCACAAACATTCATAGATCTATGCATTTCAAATAAAACAAACGGTCTACGATAGCATATATATGTGCCTAGTCTGCACGACACAAACAAAAATGGTCCCTGGACAGTTGGACCAATGATCAAATGAATACAATGACAAAGATATTCCATCTTTGAATTCTCAAAATTATATAAAGAAATTTACAGAAATAGAGAGTAACATCCTTAGAGCATGGTGTTCACATGATGGGTTGCATTTGTCATTTAGGACCTCATGTACAACGGGAAGGGTGTTAGAGCATCTCCAATAAAAAAAAGTTTTTTATAATTATTAAAATCGTCAACAATTTAAAACCATCATTAAAACATATAACTTATAACGAACTATATTATAAAAGACATTCCCCTTCACACCCTCACGAGTTTTTCTTCATTACTTTCATATGATTCCTTCTAGTCTTAATCCACCATTTTATTTTGAAATTTAATAAAAAAAGTAATAAAAAAATAAAAATTCAAGGAGAGGGCTCGTAACATTACAAAAGATCACAAAGAATGTTATTAATCATCACTCATTTAATAATTTCCACAACTTAATTATGTTTTGTATTTTATGGTATTACTTTTTATCCCCTCTACTTGATAACAATTTCATTTTATCTCCCTTAATAAAAAAATTATGTTATCATTCTTGAAATAATTCCAAATGTGATTTGTTAGCCTAAACTATTAACCGAATTTGAACACATATTTAATCGCCCTTAAAAATAGATATTAACTTCAAATTTTAGCCCAAATAATAGAACTTGTCTTAAATTGTTTGTAATTTAAAATATTAATAGAATATTATTGACCAATTATCAATATTGTTAAAAAAGGTATTGTTTTTTGAAAAACCCATCCCAACTTACATAGGCTTACAAACACTAATCGGTCCGGTTCTCAAGTCTTAAGAATCGGTCTCCAACCCAATTTAATACAGTTTATTTATTTTAAAATTTAATGAGGACATATCAGAAAGAGTGGCGGAGTTAAATGGGACGTTGGGGTACAGTTGCACCCCAGAAATAAAATTTTGTATATTAAACTTTATATATTAGTTTTCAATATATAAGTAAGCTTAACTACTTGGCACCCCAGCTCGAAGCATTAAATCTTGTTGTCCGTTTTTTTTCTTCTCATGAATCAATAGCAAGATCGGTATTCCACCATCCATTCGAAAAGTTTTGTTAAAAAATACAGTTTCAAGAGGCTTCATGTTTTTACCTAGATTTTGATTGTTTAAATGTTATTTTAAATTTCGATTATGTTTGTACCCCGTATTAAAATTCCTGGCTCCGAGTTTACTTATAATATTTTAGAAAAAAGAATAAGATAAGTTTAAGTATTTGACAAAAATTATAAAATTATAATTAATCAAATCCAAAATTGATTTTAATTTTTAGATATTGAAAACCAACTAACCAAGAACCAAACTAAAAAACCGCTTTTATAAATTCTGGAATCAAGAATCGATTTGAATTACATCACTCTAATTTGTGTATCTCGTAAATCTTAATGTTTTATAAATAAATAATATATCTCTATTTCATGTATATACGTAACAAGATTACTCAGATTATATGATCCATATTAATCAAATGTTATTCAATTTTTCTATGCATCTTCATCTGTGTATTTGTCGTAGCGTAAACCTAACAATTCCATTACAAAAGATGTACATATTTGAACATGAATATCACCTTCACCTCTTTAAAATTATTGCAATTTACCCTCTATGTTTTATTCATTAAATAAGAAATAAACATACTTATACAGTTATACGTATTAACTATTTTTATATAGATAGAACTGAACAACAATTGATAACGTTAAAGAAAGATAAACGAATGACTTAGACATATAAAAGTGTGAGACTCGTGGGTTCCCAAGTAACATGGGATGTGTGTTTCTACATGAACTCCCCATGCTCCTCCTTAGATGTGTCTATCATTAGCTGGAGGTTACTCTATTATTGACTTAATTTTTGTTTTCCATAAATCAATTCCTTTCTTTCAACATTTTGGCGTGTTTGGCATTGAGTTTTTGAAAGCGTTTGGGAGCTTTTAGCTTTTAGCTTTTGACAAAACGCTATAGTTTAAACAAAAAGTTTCGTTTGAAGTACGAGCGTTTAACTTTTAGTTTAAACAAAACGCTTCAAATCTAAAAGTTACTTCATGTAGTGTTTAACAAAACGCTACTGAGCTTTTGAAATCAATTTCCATAATTACCCTTAAAAATATATTTATATATTTATTTATTTTTAATCAGTTGTCTTTTTATGTAATTTTATATATTTCAAAAGTTATCAGCTATTTTTGCCAAACATTCATATAACAAATAAAAGCTACAACTTCCTGCTACCAACTACCCGCTACACGCTTCCAGCTAACAACTATTTTTGCCAAACACGCCCTATGTATAAATCTATAACATATTCTCTTAAAACATGACCATTTTTTGACAGTTATGATTATAGGACATCAAGTAATTTAACCATTATAAAACCTTTTTAGTAATTTAACCATTATAAATGACATTTTTTTCTTCTAAAATGATTATTCCATACTTCCTTTGATAATCCGGACTGAACAAAAATTTATAATGTATATTTTTTCTCATATATGCAAGGCTTTTTTTTTCAAAAACTTCTATTTACTTATGTTGAAATGTCTATTTTAGAGTGATTAATGTCATAATTGCTCAATAAAATGTCTAATTTTAAGCTCTTATAACGTATATACTTCTTATTTTATATGTTCTTAACTTTTTGTTAGATTCTAGTAAAAAAATGAATTATTTTCTTGAAATTTTGAAATTGTTTATCGGATTTCGATTTTTTTTGAACTCCAGAATATTTTTTTCTTTCCTCTATTAGAAATTTGGCATTTTCAGTTAGAAAGATATTTTTTTCGACAAAATAAATACAGTTAGAGTAACCTATTCCAGACTTGTTTGTTATTTATTTTTCTAAAAAAGGTTCTTTTCTTTAACATTAATTTAAAATATTGTGGGACCTTCCGGTCCAAGTGTCTCAGGGGTCTTCGGTCCCGAAATCCTGGTAGACCTTCCGGTGCTACCCGTATTAACCTTCCGGTCCGTAACCTCCTGACCTTCCGGTCTATATCATCTTGACCTTCCAGTCCTTATCATTCATAACATACATAACACATGCATATCATACAACAACATACAACACATACATTTCATAACATATAATACCTTCCGATCACACATAGGTACCATTCCAGGTACAGTATAGTGAGAAGACTCACCTCAGGTAACTCGGTAAATCTCGTACTCGGTAATACTAGTCTAGCCTCCGCCTAATCACATGGAATAATTACTATAATCAATACAACTCTCAAAGGCTAGACTAAACCTTCTCTAAGTTCTCTCAGAAGGGTAAAAGACCATTTTACCCCTCTTATGGCTCAAAAATCCAATCATTGACTAAACCCTAAAAGTCAACAAAAGTCAACTCTCCGGGTTACGCTGCGCGTACCAAATCTGTACGTTGGGCATACCCGGCGACTTCACAGAAACGGGGAACGCGACCCCTTACGCTGCGCGTACTGGGATTACGCCCCGCGTAAATCCCAATTTCATACTACTTTGATTTTGGGTCTTAAACAGTTAAGACACACACTCCAACTTCAGATCTGACTTCTCTAAGGTCCCTTAATCCATAAAGTCGAAACCTTTAAACGGTTAAGACACATACTCCAACTTCAGATCTGACTTCTCTAAGGTCCCTTAATCCATAAAGTCGAAACCTTTAAGCCTTTGCATGGCCGTAAAGGTTCCTAATCACTCTAACTCCTTTCCTCTTTCCTCATAAAGCCTAGATCTCATGCATGGCTTAGTAGTCATGTCCAAGATTGGATTTTTATGAACCCACAACTCATAATACTCTGAAATATAGTAGATTTAAGCTTATGGAGACCTTTTGCTCATAAAGTCTCCACCTTGGGACCAAAAACCCTAAAAATTGGTCCATTAAGCACAAATCAACAATAACAAGGAAAAATCTGAGCTTTTTACCTCCAAGCGAAGCTCCTCCCTCTGTAGAACTCAGATCCAAGCTTGCACTCCAACTTCTAGCCTCCACAAGAACCTCCTTTTCTTCTTCACTAACACACAAAGGCACTTTTTAGCTCAAGAACACACACACTAGCTTGGGACGATAATATTGCTCTCCTAGGGTTTTTCTTTGAGGAATGGTGGCTGGGGAAAAGACCAACACATCCCTTTTATACTCCACAAGCCACAATTAGGGTTTGCATCTGGGCCCGTTACTCCCAACGTAACCCTGGGACGCCCAGCGTACCTAGGCGAGTCCGCGTCCAACTTAAGCGCATGAGTACTCGCAACGTACTCTTCAGTACGCCCGACGTACTCATTTGCCACAATTTTCCTTTAAGGGTTAATCATGACAACTTGGAAAAGAAGAAGGGTTTAAGAGATGCACCTGAATTTTGGGATGTTACAATTCTCCCCCACTAGAATCAGACTTCGCCCTCGAAGTCTCACGTCGTAAACAAATCCGGATGTTGCTACCTTATCTCTAACTCCGGCTCCCAAGTTAGCTCGGACCCTCTCCGGTGTTGCCACTGGACCTAAACCAGGGGCACCTCCATGTTCCTCAGAACCTTGATCCTCCGATCCACAATTGCGACTGGCCTCTCCATATAATTCAGGCTAGCATCCACCTGAACGTCCTACAACAGTGGATTCTCGTCTCGTCGGCAATACACTTCCTCAGCTGAGACACATGGAAGGTATCATGTATCTGGCTCAACTCCGTAGGTAGCTCCAAACGGTATGCTACCCTGCCTACCCTCGTAATCACCTTGAATGGACCAATATACCGGGCCCCCAACTTGCCCCTCTTCCTGAATCGAATCACTCCTTTCCAAGGAGATACATTCAGGAGTACGGAATCTCCTACCTGAAACTCGAGCTCGGATCGTCGCCTATCCACGTAACTCTTCTGGCGACTCTAAGCTGTCAACAACCTCTATATGACCTGTTGTATCTGCTATTTCGTCTGAAGCACTATCTCAGTGCTGCCCATCACTCGCTGCCCTACCTCCCCCCAGCAGATGGGAATCCGACACCTCCTCCCATACAACAACTCGAAGGGAGGCATACCAATGCTCGAATGGTGGCTGTTGTTATAGGAAAACTCAGCCAACGACAAGTACGTGTCCCAACTTCCTCCAAAGTCTAACACACATGCTCGGAGCATGTCCTCGAGCGTCTGGATCGTCCTCTCACTCTGTCCGTCCGTCTGAGGGTGGTAGGCGGTACTAAAATGCAGCCTCGTGCCCAAATCCTCATGGAACTTCTTCCAGAACCTGGAAGTGAAACGTACGTCTCGATATGACACAATTGAGATCGTTACTCCATGTTGTGATACCATCTCCCTCACATACAACTCTGCTAGTCTCTCTGCAGAAGATCTCTCACTGATAGCGAGGAAGTGAGCGCTCTTCGTCAGCAGGTCAACGACCACCCAAATTGCATCGACACCCCTCGCGGTCCTCGACAATTTGGTGATAAAATCCATGGAAATTTGTTCCCACTTCCACTGGGGAACCTCAAGTGGATGCACCTTTCCATGCGGATGCTGGTGCTCAGGCTTAACCCTGCGACAGGTCAAACACATCTCAACAAACCATGCAACGTCCCTCTTCATACAGGGCCACCAGTAATCTTTCTTCAGATCCAAATACATCTTAGTTGCCCCGGGATAGATCGAGAACCTCGATCTGTGCGCCTCCTCCATCAAGGTGGTATGTGCCCCGCCTGCATACAACACCCAAATCCGACCCTGAAAGGTCATAAGCCCTCGGCTATCGGTAACGAACTCAGGTACCTGCCCGATCACCCGCTCTCTCTTGCGGTTCTCTGGTCTCACGGCCTCTGCCTGGGCCTCTCGTATGGTATCCAATACCAGAGTTATCACCGTCAACCACATACAAATGTCTCGAATCGGGGCACTCTCCGACCTACGGCTCAAGGCATCAGCTACAACATTAGCGTTTCCCGGGTGGTATAGGATCTCACAATCGTAATCCTTTACCACATCCAACCATCTCCTCTAGCGCATATTCAGGTTGGGTTGATCCATCAAATACTTCAAGCTCTTGTGGTCCGTGTATATGGTACACCAAACCCCATACAGATAGTGACGCCAAATCTTGAGGGCGAACACCACTGCTCCCAACTCCAGATCGTGGGTGGGATACCTTGTCTCATGAGGCTTCAGCTGCCTCGTTGCATACGCTATCACATGCCCTCTCTGCATAAGCACTGCACCCAAACCCGATATCGATGCGTCACAATACACCACAAAATCCTCCATCCTCTCCGGAAGGGCTAACACCAAGGCTTTGCATAGTCTCTGGCGATGTGTCTCAAACGAGGTCTGCTGCTACGGACCCCATGAAAAGAAACACCCTTCCGGGTCAACCTGGTGAGAGGCACGACAATCTTGGAGAAATCCTTGATAAATTTTCGATAGTAGCCGGCCAATTCCAGAAAACTCCGGATCTCGATGGGGGATCTCGGCACCTCCCATCTCATAACCGCCTCAATCTTGGCCGGATCGACCAATATCCCATTCTAGTTAACGAGGTGTCCCAAGAATTGGACCTCTCATAACCAGAAATCACACTTGGAGAATTTGGCGAAAAGCCTCTCCGACCTCACTACTCCGAGAATCTCTCTTAGGTGCTCCTCATGCTGCTCTCTAGATATCGAATACACCAGAATATCATCGATGAACATAATCACCGACCGATCCAACATCGGTCTGCACACCCTATTCATGAGGTCCATGAACGCTGCCGGTGCGTTGGTGAGCCCAAAAGGCATCACCACGAACTCGTAATGCCCATAACGAGTCATGAATGTTGTCTTCTGGATATCCTTATCTCGCACTCTCATCTGATGATATCCAGACCTCAAATCTATCTTGGAGAACCAAGACGCTCCCTGCAACTGATCGAACAGATTATCAATCCTCTGTAATAGATAACGGTTCTTGACCGTCAACTTGTTCAACTCCCGGTAATCAATGCACATCCGGTGTGAACCATTCTTTTTCTTGACAAAAAGGATCGGTGCTCCCCACGGTGAGCTACTCGGTCTAATAAACCCCTTCCCCAGTAGCTCCTGAAGCTGCGAGGATAACTCCTGCATCTCTGGCGGCGTAAGGCGATAAGGCACCTTGGCGATAGGCGCTGCCCCCAGAACCAAATTGATGCGAAAATCACCTGCCTCTCGGGAGGCACACCCGACAACTCCTCGAGAAAAACATTCGGGAACTCGCGTACTATCGGAACATCATCAATCAAAATCGGTCTCTCAGAGGCCACTCGTGTATCCATCACATAGGCTACAAACCCGATGCAACCCTGATGTAAACTCTGCCTCGCTCCGGCAGCTGAACAAAATGTTGATCCACGTCGGGTACCCTCGTTGTACACCGTAAGTACTCTCCCACTAGGGTCTCGTATCATCACCATCTGTCGCTCGCAATCTATAACAGCCCCAAATCAGATCAACCAATCCATTCCCACTATGACACACACGTCCCCCATCGCAATCGGGACCAGATCTATCGGGAACTCAACACCGAAGATCTCGAGTACACATCCTCGAATCACATCTGTAGCATACACCGCTCGCTCGTCAGCTATGGAAACTCGTAGAGGCCGACTCAACGCCTCTCGCTGGATACTGATACGCTGAATAAACACTAAAGACACAAATGACCGACTCGCACCCGATTCAAATAACACCAAAGAAGGTACAGAACTCACAAGAAAAGTACCTATGCATATCATAATATATGCACAATATCTCAAAACTCAGCATAAATAAATGAAAGAATACATACCAGCCACGACATCAGGAGCTGTGTGGACCTCCACCGCTGTCAACTGGAAGGCTCTCCCGCGAGCCTTCGGTGCCTCGGCCTTCACCGGCCGAACCTTAGTACCTCGCACGGAAGCAGTGGTAGATCTCTACGGTGCTCCTTGTGCTGTCCCCGCAGCTGCGGACACTCGACCTTCCGGTGTACGGTTTGGTTGCAATGAAAGCAAGCCATGAACCCCTTGGGACAATCCTTGGCTTTGTGCCCCTCTTTGCCACATTTGTAGCAAGCACCTGTTTGAAAAACCCCATCATGTCCCTTTCCCCGCTTCCCACAAGTGCGACCCTTCTAGCCTCTAGATCTCGAATCGGCGGGCTTTTCCCGCTTGGCTGCCTGTTGAGACTGTGTCGGCCGCCGATCCTTCCCCTGAGACTCGGCCTCCTCCAAGGCCTGAGTCTCCAGCTCAATCTCACTTTTCCGGGCATTTTCCTGGAGCTCAGGACATGTCCAGTATGACGAGTTCACCACGAACTCCCTAATATCCCTCCTCAAAATGCTCAAGTACCGACTCATGCGTGCCTACTCAGACGACATGTGCTAAGGTCAAAACAACGTGTTGGGCTTATAGTGTTGCGTCATGGGCTCGGTCCTTAGCCCAGTTTTGTAGTTGGTTTGGGTCTGTCCAACCATGCATTATTTTACTCTAGGGTTTTGGTATTTAAGGTGCATGCATGCATCCGTAGTAAAAAACGCTTTTATTATCTTTCTCATCAAAGTATTGTAAACCCTAGCTCGCCTCTACAGTGGAAGTTTTTTATCGAGCTCTGCTGAGGCATGACTATATTTGAATCATAAGCTTCATATTGATTCCATATTGTGCTCTTAATCGTATTGTGATTGAATTGTTTGTTCTTTATCAATATACCTATGAAAGATCTAAACGATCTAAAGATCTATTCTCATCAATTGGTATCACAGCAGGAGGTTGTGTAATTCATACACATTTCTTCTGTTGAAGAAATTATTAGGGTTTTTCTGCATTGATTGATATTAATTGAGCCGTCATTCCAAATTGGCGTATCTCATTAATTGTCGATCTCACTCTAATGATAAATTACAAGTCTGATCTTAAACAGGTTATCGATCAAACATCATCACAATATCTATGGATGATTTGCAAACCAATCCAATCAACATCTCCAACAATATTGGATCAACAACAAGGATTCCAATCTTATACACTCAGGATTATGAAGTTTGGACGCACCACTTCGAAGATTATGTGATCGGCTCAGGGGATAATGGGTAATTGATCTGGGAAGCAATCACAGTTGGTCCATTTGCTCACTCAAGCACTTCAAAGATTGTCAAAACTCAAAAGGAGTACAGTCAACTCGTGAATGATGTAAAAGACATTCCTCAAGACAAGAAAGAGAAGTTTCAGTGCAACATCAAAGCCTTAAGAATGATTAGGTTTGCTTTACAATCAAACACGTTTCGATTGGTGAGTTCATCTGCTACAGCAAAAGAGATATGGGATAGGTTGAAAGAATTGCATTCCACTGATGAGGATCTGGAACATTTGATTCAAACCTTGCTGCTTTCTGAATTTGGTGATTTCAAACAGAAGCCCGAAGAGAAACTCATTTAGGCCTTTGATCGGTTTAATCATCTTCTCAGTAAGATGATAAAGCACGGGATTGAAAGGAAGGTTATTGAACAGAAGGTTACCTTCATGAACGGTATTAGACCTGAATGGATGGCAGTTGTGTCCACGGTGAAGGCACACGAACAGTTCAAATCATACTCTCTGGCGAAACTGGTGGGAATTTTGAAGTCCCATGAAAGTGCAGTATCAAAGGAAACGAACGTGGTTTCTAGTTTGGGGTCATTAGCTCTTATTTCAAAAGGAAAAAGTATTGTTGAAGAAGAAGAAGAACTAGATCTTGCTGACTATGATCTAACTGGTGAAGAGTATGACCTGATGGTTTCCAATCCAAGAAAGTTTATTAAAAGAAAGTTCCCAGCCAACAAGAATCGAAACTGGCAGGGAAGTTACAGTTCCGAGAAAGTAAAGGAGGAACCAAAGATGGGTTCAAAGTCAGAAGAATCCAAGAAGGAGACAAAGATTGGTGGTGACTCAGGCTTTGATTGCCATTACTGTGGAGGAAAGAATCACTTTGCCAAAGACTGCATGCTGAAGAAAAAGGCAGAAAAGGTTGATGAGGATGATAAGGAAGTGAACCTCCTGAGACGATTGGAGGAGATCAAGAAAAGAAAATCAGCAGCTAACAATAACACCATGAATGCTTTGATTGTACAGGATACAGGTGACAATGATGAATTTGGTGGAGTGCAGGTATGGCCCACAGATTCAGAGGACGAAGAAGTGAGAAAGCCAACTCATGGAAAGGCTATGCTGGTGAAAGAAGAATATGTTGCGGGAAGATGTTTGATGGTGACCGAAGGTGTATCACAGATGCGAGGATACACAACAGATGGTGGGCTGGAAGATGAGATGGAGCGAGAGGACAGGTGTTTTGCAGCGAAACTTGTCAGTGCACAGATCAACGAATGTGATGAGTTGATCAAGAAGGTACAAAATATTCTTGCTTCTCTGAAAATACCTATTACTAACTATGAAAAGGAACTGAATAGCTTAACATCTAAATTTTCTAGTATAAGTAGTAGTCTTACCCAAACTCGTGTCACAAACTCTAATCCGACTGATCAAATTAGCAGGATATCGTCGAAGAGTGAGGAGAGGAGGATGTGGATTGAGCAGAAGTAAAAAGAGTTAATTAGGTCTAGGGATGAGTCAATCTATTTGAAACGAGACAATCTTAAGCTTTTAAAATAGCGAAACATTTTTTGTTTGATTGCTAAAAGACTTTATTTTAATATCACTCAATTGCATCTCGATTGTGACATAGGAAAGAAGATACATCGCATGATTTTACCCTTCCTTGAGTTAAAGGAGGATGAAGTTCGATGCTGAAGCTTACAACTGTGAAAGTGTTGTATCTTCTGACGAAATCTCTCCTGCCTACAAAATCGGTCTTGACAAAATAGAGCCCTACATAAAGTCAAAAGACCATAAGGACATGCTCAAAAATCTGTTAGATGAAAATGAGAAACTGAAATTAAGAACCGAAATTGTACAAAAATTTGACTCGTTGAATGCCAAATTAAGTTCAGAAAATAAAATTGATGTTGAAAATGCATCTAAACTTAATGAGGATTATGACATGAGTGAAATCTCTGTAGAGGACGTGGTGGACTGTTAAGAATTTGTCAAAAGCAAACCCGAACCTAACAAAAATCTGATCTCTGAAAAATCCGTTGAGTTCGCTCGCTCATGAACAGACAAGACCAAAATTCTCAAGGCAAAAGCTGTTGTATATCAAAAGGTTCAAACCACTCAAAATCAAGTCTACACAGTTCAGGGAGTCACTCCTCAACAAAAAGCAGAACTGACAGCAATGATAGAAGAAGATAATGTAAATGGATGTGAGAGTTCTTCTGGTCAGCACCAATAGATAACGCTGATGAAACAAAAGGCATATCTCAGAAAGCCTCATGGAGAGTGAAGGGTAGGTATGTGCCGAAACCGCTTAATGAACCTACAAGAAATGATGTACCAAGCACAAGTGGAACCAAAACATCTTCGGGTGAACCAGTGATAACGTCCAGTGAGACGTGTTCGTCAAAGAGTGAAAGTTATGCTCGAGTACCAAAGAGAAAGGCCAATATTCATAAAAATCCAAAACAGGTGGCAGAACAAAAACACCAATGTAATATGAGATACAAGAAGAATCTCTCAGAAAGAAAACAGTTTTGGCTGTAACACTCGGATTCTCAGGTATTAATTACATAAGCATTATTGGATGAAGCCCTACTCGACGAGTCGGTCGACCTACTCGTCGAGTAGCAGCGGGGTAGGACTGCGTGTTAAGTGACCTACTCGACGAGTCCACTTTGGGACTCGGCGAGTAGGAGCTGGCAGATGAAACCCTAAATCCCAGGGTTTGCACCCCTATTTAAAGGAGCCTCATCCTCCTTTGGCCTCCTTGCAGTCTTTGAGAGCCCTTAAAACCCTAATACATGTGTGTGTGCCATTGTGTGATTGAAGCTTGAAAAGAGGATTTTGGAGAGAGAAAGCTTAGAGGAGAAGGGTATTGGAGCAAGTGGAGTGTGGAAATCAGCTCTTATCTCAATCATCATCTTCTGGAGGTAACCAAATCGCCTTCTTCTTGTGAATCTCTTCCATTGTAGAGTTTTAGGATTTTTGGTGAAGTATTAAGTTGAAAGGATGAGCCATGGGCTAGATATGAGGTTGTAACTTCAGATCTGGACCCTCCTTGGATGCTAGAATCATAAAGTTGTTGTATTGGTTGTGATTGAGGTCCTTCTTAGACTTGAAGCTTCATTAAGAACTTAAAATAGACATTTAGAGCCTTTATAGCCATACATGCACGTAAAGTTTGCAAATTTACGTGATATATATGCCCTAGAAGCTTGGATCTGTGATTTGGGGCCGCTGCATGGCTCAAATCAAGTATGTATGGAAAAAGAACTGAATGGCTCGGCGAGTCGCAAGATGACTCGGCGAGTCATATGAAGATGGCTGTGAACTCGATGAGTTGGATGAAAAACTCGGCGAGCCCGATGACGATCATCATAAGACTCGACGAGTAGAAGAACAACTCGGCGAGTCGGATGAGTTTTCCCTAGATTATGTATGCATGTGTATCTGTCGAGTTGCAAGGAGGGAACTAGAAGTGTGACCTTAAGTGTGACCGACGATCAAAGGAACTCGACGAGTCACTCCGATGACTCGGCGAATTGGAATGTACTTCAGGGAACTCGACGAGTAGCCAAGGGTACTCGGCGAGTTAAGGTCAACATGGACTGTTGACCTTGATTGAGGACTTTGACTTTGACCAGAGGTTGACTAGTGGTTTATGGAGTACCTTGTAAGGTTAAGGACTTATGAGTATGATGTACTATGATGATAGGTGGTGGAACCCGTGTCAAGTGATCCGAGAGTTGGAGTTTACCTTTCGTGTCGACATTTGCGAGGTGAGTTATCCTCAATATATCGATAGGGTCGACGGCACCAAGGTCGACCATTTATTTGTTATTGTTATGGTATGTTTCATGTCGTTTGATTTTTTAGTTCGGAATCGAGGTAGACAGTATGTTATGCTTTTATGATCCGTAGGGATTGGTGTGTTAGTGACCTGATAGGTCGGTACTCTAGTTACAGGAGAATTCTATGATTATGATCAGTGAGATAGATATGCTTGATGTTTGTATATGCCAGTATATGATAGCTATGCGCACATGGTTATTTGCTTGTTGGTTGGGTTGAGGCGGTCCTGCTTTGTGCTGAAGACCAACATACCTCATGAGCGGTCCGGGAGACTGTTGGCCCACGTGGCGGACCAGTCATGCCGAAGGCTCGGGATAGATTCAGACAGACTGTAGGCCCGGTAGGGCGGTCCAGTCAGGCTGATGGCCCAGTATACATGATGATTGATTGATTATTACTGGTATGGTATTGTCAGTGTGGTATTGGTATTTTGGGGGTAGCTCACTAAGCCCTCGGGCTAACAGTTTTCAGTTTATTGTTTCAGGTACTTCAGGAGTCCATGGAAAGGCAAAGGCGTGATCGTACCGCTCCCTATCCTTATGTTATGGTTTTTGGGACACTCTAATGGAAAATGATTTGAAAACAGTTTGTAAACAATGCTTTACGGTTTTTATTTATGATTGAACAAGTTTAAATTTGGCGTAAAATTTATGGATGTTACAAGTTGGTATCATAGCCTTGTTTTGAGTGAATTAGAGGAACATTCGTGTGAATCCAGTCTCAAATCAAGGAGATTTTGGGAACATAAGTTTTAAAATGGTTTTCAAAATAAGGATGGAGGATGCAGAGGGTACGATCAGCCAGAGCCCGTAAGTGAACCCCAAAATACCATACAATTATTTGATATTATGATATTTTAAGACATCATGCTAGTGCTAGGCTAGGGATCTTTAGAAATCGCATGATAACCTTGCCTGATTATATGATGCCTATTAGCCTAGGGTTTCTTGTATATGGAATTGACATCATAACTGTAGATGTTTGGTGTATGCATCACGGCTGTGTATAATCAAGATTTTATAGCCTGAAAATGTCTTATTCGAACTTAGTGTAGGATTAGATATTCGAAATCTATGAGGTCCAGCGTTACGTGCAGCTAGCGTGCACCGTCGCTGCAGGGGATGATGGAAGTTTCATAGATGTGAGAGTTGTGATAAGTAGTGAGGCTAGATGCAAGATATTTGGTATTCCCCTATGTTGATGATATAGTTAGGGCGTTGTGATCATAATTGAGAAAAATATGGGTAGGTGTGGAAGGTAGTATGGGCCCATACTACTGAAAGCATAGGACCCGTACGCGTAGCAAGGAAATCACAACCCCTGGGGTTTTTGGGGTTTTGGTCGCCCGACATTAAGTTATTTATCTGATGACTTATATATATATATATATATATATATATATATATATATATATATATATATATATTCCAGTATGGTGGTGACGAGACATGTTGCTTCGGGATCCGGATCGGGGTCGGGAGACGGAGGGTTGGAGGTGCCGGTAGCACCTGAGCCCGTGGTTCAGATAGGGACCAAGGAGTTGGATGCCAGGATCAGGGAGATCATGCACGAAGAGATTGTTGTCGCGTTCCGAGTACAGCTGCCAGAGATATTTGGGTCGATTAAGACCACGATGGTGGAGTATTTTGATGAGCGATATGCAAATCTAGCAGAGACAGCTGCCGCTGCAGCCACTTCGGCTATAACCGTGGCATGGGTTGGAGGAGGAGCCGGCAGGGCTTTCCAGTATTGGGACTTCGACAATACAAAGCCCTCGACGTTTGATGGTACACAGGATATGATTAGGGCTATGAGGTGGTTATCTGACGTGGAGGGCTATTTCTTTACGTGCTCATGTCCTGCTAACCAAAAGGTTAGGTGTGCCCTGAACCTGCTGAGGCTTGGGGCAAAGGACTGGTGGAGGCTGACGACTGGGTCGTATACTGATGACCAGCGGGCTGCTGTTACTTGGGAGTAGTTCATAGATATGTTCCGTACCTACTACGTTCCACGCGTTGAGTGGGTGCGGCTTGCGCAGGAGTCTTTGACATTGAGATAGGATGGGGAGTCTGTGATGGAGATTAGCCGTATGTTCATGGAGATGGCTATGTTTTGCCCGGAGTTTGCTTCAGAGCAGTCTCAGATGACTTGTTATCTGAGTATGCTCAAGACTGATATTCGACAGTTTGTGTCTACTCAGCGATGTGATACCCTCATGGACCTTCAGGAAGCCGCGCGACGACGTGAGTTGGAGATAGAGCTGCAGCTGAAGGAGTAGCGTCAGGAACGACACTGTCTCAGCCGGCGCCTAAGCGGTCTAAAACCGCTAATACACGGTCCGGGGGTCATCAGAGCCGCACTTGTGGAAAGTGTCGCAAGGCTCATTCGGGGGTTTGTCGAGCAGGAGGTGGGTGCCACAAATGTGGCAAGGAGGGGCACTATGCCAGGGACTGCCGTCAGTCCACCGCTCCAGCAGATATGAGGATTTGTTACCATTGTCATCAGGTTGGTCATGTGAAGACCAACTGTCCGCAGCTCGCTGCCAAGCCGGTGCAGGGTTCCTCGCCAGCTGCTGGGAGGATTGGAGATGGGAGGCCAGTCAAGGTGGAGCCTTCGAAGGCTCAGGGTCGCGCCTTCCAGCTCACGGCCGAGGAGGCCAAGTCAGCATCGGATGTGGTTGCTGGTATGTTTTCTATTCTT
This sequence comes from Lactuca sativa, assembly GCF_002870075.4. Taxonomy (NCBI): domain Eukaryota; kingdom Viridiplantae; phylum Streptophyta; class Magnoliopsida; order Asterales; family Asteraceae; genus Lactuca; species Lactuca sativa. The sequence goes on along the minus strand of NC_056631.2, from coordinate 223,221,421 downwards.
TGTCTCAGTTATTGTATTCGTGTTATGCTTATTGATTATACCTGTGATTAGGTACGTTTTTAGTGAATTCTTTGCTCGCTTTGGTATTATTTGACTCGGGGGCAAGTCGATCGTTTGTATCTCAGATCTTCTCTAGAGGGTTCGGTGTGCCGATAGATGATCTTGAGTGTCCGTTGCGAGTTTCGATCGCCAACGAGCACGGGGTCTCTGCTTCTTCGGTCTTCCGGGGGTGTGAGTTGGAGATTTTTCGGGTGCCCTTTCCGATAGATTTGATTCCTATTCCCATGAGGGATGTATGCGTGATTATAGGGATGGATTGGCTAATCCGTTTTGGTGCCATGATCGAATGTGAGGGGCAGCGGGTGGTGGTTCGAACCCCAAGTGGGGGAGAACTGGTAGTATATGGTGAGGGCACCAGGATGGGATCAGGGTTTTGTTCGGCCACCAGGGCTCGACAGTATGTTCAGCACGGGTGTGCCGGTTATTTGGCGTATGTCGTAGATACGCGAGTTAGAGAGCAGCTCTCAGTTTCTGAGGTTCCGGTGGTGAGGGAGTTTATAGATGTGTTTCCAAAGGAGTTACCTAGAGTGCCTCCGGAGAGGCAAGTTGAGTTCAGGATTGACCTAGTGCCAGGTGCGGCCCCTATCGCTAAGGTGCCGTACCGACTGGCACCACCAGAGATGCAGGAGTTGTCATCTCAGTTGCAGGAACTGCTGGGTAAGCTGTTTATTCGTCCGAGTAGTTCACCCTGGGGAGCACTGATCCTTTTCTTCAGGAAGAAGGACGGATCGCACAGGATGTGCATTGACTATAGGGAGCTGAACAAGTTAACGGTGAAGAACCGTTATCCGCTTCCGAGGATAGACGATCTTTTCGATCAGCTGCAGGGTGCATATTGGTTTTCCAAGATTGATTTGAGATTAGGATATCACCAGGTCAGGATGGGGGAGGAAGACGTGGTGAAGACCGCGTTTCGGACTCGTTATGGTCATTATGAGTTCGTGGTGATGCCGTTTGGACTCACCAACGCGCCAGCAGTGTTCATGGATCTGATGAACCGAGTATGTAGACCGATGCTTGATCGCTCGATCATTGTGTTTATAGATGATATCTTGGTGTACTCCAAGACTCAAGAGCAGCATGAGGAGCATCTTAGGGAGCTGCTGGAAGTTCTGAGGTGAGAACGGTTGTATGCCAAGTTCTCGAAATGCGAGTTTTGGTTACGGGAGGTCCAGTTCCTCGGACACCTCGTTAACCAGGAGGGGATTCCGGTCGATCCGGCCAAGGTGGAGGCGGTTATGCAGTGGGAGACCCCGAAATCTCCCTCTAATATCAGGAGTGCCCATTTCCTATCCATACGGGAGAGTTCGTCGGCGGAGAAGTTGCCGACCTGTACGTCAGGGAGATTGTCTCTCGCCATGGGGTTCCAGTTTCTATCGTTTCCGATCGTGATGTCAGGTTTACTTCCTGTTTTTGGCAGAAGTTCCATGAGGAACTGGGTACACGACTGCATTTTAGTACGGCGTTCCATCCGCAGACTGATGGGCAGAGTGAGCGGACCATTCAGACCCTCGAGGATATGTTGAGGGCGTGCGTTATTGATTTTGGTGGGAGTTTGGATTCCCACCTACCGCTTGCAAAGTTCGCCTACAACAACAACTATCATTACAGTATTGGCGCCCCGCCTTTCGATCTGTTGTATGGGCGGAATTGTAGGACCCCAGTCTGTTGGAGCAAGGTTGGGCACAGAGTGATGGGTCGGATAGAGGTAGTTCTGCAAACTACCGAAATGATACAACAGATTAGACAGCGACTGCAGACCGCTCAGAGCCGGCAAAAAAGCTATGCTGACCGACGCCGATCTGAGCTGAAATTTCAGGTGGGTGACATGGTTCTTCTGAAGGTCTCACCCTGGAAGGGTGTGATCTGCTTCAGGAAGAAGGAAAATTGGGTCCCTGTTACATTGGGCCGTTCAGGATTATCGCCAGGGTTGGCAGGGTGGCTTATAGACTAGAGCTTCCGGAGGAGCTTGGTCGGATCCACAACACATTTCATATTTCGCAATTGCGAAAATGCATTATGGACCAGGAGGCAGCGGTATCGTTGAATGACATTCAGGTTGATGAGCGCCTGAACTATGTGGAAATGCCTGTGGCAATTTTGGAAAGGAAGAAGAAGATTCTGCAGAACAAGGAAATACCTTTGGTAAAGGTACAATGGGAACATCAGAAGGGATCCGAGTGGACATGGGAGCTGGAGGCGGAGATGCACGAGCATTACCCGACATTGTTTATTCCAGCGGACTTCGAGGGCCAAGTCTAGTTCAAGTGGGGGAGAGTTGTAACGCCCCGATTCTCAAGTATTAATTACATAAGAATTATTATATGAAGCCATACTCGACGAGTCGGTCGACCTACTCGTCGAGTAGCAGCGGGGTAGGACTGCGTGTTAAGTGACCTACTCGACGAGTCCACTTTGGGACTTAACGAGTAGGAGCTGGCAGATGAAACCCTAAATCCTGGGGTTTGCACCCTTATTTAAAGGAGCCTCAGCCTCCTTTGGCCTCCTTGCAGTCTTTGAGAGCCGTTAAAACCCTAATACGTGTGTGTGCGCCATTGTGTGATTGAAGCTTGCAAAGAGGATTTTGGAGAGAGAAGGCTTAGAGGAGAAGGGTATTGGAGTAAGTGGAGTGTGGAAATCATCTCTTATCTCAGTCATCATCTTCTGGAGGTAACCAAATCGCCTTCTTCTTGTGAATCTCTTCCATTGTTGAGTTTTAGGGTTTTTGGTGAAGTATTAAGTTGAAAGGATGACCTATGGGCTAGATCTGAGGTTGTAACTTCAGATCTGGACCCTCCTTGGATGCTAGAATCATAAAGTTGTTGTACTGGTTGTGATTGAGGTCCCTCTTAGACTTGAAGCTTCATTACGAACTTAAAATAGACATTTAGAACCTTTAAAGCCATGCATGCACGTAAAGTTTGCAACTTTACGTGATATGTATGCCCTAGAAGCTTGGATCTGTGATTTGGGGCTGTTGAATGGCTCAAATCAAGTCTCTATGGAAAAAGAACTGAATGGACTCGGTGAGTCATATGAAGATGGCCATGAACTCGACGAGTTGGATGAACAACTCGGCGAGCCCGATGAAGATCATCATAAGACTCGACGAGTTGAAGAACAACTCGTCGAGTCGGATGAGTTTTCCCTAGATTATGTATGCGTGTGTATCTGTCGAGTTGCAAGGAGGGAACTCGACGTGTGACCTTAAGTGTGACCGAGGATCAAAGGAACTCGACGAGTCACTCCGATGAGTCGGTGAGTTGGAATGTACTTCAGGGAACTCGGCGAGTTAAGGTCAACATGGACTGTTGACCTTGATTGAGGACTTTAACTTTGACCAGGGGTTGACTAGTGGTTTATGGAGTACCTTGTAAGGTTAAGGACTTATGAGTATGATGTACTATGATGACGGGTGGTGGAACCCGTGTCAAGTGATCCGAGAGTTGGAGTTTACCTTTCGTGTCGACATCTGCGAGGTGAGTTATCCTCAATATATCGATAGGGTCTACGGCACCAAGGTCGACCCTTTATTTGTTATTGTTATGGTATGTGTGACATCCCCATATTTCTCAGCCAGAAAAGACCAATTTAATTTATTATTTTTAAAATAAAGTCAGAGAAATCTTTTTATAAGATGTTGCGGAATTGGTCCCCAAACAACATATGATAAAAGTTTATCAAAATCCTTCATTAAGAAGGTATATATTTTCCATATATATATATCAAAACCTCGGGATGTCATGTTCCGATACAGATCAAAAGCATAAACAAGACATTATAAGCCTTTCAACAGTTATTTACAACTACTGGCCTATAATCCAAAAATCTCTCGTCATCCTCCGACTATGCTCGGGGTCCACTACCTGTAATCATAAAACTGAGTGGGTCAGTCTTGGGAGCCTGGTGAGCATATAGGGTTTTCAACCCACAATAATAATATACTTATTAAGTTCACCAATCAACAATAACCCTGATTACCCATTCCCGTTGTCCTCACTTTACGTCCCTAAACACCTATCACAAGGGATCTAGCCTAAGGATTATCATCGGGATGGACACTACTGCTAAGGGGTTTCCTCAGCCATACATGTCCTTAAGGCAACCATGATGGGGATGAAGTACGCCAATGAACATTTAATTCATCAACACCTACAAGTTGCGAACCTACTAGTGTTCCACTGGACTATCTAGATAGTCTGTGGTCGTCATCTATACTTCGCTAGATGACTACAACAACAACAACAACATCGAGGCCTCTCACCATTTTAACACATATCAACTATTTCATCTACCCATGCTCTACCCAACATATTTTGTAGATAAAAAGCATATACAGTTTAAAACTTGTATAAAACATCAATTCAACAGTCACCTCGAATAAACAATTAGCATATTTACACATAACACGTATTTCAAGGTAAATACTTCATATCTATGTGTAAATTGAAAGTAACTACACACTCACGTATTTTGGTGAAAATCGGGCAGCAATTCGTTTCCTAAAACGATCGTTTCTAATAAAACCGGGAGTTTTATTGAGAAACCGGGCTCTGCAAAAGTCAGGCTTCGAAACCGAAAAGATAAATTTTCCGGGTTTCTCGGGCACTTCGTGGGGTATTCCGGGCTTTACAATCGATACCGGGGCTTTGCGGGATGTTAAGATGAAGAAAATATGGGTTTAGGGGTTAAAAGTGGCAATTTCTTAAAAATATCCGAGAAGGCTCGCAGCCTTCTATTTATAGGGTGAAGCTTCTGATCGGACGGCTGAGAAGCTTCTGATCCAACGGCTGAGATGGCTCGCACATGGCTCGCACCTGCGAGGGCTCGCTGGCGGCTTCTAAGTGGACCGCGGCTTACTGGTGCACCTGCGAGGTTCGGAGTTAGGCTATGCGAGGCTCGGACACACGCGGCAGCAGGGCGAAGCTTCGGCTGGGGAGCTGGCTGCTTCAGATTGGGACTCCTCCTCGGTCGAATCAGAAGAGGACACGTGGCTTCGCATGACTCAGCAGCCTGAAGACTCAGCAGGACACGTGTCACATTCTAAGCGAGGGTGACGTGGCAATTGTGACTATGCGAAACTTCTCGGTTTTCGTGCCAAAACTTCTAAAATTCATAACTTTCGCATACAAGCTCCGTTTTTGACGTTCTTTATATGCATGCGTAGCTAAAATTACGATCTACAACTTCCGTTTAGACTTCGTCGGCTAATTTTGAATTTAAATTTTATATTATTATTTTTAACAGACCGGGACAGGAAATCCGTTAAAAATTCATAACTTCTTCATCCGACGTCCGTTTTCGTCAGACTTTTTACCGTTGTGCTCCTAATGACGAGTCCTTCAATTCTCGTTTAGGTTGTGTTGGCTAAAAATCATTCGATCTAAAATTCGAGTTTTTGGTTGTCTACTGCTACGCTGAAACTTCGAAAAATCATAACTTCCTCATATGAAGTCAGATTTGGGCGTTCTTTTTATCGAACTTCTCGGTTTAACGAATACTACAACTTTCGTTTAGATTACTAAGGCTAAAAAGTAGTTTATTGAAAACTCACTTTTTATGACATTCAGCACCGTGCCGGTTTTGTCGCGAAACTTCGACAGGTCATAACTTCTTCGTTATAACTCGGATTTTGGTATTCTTTATATCCCCGAAATCCTTGTTTCGACCACTACAACTTTATGTAAAGATATCGGGCTTATCTCACACTTTAATTTTGACGCTTATTTTTATTCTTAATTAATTAAGCCCTAATAATTAAGCATAAAACACATAATTCACATAATATTCACATAATTCCTTTTCATTTCTTCAAAATGAGTTACAACGGTTAACCTAGACTATCAAATCAATATAAATGCCTAGGCTAGAAACACGAGTGTTACAATTCTCTCCCCCTTAGGATGATTCCGTCCCCGGAATCACATATCACCAAACAACTGCGGGTAGCGACTCATCATGTCACTCTCCGTTTCCCAAGTGAGATTTGGTCCATTCGTATGTTTCCAACGCACAAGCACTAAATCGACCATCTTGCGTCATAACTTCATAGTCTTACGGTCAACAATTACCTCAGTTTCCTCGATCAACCTCTTGTTTTCATCCAACCTTAACTCAGAAATCGGAATTATGTCGGGCACATCTCCTGTGAACTTTCTCAAATAACACACATGAAAGGTGTTATGAATACCCTCTAGTTCTTCCGGTAACTCTAGCTTGTAAGCTTGATTCCCGATTCTCTGAAGAACTTTAAATGGTCCAATAAACCTTGGACTCAACTTCCCTCTCTTACCAAATCTTATAAGTCCCTTCCACGGCGAGACTTTAAGTAAAACCGGATCTCCAACATTGAAGGATATCGGTTGTCTTTTCTTGTCAGCATAACTCTTTTGTCGATCTTGAGCAGCTAACATCCTTCCCCTTATCACTTTCAACTTTTCAGCAGTCTCATGGACTATTTCAGGTCCCATAAACTGCTTTTCCCCAGCTTCCAGCCAACATGATGGCGTTCGACACTTCTCCCCATACAAAGCGAGATAAGGTGCCATCTTAATGCTTGAGTGGAAACTATTATTATAGGAGAATTCTACTAAAGGTAAGTGTTCATCCCAGTTACCTTGGAATTCTAGGGTACATGCTCTCAGCATATCCTCCAATGTTTGAATCGTTCGCTCGCTCTGACCATCGGTTTGCGGATGGTAAGTTGTACTCAAACACAACTTGGTACCCAATTCCTCTTGTAGACTCCTCCAAAACCCTGAGGTAAAACGGCTATCACGATCGGACACAATCGTTAACGGAACACCGTGAAGCCTCACAATTTCCTTCACGTAAGAATTCGCAAGTTTATCCATAGACCATTTCTCTTTGGCTGCTATGAAATGCGCACTCTTAGTGAAGCGATCAATGACTACCCAAATCATGTCGTAATCGTTCCTTGTTCTGGGTAGTTTAGTCACAAAATCCATGGTGACGTCTTCCCATTTACCCATGGGTATGGGTAATGTTTCTAAACTCCCATATGGTTTCTGATGTTGTGCCTTAACCCTAGCACAAGTTACACACTCGGCCACACTTAGCAACATCAAGCTTCATCGTCGGCCACCAATAATAGGGTTTTAGATCCCTATACATTTTTGTACTGCCGGGATGAATTGAGTACATGGTCTTGTGAGCTTCTTCCATCAGAAGATCTCTTATTCCACCCGTCTTAGGTACCCAAATCCTATCTTGGAATACCTTCAACCCTTGGTTGTTTGTACCAAATACTAACGTTTTGCCCAAACGTTCTTCCTTTCGGTCACTTTTCTCTAAAGCTTCCTCTTGAGCTTTCTTTATACTTTCCACAATTGTCGAGACAACTTCAATTCTCAACGCTCTTGGCCTTTTATTTTCAAGGTTTACCTTTCGACTGAGAGCATCAGCAACAACATTTGCTTTACCAGGGTGGTAAAGTATCTCACAGTCATAGTCCTTGAGTAACTCTAGCCAGCGTTGTTGCCTCATGTTCAATTCCTTCTGAGTAAAGAGATATTGAAGACTCTTATGATCAGTGAAAAGTTTACACTTTGTGCCATAAAGATAATGCCTCCATATCTTCAAGGCAAATACTACCGCTGCCAACTCCAGATCATGAGTGGGGTAGTTCTTTTCATGTTCCTTCAATTGCCTCGATGCATACGCGATCACTTTATCCATTTGGGTCAGAAAACAACCTAACCCAACTCCAGATGCATCGCTATAAACTGCGTAGTCATCAACGCCTTCAGGCAATGAAAGAATTGGTGCTTCATACAATCTCTTCTTCAACTTCTCAAAGGCTTCCTTATGCTTCTCATTCCAAGCATAAGTGGCTCCTTTGTGGGTCAAAGCTGTTAATGGAGTAGCAATCGAAGAAAAGCCTTGGATAAACCTTCGGTAATATCCAACTAATCCTAAAAAGCTTCGAATCTCCGTAGGACTTTTTGGTTGTTCCCACTTCATTACAGCGTCAATCTTTGCTGGATCAACCATTATTCCTTCTTGGTTAACCACATGACCTAAAAATTGGACTTCTTGAATCCAAAATTCACATTTGGAGAACTTTGCATACAACTTCTCCTTTTTCAGGACTTCTAGCACTTCACGTAGATGCTTTTCATGCTCCTGCTTGCTTTTCGAATAAATCAAGATATCGTCTATGAATACTGTCACGGATTTATCTAAGAATGGTTTACAAACCCTATTCATCAAATCCATGAAAGCTGCTGGGGAATTGGTTAGTCCGAACGACATAACCAAAAATTCATAGTGTCCATATCTCGTTCTAAACGCAGTCTTTTCGATATCCTGCTCTCTCACCTTTAGTTGATGGTATCCCGACCTAAGATCGATCTTCGAGAAATAGCTCGAACCCTGCAACTGGTCGAACAAGTCATCAATCCTTGGCAACAGGTACTTGTTCTTTATCGTCACTTTGTTCAGCTCTTTGTAATCGATGCACATTCTCATGCTTCCATCTTTCTTCTTTACAAATAACACAGGGGCTCCCCAGGGCAATGAACTAGGTCGAATAAAACCTTTGTCCAATAACTCCTGAAGTTGTGTCATAAGTTCTTTCATTTCGGTTGGCGCTAATCGATAAGGTGCTTTCGCTATCGGCGTCGTTCCTGGTAACAAGTCGATACGAAATTCTACTTGTCGATCAGGGGGCAATCCGGGAAGATCTTCGGGAAAGACTTCCGGGTAATCACACACCACCGGAATATTCTGCACCTCCTTCTTTTCAATCTTAGCATCGATCACGAATGCTAGATATGATGTACATCCCTTGGCCAAACACTTTCTAGCTTTCATTAGGGAAATGATTCCAGAATTTACTCTGCGTTTGTCTCCATACACCATAAACGACTCTTTCCCTGGCGGGTTTACTTTTACTATCATCTTTCTACATAGTATTTCTGCATCATTGGTGCTAAGCCAATCCATTCCTAAAACTATATCGAATCCATTTAACTTGATAGGAATTAATTCCTCTTGGAACTTATTCCCATCCAAGTCAATGAGGATGTTTTTCGTACGATGGCTAACAGGTACAAACTTGCCACTAGCAATCTCGACTAATAAGGCATTAACTAGCCTATCTACAGGCAAAGCTAGCTTTCTACCAAATTCATGCGATATAAAGGAGTAATTGGCTCCTGAATCAAACAAAATTTGGGCATGCAATTCTTTTACGAGAAAGGTACCTGAAGCGACATCGGCTTCTTATTTTGCAGCTTCGAGTGTCATCTGAAAGCCTCTCGCCTTCGGCTTTGGTGGTAGATTGGGCTTTGCTGCGTCCTTCTTCTTCGGGCAGTCCCTCAAAATATGCCCTTCTTCATTGCACCCAAAACATACGTTCTTATTGAAGGTGCATTCATTGGCATAATGCCCTGGCTTTCCACATTTGTCACAAGTGACTTCCACGCTACACTTCCCAGCATGTTTCTTCTTACACTTGTCACACCACTTGGCTTCGGCTCCTCCTCCAAACTTTCTCGAATCAGTCTTCGAGAACTTGTTCTTTTTATTGGAACCTGAAGTTCCTTCAAACTTTCTCTTTTCACCAACTTCAACCTTGCTGGCGGCTCTTCCCTTAATCATGTCCTCCACAGACTTGGCAGCCCAGATAGCTGCCTCCAAAGTAAGTGCCTGGCGTACTGGCACCACATACTCCCATGGAAGTCCCTTTGCGTACCTGTCTATTTTTGCCAACTCATCTGGGACAATACGCAAAGCAAACTCCATTTTTTCTGTGAAGTTATTCGTATATTCGTCAACGGTCATACTCCCCTTCTGCAACGTTAGAAATTGGGTTTCTAACTCAAGTACGTTTTGGGCCGAGCAGTGCTTGCGCTTGAAGTGCACTAAGAAATCTACCCAAGTTAATTGTAGTGGCGCATTAGGGCTTAGGGTTTTCCCCAAAGTGCTCCACCAACGAGCAGCACTACCCCTGAACTGACGTACTGCAAACGTAGTTTGTAACTTGCCTTGGCAATCACAAGTCATGAAAGCCAACTCCATTTCCGAGATCCAGTCCATTACTCCGACAGGATCTTCTTTTCCATTGAAGGTCGATGGCTTGCAAGTCATAAAGTCCTTATAATTGCACCCATTTCTCTCCATTCTACCCTCATAGTTATTCCTCCCAACCACAAGCGGTTCACTATGACCAACCGATCTACTGTTGTTCCCTTCTTCAGATCGATCGTCATTTAGTTCACGTTGTTCAACATGAATTGAAGGTTCATCCCTGTCATTCAACAACATTTGCCTCAATTCCTCCCATTGTTCAGCCTACATGGTTTTAATCATGGTTCGTACTCCAGCCATGGTGATGGGTTCGGGTGCGGCACCTACTATAGGCACTTCTTCCACCACTTGAGGTTGAGGTTGTTGGTTTCTGTTTGCATTTCCAACTCCACTCCGAGTTCTTGCCATTTCAATCTATATACCAAATAAGGCGAATTTAGGTCTTTATTCTCGTTAGACATTTCAATTCCCTTATCACTCCGAAACGTTTACATGTTAGTTCTAATCTTGTATTCATACGCTTAGAATCCTACACACATAAGGTTTCCAGATCCGGTCGGCAACAGACCATAGATCCGAACAAATAATGACACGCATGGAAAACACATAGCATTTAGCACATAAGGGCATTTTAGGCATCTTCCCTAAAATAAACTAGTGCTCGTGTCTAAAATATGGTAGACACTTATCTCACAATCATCACTTAGCATTCTAAGTTCAAGTCTAGAAATTCTACAATTTCTTAGTTCGCTTAAACTAATGATCTGATACCAACTGTGACATCCCCATATTTCTCGTCCAGAAAAGACCGATTTAATTTATGCTTTTTAAAATAAAACCAGAGAAATCTTTTTATAAGATGCTGCGGAATTGGTCCCCAAATAACATATGATAAAAGTTTATCAAAATCCTTCATTAAGAAGGTATATATTTTCCATATATATTATATATCAAAACCTAGGGATGTCATGTTCCGATACAGATCAAAAGCATAAACAAGACATTATAAGCCTTTCAATAGTTATTTACAACTACTGGCCTATAATCCAAAAATCTCTCGTCATCCTCCGACTATGCTCGGGGTCCACTACCTGTAATCATAAAACTGAGTGGGTCAGGCTTGGGAGCCTGGTGAGCATATAGGGTTTTCAACCCACAATAAGAATATACTTATTAAGTTCACCAATCAACAATAACCCTGATTACCCATTCCCGTTGTCCTCACTTTACGTCCCTAAACACCTATCACAAGGGACCTAGCCTAAGGATTATCATCGGGATGGAGACTACTGCTAAGGGGTTTCCTCAGCCATACATGTCCTTAAGGCAACCATGAGGGGGATGAAGTACGCCAATGAACATTTAATTCATCAACACCTACAAGTTGCGAACCTGCTAGTGTTCCACTGGACTATCTAGAAAGTCTGTGGTTGTCATCTATACTTCGCTAGATGACTACAACAACAACAACAACAACATCGAGGCCTCTCACCATTTTAACACACATCAACTATTTCATCTACCCATGTTCTGCCCAACATATTTTGTAGATAAAAAGCATATACAGTTTAAAACTTGTATAAAACATCAATTCAACAGTCACCTCAAATAAACAATTAGCATATTTACACATAACACGTATTTCAAGGTAAATACTTCATATCTATGTGTAAATTGAAAGTAACTACACACTCACGTATTTTGGTGAAAATCGAGCAGCAATTCGTTTCCTAAAACGATCGTTTCTAATAAAACCGGGAGTTTTATTAAGAAACCGGGCTCTGCAAAAGTCGGGCTTCGAAACTGAAAGGATAAATTTTCCGGGCTTCTCGGGCACTTCATGGGGTATTCCGGGATTTACAATCGATACTGGGGCTTTGCGGGATGTTAAGATGAAGAAAATATGGGTTTAGGGGTTAAAAGTGGCAATTTCTTAAAAATATCCAAGAAGGCTCGCAGCCTTCTATTTATAGGGTGAAGCTTCTGATCGAACGGCTGAGAAGCTTCTGATCCAACGGCTGAGATGGCTCGCACATGGCTCGCACCTGCGAGGGCTCGCTGGCGGCTTCTAAGTGGACCGCGGCTTACTGGTGCACCTGCGAGGTTCGGAGTTAGGCTATGCGAGGCTCGGACACACACGACAGTAGGGCGAAGCTTCGGCTGGGGAGCTGGCTGCTTCGGATTGGGCCTCCTCCTCGGTCAAATCAGAAGAGGACACGTGGCTTCGCATGACTCAGCAGCTTTGGTGACTCAGCAGCCTGATGACTCAGCAGGACACGTGTGACATTCTAAGCGAGGGTGACGTGGCAATTGTGACTATCCGAAATTTCTCGGTTTTCGTGCCAAAACTTCTAAAATTCATAACTTTTGCATACGAGCTCCGTTTTTGATGTTCTTTATATGCACGCGTAGCTAAAGTTACGATCTACAACTTCTGTTTAGACTTCGTCGGCTAATTTTGACTTTAAATTTTATATTATTATTTTTAACACACCAGGACAGGAAATCCGTTAAAAATTCATAACTTGTTCATCCGACGTCCGTTTTCGTCAGACTTTTTACTGTTGTGCTCCTAATGATGAGACCTTCAATTCTCGTTTAGGTTGTGTCGGCTAAAAACCGCTCGATCTAAAATTCGAGTTTTTAGCTGTCTACTGCTACGCTGAAATTTCGAAAACTCATAACTTCCTCATACAAAGTTAGATTTGGGCGTTCTTTTTATCGAACTTCTCAGTTTAAAGAATACTACGACTTTCGTTTAGATTACTAAGGCTAAAAAGTAGTTTATCGAAAACTCACTTTTGACGACATTCAGCACCGTGCCGGTTTTGTCGCGAAACTTCGACAGGTCATAGCTTCTTCGTTATAACTCGGATTTTGGTATTCTTTATATCCCCGAAATCCTTGTTTCGACCACTACAACTTTATGTAAAGATATCGGGCTTATCTCACACTTTAATTTTGACGCTTATTTTTATTCTTAATTAATTAAGCCCTAATAATTAAGCATAAAACACATAATTCACATAATATTCACATAATTCCTTTTCATTTCTTCAAAATGAGTTACAAAGGTTAACCTAGACTATCAACTCAATATAAATGCCTAGGCTAGAAACACGAGTGTTACAGTATGTTTCATGTGGTTATGATTTGTTAGCTCGAAATCGAGGTAGACAGTATGTTATGCTTTTATGATCCGTAGGGATTAGTGTGTTAGTGACCTGATAGGTCGGTACTCTAGTTATAGGAGAATTCTATGATTATGATCAGTGAGATAGATATGCTTGATGTTTGTATATGCCAATATATGATAGCTATGCGCACATGGTTATTTGCTTGTTGGTTGGGTTGAGGCGGTCCTACTTTGTGCTGAAGACCAACATACCTCATGAGCGATCCGGGGAGACTGTTGGCCAACGTGGCGGACCAGTCATGCCGAAGGCTCGGGGTAGATCCAGACAGATTGTAGGCCCAGTAGGGCGGTCCAGTCAGGCTGATGGCCCAGTATACATGATGATTGATTGATTATTACTGGTATGGTATTGTCAGTGTGGTATTGGTATTTTGGGGGTAGCTCCTAAGCCCTCGGGCTTACAGTTTTCAGTTTATTGTTTCAGGTACTTCAGGAGTTCATGGAAAGGCGAAGGTGTGACCGTACCACTCCCCATCCTTATGTTATGGTTTTTGGGACACTCTGATGGAAAATGATTTGAAAACATTTTGTAAACAATGCTTTACGGTTTTTATTTATGATTGAAAAATTTTAAATTTGGCGTAAAATTTATGGATGTTACATTGGCGATCTCAGAATCCTCATTACGTAAGGTATGAAAAGACACATAAGTCATGAGGAGAACCAAGAAGCAACCGAAAGGAAAGCGTCAGTCCTTGGCATGAAAGCAACCGAAAGGAGGGTTTCAGTCCACAACAGGTATGCAACCGAAAGAAAGGTTTCGGTCCTCAATATAATAGCAGCCGAAAGGATGGGTTCAGTACCAGGTTCAATCAGAAGAACTGAAGGGAAGAATGTCCCGTTCTCAACCAAGGAAGAGCAATAATCAACGCTTTAATAACGCTTCTAAACCTTATTCTTCCCATTCTCATTCTAAGTCTTATTCTTTAAAAGATTCAAAGGAGAAAGGGAAGCTCTTTCCAGAAGACAACAAGTGCCCGAAAGAGATCCAAAAGCATGATGACGTCAAAATTTCAAATCCTACGTCCAAATCAAATGAATCTAAGTCAAACAAAATCAAAGTTTTTACAATAAAAAGAAAAGATGAAACAACTCTAATAAAAAGAACTTATATGGTTGATGTTTCTCTTACTATTACATGTCATGTAAAAGGCTCACAAGAACCCATGAAGCTTTGGGTTCCTAAATCTGCTTGATATTTTGCAGGTTATACGTGACGAGCAGTTTGACGAAGAATGGTACATTGATAGTGGCTGCTCGCGTCACATGACAGGACGAAAGGAAGAACTGAGGGAGTTTCTGTCTCTTAAGGATGGTGGAACAGTGAAGTACGACAACAATTCGTTTGGAACTATGAAAGGCTATGGAATGATTATGAATGGTGACTTCTCAATCAGAAATGTCGCATACGTTGAAGGATTGCAACACAACCTCATCAGTGTATCACAGCTACTAGTTGGGACCGTATTGAAGGTCTCCTTTGATGATGAAGGCTCAGAGATAGTCGAAAAGAAGTTAAATAACATAATGCTGAAGTCGAAGCAAAAGGGGGAAATGTACCCTTTGAATCTCAATCCAATTCGAGGGAAACCTGCAGTCTGCTTTCTAACGAAGGTTCACTCAGACGAAAGCTGGCTATGGCATCGAAGGCTCTTTCATCTCAATTTCAAGGATATCAACAAGCTGGTATTAGGAGATCATGTTAGAGGTCTTCCAATTCTCAAATTCAACAAAGAGCATCTATGTGCAGCTTGTGAAATGGAAAAGAAAAGTCGACAAAGTCATCCTTCTATTATCAACACAAAGGTGACAGAACCATTGGAGCTGTTATATATCGATCTGTGTGGTCCCTCCTCCATTGAAAGCATTGGTGGGAACAAGTACATTCTTTTCATAGTTGACGAATTCTCTCGCTTCACATGGGTATTCTTCTTGAAGCAAAAAATCAGAGGCAACTCCTAAGCTCAAGCTCTTCATAAAGCAAGTAGAGGTTACTGAGAAAAGTGGTTCGTAACATAAGAAGTGACAATGGCTTGGAATTCAAGAACAAGGATTTCGAAGATTTTCTGGCTGAGAAGGGAACGACTCATAATTTCTCGGCTCCATATACTCCACAGCAGAATGGAATCGTTGAAAGGCGAAACCAATCTCTGTGCAAAGCGGCTCGAACTATGCTAAGCTTCGCTTCCTTGCCTCTATATTTCTGGGCTGATGCTGTTGCTGCTGCGTGTTACACTCAGAATATATCATATCTAAACAAGCGATTCTCTATCACTACGTACGAGATCTTGAACAACCGCAAGCCTAATGTGAAGTTCTTTCACGTGTTCGGTTCAAGATGCTCCGTCTTCAACCCAAAGGAGAATCGAAACAAGTTTGATGCTAAGGTTGATGAAGGGATATTTTTGGGCTACTCTTTGCACTCTAAGGCGTATAGAGTTCTGAATAAACGCTCAAAGAAGATTGAAGAGACATACTATATCACTTTCGATGACAACTATGTCAAGAAGTTGAAGACAACTGAAGGTGCAATGCAAGAAATCTTTCCAAAGTCTAGTCAAGTTACTGTACCTATCTCAAATCTTTTCGAGCAATATTTGCTTCTCTTCGATGAACCTGAAAAAGCTATCGATTCTGATTCCAAGGCGGAAGATAAAAAAGTCGACAGTTTGAAGCAAATTATTGACGTTGCTGCACTGAAGATGACTGCTGATCAACCAAAGGCAACCGAAACACCTGACTCAAGCGAACCTTCTGGTGACCATCCTTCTGTCCAGGGGGAGGGTTCTTCTCTACCAAATGATCAAGGTTCTTCATTTCTGGAGGAGAATTCATCGTCACAATCATCTAGCTCAACCGAAAGTCCAAACGAAGGGGAACATTCTGATCCATAAATTGAACTCATGTCATCATTCGAGGGGGAGAATACAAACGTCAATGATGATGATACACAATCAGAATTGGAAGAAGAAGTCAATGCAAAACTGGATCCTTCTTGTGATCCAAATAACCCCCCTCTCATTAAATGGACCAAAGACCATCCTCAAATTCAAATCATTGGGGAATCTTTAGAAAAGGTATTAACTCAATCACAGATTAAAGCGAAACAAGCTACACTATTCTCTCAAGTAGAATTTTGCATGTTCAACTCTTTTGTCTCCAAAGTTGAACCGAAGACCGTGAATTCAGCTCTTGACCATTCTGATTGGGTTCAAGCCATGCAAGACGAGCTGAACGAGTTTGAAAGAAACAAAGTATGGCGTTTAATGCCAACTGCAAAGGATGCTTCGATTGTTGGTCTCAAATGGGTATTCAGAAATAAGATGGATAAGGAGGGGAATGTGATTCGTAACAAGGCCCGGTTGGTCGTAAAAGGATACTGCCAAGAGGAAGGTATAGATTATGAAGAGAAATTCGCTCCAGTTGCAAGATTAGAGTCAGTTCGAATCTTTCTTGCTTATGTTGCACACAAAAATTATTGACGTTGCTGCACTGAAGATGACTGCTGATCAACCAAAGGCAACCGAAACACCTGACTCAAGCGAACCTTCTGGTGACCATCCTTCTGTCCAGGGGGAGGGTTCTTCTCTACCAAATGATCAAGGTTCTTCATTTCTGGAGGAGAATTCATCGTCACAATCATCTAGCTCAACCGAAAGTCCAAACGAAGGGGAACATTCTGATCCATAAATTGAACTCATGTCATCATTCGAGGGGGAGAATACAAACGTCAATGATGATGATACACAATCAGAATTGGAAGAAGAAGTCAATGCAAAACTGGATCCTTCTTATGATCCAAATAACCCCCCTCTCATTAAATGGACCAAAGACCATCCTCAAATTCAAATCATTGGGGAATCTTTAGAAAAGGTATTAACTCAATCACAGATTAAAGCGAAACAAGCTACACTATTCTCTCAAGTAGAATTTTGCATGTTCAACTCTTTTGTCTCCAAAGTTGAACCGAAGACCGTGAATTCAGCTCTTGACCATTCTGATTGGGTTCAAGCCATGCAAGACGAGCTGAACGAGTTTGAAAGAAACAAAGTATGGCGTTTAATGCCAACTGCAAAGGATGCTTCGATTGTTGGTCTCAAATGGGTATTCAGAAATAAGATGGATAAGGAGGGGAATGTGATTCGTAACAAGGCCCGGTTGGTCGTAAAAGGATACTGCCAAGAGGAAGGTATAGATTATGAAGAGAAATTCGCTCCAGTTGCAAGATTAGAGTCAGTTCGAATCTTTCTTGCTTATGTTGCACACAAAAATTATTGACGTTGCTGCACTGAAGATGACTGCTGATCAACCAAAGGCAACCGAAACACCTGACTCAAGCGAACCTTCTGGTGACCATCCTTCTGTCCAGGGGGAGGGTTCTTCTCTACCAAATGATCAAGGTTCTTCATTTCTGGAGGAGAATTCATCGTCACAATCATCTAGCTCAACCGAAAGTCCAAACGAAGGGGAACATTCTGATCCATAAATTGAACTCATGTCATCATTCGAGGGGGAGAATACAAACGTCAATGATGATGATACACAATCAGAATTGGAAGAAGAAGTCAATGCAAAACTGGATCCTTCTTGTGATCCAAATAACCCCCCTCTCATTAAATGGACCAAAGACCATCCTCAAATTCAAATCATTGGGGAATCTTTAGAAAAGGTATTAACTCAATCACAGATTAAAGCGAAACAAGCTACACTATTCTCTCAAGTAGAATTTTGCATGTTCAACTCTTTTGTCTCCAAAGTTGAACCGAAGACCGTGAATTCAGCTCTTGACCATTCTGATTGGGTTCAAGCCATGCAAGACGAGCTGAACGAGTTTGAAAGAAACAAAGTATGGCGTTTAATGCCAACTGCAAAGGATGCTTCGATTGTTGGTCTCAAATGGGTATTCAGAAATAAGATGGATAAGGAGGGGAATGTGATTCGTAACAAGGCCCGGTTGGTCGTAAAAGGATACTGCCAAGAGGAAGGTATAGATTATGAAGAGAAATTCGCTCCAGTTGCAAGATTAGAGTCAGTTCGAATCTTTCTTGCTTATGTTGCACACAAAAATTATTGACGTTGCTGCACTGAAGATGACTGCTGATCAACCAAAGGCAACCGAAACACCTGACTCAAGCGAACCTTCTGGTGACCATCCTTCTGTCCAGGGGGAGGGTTCTTCTCTACCAAATGATCAAGGTTCTTCATTTCTGGAGGAGAATTCATCGTCACAATCATCTAGCTCAACCGAAAGTCCAAACGAAGGGGAACATTCTGATCCATAAATTGAACTCATGTCATCATTCGAGGGGGAGAATACAAACGTCAATGATGATGATACACAATCAGAATTGGAAGAAGAAGTCAATGCAAAACTGGATCCTTCTTGTGATCCAAATAACCCCCCTCTCATTAAATGGACCAAAGACCATCCTCAAATTCAAATCATTGGGGAATCTTTAGAAAAGGTATTAACTCAATCACAGATTAAAGCGAAACAAGCTACACTATTCTCTCAAGTAGAATTTTGCATGTTCAACTCTTTTGTCTCCAAAGTTGAACCGAAGACCGTGAATTCAGCTCTTGACCATTCTGATTGGGTTCAAGCCATGCAAGACGAGCTGAACGAGTTTGAAAGAAACAAAGTATGGCGTTTAATGCCAACTGCAAAGGATGCTTCGATTGTTGGTCTCAAATGGGTATTCAGAAATAAGATGGATAAGGAGGGGAATGTGATTCGTAACAAGGCCCGGTTGGTCGTAAAAGGATACTGCCAAGAGGAAGGTATAGATTATGAAGAGAAATTCGCTCCAGTTGCAAGATTAGAGTCAGTTCGAATCTTTCTTGCTTATGTTGCACACAAAAACTTTGAAGTCTATCAAATGGACGTAAAATGTGCCTATCTCAACAGAGAACTTAAAGAAACTATTTACGTTGAGCAACCGCTAGGCTTCGTGAATGAGAAGCATCCAAATTACTGCTACATTCTAGACAAAGCGGTATATGGCCCGAAGTAGGCTCCTAGAGCATGGTATGAAACTATCACTCAATTCTTAAAAATGTCCAAATTTAAACAAGGATCGGTTGACCCAACCTTATTTCATAAGAGAGAGGGTAACCACCTTATGATAGTCCAAATTTATGTTGATGACATTATCTTCGGCTCCACGAATCCTAGCTTAACAACTGAATTTGGGAAGTTGATGGAAACTAAATTTGAGATGAGCTCAATGGGTCCAATTAACTTTTTCCCTGGCTTAAATATTAGACAGGGACCCGAAGGCATTTTTATCAATCAGGAGGCATATACAAAGATACTGCTTGCCAAGTTTGGCATGATGGGAGGCTCCAAAGTGAAAGTTCCTATGGCTTTTGGGAGTAAGCTTACACCATCTTTGGAGAAGCCAGCCGCTGACATGACGCTTTATCGTCAGATGATTGGGTCACTGATGTATCTCATAACCAGCATGCCAGACATCATGTTCTCAGTCTGCTATGGTGCCCGATTCCAAGCTAACCCATGTGAACCTCACATGCTAGCCGTGAAAAACAACTTTCGCTATCTGAAGCGAACCTCCTCTCTCGGTCTATGGTATCTAGCCAACTCAGGTTTCTTTGTCCAAGCGTTCTCAGATGCTGACTTAGGTGGTTGTGGATTGGATCGTAAAAGCACTGCTGGAGGATGCCAATTTCTTGATGGTAAATTGGTTAGCTGGCAATCAAAGAAACAAACCTGTGTTTCTCTCTCCATGGCTGAAGTTGAATACATAGTCGCCGCCTCATGCACATCTCAGGTTGTTTGGATACAGAGTCAGCTTAGAGACTATGGGATGAACATGAATAAAATCCCACTATATTGCGACTCTGAAAGTGCAATTAGGATTTGTCATAACCCAGTGCAACACTCGAAGACTAAGCACATAGCACTGCGGTATCACTTCATCGAAGATCATGTGGAAGATGGTAACGTGGAGATTCACTTCGTTAGAACCACTGATCAACTAGCAGATATATTCACTAAGGCTTTACCTGAAGCAAGTTTCAACAAAATCTTACAAGGCCTAGGAATGATGGAAGCAGAATCAGTACCAAAATCGCCTTCGCTTCATTAAAGATAAGAAGCAAAATAGAGCGAACGCTCGGTCTATTTTGGGTTCGGTTCACCCAAGAATTGAAATGAACCGAACGCTCGGTCTATTTCGGGTTCGGTCCTCCTGAACTTGTTCGCTTCGTCTTCATTGAAAGGGATTTTGATTGTATTCTTTTGTATACTCTTTTCCATCCTCATTTTTTATGTTTTTCTTTTCATTTTTTTTATTCATTTCATAAAATCCAAAAAAAAAAATATTTTCCTTTTTGTTTTATTAAAAATTTTCCACAAAATACAAAAATATGTTTTTTTATTTTATTTTATTTTTCTCATGCTTTTCTTTGTATAAATGCTACTCTCAATGGTTAACCTCAAGCATGTATAAATTCTTTTCTTTGAATTAGTTAAGTGTCCCTAGATGCATGCTGCTGCATGTTGACCAAAGTCTCTACAGATTTTGAGTGAAGCCTTAATAATGTGATATATACAAATCATGTTTTCCCAAACTAAGTTGTTACATTCACTCTAATTGTGAGTTTTCTGCTTGGTCCTTCTTTTATAGCAGAGGTACATTTGTTTCTTATACCACCTATATCATTTTTCTTCATTACACTTCATCTCACTAATGTAACCCTTGAGACTCTCAGCACTTACCACTGATCGAGGTTTATTGTTATACAAAAATATGTGTTTATGATCTTAGTCTTGTGTCACTATGTACTAAGTGAAACCCACAATTCAAAACCTTAATGAATTGATGGTGAACCATTACCATGATCTAGCTCTCATAAATGAAATCTCTTTTTATTTTGAGCGATCCTTCTGAAAATTTCTATCACCAAGACTTTCCTTCCCCAAGGATCCAGTTATATTTTTTTTTGAGATTTCTCAGTTGTCAACAAGTTACTAAATATGTTTCCTACCTACTTGTTTAACAGGCCACATTGGTCTCACAAGTACTTCGTTCAGTTTCGATCTTATATCAAGTACCGAAATCATGAATTGAAGCGAAAGCCACCCTTTATAGCTTTAATTAAAAAAATACCTTTCAATACTTCTTAACAAGTACTTGATCGTTATTTAACGGGAAGCCACACAAGCACTTTGAAGTCTCTCTTAACTTTGGAGGAAGGGATTCGTGCCCGGAATCAGTCGCTTTATGTCTTAACAGACATCACAAATTCCCATAAAAAGTTTGCTTTATTTCTTTATCATTAACACTCTATGCACGAAAATCTTTGATTTTTTAAAAATCTGGTTCTATTAACGATGAGCTAATTTTTCCAGCTTCATTTCTAAAAAGCATTATGGTGATCGATAAAGATAAAGGTGATGACGGTTCATGTAAATTATGTGGGTGACGTTTCGGATAAAGTTCTTGGATTAGTCAGCAATTATCCAATCGTTTTGATGATTTGAAAAAGGTACTTTCTATGGAAAGGCACCTAAAAGTAAAATGTCCTTTCTCTCTCCTGCGTCATCATCGGGGCTGCCAACTGTCCACTCCATCGCATCAGGAACGGTTTCACATAAAGCCAAGATTTCAGCCGGATATTTCTCTCTCCTACTCTTACGTATATAAGGATTTCTCACGCTCCACTTTACTCTTTTATCACTCACAAATCCTCAAAAAGAAAAGGGCGATCAATTTCTCACTGTTCATCTTCTTCCTCGACAAGCTTCATCAATGGCAGAATCATCTGCAGTTCAAGAAACAACTGCTCGCTCCACTCTTCTTGCCATCAAGCCCAATCAGAACCTGTTGATCGATCTCTCACTTTTCCTCTACAATACGTACATGTATCAAGTGGTGGAATGTTTGAAATATTCCCCACTCGTCAAAGCCCTAACCACAGTCGAAGTTGTTCCAATGCCCTGTCTCTCTCAAATCTACTCCACTGCAACATATGCCAAAGAGGAAGATAAAATTTTCTTTGATATTCTTAACCAAAAAGCTTCAATCTCCAAGAATCGTTTTTGCTCTCTTCTAGGGCTTGCATATGAAGACTCCATGGTTAATCTTGATTCCATTGCGACTGACCATCTCTTCTCAATGTTCTACAACATGGGGTATACTAAAACCCTCACCATTATGACTAGGTTCAAGAAGTCCTGCCTTCCTCCTCAATGGAATGGCCTCTTCACTCTACTATTCAAAGGGCTTTTTGAACGAAGTGTTGGATCTGATGGTGCAAGTAAGTCCTTCACGACTCTACTTTATGGGGTGTACCACGGTCTTAATCTGGATTATGGAATGGTTTTATGGCTCCAACTTATTCAGAGCTTATCATCTTCTTCTCGCCACACCAAAATCTCTTGTGCTCGCTTCTGGACTGTTATCACTCAATGGATAATGGAACGTTTTCATGTTCCTATCATAGCCGACTCCATGCTTTCTTCTGTTGCTACTTTTCACACTACCAACATCATCGTGACTCATCCTTCAAAATTTGTTTTTGTTGGGTCCATTCCTGAGTCAATGTCTGCCTTTGTGCCTCCTTCAAGCAAGATTATACAGGAATACAAGAAGCTTCCCTCCTCTGGTCCAAGGGAGCTCACTGCCGAAATGGTAAAGTCAATTGATGAAGAAGACAAACCTGCCAAAAGAGGCAAAAAGCCAGAAGTGAAAAAGGGAGATAAGGGGGGTCCAGTCTCATAAGTTCCAACCCTTAGTTAGCGAAAGTCTAAGAAGGCAGCCCCAGCTTAACCTAAGCCGAAGAAAGTCAAGAAACCCACTCGCAGGCTAATTCTTTAATCCTCAAGTGATTTTGACTCAAAATATGTGCTGCCTAATCAACCAACAATTCCTCCCAGTGAATGTGACAGTGAAAGCTCAGAGGATGAAGGTTCGGTTCGTGGTGATACACCACCTCGTTCCCCTACCCCGGAGGTACCTGTTCGGTCATCCACCAGTTTCTGTACCTATCTCCCTCCCTCCTATTTTTCCTGTCATTACATCTCAACCATCCTCTTCCATTCCCATTTCTGCAACCATCTTCACTGAGGCCCCTACTACCACCACTACTGGAGTTCGAACCAACGTATCTGATACGGGGGCTCTTTCTTCAGCACCTGATCCTCCTATCACTACCGAACCACCATCACCTACCCCATATACCGAAACCAATACTATTCTTGGAGGTGAGGACTTGGAGTTTGATTCCACTTACTTCAGTCCCTACCGAGTCCAAGGTGATGATGATGACGATGCTCCAGTCACCAAGCGCCACCTCAAGGCTGTTACTGATAAGCTCGATCAACTACTTTCTTCCTCCTCCACTGGTGCTTATTCCGAAGCTGCTCTCAAAGCCTTGTTCTCTTCGGTTGTTCAAGAGCATAATGCCTCTCTCTCTCTGCCGCAGCAAAGGCTATCGATGCCTCTACATCTCAATATCAGAAGGCCTCGCTTGTTGTTGAGGCCTCGACGAAAGAATGCAAAGACGCGACCGCAAAAGTCGATAAACTAATTTATGAGGCTCATCTATTCTTAGACTCTTTGCAAGCTGCTGCTCAGAAGAACTCTCAGACTGTGAACGCTTCATTTGATAATCTTCAGCGTTCTCTTCAAACTGAAAGGACTAATCTTGAAGTCGCTCTAAAGGCCATTGAAGCTGCCAATGAAAATCTTCATGCTAATGTCAATGATCGTCTGACTCAGCTGGAAGCCGAACTGGCTGTTGAAAATTGCATTATGGATGAGCTTGACAAATGTACTTCTCAGCTCAAAATTCAAAATCATAAGCTTCGTGCTGCCACAACTAAGCTTAGTGATTTAAAGTTTGAAAGAGAAGTGATTCGAAGCTCCGTGGGTGACGTTCATTCCATTTTGTTACATCTTCTTGATGCCCATGACTCTATTCTAACCATATCCATCAGACGCCATTTAGCTGAAAAACTCAGACTTGCGTTGGATATCCTTAGTAGGATAGAGGGTGTTTCGGTGACTTCTGTCCAACCGAAACAAGGGGGAGAAAAGGAAAAGGAAAAGGTTAATACTCAACCTCCTCTCGAACCCAAATCAACAGCTGCTCCAAAGGATAATGAAGCTTCGGACAGCAAAAGGGATAAGAAGAAGAAGAAAATTGGTGAAGATGATACAGATGGTGATGATGATTTTGAAGATACTTTTGGTGAATATCCCTCTAAGCCTTTTCAGAAAACAAAACTCTCTAACAAGGAGCTTGCAAAAAAGATTGCGAAGGAGACGGCTGAGCTGGAGAAGAAGCTAAAAGAAAAGGAGCTCTTGGAGAAAAATAAGTCCATTTTTCCTGAGTGGACCATTGATTTGCTCCAAAAAGATGCTATAGATGAACCGACTACTCATTGGCTCGAACCTGTTATGTCGTTCGGCCTTGAAAACTCGAAGGATGCGTAGTTTGATATGCCAATCACTCGAAAGGCATTTATCTTTCATAACTTCAACTCAACTGCTGTCATTCCTTCTCCGGAACCGAAGGTGGATCGGGATCTGTTGGAGTTTTATTTGGAATTCGCTCAGCCACAGTACTTGACCTGGAGTTCACAGAAGATTACTACTGTCAAAGTAGTGAATCCTTATTCAGCGGGAAAATTTGTCAATGTCAAGTTTAAAGTGACCCGCGGCTCTGAAGGCTGGGTTCATAATTTCTCCCTAGCTGATCTACCGAACCTTAACCCTCACGACTGGATACTCCTCAACAACATTCTGTTGTCGAATCCTCAGGAGTATCAGCCGATTATAGACCATATCAAGTGAATGTTTGTTTGCTACATTCATAAAGTAGCAAAAATGGATCAAGAGATCGCATCTGCCGTTCACAAGCGACCAACAATCAAACCAATTGGGAAAACTGGCAACGTGAACATAATGGTCAAGGGTAAAATCGACCCCTAATTTCATATAGTGATGTTCGTTAGGGGTGAAAATCAAAAATGTCTTTTTGCACTTTGTGATAAGCACCTGTCCTCAATTGCTTGCTTGGAGCATATTTTGGAGATCATTCAAAGGTGTAATCAGAATTCTGCAGCCGACAAGAAGTTGTTTACTGATATGCTGAGATGGTATATTCAATTTCGGCACACTCTTCTTGCTATCATTCCTCGGCTGTTCAAAGTTGTGAAGACAGTGAAGGCTACTCAACATAAGTAATCTTTCGCCTCATTTGACGCGGAGGGGGAGATTGTTGGGCTTATAGTGCTGTGTCATGGGCTCGGTCCTTAGCCCAGTTTTGTAGCCGGTTTGGGCCTGTCCAACCGTGCATTATTTTACTCTAGGGTTTTGGTATTTAAGGTGCATGCATGCATCCTTAGTAAAAAACACTTTTATTATCTTTCTCATCAAAGTATTGTAAACCCTAGCTCGCCTCTACAGTGGAAGTTCTTTATCGAGATCTGCTGAGGCATGACTATATTTGAATCATAAGCTTCATATTGATTCCATATTGTGTTCGTAATCGTATTTTTATTGAATTGTTTGTTCTTTATCAATATACCTGTGAAAGATCTAAACGATCTAGAGATTTATTCTCATCACACTGCTTCCTTCTGCTTTTCTCAAATTTTTTTTCTTCCTTAGAAAAATTGTTTATTTTATGAAAAACTTCCTCAAATCCTCAGTTTGAGTTCAGATACGCCCGAAAGTGCATCTGAGTCCCTCAAAATACGACGTACAACACATACGCCACTCAATGCCATAACTCTGTGGGACCTTCCGGTCCAAGTGTCTCAGGGGACTTCCGTCCCGAAATCCTGGTAGACTTTCCGGTCCTACCCGTATCGACCTTCCGGTCTGTAATCTCCTGACTTTCCGGTCCATATCATCTTGACCTTCCGGTCCTTATCATTCATAACATACATAACACATGTATATCATACAACAGCATACAACACATACATCTCATAGCATATAAGACTTTCCGGTCACACATAGGTACCATTCCAGATACAGTATAGTGAGAAGACTCACCTCGGGTAACTCGGTAATACCGGTCTAGCCTCCGCCTATTCACATGGAATAATTACTCTAATCAATACAACTTTCAAAGGCTAGACTAAACCTTCTCTAAGTTCTCTCAGAAGGGTAAAAGACCATTTTACCCCTCCCATGGCTTAAAGATCCAAACATTGACTAACCCTAAAAGTCAACAAAAGTCAACCCTCCGGGTTACGATGCACGTACCAAATCTATATGCTGGGCGTACCCGGCTACTTCACAGAAACGGGGAACGCGACCCCTTACGCTGCGCGTACTGGGATTACGCCCCGTGTAAATCCCAATTTCATACTCCTTTTGATTTTGGGTCTTAAACGGTTAAGACATCAACTCAAACTCCAAATCTGACTTATCTAAGGCCACTTAATCCATAAAGTCGAAACCTTTAAGCCTTTGCATGGCTGTAAAGGTTCTTAATCACTCTAACACCTTTCCTCTTTCCTCATAAAGCCTAGATCTCATGCATGGCTTAATATTCACATCCAAGATTGGATTTTTATGAACCCACAACTCATAATATTCTGAAATATAGTAGATCTAAGCTTATGGAGACCTTTAGCTCATAAAATCTCTATTCTGATATATATATATATATATATATATATATATATATATATATATGTATATATATCCTACCGAATAAATAAAGAACTTTTTACCACATGTCCTCTTCTCCTTCAGTTGGACACATGTCATTTTCTAGAATTTTTGAATTTTCTATTTTCCACTTGTCATTTTATTGTACTTTTCATTTTGTTAAATTAAAACTCCACATTTAATATGTAAGGTAAGATGTATGTAAGGTATTTATTAGAAAATGTTTATATATATAATATATTCAATACATTATAGCCTCAATAATTTTAATAATTCAAAATTTTTCTTATTTTTCTTATAAATTCTAACTTTTCAAATTGTTAAAATTTCATATTTAATTTTTGTAAAATAAAGCCATGTAATACATGGGTCTCACACCTAGTATATATATATATATATATATATATATATATATATATATATATATATATATATATATATATATATCTCCCTACTGTAATAAAAGAATAGTCTTATTCTTTTTTTACCAAGTGTCATACTATTAGCCCTCCTATTTAATGTCATGCCACTTGTCAACCTATTGATTTTCATTTTTAAATTTCAAATTTGTTAGTCAAATTAAATTAAATTAATAACATTTAAATAACATTAATACATACAATAAGGTGATATAATTTCGTGTATTTATTTATATCAACAATTATAATTATATATAACTAGATAAATATCTCTTAGTTCAAAATTTATTTAAAATAATTTATTTAAAATAATTGATTAATAATTTTCAGTTTTTACTAAGAAAGTTTAATTAATTTTGTAACCGTGGTTTCCACGGATTATAAACTAGTATATATATATATATATATATATATATATATATATATATATATATATATATATATATATATATATATATATATATATATATATATAGGTTCAAATGTGAATCCATATTTATTGTGTGGATGTAGGGATCATTCTAGACCAAATAATTCAAAAATATTTAATTAAATAAATAAGATATTATTGCTAATTAAATCCCATATTTTTGGGCTAATTAAATATATAAGGTATAATTTTAAATTGAATTCATTATCCTTTAACCCATATATAATTTGTGCACGTCTGATTTTATCTGTGAATCATTTTTCTTCGTTTTTTTTTGTTTGCGATTGAAATGCAGCATCCTCACAATAATCAAGATCAGTACACATGAATTGCAGTTTTTGTTTATATAATTAACAAATTCGATACAAAAGGTGTTAATATCATTTTTTTCAGCAACAATCAAACAACGATTTCAAGGTTCAAATGGATAATCAAGAATAGGTACATATGATTAATATATAAATTCGTTTTTTTGTTTAAGCACTATGAATTTGTTACTATCAATTTCCTTTCAACAGGAACATTTCAACACTGAAGAACAGGGTGAAGAATCGGATGTTTCCTTAATATGTTAAGTCATTCGACTTCCAAAGGAATCAATCGACATAAAATGTTTGAAGAAAGCAAGTACAATTAAAGATCGCAATCGAAAAAGAAGACGTTCTATTGTCTTAAATTGGGGAATCATGTGAAATTGCCCATTTGCCAAAAATCAACCAAGAAATTTTAGTTGTTTGGATTTTATGTTTCAATAAAAATAAGTTTTGGCTTATATGTATGGGTTGATTCTATCAAACAAGCTTAGAAGCTTTAGGTATTTTTCATTATGTAATTCAAATAAATCAGTACTTCATTTGATGTATTGGTAGGTTTATTATATTTGTGTTTTTTTGTTTATATGATGAACAATATCGATTTTATTGGTTGTTACACAAGTATGTTTGAATTCTTTAATAATGTAAATTGAAATGTTCAATCATCTTGCAAATTTCATAATGCAATATGAAGTTGATTGAAGATATAATTTGGGATTCTAACAGAATGTATATGTTGAATAAAGTGGGTTTATAAGGATAGTAGTATTCTAAAAGAATAGAAAAACAATTTTATAGTCTTACTATTTGTATAATGCTGTTTTTAAAATTTGTATAATGTAAATCGTTTATAAATTTCATATATGTAGTTTCTAAAATACACATGTTGTACCAATTCTACCAGAATTCTTGGTTTATAAGGATAATAGAACCAATAAGGTGAATATTATTTTCAAAGAAAAGTAAAACAAAATTATAGTCTTAGCATTTGTATAATGTTGTTTCTAAAGTTGTATCATATAAATCGTTTATAACATTCACTTATTTAGTTCCTAAAATTCAAATGGTGTACCAATTCTGTCAAAATTTCAGGTGATTAACATCATTTTTTTTTTACATTTTTAAATAAAAATTTGTTCAAATTAGCATTTAATTTTAGATAATATATTAATTTTTTAGAAGATAATGTAAAGGTACCAAGATTTTAACTAATTAACAAAATATTCTCATAAAACAAAATATTATCATTTAATGAATCATAAAATAATTAAAAAAAAATAAAATAAAATCATAAAATCATTATTAACTTAATAAACGCCGCTATCATGTGTTATAAGTTATGAAGATTTGGTGCGTTTGTTATTCGAAATTCCTATTGATCAAGTAGCTAATATTCATTTTTCTATTCTTTCTAAACATTGCAGTAAAACATATCGGTGTATCTTATTGTGTTCATTCTAATGGACGAGGAAGTACTTTAAGTTGATGAACAAGTAATTCCTATCAATTATGAAGAACAACAAGATGAGTATGAGTTTTCTAAGTACGATACACTTGACAAAGTAAATTTGCAGATTGTTGATACTAGTAACATAAATCAATGTGAGTTTTTTGTTATTTATAAATTTTCATATTTTTCAAAATGTCCTATATAATATACATTTTAATGTTAATTATGAAATTGTTTTTTGGAAGTCAATTTAACGTACGAAGGCGGGTATTCATCTGCAAATTTTGTCGCTAACACACTTTACAATGATAGATTGTCAATTGATGAAACTAGTAAATCTAATAAATATGATTATTTTAATTATTTAACGTACCCAATACCAATATATGTTAACTCTATATATTTTACTTTCAATGGTTTTTTTAGAATACTTTGAAGATGCATAAATAGAGAATTACTCATTTGATGACGATAATATAGAACAGAATATCGATTTACTACGAGGTAACATCGGTTAATATACATATTATATATAAGTTTTGTATTATTAAAGAATATAAAATTTTGGTATTATTAAAGAATACAAAACAGTATAGGTTTTTTTCAATACGTTGAATGTATACATATTTATGTTTTATTACTTTTAGAACAATCAGCTTTTGATCATGATTACGTAATCCAAAGATCAAATCAATATATGAGTCATATGTTGATGTTGTTAGATGTATAGAAACTATGCATTAGAAGCTGGATTTGATGTGAGGCTTGGGACTCTTAGAACATCAACGTGGGATGTTATTACCCAAAGACATTTATTATGCAACCGTGAAGGCAAGCCCAACACTGGTAAAGTTGATACTTTGGACATTCAACACAACAAGCCTAAAAGAAGAAAAGATTCATTCAGGGTTGAATGCAAAGCAAAGATTGTTTTAAACATAATACCTGGAACTGAAAAGTATGTGGTTCATGATTTTACCGAGAAACATTGTCACACTTTGTTTAGTAAGGAAACTATTCACTTATCACATGCCAAGAGAAAACTTTATTATGTACAGGAAATTTTTATTCACAACACGTCTAAGCAAAACATTGGTGCGACAAAAGCACATAGATTGTATACTGTTATAACTAGTTGTCATTTGGATCGAGGATTGGTTTCTGACTTCAAAAATAGTACGAGAAATCTTAATTGTTTCATAGGTGGGAGGGATTCTAAATTTCTTGTTTACAAGAAGAACGAAAGGAAAAAACATGTCCCGAACTTTACATTTGAGTATAGAGTTATGGAGAAAAAGCTAAATACACTTTTTTGGGCGGATGAGACAACTATGTTTAGTTATAATGCTTTTGGGGACGTTGTCTCACTTGATGCCATGTTCAACACCAATAGGTATGTTTTTTTTTGTTTTGTTATTTATCTTTACAAAAACATGTAGTTCATTTTCCTTGATATAAAACATATTTTCTATACAGGTATAACATGGTTTTTGTTCCAATCACTGGTATAGATAACCATAAAAAATGTGTAACATTTGGTGCTGGGCTTTTGACTAAAGAAGATTATGACTCTTATTCTTGGTTGATTAAGGCATTTTTGAAAACATTAGAAAACCACCTACATTGGTACTATCAAATCAGGATCCAACATTGTCCAAAGCGATAAACGAACTTCTTCCAAAGACACAACATAGATTTTGCATGTGTCATATAACTAAAAAGTTACCAAAAAAGGTACAATGTTATTCTCATACGCATATCATAATTATAAAACCATACCAATTCTATCAGAATTGGTATGATAGCATTACAATAACAATTATGTATAAAATACAATCCCCCGTATCTTTTACTTTT
Source organism: Lactuca sativa (assembly GCF_002870075.4). Lineage (NCBI taxonomy): Eukaryota > Viridiplantae > Streptophyta > Magnoliopsida > Asterales > Asteraceae > Lactuca > Lactuca sativa. The sequence continues at coordinate 223,189,987 of NC_056631.2, read as the reverse complement.
AAACAAATTATTCTTCATACTCAATTTTCTTACTCTGTTCATTAACCTATCTCTATATAGAGATAGGTTCAAATGTGGATCCATATTTATTGTGTGGATGTAGGGATCATTCTAGACCAAAAGATTCAAAAATACTTAATTAAATAAATAAGATATTATTACTAATCAAATCCTATATTTTTAGGCTAATTCAATAAATAAGATACCATTTTAAATTGAATTCATTATCCTTTAAACCATATATAATATGTGCACGTCTGATTTCATCTGTACATCATTCTCCTTCGTTTTTTTGTTTGAGACTGAAATGCAGCATCCTCAAAATAATCAAGATCAGGTACACATGAATAGTAGTTTTTGTTTATATAATTAACAAATTCGATACAAAAGGTGTTAATATCATTTTTTTCAGAAATAGTCAAACAACGATTTCAAGGTGCTGAAAGGTCTAGTATGCTCAAGAGTCACATTAAAGTGATATTGCTAAATAACATATGATACTAATGGGTCACACTAACAACAACTTGATACAATTGACTATTTATTAGAATTTGATTTTAATAAATATTCAATAAAACTCTTATAATTAAATTGGAAATTATTATTTCAAGGAAATAATAATTTTCATTAGCAAGTAACATAATATATCATATGGTATGATTTGTTAAGTCATGTACACCATTTTGGACTAGTTAAGCTTTTTGTCTTTTAGGAAAAGACAAAGTTTATATCATATAAACTTTGAGTTTATAAAATATAAACAAACTCTTATTATTTTTGCAATTTTCAAGATTTGCATAAAAAAGAAGAAGTGTATGAATTGTTTAACCATGCTTTAAAGGCATGGGAGCCATTCTTGTGACAATGTCGACACGATTGCTTAAAGTGCTAAGGACTAATGGTTAATACCTTCACTTTTTGCATATAAAGACGAGTCTTGCATTTGGATAAGGGTGCTCATCCTTTTATTTGTTGCAAGGAAGAAACTTGTTTCTTCTTCATCATTCTCTCTAGTTTTGGTTAGAAAACTTGATGTAATAACCATGATATCATATGTTTTTAAACTAGAATTATAAAACATATAAATGCCCTTTTTACAAACCTCAAATCTGTGCAATCCTTTTGAAGAACACTCGCACGTCTCTTGTATGCATTAGTGGGATAAAGAATAAGTAACAACTTAATGTTATCTTTTGATGGTCGGGGTGTATTCGCGATTTCTATAACCAAGTTATAGGCCAATTACACAAGTTTTTCAAATTAGACGATTTGATTGGAAATCTTTTGTGATAAAGGATACCTAAGCAAGAGAGTTCCATGGCATAGATGGGATCAAACATGTCTAATTAAATTTGTTATTAGCGATCGCATAAATCTAGGAATTATATAGCAATATATAATTTATAATTGATATCTACCGAGTTGAATTGAAATAGATGAGATAAAGGATACCTAATCATTTGTTTGTTTTGCAACTTGGATCCTAGACATTGATAATTAGTGTTTTTGGAAACTAAAAGGGTATTAATTATTAAAGATTAAATATTGAAAATTCTAAATGAATTTTGTTAAAATTTTATAGTTAAATAATCCATTCTCATTATATTGAATTGTCAATTTCTTAAATGACTTAAATGAAACAATAACATTCAACATATACAACTTCAGTGAATGAGTTCATGTCTTAAGAGACAATCTCGTGAGAGATATGAAATTATATACACTTAAGGGTCCTAGTCCTAAACTATTTGTTTTGAGCAATTAAACATGAACATGATACCCAACTAGTAAAGGCATCACTGTGATGTTTATGATTTTTCTAACATCAAGCTAGGAATAGTTATTCATGACTTCTAAGAAGTCTTGGATAATTTAAACATATATCTGATGATATATAACAGGTGAAGCAACACTCCAATAAATACAGTGATATTTTATTTAAATCAAGTTTAAAACATTAGGCAAATTGTGGGCTTGGTTAGTTGGACCATTTATAGGAGTAGTACCTGGTGGTTTTGTCATGGGCAAGTATTAAAGAATGGCTTGGTTGTTGGTTCAGTTGAGGGAAGCCGGGTCGTAGCAGCTGCAGCGATTGTGGGATTTATCTTCCGTTCAAGGTGAGTAGTCCTCACGACACCCATAGGGTCGAAGGCACCAATGCCGACCCTTTTCGGATTTGTATCTGGGTTTTTTGTATGGTATGCTTATTGGTTTACATCCTGGTAGTTAGGATGGTGATATGCTTAGTGAACTGGTTAGGTCGGTATCCTGGTATATAGGATAATGCTATGTTAGTTACCAGTTAGGTCGGTATCCTGGTTATAGGATGTAGCTATATTTAGTGATATGTTAGATCGGTTTGACTGTTATATATATGTTAGTGTGTGATATTTATGTGCACATGATTGTTTGATTTGGGGGTTGGGTTGAGGCGGACCTGCTTTGTGCTGAAGGCCAACATACCCAGGGCGAACCGGATAGACTTCAGGGTAGGGAGGGCATACTAGTCAGACCGAAGGCCCGACGAGCAGTCCGGATAGGCTAAAGGCCCTGAGAGGCGGTCCAAACGTGTCGATGGCTCAGAGAGCGGTCCATATGGATTGATGGCCCTGCAAGGCAGTCCAGTCAGGCCGATGGCTCAGTATGCATGTTGTTTGCTTGCTATGATATGGCTATGTTTGCATGACGTTGGTATTTTTTGGGAACTCACTAAGCTTCGGGCTTAGAGTTTTTGATTTTGTTTCAGGTAGTTCAGATGATCGTGGGAAGGTGAAGGCGTGATCGTGCACCTCCTCACATTTTATGATTTTGATTTTTGCGATACTCTTATATGAAACAATTTTGAAAACGTTTTGTAATAAATAATGGTTTTTGAATGATTAAAAAAGTTTTAAATTTTCATGAATTTTATGGATGTTACAAGTTGGTATCAGAGCCTTGGTTTGAGTGAATTGGAGGAAACACTCGTGTGTCTCCAGTCTCAAACTAAGGACAAGATTTAAAAATGATTTTTTTTTCAAATGGTTTTCAAAAATACTAAAGGATGATGCAAGTGTACGATCAGTCGGAGCCTGTAAGTAGACCCCAAAATACCTTACGGATTATTTGATTTTGTGATATGATAGAACAACATGCTAGTACTAGGCTAGGGATCTTAAAAAATTGAAAGATAGAATTGCCTGATTATATGATGCATGATACCCTAGGGTTTTTCATTATATGAAATTGACATCATTACTGTAGTTGCTTAGTGTATGCATCACAATTATACATAATTAAGATCATATAGCCTGAGAATGTTTGGTTTGGCCATATTTCCTGTTCTTGACTAATAAAAGGCTTAGGGTAGGATCAGGTATTCGAAATTCTACAGGGTCCAGTGTTATGTATGGCTAGAATACACGAGTACTGCAGGGTTGGTGGAAGTTTCATGGGTGGGTTGTGCGGGGTCAATAGGTCAGTTATGAGCTATTTAGCTTTCCTCTAGGAGTGAGTATTGAGCGCTCGTCATGCATACGTATATTGTTAGGGCGTTGTGATGATACTTGAGACAAATATGGGTAGGTGTGGAAGGTAGTATGGGCCCGTACTACTGAAAGCACATGACCCATACGCGTAGCAAGGAAGTCACAACCCCTAGGGTTTTGTTGGTAGTTGGTTTTTCGTTGTTGCACGAAATGTCTGATATCTTCCTAGTATGTATTTTCAGTATGGTGGTTACTAGACGATTTGAGGCCGGATCCGGGTCAGGATCAGGAGTTGGCAGCCAGGATAGGCCAACATTGACAGAGGATTGTGACTGGGAGATTATCTAGTAAGAGGTGATTGAGATAGTCCGGGGTCAGATTCCAGAGGTGTTTGGGTCTATTAAGACCGCCATGGTTGAGTACATTGATGACCGCAATGCTGCCATTGCTGAGACGGCTGCCGCAGCAACTTCAACAGTTGTAATGGTAGCAGGTGGAGGAGCTAGCCGCCAGGATAGGCTGGTATGGTCCGTTGATCAAACACAAGAGATGATTTCTGTGGAGCTATCTCAGATTTTGCAAGAAGAATTCTTCGCTGTCGTGAACTGGGTCACCGCCAGGGCGATCGCCAAACTCGTGGAGCAAATTGCAGCCCTGCAAACTGTGAGAGAGGTTGCTACTGGAATGACTAATGGGGGAGTGCCGGTTGTAGGGTCACAACTAGGAAAGAGGAGGAGGGACTTTACAGTACAGGACGAGGAGTCGGAGGCTGCTAACCTAGGCACTGGAAGTCAAGAGGGTCAGGAGGTGTGTGGCAAGTGTGGGGGAACCCAAAAATTTGCTTGTCACAAATTCAGGTGCTTTAAGTGCGGAGAGAGAGGGCATGTGCAACGGGATTGCACAAAGGATCATATATGCTTTTACTATCACCAGCCAGGTCATTTCAGGTCCAGCTGCCCTATGTTGAGGGTGGAAGTAATTCGGATTCCAACGGTCATCATTCCTCAGGAGGTCAAAGTCGAGCCACAAGAAATCTCTAGTATGTAATTGGAAACCCCCATTCTGTAATAATATTATGTTGAAATTGTCCTTGATCAGTATTTGTCTTGCCTTGGAATCTCGTTGAGTATGGGTAAGCAACAACTACGGGTTAGTTACCTGTTTTGTCTGATCTATGTGTTGTGGAACTTCATGAGTCGTTAGCTCATTAGAAGTGTTAGGAGAATTTTATTATCAAAGGATTGTAAGTAGTTAGAGTTCACGGATTCATTAGAGAATGGGAAGTAGAAAGGTTATTTGATGGATTGGAATTTTATCACCTATGGCAAAGGTTGTACCCTTTTAGTTTTCCGAGTTCATACGATTGAGCAGGCTTGTAACTCAGGGTCAGGTGGTATTTCCAGCCCGGGGTCCGTGGTTCATAGGGGTTGGCAGCAGTATTTCAACGCTGGTAAGTGCAGGTGAGTCGATATGGCATGAGTATTATAAGTCTTAAACAACGAACCAACTAGTAATCAATAATAAATCAAATGATGGATCAAGTAAATTAGATCAAGAAGAAAGAACGTAATCAATCCTAATGCACACGATTTTGTATTCAATGAATCGTCTAGTACAAAGCATCTTCAATTAACAACCTGACCGAAAGCGCACTGTAGATCTAGCAATCTAGGACTCTGTATATAGGGTACACAAAGTACGAACAAGTTTACAGCCGAAAACACCAAGGGACCGAAAACGAAATGTTTTCGGTCCAACCAACCGAAAACCCAATCGATTCCCCCAAAAGAACAAACAAAGCCTAACAGATAAATGTCTAGCACAAACCAACATAATTAGGTCCTAACAATTTCCCCCTTGGTTTGATGCTAGCTTGAATTCATGGCTTGTCGACGATCATCACATATGAACTTCCCAAGGCACCTACCCACATCCTCTTGTTGATAATTTCACCAACCAATCCAGTGAATTCTTTAGCAGCGATCTCCAGAATTTCATCGTTGAGCATAATTTGATGTCTCGCCAAAGTATGGATATCACACTCACCGAACCGCAGGAGATCCTTCGCTTCAAGAAGACGAATAACCCCAGTTGGGAGCTTGATGACGGCGGTGGATGTGGCCTCATCAAATACCCAGAATTCCATATTATGCAGAGAACCATCAGATATATGTGGAACAATATAAATTTGTTTCATCTGCTTAGTAGGAGGCCACATCACATTTTTTACGGTACAGTTGGTGTTGGGATCAAATGCGCCCTTGACTTTCTTGACAAAAAAATCTGCAGTCTTCATCCCATCGAACTTTCTCTTCACTTGGTTCTCTAAGAAGAGCTTAAAGTTAGTCCCTCTAGGATCATTTGATGCTTTGTGGAAAGGAGCATCAACAAGTTCTATAAGATCTACTTTAGTCCAACTGTCCAAGAGCAAAAATCATTTTGATGCGCATAATACTCCACATTTCCACTGTTCCTTTTGACTACCCAGATGTTCTTCTTGTCTTGAAATCCCCATACCTTTATTCCCGACCGATATATGTACTTGGTTTTAAACCTCTTTTTTCCAAGCCCAGTGACACTCACTTGCGGACGATATCCACAGATGTTTTGATCGGAATTGTTCATGAAGAGCAATTTTCCTTTTCCTTGAGATTTGACTTGCCTCTGAGCTTGTTTCAAAATTAATCTGGGATTAGCTGAAGCATGTTCTTTATCAAAATGATCAACAATATGAGTTCCATTGGTTTGGTGAGAAACATCTTTTGAAGTTGGAGCAGGTAAACTTGGAGATGTATTGTGTTCAGTAGGCTCAGTTACAAATGTTTTGAACTTCTCGCCAAATTCACTGATTAATTTATTTTTCAAATCAAAGTATCCAGCTAAGAGAGCACCAAGATTAAGTTGCAGATCAGAAATCTGCCTTGAATTTTTAGCATTTTCTCTCTCAAGCTCAGAAACTCTAATATCCAGAGTTCCAATTAGTACGTCTTTCTCAATAAGATTTTGATTTAGAACTGCAATATCCTCCTTGAGATCAAAAATGGTTGGATCTTCGTTATTGAAGCTCCCTGCACCGATGGTTATGCCTTTGCCTCTGGGTGCAGGATCAATAGTTTCTCTGGCAAGAAACCTGACAAGGTGTTCGGAAGCGAAATCATGCGCAGGTTGAGGGGTAGAAGAACCACAAGGAGCTGAAGAGCTTCCTGCCACAAAAGATGTATGAACATAACTGGGCCCCATGTCCAAAATTGGACTCTCAACTTGTATTGGTTAGGATGTTTCGGCGGTTGTGATTGGTTGTTGAATAGTTTGAGCTCGTTCCCTTATAAGCACTCCTGACCTAGGATTATCACATCTTCGTTTTAAAGGCAGCTGGGAGGCTTGAGTCTCAGCCAAATCACTATCATATGGAGTAATAATTGGAGAAACAACTGCTCGAGGAGGAATCCTCGCAGTTGAATCCAATTGAGCAATAACTTCAGCCAATCTGAGCGGGTGATTTAGACGGCAGCTTGAGAATGTTGGAGTCTCCCTCAGTCTCAGTTGGAGCTCTCATAACGTCATTGACATTATCAAAATCAAAGAACGAACTAATGTCATCATTACTGATCTCAAAATCAAACGCGAAGTTTTCATCATTGAAACCTATTGCGTCATTTCCTTCATCAATCCCTTCTCCTTCTTCCTTATCAATATCATCATCATCATCATCATCATCATCATCATCATCATAGTAACGACCATAAAAATTTCAACCAATTTAAACTTTTCAAAAACAACCCAGTTTCATTAGTTATGACAAAAAGGTTTTCAATACAATTATTATCAGAGTCTTCCCAGAAACACATCAAAATATAATCATGAGGAGCGGTACGATCACGCCTTTGCCTTGCCACGGTCTCCTGAAGAACTTGAAAAACATTAAACCACAACTGTAAGCCCGAAAGCTTAGTGAGATACCCCCAGAATACCAACCACATATACGCCTTTCCTGGCCATACTCTACACGACCTTCCGGTCCATGTGTTTCAGGGGACTTCCGTCCCAGTCCCAGTAGACCTTCCGGTCCTACTCGTATCGACCTTCCGGTCCATGACTCCCTGACCTTCCGGTCCATGTCATAATTCCTTCTAGCCCATATCATACATAGCATACATATCACATACATAACGCAAACAAAACATGCAACTCATAACATACTTCATCCTAACCAGGATACCGACCTAACCGGTCATTAGCATAGCATCATCCTATATACCAGGATACCGACCTTAACCAGGTCTCTAACATATACCATCCTAACTACTAGGATGCAAACATAGCAAAACAATAACATAACAACGATACCCGAATCACAATCCGATAAAGGGTCGACCTTGGTGTCGTAGACCCTGTCGATATAGTGAGGATAACTCACCTCGCAACTGCCGATTGAAAAGATAAGACCGAGCTGCTCCGACCACTGACACGATCACCACCACTAGCCAACACCAACACTGAACTCAAAACAAAAGCCATTAATTACCAAAATGCCCCTGGAAATCAACTGGTCAACCCTTGGCCAAAGTAAAAGTGAAAGTCAACCTCCTGACTGACTCTACTCGCCGAGTCAGCCCGCTGACTCGTCGAGTCCCTCAACTCTGGAAACTCCCATATCGCTACCCAACTCGCCGAGTCGCCCCAAGACTCGTCGAGTCCCACGAACTCTGAGTCACTTCTCGCTTAACTCACTGAGTCGTCCCTTGACTCACCGATTCACAGCTTAACCAAGAAAGGTTGGGACCTCATGACCAGACTTGCCGATTCCAAGAACAGACTCGCCGAGTCCAAGGCTATCTTCAACAGACTCGCCGAGTTGTTCTTCTAACTCGTCGATTTCCCTGCCTATCTTCATCCAACTCACCGAGTTGTTCTTCCAACTCATCGAGTTCCAGCCTATCTTCAAGAAACTCACCGAGTACACCTTTGTGACCCGCCAAGTACCCCTAGATCTTAATCCATACAGAAGCTTTCCAGGCCATGCAGTCGATCCAAACCATAGATCTACTCTTCTACAAGCCATCCATCACGTAAAGTGGCAAACTTTACGTGAATCCAAAGAGATCTAAGCATAATATACTCTAGGGCTAGGGTTTGGGACAAAAGAACTTCACCAAAAACTCTTGAGCATAGACTTTATGGCTTTCTGGATCATTAAAAACCTAGATCTGAGGTAGCAATCTCAGATCTTACACCGAACTTGAGATGGACCTCATTTATGCCCCCAAACCCCACAAATGAAAGATCTAGATGCACAAAAGCTCAAACAGAAGATTATTACCTCAAATGAAGGCTCGAACTGAAGAATAAGTCGAATCTCTGCAAAGCCCCTTGCTCTAACCTTCTTGCTCTTCGATTTCTCCCCAAGATTCCTTCCACAAAGGCTCCAATCTCTCACAAGGAAAGCTCACACGAATCTAGGGCTTCTGGAACTCATGGGGAAGGTAAAGAGTCTGGGGGAGAGGATATCATGTTCTTTATATAGGGATCAACTCCCGAATTAGGGTTTTCTCCACTCAGCACCAACTCGCCGAGTCCAGCCACCGGCTCGCCTAGTTGGCCACTAAGCACGCGACCACAATTGTGACCCTACTCGCCGAGTCCACCCATGGACTCGCCGAGTTGCTCTTTCACAATTACACTTTGAACCATGAACTTGCACTTCTGAACTCGGGATGTTACAATCATCATCATCATCATCATCATCATCATCATCATCATCATTATCATCATCATCAACTACATTAAGCACAGACACATGTTCTTCTGCAATAATTGCTACAGGAGGAACAATCTTATCTTCAGGCTCTGAAACTGAAACATCTTCATCTTCATCATCTGAAACATCTTTTGGTTCAGAAGATTCTTCTATCTCAGCAAATTTCCCAAACTTCACCAAAGGTTTCGTTCCCTTAAACACAGCCTTTGAACCCTTGCGGTTCTACTTCATCAAAAATACATCCTTCTTTTTCCATTGTAAGTTCATCTTCATCTCATTTAATACAAGCTTTGAAAAATTGAAGTCCCGGTCCATGATTAGAGCAATAATGGCACTGATAGATGATAGAGAGATCTCATTTGCTCATCCTTTCCTGCCTGAGATGCATATAACAAAAGAGTGGGCAAGAAAGCATTAGTAAGGAGGAAGTAGCTTCTTTATTATTGGAGGAAAAGTTCCTTCATAACCGATTCTATCAAGAACCTCCTTGATCTGACCAACAGGAATTTCAGTTGGGGAGCCTGTCTGATCCCCAAATTGAAGCCTACCCGGATGGTGTGTTCAGACACAATAGTTTTTCTCGGTTTAACAATTGATTCCACAGTGCCTTCTCCATATGCTCCTTCTTTGTTGATGGAAGCTTTATTCCAAAATTCACTCACTAAATCCTTATAAATGATGGGATTTGATAGAAAAGCGTGAGTAAGCCTGCAATTGTTAAGTCCATGAACCATGGACATAAACTCTTGATGGCTTTGTTGTGGATCAGATAAGCATGCAACACTGTTGTGATTTTTAGAAAACTTCATTCCAACCATTTTTCTACACCAAACATGTCAAGTCAGAAAAACAAGATTAAGCAAGTAAAGTCAATTTTCTCAAAATGGTAAATTCGATTAAAGTTAGAACATGCTTGAATGGTGAGTGAAATAGGTCAAAATTAAATTTATTTTGATGTGGTCCAATTTGTGGTTAGATTCAGGTTTTCGGCCGAAAACACCTAAGTTTCACCAAAAACCCTTGAATTTTGAGTTTTCGGCCGAAATCAATTTTCCAAAAAAAAAAACAAAAACTCAAAACCCTTAAATTATGAGTTTTCGGCTGCAAACTCCAAAACCCTTGAATCATGGTTTTCGGCCGAAAACGCGAACCCAAAATTACGAAGAATTTCCGTCAAAATTTGCATTTTTCATCAAAAACCTGCAAAATCTTCACCAAAACAGTTGTATGGAAGTCGCAATCTGTATACCTTGAAGAATCAAAGTGCAATTTTGATTTAAACACGCCAAAGAGTGATGAATCGATGAGATGAGTTTTTGACGGCAAACGAGATGAAGAACAAGTGAGATAAAGAGAGAGAGAGAGAGAGAGAGAGAGAGAGAGAGAGAGAGAGAACATGTGTTTGCGGATGAAAACAATGAAATGAGGATAATGGCCGAAAATTTCAAAATTTATACCCTAATTCATTTTTCAGCCCAAACAACATAACCAGGTGGGCCTTCACTGAAAATCCACTTTCAATTAAAAATTGAAACATTTTGAACACTTAAAATTATAATAAGATAAAATAAAACTAAAATCTAAAATTTTAAATGCAAACCAAATTTTAAATTTTTAGAAAATAAAATAAAATAAAATAATTAAAAAATAACACTAACTACTCTTCAAAATTAATATTTTAACATTTAGGGATCATAAGTTTTGACACAGCCTCAACTTGTTTTTCAGTACCTTCACCTTCATGGATAGATTTGGTCAATCGCAGATATTGTGGTCCACTTAAACACGAAGGATTTTTGACAATTTGGACAAAAAATAAATGATAAGACATTGCTCCTAAATTCCTAAACGGACTATTTAGCTAATGACAACCAAGGATATTGTTGTCCACTTAAATTCAGAAGCAAGATCTACAGACAACCTATTAAATGATTCAATTTTCAGTAGTAAGTGTGATGAATTGTTGTAGTTGGGCTTCAAGTGTTTCCCCAAGAACATGGTTGAACATGTTGAACTTTTGACGAAGCATGTCATGTCTTCTTTGTGTCATATCATCATTTCCTTCGTAAACCTCTATCGAAGCTTCCCAAAGTGCTTTTGCATAATCATATTCCCTGAATCCTTGAGCAATGTCAGGGGATAGATCCACAGTCAGAGTTGCAATTGCCTTTTTCCTGTTCCTCAATTTTCTCAAAATCCTCATCAGTGTAGTTTTCCACTTCTTTGTCAGTTACAACTCCATTTTCCAATGTAGTGGTAATTCTAACAGGACCTCTAAGTATGCTTCTCTATAACTTAAAGTCTTTCATCCTGATATATTTCTCAATCCTATATTTTCATTCTGGAAAACCATCAGCTGATAAAAGTCGTGGAATTCTCGTAGTAGTTCCCATGATGGAATCCAGTTCTTGATGCATTGCATTGTGTTGAGGTTTCATAATAACAATTTTTTAATTTTTGCTTTTAATTTTTTTATGTTTTTATAAGAAATGAAACACAGAAAACACAAAAAGTCAACAAATGAGATTGACCGAAAATAGATTTCTGCCAAAAATGTTGATTTCGTCCAAAAATGCGTTTGATGTCAAAAATGATGATTTTAGCCGAAAATTATGATTTCGGCTGAAAACGAGTTTTCTGTTGAAAATGCCTAAATTCACGATTTCATGCTCCACCGAAAACTCCCACCAAAAATGCACATATTCACGATTTCAAAAAGATTTTTTGAATTTATTGCTTTGAATCTTCAATGAACACCAAGAAAATAACTGCTAGAAGATGAAAAATCAATTTTCAATAACAAAATCCAACAATCTTGATCACGGTTGACACTAGATTGGCTCTGATGCAAATTGTAAGTCCCAAACAATGAACCAACTAGTGATCAACAATAAAGAAAATGATGAATCAAGCAAATTAGATCAAGAAGAAAGAACGTAATCAATCCAAATGCACATGATTTTTTATTCAATGAATCGTCTAGTACAAAGGATCTTCAATTAGCAACCTGACCGAAAACGCACTGTAGATCTAGCAATCTAGGACTCTATATATAAGGTATACAAAGTACAAATAAGTTTACAGCCGAAAACACCAAGAGACCGAAAACGGAACGTTTTCAGTCCAACCAATCAAAAACCCAATTGATGCCCCCAAAAGAACAAAAAAAGCCTAACAAATAAATGCCTAGCACAAACCAACATTATTAGGTCCTAACAGGTATCTTGCGATGCAATTTTGGTACCATATTCTCGGGTAGGTCGAGTGCCAGATTGTTATTTAGATTGCAAACATGGACTAGTTAATGTCACCTGGGATCGTAGGGGAGAATTAAGAATTCTCAGATGAGACATCCGCCATTAAAGGTTTTGTATGTTGCTATCCGGGTAACGGTTTCCAGAGAGGTTGGGCGATCAAGCAGGAGGTCAAGGGTTTCCCCAAGCACATATATGGAGGCGATATTTTTCAATTATATCTTCAAGTGTTCAAGGTATCATTGGGGGTTTGGTTCGACCTGCATGCATGGTTAGGTCGGGATTACAATCTGCGAATTAAATTAAGAGTTCAAACCCTAAGTGGAGAGAGTTGGTTATTTATGGAAAAGGCACCAGGATAGGTGAAGGATTTTGGCTCGACAGACCTAGGGCGGCCCAGATGGACTGAAAGCCTCACGGGGCGTACCAGTCAGGCTGAAGGCCTGGAGAATGGTCCAGACAGGCTGAAGGCCCGGAGAGGCGGTCTAGATATGTTGAAGGTTCGGAGAGTGGTCCAGATAGGTTGAAGGTCGATGAGGCGGTCCAGTCATGCTGAAGACTCTGTATGTATTTTGTTAGATCTATGTTCTGGTATTGAGCATGCTGCTTTGTGACAATAACCTACGGAATTGTGCGTTCCATACTTGCTGGTTATCACTTATAGAGTACCCTTAGGGATTTTCGGTGGTCATGTAGGAGAGCTTGGAAACTATTGAGTAGCAACCTTTCCCAAGAAGGGAATCATGCGTGGTAGAATTTCAGTATTGCGATGCTTGTTTGGTTATGTGAGGAACGTTAATGAGGCCTTTTGGGCAGTGGAGGAATGTGGGTACCTTCAGGCCCGAAGGAATGGGCCACTGACGAGAAGACGACAATGTTGATAGGTTATCGGAAGCGTTCATGTCATAGGTTGTGGGCCTAATGATCGTAAATATTCTTTCCTTCTGCTTGTGGTGTTCTTAGGATTGAGGCGTTGATGGGGGCCGGGCGAGTCGTAAGTCCGTTGCATGGATAAAGGAAGCAGTAAGGACTGATGGGAGTATCAGTCAGATATCAGAATGAATCCGGGTAAATTTTTGCCCCATATTCCTGCATATTCTCAATTTTTTGTTACGGATCAGATGTAATGTGGAAGTTCTTGGTTGATCATTTTCTTTCGTCGCTCCAGACATTGGTAATGGAATGGTAAAGATTCAGAGGTTATACTAAGGTGTTGGTGCATCATATGCATTCGAATTGTGAAAGGTTCGCTATTGACCTGTTTGAGGGTCTTTTCTACATGATTTGTGGTAGTTTCGGTCAGAAACTTGGGATGGATTTATGGACGGCCATTTCGAGATGGCTTATAATGGAAACTTGCATCAGGGATCACAAGTGTATCCATGTGAGGTATGCACTCTGGAGGTCAGTGAGGCAAATGGGGGGGAGGGGGACTTTTTGGTTTATGGGGTGAATTGTGAGTTATAGGAGAAAGGTATGATATCATATACGGGAAATCAATGGTTGTTGGGTTAGAGCATCCATGTCTTTCCGATTTTGAGAACCGGGTTAGATCTTTCTCATGATTATCTATGGTGACACATCATGTTGGGAGGGTTGAGGCAGTCCTGCTCTATACAGTAGGCCAAGATACCCGGTATGGGCTGACTATAATTCGTAGGCAGGGAGACTCAGGAGGAGCAGTAGGGTTGTGGCAATAGGCCAAGATACATGGTGTGGCTCGACTATTGTATATAGGATAATGCTATGTTAGTGACCGGTTAGGTCGGTATCCTGGTATATAGGATAATGTTATGTTAGTGACCGGTTAGGTCGGTATCCTGGTTATAGGATGTTGTTATAACTAGTGATATGTTAGATCGGTTTGACTGTTGTATATGCTAGCATATGATATTTATATGCACATGATTATTGGATTTGGGGGTTGGGTTGAGGCAGACTTGCATTGTGCTGAAGGCCAACATACTTAGGGGCAAACCGGATAAACTACAGGCCCGGGAGGGTATACTAGTCAGACCGAAGGCCTGGCGAGCTGTCCGGATAGGCTGAAGGCCCTAAGAGGAGATCCAGACGTGCCGATGGCTCAAAGAGCGATCCTTGTAGACTGAAGGCCCTGCAAGGCGGTCCAGTCAGGCAGATGGCTCAGTATCCATGTTGTTTGTTAGCTATGATATGACTATGTTTGTATGACGTTGGTATTTTGGGGGAACTCACTAAGCTTCGGGCTTACAATTTTGGATTTTGTTTCAGGTACTTCAGATGATCGCGGGAAGGTGAAGGCATGATCGTGCACCTTCTAACATTTTTTGATTTTGATTTTTGGGATACATAGATATGAAACTATTTTAAAAACATTTTGTATTAAGTAATGGTTTTTGAATGCTTGAAAAAGTTTTAAATTTTCATGAATTTTGTGGATGTTACAGTTTCCATAGTTTAATATGGAGTTCTAAAAATGAACCACAAGCATTTGAGGCTCTCTGGGAATTTTTGTTGAAGGATTTCAATATTACAAATAACAAGTGGTTAAATGTTATGTATGGGTTGCGTAGATTATGGATCCCAACATTTTTCAAGGACATACCAATGTCTGGTCTCATGTGAACTACATCATTGTCCAAAAGCAAAAATTGGTCATTTCAAAACACTAACCTTTATGGTTTGTGTCTTGTCATATTTATGATGTCTTTTGAGACAAATTTGGGACGACAAATTCATAATCAAATTTTCAATGATTTTAAGATTCCAAACACTTTTCCTAAAATAATCAAACATTTTCCTTATGAAATTCATGCATCAAAATTGTACACTCGTACCATTTTTTACCAAGTTCAAGAAGAGATTTTAAAATCTGAGGAAACTTGTTTCCAAAAGTGTGTGTCATATGAAGATGGTGTTGACACAATTCTTGTAATGGAGAAACAAAAAAACATTATCACTAGGCAAACTCAAAAGGATGTAGGTGACTGTTGGAATAGTGTCTAAGGCTGCAACTATATTAGGCAAGTGTTTGATCCGGTTGTGCATGGTCCTTTTGGGTTGCCTTCACCATAGCAACTTGATAGGATGATTTATTAAGAGAGAGTGAATATTATATATTATGGGAATAATATAATGAATAATATATTTGTTATTTGATTAATATAAGTCATAGAATTAATTAGAATTAATTTGGTGACTTAAAGAGATTAATTAAATAAAGGGGTATAAACTGTCAATTGTTTGATAGTTAAGCTTTAGACTGTAAATCCATTGGGATATGCTTTGAACGAATTCTAAGAGTGCTAGGATAGCCTAAATCGTCCAAAGGCTTATCTATGGAATGGATTTGGATAGCCTTAAGAGAAGATTATCCAATTAGGGTTTAGGTTGTAACCCTTAAGGAGTCTACAAGTATAAATAGACCCCATAGCATAGGGAATTTGAAACATCTCCAAAAGTAAGAGAACCCTGGCCGAATTCCTTCCCTCTCCTCTCTCCTAAATCATTCTTCTTGCTATTGGTGTTTGTAAGCCATTAGAGGAGTGACATTTGTGACTCTAGAAGCTCCAAGACCTCAAGATCAACAAGGAACTCAAAGGTATGATTCTAGATCTATTTCAATGTTGTTATTTAACCTAATTAGTCATTAGAAGACTTGGATTCAAAGCATGTTTATTAGAAAGCCTAGATCCAAGCATTAGGGTTTTGCATGCGCACATAGGAAAGTTCTTATGGCTAAAACCCATCAGTAGTATCAGAGCCTAGCTTGGTTTTCTTTAAATTGTTGCTTGATTAACTGAAACAAACCTGCAAAATTCGTTTTTTTAGGTTTCTGAGTCACTGACTCGGCGAGTCCCAAGGTGGACTCGGCGAGTAGGCCTGACTCGGCGAGTCCCCTTGTGCACTCGGCGAGTCCAGGCGTCAGGAATGGCCAGATTCGGGATTTTTTCATAATTATCTTATGGAAACTTACCTTAATCATAATAGATCAATCTAAATCCGATTTTTTGATATATATGGCTATTATCTTGATCTAGTTAAAGGTATTTATCAACTAATAAAATATTTAATTTCCTTATATGATAATTAATTAATTATTTTAATTATTTTGGTAATTATCTTTCAAAGAAATCTTGAATAAAATCAAATATAGATAATTAGGATATTAATTGTTAATTGGAATTATTTGTTATTTGATCCTCCATGTTTTAAATGTTTAAAACTTACCCTCAAGTTTTGAAATTTATATTTGTGATTAAAAGTTTTAATTTAGACAACTTAAATTTCGAACCCTAGATTTTAAAAGTTTTAAAATACAACCCTATACTAATATGATATTACTAGAATAATATATATATATATATATATATATATGTATAACTAAATGCTAGTCTTACCGTTAGTAGGCCTCATTCACGAAGCCGATCTATAAGGTGGGTATAAGGTTGCGGCCTATAAAATGGCGCTTAATGGGTGTACACTCACACCCACCGCTTGCTTGATTGGTGGAGGGTCGTTAGCCGAACGGGTAGGATAGGGCAACCTCATCCTCTCATTACAAGTATAATAAGAAATATAAAGTAACTACACATATTTTTAAAATTTCCCAATCCTAGTTACTTTAGGAAAAGTGAATTAATGCAATCCCATGAAATTACACTTTGCACCTTGCTAAGATGTTAGTGGAGCGTGTGTGGTTTACCGGCACACTAATTGGTTCTAAGCGAAGGTGGCAAAGGGTGATTCATTGTTTATCATAGTTCGATGGAGCGTGTGTGGTTTACCGGCACATCGAATAGGTGATCGTTACAATGAAGGCACCATGTGAATTTGCATGGTAATTCACACCCGCTTTGTGATCCTCGGCATCCCAGTCACAAACAAGAGGGGCATATCGAGATTTAAACATGCCATTGAATAGTTTCAATGAATCTCATCCGAACCTAGGAATTCTCAAAAACACTTAGGACTAATAGTTTAACTTTGTGATGGAGAATTAGTGAATCGTCATTTACTTACCTTCAATTTATTTGCATGTTAGATTACGGCATCCCTTTTCTAGTATCTAAATGTTATTGTTGGATCCTAGCCCTAATTTTTCTTATTGGGTGATAATTAGGGATTCTTATTCTAATCTATCTTTGTCCTTTTCTAATTGTAGATGTCGAACGCAAACAATGCTGCTGCTAGTTCTTTCACGTTGATGAGCCTTTGCCAAAAGGTTACTTTCGATGGAATGAACTTTAGCGAATGGATAAGGTACATTCGCACCATTGCTCGCTATGAGGATAAGGAGTATGTCCTCGATGAGAAGCTCGAGAAAATCAACCCCGAAGTTGCTACTCCCGCCGAAATCACTGCTTTTGAAACTCATGAGCGATGATGCAACGAAGGTACATTGCATCATGATCGCTACCATGAACTCCGAATTCCAAAAGTCCTACGAGGACATGTACCCGTACGAGATGCACCAAGACTTATTGGAGAGATATCACCAAAACGCGAGACAAGAGCGTTATGAGATTTTCACCAACATGATTTCCGCTAAGATGGGTCATGGAGAATCTCTTACCGTGCACCTGCAAAAGATGCAAAGGTATGTCGATCGCCTTCGCAAGTTAAATGTTGACTTCGGTGAAGACTTGGCGATCGACATGGTGCTTCACTCTTTGCCTCCGATGTACAACCAATTTAGGATGACCTACCACATGAACAAAGAAGAGGTCACCCTAAGCAAGCTCCAAGGTCTCTTGAGGGTTGCTGAGAGCAACTTCAAGGACAAGTCTGTTGCACCTACTCCCAATCCGTCCGCTGCTCCTGTCTTGGCTATTGGTCAAGGAAAGGGAAAGAAGAGGAAAGCTTCATCGAAGAACTATCGCAAGGTGAAAGCCCGAGATGGTGCCTCTTCTAGTGGGACCAAAGTTGATCCCGCTAAGCCCTGCTCTAACCCGAAGGAGGCAGAGTGCCACCACTGCCACAAGATAGGACATTGGAAGAGAAGCTGCCCAGATTACCTGCAAGCAATCAAAGAGGGAAAGATCAAGCCATCTTTCGCAGGTATATACACAATCAAATCTAACGATTCTAATCATGCTATTTCTTGGGTTCTTGATACCGGTTGTGGTTATCACATTTGTTCTAATGTGCAGGGACTAAGAAGAAGTAGGGATGTGGAGCAAGGAAGGATCAATCTAATCATGGGGAACAGAAGATCGTCGCCTGTGACCAAGATTGCAGTGTATTCTTTAGTGCTTAGGAATAGTTTGGTTTTGGATTTGAACAATTGTTGCTATTCGCCAGAAATGGCTAGAAACATCATTTCATTTCATGGTTTATATAGACAAGGATTTAGATTTTCTTTTAATAATGAGAATGGTTCTATTTTGGCTTATCTAAATGGTGTCTTGTACTTTGAAGCTATACCATGTAATGGAATATATGAAACCGTTATGATTGTTGATAACTTAGGAAATGATGTTTTGAATATTGATTCTTCCACTAGTATGGATAAAGCATCCTTGTGGCATTGTTGACTTGGACATGTCAACAAGAAACGCATAGCCCAACTCCAAAAGGATGGAGTGTTGGAGTCATTCAACCTTAGGGAAGATGACACATGCGAGTCTTGTTTGCTTGGAAAGATGACTAAGTCACCCTTCACGAGTACATGTGAAAGGGGTGAGGGTCTATTGGACCTAATACATACCGATGTATGTGGACCGTTTAGATCAACCACGAAGGATGGGAACCGCTTCTATGTGACTTTTACCGATGACTATAATAGATATGGGTATATCTACTTAATCAAGCAAAAGTCAGACACCTTTGAAAAAGTTCAAAGAGTTCAAGAATGAAGTGGAGAATCAATTGGGCAGGAAAATCAAGATGCTTCGATCCGATCGAGGAGGAGAGTACCTAAGTCTTGAATTCCACGATTATCTCAAGGAGTGTGGAATAGTTTCACAATTGACGCCTCCTAGAACACCGCAGTTAAATGGTGTGGCAGAAAGGCGTAATTGAACCTTATTGGATATGGTTCGCTCTATGATGAGTCGTGCTTCACTACCAATCTCTTTTTGGGGGTATGCCTTAGAGACTGTCGCCCATATCCTTAACCGAGTCCCTACTAAGAAGGTTGCCAAAACACCTCACAAAATGTGGACAGGGAAAGCTCCCTCGTTGGCACATATCAAGGTTTGGGGTGCGAGGCTTTCGTAAGACGAGATACTCACGACAAGCTTGAACCTCGAAGTGAGCAATGTGTTTTCATCGGCTACCCGCAGACATCCTTTGGATATCTCTTCTATAGACCGAAGGACAATGTTGTCTTCGTTGCGAGGAGAGGAGTTTTCCGAGAGCGAGAACTCATAAGCCAAGGAGACAGTGGGAGGCAAATCGAACTTGAAAAGATTCAAGAGTCGATAGATGAAGGAATCTTTACCGCTGGCATTCAACCCGAGGAGGAAACTCCGGTTGAACCGATTGACGAATCCTTACCTCTTAGACGTTCTGATAGAGTTAGAGTTCATCCCCAGTTTTATGGCTTTCATATTACTACCGAAGGGGACACGTATATTAGTGATGGTACACTAGTAAATCTTGATGAACCTAATAGCTATAAGGAAGCCATGGTAGGCCCAGAGTCTGCAAAGTGGAAAGAGGCAATGGATAGCGAGATCCAATCTATGTATGATAACCAAGTTTGGAATTTGGTTGATTACGTGCCCGGACGTAAGACCGTTGGGTGCAAATGGATCTTCAAGAAGAAGACCGATGTGGATGGGAACGTACACACATATAAAGCGCGATTGGTCGCGAAGGGCTTTACTCAAACTCCCGGAGTTGACTATGATGAGACCTTCTCACCAGTTGCGAAGATTAAATCTATTAGAGTGATGCTAGCAATTGCCGCATTTCCTGATTATGAGATTTGGCAAATGGATGTCAAGACCGCTTTCCTTAACGGAAAGTTGGCTGAGGATGTTTACATGGCTTAGCCAGAGGGGTTTGTGGATCCGAAGCATCCGAATAGAGTGTGTAAGCTTGAGAAGTCCATTTATGGACTTAAGCAAGCGTCTCGCAGATGGAATCTTTGCTTCGATGAGAAAGTCAAAGAGTTTGGATTTGTACGAAGCGAAGACGAATCTTGTGTATATGTCAAAGCCAGTGGGAGTATAGTAAGCTTCCTCGTTTTATATGTCGATGACATATTACTCATAGGAAACGACATCCCGACTCTGCAGGAGGTTAAGTCCTGGCTCGGGAAGTGCTTCGCTATGAAGGACCTCGGAGAGGCTTCTTACATTTTGGGAATAAGGATAATAAGAGAAAGAAGTAAGAGACTAATTGGACTTAGTCAGAATACTTACTTAGAGAAAGTACTAAAACGTTTTAGTATGGAAAACTCAAAGAAGGGAGAATTACCGATACAAAGTAATGCCAAATTGAGTAAGACTCAAAGTCCGAGTACCGAAACTGAGATAGCAGAAATGAGCCGAGTACCATACGCTTCCGCAGTTGGCTCAATCATGTACGCTATGACTTGTACTCGCCCTGATGTAGCCTTTGCCTTGAACATGGTTAGCAGATATCAAGGGAATCCTGGCAAAGCACATTGGATTGCGGTGAAAAACATCCTTAAGTACCTTCGGAGGACGAAGGAATGGTTCTTAGTCCTCGGAGGGAGTGATGACTTGAAGGTGCGAGGGTATAGTGACGCCAGCTTTCAGACCGACAGGGACAACTATCGTTCACAGTCGGGCTGGGTCTTTACCCTAAATGGAGGAGCAGTGACATGGAAGAGTTCCAAGCAGGAAACCGTAGCTGATTCAACGTGCGAATCAGAGTACATTGCAGCGAGCGAAGCGTCAAAGGAGACAATATGGCTAAAGAACTTCATCGGTGATCTTGGAGTTGTACCTGCCATAAAGGAGCCAATGGAGATTTTCTGTGATAACGAAGGCGCGGTTGCCTTGACCAAGGAACCGAGGGATCATGGTAGATCAAGACATATCGACAGAAAGTATCACTTCATTAGACATCGTGTAGAAGAAGGACAACTCGTAGTGAAGAGGATATCATCAGAAGATAACCCAGCAGATCCGCTTACGAAGGGACTGAGTAGGGTTAAGCACTTGCAGCATGCTAGGAGTATTGGGCTGAAGGATGATATTAGCATAGATTAGATAGTATTAGAAACGTGTAATAGATAAATGTAATTGACATTTGATGATTAAATAAAGGAGTTTTATTTATGAGTAATGTTACTATCTTATGTTAATTGTTTAGCTATAGTTTCACTTTGCATGTTTTGACTTCCAGAATAATTGAGTTTACTAGGAATAATCGAATTGTTCAAATGGTCCACAATCGTTCATATGTTGGGAGTAGATATGAATGAAGATTGTCATGAATTGGTGTGTAGAATGTCTAAATGGTGTTAGACATAGCAAAGGATTGCTGCAACGTTCATGAGTGCTTATGAACTAGTTTTGAGCATTGGAATAAACCCGCGCTTGCTGGAATCACCTTATGGAATACGATGTAAAAGGTGATCGCAAGACGATAATATCATATAGTCTTAAAACCTAGATATATGGTTTATTATTTGTTAATTAATTGTACATTGATAATACGAAAACGCATCAGTAACTTGGTGTTATAAAACGTATTGTTGTGTATAGTTGGTTAATGAATAAGTAAATGCATATAAGTCGAAGTTTATCTGTAAACTTTTATCTAAGAAGGTAAAAGCAATATCTCGGCCGCTCGATGATTTGATTTGACTTATGTGTCGGGCCCGGTCAGAACTGAATTGATGTGTTCGATTAAGTTCTATGTCAAATAAATCAGAGATCGAGAAACCTAAATGCTTGACTAACCATTCCATAGGATTGTCAGCATGGTATCTAACAGAGGACTGTACGTTCCCTTATCTAAAGGACAAGATTGATTAGATCAGAGTTGACAGCGTCTTTGAGAGCTACGATTGCAAACCGAATCATACCTGTAAATATAGTTACTAGACTTATCCAAGTGGGAGACTGTTGGAATAGTGTCTAAGGCTGCAACTATATTAGGCAAGTATTTGATCCGGTTGTGCATGGTCCTTTTGGGTTGCCTTCACCATAGCAACTTGATAGGATGATTTATTAAGAGAGAGTAAATATTATATATTATGGGAATAATATAATGAATAATATATTTGTTATTTGATTAATATAAGTCATAGAATTAATTAGAATTAATTTGGTGACTTAAAGAGATTAATTAAATAAAGGGGTATAAACTGTCAATTGTTTGATAGTTAAGCTTTAGACTGTAAATCCATTGGGATATGCTTTGGACGAATTCTAAGAGTGATAGGATAGCCTAAATCGTCCAAAGGCTTATCTATGGAATGGATTTGGATAGCCTTAAGAGAAGATTATCCAATTAGGGTTTAGGTTGTAACCCTTAAGGAGTCTACAAGTATAAATAGACCCCATAGCATAGGGAATTTGAAACATCTCCAAAAGTAAGAGAACCCTGGCCGAATTCCTTCCCTCTCCTCTCTCCTAAATCATTCTTCTTGCTATTGGTGTTTGTAAGCCATTAGAGGAGTGACATTTGTGACTCTAGAAGCTCCAAGACCTCAAGATCAACAAGGAACTCAAAGGTATGATTCTAGATCTGTTTCAATGTTGTTATTTAACCTAATTAGTCATTAGAAGACTTGGATTCAAAGCATGTTTATTAGAAAGCCTAGATCCAAGCATTAGGGTTTTGCATGCGCACATAGGAAAGTTCTTATGGCTAAAACCCATCAGATTTCCCATCAAAGGAACTTCCCACCAGAGACACATACTATAAGAACCTTCTAAAAGTTACTATTCCTGGTGTGGTGGACATTGAGAATCCATCATATGTTCTGGCAGTAGAGAGAAAATATTGAAATATAAAAAAGAGATGCTTCAAGTTCAAGGATTGAAGCCTATGAGATAGTCTGCATCATGTCAACAAATGGTTAATCACGATAAGCGAAACTGTCCTCTAAAGAATAAGCAAAACTAGTTTACAATGTCTTTAATTTATTTTTAGTTCTTATTTTATTGCTTAATAGACTATTGTTTAATTTTTTTTGTTTTTTTCGTTTAGATAACAATTATTATGTCCTTATTGAAATGTTTTTATTTCAAATTACATTCCTTTTAAATTATTTATACTTGTTCATACATACTAAATTCGTAGACATAGTTCACTTTCCCTCTACAATCTACTAAGATGTAGCTTAAAATGTGGATTGAATATTTTGCGGATGTGTGAACAATACGTTTAATGTTACATAAATATTGTCATTATCACACATTCTCACTAATTAAATTGTCTATAATTTTAATTGTCGACTTTTTTTATTATTATTATCATACTGTTATAATGTTTATTAATTTGTATTCTTTATGAATGAAAATTAATGGAAACCAATTGTGTTCTAACCAATAAATCAACATATTTTATTTGTTCTTATTACTAAACAACATATTTTCTTATTAATTATTGTATTCACATTACTACACAACATATTATATTAGTTCTTATTTTATGACTTAATAGACTGTTGATTAACTTTAGTTTTTTTCCACTTAAATAACAATTATGATGTCCTTATTTATATGTTTTTCTTTCATTTTAAGTTACTTTAAAATTAATTATACTTGTTCATACATACTAAAGTTGTAGACATATTTCACATACCCTCTACAATTTTATAATTGACATATATTATATATGTCATTTTATATTTTGACATTCTAATAGAAGATTTACTATACATTACAATCTAATATCAATTTAACACGATTCTAATAGAATACATCTACTTTACTACTTGTACTTCCAAAGTCTGATGCCTATTATACACTAACAACTTAAACATATTTTTTTTTGTTTTTTCCTTAAATTTTAACACATTCTACTAGAATTTTAACATTCTCCCTATCCTTTCTATCAGAACACTATCTATTATCCATTTTACATTTGTTGTAATCACTAAATTTGAACACATTCTATTAGAATTCTAGCATATAAAACATAAAAGTTAAATAAAATAATAACAACTTGAAAAGTGTAATTGCTAACCACATACTATGTTTAAAAACTACCATCCATATTCATCCAGAACACACGCTTTTAATTCAAAATAAATCCTAGTTACTAAGAAACCCTTCAAAAGTAGAAAAAAAAAACAAAAAACAAATCCAACACATTTCATTTAAGTTCTTAATACAAAAAAAATAACAAAAAAAAGCTAATGAAAACGGATTCCAAACTTAACGCCGATTTCTTCCTCTTGTTTTCTACCTTGCAGCTGCTGATTTTTGCAGAAGTAACTCTCTTTCAAGTACATCAAGCTTTGAGAATTCAGCACAATCTCTCTCTAACATTTTTTTGTGCACGTTGAAGTCGGCTTTCATCGTTCTAGCCAAATACTTGGTCCTTAAATTGATAACTACAACTTTATCAACATTTCCTTTTCCAGTAAAACCAGAATCCCATCATCCTTCTGCTTCTCGCATATAACTTTCCATGTGTCTCATAAGATATATTTCGCAATCTGGTCCCGGTTTCACCACACGCCAACGAATGTTCATCACATGTGGTTGGGCTGCACTTAAAGCTTTTACTATTGAATGATGTTTTAATGATATGTAGTTGCACAAAAGATTCAACTATCATAATAAAATAAATGTTAAGATAAATTAATAAAATAGAAATATATTCAGTGTTAGAATGATGACAAATGATTATATTCATCTACTCTAACCAAAACCATAGGTGTTCTTCCATATACACTATCAATGCTTCCTCATCGATTCACATGATCAATTATTAAGCACTTTCTAGTTCTCAGATCAAAGCACACCACGTAATACATAGCCCCATCCACTACTGGTATGAGAACCTGTTAAAAACATAAAAAACTAAATATTAATTTATCAAGAATGTATAAAAATTATTAATTCCAAAATAACTAACCATCCCAACATCTTTCAAACTTGGTAACACTTTTAACTTATTAATGTAAACTCTCATCAACGCATCAAACAATCTGGATGTTTCGAATCCTAAGCCTGATTTGTGAAACATTTCACTTGTGTATGATAAAAAGAAAACACAAATATTAGTATTACACTAACTTATGTACATTGAAGTTTCCAAAATTTTATGTACATTTCCATACCAGAATTTTCATGTCCAAGAACAGTCTACCTATCGATCCTTTGTCCCTGTACTCCTCCATCTTATTAAGGAATGTTTCCCAACAATCAATTATTCTAGAATGGATATGCATATCCCTCTTAAAATGGTACACGAATTCTTGGTGCAAAACTTCACCAACTCCGATATCCCAAATCGGGTCCCTACATTAATAAATATATTAATATTATTAATAACTCATATAATATATTACAATTAACGAATATATAATTGAATGAACACTAACCCATTGTCTCTTTTAGATGCAAATATCGAAGTGCACATTTCAATTTCCTCCTTCTTCAAATTATCACCAACTCTAATCACACATTCGATAAAAGGGGAATGAAATAAATTTGTAGATTTCTTGTCCCTTTTTCCCCTTTTAACATTATCTTTTTCATTGGCAACATTGTTCAGATCCTCATCGAGATTTCTTCCTTCATTTGAATTAAATCCTACCACAACATCTAAATTGTTTTCTTTAGTTACCTGTTTACTATTTGAAAACAACATCTATGTTTTATTCGCCATATCAATAATTTCATCCATCACACCGGGTAACTTATTAAACTGACTCATTGTAAGATCATCTTGTGTCATATCATATACCATATTTGGTTCCATATAACTACATCCTTCGTCTATACTCTTGCTCTTACGTACCAATCCTCTAATAGGTGATAAATGTCCATGATATTCAACAACTTCTTTTCTATTGTATGGAATCTCATTTTCATGCCCATTCTCCTTAGCAGAATCAGTCTCAGCAAATAACTCACTCTTCTTAATTAACCATGTTCAGTACTTTGCTGTCAGGAAATTTTTCCAAACCATATTTTAATGAAAATTGTTCAGTACTCTTCTCTGATAGCAATTTACCATAACTTTGCTCCAATTCAGCAGTAAATGCCTAGAATTTGACAATATTATTGTACATATATGAAATACAGAAAGTAGTTCATAACAATTCTTTCAAAATTAATTACTTTCTGATTACACATGTTGACATAAAATTACTCATTGATACAACTTTACACAAAAAAAAAACCATGTCCTTTACATTAGACAAAAAAAAAATTCAATTCAAAACTATATAAACTTTACCTCAACGTCCCTATAAAGTCTGCATATGTCTTCCTCCTCTTCTTCACCCCCATTCTCTCATCATCTGAGTGACTATCTCTGAATTGTCTCCTGAACCCTCCCAACTTAATTTCTAATTCTTTTATTTTTATAAGCTTATCACCCTTTACATCTGCAATCAATGGTATCCTTTTATCCAACGTTATATTTTCATACCTCATCTAATACACATATGATAGCTGAAAAACCCTAGGAGAGCAAAACCCGGGGAGAGCAATATTATCATCCCAAGCTAGTGTGTGAGTGTTCTTGAGCTAAAAAGTGCCTTTGTGTGTTAGTGAAGAAGAAGAGGAGGTTCTTGTGGAGGCTAGAAGTTGGAGGGCAAGCTTGGATCTGAGTTCTACAAAGGGAGGAGCTTCACTTGGAGGTAAAAAGCTCAGAGTTTTCCATGTTATTGTTAATTTGTGCTTAATGGACCAATTTTTAGGGTTTTTGGTCCCATGGTGGAGACTTTATGAGCAAAAGGTCTCCATAAGCTTATATCTACTATATTGTAGAGTATTATGAGTTGTGGGTTCATAAAAATCCAATCTTGGACGTGAATACTAAGCCATGCATGAGATCTAGGCTTTATGAGGAAAGAGGAAAGGTGTTAGAGTGATTAGGAACCTTTACAACCATGCAAAGGCTTAAAGGTTTCAACTTTATGGATTAAGGGACCTTAGACAAGTCAAATATGAAGTTGGAGTATATGTCTTAACCGTTTAAGACCCAAAATCAAAGTAGTATGAAACTTGGATTTACGCGGGGCATAATCCAAGTACGCGCAGCGTAAGTGGTTGCGTTCCCCGTTTCTGTGAAGTCGGCGGGTATGCCCAGCGTACAAATTTGGTACGCGTAGCGTAACCCGCAGGGTTGACTTTTAGGGTTTAGTCAATGATTGAATCATTGAGCCATAAGTGGGGTAAAATGGTCTTTTACCCTTCTGAGAGAACTTAGAGAAGGTTTAGTCTAGTCTTTGAGAGTTGTATTGATTAGAGTAATTATTCCATGTGATTAGGCGGAGGCTAGACCAGTATTACCGAATTACCCGAGGTGAGTTTTCTCACTATACTGTACCTGGAATGGTACCTATGTGTGACCAGAAGGTCTTATATGCTATGAGATGTATGTGTTATATGTTGTTGTATGATATGCATGTGTTATGTATGTTATGAATGATAAGGACCGGAAGGTCAGGAGGTTACGGACCGGAAGGTCGATACGGGTAGGACCGGAAGGTCTACTAGGATTTCGGGACGGAAGTCCCCTACGAACTTGGACCGGAAGGTCCCACAGAGTTATGTCCTTGAGTGGCGTGTGTGTTGTATGTGGTATTTTGGGGAACTCAGTAAGCATTTATGCTTACAGTGTTATGTGGTTCAGGTACTAGTGACGATCGCGGGAAGGTGCCGGCATGATCCGTACACACAGACAGAGGATTTTATTTGTGATCTTGGGATATGTTTTATTGATGACAATTGTTGAACATGAGATTTGAGAATGTTAAATGATATTTATGTTATTCGAAAAATGAAAATTTGTTTTGAAATTTACGTTGTTACAAGTTGGTATCAGAGCCTTGGTTTGAGGGATTCGGATGTACCTTCGGGTGTATTTGAACTCGAATTGAGGATTTGAGAAAGTTATTCATAAAATAAACAACTTTTCTAAAGAAGTAAAAGATTTTAGAAAAGCAGAAGGAAGCAGTGTGTACGATCAGCTAGGGCCCGAACGGTGATTTCCTAAAATACCCTTACATTATGTGTTATGAGATATGTTATGATAAGTTATGCATGCTAGAGTAGGCTAGGTATTCATATTAGGACTAGAGTGGCCTGATTTGTGATGCCATAGCCTAGGAAGATTTCTGATGCTATGAGATGCTTGAGAGTGAGTAGGTAGCAGTGAGGAGCTTATAAGAGTTCTACCGAAGGGTAGCCTATGCTAGCGAGATGTAGAGTACTTGTGATCTGGGATTCAAGGAGGAGGAATTTGGGTGAATAATGATTCGGTGTGGACGGTAGTATAGGGCCCGTACTATTGAAGACCTAGATCAGTGTGCAGTCCAAGTAACAATTCTTAGGATACTAAAAAGCAAGTAGGGTTGAGTTATCTAGTGTGAGTATACTTGAGTGGGTCTCTAATATTCTATGTTGTATTTCAGAGAGAGATCATGGTTGGGACACGCCACACACCTGAGAGCAGCGGTGTTAGTGATGAGGAGATCTGCAGGTTGATTCATGAGAAGGTGGTTGCAGCCATCCAAGCTAAGATACTGGAGATGTTTGGGTCTATCAAGACCACTCTGATCGAGACTTTTGATGAGCGGTACGCTGCTCTTACTGATGCTGCTGTTGCTGCAGCCACCGCAGCCGTTGCTACTGCCAGGCTACAGGGGGTGACTCATTGCTGTTCTGAGAGTTCAGCAACACGAAGCCACCAGAGTTTTATGGGACTCAGGATCCGATAGCTGCGATGAGATGGATCTCTGACATTGAGGGGTGCTTCTACACATGTTCATGTCCGTAGCATCTAAGGGTACGGTTCGCGCTGAACCAGCTTCGCTTGGGAGCGAAGGATTGGTGGAAGTTCGTTACGGAAAATTTCACTTCTGCAGAGCTTACCGCAGTGACCTAGGAGAGGTTTACCGCTATGTTTTGAGATGAGTACGTTCCCCCGGTGGAAAGGGAACGGTTGGCCCAGGAGTTCTTGACCCTCAATCAGGGTACTGAGTCTGTTACTACGATTACCAGGATGTTTCATGAGAGGGCGATATTTTACCCTGAGCGTGTGTCTTCTGAGCAGGCACGCATGAGTCGATATTTAAGCATACTGAGGAGGGACATTTGAGAGTTCTTGGCGAGCTCGACTTACCTGACATTTGCTGAGCTCCAGGAAAATACCTGGAAGAGGGAGATTGAGTTGGAGACTCAGGCCAGGGAGGAGGCCGAGTCTCAGGAAAAGGATTGGAAGCCGACACAGTCTCAGCCGGCAAAGCCCGCCGATTCGAGGTCTGGATTCCAGAAGGGTCGCACTTGCGGGAAGTGCGGCAAGGGACATGATGGGGTCTGTCGGTCAGGTGCTTGCTACAAATGTGGCAAGGACGGGCATATAGCCAAGGACTGTCCCAAGGGATTTATGGTTTGCTTTCATTGCAACCAGATGGGCCATCGGAAGGTCGAGTGCCCACATTTGTTATAGGGATCAACGCAGGGGTCTGCCCCTGCTATTGCACGAGCTACTTAGCACCGAAGGCTCGTGGGAGAGCTTTCCGGTTGACAGCAGAGGAGGTCCGCACAGCGCCCGATGTCATGGATGGTATGTATTCTTTCATTTATTTATGCTGAGTTGAGATATTGTGCTGATTTTATGATATGCGTAGGTATTTTTCTTGTGAATTTTGTACCTGCTTTGGTGTTATTTGACTCGGGTGCGAGTCGGTCATTTGTGTCTTTAGCGTTTAGTCAGCACATTAGTATCCGGCGAGAGGCGTTGAGTCGGCCTCTACGAGTTTCTATAGCTGACGAGCGAGTGGTGTATGCTACGGATGTGATTCGAGGATGTGTACTTGGGATCTTCGGTGTTGAGTTCCCGATAGATCTGGTCCCGATTGCGATGGGGGACGTGTGTGTCATAGTGGGCATGGATTGATTGAGCCGATTTGGGGCTGTTATAGACTGCGAGCGACAGTTGGTGACGATACGAGACCCTAGTGGGGAGTACTTACGGTGTACAGAGACGGTACCCGATGTGGTTCAGCATATTGTTCGGCTGGAAAAGCGAGACAGAGCTTACAGCAGGGCTGCAGCAGGTTTGTAGCCTATGTGATGGATACACGAGTAGCCGCTGACAAGCCGAGTTCGATTGATGATGTCCCGATAATGCGCGAGTTCCCGGATGTTTTTCCCGAGGAGTTGCCGGGTGTGCCTCCCGAGAGGCAGGTGGAGTTCTGCATCGATTTTGTTTCGGGAGCAGCACCTATCGCCAAGGCGCCTTATCGCCTTGCGCCTCCAGAGATGCAGAAGTTATCCTCACAGGTTCAGGAGCTGCTGGGGAAGGGGTTTATTAGACTGAGTAGCTCACCGTGGGGAGCGCCAATCCTTTTTGTCTAGAAATAGGATGATTCACACCGGATGTGCATTGATTACCGGGAGTTGAACAAGTTGACGGTCAAGAATCGTTATCCACTATCGAGTTTCGATGATCTGTTTGATCAGTTGCATGGAGCGTCTTGGTTCTCCAAGATTGATTTGAGGTCTGGATATCATCAGATGAGAGTGCGTGATGAGGATATTTAGAAGACGGCGTTCAGGACTCGTTATGGGCATTACGAGTTCGTGGTGATGCATTTTGGACTTACTAACGCACCAGTAGCGTTCATGGATCTCATGAACAGGCTGTGCAGACCGATTTTGGATCGGTCGGTGATTGTATTCATCGACGATATTATGATGTATTAGAGATCTAGAGAGCAGCATGAGGAGCATCTAAGAGAGATTCTTGGAGTTTTAAGATCAGAGAGGCTCTATGCCAAATTCTCCAAGTGCGAGTTCTGGTTACAGCAGGTCCAGTTCTTGGGGCATCTTGTTAACCAGAATGGAATTTTGGTCGATCCGGCCAAGATTGAGGCTGTGATGAGTTGGGAAGTGCCAAGATCCCCCACCGAGATCAGGAGCTTTCTGGGATTAGCCGGCTATTATCGGAGATTTATCAAGGATTTCTCCAAGATTGACGTGCCTCTCACCAGATTGACCCGGAAGGGCATTTCTTTTTCGTGGGGTCCGGAGCAGTAGACCTCGTTTGAGACTCTTCGCCAGAGGTTGTGCGAAGCCCCGGTGTTATACCTTCCTGAGGGAATGGAGGATTTTTTGGTGTATTGCAACGCATCGATATCGGGGTTAGGTGCGGTGCTTATGTGGAGAGGGCATGTGATAGTGTATGCATCGAGGCAGTTGAAGCCTCATGAGACGAGGTATCCCACCCACGATCTGGAGTTGGGGGAAGTGGTGTTCGCACTCAAGATCTGGCGTCACTATCTGTATGGGGTTCGGTGTACCATATACACGGACCACAAGAGCTTGAAGTATTTGATGGATCAGCCCAACCTGAATATGTGCCAGAGGAGATGGTTGGATGTGATAAATGATTACGATTGTGAGATCCCGTACCACCCGGGGAAAAGCTAATGTTGTGGCTGATGCCCTGAGCTGGAGGGCGGAGAGTGCCCTGATACGAGACATTTGTATAAGGATGATGGTGATGACTCCGATGTTGGATACTATACGAGAGGCCAGGCAGAGGTCGTGAGGCCGGAGAACCGCAAGAAAGAGCGAGTGATCGGGCAGATATCTGAGTTCGTTACCGATAGCCGAGGGCTAATGACCTTCCAGAGGCGGATTTGGGTGGCGTTTATATGCGAGGCACGTACCTTACTGATGGAGGAGGCACATAGATCGAGATTCACGATCCATCCCGGGGCCACTAAGATGTATTTGGTTGGTTTTGGTATACTACAACATCCTATGGTACACATACAACCCTAAATACCTTGGATCTATGTTTTCACTAATTATACATGCAAATGGTTTCCAAGGTATTAATCTTACAACTAGCATGCATTTTACATAAAAAAAACATAATATACTAGTTAGCATGACATACCTTTTGATGGAGCTTGAAGTCTTGGTGTTTTTGGCCTTAAAGAGCTTAGCCCCAATAGTGTGGAAGCCTCAAATGAAGTCACAACACATCATGGACAAAGGTAGGACTTGAGAGAGAATTCCATGCACCAAAAACCTCCATATTTCACTAAGAAAATAAGTGTACACGTTTTGGTCATGAAGTAGCACATTTATATTTTGGATTCCAAGAGTCATGGGTATAACCCAAATCCATACCCATAGGTGTTATGATCCATGGTCCATGTGGCCCAACTCTTCATGTATCCATACATAAACTTGGTCCCACATGGATCATAAGCCCAACACATATAAATATAACTAATTACCATAGTTAGCCCCCATAGATTTAATTAGTCTCTTTTGACCACTAAATTAATTCCAAGTTAATTCTTGATCAACACTAATTAAAACATATGATTTCATATTAATATATTATAACTTATAATATATTAATAAACCATAATTAACCTTCTCTCAAAAGTCAATCCTAACAAATTGTCCTGATGATATGCAACCCAAATGGACCATGCTACTCTCGGGTCGAATACATATCAATAATAGTTATGGGCGTAGACACCTAATCCAACAGTCTCCCACTTGGATAAGTCTAAAGCTAATATTCAAGTATGACTCCAAGATCCCGACTAGCAATCGTAGCTCTTAAATACCACTGTCGAACTCTGAACAAATCAATGACATGTCCATTAGATAAGGGATCATATATTCCTCCATTCTAGATATCATATGAACTGAGACATGGATTATAATCATTCTCTCTGTCCATTTGTTGTTTCCCGATTTCCGATTTATGACGACTGACTAATTGAACAAATCAAATCAGTCCAGGCCCGGCCGAGCACTTACGTTTGTAATCACCAAATCATCAAGGGGCCCACAGATATCGCTTTTATCCCTCCAAGGGTAAAAGGAATGGATAAACTTCGACTCATATGCTTGTTCTACTACTTGTTGAATCATACACAAAGGCACAATTTATAACATCGAATTACCAAATGCGTTTACGTGCAATAAATGTATAACCAACTCATAGGGAACAAGTCATATCTCTAGGTTTGAAGAAGATAAGATATTATTGTCTCATGATCACTCGTGATAAAATCCATGAAGTGATTCAAATGAGCGTGGGTTCAATCCAATACTCGAATCCCTATTCCAGGAGTACTCATGAATGTTGTAGTAACTCTTACTATGTCCACTACCTTGGACATCTACAAACCCGATTCATGAAAGTCTTGCCTTAATACCTACTTCCAACGTATTATCGACTGTGGATGGTTTGAATAACTTAGTCATTTGGAAAGAATAACCTAGTTATTCTGGAAGTCAAAACATGCAAAGTGAAACACAAGAATAATACTAATCCTCTATGGTCCCAAGCACCTTTGAAAGTAAATAAAACACCTTTTATTTAAACACCATATTAATTACTCATTATTCATTGTATAATGTTTCAAATAATCAACTTTATACTTAAACTAAAACAATAGTTGTCCCATGCTCCAAGCATGTAAACTATGTTTTCTAAACACTAGTCATGCCATACATCAAGTACACACACTATGTTTATCTATGATCTTTACTTTGTGAAATAGATCAATTGAACATGATTCCAATGATGCTCATTTCAC
The DNA here is from genome assembly GCF_002870075.4 of Lactuca sativa. NCBI lineage: Eukaryota > Viridiplantae > Streptophyta > Magnoliopsida > Asterales > Asteraceae > Lactuca > Lactuca sativa. The sequence continues at coordinate 223,155,832 of NC_056631.2, read as the reverse complement.
AATCCCAAATCTTTATCGTAAATGTAAGAATTCCAAATTCCTACCATTTAACGAAATATGTTAGATTGTAAACTTATATGCATTGATCCTCTCGTAATGACTATGCACAAAGTCACAAAGACTTGTCAACAGACATTACAGAGTATTTCAATGGAGATCAATTCCATGGAAACGAAGTCTCAAATTCAAAGTACATTAATTTGAACATCCTTCTTGCATTAAGCTTTCTAATCATACACAGATTTGAAAGAACAACTTCCACCTATGGAAACCTTTCCAGATTCCCATTTTGACTATCACTTCTGAACAAGAGTTACCTCTTTTCAGAATATGTGAATATGGTCCTTCCAAAATTAACACTTATACTTCCAGTTGTCCATGGGCAACCAATCTTCGGTAAACCTTAGATTGTCCTCGACAAATGTTTAATTATTTTAGTCATATCCAATTCTAGACTTTTTCCCCTCTTAATGTCCTGAGCATTTGGAAAATTTAGAAAGGATGAATATTACAGCACATGCAATCGATCCTATATCCGAAGAATATGGGACACGATTCATGATGTCTCACATAAATACATGATACTAGACCAATCTTTTGCTACAATAATTTTTTTAATTGCCATGTTTTCAAAATTTAACTATGAAGAGGGATGTCGTAATCATAATCGAATTTGAAAAGGCAATATATATATATATATATATATATATATATATATATATATATAGAGAGAGAGAGAGAGAGAGAGAGAGAGAATTTTCTTAAGTCGAACCATTCCAACATAAAATTCATATATATACTTGACTAAACATGACTAAAATCTCACTATCTAAGATGATTTGAAATGAAGTATAATTTCCTCTCCCTTAATTATAGCAAAACAACTTTTCAATCCCTGCAACTTCATGAATTGAAACTTTTGTTTTCTATAATTAACACTTAACATAATAATCATGCTCCCACTAACATGATAATTATTAGCATAACACTTATGCTCCCACTACCTTTGACATGTGTCCAGAAATTAGCTGGAATTCTAGAGATCAATACTTTATTGAATCTCTTACCAAAGTTCAGATTTCTGATACTAGATGTTTTGATAAAACTTTATCAAAATCATACACCTTTCCTTAGATAGCTCACATGTGTATCTGAACAATTTTATAGGACTATGAAAATGGATGTCGTAATCATAATCTCAATTGTTTAGATCTTTTCCATTTCTCACAAGTCTATGTTAGTGTGCCGGTTACCCACACACGCTCCACTAACGAATTTGAGAATGCAAATGTCACAATTGCTATCTACTAAAAATCTACTTGGTGAAAGTGTTTCCTCACCATCATTTTCATGAATCGGAGAGAAACCTTATGGCACTTAGATTTTATGGTGTATGTGTTCCTTTCCATGTGAATTTTGTCAAAACCATAATCACAAGACAAGGTTAGTGACAATTTTCAAATTCATATGGATTGAACTTGTGCAGTCTTAACTTCTTGCCACCTGGCAGCCCAAGGGCCTGCCATTGCTTCCCAATAGTTATGGGCATAGAGATGTCAACACGATAGGTTATAAACCTCAAGTCGTGTGCTAGTGAAGAACTATATGTTTTATCCTTGATTAGTTCTTGAAACTTTCAAGACCTTTAAGACTCCCACTGTCCTCTTGACATATAAGACTCTCTTGTCAAGAACCATTCCTTGACAAAACAAATATTCAAGGGATAGTGCAGATTCTTATCAAGACTAACACTTCACGCAATTGGCCTAAGTTGGTCTATGTTTTATCCAAAACATCACAACTTACCAATTTCAAATGTACAAGAGTAGAAAACATTTTACTCTTACATTTGACTAGTCTTAATAAACCTTTTTTAAGATGTGTCACTCAAGTTACAATCTTGCAGTATGACTCTAAGACTTTGCTTTTGGAAAGAAGTATGACTCATCTTCTTGATTTAACCATTCCAACAATTCATGACTCCTCTTCTTAGTCATAAGAAAGCACTAAGATGTCCTTAGAGGATCATTTGTGATATGGTATCTTAATCATTAAGATGATCATGAAACATGATACTAAAGTACTCTCCCATCTTTTTAGATATGAGAAACTTTTATCTTTCTGCCTAATTTGATTCTTCTCATTCGTTCTGCCATACATCGAATATTTTCCAATGTATCAGAATCATACTAAAACTTGTAAGTATAATCATATTTACTAAACTTTAGTAAATCATAACGAATAGTCTTATCGATCTTTGTGGTGGACTTGACCAGTGCACACAAATGTGTACTCAATCCCTTAGTACTTTCACTTAACTTAATTTTCCAATGATGAAAATTCTCATTCATCATACAACTTGTATGATTCCAAGTTTCGGTCCAATTGAAACTTGGGTGATGAGAATCTTTCCTTATTTGGTAAATTATGACACTACCACATCCGAAAGAATCAAATCCATTTTCCAATATTTCTATCAATGGAATCATATAAACAACCATTTTTCACAAATGCCACTGTAAGGATATTTAAAATAAATAAAATAAAACCTTATCTTTTATTTAAAACTTGCGGAAGAACTTATCCTTACAATGCAAATGCATATGAAAAATTGTTGTTATCTATTCCTAAGCAATATATCATAACTCTTAAGCAACTCACAGTTCTGATCACCGAACCATGCGATCGAAATCTATCTTCGCGATCAGAATCATCATATACTTCCTTTAAGCTTCCTCTCTTCGATTCTACAAAACATGAAAATGTGATCTGGTCACACCATGTATAAGAATCTCAAATAGGAACATAATAGAGTTAGATAGTGCACTTTACTCGAAGTAGAGTCAAACTCTTTGACTTTACCAACCTTATGATTGTTTAGGTAAATTAGGCAGCTTCGCAACCAATGCCCTATCCTTTGGAAATAGAAGGTTCGGGAAGTTGATCTTATAATCAAATTCGCTTTACTAGTCCTCAAATCATTTCTGATTCAGCAGCACCAAGCAAATAGGTAAGATCATTAAGGGTCAAGTCATGGTCTGTCACATAGTAATCCCAAAAGAACTCACTATGTGACTTAGAAAGTGATTAAACATCCAACTTTCTCAATACTTTGATACCCAACTCTCCCGGCTTGTCAATATATGACTTCATCTCCAAGAGGTCATCACACATAGATCTTGCTTACCAATAGGGCTTGAGTGACCTTGAACTTGTGGGTTAGGAAGAATAATTGGAGGGGGTGGAGGAAGTGAAATTCCAAGAGATTTGGGTAGATCATAGATGTCTAAACTAGACATCTACAATGGGAGATATTCAAGTTAGTTGATTTTTAAGTCCTTAATATAACACCCAATATGAAATATTAAGGCTAGGATCCAACACAATATTTTATAACTTGGAAGAGGGATGCCATAATCCAAGCTATAAGATATTTGAAAGTAGGCGAATGACGATTCACCAATTTCCACCATAAAAAACGAAATAAATTATTAGGTTTTAATTGGATTTGAAACTCCTAGATCTTTTGAGATTCATTGAACTTTTCAATGGCATGTTTCAATCTCGATTGTGCCCTCTCAAATTTTGTGACTGGGATGCCGAGGATCACAAAACAAGGTGTGAATAACCATGCAAATTCACTTGGTACCCCTAATATTATCACCTAATCGATGTGTCGGTTACCCACATGCGCTTCACCGATCTATGACAAACATTAAGTCACCCTTTGTAATCCTTACTAGTCCAGATTAGTGTGCCGGTAACCCACACACGCTCCATCAATGACCTGGTAAGGTACAAAGTGTGAATTTCATGCGTTAGCACCATATTCACATTTTCCTAAGTAACTAAGATTGAGTATTTATAAAAGGCCTAGTTACTTAGTATTTATCATTAATACTTTTAATGAAGGAAGAATTATAGTCCTATCAAACCCGTTCGGCTAACGACCCTCCACCAGTCAAGGAAGCGGTGGGTGAGAGTGGACGCCCATTAAACTGTCATTTTATAGGCAGTAACCTTATACCCCCTTATAGACCGGCTTCGTAAATGAGGTCTACTAGTGGTAAGACTGACTTTTAATCTTATACACATATACAAATATTAACTTTAAATATAATAATAGTATTTAAAATACTTGGTGGTCTAATCTAATAATTTAAATTATACTCTTAATTTAATTAAACTTAAACCATGCCATTATGGAACTATTAACTCTTTTAATTAAACACTTTAATTAATTTAATGAAGTCCATAAAGTTTAAATTTTAACTTTTAAAATTCTAGGGTTTGGAATTAAAGTGTATATGGGGGGACTTTACAAATTCCAAAACTTGAGGACAAGTTTGAAACTTTTCAAAACCCTTGGATTTTCATAACTTATGAGTTTAATTATGGTCTTAAAAAAACTTTAATGAAAAGACCCTTGAACATCCATAACTTGAGGACAAGTTATGGAGTTCATAAAACTATTTATGACAAAAAGACTCTTCATTTTGTAACCTATGGTAATTTTATGAATTTTTAAAATTCATAAATGTGACTTTTCAACTAACTTAAGGACAAGTTACAAAAAACACATATTATTACCAACTTCTAGATTAATTTGGATTGAAAACAACTATCACATAAATTTTTATATTAATCTAAACAAACTCATAAACATGAACATTCATAATCAACAATTTTCAAGCATCATATAAACATGTATAAAACTTGAAACTTTGATTATAACTTTATTTGGATGAGAATAAACATTACCATAGTACCAAAAACAAGTTTTATGAACAAAAACATTTTGTGATAATGATTCTAATCCAAAACAGGCCAAAAAAAACACGAATATATGATGTCAGGGGGTCCAACTCGTCGAGTGCATGAACAAACTCAACGAGTTGGATGCATTTGTTCATGGAATCGTCGAGTCACACACTGGACTCGTCGACTCTGTTGTCCAGACAGCAAAAAATTCAGTTTTTTTTTTCAGCTGTTTGCATCAAGTATAATTGAAAACAACCCATGGCTCTGATACCACTGTTGGGTTTTGGTATACTACAACATCCTATGGTGCACATACAACCCTAAATACCTTGGATCTATGTTTTCACTAATTATACATGCAAATGGTTTCCAAGGTATTAATCCTACAACTAGCATGCATTTAACATAAAAAACATAATATACTAGTTAGCATGACATATCTTTTGATGGAGCTTGAAGTCTTGGTGTTTTTGGCCTTAAAGAGATTAGCCCTAATAGTGTGGAAGCCTCAAATGAAGTCACAACACATCATGGACAAAGGTAGGACTTGAGAGAGAATTCCATGCACCAAAAACCTCCATATTTCACTAAGAAAAGAAGTGTACACGTTTTGGTCATGAAGTAGCACATTTATCTGTTGGATTCCAAGAGTTATGGGTATAACCCAAATCCATACCCATGGGTGTTATGATCCATGGTCCATGTGGCCCAACTCTTCATGTCTCCATACATAAACTTGCTCCCACATGGATCATAAGCCCAACACATATAAATATAACTAATTACCATAATTAGTCCCCATAGATTTAATTAGTCTCTTTTGACCACTAATTTAATTCCAAATTAATTCTTGATCAACACTAATTAAAACATATGATTTCATATTAATATATTATAACTTATAATATATTAAAAAACCATAATCAACCTTCTCTCAAAAGTCCATCCTAACAAATTGTCCTTATAATATGCAACCCAAATGGACCATGCTACTCTCTGGTCGAATACATACCAATAATAGTTATGGGCTTAGACACCTACTCCAACCGTATTTGGACCTGAAAAGAGAGTATTGGTGGCCCTGTATGAATAGGGATGTTGCGTGGTTCGTTGCGAGGTGCTTGACCTGCCGCATGGTTAAGGCCAAGCACCAGCGTCCGCATGGCAAGTTGCAGCCACTTGAGGTTCCCCAGTGGAAGTGGGAACAGATTTCTATGGATTTCGTCACCAAATTGCCAAGGACCGCAAGGGATGTCGATGCAATTTGGGTGATTGTTGACCGGTTGACGAAGAGTGCTCATTTCCTTGCCACTAATGAGAGATCTTCCGTAGAGAGATTGGCAGAGATATATGTGAGAGAGGTGGTATCGCGGCATGGAGTACCGATCTTGATTGTGTCCGATCGAGATGTACGTTTCACTTCCAGGTTCTGGAAGAAGTTCCACGAGGAGTTAGGTACGAGGTTGCATTTCAGTACCGCATACCACCCACAGCGGACGGACAGAGTGAGCGGACGATCCAGACGCTCGAGGACATGCTCCGAGCATGTGTATTGGACTTCGGAGGAAGTTGGGACACGTACTTGTCGTTGGCTGAGTTTTCCTATAACAACAGCCACTGTTCGAGCATTGGTATGCCTCTCTTCGAGTTGTTGTATGGGAGGAGGTGTCGGACTCCCACCTGCTGGGGAGAGGTAGGGAAGCGAGTTATGGGCAGCATTGAGATAGTGCTTCGGACAATAGAATAGATACAGCAGGTCAGACAGAGGTTGTTGACAGCTCAGAGTCACCAGAAGACTTATGCGGATAGGCGACGGTCCGACCTCGAGTTCCAGGTGGGAGGCTTCGTACTCCTGAAGGTGTATCCATGGAAAGGAGTGATCCGATTCCAGAAGAGGGGCAAGTTGGGGCCTCGATATATTGGTCCTTTCAGGGTGACCGCTAGGGTGGGCAGGGTAGCATACCGTTTAGAGCTACCTGCGGAGCTGAGCCAGATTCATGATTCCTTCCACGTGTCTCAGTTGAGAAAATGTATAGCCGATCAAATGGCAGTAGTGCCGCTGGAGGATATCCAGATTGATGCGAACCTGAATTACGTTGAGAGGCCAGTCGTAATTGTGGATCGAAGGATCAAGGTTCTGAGGACAAGGAGGTGCCCCTGGTTCAGGTCCAGTAGAAACACCGGAGAGGGTCCGAGCTGACTTGGGAGCCAAAGTTGGAGATGCGGGAGCATCATCCCGAGTTGTTTACGGCATGTGACTTCGAGGGCGAAGTCTGATTCTAATGGGGGAGAATTATAACATCCCAAAATTCAGGTGCATCTCTTAACCTTGCTTTTTTTCCAAGTTGCAAGTTTAACCATTAAAATAGAATTGTGGAAAATGCGTACGCTGGGCGTACTGAAGAGTACGCTATGCGTACTCATGCGCTTAAGTTGGACGCAGACTCGCCTAGGTACGTTGGGCATACCCAGGGTTACGTTGGGCGTAGCGGCCCAGATGCAAACCCTAATTGTGTCTTGTGGACTATAAAAGGAATGTGTTGGTCTTATCCCCAGCCACCATTCCTCAGAGAAAAACCCTAGGAGAGCAATATTATCGTCCCAAGCTAGTGTGTGATTGTTCTTGAGCTAAAAAGTGCCTTTGTGTGTTAGTGAAGAAGAAGAGGAGGTTCTTGTGGAGGCTAAAAGTTGGAGTGCAAGCTTGGATCTGAGTTCTACAAATGGAGGAGCTTCACTTAAAGGTAAAAAGCTCAGAGGTTTCCTTGTTATTGTTGATTTGTGCTTAATGGACCAAATTTTAGGGTTTTTGGTCCCAAGGTGGAGACTTTATGAGCAAAAGGTCTCCATAAGCTTAGATCTACTATATTTCAGAGTATTATGAGTTGTGGGTTCATAAAAATCCAATCTTGGACGTGAATACTAAGCCATGCATGAGATCTAGGCTTTATGAGGAAAGAGGAAAGGTGTTAGAGTGATTAGGAACCTTTAAGGCCATGAAAAGGCTTAAAGGTTTCGACTCTATGGATTAAAGGACCTTAGAGAAGTCAGATCTGAAGTTGGAGTATATGTCTTAACCGTTTAAGACCCAAAATCAAAGTAGTATGAAACTGGGATTTTCACGGGGCGTAATGCCAGTACGCGCAGTGTAAGGGGTCGCGTTCCCCGTTTCTGTGAAGTCGCCGGATACGCCCAGCGTACAGATTTGGTACACGCAGCGTAACCCGGAGGGTTGACTTTTGTTGACTTTAAGGGTTTAGTCAATCATTGGATCTTTGAGCCATAAGAGGGGTAAAATGGTCCTTTACCCTTCTGAGAGAAATTAGAGAAGGTTTAGTCTAGCCTTTGAGAGTTGTATTGATTAGAGTAATTATTCCATGTGATTATGCGGAGGCTAGACCAGTATTACCGAGTTCAAGATTTACCGAGTTACCCGAGGTGAGTCTTCTCACTATACTGTACTTGGAATGGTACCTATTTGTGACCAGAAGGTCTTATATGCTATGAGATGTATGTGTTGTATGTTTTTGTATGATATGCATGTGTTATGTATGTTATGAATGATAAGGAACGGAAGGTCAAGATGATATGGACCGGAAGGTCAGGAGGTTACGGACCGAAAGGTCGATACGGGTAGGACCAGAAGGTTTACCAGGATTTCGGTACCGAAGTCCCCTTAGACACTTGGACCGGAAGGTCGCACAGGGTTATGTCCTTGAGTGGCGTATGTGTTGTATGTGGTATTTTTTGGATAAGTGTCTAAGCCTGTAACTATATTTGGTAAGTACTTGACCCAATTGTGCATGGTCCTTTTGGGTTGCCTTCACCATAGAAACTTGACAGGGTGATTTATAAAGAGAGAAGAGATATTATTATACTAATATGTTATGAGAATAATATATTAAAGGAATAATAATATTATTTGATTGATGTAAGTTATAAATTAATTAAGAATTAATTTGGTGACTTAAAGAGGTTAATTGAATAAAGGGGCATAAACTGTCAAATGTGTGATAGTTATGTTTTTGGGCTATGAATCCTTATGGATATTAGGGTGGACGAATTTTAGGGTTGGATATCTTAAATTCGTCGAAGCCTCATATCTAGAAGGATCTTTGGATTGCTTAGGGCCTAAGTTATTCAATTAGGGTTAAGGGTGCAACCCTAGTAGCGCATGGTATAAATAGACCCCATGGTGAGGGGAATCGGCCACTCTAGCAAGATAGAAACCCTAGAGCCGATTTCCTCACTTCTCCTCTCTCTCTAAATCATCCTTTTGCTACTTGGTGTTTGTAAGCCATTAGAGGAGTGACAATTGTGACTCTAAGCTCCAAGAACAAGAAGATTCAAGCAAGCAACTTAAGGTATTCTTCTAGATCTGATTTCATATGTTATGATTCAATTGTTTTCACTAGATCTAGAATTGTAAGCAGTGGACACATTGCATGTTCAAATAGAGAAACCTAGATCCAAGCATTAGGGCTTGCATGTGCACATAGGAAAGTTCTTATGGCTCAAACCCATCAGTGGTATTAGAGATTTGATTGATTTCTATTGAATTGATGCTTTGGTTGATTGTTTTTTTGCTTGAAAAATCGTTTTTTGTGCATCTGACTGATGAACTCGGCGAGTCCCATTGTGGACTCGGCAAGTAGCTCCAACTCAGAGAGTTCATAGTGGAACTCGGCGAGTTCTAGCGTCAGTTAGAGCTGATTTCGGGATTTCTTGTTGTTTTGCTTGAGGATACTTGCCTTAATTGCTTTGGGTCATTAATATCCGAATTTTATCATATATTTGAGTATATTCTTGACCAAACAAAAGATAATTACCATTTGATTGAATGATAATTTCCTTATATGATAATAATTGATTATTTGAATTAAATTAGTAAATTGTCTTACAAGTAATATTGACTAGATCAAATTTAGATAATCATTAAATTAATTAGTTGATTTATATTATTTGCTATTTGATCCTTTATGTTTTGAAAAGTTTAAAACTTGTCCTCAAGTTTTGAAATTTAAGTTTTGTGATTAAAAGTTTAATTTGAATAATTTAAATTTCAAACCCTATACTATTATATTATTACAAGCTTAATATATATACATATATATACACACACACACACACACACATATATATATATATATATATATATATATATATATATATGTATGATTCTAAAAATGTTAGTCTTACCGTTAGTAGGCCTCATTCACGAATTCAGTCTATAAGGTGGATATAAGGTTGCTGCCTATAAAATGGCGCTTAATGGGTGTACACTCACACCCACCGCTTGCTTGTCTGGTGGATGGTCGTTAGCTGAACGGGTAGGATAGGGCAATTCTCTCCTCATTAATAAGTATAATGGATTTATATGAAGTAACTAAATGTGTTTCATAAAATTCCCAATCTTAGCTACATTATGAAAAGTGAATGGATGCAATCCCATGAAATTACACTTTGTACCCTTGCTAAGAAGTTAGTGGAGCGTGTGTGGTTAACCGGGGCACTAATTGGTTCTAAGCAAAGGTGGAAAAGGGTGACTCATTGTTTGTCATAGTTTGATGGAGCGTGTGCGGTTAACCAGCACATCGAATAGGTGACTGTAACAATGAGGGCATCATGTATATTTGCATGGTTACTCACACCCGCTTTGTGATCCTCGGCATCCCGGTCACAAACTAGAGGGGCATATCAAGATTTAAACATGCCATTGAAAAGTTCAATGAATCTCAAAGAATCTAGGAATTTTTCAATACATTTAAAACTTAATCTTTTTTATGTTTTTCATGGTGGAGAATTAGTGAATCGTCATTCACATACCTTCAAATTATTTGCATATTGGATTACGACATCCCTTTTCTAGTGTGTAAATAATGTTGTTGGATCCTAGCCCTAATTTCTCATTTTGGGTGTTTAATTAGGGATTCACTTCTAATCAAACTTTGTTCTTTTCTTTTTCAGATGTCAAACTCAAACAACAATAATGCTTCTGGCTCAAACTCCGCCGGCTCATTCTCACTCATGAATTTGTGTGGGAGAGTGATTTTTGACGGGTCCAATTTCAATGATTGGATCCGCAACATCTGAATGGTCACTCATTACGAGGACAAAGAGTATGTCCTCAATAAGAAGCTGAAGGAGGTGAACATCAACACTACTACTCCCGTGGAGATCGCTGCCTTTGAGGCTCATGAGCGTGATGCTACGAAAGTCCATTGCATCATGCTAGCGACCATGACTGCTGAACTTCAAAAGTCCTATAAGGACTACTATCCCTATGAGATGCATCAAGACTTGGTGGACCGTTACCATCAAAGTGCGAGGCAAGAGAGGTATGAGATCATCACTTCGATGATCACTGCCAAAATGGGCAGTGGAGAGTCCCTTACCGCTCATCTGCAAAAGATGAAGAGATATGTCGATCGTCTGCTGAAGTTGAACGTTAACTTTGATGAAGACCTGGCAATTGACATTATCCTTCACTCCTTGCCTCCCTGCTACAACCATTTCCGCATGACCTATCACATGAATAAGGAAGAGGTCACCTTGAGCAAGCTCCAAGGACTACTGAGAACTGCTGAGAGCAATCTCAAAGACAAGTTTGTTGCATCAACTCCCACTCCAACCTCTTCTCCTGTTTTGGCCATAGGGCAAGGGAGGGGTAAGAAAAGGAAGGCTCCCTCCAAGAGCAACCACAAGGGTAAATCCCAAGATGGTACCTCTTCTAGTGGAACCAAAGTTGGTTCTGCTAAGCCCAACTCTAACCCTAAAGAGGCAGAGTGCCACCACTGCCACAAAATAGGGCATTGGAAAAGAAGCTGCCCGGAATATCTGCACGCCATCAAGGATGGGAATATCAAGCCGTCTTTTGCAGGTATTTACACAATTAAATCTAATGATTCATCACATGCTATTTCTTGGCTTCTTGATATAGGATGTGGTTTTCACATATGTTCTGATTTGTAGGGACTAAGAAGAGATAAGGATGTGGAGCGTGGAAGAATAAATCTAATCATGGGGAACAGAAGATCGTTGCATGTCACCAAGATTGGAGTGTATTCTTTAGCGCTTAGTAATGGATTAAGTTTAGATTTAAATAATTGTTGCTATTCGCCAGACATGGCAAGAAAAATCATTTCATTTCATGGTTTGTTTCGACAAGGATTTAGATATTCGTTTGATAATGAGAAAGGTTCAATTTATGCTTATCTAAATGGTGTTTTATATTTTGAATCAATGCCTTGTAATGGAATTTATGAAACTGTTATGGTTGTAGATAACTTAGGAAATGATGTATTGTGTGTGGATTCTTCCAATAGTATGGATAAAGCATGCTTGTGGCATTGTCGTCTTGGACATGTCAACAAGAAACGCATAGCCCAACTCCAAAAGAATGGAGTGTTGGAGTCATTCGAGCTTAGGGAAGATGATGTGTGCGAGTCTTGTTTGCTTGGAAAGATGACCAAGTCACCCTTCACTGGCACTTGTGCAAGGGGTGAGGGTCTATTGGATCTCATACACACCGATGTGTGTGGGCCCTTTAGATCCACCACGAGGGATGCGAACCGCTTCTATGTTACTTTCACCGATGACTATAGTAGGTATGGGTATATCTATTTAATCAAGCATAAGTCAGAAACCTTTGAAAAGTTCAAAGAGTTTAAACAAGAAGTGGAGAATCAATTGGGCAGGAAAATCAAGATGCTTCGATCCAATCGAGGAGGAGAGTACCTAGTCTTGAATTCCATGACTACCTCAAGGAATGCGGAATAGTTTCGCCATTGACGCCACCTAGAACACCGCAATTGAATGGTGTAGCAGAGAGGCGTAATCGAACCTTGTTGGACATGTTTCGTTCCATGATGAGTCATGCTTCACTACCTATCTCATTCTGGGGGTATGCCTTAGAGACTGTCGCCCATATCCTTAACTTAGTCCCTACAAAGACGGTTGCCAAAACACCTCACGAGATGTGGGCAGGGAAAGCTCCCTCGTTGGCACATATCAAGGTTTGGGGTTGCGAGGCTTTCATAAGACGAGAGACTCACGACAAGCTCGAACCACGTAGTGAGCGGTGTATTTTCATCAGCTACCCGCAGAAATCCTTTAGATATCTCTTCTATAGACTGAGTGACAATGTTGTCTTCGTTGCGAGGAGAGGGGTTTTCCGAGAGCAAGAACTCATAAGCCAAGGGGACAGTGGCAACAAAATCGATCTTGAAGAGATTCAAGAGTCGAGCGATGAAGGAACCTCTAACGCTAGCGCTCAACCCGAGGAGGAAACTCCGGTTGAACCGATTGACGAGTCTTACCTCTTAGACGTTCCGAAAGAGTTACAGTTCAACCCCAATTATATGGTTTTCATATCACTACAAAAGGGGACACGTATATTAGTGATAGTACACTAATAAATTTAGATGAACCTAACAGCTATAAGGTAGCCATGGCAAGCCCGGAGTCTGAAAATGGAAAGAGGCGATGGACAGCGAGATTCAGTCCATGTACGACGACCAAGTTTGGAATTTGGTTGACCATGTGCCCGGACGTAATACGGTTGGGTGCAAGTGGATCTTCAAGAAGAAGACCGACATGGATGGGAAGGTGCACACATACAAGGCACGATTGGTTGTGAAGGGCTTTAGTCAAACTCCCGGAGTTGACTATGATGAGACCTTCTCACCAGTTGCCAAAATAAAGTCTATTAGGGTGATGCTAGCCATTGCTGCATTTCATGATTATGAAATATGGCAGATGGATGTCAAAACCGCTTTCCTTAATGGGAAGTTGGCTGAGGATGTTTACATGGATCAGCCAGAAGGTTTTGTCAATGCGAAGCATACCAATAGAGTGTCCAAGCTTGAGAAGTCCATTTATGGACGTAAGCAAGCGTCTCGTAGATGGAATCTTCGCTTCAATGAGAAAGTCAAAGAGTTTGGGTTTGTACGAAGCGAAAATGAATCACGTGTGTATGTCAAAGCCAGTGGGAGTATAGTTAGCTTCCTCGTATTGCATTTCGATGACATATTGCTCATAGGAAACGACATCTCGACACTGCAGGAAGTTAAGTCCTGGCTCGGGAAGTGCTTCGCTATGCAGGACCTCGGAGGGGCTTCCTATATTCTGGGAATAAGGATAGTGAGAAACCGAAGTAAGAGACTGATAGGACTTAGTCAGAATACTTACTTGGAGAAAGTACTAAAACGTATTAGTATGGAAAACTCAAAGAATGGAGAGTTACCAATCTAAAGTAATGCCAAGTTGAGCAAGACTCAATGCCCGAGTACCGAAGTCGAGATAGCAGAAATGAGCCGAGTACCATACTCTTCCGCAGTTGGCTCGATTATGTATGCTATGACTTATACTCGCCCTGATGTGGCCTTTGCTTTGAGCATGGTCAGTAGATATCAAGGGAACCCTGGAAGAGCACATTGGACCGCAGTCAAGAACATTCTTAAGTACCTTCGGAGGACCAAGGAATGGTTTCTAGTCCTCGGTGGGAGTGATAACTTAAAGGTGCGAGGGTATAGTGACGCCAGCTTTCAGACCGACAGGGACAATTTCCGTTCGTAGTCAGGCTGGGTCTTTACCCTTAATGGAGGAGCAGTGACTTGGAAAAGTTCCAAGCAAGAAACCGTAGTTGATTCAACGTGCGAATCAGAGTACATTGCAGCGAGCGAAGCGTCAAAGGAGGCGACATGGTTAAAGAACTTCATTGGATACCTTGGAGTTGTACCTGCCATAAAGGAGCCTATGGAAATTTTCTGTGATAATGAAGGAACGGTTGGCTTGACCAAGGAACCGAGGAATCATGGTAGATCTCGTCATATTGACAGAAAATATCACTTTATTCGACTTCAGGTAGAAGAAGGACACCTCGTAGTAAGGAGGGTATCATCAGAGGATAACCCAGCAGATCCGCTTACGAAGGGACTGATTAGGGTTAAGCACTTGCAGCATGCTAGGAGCATTGGGCTGAAGGACGATAATAGTTTAGATTAGATAGTTTAGAAATATATAATAGATAAATGTAATTGACGTTTGATGATTAAATAAAGGAGTATTATTTATAAGTAAAGCTACTGTCTTATGTTAATTGTTTAACTATTGTTTCACTTTGCATGTTTTGACTTCCTGGATAATTAAGTTATTGTGAATAATCGAATTGTTCGAATGGTTCACAATCGTTCATATGTTGGAAGTAGGTATGAATGAAGATTGTCATGAATTGGTGTGTAGAGACATAGCAAAGGTTTGCTGCAACGTTCATGAGTGCTTATGAACAAGCTTTGAGCATTGGAATAAACCCACGCTTACTGGAATCACTTCATGGAATTTATCATGAATGATCGCAAGATAATATCATATGGTCTTAAAACCTAGATATATGGTTTATTGTTTGCTGATTGGTGGTGCATTGATAATGCGAAAACGCATCAGTAGCTTGATGTTATAAAACACATTGTTGTGAATGATTTGATTAGTGAATAGTAAATGCATATAAGTCGAAGTTTATCTATTCCTTTTATCCTAAGAGGGTAAAAGCGATATCAGGGCCCCTAGATGATTTGATTTGAGTTATGTTCCGGGCCCGGTCAGGACTAAATTGATGTGTTCAATTAAGTTCTACGTCAAATGAATCTGAGATCAAGAAACCAATTGCAGGACAATAAGTATGACAATGTTCCATGTAATTTTCCACACAATATCTAGAACAGAGGATTATACGATCCCTTATCTGAAGGATAGGATACTGATAAGATCAGAGTTTGACAGCGTCTTTGAGAGCTATGATTGCTAATCGGATTGTGTTTGCATTTATAGTTACTAGACTTATCCAAGTGGGAGACTGTTGGATTAGTGTCTAAGCCTGTAACTATATTTGGTAAGTACCGGACCTGGTTGTGCATTGTCCTTTTGGGTTGCCTTCACCATAGCAACTTGACAGGGTGATTTATAAAGAGAGAAGAGATATTATTATATTAATATGTTATGAGAATAATATATTAAAGGAATAATAATATTATTTGATTGATGTAAGTCATAAATTAATTAAGAATTAATTTGGTGACATAAAGAGGTTAATTGAATAAAGGGGCATAAACTGTCAAATGTGTGATAGTTATGTTTTTGGGCTATGAATCCTTATGGATATTAGGGTGGACGAATTTTAGGGTTGGATATCTTAAATTCGTCCAAGCCTCATATCTAGAAGGATCTTTGTATAGCTTAGGGCCTAAGTTATTCAATTAGGGTTAAGGGTGTAACCCTAGTAGCTCATGGTATAAATAGACCCCATGGGTGAGGGAAATCGGCCACTCTAGCAAGATAGAAACCCTAGAGCCGATTTCCTCACTTCTCCTCTCTCTCTAAATCATCCTCTTGCTACTTGGTGTTTGTAAGCCATTAGAGGAGTGACAATTGTGACTCTAAGCTCCAAGAACAGGAAGATTCAAGCAAGCAACTTAAGGTATGCTTCTAGATCTGCTTTCATATGTTATGATTCAATTGTTTTCACCATATATAGAATTGTAAGCCTTAGATACATTGCATGTTCAATTAGAGAAACCTAGATCCAAGCATTAGGGTTTGCATGTGCACATAGGAAAGTTCTTATGGCTCAAACCCATCAGTATTTTGGGGAAATCAGTAAGCATTTATGTTTACAGTGTTATGTGGTTCAGGTACTAGTGACGATCGCAGGAAGGTGTCGGCATGATCTGTACACATAGACAGAGGATTTTATTTGTGATCTTGGGATATGTTTTATTCGTGACAATTGTTGAACATGAGGTTTTAGAATGTTAAATGATATTTATGTTATTCGAAAAATGAAAATTTGTTTGGAAAATTTATGTTGTTACAAGTTGATATCAGAGACTTGGTTTGAGGGATTCGGATGTACCTTCGGGTGTATTTGAACTCAAACTGTGGATTTGAGAAAGTTTTTCATAAATTAAACATTTTTTCTAAAGAAGTAATAGGATTTGAGCAAAGCAGAAGGAAGCAGTGTGTACAATCAGCCAGCGCCCGAACGGTGATTTCCCAAAATACCCTTACGTTATGTGTTATGAGATATGTTATGATATGTTATGCATGCTAGAGTAGGCTAGGTACTCATATTAGGACTAGAGTGGCCTGATTTGTGATGCCTTAGCCTAGGAAGATTCCATCTGCTATGAAATGCTTGAGAGTGAGTAGGTAGCAGTGAGGAGCTTACGAGAGGTCTACCGAAGGGTAGCCTATGCTAGCAAGATGTGGATTACTTGTGATCTGGGATCCAAGGAGGAGGACTTGGGATGAATACTGATCCGGTGTGGATGGTAGTATAGGGCCCGTACTACTGAAGACCCTGGATCAGTGTGCAGTCCAAGTAAGAATCCATAGGATACTAAAGAGCAAGTAGGGTTGAGTTATCTAGTGTGAGTATACTCGAGTGGGTCTCTGATATTCTATGTTGTATTTCAGAGAGAGATCATGTTTGGGACATGCCACACACCTGAGAGCAGTGGTGTTAGTGATGAGGAGATATGCAGGAGGAAGTGTCGGCGGCCATCCGAGCTTAGATACTGGATATGTTTGGGTCTATCAAGACCACTCTGATCGAGACTTTTGATGAGCGGTACGTTGCTCTTACTGATGTTGTTGTTGCTTCGGCCACCGCAG
The DNA here is from genome assembly GCF_002870075.4 of Lactuca sativa. Classification (NCBI taxonomy): domain Eukaryota; kingdom Viridiplantae; phylum Streptophyta; class Magnoliopsida; order Asterales; family Asteraceae; genus Lactuca; species Lactuca sativa. The sequence continues at coordinate 223,138,405 of NC_056631.2, read as the reverse complement.
CCGTTGCTGCTGCCAGCCCGCAGGGGGGTGACTCGTTGTTGTTCTGAGAGTTTAGCAACACGAAGCCACCAGAGTTTGATGGGACTCAGGATCCGATAGTTGCGATGTGATGGATCTCTGACATTGAGGGGTGCTTCAACACATGTTCATGTCCGGAGCATCTGAGGGTACGGTTCGCGCTGAACCAGCTTCGCTTGGGAGCGAAGGATTGGTAGAAGTTCGTTACGGCGAATTTCACTTCTTCAGAGCTTACCGCGGTGACCTGGGAGAGGTTTACCGCTATGTTTTGAGATGAGTACATTCCCTCGGTGGAAAGGGAATAGTTGGGCCAGGAGTTCTTCACCCTCAAGCAGGGTACTGAGTTTGTTACTACGATTACCAGGATGTTTCATGAGAGGGCGATATTTTGCCCTGAGCATGTGTCTTCTGAGCAGGCACGCATGAGTCGATATTTAAGCATACCAAGGAGGGACATTTGAGAGTTCTTGGCGAGCTCGACTTACCTGACATTTGTTGAGCTCCAGGAAAATGCCCGGAAGAGGGAGATTGAGCTGGAGACTCAGGCCAGGGAGGAGGCCGACACAGTCTCAGCCAGCTACCAAGCGGGCAAAGCCCGCCAATTCGAGGTCTGGATGCCAGAACGGCTGCACTTGCAGGAAGTGCGGCAAGGGGCATGATGGGTTCTGTCGGTCAGGTGCTTGCTACAAATGTGGCAAGGAGGGGCATATAGCCAAAGACTGCCCCCAAGGGATTTATGGTTTGCTTTCATTGAAACCAGACAGGCCATCAGAAGGCCGAGTGCCCACAGTTGTTATAGGGATCAGCGCAAGGGTCTGCCCCTGCTACTGCACGAGCTACTAAGGGTCGGCCAGTGAAGACCGAGGCACCGAAGTCTCACGGAAGAGCTTTCTAGTTAACAGTGGAGGATGTCCGCGTAGCGCCCAATGTCGTGGCTGGTACGTATTCTTTCATTTATTTATGCTGAGTTGAGATATTGTGTTGATTTTATGATATGCGTAGGTACTTTTCATGTGAATTATGTACCTGCATTAGTGTTATTTGACTCTGGTGCGAGTCAGTCATTTGTGTCTTTAGCGTTTAGTCAGCACATCAGTATCCGGCGAGAGGCCTTGAGTCGGCCTCTACGAGTTTCTATAGCTGACGAGCAAGCGGTGTATGCTATGTGATTTGAGGATGTGTACTCGAGATCTTTGTTGTTGAGTTCCCGATAGATCTGGTCCCGATTGCGATGGGGGACGTGTGTGTCGTAGTGGGAATGGATTGGTTGACACGATTTGGGGTTGTTATAGAGTGCGAGCGACAGTTGGTGACGATACAAGACCCTAGTGGGGGAGTACTTCCGGTGTACAGAGAGGGTACCCGATGTGGGTCAGCATTTTGTTTGGCTGCCAGAGCGAGACAGAGCTTACAACAAGGTTGCAGCAGGTTTGTAGCCTATGTGATGGATACACGAGTAGCCGCTGAGAAGCCGAGTTCGATTGATGGTGTTCAAATAGTGCACGAGTTCCTAGATGTTTTTCCCGAGGAGTTGTCGGGTGTGCCTCCCGCGAGGCAGGTGGAGTTCCACATCGATTTGGTTCCGGGGGCAGCGCCTATCGCCAAGGCGCCTTATCGCCTTGCGCCGCCAGAGATGCAGGAGTTATCCTCGCAGCTTCAGGAGCTGCTGGGGAAGGGGTTTATTAGACTGAGTAGCTCACCGTGGGGAGCGCTGATCCTTTTTGTCAAGAAAAAGGATGGTTCACACCGGATGTGCATTGATTATCTGGAGTTGAACAAGTTGACGGTCAAGAACCGTTATCCACTACCGAGGATCGATGATCTGTTCCATCAGTTGCAGGGAGCGTCTTGGTTCTCCAAGATTGATTTGAGGTCTGGATATCATCAGACGAGGGTCTGTGATGAGGATATTCAGAAGACGGCGTCCAGGACTCGTTACGGGCATTACAAGTTCATGGTGATGCCTTTTGGGCTCACCAATGCACCAGTAGTGTTCATGGATCTCATGACCAGGGTGTGCAGACCGATATTGGATCGGTCGGTGATTGTATTCATCGACGATATTATGGTGTATTCGATATCTAGAGAGCAACATGAGGAGCATATGAGAGAGATTCTTGAAGTTTTGAGATCGGAGAGGCTCTATGCCAAATTCTCCAAGTGCGAGTTCTGGTTACGGGAGGTCCAGTTCTTGGGGCATCTCGTTAACCAGAATGGAATTTTGGTCGATCCGGCCAAGATCGAGGTTGTCATGCGTTGGGAGATGTCGAGATCCCCCACCGAGATCAGGAGTTTTCTGGGATTAGCCGGCTATTATCGGAGATTTATCAAGGATTTCTACAAGATTGTCGTGCCTCTCACCAGGTTGACCCGGAAGGGCGTTGCTTTTTCGTGGGGTCCGGAGCAGCAGACCTCGTTTGACACTCTACGCCAGAGGTTGTGCGAAGCCCCGGTGTTATCCCTTCCTGAGGGAATGGAGGATTTTGTGGTGTATTGCGACGCATCGATATCGGGGTTGGGTGCGGTGCTTATGCAGAGAGGACATGTGATAGCGTATACATCGAGGCAGCTGAAGCATCATGAGATGAGGTATCCCACCGACGATCTGGAGTTGGGGGCAGTGGTGTTCGCCCTCAAGATCTGGTGTCACTATCTGTATGGGGTTCGGTGTACCATATACACGGACCACAAGAGCTTGAAGCATTTGATGCATCAGCCCAACCGGAATATGCGCCAGAGGAGATGGTTGGATGTGATAAATGATTAGGATTGTGAGATCCTGTACCACCCGGGAAAAGCTAATGTTGTAGCTGATGCCCTGAGCCGGAGAGCGAAGAGTGCCCCGATACGAGACATTTGTATGAGGATGACGGTGATGACTTCGGTGTTGTATACTATACGAGAGGCCCAGGCAGAGGCCGTAAGGCCGGAGAACTGCAAGAAAGAGCGAGTGATCGGGCAGATATCTGAGTTCTTTACCGATAGGCGAGGGCTTATGACCTTCCAGAGGCGGATTTAGGAGCCGTTTGTGGGTGGGGCATGTACCATACTGATGGAGGAGGCGCATAGATCGAGATTCTTGATCCATCCCGGGGCCACTAAGATGTATTTGGAACTGAAAAGAGAGTATTGGTGGCCCTGTATGAAGAGGGATGTTGCGTAGTTCGTTGAGAGGTACTTGACCTGCCACAGGGTTAATGTCGAGCACCAGCGCCCGCATGGCAAGTTGCAGCCACTTGAGGTTCCCAGTGGAAGTAGGAACATATTTCTATGGATTTCGTCACCAAATTGCCAAGGACCGCGAGGGATTTCGATGCAATTTGGGTGATCGTTGACCGGTTGACGAAGAGTGCTCATTTCCTTGACACTAATGAGAGCTCGTCCGCAGAGAGATTGGCATAGATATATGTGAGAGAGGTGGTATCGCAGCATGGAGTACCAATCTTGATTGTGTCTGATCGAGATGTATGTTTCACTTCCAGGTTCTTGAAGAAGTTCCACGAGGACTTAGGTACGAGGTTGCATTTCAGTATCGCATACCACCCACAAACGGACGGACAGAGTGAGCAGACGATCCAGGCGTTCGAGGACATGGTCCGAGCATGTGTATTGGACTTTGGAGGAAGTTGGGACACGTACTTGTCGTTGGCTGAGTGTTTCTATAACAACAGCCACTGTTCGAGCATTGGTATGCCTCTCTTCGAGTTTTTGTATGGGAGGAGGTTTGAGACTCCCATCTGTTGGGGAGAGGTAGGGCAGCGAGTGATGGGCAGTAATGAGATAGTGCTTCAGACAATAGAATACATACAACATGTCAGACAGAGGTTGTTGACAGCTCAAAATCGCCAGAAGAGTTATGAGGATAGGCGATGGTCCGAGCTCGAGTTCTAGGTGGGAGGCTTCATACTCCTGAAGGTGTATCCATGGAAAGGAGTGATCTGATTCCGGAAAAGGGGCAAGTTGGGGCCTCGGTATATTGGTCCTTTCAGGGTGACCGCTAGGGTGGGCAGGGTAGCATACCGTTTGGAGCTACCTGCGGAGCTGAGCCAGATTCTTGATTCCTTCCACGTGTCTCAGTTTAGGAAATGTATAGCCGATCAGATGGCAGTAGTGCCGCTGGAGGATATCCAGATTGATGCGAACCTGAATTACGTTGAGAGGCTAGTCGTAATTCTGGATCGAAGGATCAAGGTTCTGAGGAACAAGGAGGTGCCCCTGGTTCAGGTCCAGTGGAAACACCGGAGAGGGTCCGAGCTGACTTGGGAGCCAGAGTTGGAGATGCAGGAGCAGCATCTGGAGTTGTTTACGACATGTGACTTCAAAGGCGAAGTCTGATTCTAGTGGGGGAGAATTGTAACATCCCAAAATTCAGGTGCATCTCTTAAACCCTTCTTCTTTTCCAAGTTGTCAAGTTTAACCCTTAAAAGAGAATTGTGGCAAATGAGTACGCTGGGCGCACTGAAGAGTACGCTGCGCGTACTCATGCGCTTAAGTTGGATGCGGACTCGCTTAGGTACGTTGGGCGTAACCAGGGTTACGTTGGGCGTAGCGGGCCCGTATGCAAACCCTAATTGTGTCTTGTGGACTATAAAAGGAATGTGTTGGTCTTATCCCCAGCCACCATTCCTCAGAGAAAAACCCTAGGAGAGCAATATTATCGTCCCAAGCTAGTGTGTGAGTGTTCTTGAGCTAAAAAGTGCCTTTGTGTGTTAGTGAAGAAGAAGAGGAGGTTCTTGTGGAGGCTAGAAGTTGGAGTGCAACCTTGGATCTGAGTTCTACAAAGAGATGAGCTTCACTTGGTGGTAAAAAGCTCAGAGTTTTCCTTGTTATATTTGATTTGTGCTTAATTGACCAAATTTTAGGGTTTTTGGTCCCAAGGTGGAGACTTTATGAGCAAAAGGTCTCCATAAGCTTAGATCTACTATATTTCAGAGTATTATGAGTTGTGAGTTCATAAAAATCCAATCTTGGACGTGAATACTAAGCCATGCATGAGATCTAGGCTTTATGAGGAAAGAGGAAAGGTGTTAGAGTGATTAGGAACCTTTACAACCATGCAAAGGCTTAAAGGTTTTGACTTTATGGATTAAGGGACCCTAGAGAAGTCAGATCTGAAGTTGGAGTATATGTCTTAACCGTTAAAGACCCAAAATCAACGTAGTATGAAACTGGGATTTACGCGGGGCGTAATCCCAGTACGCGCATCGTAAGGGGTCGCATTCCCCGTTTCTGTAAAGTTGTCGTGTACGCCCAGCGTACAGATTTGGTACGCGCAGCGTAACCCGGAGGGTTGACTTTTGTTGACTTTTAGGGTTTAGTTAATGATTGGATCTTTGAGCCATAAGAGGGGTAAAATGGTCTTTTACCCTTCTGAGAGAACTTAGAGAAGGTTTAGTCTAGCCTTTGAGAGTTGTATTGATTAGAGTAATTATTCCATCTGATTAGGCAAAGGCTAGACCAGTATTACCGAGTTCGAGATTTACCGAGTTACCCGAGGTGAGTCTTATCACTATATTATACCTGGAATGGTACCTATGTGTCACCGGAAGGTCTTATATGTTATGAGAAGTGTGTGTTGTATGTTGTTGTATGATATGCATGTGTTATTTATGTTATGAATGATAAGGACCGGAAGGTCAAGATGATATGGACGGAAGGTCAGGAGGTTACGGACTGGAAGGTCGATATGGGTAGGACCGGAAGGTCTACCAGGATTTCGGGACGGAAGTCCCCTGAGACATTTGGACCGGAAGGTCCCACAGAGTTATGGCCTTGAGTGGCGTATGTGTTGTATGTGGTATTTTGGGGAACTCACTAAGCATTTATGCTTACAGTGTTTTGTGTTATGTGTTTCCGGTACTAGTGACGATCGTGGGAAGGCGCCGACATGATCCGTACACACAGAAAGAGGATTTTATTTATGATCTTGGGATATGTTTTATTGATGACAATTGTTGAACATGAGATTTGAGAATGTTAAATTATATTTACGTTATTCGAAAAATGAAAAATTGTTTTGAAAATTTACGTTATTACATAACTGATTTATATTTGAATAATCACATTTTAATCTAAAATAATGAATTGCTTACCAATAACAAAGTAATAGGCCCCGAGTAGTAGCATGTTTTGTCATCCCTTCTCCACATATCATTTCTAGTTCGTAGGTTGTCCAACATGTACTTACACCAATCAATCTTCGAGATGTCCTTTACCAGAACTAACTTCTCAACCACTTTGACTTTATTGGTACCTCCCACCGTTGATTCTATGAAGGTGTTAATGAACAGAGTAAGAAAGTTCAGCCTGAATATCATATTGTCTTTTTCTGTACTTCTAATATGTTTCACATATGCTTCCCCATGAAACTTCTTGTCTACAAATTGTGCTTTCCATTCTTCCAGAATCTCATTATTGGTTTCACAGTAAGTCATTCTACTCAAATCATCCCCTTCCATTGGTAAACCCATCATCTTATGCACCAACACTTTTGTTATTTCAATCACTCCATTCTCCATCACAAGTCTATTGGTTACTGGATCATATACAGCTAGAAGATAATAGTTGAGCAACCTAGTACAACATCCATATCTAAATTCAACAATAAACCAAATCCCATATCATAAATTGCTTTTTTTTTGTGATCCTTACAACACTTTAACCACTGCATTAATCCTACTTGGTGTCATTCTGTGACATCCCCATTTTCACGGCCAGAAAAGACCGATTTTTTATGCTTTATAAAAACCAGAGTATCCCTTCTATTTAAAATGTTGCGGAATTTGTTCCCAGAAACACATGATAAATACTTTATCAAAGCATTTCTGAAAAAATGTATTTTATTCATTTTAAAACATTTGGGATGTCATCGTCAATACAGAAACATAAGCATAAACAGACCTTACATTCATTTACACTAGTGATTTACATATCCTTAATCTCTTAGTGTAAAGTGGCTTCATATCGACACCTGTGATACAAATAAACTTGAGTGGGTCAGGTTGGGAAACCTGGTCAGCACATAGGGTTTTCAACCCACAATAATATAATTATTATGTTTAAACATCAAACAATCAACCCAATTACCCATCCCCATTATCTTCTTTACTCTTAAGGGTCTACCCTAAGAATCATCTATCCTGCATTTGTTCATTTCGAAGTCCATTTCTTCCAGGGTTTATATGACAGGCACTAAGTCCATAGCTGCCAGTGCTCGTTCATAAAGCACTAATTCTATAGCTGCTAAAGTTCATTTATCGGGTACTAAATCCATGGCTACCAGTATTTATCTAATAGGTACTAAGTCCATAGATACCAATGTTTATCTAATAGGTACTAAGTCCATAACTACCAACATTTATCCAATAGGCACTAAGTCCATAGATGCTGATGTTATTTATTAGGTACTAAGTCTATAGCTGCCAATGTTAACTCATATCATCTTTCATCTCTCATCATTCATCTACCCATATTTTACCCATTATATTCGTAGATATAAAATACATATACAATTTAAATCATTTAAAACATGTATAAAATCGATCATCCAACATAGATAACAAGTATTCAGGTTATATGTACACATAGCACGTAATTTATATAAAATACTTCATATCTATGTGTAAGATGAAAGTAACTCTGCACTCACGTGTTAAAGTGATGATTCCAAACTCGGGCAACGCTTTGCTTTTAACGATTCTATTTTCCTTTGACGAAACCTAGCATTATTATCGCTAAGTTTTATTCTAATCTTTATTGCGACTAATTATTAGTCTAGATTCATCATTAACTCAAAGTCTACTTCATGATCTATCAAGTAAGGAACAACCAGGTATAATCATATCGGAGGTAGGGTCCGTTTGGTATATGAAGTATACTGTTTGGAAATCCCATTTTAAACACCTCACTAAATCATAGCCTAGACATCATCCCCGTAAGTAGATCAATCAGTATAACGACTTTGAATCACTGATAAATTTTATTTATAGGTTCATAATAACAATACTATATTTAAATGTAAGCTATACTTAAAGTAAGGTAAGCATATCTTACCTATGAGGGAGTTTGGCTAGGAGCCGGGCTCTGTAGGGGCAAAACTTCCGATCAAAAAGCTCTTCTTCTCGGAGCCTTCCGGCGGTCCGGGACTTGCCTCTAGCACTTAGAAGTTCCTAGGGAATGGGGGAAGAGGGTTTGGGGGTAATAGGAGAGAAAGAGTATGAAAGGTGTGAGTTTTGGGGGTGATTTACGCCTCTATTTATAGGTTGTCTGGGCCGTCTCACGTCGTGAGACAAGGTGATCATGTCGGGAGCCTTGTGTATTCACCAAGGCGAAGCCTGGTGCTGATACGTGGCGCGGGACGCAGGTAAAACAGCCAAGGCGAAGCCTGGTGCTGATACGTGGCGCAGGACGCAAGTAAAACAGGCAATCTTTAAAATTTCATAACTTTCGGATAAAAATTCCGTTTTTTACATTCTTTATATCCACATGTAGTTAATGACAAGATCTACAACTTTCCTTTTGACTCCATCAGCTAATTCTCGACCGATTTTAAGTTTAATAATATGAGAAGATTACATTGTTAAATGACTACATAAAATTCATTACTTCTACATACGGACTCCGTTTTCATCTGTCTTTTTATTATTGAGCTCCTATTAATGAGATATTAAATTCTCATTTAGGTCCAACTAACCAAGCCTATAATTGACCAAAGCCCATTGGGATCAATCAAGGCCCAACTCCATTGGGCCCACTAATTCCCAATTCACCATCCAAGGCAAATTAGGGCAAGCCCAAACAAAAGTCCATTACTCTAAAATCCTTAGTCTAATATGAGCCCCAAATGAAAGGATAAGTCCATGACCAAGTTAGCCAACAATCAAAGATCCCAATAATTGAACAGGAGGTGCTCACGCCGTAAGCACTTATGCTCATGTTGTGAGGTCGTGGCTTTTTCCCACAAATGTCCCCGAACACGATCTCACGTCGTGATGTCTTATTCCTCACGTCGTTAGTCCAAATCTGACAAAAAATGAGCAATAAGCTCCTAATCCTTTAAGCCTTAACATGGGACAGTCTAGAGGGTCTTCCTTGACCCCAAGGGCCATAAAAATTGAAGCTTTTCAGTCATGTATGTCCAATACATGACTCAAACACCAACTTAGGTCAAAATGGAGGAAAAGGGACCAAGACTCAAGCTTGGAGTCCAAAACCATGACCAAAATCCAGATCTAAGACTTATAAGACTTAAGATACCACCATGATCCATAAACTTGCCAACTTTATGGATCCAATGCATGCTAACCAACATTACAAGCCATAATATGCACAGAAGCTTAGATCTAGCAAGCAAGGAAAGGAAAGGCATGAGCTTGAGGACGTACAAAGGTCTAAAAGCTCCAAAACTAGCTAATGATCAAGCTGAGATGCTAACACTTGCATCATAAATGATCTTCTTCTCCTAAAAGCTCTTGAATAACACCAAGAATGACCAAGAACTTCAATGGGGGATGAGATTAGGTTTTCCAGAGGTCTTAGAGGTGAAGGAGGAGAAAACCTAATAATATCATACCTTTAAGTACCCAAAAATAAGGGTTTTGGGGCATCAGGTGCCTTTCACGTCGTGAACCTTAAATGAGCTTGGTCAACAAGTCAACGATCACTCACCCAAACCACTCCAACTTCAAACGACGATAACTTCTTTGTTTTAACTCTGTTTTCGACATTTTTTATATCCACAGAAAGGTCTCAAAGAGATCTACCTTTCTATCAACTCCCCCTTGCCATAAACCTTTCCGAATAAAAATCTAATTCCATAAAAGGTCCGAAATGCCACTTTACCGATATACCCTTAGTCTCCAAAAACACAAACCGAACTCTCAGATCATCCAAGCTACATTACCCACACTCATAAGGGGTCTAAACCTTTCTTCCTTGAGATCTGAAGCCTCCTGGTAACATATATTCGGGTCATGGTCCCGAATATGAATCGACCTAAAACAGGATGTTACATTATTTTTTGGATATTGAGGTTGCTCAATCTAAAAATGGTTCTCTTCTATATCAGACGAAGTACATATCTAATCTATTTTCATATGCATGACTCTCTCACAATAGGACTATTGACACCCCCCTTTAACCAATGTCTGGTATTCCCTTACTGATCGTGTCTTTTTATCAGATCCAAATCAATATCGTACTATTATGGGAGGTATGGTTTACCTTACAATCATTTTCCTAGAAATAACTCATACAATTAATGTGGTTAGCCAGTTTGTCACTAATCTTGCTCCTATTCATTGGGGAGATTTTTTTTTTCGTATTTTAAGATATCATTGTGATACTCAGTTTCAAAATCACTTGTTCCCGTAAATGTCCTATCTAGAGTTGCATGCCTATAGTGATATTGTTTGGGAGGGAGATCCAAATGATCAGAAATCCATCATTAGTTTAAGTATTTTCTTTGGAAAAACACTTATCTCATGGAAAATTAAAAAAAGATGTTGTATCTTGGTCTTTTCTAGATGTTGAGTATCATGATATGGTTGAGACTACTTATGAGAGTGTTTAGTTATGATGGTTCGTGTAGATATAAGTGTTGATGTTTCTTAGCCTACCCTTTATATTATGACCACTAACGTACGATGCAAATCGCAATAACTTTTTTTTCCATGAGTGAACGATACATATTGGAATTGATTATCATTTCACTTGTCATCATCCACAGCTCAAAACCATCTCGCTACCATTTATTCCATCAACCTTGCACATTGTTGATATCTCCATAAATGTTCAATTGGCGTCTCGATTATGCTTTTTTTAGCTAGATTGACCTTACGACTTTTTCTTTGTAATTAAGTTTTTCTCTTAATAACGAAACCCTCTATATTAGTGATGCAGTGTGCAAAAGAAACAAAAATTAGTAAGAGTGAACCTGTTGATTCTTATAGAATACCCACGACAATCCCTTCAAAACCATGTGTTGATTCTACGAATACCGTGTAATTGGCTTCAAAATCTAGTTTAACACACAAAATTTTGGAAAAAATTGAAATATCATAAAACCGACCATCGACCATGCAAATTAAATCAACAACATTTAAATAAGAAGCATAAATTAAAATGTAACCCTAAAGGTCCATGGGCCAAAAACAAGCCCAAAAATTATGAAAAAATAACAAAATTGTTCATGACTCCATTCAGAAAGCGATTTATGGACTCAAAAATGGTCAGTCCCATTTGGATATTTATCACAACGTGCTCCTTATTCCAAGCTTCGATTTGACTGGACGTGGGTCCAAAACGGAGCCCCGTAAACAAAGTTATGGTCATTTCCGTGAGGCCCCTTTAATTACACGATCATGGGTCTCTAGAAACACCAGGACCCGATCCACCGTACTAGGGTCCGTATTATAAATCATCAGCTTAATCAATATTTATTTATTTTATTTAGATATGCTTTAAAATTACAAAGACTTAAATTGGTATTTTTTATGTATCAAAATAATTTTATAACTTAGCACGTTTTTCATTAGTCTCGAAAGTCAAATTTAATTTCAACCTATATTGCAATCACGGGTCCCGTTGCCATAAACAAACACATGCTTCCAAACTGCTTTTCTTTTCTACTTCCGTGGATATCCATGAAAAAGCTTTCTTAAATCTTATTTATTAATTTAGCATCCATTAGGGATTTGCATGATTTATTTTGTTCTCAATAACCAACAAAAACCAATTTGCTAGTGTAGATGTTTATTTTAGCCATGCTATCAAAAGTACAACTTCTAACAAAAATATACATTTTGGATCCCTTATTAAGTTGAGACTAGGCTACTAGCATATGTAGGAAGTCGTATAATGGATATGAAATTTACATTTCAGAAGTGGTTAGTAAACTTGTGTACTTGGCAGACCCATCATGAGAACACTACGTAGGATCGGTGCCATGTGAGTCTGTTTCTCATGTTATTGTAATATAATATATAATAGCAGTTGTCTTCATGGATGGTTAACCGAATCAGAACCATATTTTAGAAGGTTAAACGAAATTATTGGTTCGTTAATTTCTTAAACATATACCTACACCGAAAAACTTAGTCAACTGGTTTTTGATTAACTTGTTTCTCAAGTTAGGTTATCCGGTTAACCTATTAACCGTGGATGAATATATAAAAAAAATTGAAACTAAAAATTCAACACTTAACATTCAAAACAAGGATAATAATTCATTTCAAAACCCAATTAACTGGTTTTCGATTAACCTGTTTTTCAGGTTAGGTTATCCGGTTAACCTATTAACCGTCGATGGATTAATAAAAAAAAAATTGAAACTAAAAATTCAACACTTAACATTCAAAACGAGGATAAGAATTTATTACGATCACTAAGAAAAACCAAAACGATGAATATAAGTTTAAAGTTTAATCAATGATCATCAAAATTATTTATTTGTTATGGTAATCGTGATAATTTTAGACGAACATTGTAATATAAGATTAACATGATTGTTTAAAATGAATTGTAACATTAGTTTTACTAATTAAATTTGATATGTTACTGACAGATTTATAATGTTCTTTTTTATTTTGATTTTAAATTTTGTTGCAATTTGAACATGCTATAGTGAACAATATGTTATTCTATTGCAAATTGCACATCTTATTTTGAATAAATTATTAAGGCAATAAAAATCTCATTTTTAGGTTCACCATCCTAGGCAAAAAAAATATGAACTATAACCAAACAAAAAAACTGAAGATATTAGCGACTCGGTTAACCAAATCTGAAATGTCAAAAAAATTGGTGCGGTTAACCTAAAAATCGGCATGGATTATCGGTTTTTTGGTATTCGGATATTTTGAACATCACTATATAATAATGTTGGCATGATCGATACTATTCAATTCTACTATGTGTGAGTCATAAATACACTATAGATACTATTTATGACATTGTAACTTTTGCATCATCGTAGATTAGATTTTTCCCTTTTGTATGATGAAAGTAACACAAGCGGTAGATGCAAGAATTGCATTTGTTGGAGGCACTAATGATAAGGTATATGATCGGGTCCGGTAAAACTTGTCTACATATAGTCGATTCCTAGTGGTGAATAAAAAATTTATGAAAATAACAATGTAAAAAATCCAATATGTTATTTTGATTTTAAATTTTGTTGCAATTTGAACATGCTATAGTGAACAATATGTTATTCTATTGCAAATTGCACATCTTATTTTGAATAAATTATTAAGGCAATAAAAATCCCATTTTTAGGTTCACCATCCTAGGCAAAAAAAATATGAACTATAACCAAACAAAAAAACTGAAGATATTAGCGACTCGGTTAACCAAATCTGAAATGTCAAAAAATTGGTGCGGTTAACCTAAAAATCGGCATGGATTATCAGTTTTTTGGTATTCGGATATTTTGAACATCGCTATATAATAATGTTGGCATGATCGATACTATTCAATTCTACTATGTATGAGTCATAAATACAATATGGATACTATTTATGACATTGTAACTTTTGCATCATCGTAGATTAGATTTTTCCCTTTAGTATGATGAAAGTAACACAAGCGGTAGATGCAAGAATTGCATTTGTTGGAGGCACTAATGATAAGGTATATGATCGGGTCCGGTAAAACTTGTCTACATATAGTCGATTCCTAGTGGTGAATAAAAAATTTATGAAAATAACAATGTAAAAAATCCAATATAATTTCAAAAATCACATTCACCCGGTAAATGTTATGGCATGATGTTAGGCCTTTTTAAGTTCCCTATGATAAATATACATATATTTCATTTTTCATTCCTACATATACTACATTATACAATAAAAACATACAATACATTTATGTGCCGTCTATTTCAATTTCAAAATTACAAACACACACACACACATACACACACACACAAACACACACACACACACACACACACACATATATATATATATATATATATATATATATATATATATATATGCACACACACATGTCATCTAATACATTTAGAAAGTAGAAAAATATTTATATAATAGATAAATATAAACATATATACACCATCAAAATATAAACATATAAATCACATACAAACATCAAATCGAAAGTAGAAAAATAACCCTAACTCTACAAATAGTTGAGTATCGTATTGAGATATAGGCGCTTCCATAGAATCAGGGGCAAAACTGTCTTTTTTACCAAAATAGAGTCTTCCGGTTAAACTCGTACCCCCTTTAGGTTATATTTGACACCAAATCACAAGGTGAGAGAGAGGTATAAAATGAGAACTGCAACAATCAGTATTCACAAATTTTCAGAAGATGACAAACGACAAACCAAAATATTATCAGATCATCTCTCCACTGGTAAATTGAAAATATCCTAAATAATCGAGTCAACATTCATCAATTGAAAATCTTTCAAGGTTTTTGGCTTACCTTCTTGTCCATGATTTTCAGTTTCCTTGAAAGTAGAAAATAAAAAGGCAAATTTCCCTTGGAACTCATCGAGTTTATCGCCTCAACTCGACGTGTTGAAGACTTTTGGGTCGCGTATATTTTTGCACCAAGCTAATTACCCTTTGGCTGGCCTCCTTATCCGTCCCCCTTTCCAAAAAATCCTAGTTCGTCCATCCTCCCCAAATTTATGTGTGTGTGTGCTTGAAGAGTGATCTCTTGGTGTTCTTTTGAAGGAGCTTGAAATTTGAAGTGGCTTGATTGAAAGGAAGGCTTTAGATCCATAACCTATTCTTTTTTTTTGCAGCCATTTTGAGGTATAAAGTCGACACCTTGCTCATCTATTGCTTAGATCTCTTTCTTGGAAGTTTATTGTCATATTGGGCTCATTTTTTGGATTGTTCATGGGTTGAGTATTTCATAAAGTTATCACTTTAGATTTGGATGTCTTATGGCCTCATTGGACTTAAAATTGCAAGCTTTGTCGAGTTCTAGACCTCTTTCATGCTTTAGGTCCCTTATTAAGCCATTCTTGAGTCTTGGAGCCTCCTTGTATCACGCATGGACATACAGTTAGCAATTTTACATGGGTTTCCAACCCGTGGGTATCAGATCTACATTTTTAAGCTCAGGTTTTCCCGCTTCTATGGATGTTGTAAGAACTCAACGAGTTGTCCTGATAACTCCACGAGTTGGCTCGGGTTTTCCTGCTTCTCTGGATATTGTAGTAACTCGACGAGTTAGTATGTGCACTCGACGAGTTGGGTCAACCTGAATTGTTGACTTTGACTTTGATCATTGTTGACCAAGTTTGACTTTGAGGGTATTTCGGGTATTTTGGGGTTTTGATAGAAATGGTCACATGGTGGTTGTAGGCATTTGAGTGTGGAGCTGAGTTTGGAGTTGGATTTTACCAGCTCAGCACTACTTGAGAGGTAAGTATTCCTCACTGTACTTGTTGGGTCGAAGGCTCCATGGTCGGCCGTTCAGATTCTGGTTATTGTATGATTGAGTACTGTAGTAATTGGTTAAATCTGAATCATGTAAATAGGATGATGTTGTGCTTATTTATCTGTATGATTTGTGCTTGCCTGTTGATTGATTATGTGTTTATGAGTTATGTTATATGTCAACATGTGTGTGTGGTCGAGTTGAGGCGGTCCTGCTTTGTGCTGAAGGCCAGCAGACCCAGGGCGGTCCAGATAGACTGAAGGCCCTGCGAGGCGGTCCAGTCATTTTGAAGGCTCGGGAGCGGTCCATATAGGCTGTAGGCCCTGCGGATCGGTCCATTCAGGCTGAAGGCTCATTTATGCATGATGTTTTATGTTATGTTTATGTGGTGCTATTTTAGGGAAGACTCACTAAGCTCTGGGTTTATATTTTTGATTATGTTTCAGGTACCTCAGATGATCGTGGGAAGGCAAAGGCTTGATGGTTCCCCTCCTCGTATTTTCTGTTATGATTTCTGGGAAAATCTGATGTGAAACTTATTTTGAAAACAATATGTAATAAATGATGGTTTTTGGATTTATTTAAAAGTTTTAAAATTTTCAAAATTGTATGGATGTTACAAGTTGGTATCAGAGCCTTGGTTTGAGTGAATTGGAGGAACACTCGTGTGAATCCAGTCTCAAACTAAGGAAAAGATTTTCAAAATTATTTTCTAATGGTTTTCAAAATACTAAAGAAGGATGTGATGTATACGATCAGTCAGAGCCAATAAGTAGACCCTAAAATACCATACTATTATTTGATATCGTGATATGTTAGAACAGCATGCTAATGATATGCTAGGGATCTTCAGGAATTTCATGATAGAATTGCCTAATTATATGATGCCTGATAGCCTAGGGCCTTTCTTTTATGGAATTGACATCATTACTGTAGTTGCTTAGTGTATGCATCATGGTTATATATAACTAAGATCTTATAGCCTGAGAATATTTGATCTGGCCTTATTTCCTATTCTTGTTTGAGGAAGGGCCTAGGGTAGGATCAGATATCCAAATTTCTATTGGATCCAGTGTTATGTATGGTTAGCATACATAATTGCTACAGGGTTAGTGGAAGTTTCATGGATGAGTCGTGTGGGGTTAACCAGCCAGTCGTGAGATGTTTGGCATTTCCCCTAGGGAGTGAGAATCGAGTGTTCGTATATGCTTATGAGTTTTGTTAGGGCGTTGTGATGATCCTTAAGATAAACACGGGTAAGTGTGGAAGGTAGTATGGGCCCATACTAATGAAAACATAGGACTCGTGCGTATAGCGCGAAAGTCACAATCCTTAGGGCTTCATTGGGATTCGGTTCCCCATTATGATATATGGATTATCTGATATCTTCCTGGTATAATTTCAGCATGGTGACTATGAGACGAGTTGAGATCGGATTCGGTTCGGGATCAAGGACTAACAGTTGGATGAGAGTAAATCAGTTGGATGCCAATATCAGGAGGATCCTCCACGAGGAGTTTATTGCCATCATTCAAGATTAGATTCTGGAGATGTTCGCGTCTATCAAGACGGATATTAGGCAGTTTGTTTCTACCCAACGGATATCAGACAGTTTGTTTCTACCCAATCGCAACTTGTGCTGAAGCGGTTCAAAGCTGCTGATTCAAGGTCTGGAGGTCAGCAAGGACACGCTTGTGGGAATTGCGAAAAGTTTCACGTCGGAGCATGTGGATCTAGTAGTGGGTGCCACAAATGTGGTAAGGAGAGGCATCATGCGAGGGACTGCTGCCAGTCCGCCCCGGTTCAGATTATGAGGATTTGCTATAATTGTCATCAAGTTGGCCATGTGAAGGTCAACTGTCTGTTGCTCGCCGCCAAGCCGGCATAGGATCCCGCGCCATCTACATTGAGGATTACTGACGAAATTCAGGGCAGGGCGGAGCCCACCAGGGGATCGAGGTCGCACTTTCTAGCTCACTACCGAGGAGGCCAGGATAGCACCAGATGTTGTGACTGGTATGTTTATATTCCTTATCTTATTGATTATGTTTGTTTTATGCTCATATGTTTGTACCTCTGTTAGGTACATTCCTAGTGAACTCCTTGCCTACTTTAGTGTTGTTTGACTCGGGTGCGAGTCGATCTTTTGTTTCTCGGTCCTTCAGTAGGGAGTTTGTTTTGCCTATGGGAGAGTTGGAGTGTCCGTTGCGAGTTTCTATCGCCAACGAACATGAGGTTTCTGCTTCTTTAGTTTAATAGGGTTGTGTTCTAGATATCTTCGGGGTATCCATTTCGATCGATTTGATTTCGATTCCTATGGGGGATATTTGTGTGATCATGGGTATGGGCTGGTTGAGCCGCTTTGGTGCCATGATTGAGTGTGAGGGCCAGCGTGTGGTAGTTTGAACCCCAAGTGGGGGAGAACTGGCTATTTATAGAGATGGAACAAGGTTAGGTTAAGATTTTTGTTCGGCAGCCAGGGCTCGACAATATATTCAGCACAGGTGTGCAGGTTATTTGGCTTATGTGGTGGATACGCAGGTTGGGGATCAGGTGTCAGTTGGTGATGTTCCAGTTTTCAGGGAGTTCGCTGATGTATTCCCGGAGGAGTTACCTAGTGTGCCTCCTGAGAGGCAAGTCAAGTCCATGATCGACCTTGTGCCAGGTACGGCCCCTATTGCCAAGGCGACGTACCGATTAGCACCACCTAAGATGCAGGAGATGTCATCTCAGCTGCAGGAGTTGTTATGCAAGTAGTTCATCCATCCGATCAGTTCTTTGTGGGGAGCGCTGATTCTTTTTGTCAAAAAGAAGGATGGTTCGCATCGGTTCCACGGATTGATGATCTCTTTGATCAGTTGCAAAGAGCATCTTGGTTCTCCAAGATTGACCTAAGGTTTGGGTACTATCACCTCAGGGTGAGGGAGGAGGATGTGGAGAAGACTGCATTCCAGACTCGTTATGGGCATTATGAGTTTGTGGTGATGCCATTCAGGCTCACCAATTCACATGTTATATTTATGGATTGATGAATCGGGTATGCAGGCCGATGCTCAGTCGCTTAGTTATCGTGTTCATTGATGATATCTTGGTGTATTTTAAGACTAGAGAGCAACATGAGGATCATCTTTGTGAGCTTCTAGGGGTTTTGAAGCGAGAATGGCTTTATACTAAGATCTCGAAGTGCGAGTTTTGGTTGTGAGAGGTTCAGTTCCTTGGACACCTTGTTAACCAGCA
Source organism: Lactuca sativa (assembly GCF_002870075.4). Classification (NCBI taxonomy): domain Eukaryota; kingdom Viridiplantae; phylum Streptophyta; class Magnoliopsida; order Asterales; family Asteraceae; genus Lactuca; species Lactuca sativa. The sequence goes on along the minus strand of NC_056631.2, from coordinate 223,119,731 downwards.
TGGGATTTTGGTCGATCCGGATAAAATCGAGGCGGTGATGCAATGGGAGGTTCTAAAGTCTCCCTCGGATATCAGGATTTTTTTGGTTTGGTAGGGTACTACTGGAGATTTATTCAGGATTTCTCCAAGATTGCAGTACCACTCACTCGCCTGACAAGGAAGGGGTGGATTTCTGGTGGGGCCTTGAGTAGCAGTCAACATTTAATACCCTTTGGCAGAGACATTGTGAGGCCCCAGTCTTGACCCTCCAGGAGGGAATTGAGGATTTTATGGTTTTTTGTGATGCATCCATCACCGGCTTGGGAGCAGTCCTCACACATAGAGGATGAGTGATAGCTTCTGCTTCGCAGCAGCTGAAGCCTCATAAGACGAGATATCCCACACATGATCTTGAATTAGGAGCGGTGGTTTTCGCTCTTAAGATTTTGAGGCATTACCTTTATGGGGTCCGTTGTACCATCTACGCGGATCACAAGATGTTGAGGCATATTATGGATCATCCAAACATGAACATGAGGCAGTGCAGGTGGATGGATGTATTCAAGGATTATGACTGTGAGATCCTTTACCATCCAGGTAAAGCGAACATGGTAGCGGATGCCCTGAGCCGCAATTCAACTCGATCTTTTGTTGACGTGGCATGTATGAGGATATCAGTGGACTCTCCACTTGTGGGTTTGATTAGGGAGGCTCGGGATGAGGGTGTTTGAGAGGAGAATTGGAATATTAAGAGGATCATGGGTGAGATCACCATATTTGTGCCAGAAATTCATGGTTTGTTGACCCGTTGCAGTTGGGTGTGGGTTCCTAGGTCTGGTGGGGTCAGACAGATTGTGTTGGAGGAGGCTCATAAGTCTTGCTTTTCTATCCATTCGGGGGGCACCAAGATGTATCGGGATCTGACACTGAATTATTGGTGGTCGTGCATGAAGAGGGAGATTGTCTGGTATGTCGAGAGGTGCTTCACTTATAGAATGGTTAAGGTCAAGCATCAGAGGCCGCATGGCAAGCTGCAGCCTTTAGAGGTTCCCATGTGGAAATGGGAGCAGATTTTGATGGACTTCATCACCAAACTGCCGAAGACGACAAAGGGTTTTGATGCTATTTGGGTCATCGTGGATCAATTGACCAAGATTGCCCATTTTTGGGCAATTCGGGAGAGCTCTTCAGCTATGAAGTTGGCTTATGTGTATATTCATGAGATCGTTTCTCTCCATGGGGTCCCGGTCTCTATTGTTTTGTGACATCCCCATTTTTCACAGCCAGAAAAGACCGATTTTGTTTATGCTTTGTAAAATTTAGAGTACTTCTTTTCATAAAAATGTTGCGGAATTTGTACCCAGAAAAACACGATAAATACGTTATCAAAACATTTTCGAAGAAACGTATTTTATTCATTTTAAAACGTTTGGGATGTCATTTTCAGTACAGAAACATAAGCATAAACAGAACTTACATTTATTTACACTAGTGATCTACATCTCTTTAATCTCTTAGTGTAATGTGACTTCATATCAACATCTGTGATATAAATAAACTGAGTGGGTCAGGTTGGGAAACCTGGTGAGTACATAGCGTTTTCAACCCAAAATAATATAATTATTATGTTTAAACAATCAAACAATCAACCCTATTACCCATCCCCATTATCTTCTTTACTCTTAAGGATCTATCCTAAGAGTCATCTATCATGCATTCGTTTATTCTGAAGTCCCTTGCTTCCAGGGTTATATGACTGGCACTAAATACATATATGCCAATGCTCGTTCGTAAAGCACTAATTCCATAGCTGCTATAGTTTATTCAACGGGTACTAAATCCATAGCTACCAGTGTTTATCTAATAGGTACTAAGTCCATAGCTACCAAATCCTATTAGGTACTAAGTCCATAGCTACTTGTGTTTGTCCAATAGGCACTAAGTCCATAGTTGCCGATGTTTATTAGGCACTAAGTCTATAGCTGCCAATGTTTACTCACATCATCTTTTATCTCTCATCATTTATCTACCCATGTCATAACCAACATATTCGTATATATAAAATACGTATACATTTTAAATCATTTAAAACATGTATAAAACGTTCATCCAGCATAGATAGCAAGTATTCAGATAATATGCACACATAGCACGTAGTTTATATAAAATACTTCATATCTATGTGTAAGATGAAAGTAACTATGCACTCACCTGAAAGGTGGTGACTCAACACTCGGACAACGCTTCAATATTCTCAAAACAATTTCCTTCGATAAAACCAAGTATCAATACCACTAGGGTTTAGTCTAACGATAACCGCGACGAATTAATAGTCTGACTATTATTACTATTACATAAGCGTTAAACGATACTTATATAACTCATAATAATAGCACAAATAATTATTTTAAGGACCTAACAACATTACTATAATTATTTGAAAGCTATATTAAAAATTGTATAAGCGTAACTCACTTACAGTGGATTTTAAAGAAAACCGGGCTTTGCTCGGAGCCACGTTTCGAAACCGAAAGACCCTTTTCTCGGGACTCCGGGAGCCTCGGGGCTTCCTTTGGGAGCTAGGGGGTTTACCTAGGTTTTTGGGAGGATTAGTACACTTAGAGAGAGAAAGTAATCTAGAGAGAGAGTGGAAATGTGCAAGAAAGTCGGCAGCCTTTTTTGCCTTTTATAGTGCGAGGCTTCGGTCTATGTTGGGCGTACCGAAGGTGGTACGCGGCGCGTTCGTCGGATAAGATTGCCAAGTAGTGTCCTCCGAGTAGTGCGATGTGGCGAAGTCTCGGACTGCACAAGAGCGAGGTACGCTGGGCGTACTTCATTTCGGACGTGGGGCGTAATGCAAAGGGGCTACATGGCCTCATTCGGTGCGAGGCTTGCTTCAGCGATGGACGGCCCTGATGCCGCCACGTCATCGATCTTGCTCCAGCTTCGTAATTTTTCCTTCCGACTTCTAAAAATCATAACTCTCGCATACTAGCTCCGTTTTTTACATTCCTTATATCCACGCGAAGTCGGGAACGTACTCTACAACTTTCGTTTAGACTCCGCCGGCTAATTTTGACTTTATTTTAAAAGTTATATTTTTAACAGGCCGGGACAGGATTGGTCCGTTAAATTCTCATAACTTCTTCATCTGACGTCTGTTTTCGCCCATCTTTTTCTCGATATGCTACTCTTAATGAGATCTTCGATTCGTTTAGGTCGTGTCGGCTAAAAACCGCTCGATATATTATTCGAATTTCGGGTTGTACACTGTTAATCCGAAACTTTGAAAAATCATAACTTCTTCATACGAAGTCAGATTTGGGCGTTCTTTTTATGGACGCTCTCGGTTTAACTTACTCTACGACTTACGTTTAGATCACTAAGACTAAATCTCGCTCTATCATATATTCACTATTTACGTTTCCCAGTATCGTACCGGTTCCGCCGCGAAACTTCGACGGGTCATAACTTCTTCGTTATAATTCGGATTTCGGCGGTCGTTATATGTACAGAAACCTTGTAACATATACTACAACTTGGTTAAGATTATTTATTCTAAATAATACTTTACCAAAAAGTCATTTTCGACACTTATTGCCTTTAATTTGACTAGCCCGGACCTAAGGGGGTTACAATTATCTACCCCTTAGGATGATTACGTCCCAGAATCATCAACGAAACAGGGATCGTATAATGACTCCATACGTCATCTCTTCATCCTAGGTAATAATTATAACTTCTATATTCCTTCAAGTCTATCACTTAGACTTATTGACTGTAAGCAGTACTCGATCGTGCACCGGCTTTCTATCTCAGGTTAAATTACAAATTATGACCTACCATCATGTGATGCACGTTTAGTCTCAGGTCTCTTATATTTATATTCCAAAACATACTATACCTTCCTTCATGTTCTAATGTGATATAATCACATTTTAAAAGGTAGCATTTCTAGCTACAAGCAACTTTTCGTGATACCTCTACTGATCGCTTTTTATTCCAATCTTCTGTCTTAAGTCAGATGCTACATTGAACTTGATTTTCTAAACCACATAGAATACTCAGCGTAGTCGGACTCAATTCGATATGATCACTAGGGTCGGAATATCAACAATCTTCTTAGTCATTACTGAAACAATGGTAACGACATATTTGAATAAAGCGGTATCAATTACTAGCTTCTTGGTAACCTTGTGACTTTCCCTGATCCAAGTGTGAGTCATGTGCTTTCGGTAGTATATGCATCTACTACATTTCACACCTACTCATACTCGTCCCAAGTATTGTCTCGCAATCCCTAAGTCACAATACAGGAAAATCACATAACAGTTTAACACATCAGATAACAAAACGAAGGCTTTATTATTTCTTGAAACTATTACATAGGTTTTCAAGTTTACCCTAGAATATGCCTCTAACAGGCTACATCATACGATACTATGGCTACTGCGTAACTTGATCTTGGGATATGAAGTCCTCATCCTTGATTCCTTGCATGGTTTTCTGCTTCGTCGAGGATCATGTGAAATGCCCTTGGCCTTGGTGGCGTGTTTGACCTTGTTGCTTCATTTTTCTTTGGGCAATTTCTAGACAGGTGCCCCTTGCCTCCACATCCGTAGCATACCTTATCATTATGTGTACAATCTTTGGAATAGTGACCAGTCCTTCCACACTTATAACAAGTCACTTCTTCATTGCACTTCCCACAATGATTCTTCTTGCATTTATCACACCATCTCGCTTCACCTCCTTCTCCTCCTCCAAGCTTTGAGAATTTGCTCTCCTTGTTGGACCTTAAAGATCCTTCAAACTTCCGCTTCTCTCCTGCCTTGTCTCTTTCAGACCTTTTTCTCTTATCTGGGTCTCTACGTTCTTAGCTGCTCTAACGGTTGTTTTCAAGGTAGTTGCCATTTTGACCATTGGGCCAAAGTCAGTGGGCAATCCGTTAGCAAACCTGTCAATCTTGGAGAGTTCAGTAGGCACCAAGTAGGGGAATAGCTTCATCCTCTCGGTGAATGCGGTGGCATACCCATCAACACTCATCTTCTCTTTCTTCAGGTTCTGAAACTCGTTGTTTAGGTCTATCAGATCTATCTCTGAGCAGTACTGCACTTTCAACTGTTCCAAGAACTCTTCCCATGACATCCTTCAGGCTTCTCCTCGTGGCATCGTATCTGCCAATAGCTTCCACCAGCTCAGGACTCTAGTTTTCAGTTGTCTTATAGCGAAGACGGTCTTCTGTTTCTCGCTACAGTCGCAGCTCTCAAACACCATCTCCATCTCGGAGATCCAATCCATAATCTCAACAGGCTTTGGGTTCCTGAGAGACTTAGTGGTTTCGCACCCAATAAATTTGTCACATCCTAAAACCATGAACGGCGGAAACGTTCTGGGGCGGAGGAAGTCATGTACAGTATCACAACAATGAAAAGTAGTAAACAAGCAACAACAACATCCATTGCATTAATAATATAATTTTAATACAAGTGTGTTCTGTCAAATGATGATAAACACTAAAGTATAAATCAAAAATGAATGATGAGTCTTGAACGAGCACCATCTTCTCTAAACCTTGCATCGGTACCTGTCTACTGTGGACCTGAGGATACAAGTTATTTTGAAAGAGAGTATCAGCTTTAAAGATGGTGAGATCATAAGTATTTTTGTGTCTTAATTTGTATGTAAGTATTTGTATGTATGTGAAATGTAAGTATTTGTATGTATATGAATTGTAAGTATTTGTATGTATATGAACTGTAAGTATGAAAATGTTTTGAACATCCTAGAAAACCATATGTTTCCTACTAAAATTATCCTTCTACCAAGGCATCTAGTATCTGTGTGTGTCTCTTGTAAGAGTGTGTATTTTCCCAAATCTAACTATCATTAACCAAAAATATAGTATTTACATTACCGTGCATCGTGTGAATGTTCACGAAGTGAATGTAATGCGGAAATAATAATGTAGTGTAGTTTTATAATAAGTGACTATTGTTGTACTAACTACCTTAAACCAAATGAAATTTAAAGTAACATGTGATCGACCTGTATCCTGCTACTGACTCAATAGTAAAACAACGATGTAAGACGCCATAAGAAATGACATTTGGCACCCGTAGACTTGCAAGTCCCACTGTAGCGAGCAACAAGATGTAGGATAGTCAATCCAGTATAGATCTATACGCAAACAGATACGCTCCCCAATTAAGGAGATTCTGGACACAAAAACGGTCATGGCAGGTAGTGCCATGACTCGTTTAATGGCTCACATAACTGAATGTAATGTATATGTAATGTATGTGCTAGTTGTATTGTGTGTTCTTCCTCTGTCTAGCCTGTATATTTGTTTCTCATCACTATGTATTATGTTTGTTTCTCATCACTATGTATTATGTTTGTTTCTCATCACTATGTATTATGACTCATGTATGAACTGACTCTTTGTATGATTCATTGTTCTAGTATTAGTATTAGTAAAACCCTAAACTACGCCTATTGTAGTTTACTAGTAATATAACTTGTACGTATCAACATGGAAGTATACCCTTGCTACCCAAGGGTATTGAATTGACTGGAAGAACCTTTATGACTATATATGTACACATGATATATAACTAATAGTTAAACGACCTTCGGACGGATACCCAATATCTTACCAGACCACATCCCAACAGGGAAAAGGAAATAAAGCGAGTTGGCCTTCCTAAGCCTTTTAAACGTTGCTTATATAACTATACATACATAGGCATGCAATTGACAATATAAAAGCATAAAAATAAGTTTTGTAGCACCTTTGAACATGATTACTATCTAAGAAAAGGTCGACTTGATGTCAGCCTATAAAACGGGTTGAAAGTATTTGTTTGATAAAACAGTTTAAGTATAAAGAAACATTTGTTTGAAACAAAATTGTAAATGAGTTTGAAATGAAACATACAGTGTATAATGAACAATTTAATAAGGAGTTTTAAACATATAAAACGTGTATGAAAATCATTTGAAGAAAACTGTTTGGTAAAACAACTAATGAGTAGTAAATCATTTGAATGTTGCTTATTAATCACATGTGATTGATATAATAACTAGCATGATTCTACTTGTATCCCCCCTCCCCCCATAAAAACATTTAAAAATATTTAAAACATTGATTAAGGGGTATGAACTCACCTGTAGTGAGTGGATTGGATTGAAGTGTCGGATACGATGCTAGGTGACAAGTGGAGACTTGTACACACACGACGAGCCTAGTTATCATATAATCAATATATATATATATATATATATATATATATATATATATATATATATATATAACTAATTAGGCACTTTATCACTAATAAATTAAGTTTAGACACTCTAGAACATGGGAACACGTTGTTTCAAGAGTTAAAGATCACAAGGGTTGCAACCAAGTGTTGTAGGGCATAGCTAGTGAGTGTAGGGTTCAATGAAAACTCCATGAGGGAGTTTACGGTTTTGTGGTCATAACCAAGAGGGTTTACGGTTGTAAACCCTTGGGTTTACGGTCGTAAGCTCACCCTCTTTTTGACCATTTGTTGTTTGAAGACTTCTAAGCCAATCCAAGCATTCATACTTCATGTTTAAGCCTTAGGAAGTGTTTTGTGGCATCAATACACTCCTAATTGGAGTTTACGGTCCATGGACCATTTCTCCATGAGTTTACTACCGTAAACTATTATGGACTAAGGTATTTTGATGTTTTCAAGTCCCAAGCATAACAAGGAATAAATCTAGACTAGTTTCCTAAGCTTGTGAAGGGACTGGGGCCATTTTTACACCTCTTTGGGGTGTTTACGGTTATTGGAGATCCCCAAACCGTAAACACATATAAATGAGGGATTTTGGTGGTTTTCATGTGCTAAACACATCAAGGAAGGATTCTAAGTTAATACCCAAGGCTTGGGATAAGATAAAGCACACTTTGGCACCCTAAATAGGGTTTACTGTCCAAGGTGTTCTTGGACCATAAACACCTTTGATCTTGGTGTTCTTGGACTATTTCTAGATGTATATAAGTGTAACAAAGCTTGTAAGACTCTAGGATAGAAGCACTTACAAGTTAGAAGCTCGAAAAGGTGCCAAGGGCCCAAGAACACTAGTGTGTCTTCTTGGTGTTTTGGAAATCTAGTCAAAACACATAAATGGATGGATGAAAAGATATACAATCACTAGATTAAGTGATATACTAACTTGAAAGGGCTAGAAACACTTACTAGATTGAAGATATTGAATAAAAACTTGGATGATACTTGAGAGAGTTTTGGAGTTTACTCTTGAGGTTGCAAATTTGAAATGAAGTGTTTTGGGGAGTAAACTCATGCTTAAGCATGAGTTTACGGTTTTTGGGGTAAATTAAGGTCCAACATAAAAGTTTGGCCATGAAATTCTAAGCTACGTGGTATTCGTGGTTTTGAAATTTAAAGACTCGAGACAACATGTAACACCCAAAGTCAGGAAGGCCAAGTAAGGAAAGGAAACCCTAAGTTTAAGGGATGACTCGTCGAGCCTAAGGAGGAACTCGGCGAGTCCGAGCGGGATCCGGGTCAAGGAGTAAGTGACCGACTCGGCGAGTCGGCCAAGGAGACTCGGCGAGTCTGGTCTGAACGAGGAAAACCCTAAATCCTAGACTTGGAGCATATTTAAACGTCTCATTCTCTCCCCTAGGGTTCCTTTACTGCCTCTCTCACCCAGAACACCGAACCCTAAGCCCCATTGTTGCTCATTCAAGCTTCCAAGCCATTTTTGGGCGATTTGAAGGAAGAGAAAAGAGGGGAATCATTGAAGCTTCAAGGATTGGCCTTAGATCTGGAGTTTGTGGAACCTTTTTGAGTTATTGAAGGTACTAAGTCGTTTCCTTCATTTAGATCTATTCTAGTTGTGAGTTTTGGGGCTTTTTAGCCATGATTAGTTATCCATTTGAGTTAGAAGCCAGATCTGAAGTTGCTACTTTGGATCTAAGCACATTTTAGCCTTCTGAAGCATAAAGTAACTGCCCTTGAGCTGATTATGGAGCCTCCTTGCCTTAAACCCTAGTTTTGGTGTATTTAGCCTAGATCTCCTTCTCTACACGTAAATTTTGCAACTTTACGTGAGGAATAGGCTTGGGAAGGGTAGATCTACAGTTTGGAGTCCATGCATGACTCAAAAGTCATCTGTATGTATGAACATCTGAATGGACTCGGCGAGTCCTGTCACAACTGGAAATTTTGTGTCTTGTAAACTATACATTCAAGCTAATGTGAATCAAAAATTTCAATCAAACACACCATACAATCATCACAAATAGTCATCAAACAATTGGAGACCCTAGAAGTCCTTGTTTAAGTTCATTTTGGACTAGGACTCCCTTATTGGATCCAAATGGACCAATAAGCTTCCAATTAGACTATCATGGGCTTAGAACCCTAATTGGGCTCTAATTGGACCCACACTAAGTTATTTCAACATTTTGGGCCATGTTGGGCCTAGAATGAAATGAATTAAAAGCTTTGATCCATGAATACCCTAAACTAGTTCAACAAAAATGGAAAAATCATACTACATTCTTTTAGGTATAAAACACACCCTAACTAACTCTAATTTTGGGCTTAAGGGAAAAAGCCCAAATTTTTCTTTTCCCTTTCAAATTCTCGGCCCAAGGCCCAAGCCCAAGGAGAAATGGAAGAGTTGACTATTTGCTTGCCACCTCATTATTACCCAACATGTTTCCATGCACCTTAGTCCATATCTCCATGCATATCACTTCAAAAGTCATTTCTTCTTCTCTTCTCTCTCACTCTCGGCCACAAGCACACACACACCCCACAAAAATCTCTCAAAACCCTCTCAAGAACACTCAAGAACATCCCTCCCTCTCCACTCAAAAATCTCGAATTTTAGGAAGCATTCAAGAGGAAATTTCCACAAAATTCTTCATCTAAGGTAAGATTATGCTTGGATCTATGAATTAAATTCTTTGTTTATCAAAATCCTTTCCTAATCTATGCAAAAATCGTGATCTTGCATCCTAGAACCATCTCAAACTCGAGATCTTCATCAAAGGGTGCTAAGGCCAAAAATCACTTCATCTTTCTTCCATCTTTTCCTCAAAAACCGAAAGCTTCAAACAAGGTGAGCTTCATACCCCCTATTTTCTGTTTTTATGAGTTTTGTGGGGGGAATACAAGTGAAAGTGTAGATCTATATGTGTTTTGTATGCCTTGTATGATTTCCATGCTTACATGTATGCTTTTGTGTGCTAAAATGTTGGATCTAGCCATAAAACCCCTCAAAACCGAGATATATCTTGTGTTAAATGATTTTTGCATCAAATATGTTTCTACATAAAAAGTGTTTCAAGAAAAATGGCTAAGTAGTTTAGTAACAATTTTATTTGGGCTAAAAACACAAATTTTGGGCCTAAAATGTGAAAAATACAAAATTAAGGGTCCAAATTGACATATCACGAATTCTGATGGATGAAGTGTGTCAAAACAGTTTCAATAAAACAATTTCTGGAAATATACTCATTTAGAGGATTAAAAATATAAATTTCAAGCTTAATGGGCTAAAAATGACAATTTCGGCCCAATGAGGCCCATTATGCGAATTTTTCTGTGTTGGAGGGCCAAAACTGTGATTTTCTGTAAAACAGTGGACCATAAGTGATCCAAGTCCTTTTCAAAGGTTTAAAATGCTTTTTAAATTAAAAAGGACCAAAGTTGCAAAAAAAATTCAATTTGGGCCAAAATTGTCAAACTTGCGAAAAAGAAGGGTTATAACCGAGAAAACTGAAATTTCAGGGACTTAAGCTGTTTTCTATGAAAAAATATGCTGGAAAATATTTGTTTCAATAATTTTTGGTGTTAAAATGTCAAGAAATTGATTTAAGGACCAAACCGGAAAGTATTTGAATAAAGGGGGTGAAAAAGTAAATTTTGCAAACAAGGAGGGGCTGAAAACAGAAAATTTTCAAGACTAATTCAATACATGCAATTTGACCAAATAATGGCACCACGACTACCGACAAAATACAATACATTACAACACCAAAAGTCGTTGTTAAACGAATTGGTTCGGTCTCGAACCAATAAAAATCCGAAACTACTAACACGACGACACTATGATACTACAACACTACGATTCATACAACTAACGATTTGGAATTCATTATACATGCGAATGTGCACAGACGTCTACGCACTATCTTTGGGCCCCACAAGTGTGAAATCTTGTTCGTTGAGCCTAGCTAGCCCGACGACCTGATCTTAAGGCCCAAAGACTTCAATCTTACGAAGTGTTGGGTTTTACCGATCCGACACGACGTAACCGGACTTTCAATGGCTTGTAGACTACTGGTCCCCAAGGGTCCTTTAGTGTCGCTAGTAAAGTCTGCCTTTTTGCGAGGCGGGTCTGGGACCCCTCGTACCTTTTTATCCCCAACCGGCTAAGGGAGTCATCGAGGCCTTCGTGTCCTCTTTCTCTTCGGATGTGGGACTACACGTAGTCAGGACGGTTGGATAACGTGATTAGTACGGACGACGCCTACGGGATCGTTAGTATTGCTATAGACGAGTCGTTTGTGTAACGCGTGTTTGTAGCAGATAATCATGCTCAAAATAATCCAATGTCGTCTGGTAATGATAACTTCATGCGTTGCAATGGTTTCAAAATAAATTCATGGAATTCAAAGAATTAGGAAAACATCGGGTTTTCCTAGGGTTTTTCAATACATACAGATTCGAAATACATACAATTCCAATAAACAATTTTTACAAGTATAGAAAACAAACAAGCATACTTATGGATCTTCACAACCGTTTTCAAAAGCTTCTCTTTTCAGAAAATATCGGATTTTCTGGTGGTTTTCAAACGATACGAAACATTGTTTTTCAAATACAGCTTATGAACTCACCAACATTCCATATGTTGACGTTTTTCAAAATACTTGTATTCTCAGGGAACCAGTGAATCAAAGGAAATCATATTCAGTGATGGCTTGCAGTTTATTTATGTACGAATCGAACAATTTATTTTTGGGAATGTAATATTTAAACAGTGTATTTCATGTAAACGCTACTGGTTGTACTATATTAATGCATGGTGACGAATGTTGTTATGTTTCATATATATTCAATGTTATGGTATACAATTGAGTCACAACAGCCCCCGGACGTTTCCGCCGCCTGGTTCGGGGGTGTGACAGGTTGGTATCAGAGCTTTGTTTATAGTGAACTAGCATGCCGAGCCACACATTGATATGCAACTATAAACCAAAAGAGGGACTAACATAACTCTGAACAAAACAAGTAAATAAAACACACTTGCTTGCATTAGAAATAAGGACCTAACGCCGAATCAAACACAATAATGCTGGCATCTCGGTTAATTCGGGACTGTTCTCAGTGATACCGAGGAGTGAATGTAGCCTGATCAACTACATTCCCTCCAAAGTAAAACTAGCACACGTCTTGATAAGATTGGGACAGCTAGGGAACCTAAAACTATACCTTTATCCCCCAAAAGAGAACGTTCGCTTAGTCTGTACAATAGTCATAGCACCTAGGAATAATGTTAGCATATTTATGTACTCGCGCAGACAGCATGGCTGGTTTTCATCACCCTGGAGACCCCTACTTCCCTAATCAGGGAAACAACGGGTGGCTAGAGGAGGAGGAGCCTGAGGAAGAGCCTGAAGAGGAACCTGAAGAAGACCCCGAAGAGGAATCTGACGGGGAACCAGAGGCCGAAGTCGAGGGCGGGCCTGCCAACCCCGAAGAAGACGAAGAGAATTTCGAAGAGGAGCTCGATGACAGCGAAGGGGGTGATTCGGACGCGGAGTCCGAGGTCATCAACCCCCCTTACCCGATCAGGGTGCCTGCTTATCGTGTGGGTCCCACTGGACCTACCCCTCCTTGGGGCATTGATCTTTAGATGGGTCTACGGCCATAATGTCGGCCCATGTAGTCATGAGTAGAAGACCTGGGGGTTAGCCCTAGGCACAGTATGCTAGTATGATATTCAGGACGAGGTCCAATGATAGTGGGCGGGTGCCCAAGGAATGGTTTATGTGATAGTTTATAGTTGTTGTCTGTGTGTTACTTGTATATGCCTGGTAGGGAGGTGAGTGTGGGCAAGGTCCCGTAACTCACCAATAGCAGAGTGTGGATGGTGTTCCACATCTCATTAGCAGCATATCAGGGGCGAGGCCCAAGTTAGGGAAGGAGTGAGGATGGGCTAGGCCCGTACCTCACTATCAGCGGGAGTATGGACGGGGTTCCATGACTCATCAGTAGCAGGACAAGGGCGAGGCCCAGAGACAGGCGAGGCCTTAGGAAAAGATCTGTTAGTATGTGTTTAGCTTATGTGATGTGATATGTTTATGTGCTATTATATGTTAGCGGGCGAGGCCCTGTGACAGGCGAGGCCTAAGTGAAACAGATTTGTATCCGAGCGGGGCTCGAAGCCAGGCGGGGCCTGGAGCGGCGGGGCCGTTGTAGCGGGCGAGGCCCGAGGTAGGGGCTAGGCCCAGGATAGTGGGCGTGGCCCAGTATGTGCAGCATGTGGTTAAGCATGGTATGTGGTAGGGTGGGGAACTCACTAAGCTTCGTGCTTACGGTTTTCAGTTTTGGTTTCAGGTACTTCCGGTAGCGGAGAGAAGAGCTCGGGGTGATCGCATGGCACACACCATAGATTAGACAGACTGGAAATGTTTACTTTGATAACGAACATGTGTTTTGGAAATTAATACTCTGATTATGTTTTGGATTGATGACTTTGCTTTAGGTAATGTTTTATTAAAAGAAATTTTTAGTCTTGAATTTTGGTACGTTACAACTTGGTATCAGAGCCATGGTTTGAGGGATTCGGACATGCTCTCATGTGTCTGAACTCAAACTGAGGAATTGGTATAGAAATTTTCAAAATGAAAAGACAGTTTTGTAAAAAGAGAGTTTTGAGTAAGGAAACAGTTTTAGAAAAGCAAAAAGAATTCAGAAAGAAAAGAACTTTGAAAAGAGAAAAAGGGTGTGGTGCATGCAATCAGTCGAGCTCAAGTAAGTACCCCAAAATAGCCATACAAGTTTATGTTATGATTACCAGTTAGTAGAACATCATGCTAGATTAGGACTAAGGATCTAGGGATGTCTTATGTGCCTGTTATATGTGCTTTGAACTGCATGATAGTGCTGATTACACAATAGTATGATAGCCTGTTTAGGTTATGCTTGAGTTTATGAGTTTGTGTTGCATGCTAGTTCAGATTCTGAGTGATGGGAGTTAGCCATTAGGTGAATACGTCACGTCATATGTGATCAGGTTTGAATAATCTCAGAGTGCTGGATTTGGCCCTATTACGCAGCTCTCGTTTGAGTCCAACCGTTGTAGGGATGAGTCTTTTACTCGAAGGATTATCTGAGCCTCGTCACATGTGATGGTATCCACGTAATGGCTAATTGGCATCACAAGGAGACCTTCAGCAGCTGAGGACTGGTTTGAGTTGAGTCAGAGGTTTCCCTAGGATAAGCCTAGGATGAGATAGTGCTGGGAGCAGTAGTAGTGGATAAGGGACCTGGTGGAGTCGAAGAAATTCCCGAGGAAAGTACGGATAGATGTGGAAGGTAGTATGGGCCCGTACTATTGAAAGCAGAGGATCCGTACTCGATTCGGGAAAGGCCGAGACAAGACCGGGAACCTGGTAGGGTGTGTATTTGGTCTCGCAGTAGTGATAAGTATTCTGATAGAGGATGTATTATATTTTCAGCATGGTGACGTTGCGAGAGAGACCAGTGAGCGGACCAGGCGCCAGAGAGGGATCAGGCTCGGGTTCAGGAGCCGAGCAGCTCGAGGAGCGAATGAGGGAGTTGATATCAGCTGAGGTTACGCGCAGTATTCTAGATCAGACTCCTGTGATCTTTGGTACGGTCAAGGAGGGTATATTGGAGATCTAGGATGAGAGGCTGGGAGCCTTCCATACGGAGATGATGGCTTTGATGGGAGCGCGTACCTTGACATTTCGAGAGTTCAGGGCTTGCGGGGCACCAGATTATCATGGGGCTAGGGACCCCATCGCTAGCAGCAGATGGTTGGCTGATGTTGTCAACGCATTCCGTACGAGCCAGTGTCCTGAGGGGGACAATGTCAGACTCGCTTCCTGTCTTCTGAAGGACAGAGCGAGGGATTGGTGGGAGAAGATTGGCCATGCTTTGGGGGATGATACCGCGTTGGACGCGATAACTTGGAGCGATTTAAAATCAAAAAATTATTATTATTTTTAAATCCAAAAAATTGATTATTATGTTAATTTTTAAATCTTTTTATTAATATTTCCAAGAACACAAAAAGTTAAGCATTAAATAAGATTGATAAGATGATTATCATGTCTTTAATGAGTTAATTTTGATCTAAGGCTCCATCTTTAGTGTTCGGGTTCTCGGAAAACTATGAATTCTCAACGGATATATATATATATATATATATATATATATATATATATATATATATATATATATATATATATATATATATGGAAAGGATTAAATAAAAACACCAAAAAGGTTGAGAACGCGAGAACATTTCTGAACCAATCATATTATAAGGGTATATTATTCATTGTGTATTTATTTTAATTTAAAACAAATTAAATTCAAATCTTAATTTCCTAAAATTTAACAATAATGATTATCTACCTAAAATAAAATATGAACTGGTTTTTTTATTTCTTTTATTAATGGATGATAAAGATAATTTATATTATTTTTTTTGTCAAATAAAAATTCCTTTTTTTTCTAATTTATTATTCATCAAAATATTTTCAATCATAAATGAATAAAACATTTTTAATTATAAAAATATATATTTGTAATCCTAAATAATAAATCATAATTTAGAGATAACATTTATAAATGAATAAAAATAAACTACTAATCATACATGAATATGCTAACAAATAAAAAAAAATCAACACATTAAAAAATTATATTCATAAAATAAAATTTTCAAAGATTGAGTTGATACAATTATATATTTATATTCATAAAAGAATATGCCAAAACTAGTTTCATACATTTATACATGATTATATTCAACAATGATTAAACCGCTTCAAAAGAATTATTTTTCTTTTTTTTTTTTTGCAAAATTCATGCCTATACCAGCCATTTTCTTGAATTGGTCACAATCCCTTCCTTTTCTTTGAATCAAATGGCTTGCGAGCTTGTGTAACGAGCAGGAGCAGACACGATATCTAAAAAATCCTAGCATTCCTTCTTCTTTGATTAATATCTACAAAAATGACAATGACATGTAAAGACAATAAAAAGACCAACATAATATTAAAATGAATGATTAGTAGAAAAACATACGTTGTTATAATAAAGAACAATTATTAATTAAAGAACCAATGAACCAATTCAAAGCGTCGGAATTTAAAATGATCAACGGTAAAATGAAGGATTATAGACTTTTACAATTGACGCGCATGCATCGGATTATATATATATATATATATATATATATATATATATATATATATATATATATATATATATATATATATATAATGCTTTATTAAATGGTATACATGCTGATATAGAAACTATTTTTTCATTCATACATATGCATATTCTTTTATTTTTCAGAATTTTATTTCTTTAAAAGAGAAAATACCAAAATTTATTATTTTTAATGCTCTAGGAACATGTACCCATATTGGTACACAAATGTATAAGACAAGGAGTAAAAGTATTTTTTTCAAAATCGAAAAGTATATAAATTGTTAATAAGCATTAATAAAAGTGTGAACAATGTAATATTTTAGTATTTAAGAGAAACTAATGAAAACACAAATTCTAAGGTGAAAGAAATCAAAGAATGATAAATGTCATGTATCAATATTAGGGTTTGTAGTGGAGATCTGGATACCAATTTGGATCATGATATCATTGTCCGAACTGATATTTCTACCCTATGTCTGGGTTACATGAAATTCAGCCTAGGATAATCCAAGTGGATACTTACGATTCTAAGCACAGAAATCGTAAGCCAATATGCTAAAGGATTCTGTGAAAAATATGATGAAAAACGAGAGTTTAAGATCGTGTGTATCTTCTGAAAAGAAGATCCGTTTATATAATAAACGATATTAGGGTTTCATTAAGGTTGGGCCGCTATGGGTTCCTTTGGAAACAAGTCAATGTAATCCAGATTTTAATGAGGATTTTGGATTACCAAAACTAACGAGTTTCGTTAGTTTTACCATAATCACCCCAGCCAGGGGCTCTACCCCTTGGAATTCGCTAGGGCAGCAGGGCGCTGCCCCTAGACCCCGCCAAAGGGGCGCCCCCCTTTGGAAACCCCGGACACATGGGTGCTGCCCCCGGACCCCCGACTAGTCGTCGAACCGGCTACTAATTTGATTTTATACATGCGTGCACTCCGCACCAACGCGTACACATATTAGAAAACAAATTAAGAAGCCCTTTAGCTCAATACTAATTCCAGTTACATAAAAGGACATAATGACACTAAAATCACCAACATGTCAAAGAAAATCAGGATTTCCAAACTGATTTTATGAAATCTTCTTTCAAATAACACCACCCTAAATCGAGGGTTTTTTTTCCAAAATTTGAAACTAAAATTTCAATTTTGGGAACGGAGGAGTTGTCACACAACATATCAGTTAGTACCTAATTTCAAGAAAAACAATGAATTTAAAGGAAGAAGATGATATGTCGGTATTAATTTTAGATGAAATGATATTATAGAGATTGTTTTGTGGCAAAATGTTTATTAAAGTAAGAGATTATGTGAACTTGCTTTTTCTGTATAAATCATCAAATTTATTACATGGATATCATATTTGTTTTACATTTCTCTAGAGAAAACTAATTATCATGTAAAACTTGAAACTGTAGTTTTTTTTAATGTAATTATAGCTTTATATTATTTAACTTGTTACGCTAAACAATGATCAAATGTAATTGCTAATGTTTTATGTATTTTTAATTGTTACTAATATTTTTTTTAACAAACTGCAATAAGAAATAATCAAATTATATTGCTAGTTAAAAGCTACCAGCCTACCAAGCTTATTAAAACTATAGTTATTGCACCGACTTCTAATACTAGACTATTAATTTTCATTAAGTTAACATTCATTAATTAGCTACAAGAACCATCATTGATGAGAGAAAAACAAGGCCATACAAAGCAAATTTCATAAAAATTCATCTGAAAAATAATTTTTTTAATATTTTAGATGCAAAATCGTTAATAAAGGTATATAAAATAATTAGCAAGTATAACCGAACAATTTCACAATTCACTAGATAATGCACTTTTTTGAATTGTAGCTGTGATAGAGAGTATCATTTTTTTAAATACCTTTTTTAACCCTTTAGATTTAAATAAATAGATAGTTAACTCTTATATAGTAGCAATCATGTCACATAGTGGCGGACCTTAGTGGTGCCCCAGGGGTCCCGGGCCACTGCTCCGACGCCGGTACGTAGTGTAATTTTTTTTTTTTAATATTTTTTTCTATTGGGTGCACCGGCTTAAAACACGAGTAACACTACTAATATAGATTTATTTGAAATTTTCTTTTAGTGTCACCCTACGAAAATGTTCTGCGTCCGCCACTGATGTCACATTGTTGGCTATTTCTCTAAATTCTACTCTACTAAATAAATGAATTTTTTTTTGTCACATGTCATATTTATATTAAATTTGTCAGATGTTATTTTATGATTATTTTGAATTAATTTTTTTCACATGTCATTTTATAAGTTTTTCTACTTTATTAAATTCAACGTAATATTTTAATTTAATAATTACAATAAATATAATAATAAATTAATATCAACTTCATTAATAAACTTATATTTTAATTTCAAAATTCTCAAATTAAAACTCATTAGTTTCTTTTGTTTATTTATTTAAATTTAAAAGACAAAAAACATTACAATTATAATAATTCATTATTTTTCTTATTTTCTTATAAATTCAAAGTTCTTAAATATTTTGACATTTATATTTCACTTTTTTTTTTAAATTAATCAATATAATACATGGGTCTCATAACTAATTATCTATTATAAAAAACCATTTTACAGTTCATTGTAATACATTTTCACTTATATAATTAGTCATTTAGAGAATATGGCCATTTAAAATAAAACTAATTCTAGATAAACACTAAAACTACCATTTTCAGTAAAAAAAACACTTCTTAAAACAACAAGAGTGAGGTTCCCATCCATACTAAAGATAAAAACAATAAAAAAAAATTCACATGTTTAGATTTTATAATTCCAAACGAAAGGCACATTCTAATTTCGAAACAATAATAAATTCATAACCTATGTTGAGATTATAAATTTTCCATTTCTAAATTAATAAAGAATAGTTATATTGAACATTGAAGACACATAGACAGATTACGTAATCAAAATTCAAAAATAAAATATTGATGTAAAACAAAATCACTCATTCAAATTAATCTAGATAATAAGATAATGAATAAACTATTCTTAACCATATATGATTTAATCAAAATTAAGATGTAAAACAAACAAATTTCATAACATCAAATTAATTCCTCTTACTAAAATGAAATTGAGATGTGAAAATTTTGAGCATTGTGTTCAACTACTAAAAAACAAAAGTCATTAATCTCTCTATGTTAGGATTTTATGGAATGGACTAATGCTTCTATATAGTGATAATGAGATGATTTGATTTCCTATGTCATATCGCTTGCCCTTTTTGGTGGATCTTGCATTTTTATTTTCTAACTTCTAAGTTCTTGATCTGTAACATCCCAAAAATACTAATTAAAATTTTCGATTTTTCAACCATCAAATCCACATAATGTATGTTCCAAAATCAACCATAGCAAAATATAACACAAATATCATAGTAAGACAATAGTCATGAATGCGGAAAATCATATGGAGATGTTGTGCAATCAAGTTGGGGTCCTTCCTTTTAAATTGGAAGTACCAAAAATGTTAAACCATAAAAACCATAAGCACAAAGCTTAGTGAGTTCCCCAAAATACCACATATCATACATTTTGGGCCCCGTCCTCATATCGGGCCTCACCCATCATACAAATGAGCCCAACCCAACATACAAATGGGCCTAACCAAACATACAAACGAGCCTAACCCAACATACCAATGCAAGAGTCACAAACACAACTAGCATCATATACAATATAGTAAGAAGACTCACCTCAAAAGTGTCGTAAACGGGTAACAGACTCTCACAGACAAAGAACGGATGATATACACCACCTAATAAACCACACATGGTGTACCCTTACTCCACCTTCCAAAACTAATAAATTGACCAAAAGTCAATGAAGTCAAAAGTCAACGGTCAAAGTCAACTTCAGTGAATCACTACGTCATAGCCTCCTATTAGCCACATCGTGGTAGAATAAGGACAAAACAGTCAGCTTGCCCCCTAGTCGCCACGTCGTGACGACCAAGATATCCATCAAGACATCCCAATAAACCAACATCTCTAAACCTAGGTCCTTAATGACAACTTAAGGCATGAAGTCAACCATTAAGCAATTAATCCTTAAAATATCAAGTCCATAACTTCTAAAAGGGTTCCATATTCCTAAACCACCATAAAAATCAGTACTTTATGGATATGCATGTCCAATGCATGTCTCTTCCCAAACTAGGTCAAAACATGAAGGAAATGGAATCAAACTTGTGTATGAGACCAAATAGACCATAGGATTATAGATATGGAACATATAAACCAAAAGGACCTCAAGGATCCATAAAGTTGCCCACTTTATGGAATCCATTCCTCCAAACTCCTATAACATGAAGAAAAGGGACAATAAACTTGGATCTATAAACCAAGCAACCAAAAAGCTTGAATCTTGGACACTTACAATGGTCCAAAAAATGTGCTAGAGGATGATTATGAAGTTTGCAAGCTGAATCAATAAGCCAAGGTAGCTTCCTTCTCCTCCAGGATGTCAAAAACACCAACAAGAAACTCCACGTTGTGGCCAATAAAACTCAAAATTAAATTTTGAATTAAATATACTTGGAAGTCTGGATGTTACATTATCTTTATGTTCAAGATCCAATTATTTAAATCGAATAACTCATGTTTTACAATACAATCTATATAGCCCAATAAACTATTTTGTTAAATAAATTGTTAAATGAAGAACATTAATCAGATAACTTAAGTATGTAACTGATATGTGCATATTTAACCATATATTTCAGACACTATCTTAATACTTTTAGCTACAATTATGCTTACTATGGGACAAAAGGTTCTTATTATGTTTTAAATATGTTTTGTAGTAGCAAAGACATGCTCAAGATGAAAAGGAAGCAAACGAGGAGCTTGAAGCAGGAAAATGCGAGCTTAGGCAAGAACAAGACACAAAAAGGATGTTGTTGGACAGCTTGACCCCTCGTCAATGTTTTAATCATATCTCATGACTCATAACTCCGATTAAGGACATTCAAAATGATCTGAAAACTAGACAAAATTTGAAACATCCCAAAAATACGGTCCGAAATTTTTGTTTTGATTATTTATAAAAACCATATATACCATTTTTCATCTTATAAAAAGAACATAAGTAATGTATCTCAAATCATAATAATAAAATATTGTAACCAAAATCATGTGTCAAATATCAAAGTCTAAACATTCTAGGTCAAATCAATGGTGTGTGCACTGCAATCATCCTGAGCTCTTCCCCTTGCTATAGGAAGTACCTAAAACCAAAACTGAAAATGGTAAGCACGAAGCTTAGTGAGTATCCCCAAACTACCACATACCATACACATACATGCAACTAGGAGATACGGGCCCCGCCCACTCTCATGGAGATTCGGGCCCTGCCCACACTCCGCTGTCTAGGAGATTCGAGCCACGCCCACACTCTGTTGTCTAACATGCATACAAGTATCACACAAACAACAAGTATATCTATTCCTATAAACAATCACATAACTATACTCAATAATACTACGAGATTCGGGCCCCACCCACACTCGGCTGCTATGAGATTCGGACCCCACCCACACTCGACTACCAACATATCACATATACGGGCTGGTCCAACGAATCCCCAGCTATAACTTCACAAGGAGCACTTAGTCAAAAACTAAAAATCCTTCTAAGGGTAAAATGACCATTTTACCCCTGGTCAAAGTCAATGCTCTAGTCGAAGTCAAAGTTAAGATCATCTTCCAGTTGACCCAACTCGACGAGTTACCTCCTAACTCGACGAGTTCCTATGCTATTCAGACTCGTGATAAACCGATTCAACTCGTCGAGTCCCTTCACAGACTCGTCGAGTCCCACCTCGTACAGAATCGGGACAAATCGACTCAACTCGTCGAGTCCCCTTCTGGACTCGTCGAGTCCCCTTATCTGTTTGGACTATCTTGATGGATTAAGCCCCTATACTTTAGATCCAAGCTGCATACTTCACATAAACCCCGAAAATGTCCTCTTAAGAGTAAAGTTTCCAACATTACCCGTTAATACCTCTTCTTAATGGGTTTACCTCAAACCCTAACTCCTATGGACCTAAAACTTAGTCCTTTAGCCATCCATACACCAAACTAAGACTTATAACCACAGATCTAAACCCCTAACACTACTTGGACATGTAAAACTCCTACCTTTCTCTTCATGCATGGCCTTTTCGGGCTAAAAAGGCCAAAATAGCACTCTATGGTTTGCATGGGGGCTCTAATGGCATAAAGTTTGCACATTTACACCTTAACAACCCTTAATGATCCTAGATCTGAAAGGACCCTTGCTTGGGATGTCCAAACCCCAAAGGTCAAGCTCTTTGAATCAAAACCCTCAAAAACGGAAGATAAGTAGATCTAAATAATAAATGATCAATTTATAGACTTGATTACCAAAAAAGGAAGGGAATGAAATGTTCCTTCTGGATCTACAATCTTCTCTTGGATCCCTCAAGCTTCTTCTTTCTCTTCAAGATTCAAAACACACAAAAACACTCAAAAATGGTTCACACACTCACACAATGTTATAGGGTTTTGGGGATTAGGGTTTGGGACTTGGAGGCTAGAAATGAGGCCATAAGGTGGGAATTAAGTTGCTTAAATAGGGTACATAACCCCGAAATTAGGGTTTCATCCTGGAAGGCCTACTCGTCGAGTATATGGCTTTAAACCCACTCCTACTTGACGAGTATGGGGCTCCCAGCTCGTCGAGTAGCTCTACAAAATAAACAAAATACAATTTAAATGTGTACTAGGACTGAGGTGTTACAATTCTCCCCCATTTGACTTAGACTTCATCCCCGAAGTATGTTGCATCTGGAAACAACTCCGGGTAGTGCTCCATCACCTCTTCCTCGGGCTCCCAAGCCCACTCTGAACCCTTGGGTGCTGCCACTGCACCTTTACCGGCTCAACCCTTTTAATCCTCAGCTCCTTCGTCTTTTTATCGAGAATAGCTACTAGTCTCTCGATGTAATTCAGGCTGCTATGAACCTAAATGTCCTCTAGAGGCACAACCGTTGAGTCATCCACTAAGCACTTTCGTAGCTGGGAAACATGGAAAGTGATGTGGATCTAGTTGAGCTCTGCTAGAAGATCCAATCGGTACGCAACCTTGCCCACTTGTGCTATGACTCTGAATGGGCCAATATAACTGGGGCCCAGCTTGATCCACTTCCAGAACCGGATGACACCTTTCCAAGGTGACACCTTCAGGAGGACCATATCGCCCACCTAAAACTCCAAGTTTGAATGCCGCTTATCGGCGTAGCTCTTCTGTCGACTCTGAGCAGTCTGGAGCCTGCTCCGGACCTGCTGGATCCGCTATGTGGTCTTGAGTGCTACCTCAGTACTCTCCATGAGCCTCTGACCGACCTCGCCCCAAAATATTGGAGTCCTACACTTACTCCCGTAGAGCATCTCGAAAGGAGTTCAGTCTATTTTGGTGTGGTAGCTGTTGTTATACGAAAATTCTGCTAACGGAAGATACGTATCCCAACTGCCACCGAAATCCAAAACACATGCACGAAGCATGTCCTCAAGAGTTTGAATCGTCCTCTCGCTCTGTCCGTCCATCTAAGGGTTGAAAGCGGTGCTGAAGTGGAGACGAGTACCCATCTCGTCGTGGAACCACTTCCAAAATCAGGAAGTGTGTAACACTCCAAATCAAGAATTCCCTTTGAAGCCCTTGAAAATCTTAAATTTTTCATAATAAGTGCCTTAAGTACGTTGGGCGTACTCATGGGTACGCTTAGCGTACTTTGCAATAATGATCGTGGATGGCAGCACGTACGTGTTGGTTTTTGGTATAATACAACATCCTATGGTGCACATACAACCCTAAATACCTTGGATCTATGTTTTCACTAATTATACATGCAAATGGTTTCCAAGGCATTAAACCTATAACTAGCATGCATTTGACATAAACCATATAATATACTAGTTAGGGAAACATACCTTTTATGTGGCTTGAAGTCTTGATGTATTTGACCTTAAGAGCTTAGCACCAATAGTATGAAATGCCTCAAATGGAATCACAACACACTTAGGACAAAGGTGGATCTTGAGAGAGAATTCCATGCACCAAAACACCTCCATATTTCTCTAAGAAAAGAAGTGGTGATTTTGGCTATGGAGTAACCTATTTATATGTAGGATTCCAAGGGTCATGGGTATAACCCATAATCCATACCCATGGGTTTTATGATCCATGGTTCATGTGGCCCAACTCTTTATGTATCCATACATAAACTTGGTCCAACATGGATCATAAGCCCAACACATATAAATATAACTAATTATCATAATTAGTCCCCATAGATTTAATTAGTCTCTTTTGATCACTAAATTAATTCCAAATTAATTCTTGATCGATACTAATTAAAACATATGATTTCATATTAATATATTATAACTTATAATATATTAATAAACCATAAATAACCTTCTCTCAAAAGTCCATCCTAACAAATTGTCCTGATGATATGCAACCCAAATGGACCATGCTACTCTCGGGTCAAGTACATACCAATAATAGTTATGGGCTTAGACATCTAATCCAACAGTCTCCCACTTGGATAAGTCTAAAACTATTATTGCAAGTACGACTTAATACCCCGACTAGCAATCGTAGCTCTTAAAGCCGTTGTCTAACTCTGAACAAATCAATGACGCGTCCATTAGATAAGGGATCATATATTCCTCCATTCTAGATATTATATGGACTGAGACATGGATTATAATCATTCTCTCTGTCCATTTGTTGTTTCCCGATTTCCGATTTATGACGACTGACTAATTGAAGAAATCAAATCAGTCCTGGCCCGGCCGAGCACTTCCATTTGTCATCATCAAATCATCGAGGGGCCCATAGATATCGCTTTTATCCCGAAGGTAAAAGGAATGGATAAACTTCGACTCATATGGCTTGTTCTACTACTTGTTGAATCATACACAAAGGTGTTGGAATAGTGTCTAAGGCTGCAACTATATTAGGCAAGTATTTGACCCGGTTGTGCATGGTCCTTTTGGGTTGCCTTCACCATAACAACTTGATAGGATGATTTATTAAGAGAGAGTAAATATTATTAATATATTATGAGAATAATATATTAGAATAATATATTGTTATTTGATTAATATAAGTCATAGAATTAATTGGGATTAATTTGGTGACTTAAAGAGATTAATTAAATAAGAGGGTATAAACTGTCAATTGTTTGATAGTTAAACTTTAGACTGTAAATCCATATAGATATGGATTGGGCGGATTCTAGAAGCTAAAGGATAGCTCAAATCGTCCAAGAGTTATCTAAGGAATGGATTTGGATAGCCTTAAGAGAAGATTATCCAATTAGGGTTTAGGTTGTAACCCTTAAGGAGTCTACAAGTATAAATAGACCCCATAGCATAGGGAATTTGAAACATCTCCAAAAGTAAGAGAACCCTGGCCGAATTCCTTCCCTCTCCTCTCTCCTAAATCATTCTTCTTGCTATTGGTGTTTGTAAGCCATTAGAGGAGTGACATTTGTGACTCTAGAAGCTCCAAGACCTCAAGATCAACAAGGAACTCAAAGGTATGATTCTAGATCTGTTTCAATGTTGTTATTTAACCTAATTAGTCATTAGAAGACTTGGATTCAAAGCATGTTTATTAGAAAGCCTAGATCCAAGCATTAGGGTTTTGCATGCGCACATAGGAAAGTTCTTATGGCTAAAACCCATCAGATTTCCCATCAAAGGAACTTCCCACCAGAGACACATACTATAAGAACCTTCTAAAAGTTACTATTCCTGGTGTGGTGGACATTGAGAATCCATCATATGTTCTGGCAGTAGAGAGAAAAGATTGAAATATAAAAAAGAGATGCTTCAAGTTCAAGGATTGAAGCCTATGAGATAGTCTGCATCATGTCAACAAATGGTTAATCACGATAAGCGAAACTGTCCTCTAAAGAATAAGCAAAACTAGTTTACAATGTCTTTAATTTATTTTTAGTTCTTATTTTATTGCTTAATAGACTATTGTTATCTAAGGAATGGATTTGGATAGCCTTAAGAGAAGATTATCCAATTAGGGTTTAGGTTGTAACCCTTAAGGAGTCTACAAGTATAAATAGACCCTATGGCTAAGGGAAATCGGCACTTCATCAAAAGCATAGAAACCCTGGCCGATTTCCTCCCCTCTCCTCTCTCCCAAATCATCCTCCTTGCTATTTGGTGTTTCTAAGCCATTAGAGGAGTGACAATTGTGACTCTAGAAGCTCCAAGACAACAAGATCAACAAGGAATTCAAAGGTATGATTCTAGATATGTTTTATCATTGTTCTTATTCCTAAATAGTCATTAGAAGTCTTTGAATCAAAGCATGTTTAATTAGAAAGCCTAGATCCAAGCATTAGGGTTTTGCATGCGCACATAGGAAAGTTCTTATGGCTAAACCCATCAAAAGGCACGTTTTATAACATCGAGTTACCAATGTGTTTTCGTACAATCAATGTATAACCAACTCATAGTAACAACTCATATCTCTAGGTTTGAAGAATATAAGATATTATCGTCTCATGATCACTCGTGATAAAATCCATGAAGTGATCTAAGGAATGGATTTGGATAGCCTTAAGAGAAGATTATCCAATTAGGGTTTAGGTTGTAACCCTTAAGGAGTCTACAAGTATAAATAGACCCTATGGCTAAGGGAAATCGGCACCTCACCTAAAGTAAGAGAACCCTGGCTGATTTCCTCCCCTCTCCTCTCTCCTAAATCATCTTTCTTGCTATTGGTGTTTGTAAGCCATTAGAGGAGTGACAATTGTGACTCTAGAAGCTCCAAGACTACAAGATCAACAAGGAATTCAAATGTATGGTTCTAGATTTGTTTCAATGTTGTTATTTAATCTAATTAGTCATTAGAAGTCTTGGATTCAAAGCATGTTTAATTAGAAAGCCTAGATCCAAGCATTAGGGTTTTGCATGCGCACATAGGAAAGTTCTTATGGCTAAAACCCATCAAATACTTTCTAACTTTGAAGCATTTCCATATTCCATTTTGACTATCACTTCTGAACAAGAGTTTCCTCCTTACAGATTATGTCAATATGGTCCTTCCAGAATTAATACTATACTTCCAACTATCCTTGAGCAACCAATCTTTGGTAAACCTTAGACTGTCCTCAACAATTGCTTAATCATTTTAGTCATATCAATTTCTAGACCTTTTTCCATTCTTCATGCCCCAGGCATTTAGAAAAACTTAGAAAGAGTGAATATAGCACATGTAATCAATCCTATATCTGAAACATGTGGGACACGATTCATGATGTCTCACATAAAGACTAAACCAGTCTTTTGCTATAATATTTCCATTTCTATTTGCCAAGTTCTCATAATTCAGATTATGAAAAGGGATGTCGTAATCATAATCGAATTTTAGAACGCAAATAATGAACCCTTAAATAGAATTTCCTTATGTTGAGTCATCCCAACATGAAATTCATATATATTCTTGACTAAATACGATTAAGACCTCAATCTAAGCTTTTAGATTTGAGATGAAGTATAATTTCCTCTCCCTTAATTATAGCAAAACAAAATTTTCAACCCCTGCAACCTTACAAATTAAAACTTTTGTTTTCTATAATTAACATTGCTAACTTGCAATACTGTAACGCCCGTAGATCAGGGCTAGTCAATTTAGAGACGATAGGCGTCAAAAATGACTTTTTGATGGAAGATTATTTAGAAGGATTAATCTTAACCAAGTTGTAGTATATGTCACAACGTTTCCGTGCATATAAAGAACGCCAAAATCCGAGTTATAACGAAGAAGTTATGACCTGTCGAAGTTTCGCGACAGAACCGGCATGACCTAGCGCGACCCAGCGCGACGTAAATAGTGAATTTAAGGTAGATAGATATCTATCCTTAGTGATCTAAATGAGAGTCGAAGATTTCTTCGATAGTAGTCCAACGATAAAAAGAGAGACGAAAATGGAGTTCAGATGAAGGAGTTATGAGTTTATAACGAAGTTTTCCTGTCCCGGACTACTAAAAATACTATATAAGTAATATACTTATAATATATTAAAAATCAATTCATAATTAGCCAATGGAGTCTAAACGAGAGTTTTAGAGCATAATCTCACCTTCACGGCGATATAAAGAACATCGAAAACATAGTTCGTATGCGAAAGTTATGAATTTCTGAAGTTCGGGGCGCGAAACCCCAAAACTGTCAGAGCCCACGACGTGGAACAAGGTTGCCATGACGTGGCAAGTGTCCTGACACCTCCGGGAGGCCCCCAGATGCAACTTGGGATGACGCATGCAGTGACGACCAAGCCCACGACGTGGAACAAGGTTGCCACGACGTGGCAAGGGCCAAATTTGCCCTATAAATAGATTTGAAGGGCCAGCCGTTTAGGGTTGCTATTTTCTCTCTTCTCTCTCCCGTTTTCCCTCGATTTGCGTGCCAGAAGTACCCCGAAGCCCCGGTATCAACCCCGAGACCCGAAGCGAGTCCCGAAGCCCCGAAGATCCCGAGAAGAAAAGAGTTTCCGAGCCGAAGCTCTGCCTGCGAGAAACCCGGTGTGTGAAGATATCCCGGTTTCACCGAAGAATACTACTCTTAGAGCTGTAGTGCTGTCTGATCATCTTCTGATCAAGTGAGTGTGTGGTTACTTTCTTCTAACACATAAATACGAAGTATTTTATACGAAATACGTGTTATGTGTATATTTTGTTGTTATATGTGTGAATGTATATTCACTTTCTTCTACCGCATAGATATGAAGTATTTGCTATGAAGTATGTGCTAGGTGTTTATACATTGTTTGTTTACTTGAGATAAATGTTGAAATAATGTGTTATACATGTTTTAAAAGATTTAAACTTTATATGTGCTTGCATCTACAAATATGTTGGGTAGAACATGGGTAGATGGAATAGTTGATGTGAGACGAAATAATAGGTGTTTTGAACTCAATGTGTTCATTAGGTATTTTGAACTATATGTGTTCACTTGGTGTCCTTGAACTCAATGTGTTCATTAGGTATTTTGAACTATATGTGTTCATTAAGTATTTTAGAACTCATGTGTTCATTATGTATTTTAGAACTCAATGTGTTCACTTGGTGTTTGGACTCAATGTGTTCATTAGGTATTTTAGAACTCTATGTGTTCACTTAGTGTTTGGACTCAATGTGTTCATTAGTTATTTCCGAACTCTATGTGTTCACTTGGGATTTTTGGACTCAATGTGTTCATTAAGTATTTTTGAACTAGATGTGTTCACTTGGTGTTGTTGAACTGAGTGTGTTCACTAAGTGTTTTAGAACTAAGTATTCACCAGATGTTTTGAATTAATTGTTCACTAGGAGTGTTAGAACTAGGTGTTTGTTAAGTATGTTGAACTAAGTATTTACCAGTCGTAATTTGTGGACCTTGGCAGTGGTGGACTTTGTGTCAATTCCTTAGGTCAATCCTTAGGAATAAATGGATAAAGGATAGTTGATTCTTAAGGTAAATCCTTAAGAAATAAAGGAGATAATGGGAATGAGTATTTGGGTTGATTGTTTGATAATTCAATATAATAAATGTATTATTGTCGGTTGAAAACCCTACATGCTCACCAGGCTCCCAAGCCTGACCCACTCAGTTTTCTTTGCATTACAGGTAATGGCACAAGAGTATAAATTGGTGGACTTGATGAGAGATTTTGGATTATAGATCAGTAGTTACAAATAACTGTTGTAAGGTCTATTTTATATTGTTTATGCTTTTGGTCTGTATCGGAACATGACATCCCGAGGTTTTATTATTTAATGAAAATACATTCTCTTTGAGAAACGTTTTGATAACTTTTATCATATTTTGTTTTGGGAACAAATTCCGCAACCGTTTTCTTTAAACGATTACTCTAATTTTAAAATAAAGCATAAACAAACCGGTTTTTTTTTGGCCAAGAAATTGGGGATGTCACAAATACTTATCATAATTATCATACTCCCACTAACATGATGATTGTTAACATAACACTTATGCTGCCACTAGCTTTGACATGTACCCAGAAATCAACTGAACTTCTAGAAATCAATACTTTATTGACTTTCTTACCAAAGTTTAGATTTCTGATACTAGATTGCCTTGATAAGACTTTATCAATATCATACACCTCTCTTAGATAGCTCACATGTGTGTCTAAACAATTATGAAGAGGGATGCCGTAATCATAATGTTTAGACCTTTTGTCATTCTAACAATTGCTATCTACTCAAAATCTACTTAGTGAAAGAGTTTCCTTACCATCATTTTCATGAATCGAAGAGAAACCTTATGACGCTTAGATTTAATGGTGTATGTGTTCTTATCCATGTGAATTGTCAAAAACATAGTCAAAAGACAAGGATAATGACAAATCTAAACTCATATGGATTGAACTTGTGCAATCTTAACTTCTTGCCACCTGGCAGCTCAAGGTCCTGCCATTGCTTCCAAGTAGTTATGCAAACAATTGAGAACATGTAGAACTCAAATGTATAGCCAACTTAACTGGAATGGGCACAGAAATGTCAGCACGATAGGTTATAAACCTCTACTTGTGTGCTAGTGATGAAATACAGGTTTTATTCTTGATTACTTCTTGAAACCTTTTCCGGGATCTTTTAGACTCCCACTGTCTCCTTGACCTATACGACTTTCTTGCCAAATATTCAAGAGATAATATGGATTCTAATCAAGACAGACATGTAACACAATTAGCCTTAGTTGGTGTTTGTTTTATCCAAAACATCACAACTTACCAATTTCAAACGTACAAGAGTAGAAAACTTTTACTCTTACATTTAACAAGTGTTTTAAACCTTCTTTAAGACATGTCACTCAAGTTACAATATTAGAGTATAACTCTATGAATTGTTTTGGAATGAAGTATGAATCATCTTCTTGATTTAACCACTTCAACAATTCATAACTCCTCTTCTTAACTATCAGAATGTACTTAGAGGATGAATTGTGATAAGGTCTCAAAATCATTAAGATGACCTTAAAACATGATACTAAAGTACTCTCCCATCTTTTCAGATTTGAGAAACTTTTATCTTTCTGGCTAATTTGATTCTTCTTATTCGTTCTGTCATACATTGAAAATTTTACAATGTTTCAGAATTATACTTAAGCTTGTAAGTATAATCATATTTACTAAACCTTAGTAAATCATGACGAATAGTCTTATCCATCTTTTGTGGTGGACTTTGACAAGTGCACACGAAAGTGTAATTGATCCCTTAGTCCTTCTCTTGACTCACACATCCATGTGAACAAGTAGTTAGTCTTAATTTTTCCAATGCTCAAAAGTTCTCATTCAAAATACTATACAACTTGCATGATTCCAAGTTTCAGTCCAATTGAAACTTGGGTGATGAGAATCTTTCCTTATTTGGTAAATTTTGACACTACCACAAATGAACGAATCAAATTCATATTTCCAATATTGCTAGAAACATACAAACATCAAGTTTTCATGAATGACATTGTAAGGAGATAAAAATAAAGTAAAACAAACTTTCATTTATTTTAAAATGCGGAAATTTTTTTCCTTACAATGTAACTTGAAATGAAAATTATGTTATTACTTGTTTCTTAGCAATCTATCATAACTCCTAAGAGTAGCTCAAGAATCCAATCTTCAATCAAGCAATAGAAATCCATCTTCGCGATCAGATTCAACATACTCTTTCTTTAAGTTTCCTTGACTTTTCCTTTGATTCTTAAACATCAACATGTGACCTAGTCACATCTTGTAATAAGAATCTCATAATAGAAACTTAACCGAGTTAGATAGTGGACCTTACCTGAAATAGATTCAAACTTATTGACTTTACTAGCCTTATGATCTTTCAGGTAAAATTGACAGCTTCCCAACCAATGCCCTTTCCTTTTGGCAATAGGACCATATGGACCCTTAGGTAATAGTACATGGGACTATCTCAGACTTAGCCTTTCTCTTTACCATTTGGTCAACCGAGTTGACTATGGCCGATCCCTTTCCATTGGGAAGAGAATGCTTTTCTGGATCTCATGTGTCACTATTGTCCCTGTCCATAAAGTTTAGGGAAGTTGATCTCCTAATCAAATTTGCTTTACTAGTACACTAAATCATTTCTCATTTAGCAGCACCAAGCAAATAGATAAGATCATTAAGGGTCTTGTCATAGTCAGTTTCATAGGAGTCCCAAGGAATTCACTATGTGACTTAGAAAGTGATTGAACCACTAACTTTCTTAAGACTTTGACACCCAACTCTCCCGGCTTGTCAGTATGTGACTTCATCTCCAAGATGTGATCATACCTAGACCTTGCCTTGCCAATAGGGCTTGAGTGACCTTGAACTTGTGGGTTAGGGAGAATAATTGGAGGAGGTGGAGGAAGTGAAGTTCCAAGATATTTGGGAAGATCATAGATGCCTGAACTAGACATCTTTTGGGAGATATTCAAGATAGTTGATTTAAAGTCCTTAATATAACACCTAATATGAAATATTAAGGCTAGGACCCAACAAACTATTTTATAACTTGGAAGAGGGATGCAGTAATCCAAGCTATAGAATATTTGAAGGTAGGTGAATGACGATTCACCAATTTCCACCATGAAAAACGAAATAATCTATTAGGTTTTAATTGGATTTGAAACTCCTAGATCTTTTGAGATTCATTGAACTTTTCAATGGCATGTTTCAATCTCGAGTGTGCCCTTCAGGTTTTGTGACTGGGATGCCGAGGATCACAAAACAAGGTGTGAAGTAACCATGAAAATTACTTGGTACCCTTAAGTGTTTACCCCTCAATCGATGTGCCGGTTAACCACACATGCTCCATCGATACTATGATAAACATTAAGTTACCATTTGCCTACCTTGTTAAATACGAGTTAGTGTGTCGGTTAACCATACACGCTCCACTAACCGACTTAAACAAAGTGCAAAGTGTAATTTCATGGATTAGCACCTTATTCACATTTTCCTAAGTAACTAAGATTGGGTATTTATAAAAGGTTTAGTTACTTAGTATTTATCATTAATACTTTTAATGAAGGGAGAATTATAGTCCTTTTCCTACCCGTTCGGCTAACGACCCTCCACTGGTCAAGGAAGCGGTGGGTGAGAGTGGACACCCATTAAACTGCCATTTTATAGGCAGTAACCTTATACCCCCCTTATAGACCTGCTTCGTGAATGAGGCCTACTAACGGTAAGACTGACTTTACTCTTATACATATATATATAAATATTATTAACTTATAATATTATAAAGTATAAGGGTTGAATTTTAACTTTTAAAATTCTAAGGTCTAGTTTGGAATTAAAGTATACATGGGGGGTAACTTTACAAATTCCAAAACTTGAGGACATGTTTTGAAACCTTTCAAAACTCTTGGCTTTTTCATAACTTATGATTTTAATTAAGGTTTAATGGAAAAAAAATTCAAGTTCCATAACTTGAGGACAAGTTATGGAAGACATTAAATTATTTAATGATGACATTAAAAATAGAGACTCTTCTATTTTCATAACCTATGAGACTTAATGACACTTTAAAAGAAAAACTCTTCACTTTCCATAACTTGAGGACAAGTTATGGAGTTCATAAAAACCATTAAGATCAAATATTCCAATTAACACAATAATCAAATAATTTGT
This sequence comes from Lactuca sativa, assembly GCF_002870075.4. Classification (NCBI taxonomy): domain Eukaryota; kingdom Viridiplantae; phylum Streptophyta; class Magnoliopsida; order Asterales; family Asteraceae; genus Lactuca; species Lactuca sativa. The sequence goes on along the minus strand of NC_056631.2, from coordinate 223,085,515 downwards.
CTATGATCTAGATTAAACTCATAAGTAAAGATAATTGACATCAACAATTTTCAAGAAATTAGATAATCATATAAAATAATACAAATCTTGAAACTTTGACAATTATCCTTTGAAGACTCTTGGACTTCATAACCTAAAGAGTTAATAAATGAGACATTTCACATCCATAACTTATGGAAGTTTCAAAACTCTTAAGGTCATGACTTTAAAAAAACTTTTGAGTTCCAAAATTTTATGACAAAATTTATAACTCCTTAAAACCACTTAGATCAAACTTTTAAAAGAAATAAAATAATCATATCATTCTATCTTTTAATAAATTGACCTAATTCAACTCTTGTAGTAAAGTGACTCAAATTTTACAAATAATTAGTTTTTCATAAAATCAAGTAATTATCATAAAATTTGACAAACTTCATGTTTTTTTTCTTTTTCTCCATCAACTTGAAAAAAAATACAATTGCATCAAATATAGTAGAAAACAACCTATGGATCTGATACCACTGTTGGGTTTTGGTATAATACAACATCCTATGGTGCACATACAACCCTAAATACCTTGGATCTATGTTTTCACAAATTATACATGCAAATGGTTTCCAAGGCATTAAACCTATAACTAGCATGCATTTGACATAAACCATATAATATACTAGTTAAGGAAACATACCTTTTATGTGGCTTGAAGTCTTGATGTATTTGACCTTAAGAGCTTAGCACCAATAGTATGAAATGCCTCAAATGGAATCACAACACACGTAGGACAAAGGTGGCTCTTGAGAGAGAATTCCATGCACCAAAACACCTCCATATTTCTCTAAGAAAATAAGTGGTGATTTTGGCTATGGAGTAACCTATTTATATGTAGGATTCCAAGGGTCATGGGTATAACCCATAATCCATACCCATGGGTTTTATGATCCATGGTCCATGTGGCCCAACTCTTTATGTATCCATACATAAACTTGGTCCAACATGGATCATAAGCCCAACACATATAAATATAACTAATTATCATAATTAGTCCCCATAGATTTAATTAGTCTCTTTTGATCACTAAATTAAATCCGAATTAATTCTTGATCGATACTAATTAAAACATATGATTTCATATTAATATATTATAACTTATAATATATTAATAAACCATAAATAACCTTCTCTCAAAAGTCCATCCTAACAAATTGTCCTAATGATATGCAACCCAAATGGACCATGCTACTCTCGGGTCAAGTACATACCAATAATAGTTATGGGCTTAGACATCTAATCCAACAGTACGTTGGGCGTACGTAATGGGTGTCCGAACTTGAGACCTATATAAGCATCCTTATCTCATTTTAGCCTCATCCTAATCAGCCTCTTTCACCTTCAAACGTCTTTGAAAACCCTAAAACCATTAGAGAGTGTGCTTTGAGCATAAGGACTGCATTTGTGGCAATTTTAGTGTCCTTTCAAGAAGAAAGAGTTGTCAGGCAAGCTTGGAGTGGCATAGGGCTTCAAGAATTTGTATCTAGTTCAACTTGAGGAGCTTCTAGAGGTATAAAGCTTTGATCTTGCCTTCTTATTCTTTAGATCTAGTTAGGGTTTTCTTTATGGCCCTTTCTGTTGGTTTTGGACCTTCTCTTGAGAGTTGAGCAACTCCAGAGGTTGAAATGGTTAGATCTGAGACTTGTAAGCATGCTAGATGCATAAAGGTGCTAGCTTGGGGAGTATCTAGACTCCATGCAAGAGTTTGGAGACTTTTATGTAGTCCTAATGTGAAGAATGAAGTTTTTAAGTCCCATAGAGCATGCAAGGGCATAAAGTTGCCAACTTTATGCCCTAGGACGTCTTAATGAGCTCAAATCTGGTTTTGCACATTAGAACATTGAGTATTAAGCACTTATTGGAAGGAAGTGCTTAATATGTTTGTACGTTGGGTGTAAGTTAGTGTACACCGCATGTAGTGCTCAGGGATTCAGTACGATGTGCGTACCAGGGTGGTACGCCAGGCGTACGCACAACAGTTGGACTTGGACTTGTTTTGGGACTTTGTGCTTTTGGGCCTCAATTAGTCATTGGGCTTGGACTTAGTGGGCCAGTTTATCTGTTTTGGGCCATGGATGTTATGGTTGGGCTTTATTGGGCCATGAGGCCCATTAATGATTCTGGATATGGACTTTGGGTCCATTAACTAAGGAAGACTTTTTGGGCCATTGTGAAAGGACTTGGGGATTTGGGTTCTCCACATAGATGGTGTTTGATCCTAACATTGAGTAATGTTATTATTGTTCATCACAGGTGTTTACGGACTGTTAGTAGAACAGCCTCTAGATTCTTCAGATAGAGGTGAGTCTCCTCACCATACCAATGGGTCTAAGGCACCAAGGCCGACCCATTATACATTATGTGATGTGCTGGTTAGTAATGGAATATGTGATATGCTAGTTATTTGTGGCACTTGCATGAAAGACCTCGGCGGGTTCCCGAGGCACCTATGTGTAAGACCTTGGGGAGTTTCCAAACATCCTTAGTAAAGACCTCGGGGGGTTCCCGAGGCATTTAGGATAAGACCTCGGGGGGGGGGGGGGGGTCCTAAGGCACCAGGAGTAAATCCCTGGAGGGTTTCCAGGGCATCCTTGGGCTAAGACCTCGGGGGGTTCCCGAGGCACCCAGAGTAAGACCCTGGAGGGTTTCCAGGGCATCCATATATGTTGTATGCATGACTTATGTGATATATGTAGCTTTATGGCTAATATGATATGTGATATGTGGATTGTATATGCGGTATGCTATGGGGAACTCACTAAACATTAGCTTACAGTTTGTGGATTTGTTTCAGGTACTTCTGAGCCCAAGGGCAAGGGCAAGGCTTGATGGCGTGGCGTGCACTCTCTTAGGCGTTTTCTATGGGACACTCTGATGAATTGAAATAAAATTGTACTTAATATGGATTTTGGAAACAATTGTATTTAGGAATTTCTCCGATTGTGGATAGTGTTTTGGTTAATCAAAAATGAAAATTTTTCTTTTGAAAATTGGGTCATTACAAAGTGAATCGGACATCTCGGTCTGACTCCACCGAGATAGGCACTCCATGACGTGCCACTACCTCTCGCACATAAATTCCGGCCAGCTTCTCGCCCGATATGCTCTCCTGGATCGGGATAAAATGAGCACTCTTGGTCAACCGATCCACGATGACCCATATCAAATCAACTCCACGTGTGGTCTTAGGAATCTTTGTAATGAAATCCATAGTAATGTCCTCCCACTTCCACATAGGAATATCTAATGGTTGTGTCTTGTCGTGAGGTCTCTAGTGCTCTGTCTTGACCTTCCTGCAGGTCAGGAACCTCTCTACGTACCAAGCTACATCCCGCTTCATGTAGGGCCACCAGTAATTAGGATGAAGATCTCTATACATCATTGTCTCCCCGAGATGGATGGAGAACCTGGACTTGTGGGCCTCATCCATCAGAATCTTCCACGCTCCGCCCCAGTACGGTACCCAGACCCTCCCATGCAGGGTCAATATCCCACGGGTGTCATAATCAAAAGGAGGCCACTTGGCCTATGATCTGCTCTCACTTCCGGCGCTCCACCTTCAGGCCCTCAACCTGTGCATCTCGAATATGCTCCAACAATGGAGTAATCACTGTTATCCTCAGACAGATGTCTTGAATCGGGGCCGCTACCTCCTTGTAGCTCAGGGAATCGGCCACTACATTGGCCTTGTCCGGGTGGTAAAGGATCTCACAATCGTAGTCCTTCACCACATCTAACCACCGACGTTGCCTCATGTTCATATTTGGCTGATCCATGAGGTACCTCAAATTCTTGTGGTCCATGTAAATGGTACAACAGACCCCATAGAGGTAATGCCACCAAATCTTGAGAGCGAAAACCACAGCCCCCAACTCTAAATTGTGCGTCAGATAGTTAGCCTCGTGAGGCTTCAACTACCTCGAAGCATAAGCTATCACGTGACCCCGCTGCATCAAAACTACACCCATGCCTATGATCGATGTGTCATTGTAAACCCACGAAGTTGTCGACTCCCTCTAGAAATGTCAGGATTGGTGCCTCACATAACCGCTGTCTGAGAGTCTTGAAGGCTGCCTGCTGCTCAGGCCCCCAGCGAAAGGTCACTGACTTCTTGGTCAGTCGGGTCAAAGGAACTACAATCTTGGAGAAGTCCTGAATAAATCTCTGGTAATAACGCCCTAGACCCTGGAAACTTTGAATCTCAGTTGGAGACCTCGGAATCTCCCACTGCATAATGGCCTCTATATTGGCCGGATCGACCAGAATACCCTTGTGGTTGACAAGGTGCCCCACCTCGCGCAACCAAAAATCACACTTGGAGAACTTTGAAAAAAGTCTCTCCCTCCTCAGTGTCTCCAGCACCTCCCTCAGGTGCTCCTCATGTTGCTCCAGAGTCTTGGAATAGACCAATATATCATCAGTGAAGACTATCACAGACCAATCCAGCATCGGTCTGCAAACGCGGTTCATGAGGTCCATGAACGTGGATGGAGCATTGGTGAGCCCAAACGGCATCACCAAAAACTCATACTGACCACAGCGTGTCCTAAAAGTTGTCTTCTACACATCCTCATCCCTGACTCTCGTCTGGTGATAACCCGACTGTAGATCAATCTTGGAGAACCAAGATGCACCCTGTAGCTGGTCGAACAAATCATCAATCCTCGGGAGGGGATAACGATTCTTCATCTTTACCTTATTAAGCTCCTGGTATTCTATGCACATGCGATGTGACCCGCCCTTCTTATTTACAAACAGGATCGGGGCTCCCCATGGCGAACTGCTCGGCCTGATAAATCCCTTGTCTAACAGCTCTTGTAGCTGCATAGACAACTCCTGCATCTCAGGAGGAGCCAACCGATATGGTGTCTTGGCTATTGGAGCCGTACCAAGGACTAGGTGAATCCTAAACTCAATCTGTCTCTCCAGAGGTACTCCAGGTAAATCCTTCAGGAATATGTCCGGGTACTCTCGCACTAGGAGTGCGAACCCTCACTAGCTGCTGCTCGCACTCAATCACTGCCCTATTGGGGCTTAACCAATCCATACCGACTATTGTAAGTCCCCAAAATTGTTTGTGTATCAATCAGATCCAATTGATGGTGCGGAATCCCAATCAATTGGATCATGTCAGATCAATATAGAAGAGAAGGAGAAGAAGAAGATTAAGAATCTAATGATGTATTCAATATGAATGATGCTCCTTACAATACATTCTCTTTCACACACACTTCTTCTCTCTAACTTTCTCTCTCTTCTCTAGCCTCTTTCTTTTCTTTTTTCTTTTTCTTATTTTTTAATTTTTTTTATATTTTTATATTTTTTTAATTGTCCTTTGACTTAAAAACCGAAAAAGTCAACCTTAAAAGTCAAATTTAAAAAATCAAACGCAAAAGTCAAACTTGAAAAGTCAAACCGAAAAGCCAAATTTGAAAAATTAAAAGTCAAACGAGAAAGTCAAAATTTAAAGTCAAAGGTCAACTTTTAAAAGTCAAAAGATAAAAATAAAAGTGAAAAATTAAAAACTAAAATTTTTGGTTTAAAAAAGGATTTTAAAAATAAAAGGAATTGACTTTTTGGGTTAAACGTGTCAAAATACGAAATAAGGAACCGAAAGGGATACTTTATGAATTAATTTCGGAAGGAGTATATCATCCAGCAACCTAGATCAGATGGATAGGCGCTTGGTTTGTGAAACTGGGAACCCGGGTTCGGTCCCCAGCTACGCCCAAAATCGCTTCCCTTTTTTATAATAAGAAGCTGCGATGCGAAGATGCCACGTGCAAAGACGCGAGCCGAACACGCGAAGCTGCAGACCGCAAACCTGAACCGCACACCGAGACCATACATGTCCGAGCCGCACACTCCGAGGCCGCACACCAAGGCTGCTGAGCCGCACACACCGAGCCGACCGCACACCAAGGACCACATACTCCGAGCCGCACACCTTCAAGTGCTCCGAGCCGCACTCCTTCAACCGGGCCGCACCCTTCAACAGATTCGCGAAAAAAACGATGTTTTTCACCCTTTTTTGCTCCAAAACTCGATCAAAAACTCGTTTTTATGAAAAATGCAAAGAAGTAACACCCCTTATTTTTGCGAGATCTATCAAAAAACGCTATTCTCTTTTCAAAATAAGATCAAATAAGCTCCAGATCTGACAAAAAGTGATTGATACAACCAAGCTCTGATACCAATTGTAAGTCCCAAAATTGCTTGTGTATCAATCAGATCCAATTGATGGTGTGGAATCCCAATCAATTAGATGATGTCAGATCAATATAGAAGAGAAGGAGAAGAAGAAGAAGATTAAGAATCTAATGATGTATTCAATATGAATGATGCTCCATACAATAGATTCTCTCTCACATACACTTCTTCTCTAGTTTCTCTCTCTTCTCTATTTTTTAAACTAACGTCTGTTTTTCCACATTTTATTTTCAAAGCGTCAAGTTCTTCAGTTACAGCATCAAGTTTTTTCTTAATGTGATCATAATTTTCACACTTGTTGCTGTAATCTTCTTGTAATTTCCGAAAATCCTTGATTTTGGTTTCTAATTGAGCTTTTAATGGTTTCTGTCCTTTCCTAAGAGTATAGCCTTCGTATTTGAGGTCCTCATTTTCTCTTTTTAATAACTCAATTTGTTCGCGAAGAAATTTAATCGTAGCTTTACAAGATGGAGTACATGAAACTTCATTTACCGGAATTGATGTGGAACTCATTTTTTTTTTTTATTATCTGATTTTCTAATGTTTTTGGATTTTTAAAATTTTCTAATTTTTGTTTTCTTTTTATTTCTCCCCCTAAATTTGTGCATAAGAGAGAAACGAAAGTAAATGCGCAAATTTAAACGATCCTAAAACAAAAATTAGTCTTTAAAACGAATCAGGTTAAGAAAAACTCAGGAGTATAGAGAAGAAAACTCAAACCGTAAGTCACCGATTGAATTTGCATCCAGAAGGTCTGAGAACAGCACGAGTAAACTCAGAACAGATCTGAAAATTCTTCATGTCTTTAAGCACAAACCCCATGTGATCCCTTCCTTTCTTCCCTTCCCGCAAAGGACACATACTCTCAAACAATGTTTGAATGTTGTACAGTTGAGAGATGTCCCCTATCAAGTGCCAGGAACAGCCACTACCAACAAAACGAAGTCTGATGATATGCCTCCATAGCTGCTCCCACACAGAGCGAGATCAGTTGGTCTTTGGAACCCAGTCCATTTTGAAATTGGGTTGACCTTTGTCATCTTTGCAGGGTACTCTCTCCCATGACATATCCTGTTTATCATAAACAGAAAATGTAGAAATATTAGAAGCATTAGATGATTTGGGAGATTGCACCTTCGGTACCCATCTATAGTTGGGTTTAACCCATTTCTTTTTCGAGCGGATGGGTGCCTCGGCACTTGATTTTGAACTTGAAGCCGATCGTTGAGATGACTTTGATTTTGGCTTCACGGGAGCATCTCTTGGATTTGGCTTCTTGGCCGACATTCCCTTCTTGACCTTGGGAGTTGATTTCTTGGCTTTGTGGGGTTGATTTTTTGGCCTTCATGGCATTCCAGTCGCTATTTTCTGAATGTGGCCTTGAGGGGTTTCTTTTGGAGTATCTCCCTCTTGGTTCCTTATTTCGTATTTTGACACGTTTAACCCAAAAAGTCAATTCCTTTTATTTTTAAAATCCTTTTTTAAACCAAAAATTTTAGTTTTTAATTTTTCACTTTTATTTTTATCTTTTGACTTTTAAAAGTTGACCTTTGACTTTAAATTTTGACTTTCTCGTTTGACTTTTAATTTTTCAAATTTGGCTTTTCGGTTTGACTTTTCAAGTTTGACTTTTGCGTTTGATTTTTTAAATTTGACTTTTAAGGTTGACTTTTTCGGTTTTTAAGTCAAAGGACAATTAAAAAAATATAAAAATATAAAAAAAATTAAAAAATAAGAAAAAGAAAAAAGAAAAGAAAGAGGCTAGAGAAGAGAGAGAAAGTTAGAGAGAAGAAGTGTGTGTGAGAGAGAGAATCTATTGTATGGAGCATCATTCATATTGAATACATCATTAGATTCTTAATCTTCTTCTTCTCCTTCTCTTCTATATTGATCTGACATCATCCAATTGATTGGGATTCCGCACCATCAATTGGATTTGATTGATACACAAACAATTTTGGGACTTACAACTATAAGGGTGAGTTTGGTATAGAGAAATGGAATTGAAGTAGAGAATGGAAATGGAGAGAAAGAGAATCAAGCTAGAGAAAGGGAATTAATTCCATTGTTTGGTATAACAAAGAATGCATTGAAGAAATATACATGAGAATTAATTCTTTTGTTTGGTTGTAGTAAAAATGAAATGGAAATGTTTTTTTAGCATATTTATCTTTTTCAAAAAACATTTGTTTAATAATTTCATTATAATTAACATATTAATGTATCATATGTATTTTTATATACTAATTTGTTCATTTTCTCAATTAATTTTTAACAATTGTTATTTATAATTTAGATATCAATTTATTTTCTTATTCATATTTTAATTTGTTTTCTTTGTTACTTTTTACCAACTGCTTGTAACCTTGTTCCCATGAAATTGTCATCATGAGCATCACAATTATCCATCCTCTTTTCTAATTTATTTCTTTTTTTCATTCCCATACCTATTTCTCCTCTCCTAAATTGGATCACTGAGAGAGGAATGAATTTGTATTTTATTGCTCACATTCACTGGATAAACATGAGGGACCTCACTATCACGAAACCACAATTTAAGCTTGTCATCATCAATGATTTTCTTATTAATGATCTCAATTCGTTCAACCTAATTATATAAATTTCGCACCAAATAGAATTGTATAACAACAAAAATAAAAAACAGTGAAATGGTGGAATAATGAACAAGAACGAAATGTTGAAAACTGAAGAAGGTAGAACAGGAATTTCTTTAAACCCAGAAGACTCACCACCGTCAGAGATGAGATAAGAAAAGGACAGAGTGGCGGTTAGGGTTTTTGGGGACGGTCGAATCGTCATGGGAGACCAAGGAAACGGTGGTGCAAGGGTTGCTAAAATCGCCAGAGTTGTGTGTTAGGGCTCCAGGTGGTGAAGCGACAGAGGAAAGATAGAGGAGAGACAGACTATTCCAATTCTCCGCCTTGTTGTCAATTCTTGGTTTTGGGAATTTTTTCTTTTCTCTCCATTTTTCCTTTTTGGACAGAGAAAGAAATGGGTGGAATGGGAAATCATTTATTTCTCATTCTTAGATTTCCCAGTCTTAAACAGCAAGGGAAAGAGAAACAATTCCATTTCTTCACTCTCATTTCCCTATACCAAACACCCCTTAACCTTATTCCCTCGAAGGGGAATAAGGACTAGATCCACAAAAAAACTGCTCATCAAACAACTACAGTGTACATCCTCGGTGAACCCTCGCAACTCTGACGTTCCTATCATCTGCTATCTCTACGTTAAGTGGGCAATCCAGCTCCCCAGGAGCCCCTGAGAATCGCTTGTTGAGTGCGAGCGACACAAAAGATCGGTGGCACCCAAATCAAACAGTACCAAAGCTGATATACCGTTCACTAAGAACGATCCTATAAAAAACACATAAACATAAGCAATAATCATGATAAATAAAGAAATAAAGAAAAGGTACATACCCGTAACGACATCAGGAGCTGCATATGCCTCTTCTTCTGTCAACTGGAAGGCTCTACTCTTCACCACTGGCGCCTCTGCACAGCTGTGTCGGCCATCTATAATCCTCAATGTAGCAAGAGCGGGTGCCACCACTTGTCGTGTTGTTGCCAAGCTCGGATACTAGGACCACTTGTGGCCCCTCTGATTGCACTGGAATCAAATCAGATCAGATGTTGTCATCATCGTGGTGGTAGTTGTACAATCCCTGCTCACGTAACCTGTTAGGCCGCACTTAATGCAGCCCGAATTACCCATCCTACACAGCTCATCGTGTCCCCTGCTACACTTGACGCAGCGGCCTCGGCCCTGCTGGCCCTTCCCCCAGGAATATACCTTGGGCTTTTTGCCCGAGCCCTCAACGCCAGACACCGACTCTGGCTTCCTTTTCCTCTCCATATCTAAATCAATCTTTCTCTTACGAGCCCTAGCAATCATAATCTCCAACGTCTTACAGCTAGAGCGACTTACAAACTGCTAAATGGCACTCCTCAACATCTCATGATATCGGGCCTTTTTCATCTCCTCGTCCGCCACATACTGTGGAACAAGAAGGGCCCTCTCCCTAAACTTAGCAGTGATCTCCATCACCATCTCAGTGATCTGTTGTAGATCCTGGAAATCCCTAGCAAGCTATTGTACCTCTATCACAGGTGCAAGCTCATCCTTGAACCTGGCCAAAAAATACTCCAAGCCATAGCATCAAGAGCTGCATCATCACCAATGGCATGTCCGACCTCCTCCCACCAGTCACGTGCCCTGTCCTTCAGAAGGCAGGACGCAAGTTGAACCTTGTCCCCCTCGGGACATATGCTAGTGTGGAATGCATTGGCGACATCCACCAACCATCTAGTGATCGCAATGGGGTCCCAAGCCCCATGGTAGTCGGGAGCCCCACAAGCTCTGAACTCCCTAAAAGTCAGTGTGCGCGACCCCATCATGGCTACCACCTCGGTGCAAAAAGCTCTCGATCTCTCATCTAGAAGCTCTAAAATACCCTCCTTGATCGTGCCGAAGATCACAGGAGTCTAATCCAGGATACAACGCGTGATCTCAGAGGAGATGAACTCCTTAGTCTGGTCGTCTAGCTACCTGGCTCCTGAGCCTGAGCCTGATCCCTCACCGGCACCTGAACTGCCGACTGGTCTAGTGTGTAGTGTCACCATACTGAAAAATACATCACAACAAACATCAGAATACTCATCATAACTCGAGGGATCATATATACTACAAGTTTCTTGGTTTCATCTCAGCCTTCCTTGATTCGAGTACAGATCCTCTACTTTCAGTAGTACGAGCCCATACTACCTTCCACATCTATCCGTACTTTCCTCAAGAAGTGCATTGATTTCACCAAGTCCCTTCTACTACTAATGGTTCACGCTAATCTCATCCTAGGCTTGCCTTAAGGTAATCACCATCCCACTCTTTGCCATCAGCTGAATAAGAAGTCCTCATTGTCTCCCTCTAACTAGCTCGCGAATACCATTACATATCACTAAGACTAGATAATTCTTCGAATTAGAGATCCTACCCTACAATGGTTGGACTCAAACAAGATCTGCGAAATAGAGCTACACCTAACCTTTTGAACTTATTTAGTCCTCACAATATGTAACTTAACATATTCGTTTACTAGTTAGTAAAAGACAACTATAAATCCTAAAAGCACAAAGCAAGCAGCATTCGAGAATTGAGTAAACATAGCCAAGGATATACTAATCAGACCATCATACTGACTAATCTGTACTAGCATTCAGTTCATAAAGTTGATACACATATAACAGGCACATAAGGCATCCTTCTTAGATCCTTAGCCCTAATCTAGCATGCAGTTCTCATAAACATATCATAACATAAACTTGCATAGGTAATTTGGGAGTACTTACTTGAGCCCGGCTAATTGCATGCACCACACCCTTTTCTCTTTTTCAAATTTCTTTTTATAAAATGGTTTTTCTTTTGAAAATTTCTATATCAATTCCTTAGTTTGAGTTCAGATACACCCGTAAGTGTAGGGATGAAAGTGGGTCCAAACCCGGACCGGATGGACCCGGACCCGGAAAACCCGGACCCGTTTAATGATATTTTTTAGAACCGGAAACCGGACCGGTATATAGGAACCGGGTCCGGTTCGGTTCTGGGTTCGGTTACGGGTAAAGTGGGTCTAGAACCGAAAAACCCGGAAATAGGAAAGTGGGTAAGGTAGAACCAGGTCAAATGGGTTTAGAACCGAAAAACCCGGATTTTTTGTTACCTCAATCGCATAATTTTCAACCGTTATAAAAAAAATTAACAAACAAAAAATTACATTTAGGTTATTAGGTTATTGACGACATTGATTTATTTTAAAAAAAATAACTAGGTATAACAAAATTGGTTTAAAGAAATTACATTTAGGCATTACAATAGTCCAATATGAACTAATATCACAGTGACTATTGGATAAGGCACTTCATAGTTCATGATTTTGGAGAAGGCATGTACACGATTGATACTATTATTATTATTATTATTATTATTATTATTATTATTATTATTAAAAAAAATAACTAGGTATAACAAAGTTTGTTTAAAGAAATTATTATTATTATGTATTTGACTATTGGATAATTTATTTTGGGTTGTGTGTTTTAATTTAAGATATGTGGAAATTCTAAATTGTTAGTTATTTATTTATTTTCAACCACACTAACTTGTCTTTTTGTATCTTTGACCTTGAAGGCTTCAACTTTGAAAATTTGAACATAAAAGCAAGAGACAATTTTTTTGACATTAACAATCTTTTAATTTTCATGTTTTGTCAACATCTCACATCTTCTCATTATAAATAAGCCCTTCCACCTCTACATTTTCACTTAACTTATTATTCTCTAAGTTGAAGGTTTTGAGTTGTTTTTTCTTTTCAAGAACATTCATGGAAGCTAACCGCCCAATTCAAGTATGTTTCTTTTTAATTTTATGCAAATATGCATTTAAAGTAATTGACTAATTTACGTCTTTATACTTTAATTAGGTTCCATTTTGAATATATTAGTTTTATGTCTTTGATACTTCATTTTTTTACATGCTTTAAATCTACCTAGATTTTTTTTACTTAATTTGTTTAGCATTTGAATTTGAAGGAGAGGTCCACATGTTGGTAACATTTTGATATGTTGTGGGTAGTAGAAGATGATGGGGTTGAACGAAGGCAAACAAGGTGTAAGTATTGTTTCGCTACACTTAAAGTCGATCCATCAAGACACGGTACAAGTAGTCTTAATAGACATTGTCGTACGTGTGCCAAAAATCCGAATAATATAGCTAGGTAATAAGTTTTGTGCTTTTAATTTATTTGATAACATTTTTTTAATACTAAATATGTTTATTTTTGTTTTATGTATAGAGATTGAAGATGCGTTAACTCAACAAGATGGTCAAGGAATAAGTGTTGTTTTGTTCTTAATCGTTTAAGAATTTTGATTTGAATTGTTTTGAATATTAGACTTTGATTTTGAATTGTTCAATAGGTACCATGAACTTGGACCCAACCATTGTCTCTTTCTTCGCTTGTGTTATGTTCTTTTCATTGTTATTTTACCACAACATGGATAAAAAGAAACATTCATTGAAATGATTATTAAAATGAGGATTTGTATTTTTTTTTAAAATAACATGTACTTTGTTTTTGGTGGTGACATTGTGAAGCAAAAAAATAAAAAATAAAAAAATACAATGGATCGAAAAATAAAAAATAAAAAACTACAATAAAAGTGGAAAGATAAATGTGTCTGCTTGGCACCAAATTCTTCCAAACAATTATGTATCATCTACAACTACATGTGCAAAGTAATTTGAATGAGAGTTAGCAACAATGAATCTGGAAAATAAGGATTCCTTTTGATTCAATCATCCGATTTCCAAATAATGAAAGAAACATTAATGTTCAACACCCACATGCAAAATACCATTTAAGCAAATCCGGTTCCCATATTTCCTATACCCTATACCGGTTCTACATCTAAACCGGTTCTAATACCCACTAAACCCGGTTCTGGTTTTTTAAACAAATCCGATTAAAAAACCCGGATTAACCGGACCCGTTAGACCCATACCCGAAATACCCGGAACCCGGATAAGAGTAATTTTGAAACCCAATACCCGGACCGTTTAAGCAATTTCCGGGTATACCGGTCCTGGCTCCGGTCCGGTTCCGGATCCGGTCCGGTTTTCCGGTTCTAAATCTCATCCCTACGTAAGTGTGTCCGAATCCCTCAAACCAAGGCTCTGATACCAACTTGAAACATCCCAAAAATACGGTCCAAAAATTTTGTTTTGATTATTTATAAAAACCATAAATACCATTTGTCATCTCATAAAACTAACATAAGTAATGTATTTCAAATCATCATAATAAAATATTGTATCCAAAATCATGTGTCAAATATCAAATTCTAAACATTCCAAGTCGAATCAATGGTGTGTGCACTGTAATCATCCTGAGCTCTTCCCCAAACTACCACATACCATACACATACATGCAACTAGGAGATACGGGCCCCACCCACACTCCGCTGTCTAGGAGATTCGGGCCCTGCCCACACTCCGCTGTCTAGGAGATTCGGGCCCCACCCACACTTCGTTGTCTAACATGCATACAAGTATCACACAGACAACAAATATATATATATATATATATATATATATATATATATATATATATATATATATATATTCCTATCAACAATCACATAACTATACTCAATAATACTACGAGATTCAGGCCCCGCCCACACTCGGCTACTATGAGATTCGGGCCCCACCCACAATTGGCTACTAACATATCACATATACGGGCCGACCTTGGTGCCTTATGATGGATTTTATACAAAAGAACAATCCTATGTGCTCATACAAAACCTTAAATCTTGGATCTAGGTTTCTCTATTGTACATGAAATTCATCCAAGACTTGAATACCTTAAACTAGCATACATTGAAATCGAGATTTATAACAAAAACAAGTTTAGATGATACCTTTCAATGATTGCAAGAATCTTCAATCTTCAAGAAGCTTAGTGTCACAAGTGTAACAACTCTAATGGCTCACAAACACCACAAGCAAGAGGATGATCTAGAAGAGAGAAGGAGAGAGGCTGAATTTCGGCTATAGTAACCTTAGGGTTTCTTGGTGTAGTCGAAACCGAAGCCCTGGGATCTCTTACATAACTGAGCTGCTAGGGTTTCAGTCAAAACCCTAATTGCATGACTTAGGCCCTAAGAAGCTTGAGAACCTTCTGGAATACGGCCTACTTGGAAGAAATTAGAGTGGGCTTCCACTCTTAATTTCATCCCCCTTATGCACAAGAAGATTCACAGCCCAAAACCAACTATCATATAATTGACAGTTCCAGTCCCATTTATTTAATTAATCTCTTTTAGCCACAAAATTAATTCTTAATTAATTCTTGACTAATATTAATTAAACTATATTATTTATCCTTTAAAATATTATTCATATAATATATTAATAAACCATAATAACCTCTCTCTCTCTCTCTCTCTATAAATCATCCTGTCAAGTTGCTTTGGTGAAGGCAATCCAAAAGGACCAACCGGGTCAAGTACATACCAAATATAGTTACGGTATTAGGCACTAATCCAACACCTTAGATCCATTCCTACTGAAGGAAACTCACCTCTCAAATTGGCTGTTGATATCTTAAGTGAGGAATCTCCAATGGCTGATCCAATGACTCCCCGGCTATAAATTCACAAGGAACACTTAGTCAAAAACTGAAAATCCTTCTAAGGGTAAAATGACCACTTTACCCTTGGTCAAAGTCAACACTCTGGTCAAAGTCAAAGTCAAGATCAACTTCCAGTTGACCCAACTCGTCGATTTACCTCCTAACTCGTCGAGTTCCTATGCTATTCAGACTCGTGATAAACCAATTCAACTCGTCGAGTCCCTTCACAGACTCGTCGAGTCCCACCTGGTACAAAATCGGGACAAATCGACTCAACTTGTCGAGTCCCCTTCTGGACTTGTCGAGTCCCCTTATCTGTTTGGACTATCTTGATGGATTAAGCCCCTATACTTCAGATCCAAGCTTCATACTTCACATAAACCCCGAAAATGTCCTCTTAAGGGTAAAGTTTCCAACATTACCCGTTAATACCTCTTCTTAATGGGTTTAGCTCAAAACCTAACTCCTATGGACCTAAAACTTAGTCCTTTAGCCATCTATACACGAAACTAAGACTTATAACCACAGTTCTAAACCCCTAACACTACTTGGACACGTAAAGCTCCTACCTTTCTCTTCATGCATGGCCTTTTTGGGCTAAAAAGGCCAAAATAGCACTCTATGGTTTGCATGGGGGCTCTAATGGCATAAAGTTTGCACCTTTATGCCTTAACAACCCTTAATGATCCTAGATCTGAAAGGACCCTTGCTTGGGATGTTTGAACCCCAAAGGTCAAGCTCTTTGAATCAAAACCCTAAAAAATGGAAGATAAGTAGATCTAAAGAATAAATGATCAAGTTGTAGACTTGATTACCATAAAAGGAAGGGAATGAAACATTCCTTCTCGATGTACAATCTTCTCTTGGATCCCTCAAGCTTCTTCTTTCTCTTCGAGATTCAAAACACACAATAACACTCAAAAATGGTTCACACACTCACACAATGCTGTAGGGTTTTGGGGATTAGGGTTTGGGACATGGAGGCTAGAAATGAGGCCATAAGGTGGGAATTAAGTTGCTTAAATAGGGTACATAACCCCAAAATTAAGGTTTGATCATCTTGGCAGGCCTACTCGCTGAGTTGAGGGCTCTCAACTCATCGAGTAGATGGCTTTAAACCCGCGTCCAAACCCGCTCATATTCGAAGAGTATGGGGCTCCCAACCCGTCGAGTAGCTCTACAAAATAAACAAAATCCAACTTAAATGCGTATAGGAACGAGGTGTTACAAAATCACGGATGACTTTCGTGTTTTGAGAAAATGTTGATTTCCAGTAACCACGATGTGGTAACAACCACGACAATGTGGTAAATGGAATCTTCGCGATTCTTGACGATGACTTGGAGAATACGGGATATCTATGAAGATCATGATGTGGTGATGTCCAACCACAACGTGGTGGACAGAATTTGGAAAGTATATATATATATATATATATATATATATATATATATATATATATATGTTATGGACATTAGCTCGATTCCAGATGGTAGAGGCCTTAGGGCTACAATTATTTACAAAGAAAAACCCTTCCAAGAACCCTTGGAGGGAAAAATTCAACTAGAGATCAAAGGATAAAGATATTAGAGCAAGGATTCACACATATTCATTCGGTTTTCCTAGTTTAATCATTATTAACCTAGTTTTCCTTTTGATTGTGTGTTTTCCAGCTGTGATTATGGGCTAATAACCTTTGCTTTTGTTTAGATTAAATGAACTCATAATTAATATGTGTTGATTTCTTGTTTGATGGATTGATGACATTAGTTTCGCTTTAAATATTGTTTGGTAAATCTAAACCTAGTTTGTGAAAGCTTCTATCTTCATTGTCGTGCATCGAGATTGTGTGGTTAAACTTTAGTTAATTGCATGAACTTGATTTTCCTAGTTGTTTATGATCACTAAATTGCTAGAGCTACAGATTGACCATATCTAGTATATGTGATAAGTTAGTTACTTAACTGGGAAGGAGAAATATTTTATCATAATATTTGCTTGATTAGTAGACTTGAGCATATAATAGTAGTCTATACATTCAATCATTCTGTAACGCCCCATTTCTGGTA
Source organism: Lactuca sativa (assembly GCF_002870075.4). Taxonomy (NCBI): domain Eukaryota; kingdom Viridiplantae; phylum Streptophyta; class Magnoliopsida; order Asterales; family Asteraceae; genus Lactuca; species Lactuca sativa. Next base: position 223,067,992 of record NC_056631.2, on the reverse strand, counting down.
TGTGATTTAAATAAAGTAATTTTGTTTTCTTAAGGGGTACTTGACGAGTCAGTAGCCTGACTCGTCTAGTAGAGATGGGATTTGCACGCGGTTTCAGTTGATGACTCGACAAGTCCATATTCTTGGACTCGGCAAGTCTGCCAGTCTGGATGAAACCCTAATTTCAAGGGTTTGCACCCTATTTAAACGTCATTATAGCCCCAAACCAGCCTCCTTCACTTCCCAGAAACTTATTCATGAAACCCTAGCCTCCTAGAAGTGTGTGTGAGTGATCTTTGGCTTGTGAAGGAACTTCTGGGTGCATTTTGGAGCAAGGAGAAGAAGGAGAAGGTAGAAGAACTCAAGGAAGAAGAAGTAGATCCAAAATACACTCCTCTTTGGCCATCCCTTCTGGTAATGAAGTTTCCATCTTGGTTATTGTGCTAATAGATCTAGTTTGGCCCCAATTGTTGGTTTTAAGCTCAAAAAGCCCAAATCCTTTGTGATAAAGCCTTGTGGTCAAGTCATATCTCAGATCTAGCCTCTCTTGAGCTCCAGAAGCTCAAGGAGACCACCTTTTGGCAGCCATGGATTTGTTTTAGTCAAGAAACCTTCCATAATAGCAAAGTATGAGTGTCATGGCTTCAATGCATCTTAGATACACGTAAAGTTAGCAACTTTATGTGTTCAGATAGTCCCAGAAGCTTAGATCTATGAATTGGATGCACTAAAGTTGATTAGAATCGACTGTATGGAATCTGGATGCTAAGGACTCGGCGAGTCGTTCTTTTGACTCGACGAGTCAAGTCGCGAGTCTTAGATTCCCGGTTCAGTAGTAGCGAGCCTGCGTAGTGAGTAGAGTAAGGACTCAGTGAGTTAAGACTTGGATCTGGAAGCAGTCGGACTCGACGAGTTGTTCATACGAATCGGCGAGTCAAAGACTGGGTGTGTTCTTTTGTTGAAGGGGAACTCGACGAGTTGTTCATACAACTCGGCGAGTCGGATGAAGATTAGACTCGATGTTAGTATCAAAGAAGAACCCGTCGAGTCTTTGCCAAACTCGACGAGTAGAAGCGAGTAGAGGATTAGAATGGATGGTGGGGACTCGGCGAGTTGGCGGTCCAACTCGACGAGTCTGGTCAACTGAAAATTTACTTTGACCTAGAAGTTGACTTGTCCAGGGGTAAATAGTCATTTTACCCTGAGATTAGTTATCAGTATTTTATTTAGTGTTTATGGGATTTGTAGCCGGGGAGTTCCGGGGCAGCAGTCAGACAGTTTCAGATCTAGCATCTTAGCAGCCAGCGTTGCGAGGCAAGTATCCTTCCAGTAGGAACGGGTCTACGGCCACAATGCCGACCCTTATAGTCAGCAGTAGTTCCAGACTTCAGTCTGCTGCAGTAGTTCAGTGTGCTTGTTGTCTTTGTGATTCAAGCATGTCTTTGTGTTATGTGTTCCGGACCTCGGTCCGATGCATTATGCAGTATATGTGTTTATGCTAGTAATTATGAGTATGCTATGCTATGTTCAGTCAGTTTCCGGACTTTGGTCCGATATAGAGGGCAAGGCCCTGGTTAGTCTCCGGACTTCGGTCCGATGTAGTTTCCGTTCTTCGGTCCGATGCAGAGGGCAAGGCCCTGGTTAGTTTCCAGACTTCGGTCCGATGCAGAGGGCAAGGCCCTGGTTAGTTTCGGACTTCGGTCCGATGCAATTTCCGAACTTTGGTCCGATGTAGTTTACGGATTTTGGTCCATTGCAGTGGGCAAGGCCTAGTATGTGTTTATATGTTATTGTATGGTATGTGGTAGTTCGGGGGGAGCTCACTAAGCTTCGTGCTTACAATTTCAGTTTTGGTTTCAAGTACTTCCCCTAGCAAGGGGAAGAGCTCAGGATGATGACATCGCACACACCACAGCTACAGTTTTATCCTGGGGGGTTTTATTCAAATATTTTGTTATGATTGATATAGTTTTTGTTTTGACACAGTTAATTTGACTTTTGAGTTATTCATCCTATGGTTCTTAGTGTATATGACATTTGATGATGTGATTTTTAGTAATATTAAAACAAAATTTTTGGGACGTATTTTTGGGATGTTTCACATTCAGAGTCGAGATTACCTTTAAAATCAATTTAGTGTCCTTAACTTGCATGATCATTGGCATTAAAGTTATTGAATTGACTTATGCTAGTCGGTTTGATCATGATGACTAGTAACTTTTATTTGGTAACTAACGGAATTAATCCATTGTATTGAAATCAACAATAGGAAATGAGAGGGATTCGAAGCCAAATGAAAGTATCCTTTATTATTGATTTAAAATTGTCTTTCTAGTTGTTTACTTTAGTAATTAGTTGAGTATTTGAAGTAAGTTAATTTGAACTTGTAAAATCTGATAAAACCTCCACCTTTAGTTGTTTTTCCTAGTTTAGCTTTTAGTAGTTATTTTAATAATTAAATACCGTTCCTTGTGATCGACACCCAACTTACCCAAGCTATTCTATAATCTGACTATGTACACTGCCTATAAGTGCATAATTTAGCTAAGTAGTTAAGCTTATAAATTTAAAGTTAGACAAGTATATAAAGTGCACATCAGTAACATAGACTAAAAGTTTTGGACCTCTGTAGCGGATGACTACTTGGTAATCATCCTTTTTGCCCACTTTTTAAGATGAGCCTGCATCATATCATCATTTAAAGTTAAAATTTTATATCTTAAGGAGAAACAAGGAAATGTTGCTACCTTAGGAAGTCACCATATAAGAAATTAATTTCCTAAAACTTGGAGAATACATTTCTAGTTGTTACATGATTGGTTGCATCATTAAGAAATATTAAAATAATTAGAAATAATGTACCTGATGTTGGAAACCATTTTAACTAAGTTCATATCTTGTTTCAAAATCAAAAGAATCAGGTGATCAGTTTTGTCTATGCTCTCACCCATACTGAAAACACCGAGACTTCTTTATTATTATTTTTTGGCTTGTCATTCTTATTGCTATGGTGTGAATTTTGAAGATGACTTTATTAAAGGAAAATCATGGTTATTACGGATCCTATAAATGCCTATAATCATTAGTATAATCATTAGTATGAAACAACGATGCATTATCCATTATTTTTTACTACTAATGGTTGATTAGTGTATTTAATATGTTTGTTGGCGTTTTCTTAATTTCTTGCATCATTAAGATTTCAAAGTCCTTAGTTTCATCTTTTTTCCCTTTAAATATTCTAAAATATACTCAATATTTATTTTTCACGATCTTCCAACTGTATGATGATATTTTTAAGTTTGTTGGCATTGTCTTGTATCACTAAAAAAAGAAGTAGGGAATTAGATACTTCTTGTACACGAAATCAGTAACTATTTCACAATATGATCTTACTTTGTTACACAACATTTCACAAAATATCTATGGTTCCCTAGACAACTCTATAAGTAGAAAATCAAAATGATAACAAGATTAAACTCAAATTAAATTCATTTACAAGTTTTTGGCTGTGTAAATTATCACATTCAATAAAGGTATACATGAGTGATGTTTAAGAATAAATTACACTCATTTGTTGGTTTTCGATTGTCTAGATCGATTACCATATGATTTACCATGTAACATGTGCAAAAAACCATTTTGATGTTTTACGAACTAATATATATTTTTTGAACGAAATAAGAATTTTCTTGTATCAACACCCATGGAATGACTTTAAAAAGCTTATTTGATGGTGGAGCTTAATCCTTCATTAAGAAACATATAACAAAATATGACGACTACAACAATTCATGAAAAGATACTACTTTCCATATCAAAGAAAGGATATCGGTCAAACACTTTTCAAAAAGAAAATGTTTCAAACTTTTGTTATACAAGGATGGAACCTTTATGTTGTTTCTTAAATTTATAAAGAACAATTCAAATGATTCAACTTAATAATTTTTGGTGAGCATATATATAAAGTTTATTAGAAAAAGTAAACTTGTAAATTTGCAATTTTTTTTTTCTTAAGATCATTTCGAGATAAAATTATAACTAACATTGTATTTTATAATATTTAATACTCTATTTAAAATGGATTAAAAATGCAATAATAAGGGCATTTTGGTATTTGACTAAAAGGGTTTTCAGTTTTATGTGTGTTGGAAATGAGTACGGAGAATAAGAAATAGGATTGATTTAATTCTTAACGGCAGAGGGGCATGTCTAATGTCTTCCCTTCTCCACTCCATTACCAACTCCTCTCACATTCATTATTTCATTTTTTTCAAAACACACACTCTCTCTCTATCTCGTGCTTCAAGGTCTTCTTCCCTAATCCAAGACCTTTACATCTTTCAAAAATTGAACCCATCAAAACCCTAAATTACAGTTCTACGCTTTACCAATGACTTCGTTTTTCTTAAAAGCAGCAAAACAATAGATGTGATCTGAGAATGGGATTCGGAGCAGACGATTGAATTATATCTTCACTTATTGATTTGGTAAGTCCGAGTAGTAATAGTGTGGTTGAATTTCTTCTCATTTTTGTTTTAGTGACATTACGAGAAGGATAATGATGTTGATGTCAAACTGTAAATCTGTAGCTGATTCAACTTGTCGTTTCCCTCCAGTCCATCACATCTTTGATTTGTCATTGTCAACCCTAATTTTCTCAAAATGAAAAATCGAGGCGGTGTTTGTTAGCAGTTACAGTCGCTACATTATTTTGGTGGTAATTGTCGTACTAATTTTGAAATCTGAACAAACGGAAAATAGCTATTTTGAAATTTAGATCCTGAAGTTAGGTTTACTGTGTGTTCTGGAGGAGTATCAAATAGGTTCATAATGTATGGATTTGGAATTTTTGCTTTTGCATACTAGGTATTGTTTATTTTAGCAGCTCAATGAGCAAGTTGGACTTATCTAAGCTACGATTTTGCAAAATGAGACATACTTAATTATTTCCTGATGCTAGCAAATCTCCAAACCTCATGTTCTAGTTAGCATTTAGCTTAGAGGTGAGAATATTTTACTTCTAAGACCGAAGAGGGTTTTGACTTTTGATATGGGGTGTTAGATCGAAGATGTATAGCAAATTTCCCGATGCTAGCAGATGTCCTCCGTTTTTTTTTTCTATGATTTTACACTTTATAATACTGTCTGATCGACTTATTGATTGCTGCTCTTACATCTCAGGTCCGGCTTTCTGGATTTCTGTTTGTTGTTTGAGAAATTATATTCCAATCATATATGAGAAGATGGAAGTTGAGAAACGAAGTTCAAAGGGAGGGTTTCTTCAGTTGTTTGATTGGAATGCCAAATCTCGGAAGAAACTCTTCTCAAATAAACCAGATTTACCAGGTAACTCACATTACAAAATGCTAATTTTATTGCATTCCTGTAACTCAGTGCTTTATCCATGCTTCATACTAATATCTAATGGTTCAATGCCACACAGAAAGTTCAAAACAAGGAAAAGAAAACTTAGACAATTTGGCTACATCAAGGCTTCAACAGGTACAATCAAAGTTAGTTTTTCATGGTTTCAGTTCTTCTGATTATTAAACTTTGACATGTGTATGATATGAATGTATGTAGATGAAGCTACATGAGAGCATGCATGGTCCAAGTCTAATAGGAAATGATTGGGATTCATCCATGAATAATGATGAAGGATGTGGAACAAAAGCCCCTGGGGTGGTGGCTAGACTTATGGGATTAGATTCTTTACCAACTTTAGACGCTTCTGACCCTGGTTTTACACCATTTATTGACTCCCAGTCTTTTAGACATTCATATAACCCAAGATTGACCACCGAATTTGAAACTGAGCACAATTTTGTAAACTATGGCATGAGAAATAAACTGGATGGTTTTTCAAGAAACCCAGTTGAAGATAGATTACAAAAATTACAAAATCGCCCAATTGAAAGATTTAAAACTGAAGCATTACCTCCAAAGTCAGCTAAATCTGTACCTATTTCACACCACAGAATGTTATCTCCCATCAAAAGTCCCGGATTCATCCTTTCAAAAAATGCTGCTTATATTATGGAAACAGCTTCTAAGATGATTGAACAAAGTCCCCAGTCAACTCTCGGTCAAAGATCCCCATCCTTCAGGTCTTCTTCTATCCCCTTAAGAATCCGTGATCTAAAAGAGAAAATGGAAGCTGCACAAAGAACACCCAAATCACACACCCCTGTGAGTGTGAATTCCTCCAAATCACAAAGAAAATGTCGGACTGAAATTGTGGTTTTAAAGCAAAGTGTTCCAGGAAGTTTGAAGAACAAGAATAAATCTGTTATTCCACCTCCTACCCCTTTGAAAACAGATAAATTAGAGGGAACCACTTCAAGAAATAGTAGGATTCCCATGAAGCAAAAAGAAGATTTGGAAAAGAAACAAAGGAATACACCAAAAAAGGTGCATATTCATAATAATAGATCAACAACAACAGGTAAAAGTAAAACCAATGAAGTGCTTACACAAAACAATCAAAAGCAAAACTGTGCATCTAATAAAGATCGATCAAGTCTAAAACCTAAGGTTCCTTACCAAAATAAACCAAAGAAGGGTGTTGAAGCTTCTAGAAAGGAATCTTTACCCAAAACAAAGGGTATTTCTGGGAAGAAAAGGCCAACTGATGGGGATACTACTAACAGTGTAATGATCAAGGAAAAAGAAAGATCTGTAAAATGTAATATATCTATTGATGGATCTTCAAATTGGGAGTCTGTTGACATGAAAAATGGGATGGATGTTGTGTCGTTTACTTTTACTTCACCTATCAAGAAACCTGAATCTGAGTCATGTGGTCAATCAGGAATGAAGAAAAGAGGGCTGAGTCTTAAGTTTGATGATCAAATTGATTTGGGCACTTCAAAGCTTCCTACTTTTGGGACACCCATGATTGATAGTGATGCTTTGAGTGTTTTATTGGAACAGAAACTGAAGGAATTAAGTTGTTTAGTTGAAACGTCTCAATCTGACATTGTCAATGAAGGGTCTTCTCCAAATTCTGATAGAAATGATAACAATATGCAGAAGGACAAGGGTATCATCCAAGATGACTGTGATAAACCGGAGTGGCAGGTACATTTATTAAAAAGACTCAAATACCCTTTTAACCTCATAAAATTAGAAATGCTGCATGTTAGGTCTATTAAAAATTCCAATTTGTGTATATCAGAGCCAGATAGACATGAAATGTAATAATTGCATAATTTAACAAGTAATACTTGTCTAATTAATAAAAAAATTTAAATTTACCCATAATATTAAAACTTTTATATAAATAATGGAATTTATATCGAGATCTGGTTTTATTTTCAGGGTGTTGAAGTGAGAGAATGCAACAGTGATGAGAGTGGGACAACAACATTAACTAGCAATTGCATAACTTCCAACAGCACAACCACCTTAACTAGCAATGGTAAGATTCCGACGGAATTGGAATTCAAGATTCCATTCTGTAGTGTGTTTGTTTGCCAAATGGACGGAATTCAATTCCGTAGGACTTCATATATTTACCATCACCCACACTCCACAATCCTTCAAAAGGCTCTGCTTGGTTTGTGGATTCCGATGGAATTGGAATTCATGATTCCATTCCATGGTGTATTTGGTTGACAAATGGACGTAATTCAATTCTGTAGGACTTCATATTTTTACCGTCACCCACACTCCACAATCCTTAAAAAGGCTCTGTTTGGTTCATGGATTCCGGCGGAATTGGAATTCATGATTCCGTTCCATGGTATATTTGGTTGCCATATGGACGGAAATCAATTCCGTTAGAATCCTCAAAATTCCATGTACAATGGATTTCACCATTCTTACGCGAGGGGGTAGAAGAAATTCAATTTCACTCTTCCCTTTTTAAAAAAAAGACCAAAATACCCTCATTATAAATATATAATACAATGACCAAATTTAAAAAATTATAAAAATGATTCTTTTCAGGAAACAAGGAGTATCCTTACACAAGAAACATGGAACATTTAGCCGAGGAAATAGAATTGCAAGATTCCGCCACATCGCTTCCCAATTCCAACACCATATTCCAGTTCACCTCAATGACAAAATGGTCCTCACAATGGGAATTGGAATACATCAAAAAAGTACTTACCCATGCCGAATTGCTCCTCGACCAAAAGGGCATAAACGTCAATTTATACGATCATTTAGAGACCCACAACAACAAAAACATGGACCCGTATTTGAAAGTACAACGAAAGGCTATTTTCGACTGTGTGAGTTTATGTGTGGATGGTAGACGCGAACGCGCTTTCAATGGAAGCTATGAGGAATGGGCAAAATGGTCATTGCAGGTAAAAAAGAAGGAATTGTTGGCGGATGAAATATGGAAAGAGATATGTGGGTGGACAAACATGGAGGAGATGGAGGTGGATGAGGTGGTGGAGAAGGACATGAGTAGTGGAGAAGGGAAATGGTTGGATTTTGAGATTGAAGCCTTGGAAGAAGGCATGCTGCTTGAAAATCATCTTTTAACTGCATTGATCGATGAAATAATAGTCGATTTTTTGCACTCTTGAGTTCATGTTTAACTAATGCATTCTACTTTGTTGTAAAAAACTAAAAAAAAAAAAAAATTATTTTACTTGGTATGTCATTTATCAACCTTTTTAGAATCATATTATGCAAGTGAAATGGACAAATAGATTGACGTTTAGAGTTCCTTGTAATTTCAAACACATTTGGTTAACGACTGTAGTCTTTTAGTGTGAGTTTTAGTTACATATTACTAAAACCCAGCTCTTATGACATCCATATAGCACATTGTTGTATTTTTTTCATCTTACATGATATTCTTGAAATTGTATTTTTGTATTCGAGCCTCAACGACTTTAAGAAAGTTTCAATATCAATGTGGATTTTTGTAGTTTTGAGTTTTGACAACAAAGTAGAATGATGCTCTTAGGATAGTTTTGGAGAAATAGGCGAATTTTCTAGTCTCCACAATGTCATATCAGTTCCATACCACAGGTTGATGTGTGTGATTTATATGTTTTCGGGACAATATTTTTCCTAAAACAACTTTCTAAATTGAATTTTATATCAACTTTCTAAATAGCTTTTGTGTATTGGATATGGATTTATATGTTTCTTAAAAACGTGACAGATTGGACAAATAATTTTTTTTCTTCTGTTAATATGTTATATATATACTCAAATATCGTATATAATTGGAGATGAAAAAACCAATAATGATGAATGAAACAAGATATAGGTGGGAGCCAGTTATATCCTGGTGAGGCATGTAAGTGGTCCATTTGCAACCACCACCAAACAGGATCCCTACTAGCCTACTACACTATTGTCTACTCTTCATTTTTCATTTCTTCCAACATTCAATGCCTACTGTCACCACGTTCTAATACATTTCTGGGATGTTTCATCCGTTCAATTTATTTCATTTTTAAATTTTGCATGGTTGACTATTTGGATGTAAAATATAATACTTTAAATCGATCATTTTCTAGATAAATTGATAAAAAAAAAATTGTTGCATGTAACTTATTTGAATAATATAGATGTGTAAGTTGACATGTCATATGTTTGGTGGAGGACCTTGGAATATGTGAAAACGAGTATATGAGTGTGAAGTTGAACAATACGACATTAATGTATAATCCCAACGAAAGTTACTAATTAATGGTTTGCACCAACTTGGCAACAATGGGTGCCAAGTGGGTCCTTAGGAGTATTATGCAAATGTTGACGGGCCTATAAATGAAGGAATTAGATCATTTAATGTTTTGATTGTGAAGTTAATTGTGATGTGTGACATTCATAATTAGGGAATTAAGATCTATTTTTTTTTACCATAGTCAAAGTTCATGCAAGAGGGAGAGGAGGGGGAGAAGGAGAGAGATATCTATTTTATGGTTTTCTCTTAAAGAAGAAGGTGTTCGATGTGATTTAAGGATGGTTGGTATATAAGAATATGTAACACCTAAAATCTTTATGAATCATTTTCTCTGTTCATCTTCATGTATGGGTATGCTGTAGGAATCTTATGTAACTATTGGACGAAGGTTTGATACCGGAAGTGTTGTTTCTACAAGGTCGTATCAAAACACGCCCGAAGAGGATCTTGAAGGTTGTACCAAAGTGTACAGGAATAGGTGCTTATGTCTAATTCTTGTAAAAGCTAGAAAGGAAATTGTATAGACCATACCAAGCCCCCGTACGATCTATAAGAAGGAAGGTGTAGACCATACCACCTCCCATGCACCAAGGGATTTTGGTGGTCTACTGCACAGTTGTTGGATTAGGTGTCTAAGTTTATAACTATAATTGATATATATATTTGAACTGAGAGTAACACAGTCTTTTTGGGTTGCTCTCAAACCTAACAATTGGACATGATGATTTTTAGAGAGAGAGAGATTAATTTATTATGTGATTAATAAATTGAAATAAATAGTTTATTAATGTATTATAAAAATAATATATTAATTATAAAAGCTATTATTTAATTAATAATTGATCAAAAATTAATTAAAACTAATTTTGGGATTAATAGAATTAATTAAAAGTGCAGGGTCTAAAGTCTAATTGTTCAATAGTTGAACAAAAGACTCTAGAACCTTCCAGCCCTAGGGATGGATGATATTGAGGGGATATTCTAAGGTTTCTAGAGCATCTCATGTGCCTAAATAAGGAATGAGATAAATACCAGATTTGAAATATTAATTTAATGTTCAAATCAAGATTATCTAGGGTTTCATGTGCCACTATATAAAGACCCTTAGGCCTCTTATTTCAGGCCACTCCTTCTCCTTAAGAGATAGCCAAAAATCCTACTCTCCCTTCTCCTCTCTCTTAAGCCTCCTCCTTGCCAGCTTGGGTGTGAACCATTAGAGACACGACAATTGTGGTGTTTGCTTCCAAGAGATCTACAAAGAAGGAATTCTTGTTATTTACTATAATAAGAATAAGTTATGTAATCCTAAACCCTTTCTTATGATTTGCAAAAATAGCATAGGGTTTCTTGTTTGATGTTCATAATTATAGGTTCAATAGTGAAACCATAGATCCTTTAGGTTGCCTGTGAAGTTAAGGGTTTTAAGTTTATTTGTTTTACCTAAATTCTATCAACAATCATGTGTGACAATTGCTACATACTATACCACTTGAAGCATGTCCATACAACTTATATGAGACTTTATACATAACGTACTAAGTGGATTAACAATTTGATATGGCCAACTAAATAGATAGAAGATGGAGATTTTAGTATTTGGCTTCATTTTTTCATTCTAAGAGTGTTTGTAAGTGTTCAAGGCGCGATTTTGAAGCATAGAAGGTTTTTATATCAGCTGGAAGAGGATTCTAATCCTTATTGTTTGAATTGACATATCGAATTCAGGGTAACCGACCTAATCATCTCTTTTGATAATGTTTGTAAATTAAACATTGTGCCTTCTCATTAGATTGATAACATAGTTATATAAAAGCTACAATGTACCTAAGGAAACATTGCCTAACAAATAATTTCCTAATCTAATACAAATACTTATAGAATAATAATGTCTAATATACCCCCTCATTGAGAAACATGATTGACCAGGTCATCTCGGAAGTCTTTAAAAAGAAATTATGGGTAGTCCCTTGGTAAATATATCAAAAATTTGTTATCTTGAGGGAACATGGAAGACTCGAACCTGACCTTTAGCAACCAAATCATGAAAAAAATATCGAGTTCAATATGATTTGTATGTTGGTATTGAATTGGATTTCTATAAAAATAAACTACATTTACATTATCACATAAATACGAGTAGATTTGTTAATTGGTAGGTAAAGCTTTAGAAGTAAATTTTGGATCCAGTAAGTATCTTAAACGATATTAAAAATGCCACCATTTTTAGCCTCCACACTAGGTTGATGCTTAGATGACCAAGAAATAACATCGTCACCAAGAAAGACACACCTAATCAACATCTATATAAACAATCAACTGTTTGGATGAAGTGGTGTATAGTATGTGGCCAAAATCAAGAGTACCTTGTATGTATCAGAGAATTTGTTTGAGGGTAGTCACATGAGGGGATCTAGGGATATGCATGGTAAGACATATTTGTTGGACGACATAAGAGATGTCAATATGCGTAAATGTAAGATATTGAAGAGCACCTGCAAGGCTATTATATATATAGTAGGATTATACTATGGAGGGCCGCCAGTGGAACTAACTTTGCCTTTGTTGCCGATTGGATTATTAATCGGTTTGTAAGATGACATGTACACACATTCCAAAGCTTCCATATTATATTTCTTTTGATATAAAAACAATCCATTTTGATGCCGAGAAACTGTAGTACCTAGAAAATAGTTGAGAGGCCTAAGGTCCTTCATTGCAAACTCAATTTTCAAGTTTAGCCATGGTGCTATTGTGAAGATGATCTGAAGATGTATTAATAATAATAATAATAATGTATACATATAGAAAAATGTTAGCAGTATTTGTGCCATGTCGAAAAATAAACAATAAGTGATCTAATTTGATGTGTAAAACCAAGTATGGAAATGTAATCCATAAAATGTTGGTATCATGCCCGAGGCACTTGTTTAAACCATATAATGACTTTTTGAGTAAGCATATAGCAGGATGAAGAAAACCCATAGGTTGGTGCATATACACGTTTCATGAAGCTTGCCATGCAAAAAGTGTTTTTGACATCTAATTGGTGAATATTCCAAGATAAAGAAGCATCAATGCTAATAGTGGAGCGAATGGTGGTCGGTTTAACAACCAGATTTTGTTGGGCCATAGTATATACAAATATTTTGAGAATAAACAAGAAACTTTTAATGGAAGCGATATAAATATCACTATATGTGACACCCGTTTCAGGTATGATCTCATCCATCCTAATGTAATTCTTCATTCTGGGTGGCCACGACATGGTGGAGCCTCACCACGATGTGGAAACATTTTCAAAGATCGTGGGATTTAAAAGACCCGCCATGGTGTGGCCATATGTGCCACGACGTGGAAGCTAATTTTAATGAAACCCTAATTTCTGAGTTTTACGTCCTATTTAAAGGAATGAGGAGGCTAGGGTTTATTCATCCTAAGCCTCCATCACTATCAAACCCTCAAAAATCCTAACCCTTATCTTCTTGAATCCTTTGGAGCTCATTTGCAAGTTTTTGGGTGATTTTGAAGGAAGTAGAGGAGGATTTTGTGCAAGAGACTAGCAGGCAACACACCCTAACCTCTAAAAGTAACTTGTTGGACCATTTTGTAAGGATCTTGATCCAGTCTTTTATCTTTTCCTTAGAGATTTTGAGTTATTTTTCTTAATAAACTTTTTCATTAGATTTTAGGTGGAGCAAAGAGATAAAGTTTGCAACTTTATGACTCTTGGGAGTCCCAAGGGAATATATCTTATAGATATGAGATTATGTTGTGATTTGGGTATATTGCATGTGATTTGGATCCCTTTTTCCTCTTTTGACCTAGATCTGAGGAAGGACATGCATGGGGCATTCATGTCCATAAAGTTTACATTTTTAGAGATCAATAGGACCTCTAAAAGCTTTTTGGAAAGTTTAGACTTGTATCTCACACGATTAAGGACTTAATGGATGAGTTGAACATCTTTAATGGCCTTTCGAACCTAGGTTTTGAGATCTTGTCTTAAGGGGGTGTATTAATGAATAAAGTTGGAAACTTTATCCATCATTAGGAAGGATTCGATCTGGGCTTTTGAGACGTTGAAAACGAGTTAAGAGTAGCTTAAATCAAATAAGCCATTCAGATCGGTCCCCACAATATGGAACTAGGCTACCACGATGTGGCGACCAGAGACCAGTTAACTGTTTTGTGGCATGGCCAAGGAAGGTCACGACATGGAGGAGTTCTGATGACATGGACTCTGTCTTTGACCTTTGACTTTTGACATGAGATGAATTTTGGCCAACTCTTAGTTTTTGGGAAGTGGACTGAGAGTTTGCCTTGTATGATTGCCTTGGTGGGGTATAACACTTGTATTTTGGTAGAGAGAGAGAGAGAGATAGAGAGAAAGAGAGAGTGGTTGTAGCCGAGTATCGACTGAGAGGTGAGTTTCTTCACTGTACTCGTGGGTCGGAGGAACCAATGTCAGCCCATTGGATTATGTATGTTGGATGATAGTTGTCTTTGTGACACCTGATGATGTGCCTGTATGTGCTTGTTGTCTTTATGACTCTTGTTGATATTATTGTATGCTTAGATGTAGGGGTAAAATAGAGTGGCTATAGAGTATTTAGAGTGTCTCTAAAGGAAAAAGTTGGAAACTTTATCCTTCTAGACATCTTTAGGTTTAAGATCTAAGCCCTAGTGTCCCTGCAATCGACGTATCATCAGCATAAGAAACTAGGGGGAACTTGACGAGTTGCTTTGGCAACTCAACGATTTGGATCGGGTTTCCCCGTCTTCTGGATATCGAGTGAACTCGTCGAGTTGATGAGACAACTCAACGAGTAGGCTAGGGTTTGTCCCGGGTTTTTGGACTCTAAAGGAACTTGACGAGTTGGGGTCAACATGGACTGTTGACTAGGGTTGACCAGGTTTGACTTTGAGGGTAATTATGGTATTTCGGGATTTTGACAACTTAATCACATGGTGGTTATAGGCAGTTGAGTTGGAGCCGCGCATTGGGATTTATCTGATCCGGTCTTATCAATTCAGCATTCTTGAGAGGTAAGTCTCCTCACCATACCAATGGGTCTAAGGCACCAAGGCCGACCCATTATTTGTTTTGTGATATACGAGTTGGTTATGGGATATGAGGTATGATAGTTATTTGTGATACTCGCATGAAAGACCTCGGGGGGTTCCCGAGGCACTTAGGAGTAACACCTTGGAGGGTTTCCAAGATATCCTTAGTAAAGACCTCGGGGGGCTCCCAAGGCATTTAGGTTTAAGACCTTGGAGAGTTTCTAGGGCATCCTTGGGCTAAAACCTCGGGAGGTTCCCAAGGCACCCGAAGTAAGACCCTGGAGGGTTTCGAGGGCATCCTTGGTCTAAGACCTCGACGGGTTCCCGAGGCACCCGAAGTAAGACCTTGGAGGGTTTCTAGGGCATCCCTATATGTTGTATGCATGGCTTATATGGTTTATGCAACTTTTTAGCTAATATGGATTATGTGATTATGTGATTTTTGTAGGGTTTGCTATGGGGAACTTACTAAGCGTTAGCTTACAGTTTGATGATTTTTTTTAGGTACTTATGATCCTAAGGGCAAGGGCAAGGTTTGATGGCGCGACATGAAGTCTCCGACATTTGATTTGATGGGACACTCTAATGTTTTGAATAAAATGTTAATGTTATGAATTTTGAAAACAATGGCCAATGTTACTTCATATTTTATGGAAATGTTTGGTTAATAAAAAAATGGATCGTTACACCAAGGGCTACTCCCGGGTCTTCCTATATTACATAAACCAAATGGGTTCCATTCTAAGGCCCACCATTCATACTTGGGGTAAAATGAACAATTTACCCCTGACCCATCATGAACCAAAACTGAGGCCTAATTCCATTAACCAAAAGGTCCAAAACCAAAAGAACCACAAAGTCCCACTAATGGCCCAATTTTCCAAATTGGGCCCAACCTCATATGGGTCTTATCCTAAGCCCATAATTTCCTTAGTTACAATTAAGATTACCTCAAGTACCCCCTTAGGACAAACTTGGTCAAAGGTAAAGGTCAAAATGTCAAGGTCAACTGCCCGAGTTGGCCCAACTCACCGAGTTGTTCCTTCAACTTGTTGTGTTTCTCCATTTAACTACAAAGTTGGAAAAAACCGAGCCAACTCGCTGAGTTCGCTCAAAACCCAACAACTTAATACAATAAGCACTTAATGCATAAGGACATGGTCCCAAAACATAGATATGACTTCCTTGAGCTGGAAAACCACGTAAAGTTGCCAACTTTACGTTCATTCATGTCTAAATGAAGCTCTTAAGCTTAAAATGGACTTAATAGTTGACTTAATGCATGCATGACACCAAAATCCGCATTAATTTTGCACCTTTAAGCTCAATGGTACCAAAACCAACTCAGATCTGAGAGAACAAACCCCTTAAATGACTGCACTCCATCATCATCCCAATAAGAGGCCAAAAACACAACAAAACCCAAAATGAGGAGATATAATCATCTACAAATCAAGGTATGAACTCGATGCCTCAAAGTGACTGCAAGAAATGGAGTGATTCTGGATCCAAGACTTCCTTCTCCAAGCTACAAACTCCAAGATCTTCCAACTCCTTCACAATGCACAAAATGAACACCAAACTCTTTTCAAGGGCTCAAATGCTTGACAAAGGAGGCTACAACCCGATTTAGGGTTTTGATACCAGTCGTGGCTGATAAAGAGGCCAGAAAAAGGAATTAAGGCCTTTAAATAGGGTGCAAGACCCAAAAAATTAGGGTTTCCTTCCCAGCTGCCAACTAGCCGAGTTGAGGCTCCTTAACTTGCGATGGAATTTCATTAAACTCATGGCTAAAAAGCACCTCTACTCGCCGAGTTGAGGCACCTCAACTCGTCGAGTTCCAATGAGAAATTTATACACGTAGCAACCACCTCATATCGGAAGTCAAGCATTACAAGTTAGAAATAGTGGTTGATTAAAAAATATTTTGAGAAGGATTGGGGAGTGTGAAGGTGATATCAAATGAAAATGGATGAAAACGGTATGTTGAGTGTGAATAAACTATGTGATGTGAAGGATCGCACTGAGTCACAATATAGTGTTATCAGATGCGAAAGTGATATTAAATGTGAAGTGATGTTGAGTGATAATTGGATAAGTGAATATGGATGCAAACAGATGTGAACGATCATAAGGAATCACAATACAACGATTATCGATGCGAAGGGATGCAACTGAATGCGAACGCTCGCAAGCCATCGTAGTTGTTTGTGGATCCGATGCGAATGCGCTACAACTTAGAACGAAAATGATATGCAAACAAGTGACGTATGAGAATAGGGAACAAGTTGCTATTGGATGCGACCGAATGGGATCGATATCAATCCCTCGCAGTCTACTTTCGATGTGGTTCTACTTCGGAACTCAAATTTTGATTCTTAGACTTGGATGCGATCCTCGCAATAGGTTAGTTATGGTGCGAACCTTAGAACCCCGACTATTAGTTTATAAAAATCATACTATTTAATTGTTAATAAAGGCATTCTACAATTATTCCTATTTCTGCCAATTGTTACATGGTGAATCTTTAGGCCCATGATAGAATGATGACAAGATCGTTGTAGTACGGTAAGCTTATCGTTTTAGAGGTTAGAAGGTGTCACGATGTATCTTGAATAGTAGTTTTATAATTTATATGGTTGGACATGGTAGTCATCTGATTGAGAGTCTTAGGTCGTGGGTCATTAGGATTTGGTATGGTGGAAGTGTTGTATGACTATGGGTTGGTCCGTAGCATTCACTAAGTAGATGGGTAATTTTAGGAGTGTTGTGAGTGTATGATTCGGCTTGTAGCCTTCACCAGATTGAGTTTGAACATTGCAGGAAGGGTGGTGAGACTGTGGGAAGGCCACAACATTCACGGGGTTGAGGAGGTTGTGGGCCGATTTGGGGCCGGGTGTGATGTAAGACTACGGACGGGTCGGTAGCATTCACCTAGAATGCAGTGGACCGGTTTAGTAGAATGTCAACATGGAACCAAGAGATCTCGGGTAGATCATATTTGAAAATATGTGGTTATCAGTATGTGTGGTATGTTTTGGTTTGGCACCTAGGGGTGAAACTTGCGTTGGGAGTCGCCTTGTTTCCAAATGAATTGTTCCAGCCACAATGAAAAAATAAGGATTCTGTATTTCTAGGGGTCAACAAAATAATTCAGGGTCAAAAGATTTTCGTTCAGTTCGAATTGAGAATTGGAGTTTCTACGGATGTAAGATGTGAGAATTTTGGTTTTTGAGAAGATAGACATTGTTTAGGGTTCCTAGTTTTTGGGTAGAGTAGTTGGGTTTTCTTTCAATTGCTAATGATAGTGTGAAAAGGTTCATTTCTTTACCACGAGGTGTAGGGTTGTTCACTATTCGGATAAAACCGAATTATCCAATTGAACAATTTGGATTGGACTATTTGGTTCGGATATTCGGGTTTTTGGATTAGTTTTCAACAAAACCGAATTATTATTTTGGAGTTCAGATTGGTTTTGGTTTATAAAATAAGAACCGAATAATCCAAAAAAACCGAATAAACATTTATTATTTATCTATGTATAATATATATCTATAGTTATTTATTAATTTTGTAATTTATTTTTTCAAATAAGTTCAAAACGTTTCACCCGATAAAAAAACATTAATATGCATTTTCTCTCAAAATTTTTGTATCTATAAAATATTTAACTATAATATATTTTCTTATTAGTTGTTTATAAATTTTAAATCACAACATAATTATTTGTTTTTGGTTCTTGTGTAAAGTTGGGTAATATTATAATTATATGTCATTTTAAAATGTTTCGGTTTTGAAAACCAAATTATAAAAACCGATCCAACTGAATTGTAATTGGATCGGATCGGATCGGATTTTAATTTAGTTTGGACAATTCGGATCCATGTTTTGAAAACCGAACTCAATTTGGATTTACTTGATTGGATCGGATCAAACCGATCCATCCGAACGAACACCCCTAACGAGGTGTGATTTTTACTAATAATGGGATCTAATAGCCGCATTGAAGAGGTTTTGCTATTATAACAGTGGAAGAAGTAAGGAATGATTTCTAGAAGGTCTTATTTTAGGACTGTCGACAATAAATGGATCAAATGGATGCTTGGGATTCAATGGAATGAACTTTAGACTCTATTGGAAGTGTATGATATTGGACAAATGATTTAAACCTTGGATTGTTTGATGGAAGGTGAGAGGTAAAAAGGGAAAAGTTATGTTTTGGGCTTCTTGCGTAAATTAAGGATTTTAGTTCGATATGTTTTTAGTCATAAGTATCAATATAGAATTGTAGATCTCTTAGGTACCTTTCTGTGGATATAAAGATCAGCGAAAATGGAGTTGAAACGAAGAAGTTATGGCTGTTTCAAGTTAAGTTGGAAAAGGAGTCTGGTACGCTGGGTGTACACTAGCTAGCACGTTGGGCATACTATGTTGAAGGATGTCGCATTTTTAGGGTGTTACGCTAGTGGTAACTTTAGGTACATTGGGCGTACCGCCGTAGTGTAAAAACCCTATTTTCATTGTTTTGAGCCCTATTTAAAGACTCTAACCCCTTGGGGTCCTTCCTAACATTAGCCTCCACTCTCTTGAACCTCAACTCGAAACCCTAGCCCCCTAGACCAAATATTGAGCCTTTCTATGTGTTTTGAGTGTATATCGTATGAAAGAAAAGTTTAAGCTTATTGATTGTTGAAGCTCAAGCTTGCGGATCCAAAGCCTACATTGCTTTTCTCAACTCCATAAGGTGTAAAGCTTGAATCTTGATGAGGCATTTGTTAGATCTATCTAGTTTTGGATTTTATGAGCTCTTTGGTTACTTTAGTGCATAAAGTTTAGATCTTTAAAGTTTGTGACGATGTTATGGATAAATTTGGAAACTTTATCCATCAAAACATAATTTTGATTAAGATCTGAAGGTTGGAGACTTGGAATTAATGGATTAAGTTGAGAAAGATGCATTTTTTGTCCATTCAAGACTTAAAGACTAGATCTTGGTTGTTTGGGTAATTTGAATTGTATTTTGAGATTTGGGTCCCTGTTAATTAAATATGTGGCTGGTAGAGATAGGTTTTGGAGTAGGGATCGATGCAACTATTCTTTCAGACTGTGAGGTGAGTTTTTTCACTGTACCGAAAAGGTCGAAGGCACCAATGTCGGCCCATTATTTTGTTATGTAGAATGGTAGTTGTTATGTGACCCTGATATTTTTTTTATGATTTGGTTGAAACAAACCCCAAGGTTGGGGCTATTATAGTATGATATTTTGAAATAAACCCCAAGGAAGGGCCCATATTTTTTTGATCGGGTTGAAATAAACTCCAAAGTTGGGCGCATATTTGTATGATCAGGTTGAAATATACCTTGGGCTGGGACCATATTTGTTTGATCGGGTTAGAATATATCCAAGGGCTAGGCCCAATGATATGTATGGCATGTGGTACTATGGGAAAACTCACTAAGTTTTGTGCTTACAATCTATTTGCGGTTTCTGGTATCTTTGTTTTCAAAATAAAGGGCCCAACTTGATCATACTACATCCCCTAGAGTTTTATTTCACACTGAATGTTTACAAATTCCTCTGATGTTTGAAATTACTTTGACTCTAATCGCATTTTGGAACAATGAATGAATGGCTTTTGGAACAAATTACTCTGATGTTTGAAATTACTTTGATTCTGATCTCTTTTCGGAACAATGAATGAAAGACTCTAACTTATTTAAAATGAAGTTTTTACTCGATATTTTTGGGACGCTACATAAAATACGTTAGGATTTTACCATTTTACCCAGATACTTTTATTACTCTAACCCCGTAGAATAAAAAAAGGACCAAAATGCCCTTTCACCATAAAATACACCGTCTTGTGATCTTAACAAATTTTTAATCACAATTATTCCATCCGGAGTAGAAGTTTCTACTCGTGGATTGTTTGTATTACCACCTGCCAATGATCTCTCACAGTCTACTATCTCAAATATTTTCGATCAATATCCAAACTTACTAAACATTCAAAAATGTCTCAAAAACTTTGTAAATCAAAGGCAGATACCAACAAGGTAACAACATATTTGTAGTGAAAAACATCATAGTTTATATGAATAAAAAGTGAAACAAATATCATTGTTTCATAATAAAAGGACCAAAATGCCATTTCCCAAATTTTCCATTTTGTACAATTCTTTTGGATATTTTGAGAGATTCTAGCATGTAATGTTATAGGGTTAAAATGCAAATTGTAAATTCACAAAGTTCCAATGTTAACTCAATACCTTTTTAAATTACTTCTTATAATTTGGTATTACATGTACAATGTCCAAGTTTAGAAAATAACAATGGGCTTGTAGGTTACAGAACCTTGTCTATATTACAGCTAAACCCATTAGCATCTCTTAGGCGATGAAAATGGTACAAAGAAAGTTATCTTGTGTATATCTTAGTGATATATAGTTGTTATTTTTACTACATAATTTTAAAATCACTGATAGTAGGATGCTAAAAATGTCAAAGAAATAAAACAAACCACGGTGGAATCAAAAGAAATAATGTTATGGGACAGGGCATTTTAGTAGGGGACTATATTTATGTGATAATCGAAACAGAGTGAGATGAATTGCCTGATTCAAAAATGATACAAATGCACCAAAGAGTTGAAGTTGGAGAATAACCAAAAATTGGCTCTATGGTTCTAAAATGAATCATATGTATACATGAAATTGAAATTCAAGTATGGAAATAATTAGGAGTCACAATTTGTTTGTGATTATGGTATCATCGAAGTAATGTAACACCCGTTTCTGGTACAAATTTAATTTTCAAATAACAATGTTGTTTTGGATGGCGACGACGTTGTAGAGCCTCATCGCGGCGTGGCATTATCTTTTGGGTTGCGGGTTTTCATGGACCATCAAAATGTGGTCGTGAGGTGTTATGGCGTGGCAGCCAATTTTGGTGAAACCCTAATACTTTGGGTTTTGAACCCTATTTAAAGGACACTATGGCTAGGTTTTTGAGGTGATTCAACCAACATCACCCTATCAAGTACTAAAACCCTAACCCTATCCTCCATCACTCTTGAAATTCATTCTTCAATCTTTTTTGGACTCTTTGAAGGAGAAGGAAGCCCTTGGTGAGGATGATCATCTTGCAAGCAGCATATTTATCTTCTAGTTTCTCTTCTGGACTTGGGTGAGTGTTCAAGACTCAATCTTTTCGTTGCTAGGTTTTTAGATCTTGGATTTGGCTCCTTTTCTTCATGTTTGGTGGGTTTTGGAAGATGAGATCTCATAAAGCTTGCAACTTTATGAATCTCCAGGTCATTTGGAGCATTTAAATCTTTGGATTCTAAGTAGACATGAGTTTTGAGGCTTTGCATGGAAT
Source organism: Lactuca sativa (assembly GCF_002870075.4). Lineage (NCBI taxonomy): Eukaryota > Viridiplantae > Streptophyta > Magnoliopsida > Asterales > Asteraceae > Lactuca > Lactuca sativa. The sequence goes on along the minus strand of NC_056631.2, from coordinate 223,045,910 downwards.
CTTGGCCCTCTTTGCCCTTATTTTGCCCTAAAAATGGAAAGGACATGTATGTCCCTAAAGCTATTATTTTTATGGTCTAGAAGGTGTTGGAAACCCTTTTGGAAACTTTGGAGAAGTAACTTTAAGGATTGAGTGCTTAAGGAGTGGAATGTTCTTTATGCTTCCATTAAGACCTTAAGGTTTTGGATATTGACTTATTGGCAAGGTTTAAAGGATAAAGATGGAAACTTTATCCATCTAGGTTATGGTTTGGACCTAGTTTGAGCTTGGGAACTCTTGGAAAGGGATGGAAAATCAACTTAAGGGATTAAGTCATGTCGAGTGATCCCCACGACATGGTGGTCGGGTTGAGCACGCCTGTTTTTTCGTATTGCGACCATGGCTTAGCTGTGGATGGCCACGAGGTGGCGGTGAGCTGTAGTTTGACTTTGACTGTTGAATTTGACCCAAGTTTGACTTGGGGAATTTTTGGATATTTTGATTAGTAGTTGAGCTTAAGTGATTGTGATTGTATAGGTGGTTGGTAGAGTCAACATTTGGAGCAGTGATCTATGTAGCTATTTCTTCAGACTAATAGGCGACTTTTCCTCACTATACTTATGGGTCGAAGGCACCAATGTCGGCCCACTAGGTTATGTATCCTGGTTATAGGATGGTGTTATGCTAGTATATGACTGATTAGTATATATGTATGATTATCTATATTTGATGGTTTTATGTTTATGTTTATCTTTTATATATGTCGACATATTATGAGGGGTTGAGGCGGTCTTGATTTGTGTTAAAGGCCAAGATATCAGGGCGTTCTGGATCGGTTGTAGGTCATGTGAGGTGGTCCAGTCATGCCGAAGGCCAGTAGAGCGGTCCATATAGGTTGTAGGCCGTGTGAGGAGGTCCTATTAGGCTGAAGGCTCATATTTGCATGCTATTGTTTGTTATGTTGTGTGATGGTACTTGGAGGAACTCACTAAGTTTTACTTGCAGTTTTAGTTTATTGTTTTAGGTACTTGAGAGAAACTTAGGAAATAGAAGGCTTGATCGTGCACATTTTCCTATTTACATGATGTTGGATTTTGGGACTCTCTAATATGAATTTACTTTTGAAACAATGACTTTTCTTGTAAACAATTATGGATAATGGGTTGTTTTTAAAATTTTAAATTTTTCTGATTTTTTTGGAGTGTTACAAGTTGGTATCCGAGCCTTGGTTTGAGAGAATTGGATGAACATTCGTATGTATCCAGACTCAAGCTAAGGAACTGCAAAAGTTTTTAATGGTTTTCAAAATGATTTTCAGAAGTAACCAAGAAATGATGCAATGTGTACGATCGGCCAGAGCAAGAAAGTATAGCCTAAGTTACCCACCATGTTATTTGATATAATGTTTATGGTAGGACATCATGCTTGCAATAGGGTAGGGATTCTCAGGAATTGCGTGATATACAATGCCTGATAGCATAGAAATACTTCTTGTATGAAATTTACATGATTATTGTAGTTGCTTAGTCGTGCATCATAGTTGTACATAAATAAGATTCTATAGCCTAGTAATGTTTTATTTATCCTTATTTCATGTTCTTGACTAATTAAGGGTTTAGGGTGGGGTCCAGTATTCGACTGTCTATAGGATCCAATGTTATGTATGATTAGCATGCACGAGTGGTTGCAGGGTTTGTGGAAGTTTCATAGGTCATTGGGTGTTAACAGTCGGTCAAGTGAGGCATGATTAGCCACTCTCTAGGGAGTGAGGGTAGGATGTATGCATATCCTAGTTTTATCTATTTTGGTCGGTTGTGATGATCTTTGAGACAAATACAGGTAGGTGTGGAAGGTAGTATGTGCCCGTACTACTGAATGCACATGACACATTCGCACAACAAAGAATTCACAACCCCAAGGGTTTCGTTTGTCTGGGATAACTTATATGGTATGAGTTGCAACATTTCTAATATATTTCGGTTTATTTTCAATATGGTGCACACGAGGGGATCAGGTTTAGAAGTTAGAGCGGGTGGCCAGGATAGGCTAGGATTGACCGATGATCATATTCAAGAGATGATTGTTGATGAAATGGCTACTTTTGTATGGGGATCGATCGATTTAGGAGTTGTTTGGGTCTATCAAGACCGCCATGATTGAGCTTTTCGATGATCGATATGCTACACTTTCTGAGGCTGTTGTTGTTATAGGTATCGCTGCTGTTGCTACCGCAAGGGTTCAAGGGGAGAGAGTTTTCCAGTACCGGGACTTCGAAAATATGAAGCCCCCAGAGTTTGATGGGTGCGGGACTCAATTGTGGTGATGAGGTGGTTATCTGATGTGGAGGGTTGTTTCTTTATATGTTCTTGTGATCCTGACCAGAAGGTCAAATGCACCCCGAACCTTTTTCGGTCAGGTGCAAACGATTGGTGGAGGTTGGTGACTAGGTCTTACACTCCTGAGCATAGATTCGTTGTTACTTGGGAGTAGTTCAATGAGATATTTCTCACGAGGTATGTTCCATTGGTTGAGAGGGAGAGGCTGGCTCAAGAGTATATGGATCTAACGCAGGGAGCTGAGACCGTAATATAGATCACCAAGATGTTTAGTGAGAGGGCTCTCTTATTCCCTGAGTTTGCTGCTTCTGAGTAGGCCTAGATAACCCGGTACTCGAGCATGCTTAAGAAGGAAATCTGCCAGTTTATGTCCAACCAACGTTATGGTACTCTCGTTGAGCTACAGGAGGCCGCAGAGAGGTGGGAGATTAAGATAGAGCTCCATGTGAGGGAGCTGAGACAATCTCCTATGTAGTCACAGCCTGCGGGAAAGCGGTTCAAGCCTGATGATTCAAGATCTGGAGGACAGAGGGGCCACACTTGTGGAAAGTGTAGCTAGGTTCATGATGGTAATTGTCGATCTTCATCTGGATGCCACAAATGTGGCAAGGAGGAGCATTATACGAAGGATTATCGTCAGCAATCCCCATTACTGATCACAAAGATATGTTACCACTATGAGTAGGCTGGCCATATTAATGCCAATTGTCCCTTGCTCACTGCTAGATCAGCGTAGGCTCCAACATCGGCTAATTTGAGGATCACATATGGGCGCCAAGGTAGGGCGGAGCCCCCATGGGCTCGGGGTCGTGCTTTCCAGCTCACAACATAAGAGGACAGGGCGGCGGCGAATGTTTTTATTGGTATGTTTCAAATTATTTTTATGTTCGTTATTTTATGGTATGCTTATGTTTATGATTCTGCTAGGTACCTTTTTACTGAATTCCATGCCTTCTCTTGTGCTTTTCGACTTGGGTGCGAGGCGGTCAATTGTATCCCAATATTTTAGTAGGAGTTTTTATATGACTCTTGGAGAGTTGGAGTGTCTGTTGATGGTTTCTAATGCCAACGAACACGGGGTTTCTGCATTGATCATCTATCAGGGTTGTGTTTTGGAGATTTTTGCGGTGCCTGATCCGATTGATCTAATTCCTATTCTCATGTGAGATATGTGTGTGATTATAGGGATGGATTGACTGAGTAGATTCAGGGCTATGATTGATTGCAAGGGTCAGCATGTAGTAGTTCAAAAACCAAGTGGGGGAGAACTGGTTATTTATGCAGAGGGTACCAGATTGGGGCCAGCCTTCTGTTCTGTTGCCAAGGATCAGTAGTATATTTAGCATGCTTGTATGGTGTATCTAGCTTATGTGGTTGATACTTGAGTTGGAAAACAGATTTCAGTCTCAGATGTGCCTGCGGCGAAAGAGTTTGAAGATGTATTTCCACAGGAGTTGCTCGGTGTGCCTCCTAAGAGGCATGTTAAGTTTTGGATCAATTTGGTTTCAGGTGTGGCTCTGATTACTAAGACACCATACCTATTGGCACCATCGGAGATGCAGTAGTTATCCTCGCATATTCAGGAGCTGTTGGGCAAGCAGTTTATTAGACCGAGTAGTTCGTAATGGGGAGCATCGATTTTTTTCGTCAAGAAGAAGGATGGTTCACACCGGATGTGAATTTATTACCGGGACTTGAACAAGTTGACGCTGAAGAATCATTACCCACTTCCGCGTACTGATGACCTCTTTGATCAATTTCAGGGTGAATCTTGGTTCTCCAAGATCGATGTGAGGTTGGGGTATCTTTAGATAAGGGTTAGAGAGGACGATGTGGAGAAGACCACATTTCAGACTCGTTATGGTCATTACGAGTTCATGGTGATACCATTTGGGCTCACCAATGTGCTTGCGACATCTATGGATCTAATGAATCGGGTTTTCCAACCGATGCTCGATCGATTAGTCATTATTTACATAGATGATATGTTGGTGTATTCCAAAACCAGGGAGCAACATGAGGAGCACCTTCGAGAGCTTCTAGGAGTTTTAAGGCAAGAATGGTTGTATGCTAAGTTTTCAAAGTGTGAGTTTTGGTTATGAGAGGTCTAGTTCTTAGGACATCTCATTAACCAAAATAGGATTTTGGTCAATCCAGCCAAGATTGAGGTCATGATGTAGTGGGAGGTTCCGAAGTCTCCCTCGGATATCAGGAGTTTCTTGGGATTGGCAGGGTATTATCAGAGATTTTTTTCAAGACTTCTCCAAGATTGTGGTACCCCTCACTCGTATGATGAGGAAGGGCGTGGATTTTCATTGGGGGCCTGATCAGCAGCCTACATTCGAGACACTAAGACAGAAGTTGGATGAGGCCCGGTGTTGACCCTCCCCGAGGGTGTTGAGGATTTTGTGATATTTTTGTTGGGTTTTGAGCATTCCAACATTCCTACGGTGTACATACAACCCTAGAAACCTTGGATTAATGTTTTACTAAGATACATGCAAATTTGATTTTTCCAAGTTTCTTAACCTAACTAGCATGGCATGGGGAACTTGAAACATAAAAGCTAGTTGGAGAACATACCTTTCTTGTTGCTTGGATTCCTTGAGAACTTTGTGAGCCTAACACCCCAAATGTGATGCTCCAAGTGTTTCACACAGCACCACAACTCTTGGATTAACTTTGAGAGAAGTACACACACACTCAAAATCGGCTAGCCCTCTTGTTCTTCACTTAGTGCCGATTTTGGTAGCCCATGGGTTCCTTTTATAGTTGTGTCACAAGTAGGGTTACACCATGTAAACCCTAATTGACATGGATTTTCATTTCCTCCATGATCCATGGGTTTTAACCTCCATGGACTATCCATGGAGCACCCTATGGGTTTTAGCCCAATTCAATAAACCATGGATCATTGGCCTACTATATAAGAATGGATGATTTACACAATCAACCCCATATATTTAATTAGTGTCTTTTGGATCGAGTTCATGAGGCCCATAAGGAAAACTTACGGCCCATCGGGCCCTTAGGGTAGCTCACAGCCCAATCTTTGTATAAGAGAATGGATTTGAGTCCATTAAATCTAATTGGATTTGTTATGGCCCAATAAGGCCCATTAAAGATAAACTACTCCATTTTAGGCTTATAAGGCCCAAAAAGGTTAAGTCTCATGAGAGTGGGTCCAATGAGAGCCCATTTAAGAGTTATAAGCCCAAAATAGTCAAATTGGAAGCTTATTGGCCCATTGGGCCCAATACGGAAATCCTAGTCCATATAGGACTTAAACCGGGATTTCTAGGGTTTTTCAACTTTACTTGATTAATCTAGGTTTAAATATGTTTCCATAGGTTGAACTTCAAGCATAACATTAATTAGGGTTATGAGTTTACAGTAGATAATGTTTACAAGAGTACATAATTTCCTAGCTAGAATGCTAGTTGTGACAAATTGTGAGACAATCCCACATACCTTAAGATAGTCAAGAAACTTTGTACTAAGATACTCACCACCTCGATCGAATCGAAGCATCTTAATGTTCCTGCCCAGCTGATTCTCCATTTCCTTTTTAAACTCCTTGAACTTTTCAAAGGTTTCTGACTTATGCTTGATTAAGTAGACATATCCATATCTAATATAATCATTAGTAAAAGTCACACAGAAGTGGTTAGCATCCCTTGTGGCGGTTCTGAAGGGTCCACGCACATCTGTGTGTAAAAGATCCAACAAACCTTCACCCTTAGCACAGGTACCAGTGAAAGGTGACTTTGTCATTTTTCCAAGTAAAACAAGATTCACAGTTATCATCCGACTTTAGGTCAAATGACTCCAAGACTCCATCCTTTTGGAGTTAGCCTATGCGTTTCTTTCTTACATGTCCAAGACGACAATGCCATAATGATGTTTTATCTAAGTTAGTGGAAGAATCGATACACAACACATTATTTCCTAGGTTATCAACAACTGACAAATATACACCATCACATGGTAATGCTTTAAAATAAATAATATTGTTAAAGAAAGCATTAATACCACCACATTCATTATGAAATGAAAACGTAAATCCTTGTTTGTACAAACCATGAAAGAAAATAATATTTCTCGCCATTTCAGATGACTAACAACATTTATTCAAATATAATGTTAACCTAATACTTAGCAACAAATAATAAACTCCAATCTTGGTGACAAGTGAAGCTTTCCTATTCCCCATGATTATGTTTATCTTCCCATGCTCCACATTCTCACTTCTTCTTAGTCCCTGCAAATCAGAATGTATGTGAATACCACAACCTGTATCAACTACCCAAGAATTAGAATATGGTGAGTTATTAGACAATATAGTGTAAATACCTGCAAGTACTTTGGGCAGTTTCGCTTCCAGTGCACCTTTTCATGGCAATAGAAGCATTCAGCCTCTTTAGGCTTGGCAGAAGGAGTGATAGAACCACTTTTGGTTCTACTTGAAGAGGAGCCATCAAGAGACTTTCCCTTTGTACCCTTCGAAGGGCTCTTCCTCTTCTTCCCTTAACCTTGCCCGATAGCCAGAACATGGACGACAGTAGGAGTAGGAGTGGTAACAACCGATTTACTTTAAAGACCACTTTCGGAGGTCTTCAGAAGTCCTTGAAGTTTGCTAAGTGTGACCTCCTCCTTGTTCATGTGATAGGTCATTCAGAATTGATCATAACAAGAAGGTAAGGAGTGTAATATGATGTCAATTGCCAACTCCTCCGGAAATTTCACATTCAACTTTAGCAGACGGTCCACAAACCTTTGCATTTTCTGTATATGGCCCGTGATGGGTTCACCATCCTTCATTCGGGTTGTTATCATGGAGGATATTTTTTCAAATCGCTCTTGACGAGCACTCTGATGGTATCTGTCCATCAAATCCTGGTGCATCTCAAAAGGATAAAAGTCCCCATACGACTTTTGGAGATCGGCTGTTATCGTGGCAAACATGATACATGCCACTTTGGTAGAATCTCTCTCATGTGCCCTAAAGTCAGCGATCTTCTCGGGAGTAGCAGTAGACTCATCAAGATCCTTCAGCTCCTTGTCGAGGACATATTCCTTGTCCTTATAGCGAGTGACCATCCTTATGTTCCTAATCGAATCATTGAAATTAGTCCCGTCAGAGATGAGTCTCCCACAAAGGTTCATGAAAGAGAAGGAGCCGGTACAGTTTGGGCCAGAAGCGGCATTGTTGGAAGACATCTGAAAAAGAAGAAAGACAAGTTTGGATTAGATATAAAGATAATCATTAATAAGACACCCAAATGTAATATTAATGCTAGGACCCAACACAATATTTTATAACTTAGAAGAGGGATGTCGTAATCCAATGTATAAAATATTTGAAGGTAGGTGAATGACGATTCACCAATTTCCACCATGAAAACGAAATGTATTATTAGGTTTTAATTGGTTTTGAAACTCCTAGATTCTTTTGATATTCATTGAACTTTTCAATGGCATATTTCAATCTCGATTGTGCCCTTCAAGTTTTGTGACTGGGATGCCGAGGATCACAAAACAAGATGTGAATAACCATGCAAATTACTTGGTACTCTTAATGTTTATCACCTAATCGATGTGTCAGTTAACCACACACGCTCCACCGATCTATGATAAACCTTAATCCACCCTTTTCCAACCTTGTTAAATCCAAGTTAGTGTGTCGGTTAACCACACACGCTCCACTAACAACTTAAGCAAGGTGCAAAGTGTAATTTCATGGATTAGCACCAAATTCACATTTTCCTAAAGTAACTAAGATTGGGAATTTATAAAACATTTAGTTGATTTAAAATCATTATACTTTTACTGAGGATTATAGTCATTGTCCTACCCGTTCGGCTAATGACCCTCCACCAGTCAAGGAAGCGGTGGGTGAGAGTGGACACCCTATAAGCTGTCATTTTATTGGCAACAACCTTATACCCCCTTTATAGACCGGCTTCATGAATGAGGACTACTAACGGTAAAACGACATGTTCTTATATATATATATATATATATATATATATATATATATATATATATATATATATATATATATATATATATATATATATATATATATATATATATATATATAGTATTAACTTATAATATTATAAAGTATAAGGGTTGAATTTTAACTTTTAAAATTTTAAGGGTTGAAACTAAAGTTTTCTAAAGTGACTTTACATGTTCCAAAACTTGAGGGCAAGTTTTTGTAACTATTCAAAACTTTTCAACTTCATAACTTATGAGTTAATGATTTATTAAAATAAAGACTCTTCATTTTATGTAACTTATGTGTTCTTTAATGGACTTTAAAAGAAAGACTTTTGGTAGTCCATAACTTGAGGAAAAATTATGGATTCCATTAAAAAAAATTAGATCAAGAATTATACTAACAAACAATTTGCAAATAATTCCTATGATCTACCAAACTCATAAGTGTATAACATTCATATCAACAATTTCAAGAATCATAAAAACACATATAAAACTTGAAATTTTGATAATAACCATTGTAAATGGACTAGCATAATCATTACCACATCAAAAACAAGTTTCATAAGACCAAAACAGTTTAGGGTAATGATTCTAGTCCATTTCCAACAGCAAAACTCGAAAAACTGCACTCTAGGCCTCCTATTCGTCGAGTGCATGAACCTACTCGACGAGTAGGACGAATATATGCTTGGACTCGTCAAGTCCCCCCATGGACTCGGTGAGTTCACTCAATAGAGTGCAGAAAAATTGAGTTTTTCAACAATTTACATTAAGTATCAAGAAAACAAGCCTAGGCTCTGATACCACTGTTGGGTTTTGAGCATTCCAACACTCATACGGTGTACATGCAACCCTAGAAACCTTGGATCAATGTTTTACTAAGATACATGCAAATTTGATTTTTCCAAGGTTCTTAACCTAATTAGCATGGTGTGGGGAACTTGAAACATAAAAGCTAGTTGGAGAACATACCTTTCTTGTTGCTTGGATTCCTTGAGAACTTTGTGAGCCTAGAACCCCAAATGTGATGCCCCAAGTGTTCCACACAACACCACAACTCTTGGAATAACTTTGAGAGAAGTACACACACACTCAAAATCGGCTAGCCCTCTTGTTCTTTACTTAGTGCCGATTTTGGTAGCCCATGGGTTCCTTTTATAGTTGTGTCACAAGTAGGGTTACACCATGTAAACCCTAATTGACATGGATTTTCATTTCCTCCATGATCCATGGGTTTTAACCTCCATGGACTATCCATGGAGCACCCTATGGGTTTTATCCCAATTCAATAAACCATGGATCATTGGCCTACTATATAAGAATGGATGATTTACACAATCAACCCCATATATTTAATTAGTGTCTTTTTGATCACCCAATTAATTCCAAATTAATTCTTGATCAATACTAATTAAATAATATTATTAATATATTAGAACTTATAATATATTAATAAACCATAAGTGTTTTTTTCTCATTTTGTCTATCCAAGTGTCATGATGTCATGCAACCCAAATGGACCATGCCAACCGAGTCAAGTACATATACCAGAAATAGTTATGAACTTAGACACCTAATCCAACAATTTTGTGATGCATCCATCATCGGCCAAGGAGTTGTTAATATACAGTGAGCAAAGGTTATTTCTTATGCTTCTCGGCAGCTCAGGCCGCACGAGGTTCATTATCTGACTCATGATTTGGAGTTGGAGGCAATGGTGCTCACTCTCAAGATTTGGCGGCATTATCTATATGGGGTTCGTTGTACCATCTACACAGATCACAAGAGTTTGAGATATCGTATGGATCAGCCGAATATGAACATGAGGTGGTGCAGGTGCCTTGACGTAGTAAAGGGTTATGACTATGAGATTTTGTATCATCCCGGGAATGCCAATGTGTTCGCTGATGCCTTGAGCTCCAAGACAGCTAGTTCTGCCATTAGGGGCATTTATACAAGGATTTTGATCGATTCGCCATTGTCGGATTTGATCAGGGAGGATCAGGCTGAGGGATTCAAAAAGGAACATTGGAAACAGGAGAGACTCAGGGGTGAGATTGACAGGTTTTCTACTGACAGTCGTGGATTATTGACCCGGTATGGACGGGTTTGGGTGCTAGATTTTGGTGGGATCAGGCAGACTGTGATGGAAGAGTCGCACAAGTCCAGGTTTTTAATACACCATGGGGCCACCAAGATGTACTGGGATTTGATACTTAGTTACAGGTGGTCGTGCATGAAGAGGGAGATAGCGTGGTATGTTAAGAGGTGCCTGACATGTCGTATGGTCAAGGCCGAGCACTAGAGGTTGCATGATAATTTGCAGCCATTGGAGGAATCCATGTGGAAATGGGAACATATTACTATGGACTTCATCATTAAATTACCGCGTATCGCTAAGAGATTTGATGCGATTTGGGTGATAGTGGACCAGTTGAGCAAGAGAGCCTAGTTTCTAGCCATTCGAGAGAGATCGTCGGACAAGAAATTGGCCAATATTTATGTGTGTGAGATTGTCGCTCGACATGGTATTCTGGTTTCTATTGTTTCCGAAAGGGATGTTCGGTTTACTTTACGGTTGTAGCAGAGGTTCCACGAGGAACTGGGCACGAGGTTGCATCTTAGCACTGCTTATGATCTACAAACCAATGGTCAGAGTGAGCTGACCATTCAGACGCTTGAGGATATGTTGTGGGATTGTGTGATTGATTTCGGTGGGAGTTGGTATTCCTACTTTCCCTAGCAGAGTTCTCATATAACAATAGCTACCACGCCAGTACCAGTGCGCAAGCATTTGAGCTCCTCTATGGGAAAAAGTATGGTACCCCAGTCTATTGGGGATAGGTTGGTCACAAGGTCATGGGAAGGACTGAGGTAGTCCTCCAGATGACAAAGCTTATTTAACAGAACATATAGAGATTGCAGAGAGCTCAAAGTCGGAAGAAAAGTTATGATGGCAGGTGCTGATCAACGTTGTAGTTTCTGGTTGGTGACAGGATGCTACAGAAGGTATTACTCTAGAAGGGGGTAATACGCTTTAGGAAAAGAGGCAAGTTGGGGCCCCGATATCTTGGGCCATTTTGGGTGATTTCCAAGGTTGGCAATGTATCTTACAGGCTGGATTTTCCTGAGGAGCTTAGTCAAATCCACAATACTTTCCACATTTCGCAGCTTCGAAAATGTGTAGTTGATGATTCAGTAGTTGTCCCTTTGGAGCATATTCAATTGGATGATCGCCTAAATTATGTTGAGAGACCGTTGGCAGTTTTAGATAGGAATACGAAGACCCTACGAAATACGGAGGTGCCTTTGGTAAAGGTCCATTGGAAGCATCAGAAGGGTTCCAAGTGGACATGGGAACTTGAGGCGGAGATGCGTGAGTAGTTCCCTAAGTTATTCGCAGTTGAAAATGTCGAGGATGAAGTCTGATTTAACTGGGGGGAAAATGTAACACCCATTTCAGGTATAAATTCAATTTTCAAATAACAATATTGTTTTAGGTGGCCACGACATGGTGTAGCCTCACCACGATGTGGCATTATCTTTTGGGCCACAGGTTTTCGTAGACCACCACGGTGTGGCAGCCAGTTTTGGTGAAACCCTAATCCTTTGGGCTTTGAGCTCTATTTAAAGGACACTATGGCTAGGGTTTCTAGGTCATTCAACCTCCATCAACCTTTCAATCACTAAAACCGTAACTCTAGCCTCCATTACTCTTGAAAGTTCATTCTTCATACTTTGTTGGCGTCTTTGAAGGAGAAGGAATCCCTTGGTAAGGATTATCATCTTGCAAGCAGCATATTCATCTTCTAGCTTCTCTTCTAGACTTGGGTGAGTGTTCAAGACTCAATCTTTTCTTTTCTAGGTTGTTAGATCTTGGATTTGGCCCCCTTTCTTCTTGTTTGGTGGGTTTTGGAAGACAAGATCTCATAAAGCTTACAATTTTATGAATCTTCAGGCTATTTGGAGCATTTACCTCTTTGGATCTGAATTAGACTTGATTTTTGAGGCCATGGATGGAATCTTGGCCTTTTTTGCCCTTGTTTTTCCCTAAAAATGAAAAGGACATGCATTGGACATACATGTCCCTAAAGCTATCATTTTTATGGTCTAGAAGGTGCTGGAAATCCTTCTAGAAACTTTGGAGAAGTAACTATAAGGATTGAGTGCTTAATGAGTGCAATGCACTTTATGCTTCCATTAAGAACTTAGGGATTTGGATCTTGACTTATTGGTAAGGTTTAAAGGATAAAGTTGGAAACTTTATCCATCTAGATTATGGTTTGGACCTAGTTTGAGCTCGTGAACTCCTAGAATGGGCTGGAAAATCAGCTTAAGGAATTAAGTCTTGCTAATTGATCCCCACGACATGGTGGAGCCTCACCACGACATGGTGGTTAGGTTGAGCACACCTGTTTTGTCGTATTGCGACCACAACGTGGCCAGGGATGACTACAAGGTGTCGTTCAGCTGTAGGTTGACTTTGACTGTTGACTTTGACCCAAGTTTGACATAGGGGATTTTGGGTATTTTGATTAGTAGTTGAGCTTAAGTGATTATGATTGTATAGGTGGCTGGTAGAGTCAACATTTGGAGCAGTGATCCGTGTAGCTATATCTTCAGACTGATAGGTGAGTTTTCCTCACTGTACTCGTGGGTGAAAGGCACTAATACTGACCCAATAGGTTATATATCTTAGTTATAGGATGTTGTTATGCCAGTATAAGACTAATTAATAGATCTATATGATTATCTGTATTTGTTAGTTCTGTGTTTATGTTTATCAGTTTCATATGTCGACATATTGTGGTTGGGTTGAGGCGGTTCTATTTTGTGTTGAAAGCCAAGATATTCAGGGCGGTCCTGACAGGCTGTAGGCCTTGCGAGGCGGTCCAGTCATGCCGAGGTCCTGTAGAGCAGTCTAGATAGGCCGTAGGCCCTACAAGGCGATCTAGTCAGGTTGAAGGGTCATATTTGCATGCTATTGTTTGTTATGTTGTGTGATGGTACTTGGGGAACTCACTAAGATTTGGCTTACAATTTTAGTTTTTTTTTTGTTTCAGGGACTCCAGAGGATCATGGGAAAGCGAAGGTTTGATCGTGCATATCTTCCTATTTTCATGATATTGGATTTTGGGACTGTAACAACGTAAGTTTTCAAACCAAATTTTTTTCAAAATTTTAAAACACACTTTTCTAAATTTAACATTTCAAAAGTGTTATAGTATCAAATCATCCAACACATATCAAAAACTGAATATATAACAAATCCAGTACCCACTCATAACATGACTCAAATCTCTGACGTGTGTACAATCAAGCCGACGCTTTCCCGTGATCCTGAGAAGTACCTAAAACACATAACACATAACACGGTAAGCACAAAGCTTAGTGAGTCCCCCAAAATACCACACATATCTCCTTAGCCTCTCATGGCTATACTCAGATAAGACCCTCTAGTTAATGTGTCTTAGTGGGACCCTCTGGTCCCAAAACTCAGTTGGACCCTCCGGTCCCTCAACTCAGCAACTCAATATAAAAAACTGCATATAAATCACAAGGACAACTAGCAGGATATATCAATACACAATATATGCATATAAGACCCTCCGGCCACACATAGATTTCCATTCAAGGAAAATATAGTGAGAAGACTCACCTCGTAAACTCGGATAATCTCGAACTCGAATCACCGATCTAGCCTTCGCCTATCACAACGATAATAATCTCTAATTAATAAGGCTCTCACCGAAGCTAAACTAACCCTTTTACAAACTCACAGAAGGGAAAAAGACCATTTTACCCCTCTATGGCCTTATAGTCCACAAATTGACCAAATCCTAAAAGTCAGCCGAAAGTCAACGGCAGGGAGTACGCTGTGCTTACCAACCCTCTACGCTGGCCATACTCGGCTGCCATGCAGACATCGGGGATGCTCGACCCCTACGCTGCGCATACTGGGATTACGCCCAACATACGTCCCGGATTCACTCTCCTCACATTTTTGGCCTTAATCACTTAAGACATCGACTCATATCACAAATCTGGACTTTCTAACATCTCTTAACCCATAAAGTCAGTGACTTTAGGCATTTGCATGGCTGATTAGGTCACAAACACTCAAAACATCCATCCTCTTTCCTCACGAAGTTCATATCTCATGCATGGCTTACTTCTAACGTCCAAGATTGGATTTTTATGACTCTACTCCACCAAATACACTAAAAGGGGATAGATCAAGGTCTCTGGAGCTTATTATATCATAAAGTCTCCATCTTTTGGGACAAAACCCTAAAATACTCCATATAATTCCACAAACCAAAAGAATGAGAAAGCATGAAGCTTTATACCTCTAAGTGAAGCTTTCCACACAGCTAAGCTCAGATCCAAAAGCCTGGACTCTCCTCCTTCTTCTCCAAAGTTTCTTCTCCACTTCAAGAACACAAGATTCTTCTGACAAGCTCTCCAATGCACTCATAATCTATAACAACAAAGATTTAGGGTTAGGAGGGTTTGGTGTCTGGAAATGGTGGCCAGGAATGAGGCCATCATATCCTTTATATAGGGTCACACCCCAAATTAGGGTTTCTACTCTGGGCCTAGTACGTCAGAGGGTACGCCCAGCGTACTAGGTGGCCTCCGCGTCCAGCGTACCCTCTAGTACGGCCCGCGTACTCATTTACCAAATTTTCTCTACAAAGAGCCAAAATGGACAAATGCTCAATAGATCAAGGCTTACAAGGTATACCTGGACTTGGGTTGTTATAGGGACACTATGATATGAATTTACTTTTGAAATAATTGTTTTTCTTGTAAACAATTATGATAATGGGTTGTTACTTTTTTGGAGTGTTACAAGTAAGAACCATATTGCATGATTTATGTTACTTATAAATTTATTAACATATAACATTCCATAAAAATGCATTAGGCTGTGTTTATTAAATGGAATACCAATGATTTTGGAAAACATTCATCAAATTCAAGCTTGATTTTAGCATAATCATATCAAATTTAAAATAGACATTGTAAACTTGTAGTGAATAACACCTTACATTTAGCAATATAAAGAAGAAAGGAATGTATTTATAATTGGCATTGGAATTGACATTAATGAATATAATGATGTGAAATTTAAATGAAAATAAAAAACATAAGAAAATGATAAGTGAAATAATAAAAAGTTTAAATTCATAGAAAGTGACATTTGTTAAACTGAATGAGAAGTTTACATTTGTCAAAAACAAAAGATCTTGATTTATTAAGGTTGATATGTCTAATATCCTTCCTAACTAGGTTTTGTTAGGGTTTTCCTTTGTAGATGTTAATAACTTGCAATAATGAACTTGGTTTGCTCTTATTAAGAAAATGACTTACGAAAGCTCCAGTTTTATGAGTCTCGTAAGGATAAAAACACCAAACGCCTAATGATATTACACATAAAGGGTAGTAACTTTAATGTATAACATAATCGTTCACTATGGTAAATCTTACTGTTAAGAAGTGAGAATTTTTAAAAAACTTACTCGCTATAGATAAATAGTTTAGCATTAGTAGGAATTCATTACATAATGTAATGTAAGGGAAATTTTATGAACTTAAAGAACACATGAGTAGATAGTCTACTACCATATCTATGATGTGAATGCATGAAACTAATGACGATCATCCGTATGTAGGTGTGAAGGATCCCATCAAGAGGGAGACGTTATATATCCAATTATCAAACCACAATAAGTAACAAACTAATTCTTGGTTGAATGTTATCTTAATGTGTAATGTGCATACTAAATGTGTATGGATTGAACTATAACATGTGCATAAGTAAGGATATGTCATATCATGCGTGAGGACGAAATATACAAACTTTAACATGTTCCTGTTGAAGGCTATAACATATTATCCATGAGGAGGCTAAATGATGTTGTGCCCAAGGGAAGTTAGTTCTCTTGTATTTTTGTTGTATGGTAATAGATACACGAACCATGTTGACTTTTGTCTATTTTGTATATGTGTTGGAGCATGATGGTAGTATTGTATGTATTGATATTACTTAAAGTACATCTATTGATGAAATATTATACAAAATTATATTTTTCGAATAATTGTTTTGGGTGTACTTTTAAGTTGGGATGTTAAAATTCTGTATCAAATTTGTGGTTTAATCAAATAAGGTGTCTTGAGTGGCTTACTAATCGTAAAATGATAGGATGGAGGAAAGAAAGATAGTGAATAAAAATCTTATGATCACAGGTTATCCAACTTTTAGACATCATATATGATTATAAAATTTTCTAAGAAATGCATGTTTATAATTCTCATAGTGTAAAAAAACATTATAACTATGGTACTGAAGGTTGTAATACATTATATGAGTTTGAAGAGAAATTATTTTATTTTAAATAGAAGATGGTGCATATAAGAAGATCCTAGCTTAGGGGTGGAGCAAGAAGGGAGAATCGTAAGGAAGAAGCAATATGGTCGAACCATCTTATCAGAAAGGTTAAATGATTTCTATGCAGTATGAAAGGAGAAATTAAAATGAGAAGCTTAAATGAAACTTAAATGAAGATGAAGAACCAATAAATCAAGAAATTAGACCTCTGAATATTTAGAAGGTCATTTCAAAGGAAGTGACCAGAGCTCTACTTGATCTTTTTACACATAATAGTTGGTTAAGAATTAAAGGTTGTGGAAAAGAGGATGCATGATAACCACCAATTATTGTAAATGATGATGGTGGATCTGACATTATAGACTAATGCTATTAAATACCTTCAAAAGGGCATTGTCTCTAAGAAGAAAGAATAATGCACATATAATTCGTTCTTAGATTGTAAACGGGCATAGTTCAAAGGTGTTGGATCATGATGCTAAAGTCGATAATATCAAAAAACGAACAACGGAAGCAATAAACAAAAAATCATGATTGAAACATAGATCATCGTTTAAACATTAATAGCAACCAATTATCTATAATATGGTTAAGAATTATCTTTATGATGCCAATTAATAGGAATCATCTATTTATAATATCAAAATACATGTTTTGTTGAGATTGTTAAATTATGATAAGTTTGCCTTTATGTAATACTCTTGTTGTATATTACATATATTTGTTGTTATATAGTATATGTTGATTATTGATCATCATGGACTCCTTTGATATTTTAATATTGAAAATTAAATCTTTTTATACAAATGGTAAAATTAGATGCGGTAAATTCTATCTATCTATATAGAATATAATATTTATTTTGAACAATATTTTATCTTAAATGAACCAAATAAATATTAGTTGAAAAACTTTGTTAAACTGTCGTTTTTGGAAAATCTCTCTCTCTCTCTCTCTCTCTCTCTCTCTCTCCAAAGTTCAAACAAGATGATATCACTTCTTTTGAAAATTTATTCTATAATTTTAAGTTATGTTTGATAGACTAGCTAAAAAACTAGATAATATTTAAAAAGTTAGCATATTGAATAAAAAGTATTCGATAAGCTAGCTTAATTATATAAAATAACATAAAAAGGTATGTAGAATATTGAGTTTTTATAATTAATAAATAATATGTTAAAAAAAATCATTGAAATCTTAGTAAGCTAGGTTAAAAAATCGTTTAGAATTTAGGACGTGTACAAACATTGTCTTGGTTTCAAAATGGTACGAAGGGGCTGTACAAAGTGTATTTATATGTTTAAAATCCGTTTATATTGGTTTATTCGAGAATCCATATTATATTCTTAATAGTTAATAGTATAGTCTTTATGGTTGTATTTAATCATTAATTTTTCTTTTTTTAAACATGACCAAGGAATACCGATTGGTAAATGTGACTAGATGATCCTATCCGTTTAATATGTATTAAAAAGGTAAAAATGTTGATACGTAAATAAAGAAAGAGTAACGATGGATGCAAACATTAAATTGAATTTGCAAGTTGTGGGGATGTTGCTCCCCAATTTTAGGAATCAAAAGAAGTGCAATACGAAATTGAAAATAGAAAGCATCTTAAAATGCTACACTCCAATAATATCACTTCACAGCATATTATTAAAATCATTTTTAAATTATTTTATTTAATTACTTTAACATATGTGAGGTACTATTACTTTTGGAATATTAATAACAAAATATAAAGCATCAAGTTTTAAAAAAATAATATACAATTTAAATATTATATGATTCACCGAATTTATTCATCAATCGTGGGAGCTTAAATGATGTAGGTAAAGTGGTTGCAATCTATATATGTCCTAAGTATATGGGTAAATTACACGGATGATCATTATAGTTTAAGGTAATCTGTGTATTTGGTCTCTAACAATTTTTTTTTTAATTCGGATCATCCCTATTTTATATTTTGGTTGTACATTTGGTCCATGTCCCGTCTAAAATGACTAATTTACCCTTGTTGATTTGTTTTATCTTTTTTAAATTATCAGTTCATTGAAAAATTTTATTAATTAAATGTGGAACACCGAACCCTTCTCCCCTTTTGACCTCCCCCATGTCCTTATGTTCAGTCACCGAAACTACAACCAGAACACGACAAGT
The DNA here is from genome assembly GCF_002870075.4 of Lactuca sativa. Lineage (NCBI taxonomy): Eukaryota > Viridiplantae > Streptophyta > Magnoliopsida > Asterales > Asteraceae > Lactuca > Lactuca sativa. Next base: position 223,027,031 of record NC_056631.2, on the reverse strand, counting down.
ACCACCAACTCCGACAACCACCATTACCTACGACAACAACCACACCTCTGACGACAAGAAGACATGATGAAATGAAATTTAGAAAAATCAAAACAACCAAAAAATTAGTGAAATTGCTAAAATTGTTGAAATCAACTAGATGAAATCAATTCCAGAAAATTACCAGAACAATCCCAAAGGAACTTGATGATATCACATCCAGAAAAATCTTAAAATGAAACCTTACTATTTACTTGCTGATTATAAAGAAAAATCCCACAAGCAAACATGAATATGTACCTTATATACATAAAAGAAAATAACATGAACAATAAAGATAGAATGAATGAAAAACGTTTAATAAAAGATATCCTGAGTTCACCTTGAGCAAAGGATGTGACTGATTGAAGGAAAAATGGATGCAACTCCATTTAACAAACCACAAATCAAACAATTAAAATTGATCTTGAGTGTTCATTGTAATCAAAGAATATAAAGAGGAGACAAACTAATTGACTGCAGAATCGTGTTGGGTTTATATTTGTCCGGAAAAAAAAATCAAAATTTGGGTCGGGGTTTGAGAATGCAAGGTCAAGAACGGTGTCAGGTATTTTGTTCGGCGTAATGGTAGGCAAATCGGCGATTAAGGTTCCGATGAGAGAAGAGAGAAAAGAGAGGCTAGGTTGGGTTTATGGTAAAGCTCTCGATGACAAAGTAGTAAACCATCAAAAGGGCAGACCTAACGTTCAATTTACGGCATCTTCTATCTTGATATGGAGGGAGGCATCGCCGATTTCAATTTGGGAGCATTGTTGATATGGATTTGGAAGAACGAGAAGAGATCGTGAGATTGAAAAACGGGAAGGATATGAGAAGAGGGAAAGAAAGAAGTTTCTGGGTCGGATGAGGTTTAGAGGTGGTAAAGTTTTTTATTTAATAATATAAATATAAAATAAATAATAAATTAATAAATGCACAATAGTCTTTTTAGGTCAGATAGGGACCAAACGTGCAACAAAAGTATAAAATAGAGATGGTCCGAGTTAAAAAAAAATTGTTAGGGACCAAACACGCATATTATCATAAACATAGGGACTATCTGTGTAATTTACCCTAAGTATATTAATGGATTTACATAAACACCATTATAGCAAGTAGCAACATAAGTAGGAGTAACAATAACATCAATAAAAGCAAGGGATAATGACTTGAAAGGGTAACGAACTTTCGACTTTTTTCACATTTAGTCACTAAACTTTTTTTCGTTATCTATTTGCCATTGAACTATTGAAATTGATTTTACCCTTATGACCGGTTGTTACCGGTCATAAGGGTAAAATGTGAACAATTTCAATAGTTTAGTGGCAAATAGATAACGAGAAAAAGTTTAGAGACTAAATATGAACAAAATCGAAAGTTCGTTTCCCTCTAAAAAGTTCAATGACTAAATGTGAACAAACTTCCTCTTATATTATGTTTTAGCAAATTATTTATTTTTGTTAAATTGTAGCAACATTTGTTGATAAAGAAATCTATGAAATAAAAAAAATAAAAAAAACTCTGAAAATATATTTAAAAAAAAACAAAAAACTGAAACCGAAATAAAAAACCAATGGTTTGACATTTTCCAAAATCAAAAATCAAAATTTCCAATCTGATTTTGGTTTTACAAAAAAATGAATCATTCTCACTGATGTGAATTATGACCATTGATTTGGCATGCGGAATTTGTGACATCCCATGAATACGTAGTTACAACATCGTCTGAACTCGTAATTCATAGTAAGGGGTTAGAGTATCATCGAATGAATACGTAGTTACAATAACCTTCCTTGGTCCCTCTTGTTGGAACTCATCTCTTTTCTTGCAAAATCACACCAAAAAGCTCAAGATAGCTCTTCCTCTCACTCTACACACTCAAGCTCACTAGGGTTCTCACTTATGGGAAATGTAGTCGCAATTGAAGGCCATAAGTGCCTTTAAATATGGTTCGGGCCCAAAGATTTAGGGTTTCTGCCAACAGCGCGGACTCGTCGAGTCGTCTCACCGACTCGTCGAGTCCATTCATTAATCTGAGTCATCAGTCGCGACCTTACTCGACGAGTTGAGGCGTCAACTCGTCGAGTCTCTCTTCTTAACTCAAAAGAAAAATACTTAAATTATGATACCTGAAAATCCGGATGTTACATTTTGTTTTTTTATTTCATAGATTTCTTCATCAACAAATGTTGTTACAATTAAACAAAAATAAATAATTTGCTAAAACATAATACAATAGGAAGTTTGTTCACATTTAGCCATTGAACTTTTTAGAGGGAAACGAACTTTCGATTTTGTTCACATTTAGTCACTAAATTTTTTTTCGTTATCTATTTGCCACTAAACTATTGAAACTGTTCACATTTTACCCTTATGACCGGTAACAGCTGGTCATAAGGGTAAAATGTGAACAGTTTCAATAGTTCAATGGCAAATAGATAATGAAAAAAATTTAGTGGCTAAATGTGAACACAGTCGAAAGTTCGTTACCCTTTCAAGTCATTATCCCTAAAAGCAACGAGTAGAAGTAATTGTATGCCAGGAGCTTATTCAAAACAAGGAAAAAGACAAAATACTAATTCTCCTCATAATTTTTATAGAGTTAGGCAAAACTAAGATTATCTAAAAACAGTTATTTATTTCGTAGATGTGTCACATGTAAAATATATGTGGATATATGAGGTAATCATTAATTTAAAAATAAAAAATATTTTTCTAGCAATTTTGTAGATTTCACTTATAAAAAAAGCTAGGGTGCTGCTATTAAGACATCCTTTGAACATCTTATAGACATCTTTATCAAAAATCAACCAATAGGTAACTATTTTTAATTATCTTTTTCAAAAAATAATGTAATTTTAACCAACAAAAATACCTTAAAAATTATATAAGGTGTCTAAATGATAAAATGAGATGTCCATTTAGCCAACCCCAAAAGCTATTTTCATAGATGAAATAGTCGTTCGTATTTCGTAGTCCATTTCAGAGGTGTTACCTACAAAATGGTCAATTTAACTTACAAAATAATAAGTAGAAATTGTCAGAAATTTCTATTTCTTACAATCATATTCTTTGTAGTTTTTTCTATTTTTAAATTTAATTTTGGTATATGTTAATATAAAGTTGATTTTAATAATTTAAATAGAAAAATAGATTTTGTACATTGACAGGGGCCGATGACCATATAAAATTCATTTATTTATGTTATTATGTTTTGGAATTAAATATTGAATGTTCTTGTTTGGATTTTATGTAGAAAAATCTTAATATTTTGGAAAAAAGTTTAATAAAGTTTTAATTTTTTTTGAACATAATAGTCCCGATTATTTAATATTTTACCGAACTTAACAAAAAATCTGTATTTTTATTTTAACAGTAAATGATATATTATCATGTAAAATAAAAAAGAAATAACAAATTAACCTAAATTATTTTTGGAATTTATCGAATCAAACCCTTAATTTTTTTATTTTTTATTTTTTATTTTTTTGTGTTTTATGAGGGTATAAAGTTTTTTTTTGTCCGGTCTACTTAATCACTTAGGACAAATTGAAGGGGTAGCTCGGTTACCCATTTGCCACATAGACATTTGTTGACCATTTCCCCTTAACCCACATTGACTTTCAAAAGTCTACAATTTTCGTATCCACGTGTACAAGACATAAATCTGAGTTTTTTCACCTAAATTTGGCATACTACCCTTCAAAGTACCACCGAGGAGGGCCGACCCACGGTGTAACATCGTGATTTTTCACCATGAATTTTTTTTCAAAAAAAATACATTCATTTAGCAGAATTCGTTAGCGAAAGTCTTATTTAACAGTTATTATAAAAACATGACCAATGTTACTTTATTATAAAAATATCCCCTTCAAGGTTAAGTGTGCAAAACCAATAATAATGGAAAGCTCAACGACATGTCCAAATGTCATCAATACTAAAACATAACTGGAATGTAACTATCCAAAAGTCTCCAAACCTCACTAGATCATCATATCATGCTACATGTACCAATGCAAGGCAAAAGCCATAAACAGAGAAAATAGTGTCAACAAATTCTAAGTGAGTAAACCATAAGTACAATGTTAGGAAAACACACATAACGTCACATACATCACAATTATCACACATTCATCACTTGGGTATCATTAAGGTCTATCGTTGTTATTTATTTTTTAATATTAGACAAATATCAATTACAGCTAACCCAACCCCTGGGTTCATCACTAACCTATAAGGTAGACATCCTACACATGGGTCCATCACTAACTCGTAAGGTAGACACCCCACAAGTAGGTCGATCACTAACCTGAAGGCAAAACCCGTTCACTACTAAGTGACCCACCCAACCCCTCTACATTGGGTTCATCACTAACCCAAGAGGTAGATACCTCGTTCAGTACTAACGTGACCGACTCGACCCAATGCTCTATGTGAGTCACGATTGTCACCCGTAACATTGACCCCAATGTGTTGTGTTTGCTACTCTAACGATGCAAATACATATATATGTGCTGCCTTTCGAGAGTGATACTTGTTGTTGCTTCCTATCACTAGAAACTCTCCACCCAAACGTGATATTTGATCTAGCGCCATCACTACACCAATATCACTCCAGTCCTCACACCCATGGACAATGTCCCGAATGGTGGTCTAGAAAACCCATTTGACATCACTATTGTCTTAAGCTCTTTCCTTTTAGGTGTCTTTCAACTATAACGTCGAAATTTCACAACCAAAATTTTCATTTTTAGTTAGGGAAAAACTGCTCATTTTCATAATACAAGACGAGAAAACCAAAAGTTCCAAAGTACATTATTTAAAATCATAGTATTATAGTAAACGTGAAATCTTCATTATTGTCGATGAATGTGTACACTCACACCTTCACCTTTCCACAATCACAGATGATGCCAAAAAACAATAACAGTTGGCTAAGCACGAAGCTTAGTTAGTTTCCCTAAATACCACATACAACATATAACAAATAAACAACTATGGGCTATCAACAGCCCTGGAGACTACCCAGAGTATTAGTTGACAAACAACACACCTTGTGGGTTATCAGCAACCTAGAGACAACCTGAAGTCTCAGTGGGAAAACAGAACGCTCGGTGGGTTATCAGTAACCCTGGAGACTACCCGAAGTCTCAATACTCACAACAGCACATATCACATCAAATAGACCCAGCTGATCAGCATATATGTATACTACCACACATGCAAGTATATTGAGAAGACTTACTACCACATGTTAGACTCCTCATAGCACATTGCTCCGCTACCAGCAAATTTCCATGGAATGTGTAGCCATAAGTAATTAGAGGTGAGATTGCCGCCCAAACAAATGATCCTACTCTGGAGCCACAACCAAATAAGGAATAGGCAAGAAAGCCTAGATCATGAGTTTTTCAGGCTATCCTACACGACTACATACGTCTGTGAGGCATTCCACTAGAAAATAACAAACCTACTGCTACTCGAACCAACATACCACTACTGTTGCATCTTAACACATAAGGATATGAGTACCTAACAATTAGATAACCAGCCTATTGGTACTCTAACCAACATACCACTATTGCTTCATCCTAACACGTAAGGATATAAATATATAACATCCCACTATAGCACTGGGAAATCCTATACACAAGGATACATATCTAAAACTAGTGGGTCAACATGCCTTCGACCCACAGATACAGTAAGGAAAACTCACCTGAATCAAAGAACCCATAAATACTGCGACTCGCTCCCTTTTCTGCACTGATCGCTCCTACGAACCTTCTAACACCATAACATGGTATAATCTTAATCAACATCCCAAATCCTTTAAGTTTGATTTAGAGTCAAACTGGTCAAGAAGTCAATGGTCAACGGTTAACAAAAGTTAATAGTCAACATCCCATCATGACATGACCATCTATAGCTCAATTCGTGAGCCACTACATGAAAAAATAATCAGGACTCTTGATCCTTACGATGTTATAGGCATAGTCTCATGTTGTGAGATCAATCTAAATGGCATTTTGACGTGAAAACTCCTTAATCTATTAATCTACTGAACCATCTTCTCCATAAGGCTTTCTAACACCCTAAAAAGCATAAAAACTGATGCTTTAAGGTCTTGTATGTCCAACACAAGACTTGAGCTCAAACTAGGGCATTCATGAAGAAAAAGGAGATCAAATCTTCAGCATGAACTCAAACATCATCCAAAATTCAGATTCATAACATATAATCACCAAGGGACTCTAAGGACCCATAAAGTTGCTAACTTTATGAAGTCCCAACACTCTAACCCATCAAACCATGGATAAAAATATATAAAACCTTAGATCTAGCAACAAGGAATCATAAATCTTGAATCTTTATTACTCACAATGGTCCAAAGATGTTGCTATATGATGCAAATAAAGCTTCCAAGTTGAATCAATGCTCCAATGGTGATTCTTTCTCCTTCAAGCCACTAGAACACCATCAAAAACTCAAGAATATCAAGGAAAGTCTAGGTTTGTGGTTTTACTAAGCTTAGGGACAAATGAGGTTGTTTTGGAACCCTAAAATGAAGTTTATGGGGTTTAAATATGAAGGAAAACCTAAAAGATCATGGGCTTGGGCTACAGTGCATCTCACGTCGTGATCTCCTAATTCTCATGTCGTGAGCTTGGTTTAAATCTCCATTTCTAGTTTATCACTTCTCACATCGTGAGAACATATGTCTCACGTCGTGACACCTAGTATTAGCCAAAAACCATGTCTTTGACTCCTTGAAGTCCAAAACTGATCTGTCCTGGAAACTAGGTGTTATAATTCTCCCTCACTTAAATTAAATTTTCTCCTCGAAATTGTAACTTCCCGAATTCAGGTGTGTCTCTTAAACCCTTCTACTTTTCCCAAGTTGTCAAGTTAAGCCCCTAAAATGAAATGTTAGGCAGGTGAGTACGTTGGGCGTACTGAAGTGTGCGTTGCGCGTACTCACGCGCTTAAGTTGGACGCGGACTCGCCTAGGTACGATGGACGTACCCAGGATTACGTTGGGTGTAGCGAGCCCAGATGTAAACCCTAATTTGTGGCTTGTGCACTATAAAAGGAATGTTAAGGCCTTATCCCCATCCACCATTTCAGAGAGTGAAACCCTAATAGAGAGTCCTCCTTCGTTTCTAGCTAGTGTTTTGTATTCTAAGCTTCAAAGTGCCATTTCAAGGTGGTGAAAGAGAAGAGGAGGCCATTTTGGAAGCTAGGAGTTTATGGTCAAGAGTAGATTCGAGCTTTTTAGAGGTTGGAGCTTCTTTCTGAGGTAAAAAGCTCAAAACTTTCCTTGTCATTTCTGTTGTGTGCTTCTTGGACCAATTTCTAGGGTTTTTGGTCCCAAGGTGGAGACTTTATGAGCAAATGGTCTCCATTGGCCTAGATCTACCGTATTTCAGGACTATACGAGTTATATGTTCATAAAATGCAATCTTGAACATGAATATTGAGCCATGCATGAGATCTAGACCTTTTAAGGAAGAAGGAAAGGTGTTAGAGTGTGTAGGGAACTTTACAGCCATTCAAAGGCTTAAAGGTTCCGACTTTATGGGATAAGAGGCTTAGGGAAAGTCAGATCTGCAAGTTGAATGAGTGTCTTAACCGTTTAAGACCAAAATCCAAGGAAAGGATGAAAATGAGACTTACGTTGGGCGTAACTCTCAGTATGCGCATCATAAGGGGTTGACACCCCGATTGTGGTTTGCCGGCATACGCCCCGCGTACAGAGAAGGTACGCGCCACGTACTGCCTCCTGTTGACTTCCGTTAACTATTAGGGTTTTGGTCAACCTTTAGACTTTTGGGTCAGGGAGGGGTAAAATGGTCTTTTACCCTTCTGTGGAATTGTAGGAGTGGATTTAATCTAGCCTTTGAGAGCCATTATTTATTTGAGAGTGTTGTTTATGTGTTTAGGCGGGGGCTAGACCAGTTTGTTCGTGTGCGAGATTATCCGAGATACCCGAGGTGAGTATTCTCACTATACATTACCTAGAGTGGTATTTATGTGTAGACCGAAGGGTCTTGTATGTTATGTGTATGTTTGAGATTATGTGCATTTTCGTTGTATGTATGTTGTATGTTGTATAGACCGGACCGGAGGGTCTAACGATATAGACCGGATCGAAGAGTCCAACTAGACAAAATGGACCGAAGGGTCCGGCGAGCTATGACCGGACCGGAGGGTCCAACGAGCTACGGGACTGGAGGGTCCCGCTAAGACACATCGATCGGAGGGTCATATTGTAGCCTCGAGTGGCGTATGTGTTGTATGTGGTATTTTGAGGAACTCACTAAGCCTTTGTGTTTACATTGTTTGTGTGATATGTTTCAGGTACCAGTGAGGATCGTTGGAAGGCGCCGGCATGACCAGTACACACTATCAGAGTTTCATACATTTGATCTTGGGATGTGATTTTATGGAATTGTTATGTGATACATTGAGAATTGAGAATGTTTATGAATGAAATTACATTATTAAAAAGTGAAAAATTGTTTTGAAATTTACGTCGTTACAAGTTGGTATCAGAGTCTTGGTTTGAGGGATTCGGATGCACCTTCGGGCGTGTCTGAACTTAAACTGAGGATTTGAGAAAGTTTTTCATAAAATAAACAACTTTTCTAAAAGAAGTAAAAGAGTTTGAGAAAAACAGGAGGAAGCATTGTGTATGGTCAGCCAGTGCCCGAACGGTGATTTCCCAAAATAACCTTCCATTATGTGTTATGAGATATGTTATGATATGATATGCATGTTAGAGTAGGCTAGGTATTCATATTAGGACTAGAGTGGCCTAATTTGTGATACCTTAGCCTAGGAAGATTTCTGCTGCTATTAGATGCTTGAGAGTGAGTAGGTAGCAGCGAGGAGCTTATGAGAGGTCTACCGAAGGGTAGCCTATGCTTGAGAGATGTAGAGTACTTGTGATCTAGGATCCAAGGAGGGGGACTTGGGATGAATACTGAAGCGGTGTGGACGGTATTATAAGGGCCCGTACTACCGAAGACACCGTATCAGTGCGCAGTCCAAGTAAGAATCCTTAGGGTACTAGGAAACAAGTAAGGTTGAGTTATCGAGTGCGAGTATGCTCAAGCGGATCTCTGATATTTTGTGTTGTATTTCAGGGAGACATCATGGTTGGGACATGCCATTTATACCTGAGAGTAGTGGTGATAGTGATGAGGACATGCCATACACCTGAGAGTAGTGGTGATAGTGATGAGGAGATCCGCAAGTTGATTCATGAGGAGGTGGCTTCTGCCATCCGAGCCGAGATACCGGATTTGTTTGGGTCTATCAAGACTACTCTGATCGAGACTTTTGACGAGCATTACACTGCTCATACTGATGTTGCTATTGCTACGGCCACCGCATCCGTCGCTACTGCAAGGCCGCGGGGGGTGACTCGTTGCTGTACCGAGAGTTCAGCAACACGAAGCTGATGGGTTTGATCCATAAGAACTTTCCTATGTGCACATGCAAACCCTAATTCTTGGATCTAGGTTTCTCTAATTGAACATGCATTGTATCCAAGACTTACAATTCTAGATCTAATGAAAACAATTGAATCTAATCATATGAAATCGGATCTAGAACAATACCTTGAGTTACTTGCTTGATACTTCTTCTTCTTGGAGCTTAGAGTCACAATTGTCACTCCTCTAATGGCTTACAAACACCAAATAGCAAGAGGATGATCTTGAGAGAGAGAGAGAGAGGAGGGTGAGAAATCGGCTCTAGGGTTCCTTGCCTTGCATGAGTGTCGATTTCCCTCACCCAAGGGATCTATTTCTACTATGAGCCACTAGGGTTTCACCTTTAACCCTAATTGAATAACTTAGGCCCTAAGCAATCCAAGATCCTCCTAGATATTAGGCTTGGACGATTTTAAGGTCTCCTAACCCTATAATCCGTCCACCCTTATATCCATAAGGATATTGGTGTGTGTGAAACCAACTAGTTTTAATCCTACTAACTTAAACACAAAGACGAACACACGAAAGGCAGTGTACCTATCGATTAGCAGTTTAGTTCAGGTAAGTAGGGTATCGAACACAGGGAACGGTAAACAATTAAAAGAAATGCTAATATTATATAAATAAAACAAGTAATAGAAAGGAGTTTTCTCTAGTTTTGCAAGACTAGAAACTTAAACAATTAACTAAAACTTAAACTAAGAAAGCTAAGAAAATAAAAATCAACTAAATTCAATAATAAAGAGGACTTCTGTTTAGGTTCGACTAATTTGTTTCCATGGATGATTTCAATGTATCAGATTAATTCTTCATTGGCTACCGACTAAGATGATTAGTTTCACGGTCGCTATTACTAATCCTTAGGAAACAAATTAACTCAAGCAGTGGCCAGTTGTCTAAATTAACGGATTTCCTAGTTATTGGTTCGGGTTAAATAAGACTTGTAATGGTTAATTAAATTGGCCCTTCAATTAACCTCTTGCTGATGTTCATCAAACAAGCTCACACATTAACTTACCTATCTTCTAGTTAATTCTAGTTTCACATTCGCTATTCTTAGACATACAACTATGTGGTCACAATAAATCATATGAAATTAATAACTAAGAAATGTTCATACAACTTAATTACTAATTTATTAACAGAAGAATAGTTATTGTTAACACATAAGGTTCTTTAACAAGCTTAATAAAACATAATCACCAATTAAAATTAATCCTAATCAGATAATCAATCCATGTTCACAAATTCATCTACTTAAACAGAAGTTATGAGTTTTAGCTCATGATTACAGCAGAAACAAGCTCAAAAACGAAATCAATTGGTAAAAGAATAGTTCAAACAAAAGATTAGGTAAGAGTAAACTTGATTTTGACTTGATTCTCCTTAAAATTGAATGTAGGGTTGATTCATTAGCTTCCCACGCTCCAGCAACACCTTTAGTTGACAATTGGCCTCCAAGGGTTCATCTATATGCTAGGGTATCGATCTGAAAGTCCCTTTATATAGATTTTCACAAAACGGAGGTGACTCATTGAGTCCAGTGACCTAATCGGCGAGTCCGTCACTTAAAACCCGTGTACGGCAAGTCAGCACGTCCAGAATTGCGAAAGTTCAAAGTGACTTGTCGAGTTTACAGACTACTCGTCGAGTCCGTTTGGAATCAGCATTTTCTCAAACCAAGAAAGTCGTCCGAAATTGTGTCTAGTTTTCATAACATTTTGAATCTCGTCAATCGGAGTTACGGTTCATGAGATATGGCCAAAACACTGACGAGGGGTCAAGCTGTCCAGCAACATCCTTCTTTCTTCAAAATCCAAGATCCAAGCTTCCAATCGCTAGTTCCACTTCCTTTTCCACCCAAGCATGTCATTGTTGCTGAAAAATGAAATTCTAAACTAATTAAGCACCTTTTATTCATTAAATGAGACAAAAACAACATAAAGTATTAAGATAATACATGAGTTGTATAACTAAATATGCCCATATCAGATACATAGCCCAAAACACAACTATCACACATTTCACAGTTTATGCCCCTTTATACAATTAACCTCTTTAAGTCACCAAATTAATTCTTAATTAATATATGACTTATATTAATCAAATAACATTATTATATATTATTCTCATAATATATTAATAATATCTCTTCTCTCTTAACAAATCATCCTGTCAAGTTGCTATGGTGAAGGCAACCCAAAAGGACCATGCACAACCGGGTCAAGTACTTACCAAATATAGTTACAGCCTTAGACACTAATCCAACAGTCTCCCACTTGGATAAGTCTAGTAACAATATATGCAAACACAATCTACCATGATCCCTTGGTTCCTTGGTCAAGGCAACCGCTCCTTCATTATCATAGAAAATTTCCATAGGTTCCTTTATGGTAGGCACAACTCCAAGATCACCAATGAAGTTCTTCAACCACATCACCTCCTTTGAAGCTTCACTCGCTGCAATGTACTCTGATTCGCATGTTGAATCAGTTACGGTTTCTTGTTTGGAACTTTTCCAAGTTACTGCTCCTCCATTAAGGGTAAAGACCCAGCCCGACTGCGAACGGTAGTTGTCCCTATCGGTCTGGAAGCTTGCGTCACTATACCCTTGCACCTTTAAGTCATCAATCCCTCCGAGGACTAAAAACCATTCCTCGGTCCTCCGGAGGTACTTAAGTATATTCTTGACCGCAATCCAATGAGCTCTGCCAGGGTTCCCTTGATATCTACTGACCATGCTCAAAGCAAAGGCCACATCAGGGCGAGTACAAGTCATAGTGTACATGATTGAGCCAAATGAGGAAGCGTAGGGTACTCGGCTCATCTCAGCTATCTCGGCTTTTGTACTCGGACTTTGAGTCTTACTCAATTTGGCATTACTTTGTATCGGTAGTTCTCCCTTCTTCGAGTTTTCCATACTAAGATGTTTTAGTACTTTATCCAAGTAAGTATTCTGACTAAGTCCTATTAGTCTCTTACTTCGTTCTCTCACTATCCTTATTCCCAAAATATAGGAAGCCTCTCCGAGGTCCTTCATAGCGAAGAACTTCTCGAGCCAGGACTTAACCTCCTGCAAAGTCGGGACATCGTTTCCTATGAGCAGTATGTCATCGACATACAAAACGAGGAAGCTAACTATACTCCCACTGGCCTTGACATATACACATGATTCATCTTCACTTTGTACAAATCCAAACTCTTTGACTTTCTCATCGAAGCGAAGATTCCATCTGCGAGATGCTTGCTTAAGTCCATAAATGGGCTTCTCAAGCTTGCACACTCTATTGGGATGCTTCAGATCGACAAAACCTTCTGGCTGAGCCATGTACACATCCTCAGCCAACTTTCCATTAAGGAAAGTGGTGTTGACATCCATTTTCCATATCTCATAATCATGAAATGCAGCAATGGCTAGCATCACCCTAATAGACTTTATCTTGGCAACTGGTGAGAAGGTCTCATCATAGTCAACTCCGGGAGTTTGAGTAAAGCCCTTCGCCACCAATCGTTCCTTATACGTGTGCACATTTCCATCCACATCGGTCTTCTTCTTGAAGATCCATTTGCACCCAACCGTCTTATGTCCAGGCACATTGTCAACCAAATTCCAAACTTGGTTGTCATACATGGACTGAATCTCGTTGTCCATCGCCTCTTTCCATTTCGTAAACTCTGGGCATGCCATGGCTTCCTTATAGCTATTAGGTTCATCTAGATTTATTAGTGTACCATCACTAATATACGTGTCCCCTTCGGTAGTAATATGAAAACCATAAAACTAGGGTTGAAATCTAACTCTTTCGGAACGTCTAAGAGGTAAGGACTCGTCAATTGGTTCAACCAGAGTTTCCTCCTCGGGTTGAGCGCCAACGTTAAAGGTTCCTTCATCACTTGATTCTTGAATCTCTTCAAGATCAATTTGCCTCCCACTGTCCCCTTGGCTTATGAGTTCTCGCTCTCGGAAAACCCCTCTCCTCGCAACGAAGACAACATTGTCACTCGGTCTATGGAAGAGATATCCAAAGGATTTCTGCGGGTAGCCGATGAAAATACATCGCTCACTACGAGGTTCGAGCTTGTCGTGAGTTTCTCGTCTTACGAAAACTTCACAACCCCAAACCTTGATATGTGCCAACGAGGGAGCTTTCGCTGTCCACATCTCGTCAGGTGTTTTCGCAACCTTCTTTGTAGGGACTCGGTTAAGGATTTGGGTGGCACTCTCTAAGGCATACCCGTAGAATGAGATAGGTAGTGAATCACGACTCATCAAAGAATGGACCATATCTAACAGGGTTCGATTACGCCTTTCTGCCACACCATTCAACTGCGGTGTCCTAGGTGGCGTCAATTGCGAAACTCTTCCGCATTTCTTGAGATAGTCATGGAATTCAAGACTTACATACTCTCCTCCTCGATCGGATCGAAGCATCTTGATTTTCCTGCCCAATTGATTCTCCACTTCATGCTTGAACTCTTTGAATTTTTCAAACGTTTCTGACTTGTGCTTGATTAAGTAAATATACCCATATCTACTATAATCATCGGTGAAAGTCACGTAGAAGCGATTCCCATCCTTTGTGGTGGATCTAAAGGGCCCACACATGTCGGTGTGTATGAGATCCAATAAACCCTCACCCCTCTCACAAGTGCCAGTGAAGGGTGACTTGTTCATCTTTCCAAGTAAACAAGATTCGCATGTGTCATCTTCCCTAAGGTCGAATGACTCCAACACTCCATCCTTTTGGAGTTGGGCTATGCGCTTCTTGTTGACATGTCCAAGACGACAATGCCACAAAGATGCTTTATCCATACTATTAGAAGAATCGATACACAACACATCATTTCCTAGGTTATCTACAATCATAACAGTTTCATAAATTCCATTACAAGACATTGCATCAAAATATAAAACACCATTTAGATAAGCATAAATCGAACCATTCTCATTATTAAACGAATATCTAAATCCTTGTCTAAATAAACCATGAAAAGAAATGATGTTTCTTGCCATATCTGGCGAGTAGCAACAATTATTTAAATCTAAATTCAATCCATTACTAAGCACTAAAGAATACAGTCCAATCTTGGTAACAGGCGACGATCTTCTATTCCCCATGATTAAATTTATTCTTCCAAGCTCCACATGCCTATTTCTTCCTAGTCCTTGCAAATCAAAACAAATGTGGTAACCACACCCTGTATCAAGAACCCAAGAAATAGCATGAGATGAATCATTAGATTTAATTGTGTAAATACCTGCAAAAGACGGCTTGATCTTCCCATCCTTGATGGCTTGCAGATATTTCGGGCATCTTCTCTTCCAATTCCCTATTTTGTGCCAATGGTGGCACTCTGCCTCCTTTGGGTTTGGGTTGGGCTTAGCTGGATCAACCTTGGTCCCACTAGAATAGGAACCATCTTGGGACTTTCCCTTGCGGTGGTTCTTCGAAGAAGCCTTCCTCTTCTTGCCCCTTCCCTGCCCAATAGCCAAAATAGGAGCAGCGGGTGGATTGGGAGTTGGTGCAACAGACTTGTCCTTGAGGTTGCTCTCAGCAGTCCTTAGGAGCCATTGGAGTTTTCTTAGGGTGACCTCTTCCTTGTTCATGTGGTAGGTCATCCTAAATTGGTTGTAGCATTAGGGCAAGGAGTGAAGAACAATGTCGATAGCCAAATCTTCCCCAAAGTTGACATTCAACTTGATGGGTTTGAGCCATAAGAACTTTCCTATGTGCACATGCAAAACATAATTTCTTGGATCTAGGTTTCTCTAACTGAACATGCATTGTATCCAAGACTTTCAATACTAGATCTAATGTAAACAATTGAATCTAATCATATGAATATGGATCTAGAACAATACCTTGAATTACTTGCTTGATACTTCTTCTTCTTGGAGCTTAGAGTCACAATTGTCACTCCTCTAATGGCTTACAAACACCAACTAACAAGAGAATGATCTTGAGAGAGAGAGGGGAGGGTGAGAAATCGGCTCTAGGGTTCCTTCCCTTGCATGAGTGCTGATTTCCCTCACCCTAGGGATCTATTTATACTATGAGCTACTAGGGTTTCACCTTTAACCCTAATTGAATAACTTAGTCCCTAAGCAATCCAAGATCCTCTTAGATACTAGGCTTGGGCGATTTTATGGTCCTCCAACCCTAAAATCCGTCCACCCTTATATCCATAAGGATACATAGCCCAAAACACAACTATCACACATTTGACAGTTTATGCCCCTTTATTCAATTAACCTCTTTAAGTCACCAAATTAATTCTCAAATAATATATGACTTATATTAATCAAATAACATTATTATTCCTTTAATATATTATTCTCATAATATATTAACAATAATATATCTTCTCTCTTAACAAATCATCTTGTCAAGTTGCTATGGTGAAGGCAACCCAAAAGGACCATGCACAACCGAGTCAAGTACTTACCAAATATAGTTATAGCCTTAGACACTAATCCAACACAACTTGCGAAGACGATCAACATACCTTTTCATCTTTTGCAAGTGCACGGTTAGAGACTCTCCACTTCCTATTTTAGCCGTGATCATATTCGTTATGATCTCATAGCGCTCTTGCCTCGCACTTTAGTGATATCTCTCCATCATGTCTAGATGCATCTCATAAGGATACATGTCCTCATAGGACTTTTGGAATTCGGAGTTAATTGTGGCTATCATGATGAAATGGACTTTCGTTGCATCACGCTCATGGGTCTCACAGACAACCATTTCTTCGGGAGTAGCAATTTTTGGATTGATCTTCTCGAGCTTCTCATCGAGAACATACTCTTTGTCCTCATAACGTGCGATCGTGAGAATGTATCTTATCCATTCGCCAAATTTCGATCCATCGAAAGTCACTTTTTGACAAACGCTCATTAGCGTGAATGAGCTAGCAGCAGCGTTGTTTGCGTTAGACATCTACAAATAGAAAGGAACAAAGTTGATTAGAATTAAGTCCCTAATTAACACCCAAAATGAAAATTTAGGGCTAGGACCCAACAACATTATTTACACATTAGAAACGGGATGTCGTGATCCAACATGCAAATAATTTGGAGGTAAGTGAATGACGATTCACTAATTCTTCACTATGAAAAACATAAGCTTAAGTTTTAAATGTATTGAGAATTCCTAGATTTCTTTGAGATTCATTGAACCTTTCAATGGCATGTTTAAATCTTGATATGCCCCTCTAGTTTGTGATTGGGATGCCGAGAATCACAAAGTGGGTGTGAATAACCATGCAAATCTACATGGTGCCTTCATTGTTACAATCACCTATTCGGTGTGCCGGTAAACCACACACACTCCACCGAAATATGACAAACAATGAATCACTCTTTGCCACCTTTCCTTAGAACCAATTAGTGTGCCAGTTAACCACACACGCTCCACTAACATCTTAACAAGGGTGCAAAGTGTAATTGCATGGGATTGCGTCAATTCGCTTTTCCTAAAGTAACTAAGATTGGGATTTTTATGAAACATGTTTAGTTACTTTATTTAGATTCATTATACTTGTCACACCCCCGAACCAGACGGCGGAAACGTCCGGGGGCTGTTGTGACTCAATTGAATACCATAACATTGAATATATATGAAACGTAACAACATTCATCACCATCCATTAATATAGTACAACCAGTAGAGTTTACATGAAATACATTGTTTAAACATTACATTCCCAAAAATAAATTGTTCGATTCGTACATAAATAAACTGCAAGCCATCACTGAATATGATTTCCTTTGATTCACTGGTTCCCTGAGAATACAAGTATTTTGAAAAACGTCAACATATGAAATGTTGGTGAGTTCATAAGTAGTGTCTGAAATCCAATGTTTTGTATTGTTTGAAAACCACCAGAAAATCCGATATTTTCTGAAAATAGTATAGTAAAAAAGGTGTGAAGATCCATAGGTATGCTTGTTTGTTTCTATACTTATAAAAATTGTTCATTAAAATTGTATGCATTTCGAATCCGTATGTATTGAAAACCCTAGGAAAACCCGATGTTTTCCTGATTTCTTGAATTCCATGAAGTTACATTGAAACCATTGCATAGTGTGTAGTGTCAGTCCCAGGCGACGTTGGATTATTTTTGAGCATGATTAATTGCTACAAACACGCATTACACAAACGACCAGTTTATAGCTATACTAACGATCCCGTAGGCGTCGTCCATACTAATCACGTTATCCAACCGCCCTGACTATGTGTAGTCCCACATCCGAAGAGAAAGAGGACACGAAGACCTCGATGACTCCATTAACCGGTTGGGGATAAAATGTACGAGGGGTCCCAGACCCGCCTCGCATGAAATGTAGACTTTACTAGCAATACCAAAGGACCCTTGGGGACCAGTAGTATACAAGCCATTGAAAGTCCTTTTACGTTGTGTTAGATCGGTAAAAACCCAACACTTCGTAAGATAGAGGTCTTCGGGCCTTAAGATCAGGTCATTGGGCTAGCTAGGCTCAACGAACAAGATTTTACACTTTTGGGGCCCAAAGATGGTGCGTAGACGTCTGTGCACACTCGCATGTATATTGAATTCCCAAATGTTATTTGTATGAATCGTAGTGTCGTCGTGTTAGTAGTTTCGGATTTTCATTGGTTCGAGACCGAACCAATTCGTTTCACAACGATTTTGGTATTGTAGTGTATTGTATTTCGTCGATAGTCGCGGTGCCATTGTTTGATCAAATTGCATGTATTGAATTAGCCTTGAAAGTTTTCTGTTTTCAGCCCCTCATTGTTTGTAAAATTTACTTTTTCAACCCTTTAATTAAATACTTTCCGGTTTGGTCCTTAAATCAATTTTCTTGACATTTTAACACCAAAAATCATGGAAATTGATGTTTTTCAGCATATTTTTCAATGAAAACAGTTTAAGTCCCTGAAATTTCAGTTTTCTCGGTTATAACCCTTCTTTTCGCAACTTTGACAATTTTGGCCCAAATTGTAAAATTTTTGCAACTTTGGTCCTTTTTAAATTCAAAAAGCATTTTAAACCTTTGAAAAGGGCTTGGAACACTTATAGTCCACTGTTTTACAGAAAAACACAGTTTTGGCCCTCCAAAACAGAAAATCTCGCATAATGGGCCTCATTGGGCCGAAAATGTCATTTTTAGCCCATTAAGCTTGAAATTTATGTTTTTAATCCTCTAAATGAGTATATTTCCAGAAATTGTTTTATTGAAACTGTTTTGACACACCTCATCCATCAGAATTCGTGATATGTCAATTTGGGCCCTTAATTTTGTATTTTTCACATTTTAGGTCCAAAAATTTGTGTTTTTAGCCCAAAGAAATTGTTACTAAACCATTTAGCCATTTTTCTAGAAATACTTTGTATGTAGAAATATATTTGATGCTAAAAATCATTTAACATAAGGTATATCTCGGTTTTGAGGGGTTTTATGGCTAGATCCAACATTATAACACACAAAAGCATACATATAAGCATGGAAATCATACAAGGCATACAAAACACATATAGATCTACACTTTCACTTGTATTCCCCCCCCCCCCCCCCCCCCACAAAACTCATAAAAACAGAAAATAGGGGGTATGAAGCTCACTTTGAGATTTGGACTTGGTTTTTGATGAAGAGTTGAGAGAAGATTTCGGCCCTAGCAAGCTTCTTGAGGAGCTTTACAACTTAGATGGCTCTAGGATGTATGATTCACGAAATGGAAAGGGTTAAGAGGAGATTTTTGAAGAAATCAAGAAGCTAAACCATGGATATAAGTAAAAACTTACCTAGGATGGTGATTTTTGGTGGAGAATCCTCTTGAAAGCACACACCAACTCGAGATTTTTGATGGAGGATGGAAGAGGTATTTGAGAGTGTTTAAGAGAGTTTTTGAATGAAAAATGAAGGTGGTGAGAGGGTTGGCCGAGAATATGGAGAGAGAGGAGAGAGAGATCATAACCTTGTTATTTGTGAGGTAATAGTTTGCCTTGAAACATGAGATGCTACCATAGATACATGGTGGTTAAACATGAGTTGTCACATGCATGTCTAGTCTTCATTTATCCATTCTTTTCTCTTATTTTTTTTATTAAACATGGGCTGATTTGGGCTAAGGAGAAAGGAAAGGAATCATCTTGGGGCCCATACTCGAATTTATGAAGCCCAAAAGTAAATTTTTCGGCCCATTGGGACAAACGAAATCTTTTATGGCCCAACAAGGCTCATTAGAGGTAAGATGGATTATTTTAGGCCCACATGGCCCAAATTGCTAAAGTTTTATGAAGGTGGTCTATTTAGAGCCCACTTAGGGCTTCTAGGCCCAATAGGAGAATTTTAGTTCATAAGGAACTTGGACCGGGATTACTAAGGTTTCCAATCCTTAGTTGAACATATGAGGTGTATTTTGAATGAGGATAGAGTATGGTATTCACTTAGAGTACATGCTCTTACAATGGATGATGTTTATATGAGAATAGAATTTCCTAGCTAAAAAATGCTAGTTGTGACAATACTTATTAATGAGAAGAGGTTTTCCCTATCCTACCCGTTCGGCTAACGACCCTCCACCAGTCAAGCAAGCGGTGGGTGTGAGTGTACACCCATTAAGCGCCATTTTATTGGCAACAACCTTATACCCACCTTATAGATTAGCTTCGTGAATGAGGCCTACTAACGGTAAGACTAGCATTTTTAATTATACATACATACATACATCTATATATATATATATATATATATATATATATATATATATATATATATATATATATTAAGATAGTAATAGTATATTAGTATAGTGTTGAATTTTAAACTTGTAAAATTCTAGGGTTTGAAATTTAAATTATTAAAATTAAACTTTTAATCACAAAAATTAAATTTCAAAACTTGAGGACAAGTTTTAAACTTTTCAAAACATGAGGATCAAATAGCAAATAATATAAATCAACTAATTAGATTATCTCAATTTGATCTTATTCAATATTACTTGCAAGAAAATTCACCAATTCAATTCAAATAATCAATTATTATCCTATAAGGAAATTATTATTCAACTAATTGGTAATTATCTTTTGTTTGGTCAAGAATATACTCATATATATGATTAAAATCAGATTTTAATAACCCAAAACATTTAAGGCAAGTTTCCTCAAGTAAAACAGCAAGAAATCGTGAAACTACCTCCTTTTGACGCTCGAACTCGCCGAGTTCCTCTATGGACTCGCCGAGTTCACAGTGGAACTCGCCGAGTTCATCAGGCAGAATCACAAAAATCGAATTTTTCAAGCAACAAGCAATCAACCAATGCATCAATTCAATAGAAATCAATCAAAGCTCTGATACCACTAATGGGTTTGATCCATAAGAACTTTCCTATATGCACATGCAAACCCTAATGCTTGGATCTAGGTTTCTCTAATTGAACATGCATTGTATCCAAGACTTACAATTCTAGATCTAATGAAAACAATTGAATCTAATCATATGAAATCGGATCTAGAACAATACCTTGAGTTACTTGCTTGATACTTCTTCTTCTTGGAGCTTAGAGTCACAATTGCCACTCCTCTAATGGCTTACAAACACCAACTAGCAAGAGGATGATCTTGAGAGAGAGAGAGAGGGGAGGGTGAGAAATCGGCTCTAGGGTTCCTTACCTTGCATGAGTGTCGATTTCCCTCACCCAAGGGATCTATTTATACTATGAGCCACTAGGGTTTCACCTTTAACCCTAATTGAATAACTTAGGCCCTAAGCAGTCCAAGATCCTCCTAGATATTAGGCTTGGACGATTTTAAGGTCTCCTAACCCTATAATATGTTCACCCTTATATCCATAAGGATACATAGCCCAAAACACAACTATCACACATTTGATAGTGTATGCCCCTTTATACAATTAACCTCTTTAAGTCACTAAATTAATTCTCAATTAATATATGACTTATATTAATCAAATAACATTATTATATATTATTCTCATAATATATTAATAATATCTCTTCTCTCTTAACAAATCATCCTGTCAAGTTGCTATGGTGAAGGCAACCCAAAAGGACCATGCACAACCGGGTCAAGTACTTACCAAATATAGTTACAACCTTAGACACTAATCCAACAGAAGCCACCAGAGTTTGACAGGACGTAGGATCCAATCACTGCGATGAGATGGATTTCTGATTCTGAGGGATGTTTCTATACTTGCTTGTGTCCGGAGCATTTGAGAGTTCGATTTTCACTGAACCAGCTTTGCTTGGGGGCGAAGGACTGGTGGAAGTTTGTGACGGCAGACTTTACTACGGCAGATCTTACTGTGGTGACCTGGGAGAGGTTCACCATGATGTTTCAAGATGAGTATGTTCCTCCCGTGGAGAGGGAACATCTAGCACAAGAGTTCTTGTCTCTCAAGCAGGGAAATGAGTCTGTTACGGTGATTACAAGGATGTTTCATGAGAGGATGTTGTTTTGCCCTGAGCACGTGTCGACTGAGCAGGCACGTATGAGTCGATACTTGAGCATATTGAGGAGGGATATCCGTGAGTTCTTGGCGAACTCGTCATACCAGAAATTTGTCGAGCTCTAAGAAAATGCCCGAAAGAGAGAGATTGAGCTGGAGACTCAGGTTAGGGAGGAGGCCGAGTCTCAGAGGAGGGACAGGCGACCGGAACAGGCGTAGCCGGCAGCCAAGCGGGCAAAGCCCGCTGATTCGAGATCTGGGGGTCCGAAGGGCCGCACTTATGGGAAGTGCGGCAAGATCCATGAGGGAGTATGCAGAGCTGGGGTGTGTTACAAGTGTGGGAAGGTGGGGCACTATGCGAGGGATTGTGCCCATGGATTCATGGTTTGCTTCCATTACAACCAGACCGACCATCGGAAGGCCGAGTACCCATAGCTACGACAGGGATCGGCACACAGATCTGCACCTGCTGCCCGAGCTACTAAGGTTCGGCCGGTGAAGGCCGAGGCACCGAAGGCTCGTGGGAGAGCCTTCCGCTTGACAACAGAGGAGGTCCGCGCAACGCCCGATGTCGTGGCTGGTATGTATTCTTTCTTTTATTTATGCTGAGTTATGAGATATTGTGCTTATATTGCTATATGCGTAGGTACTTTTCTTATGAGTTCTGTACCTACTTTGGTGTTATTTGACTCGGGTGCGAGTCGGTCATTTGTGTCTTTAGCGTTTATTCAGCACATCAGTACCCAGCGGGAGGCGTTGAGTTGACCTCTATGAGTTTCCATAGCTGACGAGCGAGCGGTGTATGCCACTGATGTGGTTCGAGGATGTGTACTCGAGATTTTTGGCGTTGAGTTTCTGATTGATTTGGTCCCGATTACGATGGGAGATGTTTGTGTCATCGTGGGCATGAACTGGTTGAGCAGGTTTGGAGCGGTTATCGACTGCGAGCGACAACTAGTGACCAAACGAGACCCTAGTGGGGGAGTTCTTACGATTTATGGCGAGGGTACCCGTTCTAGGTCAGCATTTTGTTCAGCTGCCAGAGCGAGACAGAGTTTACAGCAAGGCTGCAGTGAGTTTGTAGCCTATGTGATAGAAAAATTATTTTCATTGCTTTCCATTTCTTGTTATTACTTTCTATGATTTGAATATTTCATATGTCAATATCAAAATACTCATTTCAAAAGTAAAGCATTTATACCTCAAAAGATTTCAACACGTTATCAAAACATATTTTCTTCTAAAACATTCTTTGCAGTCAAAAACATTCTTGCCTTCACGACATTCTTTCAAACATTCTTTCCAAAACATTAAACACTTTCAATATCAAAACATTTCGTATATCAAAGCATTGCATTTCATTATCATAAAATAATTTTTCCATGTACCCCACAATGAGAAAATGCCAACACGTACTCACCTTAATCACGTGTAGGTTAGCTAGTGCTCTTCTACTTCCTTTCCCTAAAGCAGTCCTCTTCAACCACTACTTATAACATATATGGAAATAATCCATTAAAATGTCCAAAATACCCCTTAAGGGTTCCACTACTAAATTTTAATGTTTCAAATTATTCCTTATGAAAAAACTATGAACGTAGGCAAAAACCATGCGTAAATCCAAGACCGTATGCAAAATTTATGAGGAGAACAAGAAAACCTCTAACAAGGACTTACACAGGCCATGGAAATCAAATCGTGAATTTCCATGGGGCCGTGTTTTTGTGTATGGACACACCCAAAACTCGATTTTTCTCAAAATAACACCCTACTTTTCATAGTTATTGAAGACCATTTTCCAAATCACTCTGTACCATTTATTTATGTCCTCACACATGATTAGGAGGTGTTTTTATCATCCAAACACACCCCACTTAATCTATTAAGTGCTCATTGAAACCATTAAGGATATGATGGTCCTTAAGTTCAATTGAAAGTTTGACTAGTCCAATTTCTAATTGTACATTCAAAATTTCACATAGTTTGTTCCTAACTCACTGAACACTCATATGAAAGTTCTCAAGTACATCAAACCACATTAATCTCATTTTAAATACATAAAATAACAATGGAATCCTCAATTCCATTCCATGTTTCCCAAAATGCCCTTATAGCTAAACAATCACTAAAATTGCTTATAGATCAAGAAATCCTTCATATTTATGTTTGAATATCATCTCTGGAGTGTCAATTCATGTTCATGAATGTCATTCACTTCTTATATTTCAATCAACATATAGTTATCCCTAGATTTCCCAAAATACCCTTATGACCAATTATTCCATATATCAATCTAGGAATCAAGCAACACCTTATGTTTTGATTTCAAATCATTCCAAGAGTATCCATTCATAATTATGAACTTCCTTTACCCATCAATCTCTCAACTACAAAGGAATACATTGGTTTAATCATATTGTCCCCGAAACCATTTCAACCCTAACTTATACATATTTCTACCATCATCGATGTGTTTGAGCATTCTAATTGGATTCATTTTCATCAAACATCATCTAGGTCATTTAATCCATTCCAATATAAAATACAAACATGAAATCCCCAATTTGAATTTTTAGGTTTAATACTTGAAAGTTTGTAAGTTTCTTGTTTAACCCTTCATATTAAAAAGCATTGCATTTTGGCCCTTTTGGTTAGTATGTGGGGGGTACCATAGTGTACGCTTGGTGTAGTAGCCTGTTATGAGCACGGAGCTCATCCACTTAGGCTAGGCGTACGTGAGTAGATATGAAACCCTAATTTTAGGGCTTGTACCCTATATAAACCATATGACAGCCTCATTTGGCATTGTTTAATAAACCTCCATACCTTTAAAAACCCCAATTCATCCCTTTTCCTTGTGTGGTGCTCTTGAGCCTTGGTTTTGAGCTTTGGTGTGTTTTGTGCATCTTGAAGTGGTAGAAGAAGAAGCTTGATGACTCATTCCTTGGAGGAGAGCTTAGAGATCTAGATTTTGCTCCATCTTTTGGTGACATTTATGTATAAAGTCGATACCTTGTCTACTCTTTTCTTTGATCTACTCTTTAGCTTGTTTATGGTCATTTTGGTTGGCCTTGATGAGCTTAGGCTATTGTATAAGCTAAACCTTGTAGATGTGGACGTTTTAAGGGTTGCTTAAGCATAAAAATGCAAACTTAATGGTATTCATGGACTCATGCATGTGTTAAGTCACTTGTTAATCTCTTTTGAGACCTAAGAGCCCCATTAAGCCATGCATGCACGTAAAGTTGCCAACTTTACGTGATAAATCACCTTAAGGAAGTTAGATCTGAGTTTGGGTTGAAGTCTTAATCGATTAAGAGCTGAATAATGGAAGTTGGCTAAGTTGGGGGGTGTATGTTGGGCGTACAAGCAGGTACGCTGCACGTACAAGCCCTAAAGCGAGTACACTAAGCGTATGAGCTGAGTACGCCGTGCGTACTAAGCAGTGGGCTTTAGAATTGTGGGCTTATCATAAATGGGCCCATGTTGGACCTTAGTAGTCTTGGGCCTTGTTGGGCCATCAGAACTCTATTGTTGGATTGTTTTGGTTGAAGGCCCACGACGAGATTTAGGCCCAATTTGGGAAATTGGGCCATATTTGGGTTTCAGATGATTATTTTGGAAATTATTTTTTAAGACAATTGGATTGAGCTAAGTTATGGAAAGGATAAAAAGGTCTTTACCCTAGTTTGGACTCTTAGTGTGAGTCAGGATCCAATTATCAATTGGATGTTATCTTGTGATTGATAGTACAAGGATTTTAGCGGGCCAACAACTAGAGATTTATCGGTGTGATTCAGCAGTTCAAGGTGAGTTTTCCTCACTGTGCTTAGCGGGTCGAAGGCACCGATGCTGACCCATGATTTGTTATGCTAGGGTGTTAGATGTGTATGTGTATGTATGCTTAGTGGGCAAGGCCTAATGGGTAATCTGTATGCCATTACTTGTTTTACTTGTATGTTTGTATGATGGGCAGGGGCCGTTGTGAGAGTTAGGGCGGAGCCCGTTACACTCAGTGGGCGGGGTCCGTTATGTGAGTTAGGGCAAGGCCCGTTATACTCAGTGGGTGGGGCTCGTTACACGAGTTAGGGCGGGGCCCATTACACTCATCGAGCGGGGGCCATTATATGTTTGATATGTGTGGTATGTGGTATTTATGGGAAACTCACTAAGCTTCATGCTTATAGTTTTCAGTTTATGTTTCAGGTACTTTTGGTGCAAAAGAGAGGAACTCGGGGTGATTGCAGTGCACACACGATATAGTTCTGCATTTTCATGATAACTCTGATATTTTGTGATGTTTTGATACATTTGATATTTTTTGAGAATTATGTTGATGTTTTGGGATAACGCTTTATTAGTTGAAAAATGAAAATTTTAGGTCTTATTTTTGGAACGTTTCATTAGGGCTCATAAAGGTTTTCACCCAAATCCTCAGATCCATCAATGGGATGATTGGATTGAGGTTGGGATTATCAAAACAACAGAATGAAGGTTAGAAAACCAAACCTTAATCCTTATAAGAAGCTAAAATTGAGATTGGGGTTTCCCCAAGTCATGAATTCGAATTTGAGAGATAGTGGAGAAGAGATTCTACCTTAAATGGTCTCAATCCTTTGTTGTAACTTCAATCTCTTGATATATCTCCACTCTAGTAAGAAATCCTTTTTAGAATTGCCATCTCCTTGGTCCTAAGCTCTCTCCATCGTTAAATGGCTGAAGTGGGGGAAGGGTTGCACCCTATAATCTTGATTTTATATATTTAGTCCCTTAAGTTTGCACCTTTTGACCAGAACTACCCAAATCCTAATATTTTCTATTTTAACTTAAGGGTTTACATAATAAGTCCTTCTTATCCATTTTATAACTTTTGTAGACCGTCCCATTAGTTAATTCAACCCTTTCGTCAACTCACTTTGCAGACTTGACACTTCTGTCCCTTTAACTTTTGAAATGTTATAATTTTCTACCTTTAACTTTATAAAAACAACATATCATTAATGATATGATTAAACCATAATGATTTAATTATATAAATAATCTTTCATTTATTTACTTTATAAATTTAAGAACTTAGTATTAAATTTTAAGATGTTACAACTAAGTTCAAGTCATGTTCATGAAGCCTCCTACTCCTTTGTTACCTCCCAAGTAGTATAAGTATCTGATCCCATATAGGTGTGTATGTGAGTGAAATTGCAGATTATAAAGATTTGATAATACTCAATTACTCACAATACAAGTTTAGGATTTTTAAATGTTGAAATTGATCCATACTTAACCACTGAGCATCCAGTTACTTTTTATTTTTATATCATAAAACAAATACAAAAAATATAATCTATTCAGTTTTTGCAGTCATAGGATTTTGATTTTCATAAGTATACTCCATATGCATCGATTAGCTGTTTAGAATTATAATTTCCTCCAGTGAGAACTGAGCTCTACTTACAAATTTTGATGATCGACTTATACCTAATCATGCTTGAGGTTAATTCCGTATTAGTTTATGGTCGTTGTCAAATCGATCAACATTCAAAGTTGATCAAGTTGAGAAACAAATTACAACTCAATTCTTCATTATCAACAAAAGTTGTGTCATGGAACCAGACTGTGTCAGATTGTTGCACTTGGGTTGGAGTTACTTGTAACATCAGGTCAGGTTATCGGTATGGATTTAAGCAATACAACAATATCTGATGGTATTCACGATTCCAATGCTTTCTTCCGTTTAAAGAATCTTTAGATGTTGAATCTGGAAGAAAATAACTTCAACTTCACATAGATTCCAAATCGTATATGGCAGCATGACAAGTTTGACGAATTTAAACTTGTCAAATTCCGGTTTTCAGTTCAGATTCCAGGAGAAATATCACAACTTATTAACATGCAAGTACTTGATTTGTATTCGCTTTTCTCTATTGGACACCACTTTTAAAACTTGAGAAACCCAATCTAGCCATGCTTATAAAAAACCTTACACAACTTAGAGTTCTTTATCTGGATAGTGTGGAAGAAGATGATCATATCTAAGTAGTCGACTGAGAATACTTCGATCAGAAAAAAAAGCATGTCCTGATTTTATCACATCTTGATTTAATCGAATCTATCCTTATCAAAGGGTTTAATTTAAATTTTTATTTGGAAAGGATATTTTGGTAACATTATGTATAAATTGGTATTTTGCTAAGTTTTTAATATTTAATTAGGTTAATTCTAATTAAAATATAAATTTGAATATATATGTGAATTTTATAGTTTTAGAAGGATATATATATATATATATATATATATATATATATATATATATATATATATATATATATATATATATATATATATATATATATATATATAATTGTAAAGTTTATACAGAGATATAGAAGTAATATTTTAGAAGGATACAAATGAACTATTTAATAACATTTAGAAGGGTTAGTTTTGTTAAAATCCCATATTTTAAAGTCTTCAAATTCTAGATGTCTTGCTATTAAATTTCATAAAATTTATCAAGTTATTTTTTTGTTACCATAAGTTGAGGTAAATATAAAAAGATAAAGCTATGGTAGGGAATATATTCTGGGGTTCATAGTTCATTGACATTTACCTCGAACGAACAATAAACAAAGTAAAATAAATGAATAGTGGTGTGGTTCACTTTTGGGAAAATAAATGCATAATAACAACTCCCTCTGCTCAAGGCTTTCCCATCACCTCTATCTCTCGTTCTCTTTCTCTTTCTCTTTTCTCTTTCTCTCTCACGCACGTCAATGGAGGAACGCGAAACCCCTGCTGCTAACAATGCAGCTGATCTCATCACATTCACCGACGACTTCGACAGCGCTTGCTCCACTCCTTTTGTTAGTGCCCCGTCCAGTCCTGGCCGTGGAGCTCCCTCTTCTTACGGTGGTGGATTTTTCTACAGCGCTCCCGCAAGTCCTATACACTTTATGCTGTCTTCTTCTTCGAATATGGGTTCGTCAAACTCGGGTTCTTCTACTCCTATTGAAGGAGCTGGAGGATCTTTTGAGTTTGAGTCTCATGTTGTAGCTCCAACCGGATCCATGAGCTCCGCCGATGAGCTTTTCTTAAACGGCCAGATCCGTCCGATGAAGCTGTCGTCTCACCTTCAACGTCCTCAGGTACTAGCTCCATTGCTTGATGTTGACGAGAACGAGATCGGAGATGGAGATGGAAGTGACAGCGAGGATAAGCTTGGGAGAGGTAGAGATTTGAAGTTTCGAGACAGATCTAAGTCGTTAAGGAGAAGAGCTAGATCTATGTCGCCGTTGAGGACTAACAATGCATTTCAATGGCTGGAGGAATTTGAAGACGGAAGAGAATCAACGGAAATCAATGAAATCAAACAGAAATTAGAAGCAGAAGATAAAGCAAAAGCCGACGAAGAGGTTCTCGATAGCGAAACTCCGCCGTCCGGTGCTTCCTCAAGGTCGTCGTCCGTCGGCCGGAGCTCAAAACGGTGGGTGTTTTTGAAGGAATTTCTGTATAGAAGCAAGAGTGAAGGACGAAATAGTACTAGCAGCAACGGGAATCATAAGTTCTGGAGAACCTCATTGTCCTTTTCCCCTTCTTCTAACAAGGACAAGAAATCAGCCGACACATCGGCTATGAAGAATAAAGCGACAACTCCAACCACCACCACTGCCGGTGACGGACCTCCCACGGCGGAGGCGGCAAAACCCACCGTCAGAAAGGCCGTGAATGGGGTGGGGATAAACAGTAAACGGAGGATTGCTCGTTCGGCACACGAACTGCATTACACAACGAATCGAGCACAAGCAGAGGAGCTGAGGAAGAAAACCTATTTACCCTACAAGCAAGGCCTATTGGGATGTTTAGGGTTTAGCTCTAAAAGTTACGGAGCGATGAATGGATTTGCAAGAGCTTTGAACCCAGTTTCATCCAGGTAATTTAATCGAAAACGGAAAGGGTTTTCAAGTTGGTGATTGTATAAATTGTTTAGCTAAAACATCTGTTTGATTTCGAATTTTTCCATGGTAAGCAATGAATCTATATATTTGAATGCTTATTTTCTCTTGTTGATCCCCTCCAGAAATCTTTCGATCCTACAGATTTCAAGACAAATTTTTTTTTGTTTTTGCTTTGTATAATTTACTACATCATCTATCATCATGTTGATTTGATTTTAACTTTTATACTTGGTGATAGCGACAACTCTTTTTCTGTTATGATTGCATCTGCATCTGGGTGGAATTACCAGATTGAATGGTGTAATTACTTGTACCATGATGCATGGATAGTTGTAATTAACATAAAGAAATTCTTTAGTTCCATAAGATTCTTGTCTTACTAAAGTTATGACAAAATGCTTTATACTATGCATTGTTGGGGATTTCTATGAAAGTTTCTTTAAACAAAGAGTTCTTAAAACTAATATATATGCTTACTTTTCTTTCCCAAATTCCATACCAATATAATCTGAAATACATTAAAAGAATTTTAAAAATCTGTGGGTAAACCAATTAACATTTCAAATAACAGCAAAACATCAATAAATTAAAAAAATTATACCAACTTAAAATTGACAACAAATCAAAACAAATAAGATCAAACTAAAAGTAACAAGCTGATCAAAACGAAAAGAACCGATTTTAAACAGACCTCTTTGTTTTTAAGGTTCTAAAACCGAAAATAACCGATTTTGAAAGTATATTACCTTTTTTTTTTTTATTTCCGAGTTGCCTTGAGTTGTTGATTATTTATTAAGGGTGCGTTTGGGATATACTTATTTAACTTAATAAACACTTCTTGATAAAAGTGTTTATTTGTTTATACGGTTACAAAAAAATTATAAATTAAAAAATGTTTTGATTAATTTACATGGTTTTAAAAGACGATGTTTTGATTAGTTTACATGGTTTTAAAAGACGGTATGTTAGTAAAGTTAGGAAGCAATAAGCTAAAAAGTGTTGATGTTAGCCTAGTATATTTAGCAAGGGTAAAAATGTTTTTTTTTTTGGGTATATAAACTATAAGATGTTTTTTATAGGTCATAACTTTTGACTCCTATAAAACAATTTATTTAAGTGTTACAAAAAACATTTTTGAAAAGTAATTATGGTTTTATTTGTAAGCTAATTTGTTTTTGAACTTTTTTATGTTGTTGTCTCTGACAAACCAAAAAGTAGTTTATAAACTAGTTTTTTGAAAAACTACTTTAAATTAGTTTTTTAGGAGTTTTTTTTAAAAAAAAAATTCAAACATACCCTTAATTAATTATAGAAACAAATACTCTTAAATGCCCTTTTATGTAATTTTATATATTTCCGTCAACTTTTTAGCTAGTTTTATCAAACGTCATTTTTTATCAACTAAATTTTTAACTATCAGCTAATTTTTTATTTAACAACTAGTTTTTCAGTTATCAACTAGCTTTTCAGTTAATACACCAAATATAGTTTATATGGTTATCAAATATTTTTTAAACTTAATTTTTTAAAAAACTAACAAGTCAATAAATAATTTCGTTTCTCAATACCAAACACCCATATGAAGCTGATGAAAAAGTTTGAAAAAAAAAACTAATGCTCATGTTTTGGAATTGTTAGCTTTATGTTAATTTTAACATATGGCATGTTTGGAGTATTGTCAAACGATGAACAAACTTATGACCATGTTTTGTTCATACGTCTACAATCCAAATGCACATGGGTGCAATATTGACATGTTTGAAGGGTCACCCGTCAATATTTATCGAACACTAAGGACTACACAAAACAACCATATAAGAAGTATATATATATATATATATATATATATATATATATATATATATATATATATATATATATATATATATATATATATATATATATATATATATATATATATATATATATATATATATATATATATATATATATATATATATATATATATATATATATATATAGCCGTTTACCCGTGTAAAGCGGCGGGCAACAAATAGTTTGTTTCGACAATTAATTTCTTTTCGATAGAGATTGATTATTTTCAATTCAATCATTAGTTTGTTTTAGTAAACATGTCATATTAAAAATAAAAAAAATTCATGAAATGACCAAATTATAGGGTGTTAGAGTGTTTATTTGGATGAAAAAAGATTTGGTCAAAACCTTGGAAGAGAGGATTTATAGGAGTTTGTTTAAATTTTAATATTATTTTATTAGTGATTAGTTGTACAATTAGCTTAATGATTTGGACATCTTAAAAAAATATTATTATTTTATTTAATACGTCGTTTTGTTTGATATATTCATTATAATGTTCTTAAACTTCAACCCTTAACTTAAATTACTTTCAAGATTTTCGAAATTTCACTATTATCTTCCTTTTAGATCACATCTTTATGCTGAACACCTATATATATATATATATATATATATATATATATATATATATATATATATATATATATATATATATATATATATTATAGTTAAAAATGAAAATTAATTAAGAGGAAGATAAATGTAAAATTTATAAAAATCTTGGAATTAAATTAAGTTAGAAGTTGAATTAGAAGAACATTGGATAATTACAATGTGTATATATGATACAAAACGACGTAAGATGGTAAGTTTGGGTACCTAAGCTTATATACCCTTAAGGGTATATTCACTTTTCCCATATATATATATATATATATATATATATATATATATATATATATATATATATATATATATATATATATATATATATATATATAAAAGAACATTAAATATTTTAACTAGCAGTATTTTTTAGAAATGTACTTACAAAAAATAAGCATATCCCTCGACACAAAAACAAACATAGACTGTAAAATCTCTACAACTATCTACTCTTGAATCTCTATATACCCTTTTTTTTCTTCTTTTCATTGTCCCTTTGTATTGTGTATTTTGTATCGCCTTTTCAAAAACTAGTATAAACCGGAAACAAAACGAAGTTGGAAGTTAGTATATATCAATGATTTCTTGCCAAAAAACAAGAAATATGTTGGAAGTTGTTACCTAAGGATACATCATCTTTTATAATATCTTCAATATTGTACATAATCGGTTTTCTTGCATTTCTAACCCAATATTCTGTACAAACCATAGCATCTACCATTGGTGTGGACATGTTTCGTTAGAAAGAATCTAATATGCACTTGATAGTACTAAATGCATACTCGAATGTCACGTTCGAATTTTGAATTGCCAAAATGTCTTAGAACATAAACATATAAACTTGTAAGTCTAAAATCTTTGTCGTATGAAGTTATCGACTTTACTCGAATGTCACGTTCCAAATCCAAGATAGTTTTCAACAATTCATAAGTCAAGTTCCATTGTACTGGACAATTATTGGACACAAATTCCATCGATTCCACATCAAGTTCTTTTATACACTTTCTAAACATTGTGATCCATTGTATGGATAGTCTAATATATCGTATCGCCTTTGGCAAACATTGTACATGATAATCGTTATCACTCAATCCATCTTTCACAATAAGGTTGAAAATTTAAGTTATACACTTTATGTGGAAGAGTTTGCCCCATCATACAAGCGTGGTAATTTTTTGATCAAAAAATCTATTGCATTGTCAATGGAATTGCATTATCTACGGTGATACTCATCACATTCTTGATACCCCAACAATGAATGTTATCTAATAATCGATGTCAGATGCCCTTTTCCTTATGACTACTAGGTCTGATGTTTTTTTCCGAACAAAAAATTATATTAGAACACGTTAACAAAGAACTAGTTAGAACAAAACCCAACATCACAAAAAGGTTCAAAAACATAAAAGAAAGAACACATCAAACAACTAAAATATGATTGAATAATCACCCAACCTAGCTAACTTTTCTCCTCCTACTTCTATTAGACACCCACAAAAAAGATTTGAGTAAGAACTTTATCCTACAAATCCCTCTTCTTAATCCAAATAGAATAAAAAAGTTGGAATTTCTAACCAACCAAATGAACCACGACATTGTGAAGAATAGTGCTTCCAAGTACGTCTTACAGGAAGAGTGCAACCTAACTATAAGAAACCAAGATGACCAATCTTTAAAGGAATTAAGACCCGAGATAACCATATCCCACCTTTTCTCTATTTTATCAAACAAAGTAACAACCAAACGACAACCAAAAATAAGAGGTTTATATTTTCCAAAAACTAATCACACATCGGGAATAACCAAGTTATTTTTTAAAGGAAGCCTATTCAAAGACATCCACTAAACCATGATATTAACTTCAATAAGAACCAACTTTTAACATCCGAGCTCCAATTATGTTTTTCCATTCTTTAATTGAGGGTTTTATAATCCATAAGGAAGTAGAAGGATGGGGGCGAAGCATGAAGCTATTTATCGTATTAGCTGAAAAATATGAAAATATGGAATTAATCGCAAACGCACGTTTATAAGTGTGACGCGCTTCCAGCCTAGTGGGTTGATCGTGTTTTTAGGGTTTATGACTATTTAAAGTGCATTATCTCTAATGATTGGTCATTCCTCAGCCTCCATAGACCCTAAAATGTTCATTGAGTGAAACCAAGCCTCATTTGAGTATTGTTAGCTTATCCTCTTTCCTTGAACCACTTTTGGTGCTTTTGTGGTGATTTGGTGAAGCTTGAAGATCAATAAAGTTTATTTGGTTGCAAGAAAAGTTGTTACAAGTTTGGATCCAACAAAGTCACTGTATTTATGGACTTTTGTTAGTGTAAAGTCCATAACTTGCTCTTTGGTTTGCTAGATCTTGTTATTGGTCATGTTATCTGCTTTTTGGTCCATTTGTTTATGATCTTTGAGTTGAGATGCCTCCAACATCTTTTGAGCTCCTAGGAATGCTCTTCGGACCCTTTAGACTTGGAAAGTTGGCAGCTTGTTCTTGTCCTTTAAGTCATGCAAGTTGTATGGTCCTTTAAATCATTTTCAGGTATTAAAGTTTAGATATTGCTTGTTTTGAATGTATTAATGGTTAAAGTTAGAAAATTTGTCCATTAATACATTGTTAAGGACCAGATCTGGAAGTTTGGGAATTGGATGTAATGGATTAAGTCGCATTTTATGGGTTAGTCTAGGTAGGATGTGACACCCTCGTTATGAGCATGGCGAGATTTTAAAGAAATGTTTGGTCTCATCCATTTTTGAGCTGAGACTTGATTATTTTGTCTTTTTATGGGTGCGGGACGCCTAGGTAGGGGTGTGAAGTGCCTGTTCACCAGAATGTTGACTTTTAACTTTGACCGTT
Organism: Lactuca sativa; assembly: GCF_002870075.4. NCBI lineage: Eukaryota > Viridiplantae > Streptophyta > Magnoliopsida > Asterales > Asteraceae > Lactuca > Lactuca sativa. The sequence continues at coordinate 222,991,799 of NC_056631.2, read as the reverse complement.
GACCATTGACTTTTGACTAGATTGACTTTTGGGTCAATTCTTGATGGATTTAAGTAATTGATTATAGATCTGGTCTCGGTTTGATATTAGGTAGCTCGTGTTAGTTTTTCTGTCATTGAGATTGCTGGCGAGTCTCTGCTGTTTAGATGAGGTGAGTTTTCTCACTGTATTACTTATGTCATAGTTGTTATGCGTTTTGCTAGGTGATTGTATATTTGCATGCTTTTTGTGGGATGATAGGGTCCTATTGTTGTGGGTTGATATGGACTCGGAGTTGATACACACACGTTCTTGTGGGTTGATGCAAACTTGAAGTAGCTATTGACCCGTTGTTGTTATTAATAAATAGTTGTGATGTATGTGATATTTTGGGGGACTCACTAATCTTTGTGCTTATAGTTATGGATTAAATGTTTTCAGGTACTTCAATAGATCGTAAGAAGGCAAAGGTATGATTTTACACACATCATCATCAACACTTCCATGTTTTGAGATTCCGCAATGTTTTTCTTTACAACTCTGATTTTGGATTATGGTTTATGAACAAAAGGGTTTTTACTTGATGGTATCTTTATGTAAATATATGTTTATTCTAAATTAAAAATGAATATTTTATTCTGAAAATCAGGACATTACACAACTTGTTCTAAGCAGTAGGTGTATTAGAAAAAAGTCAAGGTATTTTTGTTAATCAAATCTCTAGTAGACATAATTATAAAATCTACCGAGCCATCAAGGACTACCACCATCGATCCTTTAAAGGAAACAAAGAAATCATGGCTAGCAAAGAAAATAAATCAGTTTATCAGTGATTTTTAGCCCCACCCCCTCAGATTCATAGGCAAATTACACAACCAATCGTAAGGACCCAACATTTCCTGAACTGTAGCTCGTTTGTTAAGATCAAGAGAAAACACTCTACGAAATCTAGTATTCAAAGGAACCTCACCAAGACACACATCATCCCAAAAAGAAGTTAGAGAACCGTCTCCAACATTTTTAACACAAAAATCCATCAAATCAACCCTTTGGTCACGTAAATGCATCATTGCTTTTAAATTATACAACCTAGTAGAATCAATACATGACCGTAGTCAGGAATGAATCAAACCATTATGATAACGAATAGATTTAGTCATCCTAAACCCAAAGTGAGTTAGGAAAATTTTGAAACTACCACACCCATTTAACCAAAAGGGCCTGATTAAGAGTTAATAATCTATTAACTCTCAAACCACCACATTTCTTGTCTACCATTACCTATGCTTGCTTATTATTGTTTTTTTTTTTTTTTGCATATTTTAACATAATATAGTTAGGTTAAGGCAATATTGCTTTGTGCCGTAGGCCAACATACCCGAGAGCAATCTAGTCTTGGTCACTGTGGACTCGAGGGAATCCAGTCTTGCTGACTATGGGCCTGAGGGCAATCCAGTCTTTGTGGCTGTGCGCTCGGGAGCAATCCAACCGTGTGTTGTGGGTATGGAGGGGGGAAATACAGTCTTATGATTGTGGACCCATGGGAAATCCAATCAGATAACCATAGGCCCCGGGGCAATCCAATTTTATATTATGGGCCCGGTGTACATGCATTGTATATGTATTGTTGTGTGGGGTATTTTGGGGGAAACTGACTATACTTAGGCTTACAGTTGTGGATTCCAATATTTGTCAGGTACTTATCGGGTTGCGAAGACAGGACTGTACACACGCACATCAACGGTTTTATGATTTAAGATTCCGCATTGTTTTCTTTATAACTCTAATTTTTAATTATGGTTGATGAACAAATGTGTAACGCTCTAAAAATTTCAACCAATTTAAACTTTTCAAAAACAACCCCGTTTCATTAAGTTATTACAAAAAGGTTTTCAATACAATTATTATCAGAGTCTTCCCAGGACCACATCATAAAACATAATCATGAGGAGCGGTACGATCACGCCTTTGCCTTGCCACGGTCTCCTGAAGAACCTGAAAAACATTAAACCACAACTGTAAGCCCGAAAGGTTAGTGAGATACCCCCAAAATACCAACCACATATACCATACATGCATAACATGCCATATCATAACAGAACACAGAACAACCATGCACTTCGGGTCTACTGTGTGATTGGTCTGCCGCACCGGCCTTCAGTCCACCTGGTCCACCTTCCGAGTCTAACCATATACATCGAGTCTACAGTGTGATTGGTCCGCCCACACCGGGCCTTCAATAACCTGGTCCACTCTTTGAGTCTACAGTATGACTGGTTTGCCCGCACTGGGCCTTCAGTCGGCCTAGTCCACTCTCCGAGCCTCGGCACGTCTGGTCCGCCCTCTTGGGGCCTACAGCCTATCTGGACCGCTCGCTGGGCCTTCGGGATAACCGGTCCGCCCTGGGTATGTTGGCCTACAGCACAAAGCAGGACCCGCCTCAACCCAACTCCAGTCCAACAACCATATGCACATAAACATTTAATCATATAACAATTCACATCCAATCAAACCGATCTAGCAGATCACATAGCATAACATCATCCTAACCAGGATACCGACCTAACCGGTCACTAGCATAAACCATCCTAACTACCAGGATGCAACATAACAAAGCAAATAACATAACAACGATACCCGGATCACAATCCGCTAAAGGGTCGGCCTTGGTGCCGTAGACCCTGTCGATATAGTGAGGATAACTCACCTCACAACTGCCGACTGAAAAGATAAGACCAAGATGCTCCGACCACTGACACGATCTCCACCACTAGCCGACACCAACACTGAACTCAAAACAAAAGCCAAAAATTACCAAAATGCCCTTGGAAGTCAACTGGTCAACCCTTGGTCAAAGTCAATCTCCTGACTGACTCTACTCGCCGAGTCAACTCGATGACTCGTCGAGTCCCCATGCTCAGAACTTCCCCAATCCACGACTCAACTCGCCGAGTCACCCCGAGACTCGGCGAGTCCCACAAATCTGAGTCCCCTCGCACTCAACTCACCGAGTCTTCCCTTGACTCACCGATTCACGGCTCAACCAGAAGAAGGTTAGGACCTTACGACCAGACTCATCGAGTCCAAGAACAAACTCGCCGAGTCCAAGGCTATCTTCAACCAACTCGCCGAGTTGTTCTTCCAACTCGCCGAGTTCCTGCCCATCTTCAAGCAACTCGCTGAGTACACCTTTGTGACTAGCCGAGTACCTCTAGATCTTAATCCACACAGAAGCTTTCCAGGCCATGCAAATGATCCAAACCACAGATCTACCCTTCTACAACCCATCCATCACATAAAGTGGCAAACTTTACGTGAATCCAAAGAGATCTAAGCATAAGACACTTTAGGGTTAGGGTTTGGGACAAGATGGCTTCACCAATCACTCAAGAACATGGACTTTAATGCACTCTAGACCTTCTCCAATCCAGATCTGAGGTAGCAACCTCAAATCTAACCTCCAAACTCAAAACACCACATGCTATCTTTTCCAAAAACTCCAAAATGATGAGTAATAACCCAAGCAACGAAATAATACCTCAAAGGAAAGCTCCAACAGAAGAGAAATCCAAATCCTTGTAAAGCCCCTTGCTCCAAGCCTCTTAGCTTTCCAAAATCTCTTCCAAAATCTCTTATCTAAGGTTCAAAAGCTCTTAAACCACTCACAACGCGCCTTAGGGTTTTTCTGGACTTCAAGAGAGGGTAAAGAGGCTGGGGAGAGGGTATAATGTCCTTTAAATAGGGCTCACCCTCCGAAATTAGGGTTTTCTCCACTCAGCACCAACTCGCCAAGTCCAGCCGCCGACTCGCCGAGTTGGCCACTTAACACGCGACCAGAGTCGCGACCCTACTCGCCGAGTCCACCCATGGACTCGCCGAGTTGCCCTTTCACATTTACACTTTGAAACCTGAACTTGCACTCCTGAAATCGGGATGTTACAGTTCTCCCCCACTTAAATTAGGCTTCATCCTCGAATCCTGCGGCAACACAACTCCAGAATTACTCTCGCAATGCACCTCCTGGCATTAACCAGACTAGGTTCCTCAAAACACAACCACCGAAACCCAACTCTTCCCCTGCGGCGTTGTGACCACCGCCTCAAGCCGGCCACTGGCCTCATCCTTAGATAACCACACTTAACAGCCAAGTACCACTCCATGATACTTCACTCGTTCCAGATCACAACATTCACTTGACTCATACGAGCTAGAGATAACCCTGAACCACTGGAATCCCGATCTGAGCCCAACTTTATCCACTCCATGCTGACAGGATGACACATCCTTCAGCTTCAGTGCAACTCCCATGAGTTCTCTTCCGCAATCACATACATATGCTGAACTGGCTCTAGCATCCTCGGGTTGGGAAGACCCGACACAGTGACGACACCTCCAAACATCCCCCATGATGAATTACTACTACATACAAAATTCCTTGATCAAAATCAAGCTGGGAATCCAAGACTCCATCCCTGCATCCCTTCCGAGCCTCTTGGCTCTACACCCTCGGAATTCCTTCCATGACCTCAGCAGACATCCAATCCGGATGTGATTTCATACCACTTCCGCAAACACGCTGTTCAATGACCATAATTGGAACACCCCAATCATAACTCCGCACTACTGCTTTCACTTCCGTGAACTTACACTCCCTCTCGGAGCTACATTATTTTCCCTTTCCTTACCAAGGAAAATCACTTGGCTGCCTTGACACTACCACAAGTGCCACAGTGCTCACCCAATACTACACCATTTCCTTATCGCATAACTGCTATCCCATGCACTACACATACTCTGAATCCGCTTGCAGGGACTCTCGAGTCCATTCACTACCTCCACTAATCATGATCAATATCCGGGGCCAGAGCTTCTGATGCTATCACATCGGACATACTCATTCCATATCCTCATACAGATCTATCAACACATGCAGAGTCTTCAACATGACTGGACCGCCTTACCAGGCCTTCAGCCCATCTGGACCACTCTCAGAACCTTCAACAGGTCTGGACCGCCCTCCAGGGCCTTTAGCCTGTCTGGACCGTTCTCCGAGCCTTCGGCCTGACTGGTACGCCCACCGGCCTTTAGTCTATTCGGACCGCTCAACTAGCATTCATCATCCCACGTTATCCCTCCAGAAAACTCTCCCATGCATACTGTTCTAGCCCTCTAGGGGTTCCGAACTCTATCTCCACCCTACATACTCAAACCCGGCCTAAGCCCAGGCCTTCCACAATCAATCACCCTTGGTCTGCATCCCGCCCTGCCTGTCTGACACTTGCTCATACCAGCCTACGCTCAGCTGACAGAACCACTGTTGAATCCCACCACTAAACAACCTCTCATGCTTATCGATCTTCCGGAGAATTCTCCAATTCTCCCCCACTTAGAGCACTGACTATCAACCACCGGTTGCCATCACCGACCTCCCTCGAAAACCCTACACAACACAAACCCTTACACGCGAACTGATTCCCACCAGAACGAGCAATCTTGAAAAAATTACATAACAACACCGATCATCCCGGGCTCGAAAGAAACCCGATCTTCAGCTAACCACTCCTCAGAATGAAGATGCTACCCGGCATTCAGACTAAAAGCTAGATTCCCACTAATAATCCTCATGAATGATAATCAACGAAATTTTCCAACACAAAACCCATGACCATACCACAACCCTCAAGGAACAACGAATACAATACCAAAAATCTCACAGCGAGACTAGCAAATAAACAATACTCCACAATAATCACCAAATAACAAGATATGAAGAAAGAAACATACTTGCAGCTGCATCTGGCACTGCCCTGACCTCCTCTGCTGTAAGCTGAAAAGCATGACCCTGAGCCCTTAGGGGGTTCCGCTCTACCCTGACTGATGGGTTTTGGTCATAAGAACATCCTATGTGCTCATACAAACCCTAATGCTTGGATCTAGGTTTCTCTATTGTACATGCAAGTTATCCAAGAGTAGAAACCCTAATTCTAGCATACAAGTAATCATATTAACATAAGAATGGGTTTAAGATATTACCTTGATTGTTATGTAGCAATAACAGTCACAATTCCTTCTTGTAATGACTTTAGAAAGCTTAGAGTCACAAATGTCACTCCTCTAATGGTTCACAAACACCAAGAGCAAGAGGATGAAGAGGAGAAGAGAAGGAGGCTGCCCAAAACATGTGGAAACCCTAGAAGGAAGCTTCTCCATGTTTTTGGGGCATAAGGGCTCTATATATAGTGAGACTATTAGGGTTATCTAACAAGGAAACCCTAATTTGGATGCTTAAGCCCTAAGCAACCCATGGACTCCTTTCCTTAAAGGCCTTGGACGATTTCTAATGGGTTTCCCCATAGAATTCGTCCACTCCTTAATATAAGGCAATCCATAGCCCAAATTGCAATTATCTTATAATTACAATTCCAACCCCTTAAGTTTAATTAATCTCTTTTAGCCACAAATTTAATTCTTATTAATTCTTGACTAATATTAATTAAACAATATGATTTCTCCTTTAATATAGTATTCTCATAATATATATTAATGAATCATATTTAATCCTTTCTCTCCATAATTCATCCTATCAAGTTGCTTTGGTGAAGGCAACCCAAAAGGACCATGCACCATCGGGTCAAGTACATACCAAAATAGTTATGGACTTAGACACTAATCCAACAGTCTCCCACTTGGATAAGTCTAATAACTATTCTGCGTATGACTTCAGATCCTGATCTGCAATCGTAGCTTTCCAAATCCGCTGTCAACTCTGATCCTATCAGATACGCGTGTCCTTTAGATAAGGGATCATATATTCCACCATTCTAGATATCGTATAAGACATGATTTCTAATCATTCTCTCTGTACTATTTCTCGACTTCCGATTTATGACGACTGACTAATTGAACAAATCAAATTAGCCCTAGCCCGGCCGAGCATTTACGTTTGTCATCACTAAATCATCGAGGGGCCCAAAGATATCGCTTTATCCTTCTTTGGATAAAAGGAACGAATAAACTTTGATTCAATGCTCGCTTGCACTTACTCACCGAATCACACACAACAATATGTTTTATAACACTAAGTTACTGGTGCGTTTACATATTATCAATGTGCAACCGATTTTCAAGATACAACTCACACATCTCAGTTTCAAGAATATAAGATGTTATCGTCTCACCAATCACTCGTGATACAATTCATGGAGTGATCCAAGTGAGCGTGGGTTTAATCCAATGCTCAAATCATATTTATAAGCACTCATGAACGTTGCAGCAAACATTTGCTAATGTCTACTACTCTTTAGACAATCCACACACCAATTCACGACAGTCTTTATTCATACCTACTTCCAACATATGAACGACTGTGGCCCGTTCGAATAATTTGACTGTTCTCAACCAATTAAATTATTCAGGAAGTCAAAACATGCAAAGTGAAACACAAGAATAATACTAATCCCATATGACCTCACACTTTTGAGCATAAATAAAACACCTTTTATTTATCACCATATCGATTACTCATTATTTGTTGTTTCGGGTAATCAACTTTTTACTTGAATTATCACAACACTTGTCCCATGCTCTTAGCATGCACACAATGTTTACCTATGGTTCTTACTTTGTGAAATAGATCAAATGAACACATTTCCAATCATACTCATTTCACAACTCCTAATCCTTTTCACAAGTGAAAGAATATCAAATTCTTGCCACTTATGGAATATGCTAGATTCTAACATTTTATGCAATGATCCTTTTGTAATGTCACTGCACTAAAGTCACAATGACTATTGCCAATGAAATTACAAAGTCGTCTATCGGAGATTGTTACAAGACAATTCCTTAGATATGACGTCTCTCACTCAAAGTACATTCCTTTGAACATCCTTTTGCATAAAAGTTTCTAATCTAGACATAGTTTTCAATATTTAATTCCTAATATGGACACGTTTCCATATTTTCCATATGACAACTCATTCTTAATAGAATCTTATCTATAAAGTCGATATGTTCCATCCAATAATATACTTCCAACTACTCACAAGCGACCAATCCTCGACGAACTTTGGGTTGTCCTTTGATAGTTGTCTAATTATCTTAGTCAAAACCGATTCTTGTCCTTGTTCCCTCTAAATGCACTAGACATTTGGAAAATTTTAGAATGGTCAAATATTATAGCATTTGCAATCGATCCTATACTCGAAGCGTATGGGACACGATGCATAATGTCTTACATGAAGATTCGATACTTTATCAATCTTCTGCCATAATATTTTATGTGCTACGTTCTCAAAATTCAAACTATGAAGAGGAATGTCGTAATCATAATCGAATTTTTAAGAACGCACTATGTTTCCTTGACTAAATTTATTAACATTCCACAACCTAAGCCTTTAGATTTCAAATGAAGCATAATATTCTCTCCCTTAATTATAGCTAAAAAACTTTTCAACTCTTGTTTTCTATAATTAATATTTCTAACTTGCAATACTTTCCATAACAATCATACAATCATAACTTTTATGCTCCCACTATCATGATGATTATTATAAACATAACACTTATGCTCCCACTAGCTTTGACATGTATTCAGAAACCAACTTAACTTCCAGAAAAACAATACTTATTGAATTTCTTAAGTTCATGTTTCTAATACCTAATGCTTTGATAATCCTTTATCTAAGCTTATACACCTTTGCCTTAGATAGCTCATATGTGTGTCTAAACAATTTAGACTAATTGCCAAACCTCACAATTCAAATCATGGAAAGGGATACCGTAACCATAATCGAATTCGAGAATACAATTTCACAATCACTATCTTCTTAAAATATCTCTTAGTGAAAGCATTTCCTCACAGTCATTTTCATGAAGGAGGGAATGTTATGACACTTAGATTTTAATGGTGTATGTGTTCCTCTCCATATAAATTTTTCAAAACCAAAGTTTACGACAAATTCAAACTCATATGGACCGAACTTTCTTAATCTTGACTTCTTGCCTTATGGTAACACAGCTGCCCACCATGTCTTCCAAGTAGTTAAGCAGCTCACCCTTTCTTATCAATGTACTTTCCATTGATCAAGGTCCTTTCCTTTTATGCATTCAATTGAGAACTCATAGAACTCACATGCATAATTAACTCAATTGGAATGGCACAGAAACAAAATAGTGTCAACACGATAGGTTGTAAACCTCAACTCATGTGCTAGTGATGATCGATAAGGTTTATTTTGATTTGTTTTTGAAACCTTTCAAGACCATTAAGACTCCCACAGACTCCTTGACACATAAGATTCTCTTGTCAATAAACATTTCATGACAAAAATATTCAAGAGTTAGTGTAGTTTTTATCAAAACACTTCATAAATTGGTCATAGTCGGTCTTTGTCTTATCCAAGATATCACAACTTTCCACATTTGATGAATGTTATAAACCTTCTTTATATTTGTCACTCATTGTCATAATCTTAACTCTAAGACTTGTTTTGGAACAAAGTATGATTGACTTCTTGATTTAACCATTTCTTCAATTCTTGATTCCTCTTCTTAGACATACAATTGTACTAAGACTCACTTAGAGGATCAATTGAGATATGGTTCTTAATCATTAAGACCTATCATAAAGCATAAAAGGTACTCTCCCTTCTTCTTAGAATGGAGAAACTTTTATCTTTCTGCCTACTTGATTCTTCTTATTCGTTCTGCTATTGATTTAAACTTTTTCAATCAATTCAGAATTACACTTAATCTTATAAGTATAATCGTATTTACTAAACCTTTAGTAAATCATGACGAATATTTTTGTTACTCTTATGGTGGACTTGATCAACACGCAACTTTGTGTACTCGATCTCATAGTCCTTCACTTGACACTTTGTCAATGAATTAGTCTAATTTCCAAATATGAAATTTCTTATTCATCGTGCAACCAAGTAGCATGATTCCAAGTTTCTGAAACTTGGGTGATGAGAAACTCTCCTTATTCGGTAAATTTTTGACATTTCCATAATTAAGAATCAAATCCACTATTTCTAATAATAGAAACATTCAAACATCATTTTTTCATACACGCCATTGCAAGGATAAATAAATAATATAAAATCAAAATCTATTTTATTGCGGAAAAAAATTTGTCCTTACAACGCAATTCATTGAAAAACTATGCTAATACATATTTCTTAGCAATCTAATTCTAACTCTAAGTAGTAGCTCGGGAATCTAATCTTCAAGTAATGCGATCGAAATCCATTTCTTCATGGTTAGATTCTGCTCACTTCTTCCCTTAAGCTTCCTTTCTTTTCTTCGATCCTACAAAACATCAATTGTAATCTTATCACATTATGTATTAAGAATCTAGAATGAAGCTTAAAAGAGTTAGTAAATGTACCTAAAGTAGAGCCATACGTTTTGACTCTCCCATCTCTTAGATCTCTTAGGTAAATAGGGCAGCTTCGTCTCCAATGCCCCTTCTCTTGGCAATAAAAGCAAGTGCCACAGTGCTCACCCAATACTACACCATTTCCTTATCGCATAACCGCTATCCCATGCACCACACATACTCTGAATCCGCTCGCAGGGACTCTCGAGTCCATGCACTACCTCCACTAATCATGATCAATATCCGGGGCCAGAGCTTCTGATGCTATCACATCGGACATACTCATTCCATATCCTCATACAGATCTATCAACACATGCAGAGTCTTCAGCATGACTGGATGGCCTTACCAGGCCTTCAGCCCAACTGGACCACTCTGAGAACCTTCAACAGGTCTGGACCGCCCTCCAGGGCCTTCAACCTGTCTGGACCGTTCTCCGAGCCTTCGGCCTGACTGGTACACCCACCGGCATTCAGTCTATCCGGACCGCTCAACTAGCATTCATCATCCCGCGTTATCCCTCCAGAAAACTCTCCCATGCATACTGTTCTAGCCCTCTAGGGGTTCCGAACTCTATCTCCACCCTACATACTCAAACACGACCTAATCCTAGGCCTTCCACAATCAATCACCCTTGGTCTGCATCCCGCCCTGCCTGTCTGACACTTGCTCATACCAGCCTATGCTCGGCTGACAGAACCACTGTTGAATCCTGCCGAGTACCTCTAGATCTTAATCCATACAGAAGCTTTCCGGGCCATGCAAATGATCCCAACCACAGATCTACCCTTCTACAACCCATCCATCACGTAAAGTGGCAAACTTTACGTGAATCCAAAGAGATCTAAGCATAAGACACTCTAGGGTTAGGGTTTGGGACAAGATGGCTTCACCAATCACTCAAGATCAGGGACTTTAATGCACTCTAGACCTTCTCCAATCCAGATCTGAGGTAGCAACCTCAGATCTAACCTCCAAACTCAAAACACCACATGCTATCTTTTCCAAAAACTCCAAAATGATGAGTAATAGCCCAAGCAACGAAATAATACCTCAAAGGAAAGCTCCAACAGAAGAGAAATCCAAATCCTTGCAAAGCCCCTTGCTCCAAGCCTCTTAGCTTTCCAAAATCTCTTCCAGAATCTCTTATCTGAGGTTCAAAAGCTCTTAAACCACTCACAACGCGCCTTAGGGTTTTTCTGGACTTCAAGAGAGGGTAAAGAGGCTGGGGAGAGGGTATAATGTCCTTTAAATAGGGCTCACCCTCCGAAATTAGGGTTTTCTCCACTCAGCACCAACTCGCCAAGTTCAGCCGCCGACTCGCCGAGTTGGCCACTTAACACGCGACCGGAGTCGCGACCCTACTCGCCGAGTCCACCCATGGACTCGCCGAGTTGCCCTTTCACATTTACACTTTGAACCCTGAACTTGCACTCCTGAACTCGGGATGTTACAAAATGGGTTGACTTTAGTGCAACTTTATAAAAATTGATGTTTATTCTATTTTAAAAATGAAAAATTTTATTCTGGAATTTGGGACGTTACAACTTATAGTTAATACATAACTTCATTTAGTATAAATTTACTAATTATAAATAAAAATGAAGGTTAGTAAATGTTTAAATAAAATTATGAAGAATATTAAAAAAAAGTAAATAAATAAACATCGGTATGTATATATAAACGTTAGTATACATAAATAAAAGTTAGTTGCATAATTTAAATGTTCGTATGCATAAATAAAAGTTAGAATACATAGATAATGATTGGAAAAATATATATAAATCATTAGCCGTTAATAATGAATAATTTTAATTAATTCATCATTATTTACAATACAATGTTTGTTTAAGAATAAATACCTTTTTTTTTATTAAGTAACACATACATTGAGTAGGATAGATGTGATTTCACTTGATTAAAGCTTTTGTGTTGATTACGTTTTATAAATTTGACGTAATTAAAATATATTAACAAACTTTACATGATTCTTGAACACTTAGAAGATTGTATTCAAGATGGTGTGATATTCTTTTTACATTTGATGAGGATTTATACTACATACCATCCTTTTCATACATCATCAAAATAGTAATTCAATAAGTAAAGAAAATTATTCAAGGGGTGAAATTTTTTCATCTACATGTTTTGTCTAACTTAATAATTTGATGGATTTTATAACTATGTATATATATATATATATATATATATATATATATATAGAAGAGAGAGAGGGAGAGAGAGAGAGAGAAAGAAAGTGAGAGACGGGATATATATATATATATATATATATATATATATATATATATATATATATATATATATATATATAAGTTCAATTGAGAAAACAATATCATGAATTGTGGAAAAAGCATGGGTGAATGCGTTTCGATCAAACTGGGCTCTTCCCTTTCGAACCAGGAGTACCTGAAACCATAAACCACAAACTGTAACCACAAAGCTTAGTGAGTTCCCCAAAATACCACATAACATACATATCATATAACGGGCCCCACCCACACTGGAATAATAATGAGATACATGCCCCACCCACACTCGAATAACATGCCCCACCCAATAAACATACATATACAAGCACATATAAGTATCACACAGATAACAAGTATAATAACATAACCAAACGAGGATCGACCTTGGTGCCTTAAACCCGCTAAACCCAGTGAGGAAATCCACCTCAACAGCTGATCCCATGAAAATATCTCTAACTGCAGATCCGCTAGAATCCCCATGCTATCAAACAAATAACACCAAAATAACAATATGGTTCCAAACCAAATCCAATAATCCATAAATGGGGTAAAAGACCATCTTACACTTCACCTAGTTTGGTGCAAGACTAGGGTCCAAACTCCCCCGAAAAAGGCCTACAAACCAACAGTCATCATGGATTTATGTTAACATTGAGACACTTATGATTTTTATGAAATATAATATATGAGTTTTATGTGTTTTAAAAATGAAAAAAAATTGGTTTGAAAAATTACGTCGTTACATGGAATGCCCAATTGGAGATGAAAGTTTCCAATCTTCCTTCCAAAAGCACCTCCCCAAGCTTGTTCTTCAAAATCTATACAAGAATTTTAAAACCTAATACAAGAATCAATTCAAACTTTATAAATCAAGAACTAGGGTTTATGAAGTAAAATTCAATTTTTACACAATGAATGATGAATTCGACCTAGATGATGAATAAAGTGAAGTTAGGAACTGAAAACAACAAACCTTTATGCCTTAATCTTGGATTAATTGAAGAAAAAAAATCGAGCCCTACACTAGGTTTGGAGGGATTCGACCGAAGATAGGTTTAGAGGAGAGGGGAAAAATCGCACGATCCAACGGGAATTGGAATGATGTCGATTAGAGGCAGCCCTAAACCGTACCCGTGATTTTCAGCCGTGAGTTTTGAGTCTTGATCGTTCACTTTTCTGGATTCTCGGGAGCCAACGACTTCGATGCACGGGCGGTGCGTTTTTAGATTAGGTTGACACTCGGAACACATGGTCTAGGGTAGGTCGTGTGTTTTTTTAATCTCTTGACCCATGCGATTTGAAATTCTTCACCGTATGTTTTTTTTTGTTTGGAGAAGTGCGACTCGGACGCACGGTTGACCCATAGGCCGTGCGTTTCGTAGCTTAGCCCGTGCGTTTTCGTGTTAGCCCGTGCCAAAAATATTTTTTCTTTAAAAACCTCGATGCAGTCGCATGGAGCAAAAAAATGACCGTGCGTCTTTTTTTACATGAGCCTGTGCCTTTTTTTGTTGAGGTCGTGAGTTTTCTTTCTGTTAACATCAAAAATGACGACTTTTTTTTTCAAAACCAATTTACTCTTGATCATTAGATAGGAAAATTATTTGTACGGAACCCTCAAAAAGACTCAAAAAAAACATTGCAACACGGAAGAAATAAAGTAAAATAAAGAAAATGGAAAGAAATACTCCCGAGTTGCCTCTCGGTTAGCCGCCCTTGTTTCAAGTCTTTAGCTAGACTTTGCCCTTTAGATTCACTTAATGTAGTCTGAGCGTTCCAAGCTATCAACCTCGATGTCTTTCTTTTGGAATCCTTCAAAGAAGACCTTTAACCTGTGACCATTAACTTTGAACACTTTTCCAGTTTTGTTACTCTTAATCGCAACTGCACCATGTTTAAATACATTAGTAACAATGAACGGTCCCACCCACTGGGACCGTAACTTACTGGAAAACCATTTAAGTCGAGAGTCATAGAGTAATACCTTTTGACCAATCTCAAAGGTCTTACGGGAGACGAACTTATCATGGAATGCTTTGGTCTTGTCTTTGTAGATGCGTGAACTCCAAATGCTTCATTTGTTATTTCCTCCAACTCTTGAATCTCTAAATTTCGGTGAACACCCGCTTAATCCATCTTCATGTTTAACTTTTTGACATCCCAGAAAGCTTTGTGCTCTAGTTCAACATGGAGATGACAGGCTTTTCCAAACACAAGTCTATAAGGTGACATCCCAATTGGAGTTTTATATGCAGTTCGGTATGCCTAAAAAACATCTTCTAATATCAAAGTCTAATCTTTGCGGTTTGTGTTCACTGTTTTCTCAAGTATGGACTTGATTTATCTGTTTGACACTTCATCTTGTCCATTTGTTTGTCGGTGATAAGCTGTGGACACCCGATGTTGGACTCCATACTTCTTGAGAACTGATCCAAGAGTTTTGTTGCAAAGTTGTGTGCCTCTATCACTGATCAAGGCTTTTGGAGTTCCAAACCTTCATAAGATGTTAGCCTTGACAAAATCTACAACAACTTTAGCATCATCAATTATTTTTGCCTTTGCCTCTACCCATTTGGAAACATAATCAACAACCAAAAGGATGTATAAATTCTCAAAGGATGAAGGAAAAGGACCCAAAAAATCAATACCCCATATATCAAATATTTCACAAACCAAGATGGGGGTCAAATGCATTTGATTTCGGGAACTTAAAGAGCCAGTCATTTGAAATCTCTCACAACTTTTACAAAAAGTGTAAGAGTCATGAAAGAGTCGAGGCCAATAAAATCCACAGTCTAAAATTTCCCTGGCAGTTCTTTGAGGACCAAAATGCCCTCCACATGCATAACTATGAAAAAAGTTGAGGATAGATTGTACCTCATGTTCTTCAATACGTATTCTTATTACGTGATCTGCACAATGTTTCCCAAGGTACGGCTCATTCCAAATGTACGTTCTCGCATCTTTCTTGATCTTATCTCTCTGTGACCTTGTGAGATCAGGTGGGAACTTTCCCGTGACCATGAAATTGCATATATTCGCATACCAAGGGGGTGTTTGGATAACAAACAAGTGCTCATATGGGAATGTGTCATGGATGAGATTTGCATCTTCGGGTTGAACTATTCGGCTCAAAAGATCGGCGACCAGGTTCTCCTTCCCGCTTTTATCCTTGATCTCAATATCGAACTCTTGCAAAAGTAGCATCCACCGTATTAACCTCGGCTTCGAATCTTTCTTGGTAAGTAAGTGCTTTATGGATGCATGGTCCGGATATATGATCACTTTAGTTCCAAGGAGGTATTGCTGAAACTTCTAGTGCAAAAAAAAAATAGCAAGCAACTCTTTTTCTGTTGTGGTATTGTTGCTCTGTGCACTATCAAGGGTCTTTGATGCATAGTAGATGACGTGATGTGCTCGATCCACCTTTAGACCCAATACCGCCCAACAAGCATGTTGCTAGCGTCACACATGATATCAAATGGGAGATCCTAATTAGGTGGTTGGATGATAGGAGCGGAGGTGAGTAAATCCTTCAAACGATCAAAAGCATCCTTGCATGGCTGAGTAAACTAAAATTCAACATCTTTTTGGAGTAGTTGACACACCGGCACTGTAATCTTTGAGAAATGTTTGATGAACCGCCGATAGAGACCTGCATGGCCAAGAAACAAATGAACATCCCGAAAATTTGTCGGGCAAGGAAGACTCTTGATAACATCTATCTTGGCTTTGTAACCTTCCAAGCCTTTTTGGGACACAATATGACCTAGTATCAATCCTTTGTCCACCATGAAATGGCATTTTTCATAGTTAAGCACAAGATCTGTGTCAATGCACCTTTGCAAATTTTTTGTTAAATTGCTTAAACATTCATCAAATGAGTTTCCATAGACTGTGAAATCATCCATGAAGACTTCAATGATGTTTTGAACATATTCAGAAAAAATGCTCACCATGCATCTCTTAAATGTTGCGGGTGCATTGGATAGACCAAAAGGCATATGCCTATAAGCAAATGTGCCAAAGGGACAAGTGAATGTGGTTTTCTCTTGGTCTTCCGGGGTTACCAGAATTAGATGAAAACCCGAGAAACCATCCAAGGAACAATAATGAGATTTACCCGCCAATCTCTCTAACATTTGGTCAATAAATGGCAAGGGAAAATGGTCTTTTCTTATTGGGGCATTCAACTTTCTATAGTCAATACAAACCATCCACCCGTTTTGCACATGGGTTGGCACCAAATCTCCCTCGGAATTCTTGACAACTGTGACCCCGAATTTTTTTGGGACTACCTGAACGGGGCTCACTCATTTACTACCTGAGATGGGTTAGATCATACTTGCATCCAAAAGCATCATTATTTCTTTCTTTACCACCTCCATCATGGGTGGATTCAATCTTCTTTGTGCCTCTCGGGTTGGTTTGAAGTCTTCTTCCATGAGAATCTTATGCATGCACAAGGAAGGACTCAACCCTTTTATGTCAGCAACTGTCCATCCAATAGCTTTTTTTTATACTTTTTCAGCAAAGTCACCAACTCATCTTCTTTTGTAAGGGATAGATTGTTGGAAATAATGACAAGCAAAGTCTTCTCTTCTCTAAGGTATGCATAATTCAAATGATCTGGAAGAGCCTTCAATTCTAGCTTAGGTGCCTGCACAATAGAAGGAAGAAGTTTTGTGTTAGAAATGGGCAATTTCACATTGCTATTAGCATACCTCATTTTCTTCCTTTCTTCCATGAACTCCACAATTTCCAGCAACTCTTCATCTAACTTGAAGTTTCCTGCAATCTCCTTGACTGAATTGTCATCAAAATTCCTGCTCAAAACTAACTCCAACAAATCATGGTTAGCTAACTCAAAACACTTGGGTACCTCATATCAACAAAATTTATATGATGAACATCACTTGGGTACCTCATTGCTTCATAGATATTGAAGTTGATGACCTCCACATCAAATTCCATGGACAATGTACCATTATAGACATCAATTTTTGTTCTTGCTGTTTTTAAGAATGGTCTACCTAAAAGTATGGAACTCGAGGATGGGTGGTCATCATCTCCCATATCAAGCACATAAAAATCTTTGGGAAAGACAAGCTCATTATCTTGCACTAAAACATCCTCTAATACACCTTTTGGGTGTACTATAGAACGATCTGCAAGTTGGATAATCACGTCGGTTTTTTTAAAGTGCCTATGCCAATAGATTTATAAACAAAATATGGTAAAACATTGATTTAAGCTCCTAAATCTAGCATAGCACGGGGGACATAAAGGTTTCCCAATTTGCAAGAAACGGTGAAAACACCTGGATCCTTGCAGTTTGGGGGCATCCTTTTCTGCAAAATTGCGGAAACATTTTCACTTACTTTCACTTTCTCATTACCTCGCAACTTCTTTTTAGATGTGCAAAGTTCCTTAAGGAGCTTAACATATCTAGGTACCTATTTGATCGCGTCTAAGAGAGGGATGTTGAATTCAACTTTCCGGAACATTTCCATGATTTCACTATCATCTCTCTCTTTTTTGTTGCTGCTCAATATTGATGGAAAAGGTGATGGTGTGATCTTTGCTTCTTTCTCTTTCGGCTTCTTTTCCTCCACCATTTTTTCTTTCTTTTCATCCTTCTTTGGGGGTTCTCTATCACCAACTCCTCTTCTACCAACTCCTATTCTTCTTCGGGCCATCATATTTCTTTCCACTCCTCAAGCTAATTGCACAAGCATTATTGTAGCACCTGGTTCTTGGTACGTATTCTTTGTAATTAACTCTTTAAATATTGCATTTTTGGTCTTGGACTTGGCGAGTTGAAGGACAAACTCGCCGAGTAGATGCGGATAAGACGCGGGGTCTAAGCCGTGGACTCGACGAGTAGAATCTGTCCTGGCAAAAACCCTAACCTGGGTGTTTGCACCCTATTTAAACGCTCTAACTTGGCCTCCTTTGTCCCTAACACTTCCAGAGAGCTGTAGAGCGAAACCTTAGCCCCCATATTGTTCTTGTGAGTGATTTTGGCCTTGTGAAGGAAGTTTGGAGCTTAGAAGAAGAAGAAGGAGGAGGTTGAAGAGTGCAAGGAGGGGAGGTAGATCCAGAATCTACACTGTGAGAAGCTTCCATTCAGGTAGAAAAGTTCCTACCTTGATCACTAGTTCATTAGATCTCTTTTTGTCCCAAATTGGTGGGTTTTAAGCCATAAGACCTCAAACTCCATGTGTTTATGCTCTATGTTCTGAAAGGACTTCAGATCTGGACCTTATGGACATCTTAGAAGTGTAAAGTCTCTGTGGTTGAAGTGATTGAGGTCCCTATTGAGTGCATGGCCTCATAAAAGAGCTTGGAATTGCCATTTGGAGCTCATATGGCCATGCATGCACGTAAAGTTTGCAACTTTACGTGATAAGCATGCCCTAGGAGATTATATCTATGGTTTGGAACCGTTGCATGTCTCAGATTTGGTCTGTATGGGAGGAGAGTGGAAGGGACTCGACAAGTTCCAAAGTGGACTCGACGAGTTCTATGAAGATGGTCTTAGACTCGACGAGTTCTACGAAGATGGTCTTAGACTCGACGAATTGGATGAACAACTCGGCGAGTCCTTTGAAGATTACCTGGTACTAAACGATTTGTTCTTCAAACTCGGCGAGTCATATGAACTGTTACTGAGTTAAGACGGGTTTAAGTGTAGAAGGTCCAACCCTTCGTAGCTGCACGCGGAATTAGCAATTTAACATGTAGCAATTGTCCCAGAAACCCAAATCCTCAAGATGGATGCTCTGGTGAGGATTTGGAATCGAGTAAGAGATCTACTCATGGGACTTGGTGAGTTGTTCTCGGACTCGACGAGTCGGATCGTGAGTCGGTCCAATCGTCCCAAGTAGTGAGTTATGGGTGACTCAGTGAGTGGAAGAGGGACTTGATGAGTTAGTACTGGGTTAATAGGAGAGGGACTCAACGAGTCTGTGCCATGACTCGGCGAGTCCAGTCAACTAGAAGTTAAATTTGACCAAGGAGTTAACCTTGGACCAGGGGTAGGTCAGTCATTTGACCTAAGGGTATTTATGAGTGGCTAATTTATGTTATGGATTTATAGCCGGAGGATTACCGGTGCATCAATCAGACGTCTAGCAACCAGACTTTCAGTAGCTACTTTTCGAGGTGAGTTTCCTTCCAGTAGGAACGGGTCTAAGGCACCAAGGCCGACCCGTTTAGATGATATGATAGTATCGAAGTGTGGGCAGAGCCCGTATCTCATAGTTGAGTTTGATGATGATATATGCTATTGTGGTAGAATTGTTTATACTCGTTGTCTGTGTGATACTTGTATGTTATGGTTTAGTAGCTGAGTGTGGGCGAGGCCCGTATCTCTCGGATAACGGAGTGTGGGCGAGGCCCATATCTCCCAGATAGCGGAGTGTGGGCGAGGCCCGTCTCTCCCAGCTAGCGGAGTGTTGGCGAGGCCCGTATCTCCATGAGTGTGGGCGAGGCCCGTATCTCCTAGCTGTTCATTATATGATTGTATGGTATGTGGTATTATGGGGGAACTCACTAAGCTTCGTGCTTACAGATTACAACTTTGTTTTCAGGTACCTCTTCTTCGAAGGGGAAGGAGCTGACGCGGTAGCGGTACATCATACACGCACATTGTTTTCCGCACCATGAGTTATTCTGGGATTTGTACTCTGACATTATGGTTGTTTTGATGTTTTGGTTTTCAGACACGAAATATGTTTATGAAATGATGGGATCAAAGGATGTTTATTCACAAATGTTTTCCAAAGTGTTGATTTAAAAATGAAATTTTTGGTCGTCAAAATTGGGTCGTTACAAGTTGGTATCAGAGCCCTGGTATTAGGGATTCGGACACACCTTCGGGGGTGTCTGAACTCAAATCAAGGGATTAAAGGATTTCGAAAAAGAAAAAGTTTTCTAAAGGATTAAGTAAAGAGTTTTAAGAAAGAACGAAGTGTATGATATTTGCGACCGACCGAGCTCAAGTAAGTATTCCCCAAAGTACCCATACAATGTTATATTATGTTTATCAGATTCAGTAGAATAACATGCTAGAATAGGACTAAGGATCTAGGGATGATGCCTTATGTGCCAGCTTTATGTGCTTCAGCTTATGAGAATTGCATGCTAGTATTGAGTAGACAGTAGTAGCTTTCCTCCGTCCGAATGCTGCTTGCTTGAGTAGTTTTCCTCCGTCCGAATTGCATGCTAGCTTGAGTAGTTTTCCTCCATCTGAATGCTGCTTGCTTCGTGCTACGTGGGACTCTGCGTGATGGAAGTTAGTCATTAGGTGAATACGTCACATTACATGTGATCGGGGTTGAATAATCTCAGAGTACTGGATTTGGCCCTATTGCGCAACTCTTGTTTGAGTCTAACCGTTGTAGGGACGAGTATGTTACTCGAAGGATTATCTGAGCCTCATCACAAGTGATAGTATTCAGGTAATGGCTAACTGGAACTACAAGGTGGCCTTCAGCGGCTGAGGACCGGTTTGGGTGGAGTCAGAGATTTTCACTAGGGCGAGCCTAGAATGGGAATAACAAAGGATCAGTTTTGGAGAAATGGATCTGGTGGAGTCAAGGCTGTCCTTGAGGAAGGTACGGATAGATGTGGAAGGTAGTATGGGCCTATACTACTGAAAGCAGAGGATCCGTACCCGAATTAAGGAAGGCTGAGGCAAGACCAGGGAACTTGTAATAGATGTGATCCCTTTAGAGGTATCAGTATCACTAATGGTTTCCTGTATGTATTGCAGAATGGTGGTATTATGTCAGAGGCCAGCAGGTGGCAGTTTTGGAGAGGGATCGGTTTCAGGATCAGGTTCCGAGCTAGTAGATGAGAGGCTACGCGAGTTTATCGCGTCAGAGATCACCAGAGGCATCCTTGAGTCGACCCCCATCATTTTCGGGTCGATCAAGGAAGGGATAGTTGAGCTGATAGAGGACCGCCTCAAGGCGTTCAGGAGTGACATGGCATCTGGCCAGTCAGGGTCTCACACACTGTCCTTTAAGGAATTCAGGGGAAGTGGTGCGCCGGATTTCCATGGGGCGAAGGACCCCATTGCTGCCAGACGATGGATTGCGGACATTGAGTTCGCACAGCTGACCAGCTTCTTCCCCGAGGGGTCGAAGGTGAGATACGCAACAGGGTGTTTGAGAGACAGAGCTAGAGACTGGTGGGAGTCTGTTGGTGACTCATTGGGAGCCTCGGCTGTTGAGGCTATGACATGGTCGGATTTTGTGACCCGGTTCCGAGAAGAGTTTGCGCCAGCGTTAAAGCTTCAGTAGCTGGCCAGAGAGTTTTTGGACATGAGACAGACTACGGAGACTGTGGCGGAGATCACCGCTAAGTTCCGGGAGAGGGCATTGCTGGTGCCCCAGTATGCGGGAGATGAGTATATGAGGAGTACCCGCTATCATGACATGCTACAGGCTGACACCCGAGAGCATGTTAGCTTTTCAGCTTGCCCTACCCTGGAGTCCATGATTGCCAGGGCAAGGGAGAGGGAGATTGATTTGGAGCATATCCGGAAGAGGAAGGCAGAGGCGGGGAAGGTGGGTGGGGCTTCGGGGAAGAAGCCCAAGGGATCAGATGGTAGGCCGAAAGGCCAAGGAGGACCGGGCCACTGCGGGAAATGTGGCAGGTCGCACGAGGGAGCATGTAGATTGGGATCGTCGGGCTGCTACAAGTGCGACAAGACGGGACACTTTAGCAGGGATTGTACTGCCCCATGCCTCGGTTGTTCATACATCTGAGTTGCTGTGTTTCCACTGCAACCAGAGGGGCCACAAGAGGGCCAATTGCCCCCAGTTGACAACAACATCAGTGCTGGTGAAGGCGCCAGCTCCAGCGACCCTGAGGATCACAGATGGCCGGCAGGGCAAGTCGGAGGCTCTAGTGGTGAGGAGTCGGGCCTTCCCGCTGACTACAGAGGAGGAACGCGCCACACCCGATGTGGTGACGGGTATGATTTCTTTTTTATGTTTTATGGTATGCTGCTATAATTTTGATATGTTATATGTATGTGCTCTGTTTAGGATCGTTCCATGTGAACGGTATCCCGGTTCAGGTGTTGTTAGATTCAGGAGCTACCCGATCATTAGTTTCTCTTGCGCTTAGCAAGAAGTTTCCCGAGTCCTCAGGCATGTTGGATTGTCCTCTAGAGGTTGAGATTGCGGACGACCGGTCGGTGCGAGCATCAGAGGTCTTCTGGGATTGTGTTCCCATACCTTTGCGGGGAACAAGGTTATTATCGGTATGGATTTGTTAAGCCCCAATGGGGCAGTGATCGACTGTGCGCATCAGTTGGTGTGGACCAGGACCCTAAGTGGGGGAGAGCTGGTGATTCAGGGCAAGAGGCCATAGCGAGGACCAACCTTATGTTCATCAGCAAGAGCTAGGCGTTACCTTCAACGGGGTTGCACAGGATATGTCACTTATGTCATAGACGCCCGGGAGGCGGGTAAGGCGACAGTGGGCGATGTGCCTGTGGTTCGAGAGTTTGCAGATGTATTCCCCGAGGAGTTTCCTGGGATACCTCCGGAGCGACAGGTGGAGTTCAGGATCGACTTAGTCCCTGGTGCGGATCCGATAGCCAAGGCACCATATCGGTTGGCTCCTCCCGAGATGAAGGAGTTGTCTACACAACTGCAGGAGCTGATAGACAAGGGATTCATTAGACCGAGTAGTTCTCCCTGGGGAGCCCCGATCATGTTTGTGAAAAAGAAGGACGGGTCACACCGGATGTGTATAGATTACCAGGAGCTGAATAAGGTGACGGTGAAGAACCGTTACCCACTCTCGAGGATTGATGACCTCTTCGACCAGCTTCAGGGAGCATCTTGGTTCTCCAAGATTGATCTGCATTCGGGGTACCATCAGATGAGGGTCGGAGAGGAGGATGTGCAGAAGACCATGTTTTGGACGCGCTATGGCCATTATGAGTTCGTGGTGATGCCGTTTGGGCTCACCAATGCTCCTCCCGCGTTCATGGACCTCATGAATCGCGTGTGCAGACCCATGCTGGACCGATCTGTGATAGTTTTCATTGATGACATCTTGGTTTATTCCAAGACGCAGGAGGAGCACGAGGGGCATCTGCGGGAGGTGTTGGAGACCATGAGGAGGGAGAGCTTATATGCTAAGTTCTCCAAGTGTTAGTTCTAGTTGTGCGAGGTGCAGTTTCTTGGGCACCTTGTCAACCAGGACGGGATTTCAGTGGATTCGGCCAAGGTGGATGCCGTGATGAGGTGGGAGGTTCCGAAGTCTCCATCTGAGATTCGGAGTTTTCTGGGGTTAGCAGGGTACTATCGGAGATTCATTCGGGATTTCTCCAAGATAGTTGTACCCTTGACGCGGCTAACGAGGAAGCCCGTAGTCTTCTGATGGGGGCCTGAGCAGCAGGCGGCGTTTGAGATGCTGAGGCAAAGATTGTGCAAGGGGCCAATCTTAGCCCTGCCAGAGGGCGTGGAGGATTTCGTTGTTTATTGTGATGCGTCCATCTCGGGTATGAGCGCGATATTGATGCAGAGAGGGCATGTCATTGATTACGCCTTGAGGCAGCTGAAGCCTCATGAGGTGAACTACCCGACACATGATTTGGAGCTGGGGGCTGTGGTATTCTCCCTCAAGATTTGGCGTCATTACCTCTGTGGGGTTCGCTGTACGGTTTACACGGACGACAAGAGCTTGAGGTACCTTATGGATCAGCCGCATCTGAACATGAGATAGCGTCGGTGGCTTGATGTAGTGAAGGATTATGATTGTGAGATCCTTTACCACCCGGGAAAGGCCAATGTGGTGGCCAATGCGCTTAGCCGCAAGGCAGCACTGATCAGGGATGTCTGTTTGAGGATGACAGTGGTGACTCCGCTGATTGAGCAGATTTGGGAGGCTCAACAGGAGGCGATGAAGTAGGAACATCGGAAGAGTGAGAGGATTGTGGGTCAGATTTCCTCTTTCGACTATGACAGTCGAGGATTGTTGACACTACACCGTAGGGTGTGGGAGCCATACCATGGAGGCGTGCGTCAGGTCCTGATGGGAAAGGCGCACAAATCTAGATTCTCCATTCATCCCGGTGCGACGAAGATGTATAGGGATCTTTGTCTGGATTATTGGTGGCCCTGCATGAAGCAGGATGTGGCCTGGTACGTGGAGCGCTGCTTGACCTGCAGGAAGGTCAAGGCCGAGCACCAAAGGCCACACGGTAAGATGCAGCTGTTGGATATCCCGTTGTGGAAATGGGAAGATATTACGATGGATTTTATCACGAAGCTTCCCAGGACTGCGCGAGGAGTGGATTCGATATGGGTCATCGTGGACCGATTGACCAAGAGCGCCCATTTTATTCCGATCCAGGAGAGCATCTCGGCCGAGAAATTGGCCGACATCTATATCAAGGAGATAGTGGAGCCGCACAGGGTGCCAGTGTCGGTGATTTCAGACAGGGATGTGCATTTTACTTCCAGGTTTTGGAAGAAGTTTCATGACGAGTTGGGTACTCGTCTACATTTCAGCACCACTTTTCACCTGCAGACAGATGGTAAGCGCGAGCGGACCATCCAAACGTTAGAGGATATGTTGCGGGCATGTGTTCTAGATTTCGGAGATAGTTGGGATACCTACCTTCCATTGGCGGAGTTCTCGTATAATAATAGCTATCATGCGAGCATCGACCGTCCTCCCTTCGAGATGTTGTATGGGAGGAGGTGCAGGACCCCGATATGTTGGGGAGAGGTTGGCCAGAGGGTCATGGGAAGCACCGAAGTGGTGCTCAAGACGACAGAGAAGATTCAGCAGGTCCGGAGCAGGCTTCAGACTGCTCAGAGTCGGTAGAAAAGTTATGCCGATAAAGCGTCGATCAGGCTTGGAGTTCCAGGTCGGAGATATGGTCCTCCTGAAAGTGTCGCCTTGGAAAGGCGTCATTCGATTCAGGAAGCGGGCCAAGTTGGGCCCAAGGTATATTGGACCGTTCAGGGTTATAACCCGGGTGGGCAAGGTGGCATATAGGCTAGATTTGCCAGCCGAACTCAGTCAGATACACAACACTTTCCATGTCTCTCAGTTGCGAAAGTGTCTCGTGGACGAATCAGCAGTAGTACCCTTGGAGGACATTCAGGTTGATGGCAGCCTGAATTACATCAAGTGGCCTGTAGCGATCCTCGACCAGAAGTTGAGGGATTTGAGGAACAAGAGGGTGGAACTCGTGAAGGTGCAATGGCAGCACCGGAAGGGATCAAAGTGGACTTGGGAGCCGGTGGAAGAGATGATGGAGCACTACCCCGAGTTGTTTCAGGGACGAGCAGCAGACTTCGAGGACGAAGTCTAAAATAAGTGGGGGAGATTTGTAGCACCTAGTTCTTGGTACGTATTCTTTGTAATTAACTCTTTAAATATTGCATTTTTAGTCTTGGACTCGGCGAGTTAAAGGACCAAATCACCGAGTAGAAGCGGGATAAGACGTGGGGTCTAAGCGGTGGACTCGGCGACTAGACTCTGTCTGGGCAAAAACCCTAACCTGGGTGTTTGCACCATATTTAAACGCTCTAACTTGGCCTCCTTTGTCCCTAACACTTCCAGAGAGTTGCAGAGCGAAACCCTATCCCCCATATTGTTCTTGTGAGTGATTTTGGCCTTGTGAAGGAAGTTTGGAGCTTAGAAGAAGAAGGAGGAGGTTGAAGAGTGCAAGGAGGGGAGGTAGATCCGAAATCTACACTGTGAGAAGCTTCCATTCAAGTAGAAAAGTTCCTACCTTGATCACTAGTTCATTAGATCCCTTTTTTGTCCCAAATTGGTGGTTTTCAAGCCCTAAGACCTCAAACTCCATGTGTTTATGCTCTATGTTCTGAAAGGACTTCAGATATGGACCTTATGGACATCTTAGAAGTGTAAAGTCTCTGTGGTTGAAGTGATTGAGGTCCCTATTGAGTGCATGACCTCATAAAGAGTTTGGAATTACCTTTTGGAGCTCATAGGGCCACGCATGCACGTAAAGTTTGCAACTTTACGTGATAAGCATGCCCTAGGAGCTTAGATCTATGGTTTGGAACCGTTGCATGTCTCAGGTTTGGTCTATATGGGAGGAGAGTGGAAGGGACTCGACGAGTTCCAAAGTGGACTCGACGAGTTCTATGAAGATGGTCTTAGACTCGACGAGTTGGATGAACAATTCGGTGAGTCCTTTGAAGATTTCCTGGTACTCGACGAGTTGTTCTTCAAAGTCGGCGAGTCATATGAACTGTTACTGAGTTAAGACGGGTTTAAGTGTAGAAGGTCCAACCCTTCGTAGCTACATGTGGAATTAGCAATTTTACATGTAGCAATTGTCCCAGAAACCCAAATCCTCAAGATGGATGCTCTGGTGAGGATTTGGAATCGAGTAGGAGATCTGCTCGTGGGACTCGGCGAGTTGTTCTCGGACTCGGTGAGTCGGATCGCGAGTCGGTCCAATCGTCCCAAGTAGTGAGTTATGGGCGACTCAGTGAGTGGAAGAGGGACTTGATGAGTTAGTATTGGGTTAATGGGAGAGGGACTCGACAAGTCTGTGCCATGACTCGGCGAGTCCAGTCAACTGGAAGTTGACTTTGACCAAGGAGTTGACCTTGGACCAGGGGTAGGTCAGTCATTTGACCTAAGGGTATTTATGAGTGGCTAATCTATGTTATGGATTTATAGCCAGAGGATTACCGGTGCAGCAGTCAGACGTCTATCAAGCAGACTTTCTGCAACTACTTTTTGAGGTGCGTTTCTTTCCAGTAGGAATGGGTCTAAGGCACCAAGGCCGGGCCGTATAGACGATATGATAGTATCGTAGTGTGGGCAGAGCCCGTATCTCATAGTTGAGTTTGATGATGATATATGCTAGTGTGGTAGAATTGTTTATACTCGTTGTCTGTGTGATACTTGTATGTTATGGTTTAGTAGCTGAGTGTGGGCGAGGCCCGTATCTCTCGGATAGCGGAGTGTGGGCGAGGCCAGTATCTCCCAGATAGCGGAGTGTGGGCGAGGCCCGTATCTTCAAGATAGCGGAGTGTGGGCCAGGCCCGTATCTCCCAGCTAGCGGAGCGTGGGCGAGGCCCGTATCTCCATGAGTGTGGGCGAGGCCCGTATCTCCTAGATATTCATTATATGATTGTATGGTATGTGGTATTATGGGGGAACTCACTAAGCTTCGTGCCTACAGATTACAATTTTGTTTTCAGGTACCTCTTCTTCGAAGGGGAAGGAGCTGGCGCGGTAGCGGCACATCATACACGCACATTGTTTTCCGCACCATGAGTTATTTTGGGATTTGTACTCTAACATTATGGTTGGTTTTATGTTTTGGTTTTCAGACACAAAATATGTTTATGAAATGATGTGATCAAAGGATGTTTATTCATAAATGTTTTCCAAAGTGTTGATTTAAAAATGAAATTTTTGGTCGTGAAAATTGGGTCGTTACAATTGTGCTTTGGGTTCTTTTCAGTTTGAGGAGGTATCTTTCTTTGATTCTCCATTTTGCTCACCGATTGAGCAAGTTGTGCCATTTGTTTCTCAAGGTTCTTGATGCTTGCCTTAGTCTCTTGCTGAAAACTTTGAGTGCTAGTGGCAAGGCTTTTGACTATATCTTCTAAGGACATGCTTGAGGACCCGACTTGTTGAGGAGGTGGTTGTGGTTGCCTCGGTTGGTAATTTTGTTGTGGGAATGGAGGCCTTGATTGGTAATGGGGTGGTTGTATTTTTTGATAGCCCATGTTTTGGTTGTTGTTCCACCCTTGATTGCCTCGGGGCTGATCATAAGTTCTTTGATTGTGCCCGAAATAGCCTCTCATAGCATTTGCTTCTTCATATTATTTTTCTTGCAATTGAGGACACATATCAGTTGGGTGTCCCACTTGAGTGCAAATACCACAAGGACAAGGTGTGGATTGCGCACCTTTGTCCTTAGCAAGCATCATTACCACCTTAGTCAACTTGGATAGTTGAGCTTCAATTTGAGGAGTATACACCTCTTTTACTCCTTGGGGTGCATCCATATACCAATCTTCATCTTGACTAGTATGCTTTGAATCCTCCGCCATGTTTTTTTATAAGATCCCAAATCTCAATTGGAGTTTTATCAGTCAAAGATCCTCCACTTGAAGCATTAAAAAGTCTTCTTTCCCAAGGAGTCATGCCTTCAATGAAGTATTGGAGGATTTGATACTCACTAATACCATGCTTTGGGCAACGGGCATAAAGCTTTTTGAACCTTTCCTAATATGTATGAAAAGCTTCTCTCTTGTGTTCTTTGATCCCAATTATCTCTCTTCTTAGGGCCGAGGCTTTCATTTCTGGGAAGTATTTGTCTAAGAATAGGCGTACAAGATCTACCCATGTGATGACCATCTCTGATGGAAGGTCATAAAGCCAATCTTTTGCTGAGTCTTGCACTGCAAAGGGGAATTCCTTAAGCTTGATTTGGTCCTCTGTGACATTGTGTGGTTTCATGCCAACACTCACAACATGGAACTCTATAAGGAACTTGTGGGGATCTTCATTTTCTAGTACTCTAAAGGTTCGGAGGAGGTGGATAAGACCGGATTTTAGTTCAAGGTTTGTAGTTGTCGGATAGGTGATGCAAATCGGTTGGTGAGTAACCTCTTGCCTCGACCATTGACGAAGGGTTTGCTCGGGTGGTGGATTTGGAGGTGGATTCCCTCCATGGTTATCTCCCATGGTATGAGTAGGGGTTGAGGTTTCTGTGGGTGTAGTGTTTGGGATATTATGAGTAGGTGAAGAGGGTGGATTGGTACTTCTAGATGAAGATGGTTGAGGTGAAGGTGATGGACTTTCTGTTTCGGATACGGACACACTTGAGAGGGGTATATCCTCCCAAATGTTAATGACCGGAGGGGTAGATGATGAAGAAGTCCCGGAAACCGGTTGCCTCTTACGAAGCTTGGCTTGCTTCCTTAACCTCTTTTCAGTCTTCTCTATCTCCGAGTCAATTGGCAGTGGTGTTCCTGTACGAAAAGATCTAGGCATAAACAATTAGTAACACCGTGTCCCCGACAATGACGCCAATTTGTTGGGGGTGTCAAACACAACAAATAATAGGGATACTACAGACTCCAAATACACTGCTTTAATGCACTAAAAAGTAGTACTAGGCAAGCAGGGTCGAACCACAGAGACACAGGATAAAAGTATACACCTCTTTGTGCAAGGTACTTTGGTCACAAAGAGGGGTTTGGTTGCAAAAGTAAAATGATAAAATAACAATCAACTTTGAAACATGCAGAAACCGAAATAGATTTGTAAACAACTTGTAGAAGTGCTTCCAGTTCTTGTTCTCAATGTTGTCATTTAACCTGATTGTGACTTGATCTAAGTTGTGATTGCTATTCTAAGTTGGTACTGAAAAATATTAACATGCCCTAATACCTCTCGCTTGCCAAATTATCTAACCAAAACACGCTCTTTGACTAGACTTAGCTTTACTAATTCAACCTAAACACCCTCTTAGTCTGCTTTGAAAAATTTCATTAAGTTTTGTACAAGCTTCCCAACAATGTTTATTTCTTCTCATACGCACGGAAGTGTGAAAACATGTGATATATGTTTTACAATAAGAAAACTTATTGCTTGTTACCAATTATTAACTTAATAAAACGATTAGGTTCCCTAAAAGTTAATTAACTACAAAAAAATTCAATTCATGAAAGTGGCCAATCAAACACAAATCAAATTCAAGGATTCTAGTTTAAACAAAAACATAATCACTAGATGAGAATCACAAATCAAACATTAAATCATATGCTTCAAGTCAAGCAATAACCATGTTTTGAACAAGAACAAGAAACTAGGGTTTCTTAGCCACACATGGCTATGAACAAATCAAACAAGAACAAAGATGAAATTGAAATGTTTAATGCTTACTAAAATGAAATCAAAAGTGTCTGCAATGATTAGGTCTTCTTAAAAGCTCCATGAATTTTCCCAAAATCGCCCAAAGTTGCTCCAGAAACCATCTCTACCTTAAAAACGACGTCTTCTCCTGTTTTAATTAATGTTCATGTGCATGTCATAAGGCCATGCATTTTTAGCGTGGCCATGCCTTTTGCACATGTGTTTTTGGAATGGCCATTTGTCTTGACCATGTGTTTTTGGCATAGCCTATGCTTTTTGCTAAAAATCAAATAAGTCTTCAGTGTTGGCTCCATCTTCAATCTAGCTTCACCACGAGTCATCTTCCTGAGATATAAGATGAGAAAGGACAAAAACGACATGTGTTGGTGTGACATGAACCTTGTTTCGAACGTAGTCCCTTGCTATAATGATAATGCAACAATGACTCGGGTTATGTCTTCATGTTTTCTTCCATGGCATGACTGGTACATCTTCTTTTCATGATCCAAAGCTCCATGTTCCATGCTCCAAGCCTCAAGTTCCATGCTCCGTGCTCCATGCATCCAAGCTCTAAGCTCCACGCTCCATAATGCCTGCAAAATAAATCAAAAATAGTAAAGTACCAAACATTCTCAATAAAATATACAATTGACCAAATAATTGATTACATGCAAGAATTATGAAATAGAATGCTATGAAAAGGATGAAAATAAACATGAGAAATAGGTGCATAAAATGTACCTATCAAATATGATATCTTCCGTTGGACCGGTACGTTGTAGCGCATAAGCGATAAATATGAAATGAGTGACCCTTATTGTTCCCTTGTTTTCAACTTTTTTCTCAATTGATCTCTCTCTCTCTCTCTCTCTCTCTCTCTCTCTCTCTCTCTCTCTCTCTCTCTCTCTATATATATATATATATATATATATATATATATATATATATATATATATATATATATATATATATATATATATATATATATATATATGTTTAATCCCATCATTGATAGTAATCTGTATTTTTGGTTAATTGTCATTACCGATTGAAGTCTCACTTATATTGTTTATGCCTTTAGACCAACCATGTCGATAGATGGTAATATTATCAGTCTATGGATTGCGTCACAATAACTTTTACAATATTTAGAAGTGTAGTGTCAGTACTTTTTCAAAACGATCACTGTTATTGCATTTTTAGTAGACTATATCGCGTCATGACTTCAATGTTTTTATTTGCCATTAGGTTTTACCAAAATATCGTTTTAAATTATATAGGTATATAAAAATTAATAATATATATATATATATATATATATATATATATATATATATATATATATATATATATATATTTGCCATAGAGTTTTAATAAAATATTGCTTTAAATTATATATGTATATAAAAATGAATAATAGCAGAATATATATATATATATATATATATATATATATATATATATATATATATATATATATATATATATATATATATATATATATATAAACAAACAAATTTTCCACCTTACAAACGATGTGGTTAATCACGACTAAAAAAACTCGAGGATTAACATTGTTGCAAAGTAATGTCTAACATTATTTTGAACTTTGTATTTTTCCATTTATAATATATAGTTTTTAAATGATATTCAATTTAATAAATTCCTTTGGATTGATGTATGGAAAATGTACGTATAATAATATAAAAAATATATTTTATAGTGATAAAACCAAAATTATATTTTTTGAACGAAAATATATCATATTTGATGTATGTCGGAGTGAAACATATAAATATATATTTTGCAATTAAAAATGAGACGGTCTCCATCCTATATTAAGATTTATACAAAGCGCTACATATTAAGAGTTATCAATGAAAATTAGTGTAGTCAACTTTTGTAAATATTTGGAATAATCATATTTTGATTGTCATTTGAATATATACCGTATTAGAAATCTAGGGTATTTCGATTGTTTGGCTTCCATTGAGAGTCGTGCTATACTTTCAAATTAAATTTTTTCGATGGTACAATCAAAATCTTCAATCGGATAAAACTCAGTGATCAAAAGAAGAACAGAAAATGCGACTGTTATGATCTAATGTACGAGAAAAATCATAAAAAATGGAATTAACTATGGTGTCTAAAAACTACCAAAAATTGAAACAATGAAGTTAAAAAAACAACCACAAAACTGTCTTAAAATGATTCCATGTCAGTAGTAAAACCATCAAGGTCAACGTCAGGGTCAAAACATGGTCAAAATTCTTAAATTTAGATTTATATGTATTTTCTATAAAACTATATTTACCTGGCAGCTCGACCCCGACCAATGGCTCTGCCGCTTGGACCCTGCTACTAAGGGTGCTACCCTCGGACCCCCTCGGTTCAGGGGCTTTGCTCCTAAATAACAGTCTACTTTGAATCAAGACAACTAAAAAAAGTGTGCACTCCCCACTACCCTTACTCGTTCAATGTTTTTCAATATCACATTGGTCAACAAGTGAATCCCATTACACTGAAATAACATTGATAGCATAAATCACCATCATACCGTGTAGAAAAGTTATACGGATAGTAGAATGATGATATGAAAAAACCGTAACGGAGAAAGTGTTGACTTTTCATAAACGCGTTAACTTTGGATTTTCTAACAACTTTACTGATTGTGAGGCCATGGTTCTCTTCTAGGACCATTGATGTTGGGGTAGGGTTGAAGTAGTGTTGTTGTTGAATTCAAACACTGAAGGTACAGTTAATGTGAAGGAATGTTGGATGGCGAGGAGGATTTTTGTTGGATGAAAAAGGGGATACAATGGATGACATGGTGGAAATGGAGATATGACTAATAGTTATCAGAAGGAAAGAAGAACAATCAGGATGCATGATTAGATCAATGAATAGGAAGTTTAGATTTGTGAATTAAGCTTAATGATATGAGAGATTTGGAGAACAGATTGTGTGAATTGTGATTTAGGAACTACCATGTTTTTGAATCCATCTCGAGGTTCAAGAGGAACGATGTCAATAAGGGTAGTCGTGTGCGACCATTAACGCAGACAATCGAACCAGTTGGAAAGAAACAAGATACGGGGACAAGAAAGTCTTATGCAAAGGCGGTTTCTTGTGAGTTGTGAGAACGTCGGCTCTGGTTAGGGAGCCAAGAAAGATCAAGATTCAGAATAAGGAACTTACTGATATGACTAATGTTTCATCAACGGTTTTTACTAAGGTTAGAGAAAACACTTCTATACCTAATCTATTAAATTTGTGTTGTGTAGAGGGTTTTGTTAAGTATGGAGTCTGAGTTGCTGCTTATGATTGAACAAGAGCAGTGATGATGATTGCTTATGCTTGAGCAAGAGCAATCAACATGAGAAGTTAGGATGAATACTTATGCTTGAGCATGCGCAAGCAACATCTTCTTATGCTTTAAGTATCCTGTATTGATTAAGTAACCAACACTTCTTGAGTGGTCAATAGTACTCAAGCACCAAAAGTTCCCTTGGGTGTTTTTGGAGGGTAGGTTCTAACTCACACACTTAATGGGGCCAAATCTGTCAGCTTATACGAGGTTGGTTATAAAAAACATTATTGGAAAACTAATATCGATGGTAGGCCTAGTCCAGGTAATGATAATGCGAATCAACATGCATCAACTCAATTTGGGGGTTTCAACATCCAATGATGTAGGAGGTGGATATGGTTGGGTCACGACTTGAAGGTGATACATGAGAGGTTCTATCGCAACATCATAATAGTTCTAATGCACCATCCAAACCTCCAAGCGTTGAGGTTTTGTGTTTTTATTCTATTGATCGGTTAAAGGGGTCATGAGGTTCCCGATATTCTACAAATGGTATATCAAGGAGATCTTAGGGTACAAGGAACAACAAACTTGTGAGGAGGAAGGTTCAGTTTTAGGAAGTTATAGGGGCGGAAGAATTGACTCAATATATAGAACTTAGGAAGATCATGGAGTAAACTCATGGTTAAGCATAATGATTACGATGTAATATGCAACTTCATTACATGTGATATATGTTGATGGTCAACTGTTTTACTAAATTTATTTTAGGATTTGCTCCTTATTTTGTGATATTTATGGTAATTATTGACTCTACAAGTTAAGTCAACAATAACGAGATTAGGTGGGTAGCTTCTTCCCAAAAGTAACCATAGACCATTTGGACCCTAGTATGAGCATAACTGCATTTAAGAGTAGAGAACTTGTGTTGATAATAATATGCATATGCATATGCATTTTCATTGTTTATATATAAATTCCATCTAACCATTGTTTATATCATGTTCAGAAAGTATTGAAATATTTTGAGAACATATGTTGAGAAAAGCATTGAAACGTTTTTCGAGAATTTATGGAAAAGTTTTGAAATGGTTTTGGGAGTTATGACTTGTGAATTAGATTATTATCATTATCCAATACCATTGTATAGTATAACTTCAAGTTTACTCACTAGACTTCCTAACCATAGGAATACAATTTCAACATGTACTCAACGTACTCATATATGAAGATAAAGACCATAGTTGTGGAGACAACTTGAATTTTTATAGGCCATGTGCTTGTAGTGGTTAATTCTAAACTTTTGTTATGATATTTGATTAAATAACCTTGGAACAATTATTTTAAAATGAATAACTATTTAAAAAAAGATATTCTTAAATATTTTAGCCCGTGTAAGGGGTGTTCCATTTAGTGTCTTCGGTTACTCTTTTGTTTGTTCCACAAAACGTTTTTTTGCATAGGGGTGCTATGATCACTAATCAGGTTCCAAGTAGTTGGAATGATTACATTCCAATCAAGTTGAATATCCTAATTTGAAGGATTTGTCTAAATCGCATTCACACACGGGTAAACTTGCTTGACAAATGTATTGATTTGGAGTCTACTGTTTTTCCTAACTATGTTGGTGATATTGAAAATGTTGAACACATGTTTAGTACTTGCCATTCGTTTATTTATATATGGAAGCGTATTGGTATATGGTGGAACATTTATTACCCTATTATTAGTTCTACTACATGTAACACTCCAAACATCGAAAGAAATTTAAAATTTTCAAAATCAACTATTTAACATCATTGTTTACAAAAGAGTCATTGTTTCCAAAAACATTATTTCAAAATCAGAGTTTTTCCCACGACCCAATGACATACAATAGGAAGTTGTGCACAATCACGCATTCGCCTTCCCACGATCCTCTGAAGTACCTGAAACCATAAACTAAAACTGTAAGTCAAAGCTTAGTGAGTTCCCCAAAAGTACCAACACACCACATAACAAACAAGCATACAAATATGAGCAGCCAGCCTGACTGGACCACGTTGTAGGGAGTACAACCTATCTAGACCACTCTACG
Source organism: Lactuca sativa (assembly GCF_002870075.4). Classification (NCBI taxonomy): domain Eukaryota; kingdom Viridiplantae; phylum Streptophyta; class Magnoliopsida; order Asterales; family Asteraceae; genus Lactuca; species Lactuca sativa. Next base: position 222,955,884 of record NC_056631.2, on the reverse strand, counting down.
AGCCTTCGACATGACTGAACCCCCTCTTAGGGCCTACAATCTATCCAGACCGCTCTAAGGGCCGACGGCCTGACTGGACCTCCTCGTTAGGCCTACAGCCTATCTGATCGTCCATGGGTGTCTTGGCATACATCACAAAGCATGACCGCCTCAACCCAACACAATATGTCGACATATGTAACATATAAACATAAACATAGAACCAACCAATACATATAAACATACAGTTCTACCAATAAGTCATATACTAGCATATCACTATCCTGTAACCAGGATACATAATCTAGTGGGACACATAATCTACTGGGACAGCATTGGTGCCTTCGACCCACGTTACAGTGAGGAAAACTCACATCTCAATGTGAATGTAGTCTGAATAAATTCGTGATCCGTCAACCGGCTCAACCCGCCTCCTAAATATCAAAAAATTTCTCATTCTAAATTAATAATAGTTTCCCAAAATACCCATGATCAAAACTGTTCAAAGTCAACAAGTCAACCAAGCCGAGTTAACCCAGCCAAGTCAACTCAGGCCTCGTATGCGGGGCGTACTTGTATCCGAGGCATCGAGACTCACTCTGTGTACGCGTAACATACCGTTCGGTATGCCCTGCGTACGCAACAGTCTTCCCTCTTAACCACTTAAGAGCTTAATACTTCTACTTTTTATGTCCAAATGCAGATCTAAGGCAAAAATACCACTGAGATTCATAAAGTTTCCAACTTTATGACTTTGCATGCCCATTAAGTGCTTGATACAAACAAACTTAACTTCTTAACACCTAACAACCTTCTAGATCATGCAAGGGGAAGAACTAAGCATCAAGATCTCTTTTTTATGACTCAAGACCCCTCATTGGGTCTGTAAGGATGACTTATTTGGTCAAGAGCATGCCATGCTCAAGAATCACAAAGGTTAGGACCAAAAATGCCCCAAACGGAGGAATATCTAGATATACAAGATACGATGATCAAGTTAGGAGTTATTTTACCTCATGGAGGCTGCTAGCAAGTAGAGAATCCTTGATCTAAGCTTCTTCCAAGCTCCAATGTCTGTCTACCACCTTCTTCTTCTTCTTCAAGAACACCACCAAAACACATAAATGAGCTCAAGATGCACTCTTCTCACTTAGAGTTAGCTAGAGGGACGATTTTGTAATGGAGGTTGATGAGGGAGAAGGTCTTGGGGCCATAAATTTGTTTAAATAGGGTCCAAACCCTAAATCTTAGGGTTTGGAACCCTCGCACGTACGCCCTACGTACGTGGTGTACGCCCAACGTACTACACCGTTCACATGTACGCCCAGTGTACTAAGCCTCGATCTAAATTTATCAAAATGACACTATGGGCCATTTTTGCAATCTTTCTCATGCACAAGGGTCAAAATGCAATATTTCTTCATACACAGGGTTACAATTAAAAATACCTCATCATTGGGATGTTACACTGCCAATTTGTTCATTGGACATGCACTTCTTCTCTAGATGTTACGTTGTGGTGGTGATTACTGTTTATTGGGTGTGTTGTGGTGATTACTGTTTATTGGGTGTTACGAGATTTTCATATGATGGTATTTGGAATGGTCAACCCCAAAAAATCGGATATGTTTAATGACATTGTCTTTTTTTTTTTTGGATTGTAATAGGTGTAAAATAATATAAAATGGACCGGGTTAATTGGTTAAGCAACCCCACTTTAATTATTATTTCTTTATATATTTTTTTTTCTAATGTCTTAGGCTAGTGAAAGTGATGCCACACTTGTCACAATCTACCTAAGCGACAACTAGGATTTGTCACACTTTCTTAACCTTTTGCCATTTGCAAGGCGTGAGTTGACATTCTTGTCACATTCATTTTTTTCGAAAATTATTTAAAATTATATTATAAAATTTGAAACATATTTTTTTTATAAAACCTAAGGATTCATTCAACTGGAAAATAAACTTACAACAACTAAAAAAACAAACATACCATTTATTTTAAAAACATAAGACTAGAAACTAAAAACATGACCAGACCACCAGAAATTAAAAAACAATAACACTAGAAACTTAAACACACAACCCATTAGAAATAAGAAGACAATGAGTTCAAATTTGAACAAATTTTGAGCATTGCCTCACAATTTGCCAACACTCAACAAGCTTGAAATCGTTGTTATTTTCAGCACGGTAAGCCTGAAGAGCACTATGTAGCAAAGTATTTTCATTTTCATCATTTTCGGTTTCATGCATAAACCTATGAAACACGTTGTTAAACCGAAGTGCAAGTGCATTTGCTCGCCTCCAATTGGAGTACATTTCTTCTTTACATCGAGGTACATGGGCTTGACGGTTGTAATTGTCGGTATCTCCCCCAAAAAGTAGTCGCAGGGATGTCATTGTTGATTGGATCTTCTGTTACATCAACCCATGAACGAACGGGTAACATTTCTTCTTCAGGAGACCAAATACAAGCCATTTTTGGTGATGAGATTTAGAAAAAGATAGAAAATAAGAAAGTTCAGAGAATTGAAATAAGAAGATATGAATGTGATGAAAAATAATTAAGAATGTATAGTTGAAGATTAGGTGTTTAAAATTTGAAATTAAAAGAAAACGGTTATATTTTTGAAATTTGGTATTTTTTGGATGCCGATTTGCCGAGCCGAACTCGCATGCCGAATTGCCTCGCATGCCGAGCCGAACTCGGATGCCGATTTGCCGAGCCGAACTCGCATGCCGAATTCACCAGGTAAACCCTCACCGAATTGCCGAGCCGAACTCACATGCCGATCGCTCAGTTCGGTGTTCACCGAGCATGTCGAGACTTTGTTCAAGGAGCCTTACTAGCATTTAAATACTATCACGCGTTTCTTAAAAGGGTGGAATGGATCAAATTACTGTAGCTTTTTGATGCCTTATGTTCATTTCTGTGACGTTCCTATGTTTTTTTAATAAATCTTTGGCTGTTAAGAAAACTTATATAAAATGACAGTTGTAACTCTCATAGTAATAAATAATAGTAGGCAAAAGAAGGAAGCAATGATGAAGGAAGAAAAGGGCAGTAAAGAAGGTAGCTAGAGACCCACAATAATGGTGGCATTATTGAGGTGAGAAAATATATGCATGGCGTATGGTGCCCGACCTCGGCTTGTGGTGGGTGTGAGGTGATGTACGTTCTGACTTTTTCTACTGCTTTTTTTTTTGTTACATTGTATTATTTCCTATTAATAATAACAAACGGCAAGTTTTTATTTTGTTTTTATGTATATATCTTATTCCTATAAATATAATATCAATTATATTACTTTCTCATCTTAGTGAATATAACAAACTATTTAAGGTTAAAGGATGCGGACAAAAGGGAACTGAAGTATAAAATGTCAACAACTTAACGATTATTGATGCTTGATGTTAATTTATTTTATTAAAATTATTAAAATTTAATAAAATCAATATAATTGTATAGTCATTATCTATCATCGACTAAAGTAATTAAACACATACCAAAATTATAAAATCAAATAAAATCATTGGCATAAGGACAAAAAGCATTAACATGTTAATTAAATAAGAATATCTATCAAAATCAAAATGCGAATCCAAAAAACATCTCAACTCCATATGTCAATATCTAGGAGACACATGAATACCCAATGAAAGTTATGTTGAAGAATGATAAATAAAAAACAAAAAACAAATAAATCAATCATAATTTATCTTAGGCTTTTTAGAATGTCTTCCACTTTTGTCACACTTTACGATCTTTTCATTCGAAGTAGTTTTATATAAGAATGATATTGTCTTCAGAATAAATCATCTATTGAAGATGCAACGCTTAATTAAAGGAATTTGAGAAAAAAAAAAAAACCCTATGAATTCATATAAATATCCTATATCAATGACATAGTTTCTTATGTCATTATATATGTTAAAGTTTTTTTCTTCTATAAATATATTTTGGAGAGATAATCTTGGATTATAAATATATCTTATAATAATTTGTTTATATATATATTAGGTGTGAGACCCGTGTATTATACGGGTTTATTAAAAATAAAAATTTAATATCAGTATTTAAACATTAAATATTTTATAAAATAATACTTTTAAATATTATAATGTAATATTTTGGAACATTTATAAAAGAAATCAAATATTCTTTAGAGCATATATTAGACTTTATTATCAAATAAATAGAATGATTGTCTTTCCTTATATGATATTTTATTTTTAAAAAATAGAAATTCCTAAAAATGACAAGTGGAAAATAATAATTCTAAAACTCCCACAAAATTTCAAGTGTCAAAAATCTTAAGAATTTGACAAGTGCCAAAAAACCTTCATTTATTAGAAACGATATATATATATATATATATATATATATATATATATATATATATATATATATATATATATATATATATATATATATATATATATATATATATATATATATATATATATGGGTTAGGTTAATGTGAGACGACCTAATTTTATGAGACCGTAAGACGCAATCCAGCTATTCATTTGGTAGATAAAAGAAAAAACATTTTTAAAATGCAAAATAATTGAAAATTTTCGAAAAAAAATTTCAATTTTTTTTTCAGAGTTTATATTTTGCAAAATTAAAAATAAAAAAATACCAAAAAAAATAAAAAATAAAAATATTTTTTTACATATTCTACTAGAATAATAGAATATTCTACATATCCGAAAAATCTAGTATAATATTCTAACATTCTAAAAATCACATTAGAATATTTATAGTGTAATATTCTATTAGAATATTTCACGTAATTTTAAAAAAAAACGGTAACTTTTTTTTAATATTTTTTTATGTAATTAAAGTTCCAAAAATAATAATTAAAACAAGAGTTTTTTTTATTTTTCCTTTTATTTTGCACTGTAAAATTATTTTTAGATTTGATCACATGGTCTCACAAAATTAACATGATCTTAAATGAACTTATATATATATAATATATATATATATATATATATATATATATATATATATATATATATATATATATATATATATATATATATATATAGGGAAGAGCTATATGGAAAAAAAAACCCTAAAAATCATAAAATTGCATAAAAAAATACTTAGAGATCACATTTTTTTTTTACTTTATATTCCTAAAAATCGCAAGTTTTTTTTAAATCATTTTTTTTTATATTTATTTATTTATTATTATTATTTTTTCAAAAAAAAAATTCAACGAAATTGTATAAAAAGTTGCGATTTTTAAGAATATAAAGTCAAAAAAAAAGATTTGTGATTTTTAAGTATTTTTTTCATGAATTTTTATGATTTTTAGGGTTTTTTGTTTTTCATAGAACCTAAGCCTATATATATATATATATATATATATATATATATATATATATATATATATATATATATATATATATATATATATATATATATATATATATATATATATTAGTGTATAACCCATGAGAACCACGGTTATAAAATTAATTAAACTTTATTATTAAAAAATCAAAATTATTAATCAATTATTTTAAATAAATTATTACTTAAGAGATATTTTTTAGTCATATAAAATTATTATTGTTGATTTAAATAAATACGTGAAATTATATCATCTTAATTTGTATTAATTTTATTTTATTTTTTAATCTAATGTTATTAATTTAATATAATTTGAGTGAGAAAATTTAAATTTTGAAGTTGATGAATAATCTATTATTAATTTAATGTATTTAGAGTGAGAAATTTAAAATTTAACATTTGAAATGGATAATCAATTATTAATTTAATGTAATTAGAGTGGAAATTTAAAATTTAAAATTAAAAATGAATAATTAATAGGTTGACAAGTGGCGTGATATGTGATATATAATATTAACTTGTTTATAACCCGTGGGAACCACGATTATAAAATTAATCAAACTTTTATAGTAAAAAACTTAAAATTATTAATTAGTTATTTTAAATAAATTATTAATTTAAGAGACATTTTTATTAGTTATGTGAAATTATAATCATTGATTCAAATAAATATATAAAATTAACTTTTAATATATATTAGATATTTTTATTTGTGAATTAATGAAAATAATAATTTAAAATTTAAAATTTAAAATAGAATCACATTAACGAGGAGGTCTAATAAATTGAAAATGGAAAACTAATAAATTGACAAGTGGCAACACATTAATTAAAATGTCTAATATGATGACACATGACAAAAGAGCTACTCTTTTATTAGTATAGGGATGATGAGTTCTAATAGTATGACACTTGTCAATAGGAGAATAAACTTATTTTTTACTAGTTGTGAGACCCATGTATTACATGAGTTATTTTTTTTTTTAAAAAAAAGAGAGTTAAATATAAAGGTCAAAATATCTGACCTTTGAATTTATAAGAAAATAAGAAAAATAATGAATTATTATAATGAAAATTGTAAGTCCTTGAACTCGGATCTATCAAGATATCAATGCGATAGTTTGATTTAATGCGGAATCTTAATCAAACAATGATACAAAAATAATATATCAAGAAGACGTTTCAATAACATGAATGCACACAATTCTATTAAATAATTGTCAAATACATTCTATCACTTTTCAGTCGTGAATCACTAAAACTCACAAAAACTCATTAGCCTTAAAAGACTATTCATAGACCATATATATATATATATATATATATATATATATATATATATATATATACTAAACCGATAACTTAAAGCCCATACATAAAAGCCACCAAGAACACACTAAGCCCACCGAAATCACTAGGTGATTTCTGTCCAAAACCAAGAACCATATAATACATTCAAAACAAAGCATAAACCACTAAATATAGACCAACAATCTCCCCCTTGGTTTATTGCTTTCTGTTCACTTCAAGGTTTCTCTATGAGATGCACGTTTGCTCGGTCAAAAGCCCATGCCTACAACTTCTTGTCAATAATTGTAGCTACTATGTCGGTGAAAGCTTTCGCGACAACTTCAGACAATTCATTCTCTACGATAATCTGAAAGTTTGATAAAGTGCGGATGTCGTGTTCTCCAAACTTCAACAAATCTTTGGGAGCAACAATACGAAACTAGTTTTTCTTCAGCTTGATCACCACAGTTGCAGTAGCCTCATCATAAACCCTAGAACCGTGGTGTATCCAAAGTGCCTTTAGGTAAGCATTTGGAAAGAGGAATCTGTTTAGCTTGCTTTTGGGTGGCCAGATGACATTCACCATGGTTTTGTTTATGCGGGGATCATTGACACCCTTGGCCTTCTTAGTAAACGATGAAGCAGTCTTTAAACCTTCAAAGTTATTTTTCGCTTTAATCTCAAGAAAATTCTTAAAGGACCAGGCCATGATATCATTGGTTGGATTGTGTAAAGGTGCGTGGATGAGTTCAGAAAGATCAACTTTTGTCCATGACAAGAAGTGAACTTTCTTCTCATAATATTTAATTCTTCCACTTTTATGCTTCACGACCCACATCCTTTTATCAGCATCATGTCCCCACATGATAATGCCAGAACGATCACCATATTTATCTATGAACTTCTTCCTAGTTTCCCTGAAAAACATTTTACGGTGATCATCCAGAGCATTTTGTTCAGAATGCTTCATCAAGAGCGCACAATACTCGATATTTCATCCACCCAGGTTTAGATAAGATGTATTTGGATCTCAAAAAGTTATATTGGTGACCTAATATGAAAGCAGAGATTGCTACCTTCGTGAGTAAGTGTCTTACTTGCGCCAAGGTTAAGGTCGAATACCAGAAACCCTCAGGTTTACTACAACAACTGGAAATACCTAACTGGAATTGGGAGCGGATCACAATGGACTTCATAACCAAATTCCCTAAGACAACGGATGGTCTCGATACCATATGGGTGATCGTAGACAGGTTAACCAAGTCCGCACACTTCCTACCTATCAAAGAAACTAACAAGATGGAAAAGCTAACCAGAACTTACATTAGGGAGATTGTACGACAGCATGATGTTCCCATATCTATTATCTCTGATAGAGACAGTAGATTCACTTCAAGATTCTGGCAGTCGCTACAAAAGTCCCTAGGAACTAGGCTGGATATGAGCACAACCTACCTTCCACAAACTGATGGACAAAGTGAGAGGACTATTCAAACTCTGGAAGATATGTTGCAAGCCTATGTGATTGACTTTAGAAAGGCATGGGATACTCATTTACCCATTGTTGAGTTCTCCTAAAATAACAGTTATCACACAAGAAAAAAGGCGGCTCCATTTAAAGCACTTTATGGCCGGAAGTGCAGATCCCCTATGTGCCGGGCTGAGGTGGGTGACACATAGTTAGCTAAAGGACAAGTTCCTGAGAACACTCTCTCGGGTCCGGAAATCATTCGGGAAACAACAGAGAAGATTGTTCAGATTCGTGAATGATTGAAAGCCTCTAGAGACCGACAGAAAATCTACGCTGACAAGAGACAGAAACCATTGGAATTCCAGGTTGGTGACCGTGTTCTATTGAAGGTCTCACCCTGGAAGGGCTTGATACACTTCAGAAAGCGTGAGAATCTAAATCCAATGTACATAGGGCATTTTGAGATTATCGCTAGGATCGGCCCTGTAGCTTACAAACTCAAACTACCTCAAGAACTTAGTAACGTACACCCTTCCTTCCACATATCGAACCTGAAAAAGTGCATATCCGATGAGACTCTTGTTATCCCACTCGATGAAATAGAGATAAATAAGAGCCTCAACTTCGTGGAAGAACCAGTAGAAATCATGGACCGGGAGGTCAAGCAAACAAAGCAAAATCGTATCCCGATAGTGAAGGTTCGTTGGAATGCAAAGCGGGGGCCTGAATTCACTTGGGAGCGGGAGGATCAAATGAAACTTAAATATCCTCATCTTTTCCCTTTGTCTATCTGTATTTTCTTAAACTCTAATTTCGGGACGTAATTCCCTTTAACGGGGGGATGATGTGACAACCCGAAATTTCTATCTTGTAAAGTCAATCTAATAAATCAAATGTCAAACTTGTTTCTGTTATCTTTTTACTGTGTTAAGGGTCTGTTTGAGAGTATGTAAGCCTAGTACACTCAAGGATTGTGTTTTAGGAAGTGTTAGCTTGAGTTCATTGAGTTGGAATCGAGCCGGAAACACCATCAAGAGGATTTCACAGCCGTGAACCCATTTTTGGGTCGTGAACAACCCTCATATATATGAGGCTGGCTCATTTTTTTCATCACTTCTTCAAAAGCCTTGAACCTCTCCCTTATTTCTCAACTATCTTCAGCCGTGATCACTTCTAAACGCCTAAAAAATGTAAGTATCTCATCCCTCTTCTTGTTGTCCCTTTGAAGCACTTGATTCCACCCTTGATACAACACTTCTTTGCAAGATCTTCAAGAGTTCACGACCGTGAACCCTTCATAGGGCCATGAACCCTTCATAGATTCAAGCTAGGACCGTGAACCCTTCATAGATTCAAGCGTGGGCCATGAACACTTCAAGTGTTCTTGGCCGTGAACACCACAAAGGCCGTGAACTCCTAGAGTTTGGCCGTGAACACCTTTTAGCTTCCTATTTGTGATTCTAACACTTCATTGAAAGTGTTTCCTAGATCCTAAGGTTGCTTCCCTTACACTTTAGTTGTTTTAAACACTAGTTGTATTCCAATATATGGTAATAGATGGTAAATAAGTCCGTTTGTGCTCGAGACTTCACTAGTGATACCAAGCAATCCTATATCGATCTTTCATTCGAATCACTCACTACATGTGAGTTCATACCCCTACAAATACACTTTGAAATGCTTTTAGGGGGAATACAAGTAGAACACAATGAAATTGTGTTAGCCATTTACATGTGAAAACAACACCCAAAAGGATTTCTTATACTTCAAACTTGTTAAAACTCTTTTAAAATATTTTAGACTTCTTTTATATCAAATCATATTCATCTATCTATTTACTTATAAGTATGCTTTAACAGATTTAGGACTATTGCTAGATAACTTGACTCCTATTCCTTGTTTGGTTGTAGGCTTAGGGTAGGATCACTTGTCTGAATGTCAGCTAAATCATAATTATACTTATTAAATACATATATGAATGTTAAACCCATTTTTAAGAATTATACTTAACTTAGTTGCTTATGGTTAGTAATTGAGTCTTTTCTAACAAATCAGCAACAATTCAAACAATCATACTAGTAAACTATAATAGGTATAGTTTAGAGGATTCTACTTACTACTTGTAGATCAGTGAAACTTACATGAGTTAGTTCATACATGAGTCAGTTCTTACATACACTAGAACAGGAAGGAACTTACATACTATAACTAGAACAGGAAGGAACTTACATACTATAAGTAGAACAGGAAGGAACATACATACTATAACAAGAACCAGATAACAATAATGTGAGCCACTATTTGATGGCATAACAATATACTTGTTGTGTCATGTTTTGTAACCAGAGTCTCCTGGAGGGAGAGTGTGAGTTTGTGAATAGATATATACGGGATTCATCATCCTACACCTTGCTGCTAGCTACAGTGGGACCTGCAGGTCTACGGGTGACAAATGTCATACCATTTTTAACGCCTGAAGAACATCATGTTTTATACTAGTCAATCAAGCATGGTTATAACCTCATCACATTTTTTTACCTTAATTAAACCAATTGGTTTTAAGGTAGTTAGTACTTCAGTATGGTATTTTTATACAAAACTACTATACATCTTCATTTTTCCATTACATTCACATAGTGATATTCTCATATCAAGAAATGCAAAACTATTTTCTAGCAAAGATAGTCATAAACTTGGAAAAACATACATTTTTACAAAAAACAAACATACAAAACAGTCGAGTCTTGGTAGAAGACTACTTTCCATTTTTGTAGAAAATATAGGATTTTCTAGGAAGTATACAATCATTTACATCAAAACACTTTCAAACACTTTCATGAAACAAATACAAACTTTTGAAACTAAAATACTTATGAACTCACTAGCTTAAATGCTGATCTACACTTTCAAAATAACTTCTATTCTCCGGTCATCAGTAGACAGGTAAATCTAACCATGGTTTTGAGAAGACGGAGCATGTTCCAGACTCGTCTTTATTTTGATTATATATTTTTGGTGTCTTACAAACTTTACAGAGAACACACATGTATAAACTATTTTATTAATGCAATGGATGATGTTGTTGCTTGTTTTACTATTGTGCATTGTTATGATACTGTACATGACGTCCTCCGCCCCCAAAGGTTCCGCCGTTTCGGTTTGGGGGTGCGACAGATTGGTATCAGAGCTTTGTTTATAGTGAATTGAGTATATCAAACCATAAAAGATATACAACCACTACTAGAAAACAGCCCTTTAACGACGCACAAACAATGACATGCGCTGATAGAGGACACACATTTATGCGTGCCCTAAAAGTTAATGTTAGTTTTCCAAAATTTGAAGGATAGAGGACACACGTTTATTCGTGCCCTAAAATTAGTGTCCAACAAAAAAAATTTAAAAACACGGAGGGCACCTATCATAAAAAAGTGTGTTGTCTAAAACTATTGCCTTATAATTTTTTTTCACGGACGCGCGTTCTTCCATTTTTTTTAATTGCCAAGTGGGGGGGAATGAAATCCCAAAAAAATTGAAAACCCCGCCCTGATACTCTCCTCCTTCTTCTTCGTATTTTGTAAAATCATCTTCCAAAGAAACCCTAAAAGGATTGTGTGGCTGTCGATCTTTCTCCCTTTTTGGAGCTCTGCAGCCATACGGAGGTCAACATTCTTTTCTCCACAAATTTCTGCCCTTGGGTCATCTTTATTTCCCTAATAGCGTGCCCTAAGAATTATAACTATTACTATGGTTTTCAGCCATTCGATGCTTCGTCTCTCCCCATTCTCCTACACTCCTCCATCTTCTCCGAAGGTTCGCCTTCATGATTCTCTCACCCCACTTTCAAGCGATTCTCTCCAAAAAATACCAGGTAAAACTTAATTTCATGATCTTGTGAACAAGAAAGTCAAGTCGTCGTCGTCTTCTTCTTCTTCTATACCATAGATATCGTTCATAGTCTCTCTCCTAAAACTGATCGACAACCTCAAATACATTAGTCTAAGCCAGCTATTCATCCAAATCGCTAGCAAGTGGGTCTTCTCTTGCTCTCTCAAATTATCAGTCTATCGATTTGTTGCCGTCACCTCCGTATACGCGCTGGCTTCCCTTTGTTCCCAATAATCTCTCCAGTCAAATCAGGTACCTATCTCTCTGCTTTCTGAATTCTCCTAGATTGGAAATTCATTGATACTTCGATAGCTTTTAAACAAACAAAACTCAGTTTTTCTCTCAATAATCCCTTGGATTTTTCATTGGTGTTCCCCTTACTGGCTGCGATAACCTCTCTAATTTGTGAGATTTGTTTTTACTTTCTCGCCCTCCCTCTCTCTAAGAAGCAAACGCAGCCTCGTCGCCTTCAATCACCCAACGATTGGATTCGTATATGACAACGATTTTATGTGTATGAGTTGTAGAAGCGAGCTATATGGCAACTGTAGAGTCTCTCTTGCTTGGATCTGGAACAAGTCACCCTCCATCCTCTGCCTTCAACCCAAAGGCAAAGGCAGCTGCTGCCTTCCCTGAAACTGCTCCTGGTTTAAACCCAAGGGAAATCGTGTCTTTTGCACAAGATATGGAACAAGTCACCCTCTTCATCCTCATCATTGAAGTTGAATTGATGAAGTATTTTCATTCATGTATGAATCAGATGAAACTTAAATCATTTCATGCTACCACTTTTTAACTAATTGCTTCAAATCCTTTTATTTTTTCAGATATTATGAGGGTTTCAATTATGCTGCCAAATCAAGGGGTTAATGAGCTTGATACACTGCACCATGAAGTCCAAGTCCCATGGCATCTTCAAATGTTATGTCAAATGTTCTTGGGAGTAGGATTAGTGGCTAGAATGGTCTTCCACCAGAGGTACTTGTGTATTTTAATTTACTCTTTTTCTTATTATGTCTTATTAATCAATAATACTTTGTTTTAAGAGATAAATACAAGTTCATGGTATATGTGTATGATCATGTAAGCCTTAATTGCATCTATTGCTGATGTGGCTCCTTCTTTTGTTTAATTCATGGTTTAGTAGGTTCCTATCATTTCATCTCACTGTCTGTAATCGCATCCTTTGTTGATGTGGCTCCTTCTTTGTGCTTAGTTGCTGTTATCAGAAGCTGCCACCTCATTCTTAACTACTGTGTTACCTTGTTATTCATGGTTGTTGTCTCTGCATGTTGTCCATTGATGTTGAGTTGTTGACAGAAAAATCTCACAATGTCATTCTGACCTAACACTTATTGTATCTAAATTCGAGTTAAGTGCTATTATCAGAAGCCGTCATCCAGGAATCCACACCTCAAGTTTCTTCTTCCAAATGTTTGTGACCTTTTGGCTGTTGCTGCTTTTGTTATTCATCTTTGTTGATTCCCCATGTTGCCAATTTGATTTTAACAACTTAATCTCATATTATCTCATCTAAGAAATATGGTTCAGGGATAAAATTTGGAATTTAGACACATACGACCTAACCCTTTTTAACAGATTATAGCTATTTGTCAGTTGTTGAATCATATATGACCTTTCATTTGTGATGTAAAGGCAAAGATTCAGAAGAAAGAGGGGATTCCATGGCATCAACAGATTTTGATCATTGATGGAAAGATCCTCGAGGATGGTAAAACTTTAGCAGATCATCACATCCGAAATGGATCTAGATTGGAGCTGGTTGTGAGTTTGGGAGGACCATAAAGTTGTTGTGTACGATCACCCTATCATGTCCCAAGCTGATGTCTCCTACAGGTATCTACATCGATCATGATTCGAATCTTATTCGATCACTTCTCATTTCAATTGTTTCTACACAAATTCCTGTGTCGATTGACTTGATTTTCATTTGATCACACATAATTGACTGATCTTTGTGTGTCCGTATTAGTTTACACCAGAGTTTCTTTGGTTTTGTTCATTCATTTTTGTATCTGATTTGGCCAAGTTTATTTTAGGTAAAATCGTGTTATTCAAAAGTGTATTCTTGTCATTTTGTTATTCTCTTCCGGCTTTTACTAATCTGGAACACACAACTAGGATGATTCAAAATCAATCAGTAACTTCAAATTACTTTCATTTATATTACACACTATTAACTTAAGCTCTGTATTTTCCTAAATTCCTATTTATTGACTGAAAATTTAGCTGATTGTCAGTTGTTGAATCATATATGCAAGTTTTTGTTAAGACTTTGACAGGGAAGACCATAAAGTTGGAGGTGGAGAGCTCAAAGAACATTGATACTGTGAAGTCAAAGATTCTGGACATAGAGAGGATTCCACTGCATCAGCAAATGTCTTCTGCCTATTCTTTCCTCTAAATGGTGTACGACCATACAACATCTCATATAATAAAATACCTGAAATAAAAAAAAGAATATAATAAAAAATTAGTTAAAGTATTGAAATGGGTAAAAGAAGGTAATTCAAATAAATTGTGTATATTTTAAAGAAAAATTTTAATGCATGAAAATTAATAAGCTTACCCACTGCCCACCAATCAATAGCACTGGAGTGGCCAGCTCCTCTTATGATTTCCTGAAATATCATCATAATTTCAAAGGGTAAAATAGAGAGACCATAAATAAGTGAAATTACGTAAATGCCCTTTGAGTACTTTTCATACCGGAGAAATGTATTCTTCAGTCCCAACAAATGAATTTGATTGTGTAGAGGGTTCTGCAACAAATGTAGGTGGTGGTTGGCTTCTAGATTTTCTTCTTTTAAGTTGATGATGTTTTATAACCTACAAAATTAAAATTAACATACGACAAAAATAAATAAATAAATCCAGAATCTTGTAAGAATATAAGTCATTTTTATTAAATAGAAAAGGACATACTTGGGATTTACACTGAGTTCTGAATGATAAATCAAAGTCACTCTATAAAACATGTCCATCTATTTGAAGTAATATATTCTCTAGTTTCAAGTCCCTATAGATGATCCCAGAACAAAAAAAAAAAAAAAACAGAAATTTAATGAAAGATGTAAGGGGTAAAATGGGGTAAAATGTTGGAAAGAACCTGAAAGATGATGTGACTTTGAAGGTAACATGCGGATTTTTGTTAAGATTTTGACATTGAAAACCATCAGCATGGAGGTGGAAAGCTCGAACAGTATTCGTTATGTGATGGAAATGATAGAGGAGAAAGAGGGAATTCCAGTTAATCAGGTATATAGTTAGTTTTAAAAGACTGATTTACTCTAGCATTTTAATAGTTTTAAGTTATTATTTTTTTTAATCTGTACAGATTGTTGAACTTGGTGATCATCCGTATTTTGTGGGCGTCCAGTTTCATCCCGAGTTCAAGTCTCAGCCGGGAAAACCTTCTGCACTTTTCTTAGGTACCACCAACAAAACTATCTATCAACACTTTGACTTTTCAATGTAAGGGTAAGATAGTCATTTAGTCTTTTGACGATTTATATTTTATTGTGCAGGCGTTCCAAACCAAGTTTGCTAAGATAAGCGTGGGTATGAATTTCTCAGTCCTTTCACCTAATTGCTCTCCTCCCAACACATTAAAATTGATGAATGTTTTGAATTTTTTGGCACTAACACTTGGATGAAGCTTAATTTGACTTTCTGTTGGAGAGGGTAGTGGAGTGGGTTTGCTGAGTGCTGATTGTGTGTTTGATGGATGAATTGGTCCTTTCACCTAATTGTCGTACAGCCTCTCATGCAAAGTTCCTGCATTCAGGTTATTATTTTAGAAAGGAAATTGTCAAAGGAGAATTTAGTCATGGGTTTCTTTTAATGTTGTACATGTTTTGTTTTCTTTAATAAATATTATGCAATATTAGCAATGTGTTACATTTACTTACTATTGGAATGATTATTTGTATTTGACATACTAGTGCAATGAATTATCTTTATTGTTTATGGTATTTTATTTTTTATTATGAGACTTTTAATGTGTTATTTAATTTGAAAATTAGTAAATCTATCAAAAATATATAATTTTAAAAACATTTAAAATTATGACACGCAAAGATGTGTGTCATCTTCATTTATGACATGGCCTTTCTTGACAGGGGCTTTCTTGATACGCATTGTGTGTCATTAACACGCGCGTCGTAAGGTTACGACACGCGAATGCATGTCGTCTTCCTTTATGACAGGGCCTTCCTTGATACGCATTGCGTGTTGTAAACGCACGTCGTAATTGCGCGTCGTAAATGAGCGTCGTAAATGCGCGTTGTCTATAGATGACGCACAAAAGTGCGTCGTCTCTCTTTATGATAGGGCCTTACTTGACGCGCATTTGCGCGTCGTCTGAGCCTTTTACGACGCGCAATGAGCGTCGTAAAAGACTGTTTTTCTAGTAGTGAACTATAAACACATCGGGATTAAAACACTCTGACCAAGAGTTAATACTTTTTAAATAATAAAATATTTTACTAAAGTATTCATACATGCATTCATACTAGGATCAGTTTCATACTAGAACAGACCAAAAGTATTGCGGTTGTTGAACAACACAAGTAGGCTTGGGGACATATAATTAGTTCTGGGATGGATATAGCCTGATCAACTATATCTTTCTGAGAAGTGATTATCCTGTGCCTAAGAATGGTTGTGGTGTTGCAACAAGTCCAAAAACTTACCAACTCTACTACAATGAAAACTTTAGAACATAACATAAACTTAAAATAATATAGGAGTATTTTGTGATACTATAACTACTTGTGTGAGAACTAAAAGGTCTTTACTAGTAGGTCAATAGTTGATGAGTGGATACGCTAAGGTTATATATAAATAAAGTGTTATAGACTTAGAATCTTTAATCTTTGCTTTACTTCATGTTCCTTGTTTGGTTGTGGACTTAGAGTTAGGGTCACTTATTCGAAGGTCTATTCTATCTTGGTTATATATGACTGGTATGCACTACACAAATATTGAAGTAATTGGTAAGGATCATCCTATAATTATCTATAGTAGTACATCTATTATATGTTTCTTACACCCCTTTTCTCACTTAGATAACATGGTTGGATTCCATCTACCTGGCGACCCGTACTTTCCTGATTAAAGGAATTTAGGATGGCTTGAAGCGGAGTTTGAAGAAGAGAACCCGGTGGTCCTAGAAGTAGACCCAGAGGAAATTTCCGATGAAGAGAACGAAGAGGAAGTCCAGGAAGACTCGGACACGGAACTAGAGGTCTATGATCCACCGCAAGTTGCTGAAAATCCTAACCCTCGTCCGGCTTTTCAAGGCCCGATGCCTCTGTGGGCGGTGAACTTGGGAAGGTGGAGCGAAGAGCAGGGACAACCACCTCCCTACAATGGTGACCGAAGCTTCTACAATCGGAATGAGGGAGGCTCGGCAGACAGAGTACTTCCTGTCTTAGTACGTCATGTTGCTCGGAATGCTGAGTTGGGAAGAGCGAACTTTGACCAAGTCATGGAGATATATGCTAACTCCGGAGTCAACACAGTTCGTCTCCGTCATCTGATCGACGACCAGAACTTAGAAAGGAATCGCACTGACGCCCTACATATAAAACTGAATACCTGCAAATTCGAAGTTAGGGATCTTCGTCAGAACCAGGTGGCACTGCAAAGGCGTGCATGGGAAATGGAACAACAGCTGGCTGAATCCAGGGCTGAATCAACTACCAACCAGAACAACTCCCCTCACGAGTAGAGCCTACTCTACTCTCTCTTTTGGATATAAATTAGGTCTATGTATAGACTCTAGTATTAATTTCCTGTTTATCCTGATCCATAGGAATGGGCTCAGGGATTGGGCTTGGAATGTCTTGAATCACTAGAGAGGTCTCAGTGAATGGGGTTTGTATGTTATGAGCCATAGAACCGGGCTCAATCGGTGTAGATTGCTTGTGAACTAGGTCTATGATAAGCACTCCCGACCTTCGATCTATTCTCTTTCGCTTCCTTGGGAGTAAAGCGTTGGCTGAGTCTTCTATATCACTTTCAGATGGAGGTTCAATATCAACAAGAACCATTTGGGGAGCCTTCCTTCCAATTCGCTGGAGTTTTGCTATGAGACCATCCATCTGTTCAGGGGTTGGCATGGAAGATTGCAACGTTGTGTCACTTTTCCTTCCAGTCACAATCGTTGATGTCACGGCTGCATCCTCTTCTGGGATTGAGATACTTTGTTGAATAAAATCTTCAAGCTCATTTTCTGTCAATTCCTTTTCTTGATTTTCTTGATCTTCTTCATCATCAGAGACTTCAATCTCTTCAAAGGCGAATTGAAACTTTGGTTTGGGTGCCACGTGTTCGTCGGCAACCTTAGCATTTATGGAACTAACAACAGGAGTGTCTTCAACCTCAGCAACTTTGGCAGCCTTTCTTGATTGCTTCATGAGTCCAAAAGTTTTGGGACCCAAAGCTATTATATCTAAAGTATCAGACGACCTTTCGATTTGGGGATATTTTTCATTAAAGATCATTTAAAGGAACTTGGGGTACATTAAAAATAGGTCATTTTCTTTCCCAGAAGGTTGCTCTTCATTTCTTCGAAGACGAACTTTGAGAAGTTGTTATCCCAGTCCATAGCTAGAGCAACAATGGCTGAGGTCACAGTCTGACTAATTTCATCAGAGCCTCCCTTTCTTCCGGATATGCAAATCTCAAGGGAGTGTGCCAAGAACCTCTAGTAAGGTGGCAGTAGTTTCTTAATAGTGGGAGGATATGTTCCTTCATAACACATTTTCTCTAGAACTTCGTTGACGCGATAAACAAAGTACTCAATTGGGAATGCAGAAGAATCACCAAATTCAAGTACCTCTCGAAGAACTTGTTCAGAGATTATCACTTGAGTTCCTTTCACCAAAGATTTAACTGTACTAGATGCATCTGCTCCTACCTTGTTGATCGAAGAATTTTTCCAGAAATCAGTGATCAGGTCTCTGTGAATGACTGGATTGGCACGAAGGGATTGTGATATCCTGCAGTTATTTAAACCCACCATCATGGATTTGAATTCTTGATGAGCCATTTATCTGCACTAAACTAGCCAAGTGAGTATTAACTTAAAATTAATTAAATTGAGTCTAAAATTTGATTTCGGTTTAAGTCAAAATTTTACTCGATTTCGGTTAAAAACAAAGTTTCAGTCGTTTTCGGTTAAAGTCAAGTTTTTAGTCGATTTCAGTCAAAGATGATCGATTTCGGTCAAAATCACTTGTTGACCAGACGATTTCGATCAACGCTGGTTGATTTCGGACGAGAACCGAGATTTCGGTTAGATTGGATCGGATCTTCATCTGTTTTTGGTCGAATCCGGGTTGAATCGAAAACCCAAAATCTCATCGGAACCTGTTCCAACTCAGTTCTTTGAAAACCTTGAAAAAAATCCACTCGAAAACCTGCAAATCTATGAAACCTAAGCACACCAAAAACAACTTAAATGTTATTGCCATGATTGAAAACTCAAAAAATACCTGATTCACCGAACAATTTGTAAGAAAAGTAACAACTGAGTAGGTTTTAGCAGAAGAAGTCGAAGAAATTTGTAACAAAAGTAACGGCTGAGTAGGTTTTATCCCACTTAAACGATTTTGGCCAAGGGAAAAATAACCCAATTTTAATAAAATGATCTCTTTCGATTTTACGTTTCAAAAACCAAAACGAAAAAATAAATAAAATTAAACACACTATTTATTTAATTATTTATTTTTATTTTAATTTTTTTAAAATTTTAAAATTTTTTATTATTAATTTTTGATAACTTCTCCCCCTAAATTTGTGGATAACAATGAAAATATGTATAAATTTAAATATAAACAAAAATGTAATAAATATATTCTAATAAAACAAAAACTTTTGGGATCAAACGTTATGAAGCAAATTAATGAGGTTTATCAACACACACGTTCATGAAAAGCTCTGGTCAATCATGGATATTGTGATCCACTTAAACACAAAAGACATTTTTCAGGACAAATCATGAGTGACGATATATAACTACTATATTCCAAGATAGACCATTTTGTGTGACGACGACTATAAATATTGTTGTCCACTTAAATTTAGCCAGTAAAATCTACCAGTCAACCTTTAGTTATGGGTGCAGTTAATGTTAGTATACTGGAACATGTTCCCCACTTCATGGCGTACGCAAGTAATCAATGAAATTTCTTCGGAATCTTTTATTTTAGGTGATTAGATAATCATTGCGGAATTCATATGTTGTGTCCGAGGTCGGATCTACCGATCACGCAGAAGGGACAATATATGACTAACATAGAGAGTATGATATTTTTAGGAGACAATATACTAATTTAAAAGCAGTGAGCATCATCTGAGTGCATATGTTGTGTCCCAGGTCGGATCTTCTGATCACGCAGAGGGGACAACATATGGTTGACTAAGAAAGAAAGAATAACGATTTTAAACATACCCAATTTATCAGAACCCCTTAGTCATCCCCTATCAATACAAGAATTAAGGACACAAGTCCATACACCAATGAAGTGTTGAGCCACAGATCTAGATGATAGTTAGCTTCAATTTATGTTATATGCCTCATTGTCTATTTTACTGTTAAATCTATCCAAGCGTTGTATTGTCAGTCCAAATGAGGTTTCCTAATTCCAAATGAATCCATATTGTCTAGTCCATTAGTCTTGGTCCTTTATGTCTACCAACACATTGAACACAGAGTTCAGAAAATTCAACTTTAGTGCATTACACGTATTTCGTTTGTCCTTTATCACTAACTCATATCACTTCCCAAAAGACTGTCACAAAATTTCCTTTTCTAAAAGTAAAACAAAATGGAAGTAAATAAGAAATACTAAATAAAAATGAAAAGAAATTTCAATCTTCGAAACGTATCATCTTAAGAAATCCCACAAGCATGAATTTGGTTTTAGAAAAATAGGTTTTTGGACGATTGAAAATCAGCATTATTGTCACAGAGAATAGAAGAGCCAGAAAATACAAATCGTAATTCAGCAATTGATTTAATCCCCATTTTGTGATCTATCCTTTTCCTTTCCCGCAAAGGACACTAGCTCTCTAATAGAATTATGAATATCATACAGATGACAGATGTCTTCTATCATGCTGCTATCTATGAACATGTTGAAGTGATCCAGAAGAATCGGTCTCTCTGTAATTATCTCAGAAGTTTTTCAAAGCAGAAAGTGTTGATTTTCAAGAACCTTTACAAGAAGCCACTATACTTGATGTGCGTTTAAATTCAAATTTTAAAGGAATTCGAACTATTCAAGATGAAGTCATTCATGTAGAAATTCATATGTTCATCTTAAAGTTGTGAAGAAATTGAAGATAAAGGATGAAAGTCAAGAACTAGGAGAAGATTGAAAAGAAAAGAAAGGTATAAACCAAGGGGGAGATTGTTGGGACATTATTTGTGGTTTATACTTTACTTTACATAGCTTTTAGAGTTCTCGGTATAGGACCGAAAACACCATGAATTCGGTGGTGTTTGGACCGAAATTATCATGTGATTTTAGTGGGCTTAATGATGCTTTCGATAGGGTTTTGGGCTGCGCCTTTGTAATTAGGTCTAGGTATATATAGTATTGTTTCAGCCGTGAAAAAGGTTGGTGATTCTAGTTGATTGATTTCGAGATTTTGAGAGAGACAGAGCAAACTGAGAGTTATTAAGAGTCTTATGTACTAGACTATTAATCAATATAGTGTGCATTGAAGATTCATCTTTGTGTTCTCATTCCATATTTACGATTTGCGGCATTCACTTGGTTGGGATTCCGCACCAATTCTAGTGATTTCGATTGATACCCAGATCAGGGTTTTACATAAATGTTTTTTATCTTTTAAATTTGAACAAATAATTTAAATACAGAAATGAAACTAATGAGCTTTACTTTTAGAAATTTTGAAATTGAAAGGTAAGTTTATTAATGATACTGATATCCATTTTTACTAAATTTATTGTAATTATTACATTAAAATATTATGGGGAATTTAATAAAACAGAAAACTCATAAAATCACATGTGGAAAAAATTAATTCAAAATAGCCACAAAATGACATTTGGCAAATTGAATGAGAGTGTGACAAATGGCAACACAAACATTCATTTACTAAAGAGGATTAGAATAAGGATAAGGATATATATATATATATATATATATATATATACATATATATATATATATATATATATATATATATATATATATATCACACACACACACATAGAGAGAGAGAGTGAGTGAGTGAGAGAGAGAAATGAATGATCACTTGAAAACTTATATATTCATGAGAATCCGAAAACTAACAGTGGAACGTTTGATTGAATTATTGAATGGCTCGGATTGATCATGAAATTTATGTAAATATGAGTGAATATAATGACATTTTAGGTTTTTATCATTATACCACAAGGGTAAATCTGGAATGGCAAATAATTAAATAATAAGTAAAAAACAATTTATATTAATATAAAATCCCTAAATTAGTCTCTCTCTCTCTCATCTTTCTTTCTTTCTCTCTCTCTCTCTCTCTCTATATATATATATATATATATATATCTATCTATCTATCTATCTATCTATCTATCTATCTATCTATCTATCTATCTATCTCTTATTCTTCACGTACTTCATCCTCTCTCCATCCACTGCCTCTCTCCTCTAATGACCACCCCTACCTCGTTAACGGTCACCACCTACATCACCTTAACACTATCTTCATTGCCATCTTCCACTACAATGACCTAATATCACCACTCTATCATATATCTGGAACATAGGTTGTCATCTTCAATCGCCGCTTCTCGCCCTTCCCTGTTGATTGAAGATCTAATCGAGAAGTTGATTCCTTATCGATAGTAGATCAATATCTAATTGGGGAAAATGATAATATGTCGATCGAATATTTGATTAGAGAAGATGATTCTCTATCGATCGAGTATTTGATTAGAGAAGCTTCCACTGCCAAACCGGCCTTTGATTAGAGAAGACAATCCTATGTTGATCAAGTATTTCATTGTACAAGCATCTATTGCCAAATCGACCTAACCAGATATATAGTACGCTATAACCACCAACAAATGGAAATGAAAACTCTGACCATCAAGTGCGTACAAATACAATCAGGTAATATAAAAAACATTAAGAAATCACGAATATCATATGTGCTTTGTGTTTTTAAATTTTTTATTATTATTTATCTGGATGTTTTTAAAAATTTGATGTTGCTTAACTTTGATTGAAAATAAACGACATCTATGTGTTTTTCAATTTTGAAGAGTATATGGTTTTGGTCACTCTGTGTTTCAATAAAGTTACAAGTTTAGTTAAGCCGTAAGTTCCATCAAGCCAATCCAACAAGGAGGTGGAAGTAAGTAAAGTAAGTTTGTGCATAATTTGTACTTGCGCCACTCTTATATAAATATTATCATGATTTTTGTAGTTAATTGCAACTATCTTAGGTATTGTTAATTATTAATTTAATTGAGAGTTGGAAAAATCTAGAATGGTTCATGTGAGATCCATGTACTTCGCATAAGATACAAATGCATATGCAGTAGGTATATGAGAAAATTATATGGCTTTAACATCATAACCATGATACATTATGTTACATGTACTTCACAAGTAAATCACAAGTGATTCACTTATGAATTACATGTGATTCACATGTAATTCAGATGTAATTCACATGTAAATCATAAGTGAATCACATATGAGTTACATGTGATTCATTTGTAATTTACATATGAATCACATGTAAGTCATAAGTAAATTACAAATGATTCACATATGACTTACATGTGATTCACATGTAATTCACATGTAAATCACAAGTGAATCACATATGAGTTACATGTGATTCATATGTAATCTACATATGAATCACATGTAATTCACAAGTAAATTGTAACTCTTGGTCTAGGTAATATTTATTTCTCAAGCATTTTGGTGTTCTGGGCTGGAACTTGATGAGTTGGGGAGCTCTAACTCGCGTGTAGGGATCTATTTAGACGTGCAGATTAAGCACCCAAATCAACAAGTTGGGGAGCCTCAACTCGACGAGTTGACGCTGGGGATGAAAACCGTAATTTTCAAGCATTACACCCTATATAAAGAACATTAACCCCCTTGGATGGCCTCCTTACCAGCCTCCTTTCCCAGAGAAAACCCTAGAATCGCATTTCCCTCTTGTTCATTGAGTTTTGTGAGTGCTGAGTGATTGTTTGAGATCTTTGAAGGAAGTTTTGAAGAGAGAGGTATCAATCTTGGAGGAATGAACTTGGATCCAGAAACTCTACATCAAAGGCTGCATCTTGGAGATATAAAGTCATAACCTTGACATGTAGCTTATTAGATCTCATCTTTTGTAGTTTTGGGCTTGGTTTTGGGACTTTGGCTTGGATGTCCAAAGAAAAGAGGTTTCTAGAGGTTGAGGGTGTAGATATGGCCTCTATAAGTCCTTTAGAGGATTAAAGTTGCAAAATTTTATAGCCTCTATGTCCCATTCATGCAATATGTCCATTATGAAGCCACAAATGAACCTTAGAGGGTGTTTCTAGCATGCATGGACGTAAAGTTGGAAACTTTACGTGATTAAACCACCTTAGGACCTCAGATTTGTAATATGGAACGTTAAAGCAAATGTTAGAGGCCTAATGGGTTAAGACCCTCCTCAAAGGAACTATGGTTTGGGTCTAAAGCTTATTAGATGATCTTTGGGGGTAAAGTTGGAAACTCTACCCTTCTAAACGTCTCTATGGTTAGGGATCTGAAGTTTGGAACCTTTGGATTCTAGAAAAAGGGCATAATGCATTAAGTGAGTTGACAGACTAAAGAACTCGACGAGTTCACAAGGGAACTTAGTGAGTTGGGTTGGAGTTACCTCGATTATGTTGGAAAACGGAGGAGCTCGATGAGTTCTAGGAGAACTCGACGAGTTGGATCACAACATCGTGATTCTGGATTTGGGATGGACTCAACGAGTTACAAGGATAACTCAACGTGTTAGGTCAACTCGAAGCGTTGACTTTGACTTTGACCTTGACAAGGGTTGACTTTTAAGGGGTTTGAAGGGTTGAGTTGCATCTAAGGAATTGTTTATGATTAGGGAGGTGGCATAGTTGATACTTAGAGTTTGGACCCACTTAGCTACAGTTCGCATTTGAGGTGAGTCTCCTCACCATACCAATGCGTTGAAGGCACCAAGTTCGGCCCGTGTTATTTAGTTGGGATGATTATTGCATACGTGCTATCAGTGTGTCAGGTATTATGTGAACACAACGTAGGGGTTTCCATGGCAACCTAGTATGTTTGCATGTTTAGCTTGTATGATATTTCCTTTTATGGAAATTAATTAAATTCCTCATTAATGTCAGCAATAACATTTTTTCAGAATAAATTTGTATTTAGGTTTTATGTATGAATTCTTGTTTTGTTTCAGAACATACTCACTTAAAATATAACAAAGTTGCATTGAATATGAAGAACGAGAGTTTCTCATTCTGCTAGAATACAATCTCATTCTTCTTGATACGAATTTATTCTGAAAGAATATTATTACTGACATTAATGACGAATTTAATTAGTTTCCATAAAAAAACTTATAATTATAGATATTATTTAATATAAATATAATGGTGGAAATCATTTAATATCAATCTTTATCTTATTAAAATACGAATATAATTTTTATTAAATTTTTATTAATGCATTTAGCACACAATAGATGGAAGAAAACATTTAAACCTAGGTGTGTTCGTTTGGATGGATCGGTTTGATCTGATCCAATCAAGTGAATCCAAATTGATTTCGGTTTTCAAAACATGGATCCGAATAGTCCAAACCAAAATAAAATCCGATACGATCCAATTACAATTCGGTTGGATCGGTTTTTATAATTCGGTTTTCAAAAACCGAAACATTTTAAAGCGACATACAATTATAATATTACTCAACTTTACACAAGAAGCAAAAACAAATTATTTAGTTGTTATTTGAAATTTATAAACAACTAATAAGAAGATATATTATAGTTAAATATTTTACAGTTAGAAACTTTTGAGAGAAAATGCATATTAATTTTTTTTTATCAGGTGAAACGTTTTGAACGTCTTTGAAAAAATAAATTGCAAAACTAATAAATAGCTATAGAAACATATTATAAATAAATAAATAACAATGTTTATTCGGTTCTTATTTTATAAACCAAACCAATCCAAAATCCAAAATAATAATTCGGTTTTGTTGAAAACCAATCCAAAGATCCAATTATCTAAACCAAATAGTTCAATCCAAATTATCCAATTGAAAAATTCGGTTTTATCCGAGCAATGAACATTCCTATTTAAACCTATATATATAATGGCTAATTTCCATGAGATGTCTAAATAAGTTTATTGCATCTCTCACACAAACACTATTCATGGATAGATTTATACATCACATATAAGTGATATTTGATTTATAAAAACTCTACCTAGAACAATCTAAAACCACGTATTATTATATTGATCCATAGTCAACATCATTGGTTAATTTCTTTTTCATTTCCAGCTATGCACTACTTAAAGATGTTTTGAAATATTCTTAGATTTTTGTTGGTTTTAATCTATACTCCAATTTGGCATAATATAATAATTCTTCTTTGGCATATTTGCGGATAAAAGTTCATATACTATATATTTTTTTATGTATTAGCTACCAAGCTAACATTTCTCACTCTTTCCTGTCACTAAATTGTTAGTGACAATTTTAAGTTCAATAAAATGAATTATTGCCTTATATGATGTTACACATGATGTGAGATCACTCTATGATATGTCTTGGCTTGCGACGTTGGGTTTGTTGATGAAGACGTGAACACCTTTCTTAAATAACAACTAGATTCGTGTCCCCCGCTATGCGGGGGTTAGATGGTATAGATGTTTATGCTTGAAGTATATGTATGTTTATTATTTTGTATGCGTTTACTGTTGGAGTTATTTGGATGTGCATGTTGTAAGGGTAGATGTGTTATCTGATGGTAATAAATATATTTTCGGAATATAAAACTAACGATGAAAGGTTTGATTTCTTAGGATTTATTGTATTGTTTGTTCTCTGATTCCTTTTGTATTTGACATATGGATCGTATGAGAGAATATGGATCAAAAGAAAGTTGTTCATTAGATGGTGATTACATCATTTTTCATTACAAAACTGCATACAAAAGTGGTCGATGTTGTAGAAGTGGATGATGCTGCTTTTGTTATGGTGTTGGATGGTGTTGCACGATCTTGTTGCATATTTTGATGGCTTCTGACATGTTTTCCTGCATCATGTTGAACATGTCGAGCATCAACACGGTGTCTTTGTCAATGCCCTCTCAATCACTTTCACAATATTCGCATCCTAAAACAAACCCTAAAAATATATTTTGAAATATATTTCATGTATACCTTCGTTGGATGTTGAATAGAAGGCCTCACATTTGCCACGTCACCAACCTCAAGTATGTTATTAACATTCCCCCTATCATCCTTTTCTGTGGGTGAAGTTGTTGAATGCCTCCAATTCCCATTCGCTATAAACTTATAATAAGACCTGAAACATTTCTCATCAAATTAATTAAGTCGCGTCACATAGTTTGACCAAATAGTCAACTTAAATTTAAAGTAGAATGATAAAACTTACTTCCCCTGTGCAAGTCGAACTTCAGGTTCATATTGTGGCCCACCTTTATGGATTGCTTTAACCGGTTCTTTCCAATTCCCAGCGAAACCTCTAATTAATTCCACATTCTCTCCCTCATGTCCATTCCACACAAATGTCACAGAATAGGTAGCTGGTCCCTCATGTTTCCCATTTTCCACCATAGCTATCAAATCCCATGTTGCTCTATCAGGACGACACGTGTGCAATCCAGATACATAATTGTAAGCTACATGAAGTGAAGTATCAGTCATCCAATGAAGATATGCAATCACACAACAAAATGTCGTCATAGTCTTTATTCTTCCAATTTTTCTTCAACTAATATAAAAAACAAAGGAGAAATTGTAGCTTTACCCAACTATATTCAAATTTCTCAAATGTTGCCTTTTTCACCAATATCTCCAAATGTTCATCATTTTCTCAAAAACTTTATAAGCAATATCTGGAAAAACTAATGATAAAACACCATATATTGCAAAATGACATAATAAAAAGAAACCATAATCGCTCATTTTAACGAAGTTTAGCTTACTTCGTAGGTTCCTCACCAAGTAGCCTCATATGCTCCTTAAGAAGCCTCACCCTGCTTAAAAGCCCAAAATCCGGAAAATACCATCTCAAAAGAGGTGATAGTGACACACAAATAATGAGCTCTTTGGGAATCTTTTCATATCCATAAGTAAAAAGATGTGGCTGTTTGCTAACATAATAAGAACTTTAAGAAATAGTAGAAAAATATATAGAAAATCAACAGACCAGTCAAGAAGAACACGAATTAAAACTGGTGGTTTGTCCTTTGTCATTATAACACAAAGTGGAGTAATAGATGCCTGCAAGTTTTGTGATATTTTGAGCACATTAGAATAAATAAGTAATGCAATGAATATATAGGCTGCAAAGAGTAAACTCATCATTTTTTTAGTTTTATGCAGGTAGTTGTAATTAGAAACGTCTACCAACTTTACATAAAAGTACATTGCATTTATTTGTAAAGTAAGTAAAGTATGTTGCTATTTTTTATCCTTTGTGCTTTTTTTACAACATGATCACCTTATCTACATTGTCCATTGGTAATCGTAAAAAAGTAATCTTATATGTTGCTTCAATGTTCAACAACAATTACATTTTAATAATTAAATCAAAAATAAATTAAAACAACAATTATAAAAATAAAGAATATAATACGTATATAAACCTATAACTCTTGCCTATATATCTGCAACTTTCAATTGGCCCCCACTATCCAGCAAATTATTTCTGGCACCCTACCAATATTTTAATTATTAAAGAAAATGTCAACATATGAACTTATATAAGTAAATTTATATAATTAGTTGAACCTATATTAGCTGCCTTACTTTGGCCTTAAATCACAGTGGATAATTGGATATGTCTTACTGTCATGAAGATAACTCATACCCCTGTTATCAATCAAAGAGCAAAAAGTGTCAAATACTAAGTATATGATTTCATAATAATAAATAGTTTAATATTATTACAAATACTATTATCATAATAATGATCCATTAGGATTATTGGTAACTTTTACACCGTTTCTTTGATCTTTTTTTAGCTATTTTTTCTAAAAGTTTACAACCGGACATGTTATTAATATAATATTATAAAAAAAATCCTAACTTACCTTTTTCTCCTGATTCACATAAACTGAGGTTAAAAAAAACTACTTGCCTCCCAATATCCAGAGCAAATGTAAGAGCTTTTGATGGGGACAACTTTCCTATCTTTTGAAGATAGCTTCTAAGATCACCCTGAAAATTCATCCAAATTCAATCATTTCTATAGTATTATCAATTTATCATATCAACATGAAACACAAAAAGCTTGTTAGAAATACAAATCTATGCAACGGAGTTCTAAACAACATAACCAACGAAATAAACCCAGGTACCATAAGGTCTGCGTGCAATCCCAAATACAACATCAAATTAAACTGCATACCTTTAATTTTAGAACGATAAAAAAGAATATATAAAACAAAAAAGGTACCATTTTTAATCCTGTCAAGTGCTTCCAATGGCTCTGTTTTTTTTTCGGTTTTTAAAAAGCTAAAAACAGAAAATCGCAGTGACAATGGTTTTCTGGAATGAGTGATTTTCTTTCGAACATCATAATGATCGGTCATCGCCACAAACCTGATTGACTTGTAGCACTAACCAACAACAAAAGAATTTATTTTCCAACCTCTGTTGAACTCTTGAGTCCAACTGGCGGTGACTGATGGTGGTGGCGTAGGGAAGAAGGGGATACAAATACGACGACTGATAGGCGGAGAAGACACCCTCCAAATGAAACACAGGAGCATACCTACATCAAAACATCACAAATATCAAAATCATGTCCCTCCTATCGATATAACCATAACCAAAATAATAATAATAATAATAACAATAACTAATAAATAGTGAAACTGATGTCCAGAGAGGAAATGTCTCTACTTGGAATCGCAATCCTACAAGCTGTAGATAGTCAGAAGGCAAATAACCAGAATATTTGAATCTTAATAGTTGATAGAGGAAGCCGATGATGTGAGATGACGCTGATTCGAGGTTTGGGTGTGTCGAAGGAAGAGGCATATAACCTTTGGATAGCTTCCAACAAACACGATGGCTACAAAGGGGGTTGGGGTGAATCGATGGCGGTGGATTAAAATACAAAGGGGGTTGGGGTGAATCGATCGGTCGACGATTGTGGTCGTACTGTCTGGTATATTCCCGACTTCTCTTCCGTTGGCGGTTATTGGACCTCCTTCCAACATATTAGACAACGACGCTCTGATGAATGGAAACGAAGAACAGAAGGGAGAAGCGGTGGATGAATGGAATCGGGTCGAAATTAACGCCTTGTATAGATAAATGAGAGATAGGCGGTGAAGTGGTAGACAGCGGGAAACATAATTGCTTAGGGTTTATCAGAGGAATTGAGGAGGTTTGTTCAGAGAGAAGAAGGAATAGAGGGTAGAATCAGAGAAGAAGAATGGAGAGATATGAGGCGGTGGAAATAAAAAAAGTTGAGTGGAAACCGAGAAGACGGTGAAGCAAAATCAAATTAACACGTGTCGACGAAGTTTATAGAAAACGGCATAAACTGCCCAGAAACACAAGAAAACGAAAAGATGACATACCATCATAAAGGAAGGGCCTTTTCTGCTAAAAAACCACCTAATTAACTGTAGCTAAGACCCAAAAATTTTAATATATAGTATAATAAATGGCCCCTTATTTGACTTAGAAGACATGCATTTATGAATAAAACAGTGAACCAAAAAAATTTCTACTTCAACAATATCAAAAGTTGTCATTCTTTCTAGAAGTCATGGTTTAAATCCCTTTTGATATAGGTGATGCACTTTGCTTATATCAAGGTTTGATACATCTATTCACCATTAAAATTGGTTTTTGACCCTTAGGCTTTAATTTAAACGAATATAAATATTATTTTGATGCACAACAGTCATGCTAGATTTTGAGATTTATGTGCATAGGTATGATCTTTGAATTTATAAAAATAAAAAATAATATTGGATCCATATTCAACGCACCAGTTGAAATAAGCAACCTTAGAAAATTATACAGAATAAAGATTTAGAAAATTATACAGAATAAAGATAGAAAAAAAACTGTTATGACATAAAAACCCTCAATTTTACAAAAAAAAACCCGGTTATGTCCAAAATCAGATTTTGTGTGCATTAATGCCTCAAATAACGATAGAATTGTTCATTTTTGCCTCTTACTCGGATTTCACCTTCTATAGTCGGTCACCTAGCTGACTGGGACGAAATGGGAGATGACTTGGACGAAGTGGCAGTTAAGGTGGATGTAGCTGGCTTCTTTAGCAGAAAAAACAAAAAAAAACATTGAATTAAGGCTAACGGATATCGAACCCAAGTCTCCTACCAATTAAAAAACAACTTCAAAAACTAAGATAGAAGGTCTTTTGAGATTTATCGTCTAGGATATTATATCTAATGTGTATTACACTGGAACAAATAAATAATAATAATAATAATAATAATAATTATTATTATTATTATTATTGTTTATACATACACATTTATACGTATAAACAAACATGTGTATATCTTAAAAATTGTATTTATACCTTTAAAAATATCTAAACATGTTTCATAATGTGTAAATAAGGTTTATAAATATGTTATATATTTTATACGTATCTATATACAAATTTATTTATACATAAGCTATATAAATACATATAAAACGTTCTTATACGTAAGGTATATAAATATGTATATAAAACGTTCTTATACATAAGGTATATACATATGTATAAAACGTTTTTATAGCATAGTGGTGAAGGCGTTATTTTTGTTTGAAGGATACCCGAGTTCGATTCTTCCTGCGTGCGTCCTCCTTCTTCTGTTATTTCAATCATTTTCAGTTATTATATATAATAGTTCAACATTAAAAAACTAAAATATCGTGTAGCTCAGTGACAATGTTGATGCGTTATAATAGTTGAATCGTCTACATACATTTCTCTGCCAAATTAATTTCATTTTAATAGGAACACAATGACATAACAACCACGTAAGCACTTAAACCCAGTCGGAACCCAAGCAGTGCGTTACATAGGCTAGGTGACCAACATTTGAAAGTAAATTTCGTTTAGAGGGTTAAACTGAACAATTTTTTTCCTTATTTGAGGCATTAATGTAAAAAAAAATCCGACTTTGGGCATAAACGGTTTTTTATGTAATATTAGGGCTTTTATGTCAATAACTCAAAAGCAAAAAGAACATTGTTCTTTTCAAATCTAGCATTTCTTTTTAAATTTAAAAAAAAAAATCGATTATTTTTTTTGGTTTTTTTCCAAAAAAAATTTCACCGAATTTGTTAAAAAAATTGCGAATTTTGTATATATAAAGTCAAAATAAAATTTGTGATCTCTGTCTAAGTATTTTTTTTTTGTGCATTTTTATGACTTTTAGGGTTTGTTTTAGAGTTTTTGTTTTCCATAGAACTTATATATATATATATATATATATATATATATATATATATATATATATATATATATATATATATATATATATATATATATATATATATATATATATAGAGAGAGAGAGAGAGAGAGAGAGAGAGAGAGAGATGTGTTCAATTGCGAAAATAAAAATGTTGAGAATGAGAGAATCATTCTCAGCCACTCATTTAATCTAAGCATAAAAAGACACGGTGGCAAACTTGTAAATATGATAATAACCTTCAATCTCAAATACATACTGTATAGAAATAGATAACAATTCAAACTCATTTCTAATCGATCGTTCATCATCCTAATTTTCTCCTCCAACCTTCAACAATCATCCATATTTCATCAATTAAACCATCATCCAGTGTTAATCAATCATCGATCTTCGTCAATAACATATTTATCAACACGATTCAACAGTTAAAAACAAAAATTCGTTTTTGGTTCTTTTAATCCAACCTTCAATTGTGCTTGAATACGATCAGATCTTCAACATCCACGATTAATTATACTCTCAGCGTCATTAGATCAACATCATCGATAATCAACAAAAAATCCACTTCATATCATTCATTCAACATCGATTATCAAATAAAACTTCAAAATTGAGGTTAGAAAAAGATCAAATCGTTTTTTTTTAATTTTATATAATTCTCTATCAATCTACTATTTTGTAATGTTTAAATAGTCAAAGTATCATGTTTTTAACATTTTTAAAAAAGTTAAATTTTATGCACTCCAATTGTTTGATGAAATGCATAAACTAAAGTACCACGTTATATTCATATATGAATATGTTTTCTCACCTGAATCAGTATACGATTATTAAAACAAAAAAAAAAAACAAATATGCAAGTCCGTATGTTATTCATATGTGAATAACATATAAAAATTATATATATTTGTGAAAATACCTTGTAATATTCATATGTGAATATACTGTGTAATATTCATAAGTGAATATATCATCTAATATTCACAAGTGAATATGCTATGTAATATTCACATGTGATATACCATGTAATACTATATAATATTCAGATATGAAAATATTATCTAATATTCATAAGTGAATATACCATATAATATTCACAAGTGAATATACTATGTAATATTCACAAGTGAATGCATCGTCTAATATTTAAATATGAATATACTACGTTTATTATATGTTATATTCATATATGAGTGATACTTAAATTGTAAAAAAAAAAATTAATTATAGTTTTTATTCATAAGTGAATAACGAATATACTGTAGTAAAACCAGATTTATTTTTATTCACTTATGAATAACGATAGCTGAAAATATAAAAAAAATAAATTTTTTATTTTATCTTAAAACTATATCAATATGGATGTCTATTTGTAGAGAATAAAAAATCATGAATTTTGGTATATTTAAAATCATTTTTCGATAAAAATAGCTTTTTGAAAATTAAAAAAAAACGAAAAACTATGTTTTTATATATATTAAGGTAATGATTAGAATAGTTTAAGGAAATATGTTTTGTTGGAAAACACATGTCTATTCCTTTCCCATTTCTGCTGGTACAGCGGAGGCTTTTGCGGCAAAAATAAATGAGTGACTGAGAATGATTCCCCCATTCTTAACCTTTTTTTCTCAATTGAACCCTCCTCTCTCTCTCTCTCTCTCTCTCTCTCTATATATATATATATATATATATATATATATATATATATATATATATATATATATATATATATATATATATATATATATATATATATATATATATGCTCGTTTAAGTTCGCGAGTCCACTAAATTGTGCACGAGCCGAGCTCGAGTTTCATTTTATGGCTCGAATCGAGCTCGAGCTTCTTCAAAATTAAACGAGTCGAGCTCAAGTTTGGTCAGTCTCGGGCTCGGCTCGACTTGACTTGCTTACACCCCTAAAAAACCCTGCAGGAAAAATATGAACACTCATATAGAAGACGTGTGTATGTGATAAAGATTTTATTAATATATAATATATTTCTATAATAATAATTGGTCGTTTTTATTAAGAAATACAGAACCCTGATGTGCATGCCAATATAATAAAGCTACAAAGAAAAAAAATCTATCACCTAACAAAAACATACAATAAAATTAAATAATCATAATGTATAACATGCCTCCCGAGTCTTAACAATAAACATATTACTAATATTAATACTAATATTAAGTTTCATTATAAAAGTTGACTTTGTGGGATTTCAAGTCCACCAAGCAAATTACACTATTTTCAAATAAAATGTAATATAATGGTAAAACGGGGTATCGATCATCGGGGAAATGGTTGTATTCAATCACCAATGCAATCCAATAGAAATAGTGTAAATAAACTAACTAACTACAATTAAACTAAAAAGGGGGGGGGGTATGATTGCTTTAAAACTAAAAGACGTGAATAACCAGAAAACTTGGAATTAAGCAAGGTGATGAGATGCTCAAATATTGGAGAGAATTTGTTAACCAAGGCAATTCAACACAATGAACATTTGTGTGTTTATCATTAGGATTCAACTTGAAGCTTATCATTCATCCCAAATTGGTTATAGCAATCATGAAGCATGATATTTCAAGATTCCTCATAGGTAGTATGGAGGTTGGGGAAGCCCACAACACACCTTCTTAATCAAAATCAAAGATCCAATTGAACCAATTAAACCCAAGAAGTTGATTAGCCTTAAGAATGAAGGAATCCCCAATTCCTAGAGAATGTCAATGCTTACACATCCATAAAGGAGTCATGATTCATAAGCTAAAGATGATTTCTACCATCATAAAGCTCCTGTTCTAAGTAAATTCAGTGATTCAATGCTAAACCAAAGAAATAAAACAACAACTGCTCATTCAAGTACTAAGCTCATGATCAAAGTATTAAACAAGCATAAGAAATCTGAACTATAATCACAAACATAAGATAAATGATAAATAAGCATGAATCCTTCAAAAACCAACAAACATTCAAAGGTTTTAGCCAAAGTTAACCAAAATAGAGAGTTTAGCCACTCATGGAAATAGAATAACAATCACAAAAGTCTAATTGCATTAAGAAACTAACAATTACTTTGGAAGATAAGAAGAATGTGTATCCAAGCTCCCAAAATCGCCTCCTCTGGTCTCTAATGGTGTAAAATCAAAGTGATAGCTGAAAGATCCACCCCTAAGGTAAATGGTAAGCCAAATGCCCAAAATGCCGAAAACTCGGCAGTTGCGCGGGTACCCGCGCATGTGAGAGTCCAGCGACGCAAATATTGTTGGAATGATATCAGCTCATTTTTTTCTCCACTAACATCCGACTACCAAAGATTCCCTTGGTCCCCTCCATATTTCACATGATTCAAATTAACCAATCATCTTCTAGCTTCAAATATGGAGGCACCAAGCCCAAAATAACAATCCATGATCCATCTTTACAAGCCCACTTCATCCAAGTCTTTAGCTTTTTAAGCCCAAATCTCCTTTAATGGATCCACAAAGCCCAATAATGCATCAGAAGCCCACAAAGCCCATTCCAAGCTAGTCCACTAACGCACCAAGCTCCAAAACCCTACAAAATAACTCATGCAAAATAAAAAGTACCCAGCACGATCCATGATAAAGAAAATAAAGAATATACAGTGCAATACTAATGAAAAGAGCTAAAAAAAAATACTAAAATAAACTAATAAAAATAAGGAAATAAAAAAAGCTATCATAACGCTTGCAAAGTAGATAAAGGCTTAATAAAGTATGATATGTGATTTTCACTTAGTGTAATATTATTATGTGTATGTATTATTTGTTTACATTCGACCCATTAATGTATGACCCTTTTCTGATTTCTCATATACATTGTGTGTGCTCTCTCTCTCTCTCTCTCTCTCTCTCTATATATATATATATATATATATATATATATATATATATATATATATATATATATATATATAGTGACATCCCCAAACTCTAAGTCATTTTAAAAAAAAAATTTATTTATGCTTATTTTAAAATCAGAGTAACCTTGTACAAAAAGCGTTGCGGAATTTGTTCCCAGAAAAACATGATAATACGTTATCAAACATTTTCGAAGAAATGTATTTTATTCATTTTTAAAACATTTGGATGTCATCGTCAATACATAAACATAAACATAAACAAAACTTACATTCATTATCACTAGTGATTTACATCTCTTTAATCTTTCAGTGCAATGTAACTTCATATCGACACCTGTGAGTACATAAGGTTTTCAACCCAAAATAATGTAACTTCATATCGACACCTGTGAGTACATAAGGTTTTCAACCCAAAATAATATAATTATTATGTTTAATCATCAAACAATTAACCCAATTACCCATCTCCAATATCTTCTTTATTCTGAAGGGTCTACCCTAAGAACCATCTATCCTGCATTCGTTCATTCTGAAGTCCATCGCTAACAGGGTTTATATGACAGGCACTAAGTCCATAGCTGCCAGTGCCCGTTTGTAAAGCACTACTTCCGTAGCTGCTAAAGTTCATTCATTGGGTACTAAAGCCATAGCTACCAGTGTTTATCTAATAGGTACTAAATCCATAGCTACCAACATTTATCTAACAGGAACTAAGTCCATAGCTACCAACGTTTATCCAATATGCACTAAGTGCATAGCTGACAATGTTATTTATTAGGCACTAAGTCTATAGCTGCCAATGTTCACTCATATCATATTTCATCTCTCATCATTCATTTACCCATGTTTTACCCAACATATTCGTAGATATAAAATACATATACAGTTTAAATTATTTAAAACATGTATAAAATCGTTCATCCAACATAGATAGCAAGTATACAGGTTATATGCACACATAGCACGTAACTTATATAAAATACATCATATCTATGTGTAAGATGAAAGTAACTATGCACTCAGTTGTTAAAGTGATGATTCCAAACTTGGGCAGCGCTTCACTTTTAACGATTCTATTTTCCTTGGATGAAACCTAGCATTATTATCGCTAAGTTTTAGTATAATCTTTATTACGACTAATTATTATTCTAGATTCATCATTAACTCAAAGTATACTTCATGATCTATCAAGTAAGGAACAACCAGGTAGGATCATATTGGAGGTAGGGTCCGTTTGGTATACGAAGTATACTGTTTGGAAATCCCACTTTAAACACCTCACTAAATCATAGCCTAGACATCATCCCTGCAAGTAGATTAATCAGTATAACGACTTGGAATCATTGATAAATCTTTTTTATAAGTTCATAATAACGATAATGAACTTAAACATAAGTTATACTTAAAGTAGAGTAAGCATAACTCACTTACTGCGAGTTTTTCTCAAAACCGAGCTTCGCTGAAGTAGAGTTTATGAGCCGAAAGCTCTTCTATTCGGAGCCTTCGGGCGTTCTGGGGTTTTGTCTAGTGCCTTGAGGCTACTAAGGCTTTAGGAGGGTTTTTGGGGGTTTAGAGAGTGTGTAGAGAGAGAGAGAGAAGTGGGTTTCAGTGTGAAGAATGAAGGTACTCTCACATGGTATTTATAGGCTGAAACACTGCTCAACCCATCGAGTTGGGTGCCACATGTCACCATCTGGTGGCAAGACTTGGGGAGAAAGCAATGGCTCAGATCGCGCCATTTCACCCCCTTCGTAGCAGCACACTCCTGACTTCTAAACCACGTAACTTTCGCATACGAGCTCCTTTTCGACGTTCTTTATTCCCACGCGTAGGTATTGACAAGATCTACAACTCTAGTTTTGACTCCGTCGGTTAATTCTCGGCTGATTTTAAATTTAACAGTATGAGAAGATTACACTGTTAAATGACCGTGTAGAATTCATAACTTCTACATATGGACTCTGTTTTCATGTCTTTTTATCGTTGAGCTCTTATTAATGAGATCTTCGATTCTCATTTAGGTTGCGTTGGCAAAAAATCGGCCGATCTAAAATTCGAATTTCAGGCTATGCACTTCTATGCCAAATCTTTGAAAAATCTTAACTTCCTCATACGAAGTCATATTTGGGCATTCTTTTTTATGTATGTTCTTGGTTTAATGTATACTAAAACTTTCATTTAGATCTATAAGGCTAAAAAGTAGTTTATAAAAAAAATCACTTTTACGATTCTCGGTGTCGTGCGGGTTTTGCAGTAAAACTTCGACAACTCATAACTTCTTCGTTATAACTCAGATTTCGGCGTTCTTTAAATGTACAGAACCCTTGTGATACATACTATAACTTGCTTAAGATTATTTATTCTAAATAACCTTCTATTAAAAAGTCATTTTGATACTTATCGTCTCTAAATTGACTAGCCCGAATCTGCGGGCGTTACAATTGTCTCCCCCTTAGGATGATTACATCCAGAATCATCAAAAAATAGAGCTTGTATAATGACTCCACACGTTATATCTTCATCCTTGGTGATAACCGTAACTTCTATGTTCCTTCAAATTAATATCTAACTCATAGACTTCTTTAATTGTAGGCGGTGCTCGATCTCGAACCCGCTCTCTACCTCATGTTAGACTTTCAATCATGATCTTCAAGTCATAATCTTGAACCTTATTGGAGTCTCCTTCTTCTTCTTAACAAACTTGAGATAAGTTCTTTGATTACCACAATGGACCAATGGGTCATGTTCTAATGACCTCTCATCGTATGATGCGACGCTTAGACTCAGGTCTTTTACAGTCGAATTCCAGACTTGAAGACAACTTCCTTCATGTTATAATGTGATATAATCACATTCTAACATGTAGCACTTCTAGCTACAAGCTCTTACAATGATCATGATATTTCTATTGATCGTTTTAATTAACTTTCACTTCAACTGTCTGGCTTAAGTCAGATGCTACATCGAACTTGGTTCTTTGAACCAGGTAACACACTTATCTTAGACATACTCAATTTCATAAGACCACTAAGGTCAGAATAACAATCATCTTCTTAGTCATTACCGAAACAATGGTAACGACATACACGAACAAAACGGAATCAAATACTAGCTTCTTGGTAACCTTGTGACTTTCCCTGATCCAAGTGCGAGTCCTGTACTTCCAGTAGTATTGGCCTATACTACCATTCACACCTACCCATACTCGTTCGAAGTATTGTCTCACATTTTTTCCAATTTATTATCAAAAACAATTTTAACACATAAAAATGTGTCCAAACAATCATAAAATTTTCCTAGACTCTACTAGGACTTCTTCTATGCGTATCTTCAATCATCAATTATGACTCGGTTGGTGGTGGAAATGTCATACGATGGGACAACTTCAGGAATTACACCAATCGTTCCATCCTCCCGCCAATCAAAGGTGTACTTCAAACGTACCACACTCCTCTGAATGTATTGTATTTTATCAGACATATTGTAAAGACAAGATACCACTCTTACAATATCTTTCGATAGGTGTCATTCACTATCATAAGCCTTTTCATTTCCTCCATTTACTAAATTCTCTATGAGTCTTCACCATGATGCTATGTTCATGGAAGCATGCGTTTAGTGTATTGAGATGAGAATATAGAGAGGGTTTAGACACGTAATCCTCCTTATTATTCCGAAGAGTTACATGCCAGTTATAATACGGTATTTAAACGTTTAGAAATCTGAACACATAAAATTTCCAGATCCGGTCGGC
Source organism: Lactuca sativa (assembly GCF_002870075.4). Taxonomy (NCBI): domain Eukaryota; kingdom Viridiplantae; phylum Streptophyta; class Magnoliopsida; order Asterales; family Asteraceae; genus Lactuca; species Lactuca sativa. The sequence goes on along the minus strand of NC_056631.2, from coordinate 222,915,482 downwards.
AACAGACCATAGATCCGATCAAACGATATCATAAAGCATCACAAATCATTTAACACATAAAAGCATTTTAGGCATCTTCCTTAAATTAGTTAGTGCTTGTGTCCATTTTGGTGTATTACCTAATATCTATTAGACACACTCCTCACGATCATCGCTTATTATTCTAAGTTTAAGTCTAGAAATAAATCCTTATTCCTAGTTCTCTTAAACTAATGCTCTGATACCAACTGTGACATCCCCAAATTCATGGTCAGTTTAAACATTGTATTTATGCTTATTTTAAAATCCAAGTAACCTTTTAAAGAAAAGTGTTGCGAAATTTTCTCCCAGAAAAACATGATAAATACGTTATCAAACATTTCCGAAGAAATGTATTTTATTCATTTTTAAAATATTGGGATGTCATCGTCAATACAGAAACATAAGCATAAACAGAACTTACATTCATTATCACTGGTGATTTACATCTCCTTAATCTCTCAGTGTAATGTACCTTCATATCGACACCTTTGATACAAATGAGTGGGTCATGTTGGGAAACCTGGTGAGTACATAGGATTTTCATTCCACAATAGTATAATTGTTATATTTAATCATCAAACAATTAACCCAATTACCCATCCCCAATATCTTCTATATTCTTAAGGGTCTACCCTAAGAATCATTTATCCTGCATTCGTTCATTTCGAAGTCCATTGCTTCCAGGGTTTATATGATAGAGACTAAGTCCATAGTTGCCAATGCTCGTTCGTAAAGCACTAATTCCGTAGCTGCTAAAGTTCATTCATCGGGTACTAAATCCATAGCCACCAGTGTTTATCTAATAGGTACTAAGTCCATAGATACCAACGTTTATCTAACATGTACTAAGTCCATAGCTACCAACGTTTATCCAATAGGCACTAAGTCCATATTTGCCGATGTTATTTATTAGGCATTAAGTCTAGCTGCTAATGTTCAGTTATATCATCTTTCATCTCTCATCATTCATCTGCCCAAGTTTTACGCATCATATTCATAGATATAAAATACATATACAGTTTAAATTATTTAGAACATGTATAAAATCGTTCATCCTGTATAGGTAGCAAGTATACAGGTTATATGCACACATAGCACGTAAGTTATATAAAATACTTCATATTTATGTGTAAGATGAAAGTAACTATACAATTAGTTGTTAAAGTGATGATTCCAAACTCGGGCAGCGCTTCGCTTTTAAGGATTCTATTTTCCTTCGACGAAACCTAGCATTATTATCGCTAAGGTTTAGTCTAATCTTTATTGCGACTAATTTATAGTCTAGATTCATCATTAACTCAAAGTCTATTTCATGATCTATCAAGTAAGGAACAACCAGGTAGGATCATGTCGGAGGTAGGGTCCATTTAGTATACAAAGTATACTGTTTGGAAATCCCACTTTAAAAACCTCACTAAATCACAGCCTAAGACATCATCCCCGTCAGTAGATCAATCAGTATAACTGTAACGCCTGCAGATTCGGGCTAGTCAATTTAGAGATGATGAGCATCAAAAATGAGTTTTTTATGGAAGATTATTTAGAAGTATTAATCTTAACCAAGTTGTAGTATTTGTTACAAGCGTTCCGTACATATAAAAAACGCCGAAATCCGAGTTATAACGAAGAAGTTATGGCTCGTCAAAGTTTTACGCCAAAACCTGCATGGCACCAGGAGACGTAAATAGTGAATTTACGGTAGAAGAATTTTTATCATTAGTGATCTAAAAAAATTTGTAGTATACGTTAAACCGAGAACATACAAAAAAAAAACACCCAAATATGACTTCGTATGAGGAAGTTATGAATTTTCTAAGATTTTGTATAGTAGTGCACGACCCGAAACTTGAATTTTAGTTCGAGCGGTTTTTGGCCTACACGACCTAAATGAGAGTTTAAAATCTCATTAATAGG